>NC_088836.1:8849272-10269272 GCF_904066995.2 Poecilia reticulata | reverse complement strand
CAGTGGCAATTTTAATAACTACGTAAAAAAAAGAAAATTTTTATTTTTATTTATTTTTTACAAATTCCATATTGCAGCTCAACTGTTCCCTCTCAGGTTTTAGGTATTTATTGTGTAAGCATAAACTGATTCCTCTTCTTTCTGTCAAGTCTGCTCCCATAGCAGCTCTACCGTTCATATAAATATTTCACATCCAAAAGTTAAAAAGGCATGTAACTTCACACTTCACAGACCCCGGTGAATCCATCACTCCTTGCCTCTGACACAAACACACACTGAATACAGAAACGTATGTATCTGTAGTTAAATTACAACACGATCAAAGCCCACTTATTTTACAAAGAGCAGAACGCATCTAATAAAAGCACCAAAAGTGTGGTTTACCTTCACACACACACACCCACCCCCACACGCACACACACACACACAGAATTCAGGCTCCAGACTGGCCAGGGAGAGGTGAAGGCAGAAACACACACCTTCTTAATGATTTATGTTATGAGGATGAAAAGAGAAGAGCTGATAAATTCTGCTCCTAAAAACATTCCTACAGCTTCTCGCTTGACCAAAACCAGATACTGCAGAGGGTCCAATGTATGTTAAAGTCTGAAGCAGCCTGTGCTCCAACATCATTCTGCAATTTGACAGAACCAAGAACCAGGAATGCTTGAGAACAGCGTTTTCTGGTCTAGATGTGTAAAATGTAATGATCTGTAGTTATTAAGATTCATAAGGAGTGTTAGGAAGTTCTTAAATTGATCTGCTGTACAAACCATTTATTTTAATACAAGAAACTTAGGAACATCTGAACAGTCTGCGACATCTGAGGTCTTTTTAACCCGCCTACACTGGTATATCTGCATTTTGTATTAATTACTAACATTGCTTTCTAACCAACAGTCTATGCATTTCACACTCCACCACACACATAATTTTAACACCAGCTAAGCCAGGATTGCCAGTTTTTTTGTATGTTTTACCACAAGAGTGCTACAGGCCTTGCAGGCCATATTGCACCTGTGCGCCACTGTTGTAGTATTTATACAGCTCCTATTTCATTTTTCTGTAATTTCTACGATGATAAATGGAAGGAGTTGTGACAGATTATATTCCTCTGCTTAGAGGAATAGCAAAGGTTTCAGGCCTTTGTCTTAAACTATAGATACTATATTTTTTTCATAAAGTTATAAAAAAAATTATTAAAAAGAAAAATGAGATGATTGTCTATTTTAAACAATTATATATACATAAAATATGTCTCATTATCAAACCATACATTTTTAATTCTAATAATTAGTAATAATTTTCTGCCAAGTGTCACATAGCAACTATGCAACGATGCATGCTTCAGGACAAAACATCAACCGCTGTGCCAACAATCACTTCATATTTTCCTGCCAATAAATGACTGTCACAAAGATTCATACTTTTTTTTATGGTTATTATTATTATTATTATTATTCCAGATATATATTCCTTCAAAGACTTTTAAGGTATTTGTCTTTAGTCAGGGAACCATTCTTTTTTTCTTTTTCTGGCAAGCAAGGAACAATTCTTCCATCCCCTCTGCCTTTCCATGGTGTTTAAAAAGAACATAAAATGTCCTTGATTGTTCCTGAATATGTGTGTGTGTGTGTGTGTGGAGGGGGGGCGGGTAAACACACCAAACAGGTGCTTTTTAGCTGCCTAATAACAGTGAAGCAGCCTTCTGTTGGAGTCTTTGTAGGCAGACAGAATGAAGCAGAAGTCAGTGGTGTGTTAGATCCATCAAAGCCTGTCAACAGTGGACCTAAAATCATTTTACTGCTCTACAGAGCACACAGCTGCGTTGATCTGAATACCACCTGATTGGATGCGTGTGTGTGTGTGTATGTGCGTGCGTGCGGGGGGTGTGCGTGTGCATTCATGTGGACTGGTTTGATTTTTTTTTTTCTTCAAGTACGAGTCTTTATGACATTAATGTTGTGTATGTAAATGTGCAAATGTGTTTCTATGAATGTCTGTGTGGGTGCACAGACATTTTTTTTTTTTTTTTTGCTGGCTGTGACTGCTTGGCTGGGAAACGTTTGACTTTTTGACATCTGAGCCCACAGCAATTTGTCAATGATTCACAAAAAAGACAAAGAAAGTGAAAGAGCAACAGGGAAAGAAGCTGGGACAAATTAAAATGGAAGGAACAAAAAGGAGACCAGACGAAAAGAACAACGCGTTCCTTGTGTTGCTCTATGAATCCCGAAGTTCTGGGCAACCCTCCCAGGTCTGGGGGTTGACGACTCAGAACCAGAACCAAGAATCAGAACCTGGGCTAAATGGACTGAACTCTGAAGGAAATCAAAAAATTGCAACAAAGGTTCAAACGGAGACACTTAATTCACGCGTTTGATTTTTGTTTAATATTTTTGATACAAATAGGATTGTGATCTTTCATCCTGGCCATGAAAGATCATTTCGTTTAATATTTTCCATTTTTGCTGCAATGACAAATGTGCATGTTTTCACCAGGAGCAAAAAAAAAGCTACAGTGACAAGAGTTTTTAAAAAAATACTAACAAATACAAGAAGTATTATAATTACAAAAAACATAAAAGTCTCTTTACAAACATGGAAACGAGTCAGAATCACGTGTGCCATCGCGTGGCACCAATATACTTATTCCGCTTGTCTCTCTTTCAAAGACTTGTCCTTTCAGAGAGGACTTGAGACTAGAATGGCTCTAAAGTAAACACTTGGCTGATCATCCTTCACCCCCTCTGTAGTTCACTGCACTGGGCCCCTTTAATGAGATAAACCTCCTGTCCAGGAAGTGGAATTACCAGCTACTGTATCTAAACTTCACTCGTCCCTTTGTACTCTGGTCCTCCTCTCTCTTTCTTTGTCGTTTTTGTTGGATTTTTCTCCTAATCTTGACCTTTGGCTCCTTCTCTCCCACATGTTAGCTTCCTTTTTGGAATGTTTTCTTCCCCAGAAAAGCTTTAGTACTTACAGGAAGCTCACTTAAAAGAACAAAACCCATAATGAGATGCAAAAACATTGACGTAAATCAACACGGTTTTTGAAGCAGCTGGAAGTGAGTCGGGTTTGATGGATGGGCGAGATTTGATTTAGCCGCAACAAGACTGCTGCTTTTGTTTGTGCATGTGAGAAAATGGAGGAATTTTAATGTAGATTCTTGGAACATCTGCCAGTGTAAACCATGTGGTCTTTACCAAGAAAAGACACGCAGCAGGGATAAATGACAAGTGTATTTTATTAAAATTAGAACAATAAGCTGTCTTTTTGAAGTATTGAACACAGTTTCTTATTTTAATCAGATAAACATTTATATTTATTTCCTCATCACCTTCTCTTCTCACTTATTCTAGGAGTAAAGTCAGAAGTTTACATACCATGATTATATGCTTTAATATCATATGTTCTCTTCATCTGGACGAACAAACGAACAGAAAATATAAGAGTTTAGGAGTCATAATTTTACCGTCATACTCACAGGCCGACACGTCATGCTATAAGAGGAAACTTAAATGATTCAGAGATTCCACGTGCTTCCTATTCTGAAGCTAAACACAAAGGTAGATCTGCTTTAGAAGTTGGTTCACACATCAAACAGCCTCTGTGAACTTAAGCACTTCACACAGTTTAAATGAGGCATTTATGCATGCGTCAAATTGAAAACTCGCCCATATCTTTGTGTTGATGTGACACAGCCAGAGCAAACAGCTATTCATTCTCCCAACCAGGTGGTTTTCACAACACCAAAAAGCAAGGAAAAAGTGGCAGTAATTTTGGCGCAAACAATAACAAAAAATAAAAACATTTTGCACTGAAGTTATTTTTTTTAAAAAGTGATTTGTAGTAAAATCTGCCTTTTTTGTGCACTTTATTTTCTATTCAAACAAATAGTCTAAAACTCTTTAAAATCATTTTTTTATCAGTTTGTGAGACCGTTGTGCTGAGGATCTGGGGTAAAGGACGACAATGGGGACATAAAAAGGGCATCAAACTTTCAGTTTATTATGACAGGATATGTTTTATATAAGTGTCAACAGGTTGTCTATTGTTAAAATTCCCATGATTGTGGAGCAAAATTTTAACTTTTGTGGGATTAAAGACTCTTGAAATTGGACAGTGTTTCAGTTGAGACTTTTCATGAGAAAAAAATGTCTCCTTATCTTTTGCTTTGCAGGACACAGATATGTTGAAGTAAATAATGGGTTTTCAAGATCAATTAACACAATTTTTAGCACCAAACCAATTCACAGAAGCGAAATCTGTGTGTTCCCAGTGATGCTGTCTATTTATATCATCACTTCCTTTATGAGGCCTTCCTTGACCTTTACTCAAACCAAGAGCCTAAGTATGTGTGTGTGTGTGTGTGTGTGTGTGTGTGTGTGTGTGTGTGTGTGTGGGGTGGGGGAGTATGTGTGTTCGTGTGTGCGTGTGTTTATGTGCTTGTATCTGTCCCACACACACAGAAACTCACAGAGTTGTTATGACATGATAAGCCCAGACCAAAGCCTAACAGACCAAACACACTCGCCCTCCACCGTGGGAACCAAGTGTGTGTTCTGTGTCTAAAACAGTCTGTTTGTCTTTATCTTCTACGCTACGGTAAAAGTGTCTGGTTTTCTCATCCGTTTTGTTTTTCTTTGTCCAACATATTTTTAAAAAATGAAACGCAGCGAAGGTGAACGCAAACTCGAAGGTGAATGTGTGTGAGTCACGCGGGCGTTCCCGTTTGTGGCTGTATGTGATTTGCAGTGCGACTCAAGGGCACTTCAACACTGATAAGTGGCTCGACACAACAGCCTCTACATCAGGAAACCTTGAGAGCAAGCCTGCCAAAGAGTCTCACACACAAACACAAAAACACACACGCATACACACACAGAAAGAAACCGATACTTAGGGGTAGAAAACGGGCCGCCATTGGGAATGGAAGACAAATGAACACCGCTTTAGACCGCTGGAAGGGACACAAACAGATAACATGTATCCACTCACAGTGGGAGTTGTCAAACATTTCATCATACTTATAGTCTCCGTTACCAAGAAAAATGAAGGCCTTCTTGAGCGTGTAAATAATACAAAGAGCCAATGAGCTCTCTAATGACAAATTTCTTTTAAACCATCAAGTTACTGTACAAAACGCAGAGGGTAAGCTGATGATCAGTTCAAAACATACATAGCTGGATCTTATTAATCGGTTCACTTGATTCTCATAAAATGGTGAATCTTACCAACCCTAGTAAATATAAACAAACGCTTACAGCTGCCTCTCTTTCTACATTCATCTAATTGACTCTTCTGTCCCCATTTTTATTCCCTCCCCTCCCTCGACTCCCTCGCTCCTCCGTCCTGTCCTTGGCTTTAATGTGTTCCTCTGTTCCATCTTTTCTCTTGCCACTTTCTGCTTCAGTCTCTCTCCCTTATGTCCTTGCCTCGCCTCCTTTGTTCTGTTCTGTCCACTCCAATTATGATCCATACCCTTTCTATCTCTCTGCGTCTGTCCTGCTTCATCTCGGTAGAAAATTGTCAAGCACACTGACGCTTCCTTGTGAGCTGGTTTATTAGCGACGTAGGATATTACGTGTGTTTTTTGCATTTTTAAAGAAGTTAATGTCTCCTTGTAACATAAAAAAGCAAAAGAAAAAGTGAAATAAGGAGAAAAGTATGGGACAGATATGCTTTGGCTCCAAAGGGAGGCATCCAGACCAGATGAGGTGGAGAAGAAGCGGCTATGCGACAACTTCTTCCTGGTTGGTGAAACTCATGATACTATCCCTAATGCTGAGTCTTATAAGGGAAGGTCATCTCAGCTGCTCGTCTCTGATGATCCAGAACTCAAGAGAGTGAAGGTTTAGCTGTGACCAGACTAGCAATTCAGAGCTTCACTTTTTGACTGAGCTCTTTTTGACCTAAGCAAAACTCCAGTGCCTGCAGTAATTGGAGGAGTATCTAAACCAAAGATACAGAATTAATAAATGAGAAATACAGAGTGTTAATAAGAAAATCCCTCAATGGGGATCCATACAGGTTGTAAAGTACACATTGAATAGGCACAAGCAGAGCATTACACCATTGTTAGAGTTAGCCGAATGGAGGGTTTGGGTGGATGTGCTGAAGGAAGAGGAGGAAGGTGAATCTGTAGACGAGTGAGGGGATGGAGGCAACGGTTTGATGAATGGGATTGTGGGGAGGATGGCAGGCCTTGAATGTGTGCAGAGGGGATAAGAAAGTGACCTAAAGGAGAGGGAGAAGCTGCCAGATGGATTGCATGAAAAAATGAGCCAGAAAAAAAGGAAACTGTGGATAGAGAACAGAAAGACAGAAGCGTTCTAGGAATAGACTTCACTATTGTCAGAGACTCAGCTCGTGCCAGACATGATTAAAAATGTTGCCAACAACCCTTAAGCATTGGTAAACCCTTTTGTTGAATTTCAGGAGCTAAAGGGATGAGTGGGTGTTTGTAGAATCGTGCATTTAAAAAAAAGAGAGAAAGAGCTGGGAGGAGTGAGGAAGATGTGATTGAAAAGTTATGAGAGGATTCTGTTTCAGGATCAAATAGGCTTATATGACGCTGCTGCACAGAAAGAAAAAGAGTCATGACCGGTAATTTCTGTTTAAATGCACACACATGGTGGACAGCACCCGAGATGTCTCCCCACCAACCCGAGAACATTCAGGCAGTGACACACTCAGACAAAGACTTAAACCTGCAGACACACTCACTGTACATATCCAAGAGATCCAAAAACACACGGAAAATCGAAAGAAAATCAACGGGAAGATGATGGCATAACGAGCAGATTTACAAAACAAAGAGGTTGTAAATGCGTGAGCAAAACCCTAAAGATTTATCTTCTGTCAAGCTTCAGTTCGAGAATTTATCTCTACTGGATAAATCGCTGAGAAGGCGAAACCCTTCACATGTTGAAGCCAAACCTCAGTAAACTGGATTTCTCAAGCCTTGTTTTATTTGGAACTTGTCTTGTATTTTATTTTTTCATCAACCTTTTAGAAATAAAAGTACAGTCTGTATTGAACGTAGGCTTAATGCACGGACTTTCTTTGGACGAAATCGTTGAGAACTTGGAAGTCTTTAGTTGGGATTACCTTAAATGCAATTTAAAAAATGACCCATGGAAAACCTCAATGCTAGTTTTTTTTTTTTTTTGTCCTTTCATTTTATTGGGTTTTTACTAGTTGTCTGTGTGTGTCCTGTGTTACTTTGCACTCTTAAGTACATGTATTTAACTCTTCCAAAGTCTTTGTTGTCATCTTTGGCACATCGTTCACATGGCTGAATGTGAGAAAAGAGAAAAGTCTCTACACCCATGTTAGCAATGAGACTTCTGTCTTCTCTATCCTGACCAAGCAAGGATTTTTCTCATGACTCTTTGACTCCCATTTTGTCTCCTTATGATAGGAGAAACTACTTCTGATAATAGAATATACTGAAATGGACAAGTTTTAACTAAAATTTTAATAAAAGAAAAATTTGCTTTAAATTATTTGGCAAGGTGCCAGTTCGTTAGGTTTTCAAGTATCTGCTCCTAAATTACACTTTTCATTTTTTTCTCCCTCACTGGACAACCCACATTTAAATATCCAGTATTAACTATTTTCATCTCGGGTTGCCACTCTGTTATTCATCGATGCACAGATTCAACGATTCACTCGTAACATCCTCAAAGCGCAGCAGTTCTTAAACTACAATTTAAGAAATGACTATTTCTGTTCTTATTAAACCTGAAGTAAATTTCTTGCTTATAAAGAGACTAATTTGCTTCTGGACCATTTCTTCAAACTCTGCTCTCCCTTTTCTTCACCTGCTGATGTAGGTCATGGGTTTTCCACATCAAAAACTATAACAAACTTTCACTCTTAATTTTTTCCTCACCATCACATTCATTGCCCTTCACACCCCCCTAGCCGCCATAATATTACTTTCTCCAGACCGCTTTAAATATTTGGTGGATTTTCTTTAAGCCTGTTCAACAACCACTTTTCCTCATTTAATGCTTCGTTAAAAACGTCTCTACAAATCTTAGACAAGCGTTATTTAGCTGACAGGGTATGGCTCCAAAAACACGACGGCTTTGCCATGTGGGTGAAGTTTGGAACAGGAGGATGGCACTCACGCCTGCCACAAGTCGAGGCAGACAAGAAGCAGATACCGTCTGTGAAGCCGTTACCGTTTTCTGTGACCAAGCAGAGAAATAAGTTTACACAACCGTGTATTTGTTGATTCTGGTCAATAAGAACACAACAGAAACAGAATGTCGTTTTGCTAAAACATTTCTCCAGATTTTGATAGAATAAACTAATTTCAGCTTAAAATAAATTGTATGATGTGAATGTGTGCAGGTGTGTTTTCAGGTGTCATAATTGTCCTTGAACTTTATTAGTGATGATTTCGCCCAAAGTCAAGATGTTTGAGCAAGTTAGTTTAGTTTAGAAAAGCCTGACATTATCTTGTGCTTTATCTTGCACAATTTGCTTCGTACTCACAACCTACGTCTCTTATCAAAGAGTTATAGTTTAGTATTTCGAAATCTTTTTACTGCTGCATAAATAATCACTTTTATTACTGTAATAGACACTCGGCCCACTTATTCATGTTTAATTATTGCCACCATGTTTATGTCTAACCTTTCATCCGCCGGATCAGTTTCAGTCTGCAAACTTCCTCTAACCCCGTTCTCTCCTAACGTGGCTGGAGATCTGCTCGTTTTCTTCAGCTGTTTTTTTTTTTCTTTCTTTCATGCCTGTTTTATTCCATGATGTGAGTCAAGCTGCTCTTCCCTGGAAACTACTCACTCAGCAGCCTCCATCTCACCCCTCATCGACCACATTTGAACCAGCAGGGGAAAGAAGAATATTTTTAAGCCACTTACATTTGGCGATATTCTCTGTATAGTTGAACTCTCAGAGTTTACATTAGACTCTTATTTTTAGGATAGGTTTTTAAAAAACTCTGCCGTATACATGCCGCTCGATGCTACCGTGCTCTTGATGTTGAGCAGTAGAGATGCAAGTGGACTGCGTTTGGGCTAAGATCATTTTTCAATTTAACCTGCTCAGTCGCTCAGAGAAACCACCTGACCTTTCTTGTCAATTTATTGTATTAAGACAAATATGTAATAAAACGAAATTCTAAAATATTCAGTGAATAGTTCAAAGATATTTGAAAATAATCAGTGAGAGAGTGATGTATTATTAATCTGTGGGTAGAAATCATTCAGCTGTTCTGACACTGACAGATGTGCGGTACTGTCCAGATGCGGCTGTGGATTTGACCCGGACCACAGCCCGCGTCTGTCGTGTTGTAGTTGTGCTTCACGCTCCGGTAAGTGGAAGTCCACAAGATGTCAAGTCAGCAGATTTAATGAATACCATTCCTGTGTTTTTTTGTGTGTGTTTTTTTTTAGTAATGTTAACTTTTTAGATTTCTCTTCCTGGATGGAAGATCCTGATGACCCTTAAATGGAGAACACACCATTTTATCATCAGCAACATTATTAAGAGTTTCCACTGTTGGCCACTTTTGAGAAAACTTTTCCATGAATCTTTATTTTATTTTTTTTTTATTACTGGCTTTCACAGCTCTTGTTGCAGCGTTTAATTTGTGTAAATCCTTTATTGTCTATTAGAAGTCAGAAAGTTAAGGAGATCTGGCTTATATTAAATATAAACCTCCGGCAACATAAAGTAATAACTCTTCGAGGATGTTTGCTCAGTTGTTTCCGATTTCCCAGGGACAAAGAGAAAAATCACACATGACCAAGACTGTTTTAATTAACAGCTAAATGACATCTTGAAAATAATATAACATTTTAGGTGAAATCAGGTTTTCCTTCAAACAGCCACGTGTAACGGTTTGAAACTGCTGAACAACTTGGTTTTTCGACGTTTCCGTTTGGACTGATTAAAACGTTTTTCATTCCCCTTAATAAATGATTCCTTATATCAAAAATGGAGTTAAAAATATATATTTTTTATTTTTTGAAAAAAAAAAAAAAAACATAGGGAAGTGGTAACTAAAACTACTTCCCTTTATCACAGCCCTTTTTATTCAATAGGTTTTATTTTCAGTACATGAAATGACTCAAGAGGATAAGAAAAGCTCTTAAGTCCAGAGCAACTGCTCTTGCTGCTGCTGCTTCTTCTTCTTCTTCTTCTTCCTCTGACACTAAATGTGTTTTTAATCAAAACTAGAATAAAACTTAGTTGGTATTTGGGAAACTACAGATCCAATAGACCGACTGTTTTAGCCTGACCAGGGAAGGAAAGCATGATGTGGTCTGATTAGAGACAGAGGACGGGCAACAGAGCTATGAGTGGATGTTGCTTTAAGCATAAAAAAGTTTCACCAATGCTGCCTCATTCCTGCTTTTGTTCATTCCATAGACAAGAAGAAATTAGCTTTTGTTTTTGACTGGCTCTATAATACATGTGTTGGTTGCCAACATGTTCTTATTTAGAGGATAAAGCAGAAGCTCTGCTGCATAACTGCCTTGGTAGATGCTAAGAAAAGTGTCTTATGCCAACGTACAACAACCACAGGATCCGGTAGTCGTGATTGTTATTTTACACATGCAGTGAGTGTTTGAGATGCGACCACAACGCAGTAGAAAACACCAGTTTCCTGTAATTATTTTCAAGCCATTGCCTTTAAAAAAATGCCTGCCATTAGTCCAGAATCAAGAACATTAAGAGAAAAAAAAACATTTCAAAACTATTGGAGCGTGATTCTACTCAGATGTTACCAGTCGTACTACAACTCCCTTCTCTGCAGAAATATATTTATTGGAGCCTTGTTTGTGTTCCTAATCGGACTTTATTCATCACATTGTTTTCACGGTTAATCCAGTTAATCTATTAAGTCACTAAAGAAAAACATACATGACCTCAGCAGGTCTGCTTCTTTCATCGGTCGTTCATGTTGCTTTTCTGTCCCTCTCTTTCCTATATGCTGAACTGGTTTTAATGCAAGACTGTCAGATTTTGTTACCCCTAAATGTTATGTTGGTGAGTCAAAAACCTTTGACATTTTAATTTTTTCTGGAAGAAGATTTAAGTAAGCCATTTTTCACTTAAAGCTGCTTTGCCTGTGCCCTTGACATGGTTAACATTTGTGTTTTTTTGTTTGCTTTAAGTATACCCTGTAAAGTCTGCCTTTACTTTGTTTTTCTTTTTTAAAATCTACTACTCTCCTTGCATTTGGAGCAAGTGTTGTGCTCAGTAGACACGTTACCTCTGAATTGCCAGATTTTCTGTTCCTCTGCATACAGAGCTATGACTTTGTTCTTAGTAACCTTCACTAGTTTCCCCTCCCATGGTTAAAGCAGATGTTTGGCTGCTCTGATCATTAACTTTTATGACACCAAAAAAAAAAATCTCCAGTAATGCCCACAGATTTTTCTCCCACATATTCATGTTGAGTAGCTCTTTAAAAACCAAGCTACCATTCTTCCTAATTTTAAAATTGTTCATTGCTGTCAAAAATATGTAAAAAAGTCACATCCTTGTTCTTCTTTTAATTATGTTTTCTTTGACACTGAACAACTTGTCAGTCACTATGCAGTTCTTCAAAGAACAGTGCTAATAAGTTCCAATGGCAACATATATAATATGTTCTGACTATTCAACTGGCCTCTAAGTGGAGCTGCAGATGGAAAATATCACTGGATTAATGAAGCTTATATAAAAACTCAACGTTTGTGTCTCTGCCGCAAGCAGTTTTTAATTAAAACAAAGTTATTCATTCAATGAAGTAAACTGACGTAGGTTGAGCAGCCAGAAATTGTACTCAAGTTGCGCTTCCTCAAAATAAAAATAAAAAACATGCATATAACAATGCAGCAACTCCTATAAGCATTTTTTTTTCTTCCTTGAACGTTTCTTAAGTAAATGTAAGTAGTTACTACCCACCTCTGGACACATTCCTACTGTAAAAAAAAGAAAGACGCATGCAGGTTTGAACGTGTCCCTCAGTGGTCATTTAGTCTGAACTATCAACTGCAGAGTGACACGACCAACCTGTGCAGGTGTAGAAGCTGAGCAGCTACGACCACACACAACGAAATCTGCAAAATGTTAACAGTACTGAAGAATGCCACGCTTCGGCTGTTTCTGGTCTTCATCCATTTTTTTTTGTAAATTTTTTATTAGTTTCATTTTTTTTAAATCTCATCTCAGCACATAATAAAAGTAGCTCTAAAAAACACCACCGCTTTTTTGAAGCTTTTGGGTTTTTTCCAAGTGCCTCATTTCAGACAGGTTTAGCCACGTCTCCACTCATAAGACAACTCAGATTGGAATAGTTTAATTTGGACATGAGAGCTGATTGATCTGTTGACCTCACCTCATCTCCAGTTTTATACTTGAGAAGTGTTTAAATTATCGTCCCACACAAGTGACCTAAGAAATGGGGGGAAAACCCGTCTCCAGGGCAGCCCGGCGTCTTCCTAGCGTTTCCATTTTTCAAATTGGAAGAAATTTCAAGTATGTGATTTGTCAAAACGTATGTGTGGTCTAATCTCTTGCCTTGCTGACGGTCTTGTTGCAGAGCTCCTTGGGGGGAGGTTTTGACCCCGAGCCTCTGTTTCTACCCCTGAAGCACATCTCCTGCTGCTCCTTTATCACACTTTGTTTTCCTCGGCTGTCGCTACACGCTTTCACCCCTCCGCTCCCTCTCCTTTCTGGACCAGTATTCAGTCGGCCGTTCTGCACGGCTTCGCTTCCTTTCCAAACAAACTGTTTTCTTTCGGTCAAGCATTCTGCAAAGAAATTTCTCCTTTTCTTGCTGTACTCACAGCCCACTAACTGTGTGAGAGCAGCGAACCACAAGCGACGGACAATATGTCAAATCAGGATAACAATAATAAGAAAAAGACTAGAGTGCAACAATCCCTACACCTTCTCTCATTCATTCTTTGGAGTGAACATAAAACACAATTTTTCATCTATTTTTCATCAGTGAATCCAAATGTTGGACTCCATTAGGAATCACAAATCAACAAGCTTCGGGTATTAAGATCCTCTTCAAACTAAATAACTAAAGTGGCAGCAGCAAAGCATAGTTATTCTGTAAATTTTGGAAGAGAGTGAAAAGCAGAGCTTACAAAAACGTGTGTTTTATCTTACATAGTGTGTGTGTGCGTGCGTGTGCGTGTGGAAACACCTGCAGCATGTGTGGCTACAGCATAGCTTTACATCAAGTATTAGCAATGCTAACACTCAGACACAAAGCTGCCCTAACCGAACATGGATTGCTTTTTGATTCATGTTGTTTTTGCACTGTATAATTGTCCGGATAAAAACATGGATTATAATTAAACCTTCTTGAAAACTCATCATAAATGATTGACATGTAGCTAGCTAATCTATAGCAGCCAAAACTGAAAGAGAAGCCTTCCCTAATTGCTTGTAAACCTTTTGATGATATCAGTCTGTCCAAGGGAAGTTTTTTTTTTTTTCTTAAGTGGGGTCAATTTCAGGAAGAGAATGCTCCTTCACACTGACTACTCATGCATGCAGAAACATACAATACAGCTGTTAAGGGTTACAAAACTTCAGGAAATACGAGTTACAAAGAACAATAAGACAGAACTGTGAACTTGAAGCAATGCCATTAAACAGGATCTGTTAGAAAAGAGATTCATTGCTAAATAAAGGGTTTAAGGAAGTGTTCAAATAGCTGTGGAACATCATCTTTGCTCAAGTTTTGAAGCAAGAAAAACATAGGTAAACATTCCCAAGCAACTACATATTTCTCATGATATTGTAAGTAAATAATTGACAAGCCTTGATTTAAAAAAAAAAAGAAATCTGTTTTTTTTTTGTTTGTTTGTTTGCTTTTTACTTATTTTCTTGACTGATATTTTTTTTTAATAAATTTTTCCAAAATGGCCCGATTCTGGACCCCAGTTGGTTTCAATAAAGCTTTAGCACAAAACCTGAATTTGTTACGCGTTTGTTGGACTTGCCTTAGTTAAATCATCTCTGCGTCGTCAACAATGAAGTCTGTTACCTTCTGTAGCCGTTTTTATTTTTACCCAAATTTACAAACTCATCCACACAAAATCCAATCAGAACCCAAAAGTGTTGTTTTCCCTCCCTTACAAAAAAATAAAACTCTCCCCCTCTGCACACACCTCACTGTTTTTGTCTGCTTTCTACCCTGAGGCGATTCAGTCCAGTGCAGCTTCACATGGCTCACTTTGCATGCAATTACTGTTTAGACATGAAACACGGGGGATGGAAGGCTAGGAAGAAGATGATGGAAGAAGACAGAACACCAGAACCTGGAATTGACAAGATGGGATATAACATAAATAATTGAAGAGGAGAACGAAAGCCAAAAAAAAAAGAAGAAAAAAAAAAGACAAAACAATTTAGAATGAACTTTTTTAATGACGGCCCTCGCAAAATTCAGGTCCAATAGGTCAAATCTTACCGAATATACCCCAGCAGCACATATGGTTCTGGCTCAAAATCATTCATAAGTTTATTCCTGATAAGAAATGACAAACGCACCTACACAAAGAAATGGTTTTGTAAAAGGAGAGCGGCTACTGCTTTAACTCTGTGTGACGTTAAGCTGTATTAAAATATTTCCACTTAAGGTATGAGCCATGAAAAGCAAACAAAGATCCACATTTTCCAATGCCACATTTATTACAGCAGTGAACCTCGAAACTAAATCCCAGAGAATGGCCCCGGGCTCAATATATTTCAAACAGCAGGACGGAAACTGGATCCCGTCAAAGTGTTTTTTTGAGGTTAGATGCCCATCACTGATAAAATGAGAAGATCTGAATAGGAACATTTTTAAGGAAGCCTTGCAAAACCTACTCGGATTTCAAAAAGCAGAAGGAAACAATTTGACCCCTGGTTCTGAAATGTAATGGTTTAATGGACTGAATGTTAAACAACGACAGGGCCAATGATTACATTTCCTGACGAAGTTACAAAAGGGTTATTTTTCAACCGTAGATGAAAGGCATAACGAATAACTTTCCCTGCAGCTAAATAAATGCAACTTACTATCATGGTTATGCACACAACATAAAACTTGTTTCTGACCATTGACACTTCTAGAAAGTCATTATCTTAAAAAAATATTCTAGACCTCGAAGTTCCTTAAAGGCACTAAAGGCTACGCGTTGAAATGACGGGACATTTGGCGAACCTGTTCAAGTAGAGACCTGTTTCGCCAACAGGAAGAGGATATGAAGGAAAGTCACCTGTGACCTCATTCTGCCTGGAGCAACAAGGTCAAACTTCCTGGGGTTGTTGGCTGACAGACATCAAGACCAAACTGAGTAAGGAACTAAGATGCAAAGAAACAAGGGAGAGACATATTGGGACTTCACTATTTGGATTTTACAATCACCTGTCAAAAATGTTTGTTTGTGTTACCCGTTTCAAAATATTGTCCGTTTAAGAGTTTAAGTAGTATTAAATATTCTTGCTTTGATCAAACAAAATTAGATCAGGATGAGAGTTTTAACTACTCTCTGCTGTCCCTCAGGTTAACCTGTTTCTTAGCCAATATAGTGAAAGATTAGGGGTCAAAGGTCAGGAGTCACAGGTCAAAGGGATGAGTGCCGCTGCAAGGACAAGTCTGGACTGGTCCGTCTTCACACTCTGATGATGTGATGTAGAGTTCACTCTCTGAAACAAAGCATGGGAAGCACAAGGTGTGCACAAGCAGCCCTGAAGCTTAGAGTGCTGGAAAACATTTTGGTCTCAAAACTAATTAAAAAATTAAGAGACAACCACTGAATTTCTACCAAAGGGAGTGTGATGCGTTACTTTTTGTTTTTGTGGCATTATACGGCTTCAATTTGGAAGAATGGCTCGGATCTAGAATTAAATCCGAGACAAATGAATCGAGGACGGTAGTCTAACCAAAGTTGGTCAGAAAGTGTCGTTTCTGACCCACATGGTGCCCCAGACTGGCTTGATTTAAGTGATTTCCAAACTTTCCAAACAGGTCAGGTAGTAATCCGATTTGGATGGCGCCAAAGAAATCAAACCAAGCCTCTGCCACATGCTTAGATGACATTCAGATAAGGTTTATGCAGGCAATAGCAAATTTGACAAGTCTAGTCATTTTCCATGCAACTATAAATCCATAGAGCTGTATGAATAATGAACCTGTAATCAGGTGCATGAAAACCCAGTCCAATGAAGACTGGATTTTAAATCTAAAACCCCAAACAAGCTCATCCGTGAAAAGAAGCAAAGAAAGAGAGAGAGAGAGGGAGTCCAGGTTCTGCAACTCTGTTGGTGGCTTCATACCTTGTGTCCCGAAACTGACCAATGGCTCGGAAGGTCGCAAGAGTGGGCTGATCCAATCAGAATAAAGTACAACAGGAATCCATGAGGTGACCAGAGAACAGCAGGAGGGAAAAAAGAAGGAGTTGAATTTTCCCCGGAAAGAAAAACTCCAGAACCTCTTACAACGGAGCATAATCGGATTCTGAGAAGCTTACTGGAAATTTGCCCAGACAAATTGTCTTATTATTATGAAATTCTTTGTTTTGCTTATACCCTTATCTCCAGCCTGAATTAGGGGGGGATTAGGCTTTTATTCCGTTTTCAACCTTTTCCTCCATAATTAGGGCTAAGTGCGCTTGTTTGGTTTGCCCCCACCAGCACAGTGTGGCTCACGGCACAGCATGACGAGTTAGCATGAACTTGTACCCCACACTACAAAGTACGCAAGGCAAAGACCAACACTGGTTCGTTTAGTGTGTTGGTTGTTTTTTCAGCAGGAGAACAACAAAGTGTGGGAAAAGTTTCTCTGATGATTCCCAACAGTGGGCCAGCGTTTATGAGCGAACCACCAGTCACAATGCAAATGCTAATGAAATGATAGAAAGAACAAATAAGGAGTTTTTGGTTATGAATGTGTTTATGATTGTGACTTTGTTTTGAATTTAGTTAAAACTTTAATTGTTGAGGAGTAATAAGTTAAAACATGTTTGGCTACCACTTATTATTTAAAGCACTACATTAATTAATAAGGAGTTGCTGTTATCAGTTTATCTTTGTAATGTTTTATACAAAAAAGCACAAGATGAAAAAAAGCCTCATGTTATGAGAATAAACTCTAATTGTCCAAACAAATTGCATCAGAGTGGGATTAAAACTAGCCTGGTTAAAAAAAAAAAAAGCCGCTCGGTTATACTTCACAGAGGGCCTTTACCCTCAGCTATTAAGAAACAATTGCTTGCTGGAGACGTGGGTTCTGTTGAACTTTTAAATGACTGGATCTGATTTTATTTTATCCAATCTTTAAGATGTTAGAAATCCCCAAATGTTAAACATTCCTCTTGCTCCAACTTTAATTTATTGATTTTTAAAGCAAGGCCAACTGAAAGACTTCTTTCACTCTTCGCACAAAAGTTATCTGAAAAAACTTTTAGCAAGAAAAGAGTTTAAAATACCCCAAAAAAACAGCCCCATAAAAACTTTGCCAAAACAAAAAAGAAGGGGAAAATCAGTAAACTGGGTGTAAGAAGTGTGAAACGGTTCCTGAGATCCAAGACCAGCTCCCATAACCCATCCAGAAGATCCATGTCTTTACGTCTGTGAACATCAGACATTGATGCTGACCCCTCTGATGTCTGCATGCTGTAAAAATGAAAAATTTAAGTAAAGGGCCTGAACTCTAACAACAAGATGTCCCTGAGAAGTTCTGGTATATGTTGAGGCAACGATCGGACCATTTCGAAGTTTTTAGTTTATCTGTTCGCCTTGTACAACTGTGGCTGTTAATGATTTAGAAGAAATGCGTTCATGATGTTCAGCTGGTATCTTTGATGTCCAGGAAAAGCTGCAAATAAAGAGAAAAGGGCAGTAAAAATACTGACTTTGATGCAAACCTGAAGGCTTTTCTCCTCCGTTAATAACTTTTCAGATAGCATTCATCTATGACCTATGATAAGACCAGTGTCACACATATGTAACGATGCCCTATTCATGGCTGAACGTTGCCATCGGTCTCCAGATGGCCTTCAGTCTATCCGTCATCGTCCTCATCCAATCATACTAGCACATTTTAAGGCACTCAGAAGCAGCTGTTCTGTGTTTTTACCCACATTCCTCTCATCTGTAGAGGTTTACGCTTCTTTAGTCTATCCAGTTTTTTTTTCTTGTTGTAAACAAAAATACAGATTTGTTGTTTTCTCTTCCACCGTAGAATCATAATCAAATCACCGACTATAAAAGTTGCTATAAATACACACCTGACGATCGAAATGGTCTCACTGGATACAAGTCCACAGTCGGCCATGCATGGACAGTTTCAGAGCTGCAGCTCTACACAGTGTTTGCCTCTTCAGTAACTCTTAACTACAATACAAACCGCCTCAGTCCCAATACCACAAATGTCTCCAGAGGAATGTTTTTGTTTAGTTTCTAAATTAGATCCAGACCAACGTTACCTAATTCATATTGGATAATGTTAGATAAACATCTGCTACTGTGACAACACTGATGCTTTAAATGTGTTGTTTTTTTGCAGGCTGGCCTAGTTACAAAAAGATTTTAAAAAGAAATAGCCTCTTGTTCTATACTTTGCTTCATACAGCGAGTCTGGGTTCTCTGGTGTTGAGAAATGATCGCTTCCTCAAGGCGTGGACTGTGTTGCGGTTTTAAATTTTACTCATTTGCTAATGTTTACCTGTGACATATGTAATAGTTACCAGAGATTGAATGCACTGTAAACAAATCGTCCTCCGCTGGGAAGAGAGAAGTCGAACGAGATGTTAATTCAATAACCGGAAGCGTTACAAACATGGACTGAACAACTTCGTTCACTTCCACTGCTGCCACTGTTAAAGCTACAGGCAGACTACTGTTCTAAAAACGGCGCAGAAAATCAATGTCATAGTTCATCAGCTCTTCTTCTGTTCGCTGATTGACCAAAATCAAATATCGACAGGAGAGAATCCGAGTCAAGGCGAGAAAACCCAGACCGTGCTGGAAGTGAAAACTTTTAGCAAGAAAGCCAGCAAATTTTCAGTGAAAAATATTTTCTCTATATGTTGAGACTCAAGTCTTAAAATGTGGACAAAAACTTGGAAAAGATCCATTTGGACAATACGACGGAAGTGCTCAACATTCAGTTGCTAAAACAACTCAAACCTCCGGAAGATCAAGTTAATAATACGTTATTAGGCTTAACAATAATGCAACATGTTGCACAACAGACTGCAACCACATGAGTATAAATAACCATAATCTGCTATGAAACTAATGTTCTTGCACAAGAGTGACACTGTTGATAAATTTGCCTGAACCTCTATGAATGTTTTGTATTGAGTTTTAGATTTTCCTTTAATCAACTGGTTGGAAAAAAAAATCATGTTACAAGCCATGTGAACAGGTGTCATAGAGTGTGTGATAACCTCTTTGTTTTGGTAGCGCCTGTCTGTGTTTTTCCGTTTACGTGTCCTGGTTGGCTGCGGCATCTGACCAGTCATCCCAGAATCTTAAAAACCGAGTGAAGCCCACCACCGAGTGCGTGTTTCCTCCTTCTCATTTCCAACCAAAGACGGAAAGAAGTTGTCACTGTGGGTCCCGCTGGCACACCCAAGATGGACACTTTTATTCCGCTCATAAACCGATGAATAAACGATATGGACTTGGTCTACTTTAATTTATGTTAGCTGGAGTTATTGTGTTGTCATTTGTCACGGCCAAAGAAGCCAAGACATGACAAGCGGTAAACCAAGACGCCCAGCCACCAGTTATCAAAGTTAAACTGCTAACTAGCTAAGCAAATCAGATCATATTGCTTTTAAAAACTTTACAACTTATTCCTGAGCTAAAGGGCCCACACATGAAGTCGTGATGCGTTACAAATATAAGATAAAGCCAGGGTGAAAATCTCCTTTCCTGACCTGGCAGGTGTGCTCTCCTTTTTCACACATACACACACACACACACCACATCTGTCATTTATCAGGAAAATAACACGGGAAGCTCTGCTGCAAATTACTGCCAAGTTACAGGCCTGCAACACAAGCGCTTCGGTATCAGAAGCTCACAAAACTCTTGGATGTGACTTCAAGGGATGTATGTAAAACTTCACAGATAAATACGTTAAAGGGACCGAAATAGACACGCAACTGTGTGTCTTTAATCAAGACGGGTGCATCTGTCAACCACTCTACCAACACAAGGATCTTCACCACAACAAAGAGCCGCCCGTGTCTTTGAGCAGACGTGACGAAACGCATCCCTCCATCCATCATATCAGCAGAACAAAATAACTGGAGCCGTTTTTTAATGTTAAGAGGACATGTCCACTGCAACCAATTAGCTTGATCTTTATGGACGGGCTGGAAGGCAGCATCTGTTTATTGTGAATCTTTTTTTTTTTGTGTGTTGATGCCAATAAAAACTTTATCCCCTGCGGAAAAAAAAAAAAATGAATACAACGCAAGATCAAAAAGTGAAGGTGAGGACAGAATGCTTTTATCCACGTGCGCACATACTTTGGAGCAAAAGCTGCACAAAACGCTTCTGCTGGCATGCAGTCAGATGCAGGCGGAGATGCTTTGATGTGGAAATCAGAGTGATGCTACGAAAGCTACAAGCCGATAAAACATTAAACTGTCACATTAGAGTACGTTCATAATCATATTCATCAGCTATACATGAACATTAAGACTGCCAGCCAAAAACAAGAGTGAGGAATAAGGATGGAATATAAAAGGCTTTGCAGCAAATGTAAAAAAAATTTTTAAATGAATAAAAACTTCTGCAAATTAGGTATGTAGGGCTGATCTAAACTATTTATTTAGCATGAGCACAAATGATTTACAATAAAAGTTTAGCCATCATTATTGTGGTTAAAGCAACATTTTTTATCTGTATTTGAATCAAGATCCTGATTACAGTCCAGCACTGCATTCCAGGTGTGTTGCAGTTTTCTGTGATAAGCATGTGGGTGAGCCTGCAGCGCATTTATGTATGCGTGTGTCTCCAGTGTGTGAGGTTAGGCAACTGTTCATCAACAGCAGTGTGCACGTTTTACAGGCATAGTGATCTTTTATGCGTTTTTGATTGTTGTGAGCCTGATTTTGTAAAAAAAAAAAAAAAAAAAGTAACTGGACACAGTGAAACTATAAATATGGTTAAGAATAGGAGTGAAGTCAGATTTTCTTTTCTCTTTGAAATCTTTTAATGTTGTTGCCGCCAGCTCTGGTTTATGGCATCAGTAATCTGTCATGATCTGAAGACGTTCTGCGATGCGCTTAGGAATGGAGATGATGGGCAGTTCTGGGAGAAACATGGGCTAGCCAGTGCATAGCCAGACTGTAATACAAAACATAAGGACTACTGTATCAAGGTCTCTTTGTATAATGAACACTACATTATTTGTTATAATTAAATCAACCTTTAAACATGTTATCAATGGGATTTAGGTTTGGACTGTGACAGGAATGGAAGAAGGCTGGTTTAATGAGCGACTGAAGTCAGCTGGCTGATTTTACGCCCCTCGTCCACCAAAGCAGACAAAACAACTGCAGCAGCGATAGCAACACTGATGCGCACAGAGCAGAGTCAGAATTTCCTCCATGTGCATCTGATCAGATTTTTATTGAAGATGACGCACAAAAACTTGTATTAGGAAGACAAAAAGGAAAATGTTTCTTTCAGAAAAGAGTCTACAACATTTATAATTCAAAGAGCCGTTTTTGCCCTAAAAAGCTAAATGAAGTTCGTCAACAATCGCTGAAGTTACATGACCTTCAGAATAAAAATACAATAAGATTTGATATGCATCTGCTAATGAAAATGTGTAGTCACTATTAAAGAACCACTATTTTATTTATTTAGATTTTAGAATAAAGGAAAAAATAAACTATGAACATTATATTTTATGGGGAGGAGGGTTGATATTTGCGAAAGATTATTTCTAAAAATGGGAGTTTCCAATTTATGATCAGAAAAATATATGTACAGTATTTTGCTTGCTCTTTTAGTGTCATTCTGTTGTGGAAATTTAATGCAATCACTCCACAAAAAAATTTAATTCTGCATTTGCAATTACATCTATATTTGAAAGCATTGTTGGTTCTTTTTAACCAAAGTTATTAAGAGTCACACAATAGGGTGCGTTCACACTGCAGCCTGAAGTGACCCAATTCACTTGGCTGAAGTGACCCAATTCCGATTTTTTTGATGTAATGTGACCTGTATCCGATCTTTTCATGGCAGTGAACAGCACAGGTCAGATACTTTTCCGAATGTAACACATATCCGATACGTATCCGATTCAAATGCGACCTAACGTTCAGGTCGCATTCATACGAACTGAACGTCACTGATTCTCAGCAAATCTCACTATTCTGCGTCCTGATACGCGCAAGTGGGAAGAAAAACAACAAACATGACGGACTATATGAGGATTAAGTTGTTAATATGTTGCTCCGGCCGGGCAACAACTTCAAATATGTAAGCTAAGCTGCACCGTTAGCCTCCATGTTTACTTCCGCAAACACTGAGCACTTCTTCTTTTTATGGCGGTTGGCAGAACACTGAACGCTGACGCTATTGCGCCCTCTACTGCGCATGCGGGACACTTTCAGGTCGTTTGCCCGTTCACACTGCAAAACGCATACAGGGCGCTTTTACTGGCAGTGTGAACAGCCCAGGCAAAATAATCGGAATTGCCAAAAAATTGGAATTGGGTCACTTCAGGCTGCAGTGTGAACGCACCCTCATGAATGTTCCTAAGGGCAATTCTCAGGCCTGGAGCTTCACGTTCCTGCTTTAAGTGTTAAGAGTTCAAATAGTCTGTGAAAAGCATCTCGCTTATGGCTATTTATGTCATTTCCTGTTTATGTTCACCTTCAGCTCAAATGCCAGAAATGAAGTCAAGCCGTGGTTTAAACAGTATGTGGGTCTACACCTAAGTGTGCAGATGTTTGGATTGAAGGATTACCTGCATGGCCCTGACCTGATGCCTATCTCACCTGGGCCAGCTCGCTCCAGCACTGCACCTCGTCTCCCTCATTTACAAGATGGAAGATACTCTGTCTGATGCACTTTAACACATCACCAGCATGACGTGAGGTCCGGGGTTTTAGAGAGGTGGGGGAGATTAAGACGTTTCAGGAACTTCCCAAACATTTCATGGATGACATCATATGTAAATTGGTAATCAGTGTCGAGTGCCTGAGGTTGATCAAAAGAGGCTCATTTTGAATTTGCCATACTGGTTTTTAAACATGGATTTAAAAATTAAAAGAGAAAGATAAAAAAAACTGCATATTCCACACGACTCTGGGATGCAACAGAAAGCGTATGGCTTGTTGTCTGCAGGGAAAGGTCACAGGGAGCAGCGAGGAGTGAATCAAAAGGGGGTGCAGCTGCATGTGCAGGAGGTGTTGGCAACATCAGCAAAATTAAAATGAGAGAGGAGACGAGCAGGAACATGGAAACTACTATAAATCTGTAGCCTTTTAGATAATAAGGAGAGGGCTGAATCTGGGAAATGAACAGTAAATATTTTTCATTTAACCTTTCAGATGATTTGTCTCCGCGTGGAAGTGTCTGTGTGAAAACATGATTAAATCACGTCTCCATTCGAGTGTTTTATCACAGCGCAGAGCTCTTAGTCTTATGAGGATCTGTATGCATTCATCCTTCTGTTCATCTGTTCATTCTTTGTTGGCATCATCTCCCCCCAGCCCCCATCTCTGGTCACTGTTGATAACAGAGACAGAAGCAGACAGGCCATCATAAATTATTATTCTTTTAAAACTAAAGTTTTTTGAGGCAACGTCACTCAATTTCAACTAATGTGAGAACAAAAAAAAAAAAACTGTCTAAATGTGCAAAGGAGGTGGATAAAGTGTTTGTTACACCCATATTATGTAACACCTTCTGTTGGCGAGTAGCAAAACGTCTCAACAAAACACTTAAGATTATAACAACTAAATCTGAAAGTTTTGGAAAATAAATAATTTTGTGAGACACTGTAAACCAAAAATAGGAATGTCACAATATATGATTATGTGTTTGGACAATATGGAAAAGCAGTAAGAATATGAAGAGGTATTGAGAGGTATTTATAGAAAAGACGTCTGCCTGGCAATGCTTTCAGGGACGTTCCCGTTTTGATCATCTGAAAGCCTAGTCGATACGACTGCTCCTCTTTGGAGCTGTGTCGATACCTCGTTGCCCATGTAATGATCCGTACTTTAGTCCAGAGGTGCCATAGTGCATTCGATCCCAGTGGAAAACAATTATTTATAAACAGACGTAGAAAGCAGTGCTTTACTCATACGTCCTTTCGTTGTCTTCCTTTTACTTCTGATCAGATCGCAGTTAAACATCCTCCTGATTAGATGCCTAAACCACATCAGCTGATTTTTGAGCTGAAGGCTCTAAACCAAGTCTGTCCACATAAAAAAAGTCCTCCTTTCTGTAATGTACTGGCTTCAGTCAGCACAACGGAGTAGCAAATGATTCCAAGTACTAAAACATGAAGCATGATGTTGGTGTCTGTTCTCAGCTTTTAGCTGCACGGTGTCCCCCATTTGATTCTTTGCAGTCATTAAGAAATCGCAAACCGTTTTATTTATTTATTTAAAAGAAGGATAGAAAAGTGAAACAAGCAGAGAGGCACTTTTTACATAACTTGGAAAGCGTAAGAGAAAGCCAGCGCTACGCTCATCCAACTATTCAGCTCCGTGCCCCAGAGCTTTTCTGAAAATTTTTTATTTTGACCCCTCAGTGATTTGATGCACTTGAATAATTGTCAGTTCTGTAAGTGTGTGAATACAACACAGAGCATGACATAATATGTTTTTGTAAAGCAGCGGTTTCTTTTTGCCAGCTTGTTTTTCTGTCAATTATTTCTGCCGTGTTCATCTAAAGTCAGTAAATCCACATTGCGTTATGCACCAATCCCTTTCCACTGGTGTCACCCTTCTGGCCTGTCACAAGCAATAGTAGAAAATTCTCTCTAACTTGAGCAGAATCACATTTTCATCGTCTAAATAATACCCAAGCAAACTAAAATCACAATGACACGAAGGCAGTAAAATAAAATCCGTACATTACGCAATCTTTACTTAGTCATGAATAATATAAATGGAAATCTTAAATGTAATTTTAGCAAAAACCATTAAGCTGTTAGATTGCTTAACTTTTTTCAGAGATCCAATTAAAGTAACTGGATCACAGTTAAAGTAACAATCCATATTTGTAAGCTTATTCACTCACTCTGAAGTTTTGAAAAGAACTCTTAAGAAATCTACTTGTTTTCTCAGATTTTTACCCAACCACAGAAAAACAAACACGTCATGCACAACAAAAAACGGGGAAAAAAATTACTGTGATGTGAGCTCAAACCCCCAGATCACCAAAAGTCCTAGTTTCTCTATCAAAGATGCTTCCCTCTAGGCCTGTCGCGATAAACGATAGGTTTAATTTATCGTGCGAGTAATTGATTTATCTACCTCATTTTAATTATCGGCTTATCGTCTCTTCCTGCCTTTTTTCCCCCTTTCTGTTGATGACACTGAATGAAAAAAGGCTCAGCTCCGGTGCTCTCCACTGACCCTCCCTTCCTCATTTCCTTAGTCTAATGTCCAGCGCAGAGGCGCAAAAAGTGGGTATGCAGGGTATGCAACGCATAGGGGCGCAGCACCAGAGGGGGCGCCAAAACCCCGTCTGAAGGGGGCGGCGCGCCGATGATGTTTTCCCGTACACTGTTGCGCGCCTTACGCTCCTTCACCTCGCGCACATAACGAGGTAAATGTAGCGAGTTTTACCCTTCACGTATCTTCGCCTCGGGGGGGGGGGGGGGGGCCTGAGTGAGCGTTCGCTCCTTCACCCTGACGTTCCTTCCCTCGGTCGGGGGGGGCGCCGATCTATGTTTTCGCATCCACCTGAATAATGTGTAGTTGCGCCACTGGTCCAGCGCACACAACACGAGTTGTCTGCCCATTTTCTAAACCTGAGAGACACATTAGCCGACAGAAATCCTAGGTATAACGGTTCGATCGGGTTCGTTGTGCCGTGTGGTGTCCAGCCACACGGGCACAAAATAATGGCTACAAGTCCAGTTAACTAATTTTAAAATCAGGCATTAATCAATGCTTTACTAGAATCCACCTGTGATGCATGTGGCTAGAGTCAGCGTAAAGTCCTGACTGAATGAAAATCATTATAACCTATGTATGTCACGTTAAGTAAGAACAGCTGAAAACTTACCAGGTTTATCAACTGCGGTAGCAATTTGGCTCCAAATCCTCCCCTTGTCATTTCTATATTCTTTGCACGAAATGTTGAATAAATATTAATGTTGTTTCTACATATCATCTAAATGTCCGCTGGACTTCGAGTTGCGCCGTGTCAGCTGTTTGGGATTCCCCTCCGTAATTTCCCCTCAGAAAGCAGGAGGAGAATCCGCGCTTTCGGATTGGCTACCTGTCACATTCAGCGTTAAGCTCCCGGTCGGGGAAAACCCCCGATTTAGATCGGAGCGGCCACGACGATCTACCGTAACACACCACACACTGCAGGATGATCGGTTACGAAATCACCAGCGATAATCTTAGATCGGCCAATGTTCTAAGATTGTCATAAGGGGGAAAAAGGGGGAAAAAATCGTGTAGTATGAACTACTGCATTAGGTAGCTGGATGTGCTCATCTTCTCTATTTAAATCTAGTGATTACTGAAGGGCAATATAGTATACAGACTTCATAATCTGCTCTCCTTTGGTTGAATGCAGTATTTATTTCCACTTTGGCTTTATGTTGTTTAGTTTTTATTCAAGTACGTTTTTGTTAATGGAGACTGAGAATCCATTTTGTTTTTGGTTGTTTTGTTTATTTAGTTTATCAGTTCCAGTGTTATGTGTTCTTTTGAAAATAAAGTGCATCTATCTATGGCAGGAAATAGCATGCATTATTACGTCATTTCCATTAAATCAGTGTCAAAAGGTCTTGACACAATATTATCGTTTATCGCAATAAGTTTTTAGACAATCGTCCAGCAAAATTTGTTATTGTGACAGGCCTACTTCCCTCTTATCCACAAGATACAAAAAATTAAAATGTTTTGTTTGTCTGATATTTTAATCTTCCATATCATATTTAATATCCAGAGTAGGGCTATAAAGTAAATGTGAGGGTAGAGGCCCATATGAGGGCTTTCCAAGAGTTCTGCACTCAAGTTTCTCTTAAAATAAAAACAGTGTAGCAAGATCCACCTTTGCTACACTCTGTTTTGGTGAACAGAGTGTAGCAAAACAGAGTGCAAGTTATAGCCTGTATAACGTGCATTTATACAGGCTATAAGTGCAAGTTATAAGGTATTCCACATAGCTCGACACCCTGCTACCTTTATGAGACGTTTTTGGAAGTTAGATAGATTTTCTTGACAGCACAATAGAAATGAAACAATGCTAGAATACCACAACAGGTTATCTGGAAACTTAAAGTTAACATCTTCATAGCTTCCTATTGGCACTAGTTTATTATTTTTTTGTTTTCTTCTTCAAGAGTCTTGACTCCAGTAGATCATCTGAAGTTCAAAACCTAATAAAATACACCCCAAGGTTTAAAGCTAATATCTTTATTTTCCCCACTCCTTCTTTCTGACTGGGTATAATTAAGTTGAGTCATTAGGTCTCCAACTCATCCAAACTATTGCCTAAATTGACGTATTTTAAAAACTTTGAAACTTCTTTGGCTGAGTCACAGCAGTGCTGGCAAAGAATTTGCTTCCCTTGGAGTCTTTCCACTGACTTCCTATGTAGGTCTGAAATTGCATTGGCTTATGCGCACATTTAATCTGGCAGCAGGCATCTGAAAACCTTTGGTGATTTACCTTTATTCTTTAATGTACACATTTATTTAAAAACACACGAGACCAATTAACCAAATCAACTGCTTCTTGTATTTTTTTTACGTGGATTTTTTTTAACCATTTGTTTTTAGCTGTTGTTTATGCTCCGGTTGAGGAAAAGAAAACTATTTGGATTGGCAGGTTCTGACATGGTTTGGCTTGGATACAGAGGTGCAGTAAACCATGTTCCTGCTTGTAAGCTGTAAATCTCTTCACAGTTTGTTGAGCTGACGGAGGAAGGGAAGGATGACGGATGGAGAAAGTAATCGGAGGAGAAAGATGGGACGATACGAGACAGGAGAGGGTTGTGCGCTTCTCAAAGTCCAGCTGGGAAAAGGAGATCTGCTGGGAGGGGTTGGTGTTATTGAGGCGCTTGTGCAAGACGGGCGTAGGTTGAATTTGTCAGTGTCCCCCTCAAATGTCAATGTAGGTCATGGCACATCCTAGAAGGTATCAGAGTAAATCAGATAAAGTCATGTAAAGTTAATAACTTAAATTCACTCTTTAATGAGATTTCAAGAATCTTTCCTCAACTGGCTGGTAAAACTTGTTTTTTCATGTACTTTAGATTAAATCGTTTTATATCGCTAATAGATGTAATGTTCCTGATGTGGCAGCTGCAAAATGCTGCGTAATGAATTATGTCTGAAGATGTAGTACAACTTTACAATTAAACTGCATCATGCACCTCCAGACCAATATTTTTAAATAATCTAAATATGAAGATAATTTGTGCTGGGTGTCTTTTAAACTTGTATGTATAAACCCTGTAAATCACAAAGTAAACAAGATGAAAAGGTGTGATGTTCAGCCCGAGTTTCTAGTTGCTAAAATGTAGTTGCTGTCAAATTTAGAGCCTCCAGGTGAGTCATGCTAAATAAATGCTCTGCTTCAGAGAAGAAAGAGTGAAGTCCCAGCCTTCAGCCCTGAGCTCTGCACCCCTCACTGAAAATGAGTCCATGCTTGTGGATGCTGTGTGCACATCGATGCCAATTATGGCTGGAAACCCCAAAAAGCCCACGACTTCTGTTAAACCATTTGACACTGGATTTTCCCACTGCACTCAGACGCTTACGTGCCTTTTTTTATTTAAGAGTATGAACAGTGCTTTACAAAATAAATCAGTGTTATGAACTGACAAAAGGACACTGGAAAGACGATTTATGGTTGGATTTTAGTGTTTGAACAGAAACCGTGTCGCGGGTATTTTTGCTTGTTTTTTGGGGGAAGTCCTAAAACTTAATTGGAAGACTCTGTTTCTGCTGACAGCTTTACCTGGGCTTGGTACAAATTTATCTTTGATGTGTCCCCACCAACCACATTCTGTACCTTGTAGAAAATTAATTAATATTCACTATCAAAAATCTTCTTCCTTGCTCTTCTCTTTGGATACTTTGCAATTTAAATCTTCTTCCTTAGAGCAGGTTCACTGACAATCCATATTTCCCTCCTTCTGCTTGTGGCATTTTAAACTTTAAATTGGCTGAACAAACAAAGTCAGAAGACATTGTGGAAGAAGCCAAAACATTTTGTGTTTGGGATGGGACCGGGGTTATGGAGAAAAAAGTAGAAAAGGTTTTACGTAGCTTAAATACCAGGTTATGGTTCCTTCTTTGGAACCAGGAGAACAGTCCATTGCCCCCTTCTCAGAGGTTGTGTCTGCCTGTTACGTGGGTACGACGTACATAGATAAATGTCTCAAAAAACAGGCTTTACCTCACTGAACTTTGATTCAAACCTGTTTCAATATGATTCATGGAATTCTGACATCAACTTTTCCTGTATTTTGGATGTCATGCTGCCTGCACGGATCTTCAGCCAAGACAAATGTTAACCGAAGGCTGTACAAGAACTCAGCTCTCAACACCGCTTGGAAATACTTGTACTGAAAATGTCTTACATTTCTAGCTATTTCTACAAGAACCTGCAAACACTTTCTGTCAGCTAAATGAAACAAACACATGCTGTGGTCACGTAGCCAGAGCATCTGACTGAAACTCCTGTTATTTAACATAAAGCCAGCGAGTTATTTCCAAAAAGCTTCAAAGGAGGTGGCCTTGGGGGCTATTATATGCCTTTGTGTTTATCTTAGTTTATCTTTTAGAAAAACCTCTGACAAAGATGTACACACACACAAAAGTAACAGGAACTCCTTCTGCAAAGGACAGATTTTGCTCTGGGCCTGAAGCCCTTTCAGAAAAATGAGCCAGCACTTCAAATTAATGCATCAGCAACAGAACAAAGTGATCCCTGCAAAACATCATCATCCCTGAATACCCCACGATTTAACAGACTTGCTTTTTTCTTTTGTTGTAACTTTTCAATTCTCAAGGTGTTTTTAAACTCAAGAAACAAAGATATTTTCCTGTTGTAGATTGTGTTGAAATTCTTTGTATTGTGAAAATATAAAAGTTACAATATTTTATCTGCTTGGATAAACATTATAGACAGTCAAACATGGTGGTGGCAGTCTTTGTTTCTTTAGTGACTTTTGGCAATTGATAAAACAATTAATCCTCTATAATAGGAAAAAATATAAGTATTTTTATTGGCCCAATTAAAGTCTGAGACGAGATACTGCCACACGCTCTTAAACATGGTTTTATTCATGCCTCAAACCTTCCAATGTAGCTTAATGAAGACAATTCTGCAAATAAAAGTGCATCGGAATTTCTTCACCTGTATGTAAAATACTTTTGCCAGATTCCAAAACGGTCAAATTGTTGCCAAAAAGGGGGGCACAACCAGCTTTTGTATGGGTATTTTTCCCCGATGTAGTAAACCAACTCATTTGAAAACAGATTTTTGTTTTATTCGGGTAATATTTGTCTAATATTAACATTTGTTTGAAGAGCCGAACCATCCAAGTATGAAAGAGAAGCAAAAACAAAAGAAATATGAGAAGTGCAAATCGTCTTTCACTGCACTGTTGAAGCTGCTCCTCTTTACACTTCATTATGTTCATATCATCATAGATTTTATGTGAGATGACACTTAGTAAACTTAAAAATAGTAAGGGCAGCTAATATATATCCATTTTTTATTATCTGTAAGATGAAAGAATGTTGTATCACTGGTAAGCATTATAGACAGCCTCAATGCATCCCAAGATGAATCTCAGATCAAATTGCTGATTTTATGGTTTCTTCTGCCAGCTGGCACGAGTCCATAAACACTAGATACAAAGAAAAACGAGTTTCGGCCTCAGGCTCTGCTCATCTCCATTGAAACCTTCAGCCAATACACTCATATAGATCGTTATCAGTGGCGGCCATCTGTAAAATACTAATATGTTGTGCAAGGACAAAATACCAAAAACATAGCAATATTTCCACATGTAAAATACAAGATACCACTTGATAAGAATAAATGTTACTGGTGCCAAAGGAAAGTACAACTTGTGCACTATTACAAACACACCTGAAGGGGGTTTGGCAAAGATAAATCATTTATATTCATAGTGACTCCCAAGTTTCTGCATGACTAATTAGAGCTGAGGACTCACCTATGTATTTTTTATGCAAGATAACTAACCAATATTAAAAACAATATTCTTGCAATGACCTGTTATTACAGACACAATCCAAAAATTGCACATTTATATCTTACCTACTCATAAATTGGTGTCCTAAAGCCTCTTCATTATGGTTGCTATTATTATATTATTATTATCATCATCATAGGACACTTGGGTGGATCAAACTTTTCAAAAAACTGTGGAGTCGATGATCTGTTTGCATCTTTAAATCCAAGATGATTCACCAACATACATATGTGGTGAGTCATTAGAAAATGAGCTGGCATCAGTTTGATAGCGAGTTTCCATGTATAAAACAAGTACTTATAAAATTGGTTTTGAAAACATTTAATCGTGTGCATGAATTGTTGTCATAGTCAGTTATTAATTATGACTAAACCTAACCACTTGCAAGTACCAGCCGAGATGAAAACTGGAATGGGTGATGGAAAATATCATGGGTTCTTCAAAGTCCTTCCTACTAGAGGGTTGTGAAAGAAAATTATGCAAGAACCTACTTGTATTAGTGGATCTAGTTTGATGGAGGGGTTTTTTGTTTGTTTTTTTAACTATAGTGTTTTAAAAAAAATAGCACAGGCAATTTCTGGTAAGCCTCATAGCGTTGTATTGGCTTGTCATGACTAAGTATTAACGATGGAGTAAAATTTAAAAGTTCAACATAATCCACGCCTCCAGCAAGCAATAGTTTCTAAATAGCTGAGGGTCTGGACCCTCTGTCTGCAGCGATGTGTAGAACACATTGCAATAATACCGGTATACAGAGAACTGAGAAGAATATGACAAGATACAAAGAGATGATGCAAATGCAATCCAAAGAAACACAATGCAACACTTGAAATCTAAAGTAAAGTGACATAAAGGAAAAGTGAATCCCAATGTCTGGTCGGTTTAGCATTTTTAATCTGAAAACTACTCTGACCAACTTGGAATAGTGAATGGGGGAATCTGTGGGTATGAATGTTAATGTGCGTCAAGAAGTTCAGAGGCAAGTTCAGAGTCTGCATTCTGCAGCGTGTTTGTGGGAGTTTCTTCATTTTTTCCCTGGCTCAGCAGTTTGAGTGATCTGCAGATCAAAGTGCACAGAGTTAACTTAGTACTGCAGAGAAGTTTGAGCAGTTGATGAATAAACATGAGGTGGGACATTTAGACAACATGCACATACACGCAGCTCTTTCTAACTAAAGCAGTACATTACATTGGACGCCGCTGCACACTGGAAGGAAGCCTGCTGAATCTTAACATGCATGAAGGATAATTGCACATGCACAAGTTTAGATTTCTAACCATATTAGGACTTTGTGTTGACTTACATTAATATTAATAACTCAGTCTGTGGCTAACCCTAATACTTACATCAAACCTTAACAATTATTCATACATTCCTAACCCTTACAATAAAAATGGGGGTCTGCCACAGTAATGCTGGGTTTTGGACTTTGTAAGGCCAATTAGTCTATTAGCAAAAAGCAATTCAATATACCAGAAACGAACAGGCAACATAAACGCGCCCGCACACACACACGCACGCACACACACACGGTGTAAAGCTGGTCCTTGGAAGTGCAATTTATATTGAAGGTTAAATAGACCCAGAGAAGAAACAAAGCTCACATTCAGTGGACTTATAATGGTATGTGTAAGACTGGTGGTGAATTTAATTTCAGGGTATTCGATTACTGCCTGTTTATCTTCGAGTATGAGAAGCTAGGGCTAATCCTTCATTTATGAATGATGCATTAAGTTAGTCCTTATATACCTTGAGCCCCTGAAACGCACCCTGGACTGGCTAAGATGTTGCAGCCAAACCCAGCTTACCCACACACGTCTTCCTGAAACTCTTGCCAGTCAAAATTAATGCACATGCACATATGAAAGTGCTTAAGAGGCAAACATTTATTCTTAACACACTGCTTTCCCCCCTATTCTCTGCACTCTGTAGTTAGCAGAAGCCAACACCGACCGGTGAATAAACTGTAACCAACTTCATTAATCAGTAGCAGAAAGAAGCCTTGGCAGACCAAGTAGTGGACATTTAAGAAGAAAAGAGGCAGATCTGCATATTTCCATGTTGAAAATAAAGAAAAGATGACCAAATGCTATGTGCTGCATGAGTCAGAAAGTCTTAGTAAAAAAAAAATATGCAAAACATACACAGAAATAATAAATTTGTAAGATTTGTTGAACTTCTGTGGAAGTGTTACCAATCTTGTTTTTCACTAAAATACGAGATTATTTTCAAGTTACAAGAATTGTTTTTGTTAGTATGGTCAAGCCATGACCATCATACAATAGACAGAGTGACAGAGCCGAGTGTGACGCAACAAGGATGAGAGTCTGCTCTTTTTAACTGTAAGGTCATGTTTCTCAACCACCAGTAATGGTGGAACTTCCTCTTAACTGAATTCATCTATATTTCAAGTATCATGTATGATGATGGTGAGAGTCATGACCCAAAGGCAACTCTCTGTGGAGGAGGCTGGTATAAGTTTCCTTCTTCCTCTATATCAAAGTAGTTTGTTGATTTGCCAATAAATCTACAAAATTGAGAATAAACGTGACTAAGATTCTTTTTGTTTCCCGTCACTTTTTTTTCTTCTTGGTCTTGGGTCAGAGGTTTGGCAGGTAAATCTGTGTGGTTCAGGTATTAGAAGTGTCTAGTTTGAAAGATGAAAACCTGATGGTTCACACTGAAAGTACTTTGTCTGGTAGAGGCAAATACATTGAGTATCACTTAAAAACATTACCTACTGTGGAGAAAAGTTAAAACAGGTATATTCTTAGGATCAAACAAAGGCCTGTCTGGCACATTGTAGAAAATCCTTGCTGTACATAAGTGTACTATAGCTGACTGGTGCCAGTGCCTAAAACCAAAAAAGTAAAACGTTTCTAAAAACAAAAAATACAAAATAAATTAAATTAAAATTATTTTACTTAATATTGCTTTCCAATTTAGCAGACTGCAGAAAACATCGTTTCTAATGGCACGCCAGAGCAGTGGGAAACTCTAAACACCGTAGTCACAATGCAACACTCAAATGGTTCCCGTGTGCGACTCACTGAGCAGCGTAATAACAGGTGGCGTTCACAGCAGCTTTAAACTTGACTAATGAAAGTCTATCCCATTTCGTATCGATGAATTATGCATAACAAGCATTACTAAATGCCCCACTGCATAGATTATTCATGCAAAAACACACACTCTGCATATATAGACAGATAGGCGCACACGCCGACACAAACAAAATGCTGACGTGGACAAAAAAATAAATAACCTGCACAACAACAAAAATATTTAAATATTTAATTTAAAAATCCTTCTTCATTAGGGTTTTATTATTATGTAGAAAACAATAAGTGTCTTAGCTTGTAAAGAATAAGTATATCTTATAGATTGATTGTCATACATTATTAAATTCAAGCACCAAAAGGTGTCCTCTAAATTAGATCCACAACAAGCCAGCAGAATAGATTACATAAAACTAAGATCTAAAGAGAACATAAGCATTTTAAAACATGAATGCACATTTCAGACATTCACCTAAGGGGCATTGGAATGCATTGATAATTCAAGTATCTGTAGCTCTACTGGTTAAAGTTCAATAGAGCTTTAACCAATAGCTCTTCATGAAAGAAGAGTTTGTGAATAGTTCAGCACACCACCATGTAAAGGAGATGTAATGGATTGTAGTAGTATTAATGTCTTAGATTCTCGATCAGGAGTAATACAATTATAATCTCTCCTGATCAAGATCTTGCATCAGAACGGCCAAATATTTTATTTTGCTGCCTCACATTTCCATTCTTTGGTGCAAGTTGTTTTCGAGGTAGGAGCTGAAATCTCCTCCCCTCAGCCCGCTATTATCCTGCATGGCACTGATACAAGAAGTAGCTTAGGACACAGCATGGGGATCGAGAGATAGCAAAATGCGACAAAAGGAAGATGGAGGCAAGCCAAATATTTGGATGAGGGCAGATGAATGAGGGTTGTTTGTGATGGAGTTCAGACAGCTCCTACTGTTAAAGTGGAGCAGAGGGGGGATATTCCCAGGATCCTGGATGGTGCAGGAGACAGCATTCTTTTATGCATCATCTCTGCATAAGGGTGATCTTTATTTACATGTTAAGAGATGGGAAAACAAAAATAATGTCAATTTATATTTGAAATTTAGGGATGAAAAACAATTTTTACTGGATTGTCTCTGAAGTTTGCATGTTCTTCTAATGTATGGTCTTTCTTTGGTTCCCTTCTCTTGCTCCAAAACTACTGCAGGCTATTTGGCAACTTATTTACTCTTAGGTGTGAGTGCGTCGGTATATTGTTGTCTCTGTGTTGGAGTTGTAATGAACTGGTGAGGAGATGCCTTGCCTTTCATCCATCCATCCATCCATCATCTAAACCTGCTTTTCCTTGCAGGGGGGGCTGGTGCTTATGTCCAACAGTCATTGGACAAGAGGTAGGGTATACTCTGCACAGTTACCAGTCCTCCTCCCCTACACCTCCCATGAGCAAGAGGCAAATTTTAGAAACTACTGAGCTGGAAAAGAAGAAAGTTTACACTGAACATGTAATTGCATGCGACATGTACACCCTCAAGTTCTTTTTGGGGGTAGAATTGTGCTCATAAACTAACGTATAGTTAGTGACAGCAGTAGCTCCTTCAAAGCATCTGTGAAGGGAAAAAATATGGAAAAAAATATATAATTCCTTCTCCCATCTGCTTCTAAGGCAAAGTTAAGAATTTGGTTTCCAGTAGAACAGGGGAAAATCATTTAAAGCAGAAGATAATCATTTGCAAGACGTAAGACCTAGAATGAGACATTTTTGGCAGTTAACATCAGATATGAAGTCAGATCAGATAAACAGTAAAGATCCTGATGAAAGCAGGACACAGGATGTTGAAAAAAAAAAAATCTATTGTGTTGGTACATTTAGGAAACGGCACACATGGAAGATGCAGGGTGATGTAAAAAGCCAGACAACCAGAATAAAATGAACAAATATTGACTGATTGGTTGGGAAAAACAGGTTATGCGGTAGAAGCAGTGACTTTTAAAGAATCGGATTTGTTTTTGCAAGAGTAGAAAAGAGACAGCGGTGAAAAAAGGAAGGATTTGTAAATTGTCACCATCTTAAATCTTTTTTCACCATTTAAAGGGCCCAAACCAGCTCCACCTTTTAAGAAACACAATGTGACCATATCCACAAACAAGCAATAACAAACCTGAAAAAAAGGACAGCCTAAGGAAAAAAAGAAAAAAAAAGAAAATAATGAGATAAAAGATAAAAGAGAACAAAAGTGGCAGTGGCGTAATACTAAATCACTCCTTTACAAATTGCGACCCATTCTCTTCAAACAACCCTCAACAGCTAAATAATGAATCCAAAAGGAGATTCCTTTCAGTGAAGGCCAGCTTTAATAGGCTTTTGAATGAACACTGTACACAGACCTACAAATGGCTGCTCATGGTGGACGCCAGAGGACAAAGACAATGGGATTAAAGGCAGGAAGAGAGCTTATTGGTGGGAAGAGCATGAATGGAAAAATAGGCATAAGAGACTAAAGTCCTCATTTTACTGAATCGTGTGAAGTCAAACTCTCAAAAAGAACTACTCTACGGTTACAGAGGCTTTGTGAGAAAGGCATACGGTCTCTGCACACAACCAGGATTTCACTCAAGGTCAAGGGCTTGAGGGTTGGGACAAAAGGAGGGGAAGTCAGCATTAGTTTAAGGAGATGCAGATGTTGAAACTTTGTTGTTGGGAATTAGATCTACTCTTCTTGTAAATTCGACTTTCGCATTATCCAACCGGAAATTAAGTTTCAGATAAACTCTTGAAGTGCCAAAAGTTAAATGCCGTTAATGTCATTCTGATCTAATGTCTTCTTGGCCTTTAGCAGTGCCACACATACGTTTTCAGTCAATCGTTCAGGGTTGAACACCTTTTCTATGGAAAGACAGCATGCAGTAATGTAAAGCCAGAATTCAAAACATCCTAAACAATTCTTCATTCATCAGACTAAGACCCATTTTAAAAGCACTTGAATAGAACAGCCTCATATTTCCATCCAAGGTCTAAACTATCGGATGTTACCTTTAACGGATTAAAGGAGACGTACTGTGGCATGTAATATGACATGTTTAGTGTTGGTAATCAGATATTTCTGACTTTAGACAAAACCAGGCTTGTTGCTTCCCTGAACTGTTTCCTGTCGTGCTGAGCTGAAAGCCTGCTGGCATTAGCTCCGGCGCCCAACCCGTTGCTTTACTTCAAGGGAGCTGATCCACAGCAGCTGCCGGTCCACCATGAAATATTTCAAGAGTGTATTTCGACTACTGATGTTTTGATGATGGCTGCAGTGCAACAATGCAGGCAGGGTTTCCACTTGAGCAAGAATGAAGTCTCAGTTGCCACTGACTTCTTGTGCTTCTCCAGAGCAACAATCTGGTTGTTAAAATCCCACAACCATTGCAACAAACAGTTGGGACTCAGCTAAGATCTATGGCTTCAGCATAAACCTAACTCAAAGTTATTCACACCATTTTTACCAACAAGTTTCCTCTTACGGGGAGAAATAGCCTTTTGAAATAGCCCTACGGATTCCCGTCTTTAATCTGAAGAGGTGTCTAGAGATTAGGGTGATGCTAGGGAGGCCTTTCAACTTTAAAGGCTTGACCAGCAAAGATAAAATCGACAAAACACCAGCGGAAAAATGCAAAAAGCTGGTCAGCAGTCGTATGGTGAGATAAGATCTCTGTATGTCTTTTTAAGGTAAGTCAAATCTAAAGGGACGTAACTCAGACTCGAGGGCTATTTTTGCTGAGTCTTTCCTGTCCATCTGTGCTAAACTTGTTGTTTTTCTCTATAGGCGATTAAAGAGGGAAAGCACCAGAAAACACAGACACCAAAGGACTCTTTGTCCAGCAGCGTCAGAAAACAACACTTTCACTCTTTCCTCCTTTGTCTCCATACCTCCTACATGCACCAAGCTTTGAGCATGAATCTTCCCCCCTGCCTCTGGCTTTTTAACAATACTTTGTCTCTTTGCACCATCCCACATGTCAGAATACCACAGAGGGACGCCATGAGCCTGTCCTATTATCTGGCTCGCTCTCCATCTCCAACACCCGCTCATCTGTCTATCACTTCTTTTTTTCCCCTCTTCATACGTCACTTCCTCATCATCACTTCCATTCTGCCCTCCATCCATTCATCTCCTACACCAGTGACCTCACCCAGCGCCCACATCACAGTGACTTCATCAGACAACAGCTGCGGTCAAGGCTGCAGATCTGGGTGTTGGTGAAGACAATCAATGCCGCCACCGTGTCTGGCTGATATCTTCTGGACAACAGAAGATATGAACCAAGTCAGTGCTTCAGCTCACATCACCATCAGTATCATGTCAGGGGGAGCCATGTTGTGGGAAATGAAAATGGTGTCACTGCTCATGGTCAAATTAAATGTCAACATGAAAGAAGCTGCAATAAATATTAGTGGACACTTTAAGTACCATGCGTTCAGGCTCTCTACCCTTTTAGACATAATGGACTTGTTTGTTGAGGATCGCTGATGATTAATGCAGCATAAAATGCTTTAGGAGGTAAAGTGGTGGTAATGTCATTACAAAACTGCCATGAGTTAGTTAATTACATTTGTAATGAAATCACAACAGTAGGATCAACACTGTTAGGTGTTTATCACAAGTCATGTCAGGAGTTATATCACATATTTTCCTACTTCTGTGATACACCAAACATGTGAGTCATTGTTTTCTTAAAATAGAACATTGAAGGCAGATGCTCACTCCCCATTGACTACCCAAGCAACAAAGCAATAAAAAAAAAACTAAATTAGCGGCAACTGACTGCAGGCATGGCCAAGGGCTTTGGGCTTTGTCACCCTTGGCCCTGAATAAGCCAGCGTTGGAACAAAGAGCTGTTTTAGATAGTTCGACTATTCATAGTCAGTCATAAAACATTACTTATTTGAACCTAATGCACAGATTTATATTGATTCATATTTTGAACAATGTTCTATGGTCCACATCCATCCATATTTCATTGTGTGAAAGGTTTGGTTTACCTTGGACTCTTCTGTCCTTTGTCATTTAGGCTGAAATTGAAATATATCAGGTGTAAAAGTGATGTCTAAATGCAAACTCATTTTAAACATAATTGAATTCCTAAGTGTAGAATGGGGTAATCTTAAATTAAGGACCTCGCAATCTCTAAAATAGTCTACTCAGTGACCTACACAATCACATGCATGTATCAGATGTGCAAATGTTTTAAATAGGACCAGGACTTTTCATGTGAACTAGAAATAGTTTTACTGCCATTACTTCTTTATCACAAGCGCAAATTAAACTACATTTCTTATCCCAGAGAAATTGTAACAGCAGAGAGTTACCTATTTTGAGTGCTTTTTTTATACTTTGATCTTTTGGGGTAAATAAAAAATGTTTTTATGGAAACTATTCTTGTGTCTCCTATGCCTTTGCTGCTCCGTTATTCATGCTGTAAAAATTAATAATTTTTCATGCAGACATTTTGACTAATTTTTTAAAACTTTTTGGTTATTAATTTCCAAGAAAAAATAGAGGAGAGGGGTTTCTCTTGAATGACAATAATTGAGATTGACTGTAGGTAACTGAACTTGAATTGGATTATTCTTACGCAACTTTTCTTGAAATGATGTTTCAGTGAACTGAGGTTATATGAAAATAAACTGGATTGTATAGACTGGGTTATTATGGCTTCCCTTTCAAGTAGATTGCTTTATTGGATCCTGTTTCAATCTCTTGACTTGAAGGTCAGCAGTATAGCTCTACATGCTCAGCCGGTCCCTTGAGAAAGCTGGCCAAGAGACTCATTAAAAGGATATTACATTTCAGGTGGTCTAGATCCATGCAACCAGTCTCTGTGGTTACTAAGCCTCTGATGTTGAGTATCTCCTGGCACCCTAAGACTTTTTTTATCTTTACTTTGCTTTAAGCACAAGTAGAATTGCTTCAGTTTAAAAAGGTAATGCAGTTTTTGTTTTTATTTAATTACAGCATCTTTATTGTTTTCCAGAGCTCTAAAGATACACATGATAAACCTGCAGATTCAACCAGGCATCATCTTTTACTAAATAAGTAGACTGCCATCTGCTGTACAACTTTCTGAATTACATTCACGGTGCAGTTTTAACCCAAGTTTGAAAAAGTTTTACAATCACTAATGTTGTTTGCTTAAGAAAAGTGACTCAGGTGAGACACATTCCTTAACACTACACTAAGGAGTGGTGGGTCTTCACAACTGTTTCTGTGCAGTTGGTAGTTGCAGAGTTAAAACTCCAACCACCAGATGCACCACAATATAAAGTCATGTGGAAATTTAAGTACTTTAAAAACAAAAAAAAGACTTTTTTTTTTTACTTGTAAAAAAAAATTAAGTAAAATCATATTGGAAAAAAATAAAGTAACATTTTTCTGGCCAATACACACTGTAATCCTGACCAAAGTCTTAAACTTGGGAAGCGTTACAGGTATTGTGAAACAGGTATTCCCCCCCCACTCAGCTCCATCAGATTATAACCCTGTTGTACATTGAGCTTTGAATGTGACTAAGAGAGACAGCAGAAAGACGGAGAAGAAAATGTAATTTATTCAAAAATTACTCAAATTCTAACAGGTCTTGCCTCAGCTCATCACAGGATAAAAACTATCATCCTGAAAATCCATCTATGGTTTGGAAATGAATTCTGATTTTGTAAATCTCGCTTCCCATATGTTCCCAAACATTTGTAGAAGGATTTAGACAACAGGAAGATGCAGGTCGATTCAAAAAAGGATGCCACTCACTTGGAAGAAGTCATTTGCCAGATGGGAGTTATGAGGATCCTCAGTCAAAAGAAATGCTCACCGCAGCAGACTTGCTCCGGTGCTCCTGCAAAACATGACGTTCCATTATTCCCCTGAAGGAGAAAGTTCCAGTTTCACAATAGTCTTCTCCACTGTGATGCATTGGAAATACCTGAATTGGAACCTGCTTGTCATGTCATGATCACTGGAGATTTGTCTAAGATTTTTCTTCCACCTTACCATGTTTTGTTCTTCCATTCAACAAACTGCTCTGTTTGGACTGTGGAGGATGTATGAGCTTTGAAGTCTTTGTTTTGTTCCTTAAGGACTTCTCTTACAGATGCTGTCTTATGGTCTGATGAGCTGCCTGTGTTTTCATGGACATCCAGTTTGACCCTCCAGCTAAGTGGAGATTAACTTTTTGGAGGGGTTGCGAGGGAATTTAGCATTTCTGTCCCATAAACCCTCTTAAGAAGCGACTGTCTCACTGTCTCCAACCTCATTCATTTCAAAATATCTTTATTTGCCTGTGATCCACCAGGAACTAAAAGCAAATACTTGGAATTCCTCCTCAGTGTTAAGATTTTGTTCAAAAGTGACAATTACAAAAACAACAAACACTAACAGTTTCAACGCAACGTCCTACTTAAAGATAAATGTCCAGTAAATGTAAAAGGTTTAGACATATTTAAGTGTATGTCAAGTGCATTTTAACTTTTTAAAAGGTTTTTGAAGCGCTAGTAGTCTTTATTAATCTGTAGCTGGGCAGAGAGAGGGATGAAACAATGCAAATGACCCAGGGAATCAAGCCAGGGATATTTGCAGCCTTTGTATGGTGGTTCTGTTCTACCACTGAGCCATCTGAAGTAAAAACAACTTTCCAACTCAACCTGGCTCTAGGTGAAGTGTAAGCAGGCATGTAACAAGCCCTCCATGTTAGATTGCGAGTTAATCACGATTCCCCATATCGTTTGGCTAGCTGAGCTCACATTCATTACCCACACCCAATTGTGATTATTGCCCATCCCGTCAAATTAAGAAATCACAAACAGAACCTGCCTGACAAAAAAATAATATAAAAACATGTCATTCCCTAATCCAGAGGTTCAAAAACTGTGCCAAAAACATGCCATTGCAGGGGGGCGCGGGAAGCCGTCTGGATGAAAACAAAAAAGTCAAAAAAAAACACATGAACGCTGTATGCGCTGGATTTTTACCTTAGAATGGCCAACTCTGGTTATTCCTCTGTCAATTTGATACAATTTGATACTTCCACACTTCCCATATCTGTGTCCTCTGTCACTTTTATCAGCAGTTAAAACTGTTTAATCCGTTAACATGTGGTAACCCGTTTTTCCGAGCCGCCTTCAAATGCAACATGAGCGCTACGACGCTGGGTTTACACCTGCTGTGCGCTACGCAGGTGTGTGTTAGAATCATGGCAGCAAACCAGCAAAATACAAAGAACTTTTCACAGTTTTCCCCCCAAACTAACAGGTTGAGTACAGCGGTTGGATACAGGTAATGTTAACTAAAAGATGACTAGCTAGCTAATATCAATGCAGCACCTTAAGCTTGTTAACAAGTAGCTTGTAGGCTACTGGTGTTGTCTATGTTCAGCTACGTACATTTATTTTGTAGGTAAGACACGTCGTTCAACCAGACTCACCTTCGTATCTGTGAATGTATAACGAGGCGTACGTCTTAAAACTTTTCTCCAGCTCACTTGTTGGAGCTTCGGGTCGATGTACATTGTTAACTTGTGCAAGCACTGTCAGCACCGAGCGTAAATTGCCATTTTCAATCGACCAGAAGCGACCGAGCCGCTTATCCCCGACCACGGAAGCTGACGTCCATAGGCTCTTTGGGCGCCTTCATGACGTGGAGAAGGCGGAGCGTAGGAAAGAGTAGGAGCTTCTTAAAGAGATAGATTGGGTCCAATTTCAAGTTGTCAAATTTCTTTTCTTTTATAAAGACAAAAAACTGAACAAATTGTATTTCATTAAAAATTGTAAATTATTTTTATTACATCAAATCAATCTCTTTTTTAGGGAACATCAGGTGTATTTTGTTCATTCTAAAAAAATAATGCACGTTTATGCAGCTACTATATTAAAAATCTCTACCTGAAATTAGGGTTAAGACAACCATAGGAATACAGTTCAGCTTTATACTCAACCAAGATGTAACAAAATGACCCCTAAGGGTATAAATAAATTCCGCTGACAAAAACACAAAAGTAAATCACTTATAGCCTCACAGCTATTAGATTTAATAAGAAACTTTGGTACCTCTGTAAAGGTAAGATGTCATAGAATGGTTTTCTGGTGTCAGCACCATTGTAGCTTTGACCCTGCCTGAAATATTAGGGACAAATACAAATATTTGCATTTTTTTAACCTCGCCAAATTTCTTTGAAATAAACATTGAAACACTACCAAATAGTATTGTAACACAAAAAGTAGTACAGACTTTAAATCTAAATGTTGTGTAAAGTATACCAATTTGGACTCAATCAGATGAATCATATTTATTTTAGAATGGTATTAGTGAGAAATTTCTTAGGCGGAGAGGCCATTTTGGCACATTTATCCAAAATGTCACCAAACTGTGCCAAATGTGTTTTTTACATCAATACTGGGGGTTTGTTAAAATTAAATAGCTTATTACCACCTAATGACACTTTCTACATATAATATAACCATTGGTCATGACATTTACCCCATTTATATGCAAAATGTACCATTATGCACAGTGTAATATGTATAATAATGATGATGTGAAAGCTCTTTCTTTGACTCCAAATAGAAAACTTTTATTGAAACAAGATAAAACAGTCAAAAATACTTTTTGAATAATTTAAAAGAGCAAATAAACAATTTTGAAAATCCACCACCACCATCACCACCAAAAAATGGACATCTTACCTCAAAGAAGGTGAAGAATCATGAGAAGTGGGGGAGGTGGGGGGAGGTTCAGCGTCACCCGAGCTTGATGGTTCGGCTTCCACTCGACTATAAATAAAAATAAAGTATTTGAAGAATTAGAGGTTTATTACAAAGTAATGAACCAAAGTAAACATGAAATCCTTACTAGTAAAATAAAACATATTTTAGTAAAACATAAATAAACAAATAACCACGTGGTTTTACTTCCTGCCGTTATTACAAGCATATAATCACTGAAATAAATAAATAAATAAATAGAACCAAAACATCAAATATATTGTGTGAAATTGCGGCGGAAAACTTACACAACACCGAGATCAAGTCTGTCTGCTGTGTCCTGCTCTTCCTCTTCCTCCTCGTCCGAATCCCACCAGCTATCAGAAGCGTCTTCCAGCTCAACATCGCTCCGAAATAGTTCTTCCAGCGCCTCCACATCGGACACTTTCCTCCGCGCCATTGAGAGAATTTTTCCAAGATTTAGCTCCACTCCTAGCAAATCGAAAAACCGTTGTTGTTCAAAAGCCTCTAAATCGTCAAGTTTCTGCTGCTATGATCGATTTATCATAAATAAATCAAAACTGAACTCACGGAACCGAGATAACTCCACGTGCTCAGACTCCCGTATACCACACATGCTTACGCACGGAGAACGCTTGGAGAGCGCAAGAATTACGCATTCATTTAGATGGGGTTCCGGAAAATACGTTATGATTTTGCGTAGCCGACATCTTGTGCCATACTCTGAGAGTCTTTCCACTCTCACGTGAAGCCATAAAATGGCCGTGATGATCAGCTGATCGGGTGTTTTCCAGGCAGTTGCGTCATCGCCCGAGGACCTTTAAATCTCATCAGCTGTTTTTAAATAGCTCTAAAATCTTAACATTTTGGGCAAAACCTTTATGCGGAATAGTTTTTGAAAGATTAAAGCCTCTTTTAGCGGATAATAATAAAAAAAAATGTAAAGGCACACGGAGCCTTTGTTTACAGAGCGAGTCGAGGTCACATGGCAGCTGGAACCCTCGGAGGGTCCGTCGGGCTTAACAGGTTAAGCTTGTTAACAAGTAGCTTGTAGGCTACTGGTGTTGTCTATGTTCAGCTACGTACATTTATTTTGTAGGTAAGACACGTCGTTCAACCAGACTCACCTTCGTATCTGTGAATGTATAACGAGGCGTACGTCTTAAAACTTTTCTCCAGCTCACTTGTTGGAGCTTCGGGTCGATGTACATTGTTAACTTGTGCAAGCACTGTCAGCACCGAGCGTAAATTGCCATTTTCAATCGACCAGAAGCGACCGAGCCGCTTATCCCCGACCACGGAAGCTGACGTCCATAGGCTCTTTGGGCGCCTTCATGACGTGGAGAAGGCGGAGCGTAGGAAAGAGTAGGAGCTTCTTAAAGAGATAGATTGGGTCCAATTTCAAGTTGTCAAATTTCTTTTCTTTTTATAAAGACAAAAAACTGAACAAATTTGTATTTCATTTTAAAAATTGTAAATTTATTTTTTATTACATCAAATCAGATCTCTTTTTTTAGGGAACATCAGGTGTATTTTTGTTCATTCTTAAAAAAATAATGCACGTTTATGTCAGCTACTAGTATTAAAAATCTCTACCTGAAATTAGGGTTAAGACAACCATAGGAGATACAGTTCAGCTTTATACTCAACCAAGATGTAACAAAATGATCCAATCTGCAGATCACGACCAGTATTTATTGCATGATTTTGTTTCAAACACAGTTTTATAAAATTAGGATTCATTTTAGTACAAAGAAGGGTTTCTGTTTCATTACAAATGAGGCGTGTCAAAAATTCAGCAGCAGTCAGCAAAATCACAGCAGCCTCGTCACAGGGGTTTGTTTGGAAGGATTTGCTCAGAGGTGTTGGTTCAGCCACAGCACGGTGTTGAGGAAGCAGTCAACCTGAGTGTCCACCCTGGACAGAGAGTGTCCGTCCTCTGGAAACCACAACAACCTGGAGAGAGAAATGAAACGGCAGAAGTCTAAGGGTCTGGGCCACCATTTTAGGTTTTTATGCTGCTTGCTTGTACCTGACAGGTGAGCCTCTGCTCTTCAGTACTTTGTAGAGCTCTAGACCCTGATGAGGAGAAACTCGTCTGTCCTTCCCACCCAACATCAGTAGCACTGGTGCTTTGATCTACACACATTAAACACAATGACATTGACTTGATAAAGGTCAGGTAAACTCTTTCTTCCCGTAACTAGAAGTAACTATAATTCAAAAATCCTATCTGTTGATGAAAGTAATGTTTTATAGCGTCTCTAAACCTCGAAACTGTTATGTGAACATTTTTATGTTGGAGATTAGCACCCTCTAGAGGGCATTTTTGGTAATACAGGGAGCTTTTAAATGTTCAATAAATCATGTTAAGAATTGCTACTGAAACATTTGACAATAGAAATTAACTTCTGGCCTAAATAAGGTTATTTATCTGTTTCTTCAAAGCTGTAATATAATAAAGTGTGTGTTTATATGAGTCTTACCTGTGCTGCATGTGTGATGGGAGACTTCAGTAACATTGCAGCCAGGGTTTCAGCATTAGGGATGTTGTCATATGAGAACTGAAAGCCTGCGCTTGTGTATCTCCTGTAAGCAGGAAGACAGAAAAACAAAACTCATGTCATAAAGTGACTATTACAGTCCCATGTGAAAGTATCCCCACCCATTGAGCTTTTGAAGAGAACAAACTTACACAATGTTTTATTTCCCTTTCACTTAATTTGTGTTTTTATGTGCTCATCCAAAAAAGAAATCCAACAAAACCAACAAAAACGGAAGAGGCCCATGAGGTGTGAATACTTTTTCACATCCCACCAGTGCTGCTGTGAATATTGTGCACAGGTTTTCTCACCAGTCCACTATGTCACTGGTTCCCAGTAGCGTAGCGGCGTTAATGACCGGATTCCTGGCTGCGCACGCTCTGTAGGAGTCTGGGTACTGACCAATCAGATGACAGGACAGGAAACCACCATGGGAACCACCAATCACAGCCAAGCGTTTGGGATCGAGGGTTTTGTCACTTTGGAGCGAAGCCATAACAGCCCGCTGTATTACAGGGTGAACACAGACAAGATTAATTTGATGGTGTTAAGGTGAAGGATCTCTGTGTTGTGACAAACACTCATCTGCTAGAACATCAACACTTCGCTCATCATAGGTTTATTTCAAGAGACACACAAGGAAACTTGATACCTGAACATCTTTTACATCCTGACTCCCAATCTGACCAATCAGGGATAAAATGCTGTCTTGTCCGAATCCTGTGGATCCCCGATAGTTCACTGGATGGAAACAGAAAAAAAGGCAGAGCGATGACAGCTGAATTACAAAGGGATCAAATACTTGGAACCCCAAAAAAAATAATACAATCTGGTTATGATTGTGATCGCTGGCATACGATGTAATCCAAAACAGATATTTAAAGTAAACTTTTAAAGTGCAGGAAAAAAATCCAGGCTGACATTGCCACAACTGATACACACAGCAACTTTACACACATGGGATCTTTCCAGGTGTTTTCCTCATACACATCTGTAAGCTTATGAAAGTCGCTATCTGTGTGTTTCTGGGAGAATTTCTGCAAACGAGCAAGGAAACAAAATATCTCACCCATAAGCACGGCAAAGCCCAGTTCAACCAGTCCAGCGGTGGTGCTGTTCCACTCTGCAGGGAACTGGGAGTGAGGGCCACCTAAACGAGCAAGGCATTATTCTGGGTGTTTATATGTGCCGTTTTGCTATGTGAATATTACCCATGCAAAGCCAAAGAGAGGTCCAGACCATGGATGAAGACAACTACAGGTGTTCCGGTTTCACAGAAGAGACGGGACGGTTTGACCAAGATGGAGCCGAAATCTAAACCAGCTGTTTAGAAAACAAACAATGAAGAAGAACGAAGAACAGAACTTACTCAAACATTTGGTTTTTTTGAAAGTTTTTTTATTCTAAACCTTGCAGGAATTCACAAGTGGGAAAATCTCAAATGTTTTTTGTTATATTATTGTTCATATTAATGATCCAGCTCTTAAATGTGCAGTAACATTTATTAAAAAACAAATATGTTTTTTTTTTTTTTTTTACATATTTGTTAAAACTGTTACCATGTCGTTCTTGTATGTCCTGAGACAGATAATCTGTCCATCCAGGTTTGACAGATTACATCACACGTTTACCATGTTACTCCCCAAGGAAATCTTCTAATGAGACAGAAGCTGAAAGCTCACGGTAACGTTGGTTGTCCTCGTCTGATGTAGGTTTGACATCAAAGATCGTCCAGAGGTAATCAAACGTCGTGACGGGCTGCTGCAGAGTTCTCCAGGTTACAGTCTCGTCTGCTGATGGGAGGAATCCCACCCTCTGCACACACCAGAGCAACACATTACCTGAGCAGGAAAACCCATTCGTCTGGGTTACATGATGTAGGTTGGTGTCGGTGTGTGTGTGTGTGCGTGTGTGTGTGTGTGCGCAGTGTGTCTGACCAGCGTGGGAGGCAAGTTGGGGCTGGAGCAGCAGACGACCATCAGGTCTCTTTGGACTGTCAGTAGCTTCCAGCTTCCATAAACCTTAGAAAGATCAGAGACGTCTGCAGCTGAAATGCAGGAAAGACAAAAAAAAATGTCAAACTCATGTATTAAATCCTTCTACTCCACAACTGTGTGCAATTTATTTATTTATTTATTTTTGCTCTATTACAGTAAATCTCAATAAAACACACTTGACATTAGTAGTTGTAATGTGACCAAACGTGGAAAGGTTTGAATACTTTTAAAAGATGTATGAGTTTATGATACATATATAACAACTGCACTGTCAAAAGTGTTCTTCCAATTTTATAGAGTTCGCAACGCGGGGCTTTTATTTTTAAATGTCATACCTTCCACCTGTCTCTGGTGTTCTTGGTGAAGATGAGACGAGGAATGAGGAGGAGGAGAAGGAGGAGGATTTGGAAAGTAAGAGTCGGCAGGAAGAGGAGGGGCCGAATTTTGGGCAAAAGGAGAAGGAGGAGGTGGAAGAACAGGAGACAGAAGAGGAGGAGGGAAGAGAGGGACAGCTGGTGGAGGAGGTGGTGGTGGAGGTGAATACAAACACCAATAAGGGGATGGAGGGGGAGGAAGGACAGGAGTGGGAGGCTGGGAGGGAGGAGGAGGGAAAATGAAAGATGGAGATGAGGACAGAAGAGAGGAAGGGGGGGGAGGCGGAGGAGAGGACGGACTCTTACTATCAGAGAGGGAAGAGACTTTCTTTGTTCCTCTGTCCACCATGAAGACATCCTGACAGAAAACACAGAGCATTTTAACTGCTAATGACTCAAAATCAAACACAACTCGCTTTATTTTGAAAGTATGGCATGAATATCTTCTTGTTGGTTGCAGACAGCTGTGAGCGTTACCTTCCAGTTTCTAACGGCGCTGCTGAACACGACTTTCTGACCGTCTGCAGACCAGCAGCGGGACGGCAGCGCTTCATACACGCCCGCAAATTCACCTGGAACCACCAGAAATGTACAAGATTACTAATCCAGATATAATCTAGATGTTAATTAATTAAAGCTCCAACCGTTTAGACCAACGCGTTGCACTGAGTGGGTCTTCATTGGGTGGCCTGATCGACCTTTAACCCACCAGTCTGAGGTCTGCTGATCACGTCCAGCAAGGTTGAGGTCTTCCCACTGCTCAGGTCCAGCTGTGCAGGTTTAATATTCAACTGTTAACGGACAGAAAACACACAGAGAAGTACGAAACAACCCAAACACACCCCACACCTGCTGCACACTGAGGCACTGGTTGTGAGGCCCAAACACACTGCCCTGCAGGTAGATCAACGTGGACCCATCTGGACTCAGCCTGGGACAGGACACGGAGAGGTTGTCCCCCGATATACACTCTGGGACAGGAGAGAGGAGGGTGTAGATCGCAGAGGTCAAAGGTCAGACGATCAGAGACGAAGACGTTAATAGAGACGGAGGTAAAGGTCTCACCACAGCGTCCATCCAGGCTGAGTCTGAATAAAGCCGACCTGGAACACAAGGAAGATTTTAAAAAAAAGGGAACAGAGACGGTAAACCCTAATTTCTCTACATCATGCTTTAGATACATTTCTGGAAAGGTTTTGAAAAATTGTTTGAAAAAATAAGACAGAGAAATGAATAATCCACGCACAATCCTGGGATTTTTTAATTTAACTGAATTTATTAAGCTACGATCGAGAGTCAAGGCAGGAAAATATTAGAATCGATTCCAATCAGGAAGTAAACACTTACGCCAGGCTTTTAGAATAAAACACACTCTGAATCCTCCTGGTAAATACTTGGTAGTGTGAAAAAAGTTTCCATATCAACAGCAAAGAAATATTCTAAAGCGAGGGATAGAAGCAGATGTATTTCTAAACAGCAGACGCTCTTTAAGGGTTTTTTTTCTCATTTCTGTTGATGTCCAATATAAATATCTAAAGACATAAAGGACATTTTACTACTTTGAGAAGCTCCCAATCTTCCCCCAGCCTGTAGCTCGATCATTTATACATGTTCTCGTGTTAAATACTTAAAAGTTCAAGATATAAATTAGATTAAAGTGATAAACTACTTTTTGTCATTCTTCTTCACTCTAGGTGTGTGTAATAAAGTCTGAAACCTGCGGTTGGAGCAGAACTTCAGTCCAAGTCTGAAAGGTTCATGGTACCAGCCGACAAAAAACACAGCCTGGCTGCCGGGAGCCCACAGCGCCTGAGGAAAACATTCATATATTGGTTAACCATCAGAAAATAAAGTTTCTGCTGTGATTAAAAACATCAGTGATGAAGAAGTGAGGTTGGCGTCTCTCCTCACCTGTCCAGGTGAGACGTCCTGCGGGACGCCCTGCAGCACATGGACCTCACCATGATGCAAATCCACCACACAGAGCACTGGGACACTCTTACTGGTCAGAGCCTCGCCCCAGTCCTCACAGTACACGCTCCTGTCCTGTGTGGACACAAAGACATCTCCGTACAGCGAACTCGATATAGGGGGGGTGTTTCCGTGGCGATGTCTGTCAACCTTTCTGCTCGCGGATTCTCCAGAGCGCGTTTCTGCCGACGAGCTGCGGCTACGCTCAGCTACGAACAGCAGCTTGCTCTCACACTCTGACCAGGACAGGCAGCCGAACTGGGCTGGACGCACACAGCGAGATATGAGGGACGTGTCAAAGTACCACACTCACGGACGATGCTCAGTCCGATCTCTTACTGTCGTCGTACACTCTGCCGTGGATGTTCAGGGCCGACAGGTTGAGGCTTTTCCTGAGGCCGTGTCGGTCCCAGATCTGAACAGGAACGAGAACAAGCAGCAGCTTATTGAGATGTTAAAGCGTTTAAAGCAGGTATCGTTCTTACCTCTAGGAGCTGCTGGCTGCCCGTCTCCCTGACAACAGCCCTCAGGCCACGAATTGGCGACAGTTCACTCAGTAACCTGAAGAACAGAAATGAATTACTTCTGCAAAATAGTCACCATTGTCATCTGAAGAAAAACAGAACTGGAACTGCCAAGTTATTGACCTAAAGTTGATTGAGCTTATCAATCACAATTGACCAATGATTAATTGATAAGTGGCCATTTTCTCTTCTTTCCATGACACGATGGACTATGTTTTTCATCATTTAGAAAACAAAACACATTTTTATATTTTAATCATTTGTGGTTGAGAAGTTCACACTGCTTTATCAGGAAGCGCAGATGAATGAGTCACATGAAGTGCATTTTCCATCTCATGCCGAACTTTGGACTGTTTCACTTTCCCGTTCTGGTATGGCTCCACCACCTTTGTTTCTGCATTAACTGGCTGGGATTAAGGATGTCCAGTCGCACCATCTTCTGGATGGCGGGCACACAACAACACTAAAAGTGGGTCTAAGCAGATATCATCAGTTATTCGACTGGGACTCATTTTAAGCGATTATCACAAGTCAATTAATTGTTTGCATCCCTAGCCGAGCCACATCTCCTGTGCCGGCAGTTTTTCACAATAACTATTTCCGTGTGCACAGCTTGAACACAAACATTGCTCCTTTGTTTTTCACTTTTTATAATCCCATGCATGGTGAAAAAGAGAATGCATCTTCTATTCTGTAAGATCTGGTGGATCGTTGAATCATTGTTTGTGCCGATTACAACAAATTGTATAGCCTGTAGGCTGATATAGTTTTAAAAGTATAGACATTTATTCTTGCCTAGTAAACCTCAATATTTACTTTTCTTTTATGTAAAGGCATGGGTCAATTCCAGTTGAGCAAGAGGGAGGAAACATTTCTGCAGTGTTAAGTCTTTGAAGCTTAAAAGCAGTCTGCTCTGCCTGACTAAAGTATTTTGTTTCACTGAAGGTTTTATAAAGCTACAATCATTCACTTCAGGAAGTCTTTTATTCCAGCAGCTATCACTCAAACAAATGAAACATTTGTACAGGTTTTATGGTTAAGGTTTAATAGCAGCTGTAAATCTAACTGAGGATGAAACAGTTGCATTAAAGCAAGCACCACTCACTCTCCAGACAGAGGTGAACATGGCCCAGGTGGGAGGACGGTCCTGATGCTCTTGTGGTTGTTGCTGTCAGCGATCAGAGTCCACTGCTGTGAGTAGCGAAGTCTGGAGTTTCGGACCAGGTCAGTCTGGATCCACTCTGCATGTGTACACAGTAAAAAGTTTGGATTTGTTAAAATGGGCCTCTGGCAAAAGGATTAGATCAATTTATGTTACACAAAGGCTTTATTTTGTGTCTCTATAATTGTTTGCAGGAATGTGATAGTTACAGTATCATTAATGTCCTCAGGCGAAGGGAGGCAGATCTGCAAAAACTTTACAATGTAGAGATCTGGGAAACAGCTCAACAAAATAGAAATGGCTTAATCAAAGTCTGGACGTAAATCCTATTGAAATGTGACCTTAAACAGGTTTACATGTACAAATATTCCTCCACAGCAATATGCCAGTTATCACAAACAGTTTATGGCAGATGTTGTCAGTAAGCATGGCCCAAAAAAGTTATTAGATTTATGGGGTGAACATTTTTCATAGAGAAAAATCTGTTAAATTGCCAGTTTTTATGGTAAGATTTGATTTCAGCAAAGTGTTTAAAAATGTAATTAGTTAATTTTATTGTTAGGATTATTTTAAAACAGAAGAAACATGACGGCTTTAATAATAACTAGAACATTTCTGAAGAACTTTAAATGGGGCTTGCCAAAGTGTGCCCGTCTGATGCTACAAATTATCATCAATGCTAAAGTAAGCTGCAATGTACTCAATAGCATGCAGAGACTCACAAACATGTTCAGTAACATGGACTTACTCCATTATGTATGTTAAAATTAGTTTACAAGTTAAAATGAGCCAAATTGCTAACATTAGCCTAAATGCTGTCACTAGCATGTTATTTTACATTTTCTTCCTCCATTCAGTATACCAAGTGTGACTAATAAATAAGAAAAATAGATAAAAGGCTAATGCTAATGGGGAGCAGTGAAATGCTAATATTTGTGCTAATGTTGATATACCTCCTTTCTGCACAGTGTATTAACCGACAAAAGAGATGTAACTTCTATCATGAATATAGATTAGCCAAAAACCCTATAAATTACGATGAAATACTGCTACTTTTACTAGCCACCAGAAGTAAGACCCATAATCGTTTCCCCAGTAAGCCTCTCATGAAAGTGGATAGAATGTTCAGTTCCAATGGTATCAATGACATCAGCAGTGATGCCATCACTCTATGATATCACAAGGGGATTTCTCTCTTGAATGTAGCTGGCAGACAGGATTTTCTCTGATCTGCTCCACAGTTCTATCGCGACAGATCACCCTTCAGAGCACGTTCGACGTTCAGAGAAGCAAGAAGTTACTAGAATACAAATATGAAGCAACAACAGATTGTTTGCGAGCATGAAGCTTTTCCAGCTAAGCTTTCATGGGTCGACATGGTAGACCTCAACATCCAAGTTGACTACAACGCTGTCATTTTCCCTGTTGAAGATGACAGCCCCATTGAGCCGGAAGTTGAATCAGAGATCCAGGGGGAATCAAGTCCTTCCGGAAACTTTGAGAGACCAACATCTTTTGAAGTCAAGCAGGAAACAACACCCTCTGCTGGCTTCAAGATCACCTCCTCAGTGGAAGACGTGGCAGAGACTAGCCAACACGTCAAAGATCTGACTAAGCAGGTAGACGATCTTAAAACAGAACTGCAGAGAAAGAATTTTGAACTCCATCAGGAAAGAGACAGAAGGATTACATGTCAGACTGAAGTCAAAGCCCAGCAGGAGGAGATTCAAAGACTGCAAAAACTGTTGGAAAAAGAACGTCACCAGCAAGTCAAACGTGAACAAGTTTCTTGCTCTACCAAAGTTACAACTGACAAGACCGTTCTTCAACAGCTGGAATACTTCAAGTGGGAGGCTGTAAAATACGCCTCCCACAATAAAGGTCTGATTGAAGTAATGATGGAAGAATACCGAGTGAGACTCAAATATGAGGAGCAGCTCAAAAGTCACTCTGAGCAAGCTTCCAAATTTAAGGCTCAGGAAGAAATGGTGAAAGCTCTGCAGGGTCAGGTTGCGGACCTGAAGGTGGAGTTAAAACTTGCTCTAGAAAACCATCCTAGAGTCTCCACCCAACCACAGGTCCCCCTGCAAAGAGAAGGCTCCCCACAAACAGAGGAGACCAAGGATAGACAGACCTCCAATCAACCAGGGAGGTCCGAAGAAAGACAGACCTCCAATCAACCAGGGAAGTCTGAGGAAAGATGGGCCTCCAATCAACCAGGGAGGTCCGAAGAAAGACGGACTTCCAATCAACCAGGGAGGTCCGAAGAAAGACAGACCTCCAATCAACCAGGGAGGTCCGAGGAAATATGGTCCGAGGAAAGATGGACCTCCAATCAACCAGGGAGGTCCGAAGAAAGACCGACCTACAATCAACCAGGGAGGTCCGAAGAAAGACCGACCTCCAATCAACCAGGGAGGTCCGAGGAAAGATGGACCTCCAATCAACCAGGGAGGTCCGAAGAAAGACAGACCTTAAATCAACAAGGGGTCTCCACTCACAGCCTGGCTCAGCCTTTGCACCAACCCAAGCTCAGGTTGCAAACAGAGGAGTCCACGGAAAGCCAAACCTCCGCACAAACATGGAGGTCCGAGGAAAGACAGACATCCATGCAATCAACCACCACTGGTTGCATGGAGGGTCTTCATGTTGGCGTTGGCAGGAAGGCCAAGAAGCTAAGCCCGGCTCGGCCTTTAAAGCGACCCACACCCAGGTGGCACTAACCTAGGTCATTATCCAAGCCCAGGTTTTGCTAACACTTTGCATTATGAAATTTTGAGGCTTTGCACAAATATGGCAAAGCCTCAAACTGTTTAACATCCATCATCATCATTTTAACTGTTTAAAAAGTTCCTTATTCATCCATCATCTTAGATGATGGATTAATATTTGTTAAACAGTTGACAATAAAATACGAAACAGAGAATTTGTGAAAATTCATTTGGCTCTGCTACTGTCTACAACTACAACCAATCAGAACCAAAAGACAAACTTTTGGTTCTGATTGGTTTCTAATGTGTTGAATGTGTCTCAGCATACTCAACATATTAGACTACTAGTGTACTGCGGCTATGCAATTGGCAGAAAAACAACCTAACATTATATCATCATTATTTATAGAATGATTTAGAAAACAAAATTCTATACAGGCTGGTCAAAACTATTTCGACCCAAATTAGAACTTTGCATTAATTTCCTTTCATTTTAGTAGCTGCGATTTTGCCTAACCCAGACATTTTCCCTAACCCAAACCAACACTAGTCTATTCCTAACATTAACTAAACCTTAATTCACATCTTACCTCTAAACATTACCCCTGACCCAAAGTAATGAATCCATCATATTAGGACAAGACTTTGGTCCTAATATGGTGGACCTAATATGACACTGGACATATAATGGTGTGTTCACACCAAACACATTTTGACCGTCAGGCGCATCTGGTTTACATTCAAACTCTATGTGGAGGCGCGTCGAGGGCGGTTGTGGTGCTCTTCGAGCGTCTAGCGCAGCGCCATTTGAACAGTTCGAAGCATTTGACACGTCCAACGCATCCAATACTTCACATAATCTTTGAATATAAAGCAGACTTGCCTGACACTCAAAACGTGTTTGGTGTTAATGCACCATTAGAATGTTTAGGTCCTATCAGTGGCGCAAAAAGTGGGTATGCAGCGCATGCAACGCATAGGGGCGCAGCACCAGAGGGGGCGTCAAAATCCCGTCTGGGGGAGTGGGGGGGGGCGCCAATTTATGTTTTCGCATCCACCTGAATAATGTGTAGTTGCACCACTGGTTCCTATGGTAACAATGACATCAGTGATGACATCACTCTTTGATGCATCAAATGAATCTCTCTCTTGAGTGTAGCACACAGACTGTTTTTTCAGACCTGTTCCTTATAAGTTAACTTGTAGGTTCCTGTGACTTTTAAGTTATGAATCGTCTACAGGAGCATTAAAATTATTTGAAGGCACAGAATCAGCCTAGTAGGTTCACATTCTCAGGTGAGAGACTCACCTGGTATAAAGTTAATTTTTCAGTACTGGAATTGCACCGAGGATAAATTACTTTAATCAAAGCATGTCATGAATATACGTGCATATATTCCATCAAGTACATAGCATAATAGTTTTTTGTTGCTTTTTCCATCACTAAATGATATAACCTAAACAGCACTATTCAGAGATCCAATGAGTTTATAGCAGCAGCCCTGATGCCAACATCTCCAGAAAACATATTAAAGATTGTAGCATGTGTTACACACATCAGGGCTGGTGTCGGTGCAACAGATGTTGATTTTCCTGTAAAAAGTCTAGAACAGGTAGGAGTGATGAGGCAGAAACAAATCTGTGCTTCACTAATCCTCCTGGAATCTGTTCTGGTTAAATATTTAAGATTTCCAAACACCACCATATCTGATCTTTCTTCAAAATAATCATTGTGTCCACGTTATTTTCTTTGTCATTCTAGACAATATACTTATTTATGTAATAAACAGTTTTAGATCCTTTAATACAAAGGTATCTTCGTCACACACTTAAGTCTCAGAATAACCCCCTTCTGCTGCTGCATAAAAAATATGCAATATATTTGGAGGGGGAGGGGGGGTTCCCTGTACACCAACATTTTCCTAAACATGTCAATAATACTTTCCAACAACTACCAGAACCATTTTATTTCAAAGCTGATAACTGACGGTGTATTAAGCAATCTGTACATATAAACAGATCGCAATTCAGCTCCTGCACAGTAGGTTTATATCTCAGCTAACTAGAACCGCTGTCGCTCTTTTTCCTCCCAGGGCCCGATGGTTCAGTTGCTATGACAATGGTAAATAAAACGCAAAAGGAAAAGGTCTAGTAACGGAGTGTTCCACCATGTCTGTAGTAGTTCTAAAGAGCAGCTCAGAGGGGCAAACAAAAGTCTACGTCTATTTTGAGTGGCACTGTTTTGTGTCAGACTTTTGTTTTGAGTTGAATTTGGCTCGTTTTGTGTTAACTATGTCGCCACAGTTACTCGAAATGCCAACAAAAGCAATTGCTCCCCACATGAGATCATTTTTTCAACCTTCATACTAAGGATTTTAATTCACACTCAAAAATTCAGAGAAATAATAATTTTATGTAAGCAAACAATGCAGTCACAGGAAATGTGTATTCTTCCCACAATGCATTGTGAGACCTGTCACTGTGCCTGTTTATGAAACTACTCACTGCCTCTCTCTGGGCCCCATTGCTATGGCAATTGATTATCCACCATCCAGCCACCTTGGCTGGCTCTCTCTGTCAAACAATATGCTGGAGACAGAGTTTCTATACTTGAGAGACACCCAGCGACAATATCAAGATTACCATTGTCCAATGACTGAAAAGCTTGCCAGATCCATCACCATGTTTCTATAACTGATCATCAGCTGAACCCAATTCTCAAAGAAATTCAGCTCCAGACTGACGACTATAAACTTCGCACATGGTGTTCTCACTCACGGTCTGAAATAAAATAAAACAAAAAGGCAGTGGGTAATTGTTTATTTCTCGAAAATTTTCAAGCTTCATACCAAGTATTTTAATTCACATTAAAAAATTCAAAGAAATACAAAATTTATGTAAGCAAAATATGAATAGTCAGGAAATATTTATTCTTCCCACAATGCATTGTGAGACCTCTCTTTGAGCCCATTTGTGAGACTACTCACTGCCTCTCTGGGACCCGTTGCTATGGTAATTAATAATCTGGACCTGGGCTCACTCTCTCTGTCAGACAGTTTGGTGGAGTCATTCTATACTTGACACTCAACGTCGGTCTGAAGGACCCTGACAAAAAAACCATAATCTCTAGCAACATTTTGAAAACATTTTAATATTATATCTTATATTATTTTTTAATCTAATATAACTAATTTGAGGGGAAACGATAATAAAAGCTAATATTATCACTTACCTGAGAGGATTATTGAGGCTTTTATTTTGAAATTTTCATTAAACTTCATTTGAAATGGCCACACTAATCCCATGTGTAATAGTAATTGGGTTAAATCAGTTATATAATGCTCAAAACAGGAGTAGTTCTCAATACCAACCAAGTCATCCTCTCTAGTAACAGACAGTTCCTCCATGTTGTAGTTCTGACATTCTTCTCAACCCCCTGTTAATAACTGAGTGTTCAGACATAGTTGGAACTACAATGATGGCGTGTTTGTAGTCCTAAGGAGCTCCTCTGTAATTCTAAGCAACTCCTCTGGTGTGTTCCGTTGCTATGGTAATTAATTCCCTGCACCTGTTGGTGGCACAGAGGGTGAGAGAATTCTCTGTTTAAAACAAGCCTCTCTCTCACAAAAACAGCACTTCGAACAACTCCTTCCCGTTCAGGAACCGTAACACGTATTCGAAAACCGTTCAAAGCGTATGAGAGGTTTATTTGTCTTCTCCGATATTCTCGCGTTTCATATCTCTACCTCACTCACAGTATTAACAGCGATGAGAGAAATATGATGTGCGCTCAGGTCTGACATTTTTCAGAAATATATGGGAAAAGATAGGCCTGAGCGTGAGTTTATCCTGTTGCGCCACATCGGTCGAAAGCACCTGGAGAGAAAACCGTAAAACATTTTACCGGAGCAGGAATGCGTATCTACCTCCTGACCGACTTTTAGGCAAATCGGGCGATATTTGTGGGCGTGAGGGCGAGTTAGAAATTATTTTGGGGTCATAAATCCACTCTCTCCCACACTCTAGCGGAGAGGCACTCACACTCTAACTTTTCGAAAAATTGAAAACTTTAGGTCGCTTGGAGACAAGTTGCGGACAATCCGTAATTCGTATCGACGTACCGTCTTCACTTTAGATAAGATGACGGGCGTATCTACAAACTGAAGTTTGAATGGAATTTCTACATGAATTTATGATGACACAGTTATTGCTCAAAAATAGGGTATTTTTAGGATCTCGCTCCATTAAAATGAATGGGGTTTTTGGGGGTCTTCAGACCCAATTTGTGTTGCCGTGGTAACTCCGAATCCCACCAGAAATAATATCTCCCCTCCCGTGATCCGAGCCGCAATTTCTGATACCACATTTGTGGGGGTGCACGCAGCGGTTCGGGCCGCATTAACGGTGACGGAAGAAAAATAAATATTAATATAGAGACATTCTATTAGGTGAAGAACAAACAATAGGTGCCTGCCATGCAATGCATGGAGGCTCCCTATGCATTGCTATGGGCAGGCCCCAATAATAATAATAATAATAATAATAAAAGAGTAACAATTGTACTACAGTTATTACTTATTTATTTATGCAGCTGACTTTAATCCATTTAGTTCCAAATGTGTAATTAACAAATAAATAGCGTTCACCATCAGTGGAAGAAGTCTGTGTTAGCTGCAGCTAACTCACCTGCTGTCACGGTGTAGATCCGGACTTCCGGCAGCTGCTCCTCGCTCACATGAGCTGAAACTGGAGCAGCCAGGCCGCTGACCTTTCCGTACAGCCCGGTGATTTGGTCGGAGTCCATCCGCGTCTGCGGCACCACACACCGCTCACTATAAAACACCAGGCTCGGCTAACAAGCCTGATAATGGCACCGTCGTTGCATGAAAGTGTTACTCCTCAGGAGCAGCAGCCAAATGCCTCTATTGCAGACCAAGAGTTAAGCGCATCCCTCGGTCAATGACTTGAGTGCTTTTCATGAAGCCGCTTCAACGCCAAACCCGAATGATTTTTGCTCTACCTGCGCTACGCCTCCATGTTGGGACTATACCACCTTGCTCAGTTCAAAGTGGATGTAGTGATTAAAGTAACCACAAGGAGGCAGCAGAAACACCAAAATAAAAGCATTTTCCTTCTGTTAAATATAAATATGGGCCACTGCTAAAATGGTAGTGGGACTTTACTTGGAAATGTATACTTTTCCCGGAAAAGACGCGTTGAATTTTCTCTATTGAATACATTTTTATTATGCTAATCCAATAAAACATTTGTTTTAAGTCCCCACCTCCCATTTTTCCATGTGGTCAGTATGGACTCTGTATGAACATTAATTAAAAAGATGATGCACTAAATAATATCCATAATTTCAGATCAAAAGTCAAGATAAAAACCTTTAAACGCTAATACAGCGCATTCTTTGATTTTTAAAACCATAGAAAAAGTATGACTTTTTAAATTCGCACACATATTAGCGTTATGCTGACTTTACCAAGAAAACTTACTAGTTTGAAATCAATGCAACATTTCAACAATTTGGAATAACTAAAAACAATTTGTAGATGAAGTGCTTTTTATTTCATTTGATTCCCTCCAAGAAGGATTAACATTCTCACTTCTTCTGGTTTATCACCAGTTCAAACTGTTAAGCAGCCATCAAGTTCACTAAATCAAAGTCATTTAAACAGATGGATGTATAATGTGAACTTATCAGTTAAAAATAATGTAGTCAAACTTGTTGATCAGCAGCTAAGAATGCATTTATTGTTGTTTAGAGAATAAAATTCATTTAATTCATCTCACATACACACATGTCCTTGAATACATGTGCTATGTGTTACATACACGTAAATATTTTATGACCCGGTAACCCTCGTTAAAAATGAATCGGAAAGAAAACTTATATAAACTTCTGTCATCTTTAACCATAGTTGTCTCTGTAAACAGTTTATAATTTCAAGTTTCTTAAAAAACACTTATTACAGCTCTTATAATAAATTAAAAACAGTAAAATACAAATTTTTTTCCACCAGAAAAATCTCACTTCTTTTCTAAAAGCAAAAACAATACAGAGATGACAATAATAATGTTTTCTTTTTTTTAATTAGGCATCTTCTGGATTCACATGGTAAGTGTTTTATTTCATGGTTAAATTAATGTCAGATAAAACACACTCGCACACAAACACCACACACATTTTTCTCAAAGGTTGCATTGTTTGTAAAAAGCTTTTTTTGGCCGCTGAAGAAGCCACTCTGGCTGGGTGAGAGACATGGTGCTTTCAGGGGGGTAAACAAGGAATCGGACATCCCGTACAGTAAAGACACTTAGCAGAACGTTTCCTTGGCTCCTTTTTTTTTGGACAGAATCAGATTCTTTTAATGATTGGTTCAGATTTCAACCCTGTTCTGCTACTTATTAATACAAAAACCAAAAAGCATCAAAATGTTTTCATTAAAACCACACAACTGGTCTGGCAAAAACACTTAATAGCAGGTAAAGCTCTTTGTAGAGCAAATGAAGAGCACAAGGGGAAAAAATCTGAGTCTTTTTGTGTGTGATGGGTGAAGATCCGAAGGCATCTCGGTTCCTCATCCGCTCCCTTCTTGTCCATCCCTCACATGACATCAGCGCGTTTGTCCCTGACTTTATTCCTCAGTTTCGTTCGAGCTTTGAAGGCAGCCGAGTTGAATAAATGCTGTTACAGGGGGGAAAAAAGTGTTTATGCTACATTAGGAGGAATGTTTTGTAGGGTCTAAGGTTTCTTCACCAGAAAGAACAATTTTTACGTGAGGAGGTAAAAAAAAAAAAAAGAAATGACCAGTGTTTCCCCCAGTGCATTATAAGCCTGGCAGGCCACCAGGCTTTACATGTGCCCCCACCAGGCTAAGCATAGCTTATTTTTTTAAAGTCTTTTTAAAATGTTTGCATCTTTTAAAACTTTATAGTTGGTGTTCAAGTGTTAATCTTCCAATCTTTCCATAACACATAATTATCAAGTGATATTTTAAAATTTCCTCTCCACTTTAAACATTTAACTCAAAAACACCCAACCACCGGGCTTAGCAAGCTTTCTGGGGGAAACCTTAAATGACTATTTCATAAACTAAGACTGAATAGCAATACATACCAGTAGAGAATGTATTAGCCTTTATTTTAAACCAATGCAAATTTAATGGGTCATGTTTTAATGTTAAAAATGAAATGGCTAGTAAACTCGGTTTTCAAACATACTTATTATTCTGAACAGGTATTAACGGTTTAAGAGCCAGGAGTAAGCTAGTGAAAAAATGCATCAACTTTACCTTCTCTACCCGAGAGATCTTACTGCCTTTGATAGTAGCAGCATCTAAGATGAGGGGAGGTCCAAGGCCAAAGATGTCTCGGAGAAGCTGGTTGTACTGCACCAAAACAAAAGTTGCATATAGAGGTTGGTTGAGGACAAATCGCCTTAATGTTCTATACAGCGTGTTTTATTGTCTTGGAGCGTCGTTAACACCTGTAGATGGTGTCTAACTCCAGATTCTAGGATCTCCTTGAAGGCATCGTAGATTCTTTTCCTCATCCACCCATCGATGTAAACGCTCTCCACCCCAAATCTGATCTTCTCCTCAGTGAAATCCTCATTCTGTGACAAAAACTGGATGTCAGGAACTAAAGAGGCAGCAGGGATGCAGAAGAAACCTACTGCAAACAGGAAAGCAAAAGTCAAAGCCTCCAAGTTGGAAATACTTGAGACATCTACCAACCTCTATGTAATGTAGCACCTCTCTGAAGATGGAGCGCTGTTTCCTCCTGTCGTTTTTGGCTCTGTGTTTGTTGCCGTCTGTGGCTAAACTCTTCAGACATTCGCACAGACTTTCGGTGTCCTCCACCTCAAACTCCTACAAGAGCAACATAGTGTTAGTGACACTAAGTCAAATGCATTTACAGCACTTAGCAAAAGGATTTATGTCCCTTGGTATTTTTTTCCCCCATTCTATCAAGTTACAACTCCAAATTTCAATGGATTTTAATGGAATTTTATGGAATAGATTGATTTGCATTCAACAAAGTATTCATCCATTATTCATCACCAATAGTTACACTATCCTCCACCATGCAGGTAGTATTTGTTTGCATTTACCTCATCTATATCTCGGCCTAACTCCACCAGCAGAGCGATCGTCTCTCCCACTGCAATCCTGTAGTTGACGTCGCTGCTCTGCAGACAGGCCTGAAGCTTAGGAAGGTGCCTACAAAGAACACAGTGAACACAGAAAAAGTATTTGGTAACGATTACTACCTATTAATGACATTATACAATAACTACGGAGTGCATTAGATAAAGTCCTGGGTTTAAAATTTCAGCTCTCAAGGGACGGCGTCCTCTGAAGTCTGAGGCTCAACTGTGTTGGGCATTCATTGCATCTGGACATTCATGTGTCCAGATGCAAATTTCTTCTTCCACTGGAAGGCATGGACAACTGTCTTCCAGCTGATAAGTTACCTAACCCCAGTTGATGCAATGAGTAGCTTCTCATTTCTAAGACAGCCTGTGAATGCATGTGATATTCAAGACGGCGCGATGAAATATCAGTGTGTGTGAGCTGTTTTGGTGGTGTCTGTGTTTTGATTTAATACAGATTTCTGTTAATCTTGGCTGATGTTGCAATGTGCGTTTCGAGTATTTGTCCATAAAATAAGATATACACATTCCACAAGCACAAATTTGTGGAATGGGAAAATTAGTATGGTGGGTATTTTTTTTATTGTGAAAATGAATAAATTTGTACCTTTAGATGGAAAACAAAGGATAAAAAACTGAATTTTGAGTCAAATTTTACATTTACTTGTTTATTCAACTGAAAAAGAATGTATCAAAACAAAAGTGAGATATTAATCTTTATGTAGCGTATTAATATTCATGTTTTTCATGTCCACTCACAGTTCCAGCAGCTCACTGAGTTTGGAAGTGGGACAGAGCGTGGCCAGCAGTGACCAGGCCTGCAGGGCGGCAGTGTGAAGGCCGGGCAGACCCGGTTTGTGTGTGGGCAGCGTTCCTTCTCTGTTAGGGTAGGAAGACGAGAAGACACTCTCCAGAAGAGCCAGCGACTTGACCAGGTCCTGCAACAGTTCGGACACCATGTTAAAAATGTGCATTGAGCAAAAACCAAATACAAAACCCAACATATCGGAAACTCATTGATGCTTTTTTGGGTGTTTTTTCCCCAGGTTTGTTATTGAGTAGTTGTGTGTTGGCACAAAAAGTTGCAAACAAATCTCACCTCTCCTTCTTCTGCAGTGGAGACATAGCAACACAGCCCCAAAGCCCTGGCACACTGATGAGACAGGAAGTAAGCAGATGTGCATTAAAACACTGACATTTCCTTTTTAAGCCATATTAATGTACATAAAAGTTTTCATCCGTTTTTTTTTTTTTTTGTCTAAACAGTGACGGTGAACTGAAACAATTGTGATGCTTCTCTTTTTAAAACATCCAAAAAGAAGCAGAAATCTTCATTTAAAAACAAAGTAGTCTGTAAAAAAGTGTATGCGTATAAAATGTTCTGAAGCAGATGTGTTTAAAAATGCTAATGCCACATTTTCATCTTGATCTTTTTTTTTATCGTCCAGAGCCTCTAATCAGAAACGGCGCTTTCGTTTTAAAGGGCGATTTGCTAAGAAGGGGGCATCACTCACGCTCTGACGAGCTGCTATGTTGGCACCGCCGTCATTCAGGATGGAGGTGAGAACAGGACGAAGCGACTTGAAGCCCTCCTCGGCCTCGTCCCCTCCTCCCAGCTGGATGCACAGCAGGGTGAAAACGTTTGCGGCCGCGGCCTGCTCCTCTCCGCCGCCTGCAGACGCGACGGGACAGAGGAAGAAAGTCAAGTTTGGGCGACCTAACCAAGAACGACGTTTTATATTGCATCAAACAAGCTCAGGCAAAGCTTCTGTAAAATAATCGGAAAGTTTGTGCGCAAACAAACGTGACGCATCAATGGCGGCACACAATGTCAATCTATTAACTCGCTTGTCTTCAGAACCTTTTTTGAGACTTCTCTCCAGGCAGTCGCGCACGGTGAGACGCTGGCCTGTCAGGAAGTCGTACAGAACTCTGGAGGAGAAAGCTTGTCGTAGTGACTCCAGGCCTGCCAGACGAGTCTTTGCACTGGAAGAGGGAGACAAACAGAGCGAGACTTTACAATGAGACATTAGAGACAGTCAAAGCCATTTGATGTTGTGGGAAGAACAAACAATATGTTATTGTAAAGCAGAGTTTCATGCACAGAACTTTGATGATCAGAATCCAACAAGCTGAAGAAAACTACACAGTAGAGTGATGAATATATTTGCATAAGTTTAATAGAAAATGGCACTTTATAGGAGAATACAGATAGTTACACTGCAGCCCATAAACTCTTGCGTTTTCAAACCTTTAGTTGTTTGACATCATCTTGTTGCCAATCATTAATTCAAACAAGTTATCTGTCCAACAACATTTTTATCTCCACACACCAATTCTTAGCGTTTTGATTTTCAGAATATATTGTCCTGGAAATCAGTTTTCAGGATATAATGTCAGGTTCTAGCAGAGCATTGTGCTGTCATCATTTCTGTTTTAGATAAGCTACATAAAAACCTTCACCTTTTGTCCATTAGGTTGTCTATACACTGCTTGAGCTTGTCTTCCGTTTCTTCTTGTGCAGTCTGTTCATCCACCTGCTCACTCCCTAAATATGACCAGAGAACACTTAGAAGATCAATGTTGCGCAAAGTAGTTGTGAAAAAACGTATCTAATATTCACTTCAGCAAAAGGAACTAAACTTGTTTAATCAGCTGCTCTGATTTAATCAGCCTGCTTTGTGCACTATAATGTCTGTCTCTGTACAGACCTGGGCCCTCTTCCAGGACAGAAGCAGTTTCACTGGCGCTACTGTAGTGGCTGAGAATGTCCGATGTCAGCTCATCGTCACTGGCTGCAGATTCTCCCTTCATCCCGTTTTTAACACCTGGAGACAAAAACAAAACACCCACAGAACGTGAAGCACTTGGAGGAAAAAAAACAACAAAGAAATCTTTTTAGTAGTAAGTTAAAATGAAGTGGGCTGAGAGATTAAGTCAACAAACGCTGTTACAATGATCAGCAGCAATGATTGTTATTTCCACAAGTCAGGAAAAATAAAAAAGTTTGAAATCAGGAGCTTTTGGAAAATAAACTCACTGCCAGCACATGTTGGTACCAAGTGAGGGTAGAACCAAGGTTTGTGCTTAGTGGACCAAGAAAAGACTTGGAACCCAGACAAAGTTGCAGAGTGAGTGTGAGTGGAAGAGTTAATTACTCTTAGAGAGAAAAAGATGGAGATCGTCTATGTTCTTTTGCTTTGCAACTATTAGCCTTTCAATAATTTGTGTAACTTGCGACCTGGGTCAGTTTCTGGTTTCTAGACACAGTGGACCCCGCCCGTTTGCCATTATGTATTCACGGATTATCTTGTATGCAGATTTTTTTATGTGGAACATAACCGAGTTATTCATGGAAAATTAGCCTATTTATGGGTTTTTCTGTAGAACAATCCATAAACAGGCAAATATCTAAAATATTTGAAATACCCCAAAAGTAGCCAGGAAGACTATACATTAGCTTCTGCACTAGTGCCAAGACTATTTCTACTGCGTGTATTAATACATATTAAGGAATATAAAAATATGACGTTTTTAGAAGGAGTCTGAAGTTTTAATATTTTGGCAGTTCGCAGGTGGTTGTGGACCCTGAACCCAATGAATACTGAGTGCAAACTGTCTACTCTAGAATTAAATGGAAATGCAAAGAGAAATTTGACAACATAAATCTTGACTGGCCATGATCTCATCAGACACTAAAAATCCAACATTTTCTCGAATCAGTGAATGCAGCTCAGTGAGATGCTACCAGCTCAAACTGCCTGCAACACACTTCGGTGACAACGTTTTTACTAAGGGAAGACTGAACGCTAACCATTCAGTTTATTTTACTGTTAAGTCAGAAGAAGCAAAGAAGCTTCTAGAAAGGAAACGGTGTATTCTACAGAAACTCCATGACTTTTAGAAGTGGAGAAAACAAAAAGCCTGGAATCTGCAACATGCGGAATAACAAACAATTAATAGTGATTAGAAATTGGCCACAAAATCTACAATCCTTGCATATGTAGTTTTCAAAAATTCACAATGAATGATAACATTTTGCACACACACATTCATGCATGATTGCAACTTGCTACAAACTGGGCCAGGCTTGTACCAAGGATGACACTCACCAAGTAAAATGGCTTTCAGGATAACATCCACCAGAGGAACAGGTGTTTTTTTGTTTTTTTTTTATGGCTAACTATCAGGACATAATAGCTGGAAACCGCTGAACTGGAAAGGTTTTCATATTAAGCAGTACTACGTGATGGTTTAGGCTTTTATTAGCACACCGGGGGTTTGTTTCAGCACAGCTCTGCCATGTGTGCTGGAGGAAGAAGAGGCAGGCAGGCTAAGCTAGGCTAACTCTCATGTTTCTGCCAGCTCAGGACTTTCTACTGTTGGTGGGATTACTGAAGACCAGCGAGGCCGATCATCTGTCCCCTTCATTGGGCGTTCACGATCCAGAATGGTCACGCTGTGTTGAAATCAACTGGTACGGGAAAAGTGATTCAGAGGTCACTCATACAGCAGGAAAGCAGAGCGATTTTATTTGAAATACCAGCTGAGGTGATTTAGTTTTAACAAACATTCGGCAGTTACTCCAAACTGAACAGAAACTACAAAAGTGAGAGGAATTACAACGTCAGCAACATTTCCTCTTGTATTATTCATCTGTTTCCACCTGACTAAAGAAAAAAAAAAACTGTTCATAGTCAACCTATGAATAACTGGAATGAGAATGTGTAACCAGAGTGATAATAGGGGAAAGTTCAGCTTTTCAAACCTGAGCGGACCCAGTGTTAGATTCATTGTTGTAGGTTGCCTTATTATTAGTCCACTCATAAATGCATCCACTAATACTATAGGGAACTACATTCATGAATTACATTTTTTTTTAAATCAACTAGTGACTGGAATTATGCAAATAAAAAATACCAGCTTTTACCAATCAGTGAACTAACCATATTCACTGTCAGCCATTTTCATTACGTTAAAAAAACTACATATCACATCTGTAAGACATCATTTAATAGAAAACTGCATGCCCTATTACGTTTGTGGTTCATTCAGACTGTGACAGAAGACTGTCAGCAAATAATAGAAATAATTAATTTTCTGTTTTCTACTGAGCGTCCAATCTTAGGAAATCAGAACAAAGAAAGGAACGAGTCGTTTTAGTAACACTCCATTATCATTTTCTTTCTTAATAAAATAGTCAAAGTATTTTTAACAGTGACTTATGTTATGAAGTCGCCCCTCCTCTGTTATAAATAATAATGGTTCACAACTAGAATTTACAAAAGAACTCAATGCTGTTCTATCTTCCTGCACGGTTATCAAAGATAGCCGCTTTAATAAAGCTTTTAAAAACAATGGATCAGAATTTGAGAAACTGACTAATCATACAATATGATTTTGTCTCATTTGTTATATTAAACGCTACATGACACACTCTGTGTTTTATTTTTATACTCTTTATCACTGTTGTGAACCTGTAAAAATTTGTTTCCATAATCAGAGATTGGGATCAACAAACAGGTTCGGTGGGAAGGTAAAGCGCTCTGTGAGCGCGGACCAGTCGGCAGTTTTTCCAGTTATCCTTGAACTCCTGATCACTGCCTGCTGACTCCCACTTCAGCCCCACATACAGCGATACACCTTCCCACGCAGACCCACCCACACCTCTGTTATCTGCCTGCCACGACTCACATGGCGTCTCATCGATCGAACAAAAGACTCCGGCAGTCGGTGACCCTGACCCTAATATCACTGGACGGCTTTGTTTGGGAAATAGCCTGTCATCTGAAACCACAAATCCATTTCAGTAGGCAAAGGCGACTGCTGGGACTCCAGATGACTGTACAAGCAAACTGTCACTTGGAGCCAAAAAAAACAAAAAAAAACGTCTCTAATTTTATCTTCATTCAGGGAAGCCAAACGAGCAACACGTGTACACAGCTCACTGCAGCCCGCTTCCCTTCCTCAAGTCCTTATCACCCAGTGGCCACACACTGCAGTCACGTTCTGGTGGGAGCCGGAAACTGTTTTGCCGAACCTTTAGCTGCTTCAGGAGGAACTGGGATTCAGGTTGGGAATGGGGAACTTATTTTAAGTCCTTCTGCGCTCGAGTTTCAGCAGTGAAATAGGTTGGACGTTTGGGTCAGGTCAGTTTCATTAGACAGTTTTAGTTTTAAAAAATAAACTATTACAATGACGATTTAGTGCTTTTAACACTCTGAAGAAAAAAAGCTAAACTAAAAACAATGTATTATTTTCAGAAAGGAGAGAAAATTGCTCACATTTTACATTCTAGACATATTTAAGGCACATTTCCTGTACTAAATTAGTCAAAAGTTCACTGTTCACATGTAAGCTAGTTGTATTTTGCTACAAATAGCAACCAGCAGTAAATGTGGCCCATCATTGTCTTTAAATAAAAAAACAAAAGCCTGATTTTCTCAGGTGCGTAAAAGCTGCCTCTCTCTGGACATTTTGACTAACAGTAGCCTTTTAAAAATGACCCCAACCACAATTATGCTGTTTTTGCCATCGTTTGGAACCAAAATCCAAATAATACATTTTAAAAATTCTACATCCCCATCTATAAAGAGAAAAAACAATCCCTCACCATCATCATCACTTCTAGTCAGGTCATATGGAAGTTGACTAATAATTTCAGTAAGAAAAAAAAAAAGTGTTAAATGTCAAGTGAGGCATATGGGTGAAGAAATGAAATGGTTTCATTGCTATTTAGCATTTCAGTTGATGTTAAAGTTTACTGCATGCACCTCACTGAGGGGCATCACAGGGTTTGAGCTCAACGGGGATCTGATGTTAGGAATCAGAGAAGTTACCTTTCAACGATCCTTTAGCTGAAAGCTGCAGCTGAAGAACCTCCTGACGCAGAGAACCTAATGGAGTTGGGAGGCGGACGGGCAAAAGGACCAAAATGATGTTTGACATACAAACGTAAGTGGATGGGGAATAAAAATATTGGATAGGAGAATAAATCAGGGGAGAGTGGGGGGCGGGGGAGGATGGGAAAATGAGGGATGGTCATGATGGAGAGAAAAACAGCAGAAGTGAGCTTTATTTCTAAATCACGTTACATTATGAGCACCAGTGCTCAAATGCTCCATGATCTCACTGCAGCACCACATTTAATGACTCTGTAGATGCATTAGTTTATTTCTTTACGACTTCCCTCCTCGTAATTTCCGTTGATAATCAATGCGATAGAGTTTGTGTGTACAGATGCATGCTTTCCAAACAGGTTGGACCAGGGATAAACAAGATTCACATCGTTGTCATACAACATCAGGAACCTGTTAGTGTGGCTGCAGGAAAAAAAAAGAGAGACTTGCACGTGGCGCGCAGCTTTCCCACTTTCAGCACTCTGAAACCTAACTGTACAACCAGCTGTGCACAGTTTAAGTAGTATGATATCACTGCTGCTAAAAATAATATGCAGTTCACCGTAGCCCTGCATGCAAGAGTACACTATGTTAGTACTGTAAATATCTGAGTAATCAGAAAGATGAACCTCGTACGGATAAAAAGTGTTTCTAAAGGGAAAGTCCATCACGAGTGTTGGTGTAGTAACGAATTAGTTTCGTCGCAATTTTGAGATATTTGAAAAAAAAAAGGATGGAAAAAAAATACTCCACAATATATTATAGCTAAGATCAGGGTCAGCTATGAGGAACAGAGATTGCTTTGCTATTCTTGCTGATCTATAATAAAAAATAAAAAAAAAATTGGAAAATAGTTTAAAACATCAACTCTACCACCATGTTGTCTTTGTTTTAAAATATTTGTGAAATCCGCATAGTGTGACATTACGTCTGGTGCCAATATAAATACTAATCATTCATGACAAAAAGGTTTCTTCAGGCTTAAACATAGTTATTTATAAAATAACTTGCAGAAAAAAGTTCAATAAATGATGACATTCTACACTGCTGCAGCCTCAGGTGTGCAAAAGGTAGGGAGCCACAGTCTTTCTAATACAAATTGGTATGCTGCAGTTAATTATGCACAATCTTTTCCCGAATTCTAAATTCTTATTTTCTTTAAAGGTTTGATTTACTGATATGTATTTTAATCTACTCTTGTTTTTAGGACTAAATAAAGTTTTTTTTTGCATATGCATTTACCCTACTGATCCCCAATAAGAGCCTACTGAGGGGTAAAATAGTCGATTAGATTGTCTCAGTGATGTTTTTGTGCATTTGTGCTTAGTTGTAGGTGTGCAAATAGCCCTGTCCAATGTGGAGCATTTTACTGCATGTTTAGCTTTTCTCTGAAAAAGAGCAACACAGCAATGTAAACATATGGTTGTTTCTTCTTGTTTTAAATAGTCATTCTCCATTTGTCAAAAAAATATTTTTTATTGTTTTTTTAGAGTTCTTATACAGAAATCGGAATTGGCTAAAATCAGCATTAACAGCTTTGAAAAATTGGTGGTTAGCCACAAATGATCACAAATAGGTGCATCTCCAAACACCTATTTATATTCATGACAAAACCACATTTTATTTACAAAACTGCATTCATTTGTAAATATGCTAATGTTTGATCAAAAGTCACGTGTTATGCTAAAAGGAGTAATGGGTGAAAAATCGCGCTAAAACCTTACAAAAAACATTCTGCAAATATTACGAATCGTAATAAATTGTAAAAAATAGCTTAAAAACGCTGTGGTTGCCAGGTGCAACAATGACAGGTTTACACGCTGAAGTCAGAAGAGCAACAGGCTGCTGTCACCACATGGACATGATAATTATTACTAAAAGATGTAAAGCCTGTTTTCAGATTATGCGTCCTGTTGTTTTCTTGCGTCTATAAAGGTGGACGGGGGTTTCCATGCTACTGTTACTCACCCGGCTTACTGGAGCCACGTTTCCCTTTTTTACTCCGCGGCATGTCGAGCAGATCCTCCGGGTCACAACAAAGCTAGCTGAGGTAGCAGCGTCGCTTAGCCTCCTTCAAGTCCGCTCCTCCGTTATTTAACAGCTGGAGACAGAGAAAGACGCCTGTCTAAATTATCCCTGTTGCCCAAACTTCTGTTTATGAGTCAAAGACTATGAAACCGACACCTTTTTTCAAACTCTTCTGTTGACACTTCGCCTAGCGTCAGTGACGAGCAACACCAACCACGTTTTGCAACTCTCTGCCGTCTTCAATCCCGGAAAAAAGAACTGTCCAGGGCGGAATATGTCCCACTTTTTACCAGTTTTTCTGTGTATTATCTGTGATTGTCCCCGGGTAATCTATACCTAACGCCAGGTTGGGATGGTAAATATTTCTCGAAGTGTTTAGGACGGAGTTTGGAGCACGCTGCTGTCACCAGGTCCACCATCTTCCCCACAGAAACTACTGAACCCACCGGTTACGCGGGTTGCCAGATTGGTTGGTTCTGGTGATATCCCCCGTTTCCGGATAGGTCAGACACCAAAACCATTATTTTTGAAATGCTCAGTAAAAAATATATTATTGTCATACTACCCAGGCCTATTTATTTGGCCTACACGCCATGTTTCTATGTAAAGGAGAAATTGTTTGCTTATCTCTTATTAGACTGTAATATTCCACTGCACAAAATTATCAACATTAAACCCAACTGAACCTCTCCCATTTTAGGGGAGTTAAGATTAGCAGTATTTTCCTATTGTGTAAACCCTAGATTAATAAACCTGAGATTTTTTATATATATATTTTTTCCTTTACTTTATTAAATTCGGAAGTGGGAATGTTTGGCCCAAACCTTTTGGCCTAATCTGACTTAGCTTGAGGCATTTTGAAAAGAATAATGTGTAAAAATGTTGGTCTCTTGTTGAAGGTGAGAAAATTGTGCTATTTATTTGAAAGCTAAATAAAATAAAATAAAATTCTACCATTGCTATTCCAAACAATGAATGTGCTGCTTTGTGTTGGTCTATCACACGAGATAATTTTTGACTGAAATGTGACAAAACATGAAAAACTGGGTTTAAGCACTTTTGCAAGGCACCATATATGAGAAATGCCTATGGTCAGGACCTGCTTGGATATTTTGCAAGTGAAAATAATAACGGCAAGAGCTGTAAGACATTTTCTTAATTGGCCCGTCTTAAGTTAATAAGTTTCCATTTCAGAAGCAAAATAAGTAAACGATCAGAGGCAACTAGAAAAGCACATTTTATTTATTCAAAAGTAACTCTCTACTGAAAAATGCTTTAAGAAGTTCACACAAACATTCAGCTGCACATAAAAACGCAAGTTAATCGCATTGTTGCATAGTTTCAAGTTGGCAAGTCAGTAGTACATTTCATCAAGCCACTAGAAACCTCATGTTAAAATAGAAAGCTCTAACTACATCTTGACTACTTTTATTAGAGGCTAGAGTAAAGATTAAACATTAAACTAAATAAATTCTATAAATTAGACTGCTATTTTCCCATCTGGATTTATGAATTGATACTATCAAAACATACAAATTAACATTGTCATCATTATTATTATATGATAAAAAAAACACCAGACCCCATCATATTTGTTCATAACTACTGTAAATGCAAATATTTCTATGCATATTTGCATTTACAGCATTAGAAGACGAAAAACCGTGCACGAATGTACTGCAGCCTAATTCACAAAACAGTAGTTTGCTAGTCACACACACAGTCTCGCTTGTCAGGTTCTGTGACATTTGTCTCCATCTTTCCCGTTGTACCCTCATATTTCAACCAAAGTGGAGCATTTTCTTTTCTTCATAGTTAAATTGATTATTGAGACTGATGGTCATAAAAATGCTAAAATCTCATATGTAACTCAAAATGTTTGCTGAAAACTTTACAATAACTCTATAATGACTTGGAGTGACCTCCAGCTGGTCGATGTCATTTGCTAGAGTCATGTAACCAAATTTTCTCCATTAGGAGAACAATGTGGGAATGTACTTAATTGTTGTCAAGTTGAGTGCAGATTTACAAATGGTCCATATAAAGTGTACCACGGACGATGGCTCCATTTGGTACTAGAAAGGAAAAATAAAATAAAATAAAATAAAGAAGTGAGGGACAAAAAGAGTAGACTGCAAATTGTTGGTTTGTATCATAATGACTTGACAAATAAAAGTTTCTATTGGGGTCCCATAAAGGTGCTAACATCATCAGTGCTACCTGTACTCTCATGCCACCTGCTTTTCATTCCAAACAGTTTAATCCGTGTTATCAAACTATGGATTCATTCAAGTCAGCCTGCCTAAAACTTACAGTCTTTACATCTTCCATAACCTATCAGTTTTCTGTATTGAATATGGCTGTTCACAGCTGAACACCAACCACGTTTACAGTGTTGCTTTTTTTCCCCCACCCTTATTGGAAAGTATTTTTAAATCCTAAATTGGCCTTTTATTGCTGGAGTTAAACACCAGGGGACGATGACAGTAAATGAGAGAGGAATAGTAGAATGATCCAGTGTGCAGTTCCTATCCAGTGTAGTAGTTTGTGGGGACGAAGGGCATCTTGCTGACGATGGCTGGGATTGTTTTCTTTCTGATTTCAACTTGGACGGCTGCTCCGTTCTTGGCAAATGCTGCGTCCACGTAACCCATGGCAACGTTCTTTTTCAGACAGGGAGAGGGACAGCCGCTGGTCACTTCCCCTATCAAGAACAAGAAAGGTGTCAGTGAAAATAAATAAACTATGTGATGACGCTAGTTTAATAAACCCTCCTGCAATAGACTCATGAAAAACAACGTTCAGACATTGATTTCCAGATAATGGATTACTGCTCATTTATTTAGAAAGTAGCAAGTATTTGAATTCATCTATGGCTAATAAATTGCCTTACAATTGAAAAATGCGAAGTAATGCATGACTTTTTAAATTAAATGGTACATTTTGTGAAGAGTTACGGTTTAGGGAAATGCAAGGGTTTTGCTGACCCCTAGTGGTCAAATTATTTAAGCCTGTTTCAAACAACAAACAAAAAGGTGATTCAGATATTTCAATGCTTAATCTAACAAATAAATAGTTCTATTTATCTAACAGTGATATGCAGTTGCATTACTTTCTTATATGATTCTCTCCACATGATTCTACTCTCAATTTCAAATTCAGATAAGTCCTCGGCTCCTTGTCGATCCCTCACCTATGACCTGTCCATCAGGGCTGAGGATTGGGGTGTGCTGTCTCACTGGGGGACCGGTGGACACCAGTCCAACTCTTTTTCTGGCTGTCTTGGCTTTGATTTGCGGCACAATGATGTCAGCGCCAGGGAAATCCTTCGTCTGACGCCTGCGCTTCCCTGCAAGTGAGACGGAAAACCAACAGAGCCCTTTTAAAATGTTTAATTAAGCAGGTTTCCAATAAGATAGGCCTTATCAAATATTAGAAAATATCCAAAAACGATAGGCAGGAGAGAGCATTACTTGCCGCCTTGCTCAGGCTGAAGTAAAAAATGCATCGACTTAACACACTTATGAGTGTCTGTGCTCAATTATGCATTTATGCATTCAATAGCTACACGTCGACTGTTACCACAAAAAAAACCTAACCTATCGTCCAAACAAGACTGGCTTCCACAGGTGTGGTGGTCTCATCTATGTCGTTGCCGTAGAGACAAAGTCCCGCCTCCAGCCGAAGACTGTCTCTGGCTCCCAGACCGGACAGCTTCACCTCACTGTTGCTAAGCAGCTTCTCTGCCAGCTCAACCACTCTGGAACGAGGAACAGAAATCTGGGAGACACAGACAGACAGAGTAACTTTAACGTCGACATCCTACATGTTAAAGTTTCTGTTGCACGAATAAAACCCAAAAGACTACTGACATCTACCAACCCTGGAGGAGCTATGGAGATCCACAGCTCAGGTGGGAGACTTTACAGGACAACTAGGACTTGGTCATTCTGTAGAGCTGATCTTTTTGGGAGAATGGGACAGAAAGTTGGAAAAAGTAGGGGGGAAAAAAAAGCTTTTTGTAGTTTGCCACAAGAGACCCAAACATGCAAGAAAGTGCTCTGGTCACAAAAGACCACAAATGTTTGGGTCTTCATGGAAACTGCATTTAGCACTTCATTTTAAACAACTGATCTCCATGTTGGTGTGGCATCATGCTGTGTGGATGCAAACCTTTGGGAATTTTCTAATGTATAAACTGTTTCTTCAAAAACCTAAGATGCATCCAACCAAGTCGCTGAGCTGCTAAATGTTTGTGGTACTTACCATGAAGTCAAAGTGAAAACAGAAAGCTTGGTTAATTAAGATTTTAAATCTCTCGAGTTGAAATGGAGAGATTTCATTTGGTCACCCCTGGTTTAGGTCGAAGTGTACTTCAGTACTAGAATGGTCCAAAGATTTATCACTATGAATACAACTTTCGACCCTTTTGACACATTTTTTTAAACATTCAGTCAGAATATTCTGGGGAAGGTCTGAGAAAAGAAGCCCAATGTTGGACAGAAATGAACAACCAGACCCCGATCCAAAGTTTTTAGCGTCGCATTGGAGATGCTCACCTCCACCCCGTCCTCTCCGGTGTACCCGCAGCGGGTCACCCTGCAGTCAGGAATACCGAACACCGTGACCAGGGTGGAGGTCATGAAGGTCAGCTTACTGAGGTCTCCTTTCAGCCCAGCCTGAAGCACCTGAGCCGTGGTGGGACCTGATGACACAAAAAGACTTGGAAATTTAAGCACAGAGCGAAGCACAGAGCGAGCTTTAGCTTGTCTTAGAACTAAAAGTAAAGCAATGTATATGAAACCAATTAAGGAATGAAATAACAAAGGATACTTTAAGAAGGGAGAGCAAAAGAAAGACAGAATGGGTGCTTGACCTTGAAGTGCAATCAGGGCTTCGTCAATGAACTCCAGGTCCACATCAAACCCGGCAGCTTTGTACTCTGCCAGTCTGGCCTAAGAGTTAAAACACACACACACACACCCACCCACACACACACACACACACACACACACACACACACACACACACACACACACACACACACACACCCATCAGTCATTTCCCAGGCGATTCCAGGCCAGTCAGCTTCCACAGATTCCTTCACCTTCATATGAGCCGAGTCTTTGTCGGCGCAGCCGGCGTTGGAGACCACGTAGAGGTAACCCTGGTTGGTCTTTGTCACGATGAGGTCATCAATGATTCCTCCTTTCTCGTTGGTGAAGAGAGACAACGTACCCTGAGAGGAGAGAAGAAAAAGGAGTGGGAGGAGAGGGTGAAGAGTTAAAAGAGAAACTCAAGAATTTACTGTAAGGATATGAATAGATCTGCTTCTCTGCAAAAACAATGATAAACTTAGAGATTTATCTTTTTTTGCGTTCAGGATTATCGGTGTCCTGATGCAGAGAGAGATGAAAGCCAAACTGAATTCTACTGTATATTAGGAAATGTGGTTTAACAAAGTTAAAGCCATCTCGTAATTTAAAGGTCAGTAAAGACTTCGATAAGCTGTCTAAAGTGTCTATTCACTACTATGTAGTAAAAAAAAGAAGATGGACTGCACTTTGAAAGTTTTTAGAACTTATTTCTGCATTGTTCTCGTGTATTTGGAAGTAGAAAGACATTTGGAAAGCAGTTAAAGCTCTGTTATGGTAGTTCAGCGACAGATCATCTTGTTGGAATCACACAGAGATTTACAAGGTGAGAACTGGTAACAGCGAATCCTTCTTCTACCTGGTTGTCCTTCAGCTCTACGATATCTGCAACCACCAGAGACTCCATGAACTTTATCCGGTCTTTTCCGTAGATTTTGGTCTGACTCAAGAAACGAGAGGAAAATAGGAATACAGTGGTCAAATGTACGAAAAGAATGTATTTCTATAAAGGCTAATCTCCGTTTGTCTTGTCCCGATTTCAAACCGGCGAGCAAAGCCAAATGTGGAGCACTTGAGCTTTAGCGTGCCTCACCTGGAGCATGTGGCTGACATCAAAGATGGAGCAGTGCTCCCTGGTGTGCATGTGTGAGGTGATGTGGCTGTCTTTGTACTGGACAGGCATACTCCAGCCAGCAAACTCCACCATCTTTCCACCATTGTTCCTGTGGAAGTCAAAGAGGGGGGTTTTCTTCAGGGCAGCCTGGCAGGGAGAGGGGAGGAAAAAAACAAAACAAAACAACGACCAACTGAGTCAGAGGAGTTAACAAAAACACAGCAACTACACGTTTTTTTTTGTTGTTGTTTTTTTTAAAATGCGTGACTTTGAAACCAACAGACTGCATTGGACTTCATTTAGGGGTGCTGGAGTAGAAGGGGTTGAAAAACAAAATGCAAGAAATGCATTTATTTATTTATTTTGCAACTATAAACCGTATGCAAATAGACATGGAGAAAATTGTTTTGCAAGGAAGTAGAAACAGAATGAAAGTGACGATTTTGCCTGATATGCAAAACTACTGAGATAATATGTAATCAAGCAAAATCCTGACACACAGCTCTGTCACAATCCCAACTTCAGCTTTTTTTTTTTTTTTTTGATGACCTTTAAACTGGCTGGTGAAGGGAGAACGGACTTATCAGCCTGCTCTGATAACAACGGAGACTCACTCGTGGTTCCAATAAAAATCATTTTGTGCAGCTCGGTGAAGTGAAGCAGACAGAGCTTCTGTCTGCTGGGACTCATGTACATCATGTCTGCATGAGCAGGCTGCTGATGTAGAGCACAATTCTGTTATTACTGAAACACGAAGCCACGCAGACACAGCCAGGTTTACACTGAGGGAATCCAAGACATGACTGTGAACTGAAGTGCAAAACACACTCCGCAGGCTCCGTCACCAGAAGGCATTTCTGATTTAGTAAAAGGTGATCAGATTTGGTCAGATTATTTGTGTGTGGATTAGGACATTTAGGGCTGAGTGTGGGTTGAAGGGTTCATGTGCATTTGAGCAGGATACAACCCCTGGTTCAAAGTGCCTGGGCTGACACTGAACTGTCACTAGCCGTTCATTAAGCACTTGAAATAGTTGGAATCTTTCAAATAATTTTGACTTGCAGATTGGGGAACCTAAAAAGACGACAAACAAAACATACATTTGAAACACTTCCACCAAATGGTTTCAAGCACTGTAAAGACAAATATCATTTTCTGCATATTAAACCACGATGTAATGGTCTGCTCAAAGCAGTCACAGTCCTCCAGAAAGGCAACAAAAAAAAGAAATCAATCTGCAGCTTTCCACATACCTCTGCACTGAAATCCCGTCTCTCCTGTGGCGTCTTCCCCGCACATCCAGCACCCGTGACCCGCAGCACGCACTCCCTGGAAGCCCGCAGCCCGAGCCCGGAGCCCGCGGCCGCAACCCGAGCCCACATCCTGCAGCCTGATCCCCGCTCAAGTGTTTAACTTGGACCCGCTCGATGCTCCAGCCGTGTTAGCACTTCCGCTTTGCTTCCAAACTGTTTGAACTCAACAACGTGGGATTCCTGCTTTCATTGCAAAAAAAAAAAAAAAAAACACATGGAGCGTAGGTAACGACGAAGGAAGAAGCAAAGACTTGTGGGAAACGTAGTTAATAAGTTCACTTTAGTTCACTGGAGATCAGCGTTTTTAAAGCGGGATTAGGATGTTTTGGTCATGTCCCGGAGTGAGCAACAAATTACTCTCTGATCACATTAGCGTGACAGATCATCACCATGGCAACAGGGGGAAACAGGAATATCTTCACACTGCAACTACATTGATTTTAAGTCATGAACAAATACTTAAATTGTAATTTTAAGGTTGAACAAAAAATAATGTTCTTTTATTAACAATAAGTAAATAGATAACAGGAGCTGTGTGTTTTGTTTTGTAAACAGCTCCAGCTCTGTCAGATTGGATGGAGATCACGGGTTTATTGCCACACAGATTCTCAATTTTAAACATTGACTTTCTCTTGATGATTGGATGGATGTTTGTACAACATTAACATTTTCCAAGGGTTTCAAAAACCCTTAAAAAAAAGCTACTATTCAGCAAAATATTCCAGACATTTTTACTTAACTGTAACCATGACACCAGCTTCACAAACAGATGCAGTTGTTTTCAGAGGAGCACATGCAGAAGCAACAGGAAAAGGACAATTTCACAGACTCTGTCTGCGCTGATTTGTTTGTTAAAGCTTTAGATCTGCTTCCTTCAATCAAAGTCTCTCATATTTTTTTCTGTGTCAGTGTTTGTGTGTGTTGATCCCATCATGCCTTTCACCCGGGTCACTGAGTCATCCTTTTGGCCAGAGGAACTAATAATAATCTCATGTCTCTGGTGCTATTTTGGACTGTGAAGGCCTGCAAAGCCAAGCATGTGCATGTTGGGAGGGGGGCGCACTAAGGCAGAGAAAAAAAACTTCCTCTGCTGCTCATATCTCTTTTCTTACGTCTCCTATGGTGCGGCTGTGGTGGGTTAAATCTGAGTATTCAGACTCAAACCCAGTTTGGCCTCTGTTTGTTCCGGAGCGTCCTGAAACTTTGTTGAGACTTTAGGAAATTTGTACCTGGAACCAACAAGCTTTTTTTTTTTTCTTTGTGAAGGAACAAAGTGGACCAAATGTATCTGGATTAACCTGGCTTCAGTTGATAGCGCTCCTGGAATGTGGATTTTCACTCAAAATACATTTTGATGCTAATCTTGTTGGCTCAGATGCATGTTTTGGCAGTTTGCTGTCAGCATGTGAGAGGCGAACCAGAAGACTAGAAGACCACAATCCGGCAAACGGGATTTTCTTTACCAGTGTCGCAAGGTAAGAGGAATTGTCAGACAGGTGGCTAACTATTCCATCAGACTAATTCACAGAGTGAGTGTGTGTACTGATTTATTCTGTCAGTCATTTATTTATCAGTCATGAGCACATTCTGTCCTTTAACCCTTGATTCAAATTCCAGCAGCATCATGTTTGATAAGCAGCTCTAATAATAGGTCTCATACCTAAGATATTCATGCATGTTTTTGTTGTCAAATAGACCGAAATGATCTGTTCTTTTCTTTGACATATGAATAGATTCTATCTTAACATCAAGATCAGAATCTATTTCACATATTCCCACATTACCAAGAAGAAAATGTTATTGTCTTTCTGTGATGTGATGTGTATAAACCAAAACAAAACGAGTTAGTGCAACACCATGAGACAGGAGAAATGGAAATCCATTCACCAAATTAGTCCGTATGAATCTAGCCATTCTCTGGACGTGTTGGAGGTTTCTGTTAGAAAACGTCGCAGATCAAACAGCGTCATGAAGGTCAGCGAGAAAGCTGTGGAGAAGTTTAAGTCAGGTGTGGGGATTAAAATAATATTCCAAGCTTTGAACATTTTGCAGAGTTTCTGTTCAGTTCATAATCTGCAAAATGGAAAGGATATGACACGACTGCAAACCCACCAAGACATGGCCGTCCGACTAAACTAATAAGTTGGACACGGAAAGCAGTAAGCAGAGGAACAGACAAGAGGTCCGCGGTCACTCAGGAGGGAGAATCTGTTGACACGAACCTGGCCTTTTACAGAAGACTGGCAATAATGGGGAATCCTAGAAACTGGAGATAGCAAGAGACTTGAGAACGGGGATAGGTTTTCACCGTCCTGCAGAAAAACAACCCGTAACATGCAGCCGGAGCTGCATTTGGATGGTTCAAATCAAGGTGTGTTTATTTGCTAGAACAGCCCAGTGAAAGTCCTAATCTAAATCCAATTCATAATTTTCTATTTAGGAGCATCAGGGTATATAATGTGTCGAATACACAGAAAATCTCTTCAGTTTTATTTGCAAGAAGGTGTCCTCCTACTTCTCCATAGTAAGGTACTTCATGATTGTCATTAAATATCACCAAAGTCACATCTGCCCCCGCATTTTCCATCAGCTCAGAGAGACATGTCGAGGCCTCCGTCGTCCCAGACCACCCCTCAGTTCTACAGGGTGAGCGAGAGAGACCTCACTGAGATCGAGCTGCATTCCGTCGACTCCATCAACGACCTCCACCGAACGCACCCCGAGCACAGCCACAAAGGTGCTCACAGTCTCAGCACACACACACACACACGCACACACACACACACACACACACACACACACCCACATTCGACCAACCGACTTACTTTTCACCCTGTGTCCTTTTCAGGGATGAGGCCTCCTCGTCCTGCGTACACACCGTCCCCAAACGGGAATCTGTACACACACGACGGGACAGCGGTCAGTCAGAGAGGGCGCCCGCTGGGCAGCAAATGGCAGAGACGTCTTCAGGACATGTTGACGGCGAGTACATCGAGGGCCTACGCCGCAGGCTGCGCCATCGTCACCCTGCTTCTGCTCACTCTGTTGCTCATCTTCGTTTTAGGTAATACGTCTGTTTTCATTCGAATTTCGCAAAGATTCTGCTGTTCTTGACCCTTAGGCCAAAAATGTCTGCTTCAGTTTTTACATTTTTCTCAAATAACAAAAAATGTTTCTCAAAAATGTATCTCTTTTTCAGGAATTTAGAAAATCATAGTATTCCCAACATTTCTTGAACCGGAAAAGTTTAGTCTGACTTGAGAAAAATAAGATTTTGTGTATTTTTACACAGCGTATGTAAAAACGACTAAATCGGCTTTAAATGGGCATCACCTACATAGGCGTATTATCTTTCCTAATCATGAAATAATTTCAGCCCATTTCTATCCTTAGGGTCCCCATATACCAAATAAAATGTAATGACTTCTTTAAAAATAAATAATAAACACAATATCTGCATTTTTGTGCCTCCTCCAGTCCAGCAGGGCAGTGCCATCAGGACGCTGACTGAGGCTGTGAGGGAAAAGGAGGCTGCAGCCGACAAGCTGGAGCTGCTGATCCAGGAGCTGCAGGAACTGAGGCGAAACATGACGGCCATGAGACGGGGGACATGAGGAGGACACGCACAGAGTCCTCAGCGCTGTGCTAGTGTACCCACACAAGATTGTTTTATAGATGGTGTCAAATACTTTTGCAATGTGAAGTATAAAACTTTGTTTCATGTTGGTTTTGGTCTTTTGTCTCCAAACACTACCTGTGCTTTGAGTTGAAATGTAACAATGATATTACTTGTCTTTTCACGTATAAATTGCAGAAATTAAGCAAAACAAAAATAAATATATATATATTTATATATATATATATTTAAAAATGTGGTAAATTGCTAAGAACATTTTTTTTTCTCATTTTGACAAGAAGTTGATAAAGAGGAAAACTGTGTATCTTTATTAACCAAAATTTATGAAATTCTATTTCGTCTTATTTAGTTTCCCAAATAGAAATAAAAGTTGTGGAGGAGCAGAGTAATCCAGGCTCATTCAAACGGGGTTTAACAGCAGATAATGTTGTAATTCTGCCAAAAACACAGAACTGATAATGCTGATATCAGATCCTAAATTAGAATAGGCAATTTGTTATTCATAATGCTTCTCAATTTTAACAGCTCACGTGCTGTTTTTATACTTTTTTATATAATATATTCATATTAGTCCTAACTTCAGCTTTGGATATGCAAGAGGATCCTGGAACCAAAATATATCCTACATTAAACAACAACAACAAAAACCCAGGGCCTTTATTATAAAAAAGCTCTCATCAGCAACGCGAGTTTTCTCAGTGTGCTACTAGCAGCATTGTTATGTACACATTATGTCACAAACTGGAATTATCTTAGAAACTACTAATAGATTAGCTAAGATATAGCTTGTTGTTAGCTAATATGCTAACAGTTTATGTGCAATCATTATTGTACTTTAATTAAACAAGACAGTCACCATTATCTACTAAGCTGAAGGAAGTTGATATCTATCCATCTATCCATTTTCTGTTCACCTTTGTCCCTAGCAGGGTCAGGAGGGGTGCTGGGGCCCATTAATTTGAAAATACTATTTGATACACTGACAGTAGCTTATAGGTGATCTTCAGCTAAATAGCAAGCATATGCTAAAATGCTAACATTATGTTGTTGGCTAACACCAATAAAAGTAGATGTTGAAAACAAGAAAATGCTGCATTTTATAAGAAACTCAAGCAGTTTTTCCAATATTGTAGCTTCTGGTGTGGCAGCAGTATTGCCTGTCACATGGCAACCACAGCAGGAAGGGATTATTGGTAGAATTTATGTTCTTTGTTAATCATTTAGGTTAGCTACTTAGCTTTTAGTGATTAGTCTGATCTTGTTACTCTCGTTTATGTGTTAATTATTTGTTAAAATCTGTTAGACGATAAGTGAGGGAGGTAGTTGTCATGACGAGGTGTGAATGTTTAAATATAGGAACTAAAATACCATCTGCTGCCTTGTTCCTGACCACTGTTGAACTACGGCATGTTGCAATAGCTTTACAAATTATATTGTAAAAAAAAAAAAAAACTTAGTAAAGTTACCTATAGCAGGTTTTTTTATTATTATTATTCAAAACCCTGCAATGCAGTTTCCTGACTGAAGGACACTCGTCAACTCTTGTCCTGACCACTCCCAACCATCTTCCTCTGGCACCAGGTTCCAGTCCAGCCTGAGTAGCACCGACACCTAAAATGCTGCTGAAAGTATTTGCTGCTGGCGGAGTCCGTGCCATTGTGAGAGACAGAGACGGGCGTAGATGATAGACTGCGACCGGAGTTGGGGCGTCGCCTAGCGCAGCGGCCATGACTGTAGCAGAGCTGGAGGCTGCATCGCGACGCCTCGGCCCTCAGGGTCTGAATGAAGGGGCCCAGGACTGTGTGGATGTAGTCTCTGAGGAGGACGCACTGTTTCTGGTAGACGGGAGAAGACAACATGGTTACACACACCGGCTCTGGTACGCACATGCATCATGATTTTGGTCAGTCACGCACTTTTGATTTGGCGAACTTCATCTCTCCCCACAGCACGACTCCAGCTGCGCCGAGCGACGCGCTCTCTCCAAGTGTGTGCTCCAAGTCCGTCTGCAAGCCCAGACATTCTGCTATGCTTACAAGCTTAATTTCACCGTTTTATATTGACGTGAACGAGCGGCTACCTCGCTGAGAAAGTTGAGAGTATGTGTGAACGCCAGTCGAGCGTACGGAAGGACGGGCGTGGCCTGGTTGTTACTGTTGCCATGACGCCACGTTGACGCCACTCTCAAAGCCTCCAGCAGTCTGTGTCTGAGTGGAGGAAACGGATCGGTTTATGTCTTTGGTTTCAAACAAAAGGCTGTGGTAAAACAGAACATAAATGTGTGTGTTTGTACCGGATCATCAGAGCAGCATCTGTGGACCCTGCCAGCCGCTGCGGCAGGTAGATGCTGGGATAGAGAGCTGTGGACTGAGCCCACAGCCAGGACAGCCGCTCGTTCTTCTGCTTCGTCCCCCAGTGGCAACGTCCTGTGTAGGTTTTATCTGATATCACACATGAAGTAAAACACACTGATGTCAGTTTTTACAATTGGTTAAATGATCAGAGTTACATTTTGAAGTTGAAGCTTAAGTAGAAACTATTTGCAGCGTTTTGCAAAGTTGTTCATAGCCCTCATATGTTTTCACATTTTGTGTATTTTAATGGGATTTGTGATGTGGAAGGAAAATAGTTGGCAGTTTTCTATATTTTCTGCCAATTAAAATCTGAAAAGTGTGTCATGCGTTTTATTCACCCCCCCGTCCCCCACCCCCACCTCATTCTGATACCTATGCTAGCTTTGAAGAGTCTGCAACATACAACACCTCAAATGTGAAAAACTTACAAGAAGGCAACCATGAGCTGTGTCTTCACAGATCTGGGCTTCATAGAGGAGTAGCGAGAAGAAAGTCAATGTTGCAAAAAGATAAAAATGAGATAAGTCCTGTGTGCAGTTTCTTTTCTCAAATCCATGTAGCAAACACGTGGAAGAAAATGCTCTGATAAAATTAACTAATTTAACCTTTTGACCTACATACAAAATGCTCTGTGTAGCAGGGAAAAAAAAGAAATTGCACATTATTCTGAACACGCCATGCCAGCTGGATAACAGCATTATCTGAATCTTAATTAATATGAGCTGTAACCACATTTAATTTCCCTTTGGGCTCAATAAAGTATTCTTGAATTGAGTTTTATTCTGTGGGGATGCTTCCTGCAAAAAGCTGGACGGAGCAGTAGCTATTTCCCATAGAAGACATGTAAATATACAGTAGTGGTAGAGATATGTCTCTGAAAAGATTTAGGAACTTTGAATATTTTTTGGCACTTATCTGACTAAACATGCCTCTTTTCATTAAAACAATGCATTTTAAGACATTTTTAAACTTGTATATGTACAACAATGAACCCCACCCAGTAGGTAACAACAATCCAGTTTCTGTTTGCTTCACCTCTCTTTCTCTTGTGCTTATTAAAGCAGGAAGGGAAACCGTAAAAGCCCCAGAATCCTCTGGGCCGGCGCCTGACCACCAGCCTCAGCGTCTCCTCCATAAACATCCGAGCGCTCTCCTCAAACTCCTGCTGAGCCAACAGCTTCACGTCCTTCTCAGACAAATCCAGTCTCTCCTGTCTCACCAGATCCTTGGAAAACCTGCGGTACTCCATCTTGGATCCGAAGTTGTTCTCCCACAGGGGCAGCCACTCTTCCCAGTCGATGACTCCGACTCCGGAGAAGCCGGGGTGCAGCAGGATGTCCAGCTGCCCCTCTGCGAGGGAGAGGTGAGAGGTCAGGTCGCCAAGCTGCGGGATTCCTCCGTTCACCTCCCTGCCGTCATGGGAGATGTAGGGGTACTTCCCCAGGCGGTCCCGATAGAAGATGGTCACATTCTGGAAAAATGAAGAAAAAAAAAATTAAAAATAGATAAATTAAATAAATAAACAAGTAAAAAGTTTGTACCGAGCTCTGTAGGTCTTGTTTGCAGGGTTTGTACACTTTTCCCATTGTAAAATTTAGTCACTTTTCAAGCATTTCCAAGGTAAGTTTTCTAACTTTTCCAGCACCACACTCTGGAGTTAAAAACAACACAAATCAACTAAAGGAGACAGTTTCAATTCACTATTATATTATATCATTTTTTTAAATACTGTTATTAATAATATCTTGTGAAAGGATAACAGGGAAAAGTAAACTAAAACTTTAAATCCAGCCAAATCACGTTCAGGTAAATGCTCAAATTAAATGCTTAGGCACAATGTAGAAAGAAAGTTACAAAAATATATATCTTATATATATATCTTATATATATATTATATATATATATATATATATATATATATATATATATATATATACAGGCTGGATGATATATATCTATATATATACTTTTAGCAAATCAAAAATAATTTGGCAATTCGAATTTACTTAAAAGATGAGAAGTTTGGTCTAATTTAACTTCAGATGGTGGAAAAAAACATGTCTTTCAACTGTAAATTATCCAAATTTAGGCTTTTAATGAAGTGTTAGATTGCACTTTATTACAAAACTGTGCCGTTTCAATAAGAAGCACTTTCAGGCACTTTGTACAGAAATGATGAGCTTTCCAAACCTTGAAGATACAAAATTGAAGTTCAAGGATTTCAAGCATAAGAACCCTAAAGTTAACAGTCAGCTGTCCTTCTCTATAGTTTGCTTCCAGTTGCCAAGGTTTCCAGTCCTGATCAGAAGGTCTGGAACCTTTTTTCTGTCATTTTTTAAGAAAACTGTTAACATAAAAATCATGCAGAACTGTTGACCAAAACCAAAGATCCCTGGCACTGTGCAGATAGAGTATGTATAGTGAGTTTAGAAGGTAATTATGCGATAGACTATTATCTCTTTAGTCTATCTAAATCATTTCATCACCTGTCCCTGGAAACGCTGCCTTTGATTCTCCACAATCCCAAAGTCCTGCAGGTCCAGGTGGACGTTGTGGCGCTTCTGACAGTTAGCTGTGGGCATGTTCCACACGACGACAAAGGGCCGGTCCCGCAGGTCCAGACCCGCAGCAGCCGCATCAGGGTGGCTGAGGTTCTCCGACAGCGAGGCGCGGGGCAGCAACGTGATGAGGAGGATGAGAAAGCGAAGGTGAGACAGCACCATGGCTGCTCAGCAGTGAGCGTGTCCTTCCTGCTCAGAGACACAGAACAACCTGCATTATTTAAAATCCCTCCACAGAGACAGAATGTGATTTTTTGAAATTCTTTGCCTGTTTTAAATGTTATTTTTATTCGCCTGATTTTATCAAGAATCTTTTTTATTTACTCCTCTTGTTTTAAATTTATGTCGTTTTTTAAAAACTTTTTTCTCCATGTATTCTAGCTGTTTACTAAAGATTTAGTAGTGGCTTCATATATATATATATATATATATATATATATATATATTAAACCTAAAGCATTCAAACCTTACCAAGTCATGGCTTGTCTGACAGTTCAACAAGGGACATTTGTAACCACAGTCTTAGCAACTCAGGATCACATGATCTGAACAGCTAAAACACAGGCTAGTTTTGATTCTTAAATATGCTAATTTATTTGTTGGTGTTGAATTTTACTATAAAATATTTGCTGTTTATTATACTTTTGGATTGACTGGTTTAAAGGGGTTTAAATCTATTTAATTATTTCACAATGTATTTATCTTGTTAATTTCAGAACGTAATGGACGTGTTTCTGTTTCTTTTGGGGTTTTCACCTATGTGCCTGAAAGGCTAAATCACTATGGTGACCATCATACAAAAATAAAGATGAATCAGCTAAATTGAAGGCTCTTTGAATGAAATCCTGTTCAAAGTTTCACTGCAGAGACTATCCCTATCAAGTTGGGAATCGTACAGTAAAGCAAACCTGACAAAACTTGACAGTATCCATAACAACAGTCAGGTGCCGTTTACATGACAACAAGTTGTCTGGATCGAAAACCAGCTCTGTGCTTTGGTGAGAAGAAACTAGAGTTGAGATTTTTGGCAACCAAAAGAAACACAGAATGAATGTGTTGTAAAACACAACATAACTACTGTGAAGTAAGTTAAAGGATCCAAAGGTTCTGGAATCTTGTTAATGTCCATAACTTCTCAGAACTTTTTATTTATAAATCCGGTGCTCTCTTCCAGATCTTTGATTGTTTTCAGTCGGATAGCAACACAAAAACATGACATGATTAGATTAGCAGACACCAAATCAAGCTTCTTCCACCTCAACCTCCTGGACTAAACCCATAGAAAACCTGTGGAATGAGCTGAAGGGACGAGAGCTTCAGAGAGAAGCCAAGGACAAAGTGGACAAAGAATAGAGAAAGATCTACATCTTCCAATGTTTGGATCTGTTTTCTTCACAAAAAGGACACTGCATAAAATGTTGACAGCATTGGTATCATTAGAGACTACACGTTTATTTCTTTAAAAATGGTTTATTAAGTTTCCCAAAGGATTTTTTTGTTGTTGCTCAAATCAGTTTGAAATCATGACATAGTGATAAATGAATTTAAGTAAAAGGTCTTTAACATTATTCTTCCAGAAATGCTAATAGATGTGTTTCTATCCTCTTACTCCATCTTACAAGATTTTGTCTCTTTGTTGGTGTTTTGTCCGTCTTTGGTTCTTCTGCAACTGGTTCCGGACCTTGAAGGTTAGCTTGTTCAAGAAGTGCATCGATCTTTGATTGTTTGGTTTCCTAATGCCGTCTCTGAGGTTTAAGGCAGTTTTCCCTGAGTGTGTCTCAGTGTGTTATTTTAGAAATGTTTAGGAGTGTATACGTGCACTCCCAGACATGTCCAACTGTTCATCAAATGTCCTTGTGCATCCAAAAGATGGGAACTCCTCTGGCATCTCTGTAGGGGGTTTCCGTCAAAGTCTGAACTACAGGGTGTCCTGAAGACTGGGGCGGTGGAGGAGGTAGAGGAAGCACTGAGGAGGAAAGAGAAGGAGGAGGAGGAGGTAGTGGAGGTACGGAGGAAAGAGGAGGAGGTAGTGGAGGTACGGAGGGAAGAGGAGGAGGTGGTGGAGGTACGGAGGAAAGAGGAGGAGGTAGTGGAGGTATGGAGGAAAGAGGAGGAGGTGGTGGAGGTATGGAGGAAAAAGGAGGAGGTGGTGGAGGCATTGAGGGAAGAGGAGGAGGTGGTGGAGGTATGGAGGAAAAAGGAGGAGGTGGTGGAGGCATTGGGGGAAGAGGAGGAGGTGGTGGAGGTATGGAGGAAAAAGGAGGAGGTGGTGGAGGTACGGAAGAAAGAAGAGGAGGTGGTTGAGAGGAACTAAGAGGATTTTGTAAACTAGAAGGTGAAGGTGACCCATCAATACAACTACGTTCTAAGTCTTCCATTCTTGTTGTCGTTTGTTTCGCTGCGTTTGCTTCCGCGTTTGGAGCTCTGGAAAGTCTCATGAGCATCCCCACAGGGAGGAGCGCCATCACAGTACCCATGCTCTGCACCGGCGTGGACAGGACGTAGCCGAGATGGGCGTAGAAGTGCTGCTTGTCATGGGTGGTCAAGCACAGACGCTTGAAGCCTCTGCGTTTAGCGTACAGCTCCGTCTCCTCCATCAGAACCCGACCGTAGCCCTTCCCCCGCTCCTGTTTGGACACAACTACCGACTCTACAAACAGGCTGCTGCCATGACCCACGACCTGGGTGAGCCGGGCGTGGCCAAGGAGCCTCTCCTCTGTCCCTCTGGGGCCCTGAAGGAGAACAAGGCAGACGGGGAACTCCGAGCAGGACTTCTGGAGGGAGTGGACCCGGGCTGCCTGGCTCCTCTGCCACTCGGAGTTGACCAGGTCCGCGCAGGGTACCAGCAGGTCCGGACGCTGGTGGACCGGAACCACTCGGATCCTCCCTCCTTCCTCGGCATCGTCGTGTTTGCTGTTCTGAACGTCTCCATCCAGCAACGAGACTTTTTCGGCGTAATGTGAATTTGGGAGGTTCTGCGGCTCAACATCCCGCTGGTTTCCTCTCCCTGAGGACGTTAGAGTTTCAGACCTGTGACGATCAGGGTTCAAGTCAGTCTGAGCTCTGAAGCTGATTGTTAAAATGTTACACAAGGTTTGGATGTACAGTTTCTCAATTTTCCAATGAAGCAAAAATAACACAAGTCTGCCTTATGCAACAGGTAGTTAGAAACAAGAAGTCTAAAATGAAAAAGAGATATTTAATTCTATTCAGTTTTCTATTCTTTGGACAGCAGCTTTAGAAATGTAATCATTTAATCAGCTGGCAGCTTTTAAGACCTTTATCTGTTGGAGACAGGAGAAGAAAACTAATTTTTTTTTTGTCTTTTTAATGTCTATGCTTCTTATTTAACTTTCATGCTCTGTTTCTCTCACAAACTTCAATAGCTGGAAGGAATTTAAATTCTTTTCAATTTAGTGATGCAGATTAAAATTTCAGTTCCTGACAGATGTATTATGCAAGTGTGTGTGTCATCTAGAGGCGCGGCTGTTACTTTCAGAGGTGGGAGAGCAACTAGCTGCACAACAACATTGATGTTTTTTTTAATTATTTGTGTAAAGTGGTTTGTAAATAAATCACTTCACCTGTGTTAATTTAAAGAATGCCATAGAGAACTGTGTGTTAATGTAAATTTTCTAAATTTTATGAAGGCCATTACCTTCCAAATTCCCCAATAACCATATATAATAAATATTCATGAATATTTTGAATGTTTATCCCATTAAACCCCAATATTAACAATACATTTATTGGTAAAAGAAAAAAAAAAAAAAAAAAAAAGGAAAAAAAATCCTTGAAACATAAGCAAACTTGTAGATCTACATTTGGTCACAAAACCAGCATAACATTGAGCAATAACACTGTTTTGAGCTGGATGAAACATTTGAATATAGATTAGATAAAGTGGCAAATGAGCCCAAAAAAATTCACGGCAGCTTCGCTTAGCTGGAGATCGAGCAACATAAGCTAATGTGCAACATGCATAGAAGGTCAACGCTGGTACGTCACTTACTTAACCTGTGTGTCATGCATAGAATGCTTGTTACAGGGAATATATATAAAAAATTGTCTTTCAAACGAATAACAAAATTTAAATTTCAACATGTTCTAGATTTACAGATGCTAAAAGCATCATCGTATTCGCCTAATGTTTTGTTCTTATCCCTGGAGTGTGATCAGCTTTTTAAAAACATACAAAAAACAAAAAGCACATCTTCACCAGGTATTAGAGAAAAATGGAAAGTTTTAAAACAGCAGACAAGTAAGGAAATGCGCACCTATTTTATCTTGCCTTAATTTGCAAGATAATGTTTCAACGTCTTGCTAACTGATATTGCGAAATATACATATTTCGCAATATCAGTAAGATGTAAGATATATCTTGTAAGATAATGTCTTACAATATCAACTGCAAGATTACATAATGGCATATGCAATGCCTTTTTTTCCTCCATTATCATAACCTCTTTCACGACTTCTTGTTAAATACCTGCAGATGTGTCAACACTTCTACCTATCTATGCATCTGGCGTTCCTCTACGTGGAACTTTAAGAGAACATGGAAGTCCACTCACGGCAAAAACAGGCGTGGATCGTTATTTATTCCTGAACGCAGCTGAGATGTACAGACAGAACTGCATATGGAGAGGTTTGTTGTGTGGCTAAATATGTTTAATGCCATAAATATAACACACAGCTCAGTATAGTGTAATTACAGCAGGACCCTAAAGACAGACAGTAGCTGATTCGGCCATAAAAGCTGTAATTTTCTTCATATAATTTCAAGTCGCCTGCTGTAGCACAGTGTCATCTTTGGCTAAAACGAAATGGACATCATGGTGTGGGGAAAAAAAAGGAAAGTTGTTTAATGATCTATTTGATGGGTGGACTGACCTGCACCACTCTGAAAAGGTGCTTTTAAACCCAGGTAAAAGAAGAAATGGAAAAACCGTCAGATTTCAAGTCACGTCACATGTACGGGCATGATCTTTGCACAAAAGACATAAATGCAATCGCTTTTATTGAGCATAATTCATGAGAATGTATTCCAGTTTGTTACAGAGTTAACACCCTGCAGCTAATAGGGAAGTGGTAGCTATCTGACACGTCCCCACCAAGAAACATGTAAAGAACACTTAAAGCAGCTCAGTATACTGAATTCTTCCTTCTTCTTTCCACAGAAACACTGTATTAAGTGCTGTATAATTTGGCCAAAATTACATGTCAGCATAGCCAATTTATGAAAAAGTCACAGAGAGATCTTTTCCAACGATGGTCTACTTTTATCAAATTTACGTTAGTTACAGATCCAATCATTTCCCTGCGAACAACTACCAGCGAGTCTCTATGAATGAGAGCTCATTTTAACAGTAGAAAGATGCAACGGTTCCATACAGTTTAAATGTAACAATATTTAAAGGAAAAATTTGAACACAGAAAAAAAAAAAAGAACCAACAACTGAGTAATATTGACTCACCCTGAGAGAGCAGCTGAGGACTAATCGCTGCCTGTTCTACAAGTATTTAACTCGCCTCTGACCACACCGGACTACTTCACATTCTGCTTGTAAGAGGAAACTGGTTGCTGGCTAATTGCCACATACTGCCGAATAAAGAAGAAAAAGAAGCAGCAGCAGTAGATCTTCACTAAAGATAAGTGCTAATGTCCCTTCCGAGACCAGAGAGAGAAAAACTTTTAATACTTGTGCAGAACTTTAGGACTTCGTTTCTTTCTTCTTTAAGATGTCGTTATTTTCTCTCAATTTAATTCACAATATAAGTTGTAATTACTTGTAATTAATATTTATTGAAACTTATTCAAGATGACCTAAGTCCACCTTTAGGATTCTGAGCCTAAGTTGTCTGGATTGTGTATGCTGACATTTCTTTGTCACACAGGAGTAATACCTAAAAAATAATGTGTAGCCGAAGATTCCTGGTTGTTTGTCTCTTACAGTCAGAATGCACTCAACGAGAGTAATTTATTACATTTGGGAAAACATTTTAATATTGAACAGAGAATGAGCACTGCACCAAATAGTTGAGTATCAAAAATTGGGATAAACTTTCCTTGTTTCTCTCCACAGAAATCTTTAGTAAAAGGCAAAAGATTTATACGAGCTGAACAGAAACAAGACTGCATGACCTATTGAGGTTGTAGGTGCCCAATTTCTTCCTACATCATATCCACTTCTCTCACGGTGCTATTTGACTAAGAACCCAAAAATTCAAAGACTTTTGCCGGCTATGGCAGGCCGTTTTAACATAAATTCTGTTTCACTAATATCTTGAGTTGGTATTCTGTCTAGTAGGTCAAACTTTACAGATTAACATAGAATTTTGAAAGTTCAATAAAACCATGAAATCTTAAATTGTAATTATGGATGTGTGACGTCATTTGAAATATCCTGAAAGGAATTCTGACTCGTCAAAATGTAATGGAAGATATCTTGAGTTATTATTTATGCTAGTCAGAATGTAAATGTAGATGTCTTAAATTACAATTCCGGACAGTGAAACTATAGTTTGGCCTCATCAAAATGCATTTTTAAATATCTAGAATGCGGATTGTCAGCCTAAACCGATTTTATGTTAAGACGGCCTGTGATACACTCCCCTTCTTCAAGAGGACTGAAAAACTGACCTACACAACAAAGACACGACGTGACATTGCGAGTTTAAGCTACAGGTTAAGAATAAATCCTTTTTCAATACAATGAATTGTGGGAAAACAAGTGGGATGAAACTAATTTGTACATACTTTACTATCACGTAGAACTTAATAATTACTTGATATTATATTTTCCTATTTAACAGAGAAAAAAAGCACCCTACCACACGGCGGGGTATCAAAAATTTGAGATACAATCTTATTGCTTCTCTCCACGGAAATCTTTAGTAAAAGGCGAAAGATTTATACGATTTGAAGAGAAACATGAGTGACTAACAAATGTCGGTGCCCCATTTCTTTCGACATCATACCCACTTCGCTGACGGTGTTATTTGACTGCACAACAGCAGAACTCATTTTAGCCTCAAAAATTCAGACTGTGATGTTGAAAACGTCACCGACACGATGTAAACTCGGGGCATAACGAGTTAAAGACATGGTTTAAAAATAAAGGTACCGACATTCATCATGCAAAGTGCCGAAATTGGTTCTCATCGACGTAGACGAAAATTGCGTCCTCCGTAGAGAGGCACCCGGCCGAACTATTTCGACGGAGCTCTGTGCGAAGTGTTGTCTGATTGGATAGAAGTTTGTTGCAGCGCTTCGTGCGAACATTGCTGTTTGAGCGACACTAAGTAACTTAACTAAAATACGACGGGTTTATTTAATTCCTGGATGTAAATTGTAACATCGTCGTACCCGGAGAAGGTTGTCTGATTAAAAGTGTGGCGCTAGCTCAGTGACCGCTCCGTAAAAGCAAAACAGAGGGGGCCTGAAAGAAGGGGGGAACCCCGCGGATAGCGGCGTGACGTATACCCACAGGTGGTCTACGTCGTTGTACGAAAGGTGAGTGTGAATGGACACGCTGAAAGCACATCAACTGGATGTGTTGTGTTGAGTCCTGAAATCCATGAGAACACAATGCTTCGCTTAAATACAAAGAATCCTTCCTTTATCTTGTTATGGTCTGGCTCTTAAACCATAACAAATGAAAGGGAAGCAATGCATGGAATAACTTAAAAAGGAATTTATTTAACAAAAGTCATAACTGGTTGGGAAAGAAAGGGACAAAGGGAGAGAGTGGCAGGGAGACAGAAAGAAAAGAGCTGATCAGTCAGAGGAAGTGGTGAGTCTTAAGGTGGATCTGGAGACACTGGCCAGCTGCCTCCACTTCCAATCAGCACCAATTAAAGACATGGATGTTAGAGACCCAGAGGAAAAGGCCTTGGGCCGTAACACCCCCCCTCTTCAAGACAGGGTCCCCACTGGAACCCTGGGCAACCTGTGCATTAACATCTGGAAATAGAGAAAAACAAAATTAAGTGCACTAATATCTCAGACCAGCTGAAATGAAATAAAACTTAGATTCTCTCCGATCCCATCCATACACAACCACTGGTACCTTGAAGTGACTATTAGACAGGTAACAAAGCAAGTGACCAACAAATTATGGAGAGCGACACCCACAACACGATGACCCTTAGCATGGTCCAGCACCATACTCAAAGTTACTGCCGTCTCACAGCCAGCAACACCAAAAGGGCATCAACCAAAAGCGAGTCAACATCTCCACAAAACCAAACAGTCACATCACTGCTTGAAAAATGTCAGGGTGTGATTTTTCATTTTCATCAGGACCACTGCTGATCAAAGGTACTGAAACAACAACTGGAGACTCTGGTTGATCAGGCCAGACTTTCCGTCCAGCTATATTGTTCCCCAGTATAACTGTAACACCCCTCACAGGCAGAGCTGGTCTCACACCCATTCTTACTTCTCCTTCAAACAACTCTGAATGGAGCACAAGTTTATGTACTGGAACACAAAACACAGACATGCCCATACCCAACACAGGTATAGATAATCCAGTGTCAGACTCATCTGAAAAAGGTAAAACGGATGCCAAAATGAATGAATCGTATGCACCAGTATCTCTTAAGATTGTAACTGGCATCTTAACGTCACTCCCAACCAAAGAAACATGTCCCTCCAACAGAAATGGTTTGTAAGAACTCAAGTCAGGTTTCCCAGAAGATGACACTTCAGCCATTTTGTGAGGAACATTCACAGAAACTGATGCAGCAAACGCTGCTGGTTTAACCCGAGTTCCATTTTTATTTCTGGATTTCAGCAAAGCACAGTCTTTTTTCCAATGACCTTTTCTGTGACAATAATTACAAATTTTGTCCAGATCATGGTTACTGCGATCCAAAAAAAAAGAACCTCCAGAATGTGTGCACTCGTAACCTCTCTAAAGCAAACTCCTTTTCTTTCTCCAGTTGCATTCTCAACCTTAACATCTCTTTTTGTTGTTCAAAATCCAAAACGTCAGACTTTACAACCTGAGCACCCAAATCGTCAGGTCTGGAAGGTGACGACAAAACACCCAACTCAATTAAATTCTCCCTTAAAATTGCTTTAACATTGTCTTTCAACCTTTTATCACCGACACTTATTTTGTAGTGTTCAGCAATTTTTACTAGTTGTTCTCTAGAACACTTCTCCAAAAACCCTGCTGATGGACATTTATTAAAGTCTTCCACAGACATGACTAAAGTCTTAATCACAAAACAGTGTTTCAAACTTTTAATTGCTGACAATCTGTGCAACACAAACCAATCAACCCAAACCTCCCCTCTAACTGCCTATCAGAAACTTTCTAGCTCAACCCTAGTCTTCAGAGATCAGGGACGGTGGGTATTTATGCACTTAATACCAATAGAGTGGAAAAGGCGACCAGAAAATTGGCAACCCCCCCAACACTATGGCCGTGCCCCCGAGACAACTGCTCCAACCATATGATCCCACACTACTGTTTTTGAGCACATGAATCCCAAAGGGGAGACACGCTGAGGCCTACAGGGGAATCAGTTCAGATGAGACATAATGAATTGCACAAATCAGTCAACAATTAAGACTTACCAATGAGCTCATCAGAAAGGACGAAATCAGGTAACTTACACCAAACCAGAGAAGAGAGAAAAAAAAAAAAATCATTTTCCCAAAACTAAACTCAAGATTTCCACACTATGTTTACCACTTAACTAACTCAAACTAACATAAATTTGAACGAGCCCCCAATTTGTTATGGTCTGGCTCTTAAACCATAACAAATGAAAGGGAAGCAATGCATGGAATAACTTAAAAAGGAATTTATTTAACAAAAGTCATAACTGGTTGGGAAAGAAAGGGACAAAGGGAGAGAGTGGCAGGGAGACAGAAAGAAAAGAGCTGATCAGTCAGAGGAAGTGGTGAGTCTTAAGGTGGATCTGGAGACACTGGCCAGCTGCCTCCACTTCCAATCAGCACCAATTAAAGACATGGATGTTAGAGACCCAGAGGAAAAGGCCTTGGGCCGTAACAATCTTTACATGAGTTTAATGCTACATTGACATATCCGTTGTATTTCATATTGTACAATGAAAGAAGACGCCACCAATGACAAGGGAATCAAAAAATTGAAATACTCACTTATTATTCCTCTCCATGAAAATCATTAGTAAAAGGCAAAAGATTTATACGACCTGAAGCGAAACAAGAGTGCATGACCTACACAAGATGTAGGTGCAGCATTTCTTTTGACGTCATATCCACTTCAGTGACGGTTCTATTTGAATGACCATAAATCATATAAAACTTCAGGATGTAACTCTTATAAAAATATACATATTTTTAATATTTCATAATTGTCACTATGTCTTCACAGTAATCAGTGAAATTATGAAGCTCCTCTGCTTTAGCCCTGTGCTATCTAGAAACAACCAATCAGACACAGGGGGAGGGTCTTGGCGGTGTCATTCAAAATCTGCTCATCCTCCTCCTTTCAGTACATTGTTTTTCCGCCATTAATTTAGCAACCAGTACATGAAGAAGGATGATAGCATTAAGACCCTCCTCCTAGCTCTGATTGGTTGTTTTTGATCAGGAGTGGACCAAAAACGCCCCTGAGTAAAGGTAGGCTATAATAACTCAGGATGAGGTGGAAGAAATTGATCTTTTCACAGATTATCTCATAACATACTGTCACGACATGTTGGCAGTTTTAACAAGTATGTGAGAAACATATTCAAGAGTTACATGCTGCAGCTTTAAGGATAAAAAAATCCAAAACTTTACTGCCATTTATTAAACGGACTGGAAACGTGACCTACCACACAACGCAAAAACACAGCATAACAAGCTAAAATCATAGTTTAAAAGTACATCCATTTGGACAAAATGCATTGTGTACTGTGTGTAAATATGCATAATATTTAATTACAACCTGACTTTTTCTTGAAAACCTGTCAGTTGAACCACTTACTGTGAACACATTCTTAATGCTCAACACTATCTACACTATATAGAGCTAAATTTCTTATTTGACAGAAAAAGGTAACCCCACCAAAAGGTAGGGTATCAAAAAATTGAGATAAACTCTTGTTGTTCCTCTCCACGGAAATCTTTAGTAAAAGGCGAAAGATTTATACGATCTGAAAAGAAACAAGAGTGTATGACCTACACAAGATGTTGGTGCAGCATTTCTTTTGACGTCATATCCACTTCAGTGACGGTTCTATTTGAATGACCAACATAACTCATTTCAAACTTCAGGATGCAACTCTCATAAAAAGTATATATATATATATTTTTAATATTTCTTGAAATTGTCACTATATCTTGACAGTAATCAGTGAAATTATGAAGCTCCTCTGCTTTAGCCCTGTGCTATCTAAAAACAACCAATCAGACACAGGGGGAGGGTCTTGGCGGTGTCAATCAAAATCTGCTCATCCTCCTCCTTTCAGTACATTGTTTTTCCGCTATTAGCACATTTAGCAGCTAGTACATGAAGTTGGATGACAGCATGAAGACCCTCCTCCTAGCTCTGATCGGTTGTTTTCAGAGGTGTGCCGATCGATCGGCCACCGATCATAATCGGCCGATTTCCGTGAAAAAGTGTATGATCGGTGATCGCCGATCCCGGTCTCTTGTTGCCGATCACACAAACTGATCACCTGCATCTCATTTCGCAGCCTGCCTGTGCAGCTGGTCTCCTCTTTCCTTCATTCTGCGCAAACGCGCAGCAACAAATCCTAAGCGATGTGGAACTACAACGCACTGAGTGAATGGGGAAATTTGCGTGTTGCAGCGGAAAATTACCTCGGGGTGAAGCGGGTCAAAATGCATCAGCACGACGAATCTAATACGACATAAAACAATGTCATACTTGACGGAGTTTGGCTACATCGAGGCTCACTGCAGTTAAAAAGACATATGGAGGATCAGATGGCAGGTAAAGCAGCGCACAGCTACAAACACTCACCCGGATTAGCATGACGGTCAGAAAGCTAAACAAATAACCCGCAAAATAATTTAAGTCTTCGAGCTGCGATGTAAGAAGCTTTTTCTGTTCTCGCTGTTGAACCGCTGCTACGCGCTACAGGTAGTAATATTTGACAGACGGAGTTTCGCTTCCGCTCCACCTGGTAGAGACTCTAACACCGAACCTCTGCTTAAAGCTGCAGCATCTAACTTAAAATAATACATTTTACATACGTATTAAAACTTTCGTTGTCCTGACATGAGACAGATAATCTCTGGAAAAATAATCGATCTCCTCCCGTTCTGCATAATTACTCCGCTCAGTCAGAAACAGCCAATCAGAACTAGCAGTAATCAGCTAGCCGCCATGCTATCAGGAAGTTTTCATTCAGTATCTCAGGATTGTTTATTTTAATGGATCCTGTATTTGCCTTTGAATGTTAAGTTTTATACTTGATTTTTTTGGCAATGTTGAGAGGTTTTATTTTGGCTCTTTGCATTATTTAGCCTCTTCAGAGCCATCATATATTTTCAGTCTGATAAAGATAGTATTACCGATAGCAGTACAATTTGCACAATGTCTGTTTTGTTTTCTTCTTGGAAAAAGTGATTAAAAACAAGTTTTTGTCTAAATTAAGGTGAATTCATGGTTCCTTTTTCCACATAAGGAACCGGTAGTGCTTATGATTAAAAAAAAATTATTTGATCGTTAATCGGCCGTGATCGGCTCTCATGGGTGATCAGAATCGGCAGGAAAAAACCTGATCTGCACATCTCTAGTTGTTTTTGATCAGGAGTGGACCAAAAACGCCCCTGAGTAAATGGAGGCTATAATAACTCAGGATGAGGTGGAAGAAATTGATCTTTTCACAGATTATCTCATAACATACAGCGGTGTGCCGACATTATCTGATATATAATGTCACAACATGTTGACAGTTTTAACAATTATGTGAGAAACATATTTAAGAGTTACATGCTGCAGCTTTAAGCCTAAAAAAATCCAAAACTTTACTGCCATTCATTAAACGAACTGGAAACGTGACCTACCACACAACGCAAAAACACAGCATAACAAGCTAAAATCATAGTTTAAAAGTACATCCATTTGGATAAAATGCATTGTGTACTGTGTGTAAATATGCATAATATTTAATTACAACCTGACTTTTTCTTGAAAACCTGTCAGTTGAACAACTTACTGTGAACACATTCTTAATGCTCAACACTATCTACACTATATAGAGCTAAATTTCTTATTTGACAGAAAAAGGTAACCCCACCAAAAGGTAGGGTATCAAAAAATTGGGATAAACTCTTGTTGTTCCTCTCCACGGAAATCTTTAGTAAAAGGCGAAAGATTTATACGATCTGAAAAGAAACAAGAGTGCATGACCTACACAAGATGTTGGTGCAGCATTTCTTTTGACGTCATATCCACTTCAGTGACGGTTCTATTTGAATGACCAACATAACTCATTTCAAACTTCAGGATGCAACTCTCATAAAAAGTATATATATATATATTTTTAATATTTCTTGAAATTGTCACTATATCTTGACAGGAGTGGACCAAAAACGCCCCTGAGTAAAGGGAGGCAATAATAGCTCAGGATGAGGTGGAAGAAATTGATCTTTTCACACATTATCTCATAACATACAGCGGTGTGCCGACATTATCTGATATATAATGTCACAACATGTTTACAGTTGTAACAAGTATGTGAGAAACATATTCAAGAGTTACATGCTGCAGCTTTAAGCCTAAAAAAATTCAAAACTTTACTGCTATTCATTAAACGGACTGGAAACGTGACCTACCACACAACGCAAAAACACAGCATAACAAGCTAAAATCATAGTTTAAAAGTACATCCATTTGGATAAAATGCATTGTGTACTGTGTGTAAATATGCATAATATTTAATTACAACCTGGCTTTTTCTTTGAAAAACTTAGATTTGAAAATAAATTTTATGTGTCAGTTGAACCACTTATTGTGAACGCATTCTTAATGCTCAACACTATTACATTATACAGTTAAATTTCTTATTTGACAGAAAAAGGTAACCCCATCAAAAAGTAGGGTATCAAAAAATTGGGATAAACTCTTGTTGTTCCTCTCCACGGAAATCTTTAGTAAAAGGCGAAAGATTTATACGATCTGAAAAGAAACAAGAGTGCATGACCTACACAAGATGTTGGTGCAGCATTTCTTTTGACGTCATATCCACTTCAGTGACGGTTCTATTTGAATGACCAACATAACTCATTTCAAACTTCAGGATCCAACTCTCATAAAAAATATATATATATATTTTAAATATTTCTTGAAATTGTCACTATATCTTGACAGTAATCAGTGAAATTATGAAGCTTCTCTGCTTTAGCCCTGTGCTATCTAGAAACAACCAATCAGACACAGGAGGAGGGTCTTGGCGAAACAAATAATAAAATAATCGATCTCCTCCCGTTCTGCATAATTACTCCGCTCAGTCAGAAACAGCCAATCAGAACTAGCAGTAATCAGCTAGCCGCCATGCTATCAGGAAGTTTTCATTCAGTATCTCAGGATTGTTTATTTTAATGGATCCTGTATTTGTCTTTGAATGTTAAGTTTTATACTTGATTTTTTTGGCAATGTTGAGAGGTTTTATTTTGGCTCTTTGCATTATTTAGCCTCTTCAGAGCCATCATATATTTTCAGTCTGATAAAGATAGTATTACCGATAGCAGTACAATTTGCACAATGTCTGTTTTGTTTTCTTCTTGGAAAAAGTGATTAAAAACAAGTTTTTGTCTAAATTAAGGTGAATTCATGGTTCCTTTTTCCACATAATGTAACCGGTAGTGCTTATGATTAAAAAAAAATTATTTGATCGTTAATCGGCCGTGATCGGCTCTCATGGGTGATCAGAATCGGCAGGAAAAAACCTGATCTGCACATCTCTAGTTGTTTTTGATCAGGAGTGGACCAAAAACGCCCCTGAGTAAATGGAGGCTATAATAACTCAGGATGAGGTGGAAGAAATTGATCTTTTCACAGATTATCTCATAACATACTGTCACGACATGTTGACAGTTTTAACAATTATGTGAGAAACATATTCAAGAGTTACATGCTGCAGCTTTAAGCCTAAAAAAATCCAAAACTTTACTGCTATTCATTAAACGGACTGGAAACGTGACCTACCACACAACGCAAAAACACAGCATAACAAGCTAAAATCATAGTTTAAAAGTAAATCAATTTGGACAAAATGCATTGTGTACGGTTTATAGGCTACATGCATAATATTTCATTACAAATTGGCTTTTTCTTTCAAAAACTTATGTTCATAATGTGTCAGTTGAACCACTTACTGTGAACACATTTTTAATGCTCAACACTATCTACATTATACAGTTAAATTTCTTATTTGACAGAAAAAGGTAACCCCACCAAAAGGTAGGGTATCAAAGAAATTGGGATAAACTCTTGTTGTTCCTCTCCACGGAAATCTTTAGTAAAAGGCGAAAGATTTATACGATCTGAAAAGAAACAAGAGTGCATGACCTACACAAGATGTTGGTGCAGCATTTCTTTTGACGTCATATCCACTTCAGTGACGGTTCTATTTAAATGAACAACATAACTCATTTCAAAATTCAGGATGCAACTCGCATAAAAAATATATATTTTTTAAATATTTCATGAAATTGTCACTATGTACTGACAGTATAGTATGTAACAGATAATCAGTGAAATTATGAAGCTCCTCTGCTTTAGCCCTGTGCTATCTAGAAACAACCAATCAGACACAGGGGGAGGGTCTTGGCGGTGTCAATCAAAATCTGCTCATCCTCCTCCTTTCAGTACATTGTTTTTCCGCTATTAGCACATTTAGCAGCTAGTACATAAAGTTGGATGACAGCATGAAGACCCTCCTCCTAGCTCTGATCGGTTGTTTTTAGAGGTGTGCCGATTGATCGGCCACCGATCATAATCGGCCGACTTCCGTGAAAAAGTGTATGATCGGTGATCGCCGATCCCGGTCTCTTGTTGCCGATCACACAAACTGATCACCTGCATCTCATTTCGCAGCCTGCCTGTGCAGCTGGTCTCCTCTTTCCTTCATTCTGCGCAAACGCGCAGCAACAAATCCTAAGGGAACTACAACGCACTGAGCGAATGGGGAAGTTTGCGTGTTGCAGCTGAAAATTACCTCGGGGTGAAGCGGGTCAAAATGCATCAGCACGACGAATCTAATACGACATAAAAACAATGTCATACTTGACGGAGTTTGGCTACATCGAGGCTCACTGCAGTTAAAAAGACATATGGAGGATCAGATGGCAGGTAAAGCAGCGCACAGCTACAAACACTCACCCGGATTAGCACGACGGTCAGAAAGCTAAACAAATAACCCGTAAAATAATTTAAGTCTTCGAGCTGCGATGTAAGAAGCTTTTTCTGTTCTCGCTGTTGAACCGCTGCTACGCGCTACAGGAGTTTCGCTTCTGCTCCACCTGGTAGAGACTCTAACACCGAACCTCTGCTTAAAGCTGCAGCATCTAACTTAAAATAATACATTTTACATACGTATTAAAACTTTCGTTGTCCTGACATGAGACAGATAATCTCTGGAAAAATAATCGATCTCCTCCTTGTTCTGCATAATTACTCCGCTCAGTCAGAAACAGCCAATCAGAACTAGCAGTGATCAACTAGCCGCCATGCTATCAGGAAGTTTTCATTCAGTATCTCAGGATTGTTTATTTTAATGGATCCTGTATTTGTCTTTGAATGTTAAGTTTTATACTTGATTTTTTTGGCAATGTTGAGAGGTTTTATTTTGGCTCTTTGCATTATTTAGCCTCTTCAGAGCCATCATATATTTTCAGTCTGATAAAGATAGTATTACCGATAGCAGTACAATTTGCACAATGTCTGTTTTGTTTTCTTCTTGGAAAAAGTGATTAAAAACAAGTTTTTGTCTAAATTAAGGTGAATTCCTGGTTCCTTTTTCCACATAATGTAACCGGTAGTGCTTATGATTAAAAAAAAATTATTTGATCGTTAATCGGCCGTGATCGGCTCTCATGGGTGATCAGAATCGGCAGGAAAAAACCTGATCTGCACATCTCTAGTTGTTTTTGATCAGGAGTGGACCAAAAACGCCCCTGAGTAAATGGAGGCAATAATAACTCAGGATGAGGTGGAAGAAATTGATCTTTTCACAGATTATCTCATAACATACAGCGGTGTGCCGACATTATCTGATATATAATGTCACAACATGTTTACAGTTGTAACAAGTATGTGAGAAACATATTCAAGAGTTACATGCTGCAGCTTTAAGCCTAAAAAAATTCAAAACTTTACTGCTATTCATTAAACGGACTGGAAACGTGACCTACCACACAACGCAAAAACACAGCATAACAAGCTAAAATCATAGTTTAAAAGTAAATCCATTTGGACAAAATGCATTGTGTACTGTGTGTAAATATGCATAATATTTAATTACAACCTGGCTTTTTCTTTGAAAAACTTAAGATTTGAAAATAAATTTTATGTGTCAGTTGAACCACTTATTGTGAACACATTTTTAATGCTCAACACTATTACATTATACAGTTAAATTTCTTATTTGACAGAAAAAGGTAACCCCACCAAAAAGTAGGGCATCAAAAAATTGGGATAAACTCTTGTTGTTCCTCTCCACGGAAATCTTTAGTAAAAGGCGAAAGATTTATACGATCTGAAAAGAAACAAGAGTGCATAACCTACACAAGATGTTGGTGCAGCATTTCTTTTGACGTCATATGCACTTCAGTGACGGTTCTATTTGAATGAACAACATAACTCATTTCAAACTTCAGGATGCAACTCTCGTAAAAAAAATATATATATTTTAAATATTTCTTGAAATTGTCACTATATCTTGACAGTAATCAGTGAAATTATGAAGCTTCTCTGCTTTAGCCCTGTGCTATCTAGAAACAACCAATCAGACACAGGAGGAGGGTCTTGGCGAAACAAATAATAAAATAATCGATCTCCTCCTTGTTCTGCATAATTACTCCGCTCAGTCAGAAACAGCCAATCAGAACTAGCAGTAATCAGCTAGCCGCCATGCTATCAGGAAGTTTTCATTCAGTATCTCAGGATTGTTTATTTTAATGGATCCTGTATTTGTCTTTGAATGTTAAGTTTTATACTTGATTTTTTTGGCAATGTTGAGAGGTTTTATTTTGGCTCTTTGCATTATTTAGCCTCTTCAGAGCCATCATATATTTTCAGTCTGATAAAGATAGTATTACCGATAGCAGTACAATTTGCACAATGTCTGTTTTGTTTTCTTCTTGGAAAAAGTGATTAAAAACAAGTTTTTGTCTAAATTAAGGTGAATTCATGGTTCCTTTTTCCACATAATGTAACCGGTAGTGCTTATGATTAAAAAAAAAATTATTTGATCGTTAATCGGCCGTGATCGGCTCTCATGGGTGATCAGAATCGGCAGGAAAAAACCTGATCTGCACATCTCTAGTTGTTTTTGATCAGGAGTGGACCAAAAACACCCCTGAGTAAAGGGAGGCAATAATAGCTCAGGATGAGGTGGAAGAAATTGATCTTTTCACACATTATCTCATAACATACAGCGGTGTGCCGACATTATCTGATATATAATGTCACAACATGTTGACAGTTTTAACAATTATGTGAGAAACATATTCAAGAGTTACATGCTGCAGCTTTAAGCCTAAAAAAATCCAAAACTTTACTGCTATTCATTAAACGGACTGGAAACGTGACCTACCACACAACGCAAAAACACAGCATAACAAGCTAAAATCATAGTTTAAAAGTAAATCAATTTGGACAAAATGCATTGTGTACTGTTTATAGGCTACATGCATAATATTTCATTACAAATTGGCTTTTTCTTTCAAAAACTTATGTTCATAATGTGTCAGTTGAACCACTTATTGTGAACACATTTTTAATGCTCAACACTATCTACATTATACAGTTAAATTTCTTATTTGACAGAAAAAGGTAACCCCACCAAAAGGTAGGGCATCAAAAAATTGGGATAAACTCTTGTTGTTCCTCTCCACGGAAACCTTTAGTAAAAGGCGAAAGATTTATACGATCTGAAAAGAAACAAGAGTGCATGACCTACACAAGATGTTGGTGCAGCATTTCTTTTGACGTCATATCCACTTGAGTGACGGTTCTATTTGAATGAACAACATAACTCATTTCAAACTTCAGGATGCAACTCGCATAAAAAATATATATTTTTTAAATATTTCATGAAATTGTCACTATGTACTGACAGTATAGTATGTAACAGATAATCAGTGAAATTATGAAGCTCCTCTGCTTTAGCCCTGTGCTATCTAGGAACAACCAATCAGACACAGGGGGAGGGTCTTGGCGGTGTCAATCAAAATCTGCTCATCCTCCTCCTTTCAGTACATTGTTTTTCCGCTATTAGCACATTTAGCAGCTAGTACATGAAGTTGGATGACAGCATGAAGACCCTCCTCCTAGCTCTGATCGGTTGTTTTTAGAGGTGTGCCGATCGATCGGCCACCGATCATAATCGGCCGATTTCCGTGAAAAAGTGTATGATCGGTGATCGCCGATCCCGGTCTCTTGTTGCCGATCACACAAACTGATCACCTGCATCTCATTTCGCAGCCTGCCTGTGCAGCTGGTCTCCTCTTTCCTTCATTCTGCGCAAACGCGCAGCAACAAATTCTAAGCGATGTGGAACTACAACGCACTGAGTGAATGGGGAAATTTGCGTGTTGCAGCTGAAAATTACCTCGGGGTGAAGCGGGTCAAAATGCATCAGCACGACGAATCTAATACGACATAAAAACAATGTCATACTTGACGGAGTTTGGCTACATCGAGGCTCACTGCAGTTAAAAAGACATATGGAGGATCAGATGGCAGGTAAAGCAGCGCACAGCTACAAACACTCACCCGGATTAGCACGACGGTCAGAAAGCTAAACAAATAACCCGTAAAATAATTTAAGTCTTCGAGCTGCGATGTAAGAAGCTTTTTCTGTTCTCGCTGTTGAACCGCTGCTACGCGCTACAGGAGTTTCGCTTCTGCTCCACCTGGTAGAGACTCTAACACCGAACCTCTGCTTAAAGCTGCAGCATCTAACTTAAAATAATACATTTTACATACGTATTAAAACTTTCGTTGTCCTGACATGAGACAGATAATCTCTGGAAAAATAATCGATCTCCTCCTTGTTCTGCATAATTACTCCGCTCAGTCAGAAACAGCCAATCAGAACTAGCAGTAATCAGCTAGCCGCCATGCTATCAGGAAGTTTCATTCAGTATCTCAGGATTGTTTATTTTAATGGATCCTGTATTTGCCTTTGAATGTTAAGTTTTATACTTGATTTTTTTGGCAATGTTGAGAGGTTTTATTTTGGCTCATTGCATTATTTAGCCTCTTCAGAGCCATCATATATTTTCAGTCTGATAAAGATAGTATTACCGATAGCAGTACAATTTGCACAATGTCTGTTTTGTTTTCTTCTTGGAAAAAGTGATTAAAAACAAGTTTTTGTCTAAATTAAGGTGAATTCATGGTTCCTTTTTCCACATAAGGAACCGGTAGTGCTTATGATTACAAAATAAAATTATTTGATCGTTAATCGGCCGTGATCGGCTCTCATGGGTGATCAGAATCGGCAGGAAAAAACCTGATCTGCACATCTCTAGTTGTTTTTGATCAGGAGTGGACCAAAAACACCCCTGAGTAAAGGGAGGCAATAATAGCTCAGGATGAGGTGGAAGAAATTGATCTTTTCACACATTATCTCATAACATACAGCGGTGTGCCGACATTATCTGATATATAATGTCACAACATGTTGACAGTTTTAACAATTATGTGAGAAACATATTCAAGAGTTACATGCTGCAGCTTTAAGCATAAAAAAATTCAAAACTTTACTGCTATTCATTAAACGGACTGGAAACGTGACCTACCACACAACGCAAAAACACAGCATAAGAAGCTAAAATCATAGTTTAAAAGTAAATCAATTTGGACAAAATGCATTGTGTACTGTTTATAGGCTACATGCATAATATTTCATTACAAATTGGCTTTTTCTTTCAAAAACTTAGATTTGAAAATAAATTTTATGTGTCAGTTGAACCACTTATTGTGAACGTATTCTTAATGCTCAACACTATTACATTATACAGTTAAATTTCTTATTTGACAGAAAAAGGTAACCCCATCAAAAAGTAGGGCATCAAAAAATTGGGATAAACTCTTGTTGTTCCTCTCCACGGAAATCTTTAGTAAAAGGCGAAAGATTTATACGATCTGAAGAGAAACAAGAGTGCATGACCTACACAAGATGTTGGTGCAGCATTTCTTTTGACGTCATATGCACTTCAGTGACGGTTCTATTTAAATGAACAACATAACTCATTTCAAACTTCAGGATCCAACTCTCATAAAAAAAAATATATATATATTAAATATTTCTTGAAATTGTCACTATATCTTGACAGTAATCAGTGAAATTATGAAGCTTCTCTGCTTTAGCCCTGTGCTATCTAGAAACAACCAATCAGACACAGGAGGAGGGTCTTGGCGAAACAAATAATAAAATAATTGATCTCCTCCTTGTTCTGCATAATTACTCCGCTCAGTCAGAAACAGCCAATCAGAACTAGCAGTGATCAACTAGCCGCCATGCTATCAGGAAGTTTTCATTCAGTATCTCAGGATTGTTTATTTTAATGGATCCTGTATTTGTCTTTGAATGTTAAGTTTTATACTTGATTTTTTTGGCAATGTTGAGAGGTTTTATTTTGGCTCTTTGCATTATTTAGCCTCTTCAGAGCCATCATATATTTTCAGTCTGATAAAGATAGTATTACCGATAGCAGTACAATTTGCACAATGTCTGTTTTGTTTTCTTCTTGGAAAAAGTGATTAAAAACAAGTTTTTGTCTAAATTAAGGTGAATTCCTGGTTCCTTTTTCCACATAATGTAACCGGTAGTGCTTATGATTCAAAAAAAATTATTTGATCGTTAATCGGCCGTGATCGGCTCTCATGGGTGATCAGAATCGGCAGGAAAAAACCTGATCTGCACATCTCTAGTTGTTTTTGATCAGGAGTGGACCAAAAACGCCCCTGAGTAAATGGAGGCAATAATAACTCAGGATGAGGTGGAAGAAATTGATCTTTTCACAGATTATCTCATAACATACAGCGGTGTGCCGACATTATCTGATATATAATGTCACAACATGTTTACAGTTGTAACAATTATGTGAGAAACATATTCAAGAGTTACATGCTGCAGCTTTAAGCCTAAAAAAATTCAAAACTTTACTGCTATTCATTAAACGGACTGGAAACGTGACCTACCACACAACGCAAAAACACAGCATAACAAGCTAAAATCATAGTTTAAAAGTAAATCCATTTGGACAAAATGCATTGTGTACTGTGTGTAAATATGCATAATATTTAATTACAACCTGGCTTTTTCTTTGAAAAACTTAAGATTTGAAAATAAATTTTATGTGTCAGTTGAACCACTTATTGTGAACACATTTTTAATGCTCAACACTATTACATTATACAGTTAAATTTCTTATTTGACAGAAAAAGGTAACCCCACCAAAAAGTAGGGCATCAAAAAATTGGGATAAACTCTTGTTGTTCCTCTCCACGGAAATCTTTAGTAAAAGGCGAAAGATTTATACGATCTGAAAAGAAACAAGAGTGCATGACCTACACAAGATGTTGGTGCAGCATTTCTTTTGACGTCATATCCACTTCAGTGACGGTTCTATTTGAATGAACAACATAACTCATTTCAAACTTCAGGATGCAACTCTCATAAAAAAAATATATATATTTTAAATATTTCTTGAAATTGTCACTATATCTTGACAGTAATCAGTGAAATTATGAAGCTTCTCTGCTTTAGCCCTGTGCTATCTAGAAACAACCAATCAGACACAGGAGGAGGGTCTTGGCGAAACAAATAATAAAATAATCGATCTCCTCCTTGTTCTGCATAATTACTCCGCTCAGTCAGAAACAGCCAATCAGAACTAGCAGTAATCAGCTAGCCGCCATGCTATCAGGAAGTTTTCATTCAGTATCTCAGGATTGTTTATTTTAATGGATCCTGTATTTGTCTTTGAATGTTAAGTTTTATACTTGATTTTTTTGGCAATGTTGAGAGGTTTTATTTTGGCTCTTTGCATTATTTAGCCTCTTCAGAGCCATCATATATTTTCAGTCTGATAAAGATAGTATTACCGATAGCAGTACAATTTGCACAATGTCTGTTTTGTTTTCTTCTTGGAAAAAGTGATTAAAAACAAGTTTTTGTCTAAATTAAGGTGAATTCATGGTTCCTTTTTCCACATAATGTAACCGGTAGTGCTTATGATTAAAAAAAAAAATTATTTGATCGTTAATCGGCCGTGATCGGCTCTCATGGGTGATCAGAATCGGCAGGAAAAAACCTGATCTGCACATCTCTAGTTGTTTTTGATCAGGAGTGGACCAAAAACACCCCTGAGTAAATGGAGGCTATAATAACTCAGGATGAGGTGGAAGAAATTGATCTTTTCACAGATTATCTCATAACATACTGTCACAACATGTTGACAGTTTTAACAATTATGTGAGAAACATATTCAAGAGTTACATGCTGCAGCTTTAAGCCTAAAAAAATCCAAAACTTTACTGCTATTCATTAAACGGACTGGAAACGTGACCTACCACACAACGCAAAAACACAGCATAACAAGCTAAAATCATAGTTTAAAAGTAAATCAATTTGGACAAAATGCATTGTGTACTGTTTATAGGCTACATGCATAATATTTCATTACAAATTGGCTTTTTCTTTCAAAAACTTATGTTCATAATGTGTCAGTTGAACCACTTATTGTGAACACATTTTTAACGCTCAACACTATCTACATTATACAGTTAAATTTCTTATTTGACAGAAAAAGGTAACCCCACCAAAAGGTAGGGCATCAAAAAATTGGGATAAACTCTTGTTGTTCCTCTCCACGGAAATCTTTAGTAAAAGGCGAAAGATTTATACGATCTGAAAAGAAACAAGAGTGCATGACCTACACAAGATGTTGGTGCAGCATTTCTTTTGACGTCATATCCACTTCAGTGACGGTTCTATTAGAATGAACAACATAACTCATTTCAAACTTCAGGATGCAACTCGCATAAAAAATATATATTTTTTAAATATTTCATGAAATTGTCACTATGTACTGACAGTATAGTATGTAACAGATAATCTGTGAAATTATGAAGCTCCTCTGCTTTAGCCCTGTGCTATCTAGAAACAACCAATCAGACACAGGGGAGGGTCTTGGCGGTGTCAATCAAAATCTGCTCATCCTCCTCCTTTCAGTACATTGTTTTTCCGCTATTAGCACATTTAGCAGCTAGTACATGAAGTTGGATGACAGCATGAAGACCCTCCTCCTAGCTCTGATCGGTTGTTTTTAGAGGTGTGCCGATCGATCGGCCACCGATCATAATCGGCCGATTTCCGTGAAAAAGTGTATGATCGGTGATCGCCGATCCCGGTCTCTTGTTGCCGATCACACAAACTGATCACCTGCATCTCATTTCGCAGCCTGCCTGTGCAGCTGGTCTCCTCTTTCCTTCATTCTGCGCAAACGCGCAGCAACAAATTCTAAGCGATGTGGAACTACAACGCACTGAGTGAATGGGGAAATTTGCGTGTTGCAGCTGAAAATTACCTCGGGGTGAAGCGGGTCAAAATGCATCAGCACGACGAATCTAATACGACATAAAAACAATGTCATACTTGACGGAGTTTGGCTACATCGAGGCTCACTGCAGTTAAAAAGACATATGGAGGATCAGATGGCAGGTAAAGCAGCGCACAGCTACAAACACTCACCCGGATTAGCATGACGGTCAGAAAGCTAAACAAATAACCCGCAAAATAATTTAAGTCTTCGAGCTGCGATGTAAGAAGCTTTTTCTGTTCTCGCTGTTGAACCGCTGCTACGCGCTACAGGAGTTTCGCTTCTGCTCCACCTGGTAGAGACTCTAACACCGAACCTCTGCTTAAAGCTGCAGCATCTAACTTAAAATAATACATTTTACATACGTATTAAAACTTTCGTTGTCCTGACATGAGACAGATAATCTCTGGAAAAATAATCGATCTCCTCCTTGTTCTGCATAATTACTCCGCTCAGTCAGAAACAGCCAATCAGAACTAGCAGTAATCAGCTAGCCGCCATGCTATCAGGAAGTTTCATTCAGTATCTCAGGATTGTTTATTTTAATGGATCCTGTATTTGCCTTTGAATGTTAAGTTTTATACTTGATTTTTTTGGCAATGTTGAGAGGTTTTATTTTGGCTCATTGCATTATTTAGCCTCTTCAGAGACATCATATATTTTCAGTCTGATAAAGATAGTATTACCGATAGCAGTACAATTTGCACAATGTCTGTTTTGTTTTCTTCTTGGAAAAAGTGATTAAAAACAAGTTTTTGTCTAAATTAAGGTGAATTCATGGTTCCTTTTCCACATAAGGAACCGGTAGTGCTTATGATTACAAAATAAAATTATTTGATCGTTAATCGGCCGTGATCGGCTCTCATGGGTGATCAGAATCGGCAGGAAAAAACCTGATCTGCACATCTCTAGTTGTTTTTGATCAGGAGTGGACCAAAAACACCCCTGAGTAAAGGGAGGCAATAATAGCTCAGGATGAGGTGGAAGAAATTGATCTTTTCACACATTATCTCATAACATACAGCGGTGTGCCGACATTATCTGATATATAATGTCACAACATGTTGACAGTTTTAACAATTATGTGAGAAACATATTCAAGAGTTACATGCTGCAGCTTTAAGCATAAAAAAATTCAAAACTTTACTGCTATTCATTAAACGGACTGGAAACGTGACCTACCACACAACGCAAAACACAGCATAAAAGCTAAAATCATAGTTTAAAAGTAAATCAATTTGGACAAAATGCATTGTGTACTGTTTATAGGCTACATGCATAATATTCATTACAAATTGGCTTTTTCTTTCAAAAACTTAGATTTGAAAATAAATTTATGTGTCAGTTGAACCACTTATTGTGAATGTATTCTTAATGCTCAACACTATTACATTATACAGTTAAATTTCTTATTTGACAGAAAAAGGTAACCCCATCAAAAAGTAGGGCATCAAAAAATTGGGATAAACTCTTGTTGTTCCTCTCCACGGAAATCTTTAGTAAAAGGCGAAAGATTTATACGATCTGAAGAGAAACAAGAGTGCATGACCTACACAAGATGTTGGTGCAGCATTTCTTTTGACGTCATATGCACTTCAGTGACGGTTCTATTTAAATGAACAACATAACTCATTTCAAACTTCAGGATCCAACTCTCATAAAAAAAAATATATATATATTAAATATTTCTTGAAATTGTCACTATATCTTGACAGTAATCAGTGAAATTATGAAGCTTCTCTGCTTTAGCCCTGTGCTATCTAGAAACAACCAATCAGACACAGGAGGAGGGTCTTGGCGAAACAAATAATAAAATAATTGATCTCCTCCTTGTTCTGCATAATTACTCCGCTCAGTCAGAAACAGCCAATCAGAACTAGCAGTGATCAACTAGCCGCCATGCTATCAGGAAGTTTTCATTCAGTATCTCAGGATTGTTTATTTTAATGGATCCTGTATTTGTCTTTGAATGTTAAGTTTTATACTTGATTTTTTGGCAATGTTGAGAGGTTTATTTTGGCTCTTTGCATTATTTAGCCTCTTCAGAGCCATCATATATTTTCAGTCTGATAAAGATAGTATTACCGATAGCAGTACAATTTGCACAATGTCTGTTTTGTTTTCTTCTTGGAAAAAGTGATTAAAAACAAGTTTTTGTCTAAATTAAGGTGAATTCCTGGTTCCTTTTCCACATAATGTAACCGGTAGTGCTTATGATTAAAAAAAAATTATTTGATCGTTAATCGGCCGTGATCGGCTCTCATGGGTGATCAGAATCGGCAGGAAAAAACCTGATCTGCACATCTCTAGTTGTTTTTGATCAGGAGTGGACCAAAAACGCCCCTGAGTAAATGGAGGCAATAATAATCAGGATGAGGTGGAAGAAATTGATCTTTTCACAGATTATCTCATAACATACAGCGGTGTGCCGACATTATCTGATATATAATGTCACAACATGTTTACAGTTGTAACAAGTATGTGAGAAACATATTCAAGAGTTACATGCTGCAGCTTTAAGCCTAAAAAAATTCAAAACTTTACTGCTATTCATTAAACGGACTGGAAACGTGACCTACCACACAACGCAAAAACACAGCATAACAAGCTAAATCATAGTTTAAAAGTAAATCCATTTGGACAAAATGCATTGTGTACTGTGTGTAAATATGCATAATATTTAATTACAACCTGGCTTTTTCTTTGAAAACTTAAGATTTGAAAATAAATTTTATGTGTCAGTTGAACCACTTATTGTGAACACATTTTTAATGCTCAACACTATTACATTATACAGTTAAATTTCTTATTTGACAGAAAAAGGTAACCCACCAAAAAGTAGGGCATCAAAAAATTGGGATAAACTCTTGTTGTTCCTCTCCACGGAAATCTTTAGTAAAAGGCGAAAGATTTATACGATCTGAAAAGAAACAAGAGTGCATAACCTACACAAGATGTTGGTGCAGCATTTCTTTTGACGTCATATCCACTTCAGTGACGGTTCTATTTGAATGAACAACATAACTCATTTCAAACTTCAGGATGCAACTCTCATAAAAAAAAAATATATATTTTAAATATTTCTTGAAATTGTCACTATATCTTGACAGTAATCAGTGAAATTATGAAGCTTCTCTGCTTTAGCCCTGTGCTATCTAGAAACAACCAATCAGACACAGGAGGAGGGTCTTGGCGAAACAAATAATAAAATAATCGATCTCCTCCTTGTTCTGCATAATTACTCCGCTCAGTCAGAAACAGCCAATCAGAACTAGCAGTAATCAGCTAGCCGCCATGCTATCAGGAAGTTTTCATTCAGTATCTCAGGATTGTTTATTTTAATGGATCCTGTATTGTCTTTGAATGTTAAGTTTTATACTTGATTTTTTTGGCAATGTTGAGAGGTTTTATTTTGGCTCTTTGCATTATTTAGCCTCTTCAGAGCCATCATATATTTTCAGTCTGATAAAGATAGTATTACCGATAGCAGTACAATTTGCACAATGTCTGTTTTGTTTCTTCTTGGAAAAAGTGATTAAAAACAAGTTTTTGTCTAAATTAAGGTGAATTCATGGTTCCTTTTTCCACATAATGTAACCGGTAGTGCTTATGATTAAAAAAAAATTATTTGATCGTTAATCGGCCGTGATCGGCTCTCATGGGTGATCAGAATCGGCAGGAAAAAACCTGATCTGCACATCTCTAGTTGTTTTGATCAGGAGTGGACCAAAAACACCCCTGAGTAAATGGAGGCTATAATAACTCAGGATGAGGTGGAAGAAATTGATCTTTTCACAGATTATCTCATAACATACTGTCACAACATGTTGACAGTTTTAACAATTATGTGAGAAACATATTCAAGAGTTACATGCTGCAGCTTTAAGCCTAAAAAAATCCAAAACTTTACTGCTATTCATTAAACGGACTGGAAACGTGACCTACCACACAACGCAAAAACACAGCATAACAAGCTAAAATCATAGTTTAAAAGTAAATCAATTTGGACAAAATGCATTGTGTACTGTTTATAGGCTACATGCATAATATTTCATTACAAATTGGCTTTTTCTTTCAAAAACTTATGTTCATAATGTGTCAGTTGAACCACTTATTGTGAACACATTTTTAACGCTCAACACTATTACATTATACAGTTAAATTTCTTATTTGACAGAAAAAGGTAACCCCACCAAAAGGTAGGGCATCAAAAAATTGAGATAAACTCTTGTTGTTCCTCTCCACGGAAATCTTTAGTAAAAGGCGAAAGATTTATACGATCTGAAAAGAAACAAGAGTGCATGACCTACACAAGATGTTGGTGCAGCATTTCTTTTGACGTCATATCCACTTCAGTGACGGTTCTATTAGAATGAACAACATAACTCATTTCAAACTTCAGGATGCAACTCGCATAAAAAATATATATTTTTTAAATATTTCATGAAATTGTCACTATGTACTGACAGTATAGTATGTAACAGATAATCTGTGAAATTATGAAGCTCCTCTGCTTTAGCCCTGTGCTATCTAGAAACAACCAATCAGACACAGGGGGAGGGTCTTGGCGGTGTCAATCAAAATCTGCTCATCCTCCTCCTTTCAGTACATTGTTTTTCCGCTATTAGCACATTTAGCAGCTAGTACATGAAGTTGGATGACAGCATGAAGACCCTCCTCCTAGCTCTGATCGGTTGTTTTTAGAGGTGTGCCGATCGATCGGCCACCGATCATAATCGGCCGATTTCCGTGAAAAAGTGTATGATCGGTGATCGCCGATCCCGGTCTCTTGTTGCCGATCACACAAACTGATCACCTGCATCTCATTTCGCAGCCTGCCTGTGCAGCTGGTCTCCTCTTTCCTTCATTCTGCGCAAACGCGCAGCAACAAATTCTAAGCGATGTGGAACTACAACGCACTGAGTGAATGGGGAAATTTGCGTGTTGCAGCTGAAAATTACCTCGGGGTGAAGCGGGTCAAAATGCATCAGCACGACGAATCTAATACGACATAAAAACAATGTCATACTTGACGGAGTTTGGCTACATCGAGGCTCACTGCAGTTAAAAGACATATGGAGGATCAGATGGCAGGTAAAGCAGCGCACAGCTACAAACACTCACCCGGATTAGCATGACGGTCAGAAAGCTAAACAAATAACCCGCAAAATAATTTAAGTCTTCGAGCTGCGATGTAAGAAGCTTTTTCTGTTCTCGCTGTTGAACCGCTGCTACGCGCTACAGGAGTTTCGCTTCTGCTCCACCTGGTAGAGACTCTAACACCGAACCTCTGCTTAAAGCTGCAGCATCTAACTTAAAATAATACATTTTACATACGTATTAAAACTTTCGTTGTCCTGACATGAGACAGATAATCTCTGGAAAAATAATCGATCTCCTCCTTGTTCTGCATAATTACTCCGCTCAGTCAGAAACAGCCAATCAGAACTAGCAGTAATCAGCTAGCCGCCATGCTATCAGGAAGTTTCATTCAGTATCTCAGGATTGTTTATTTTAATGGATCCTGTATTTGCCTTTGAATGTTAAGTTTTATACTTGATTTTTTTGGCAATGTTGAGAGGTTTTATTTTGGCTCATTGCATTATTTAGCCTCTTCAGAGCCATCATATATTTTCAGTCTGATAAAGATAGTATTACCGATAGCAGTACAATTTGCACAATGTCTGTTTTGTTTTCTTCTTGGAAAAAGTGATTAAAAACAAGTTTTTGTCTAAATTAAGGTGAATTCATGGTTCCTTTTTCCACATAAGGAACCGGTAGTGCTTATGATTACAAAATAAAATTATTTGATCGTTAATCGGCCGTGATCGGCTCTCATGGGTGATCAGAATCGGCAGGAAAAAACCTGATCTGCACATCTCTAGTTGTTTTTGATCAGGAGTGGACCAAAAACACCCCTGAGTAAAGGGAGGCAATAATAGCTCAGGATGAGGTGGAAGAAATTGATCTTTTCACACATTATCTCATAACATACAGCGGTGTGCCGACATTATCTGATATATAATGTCACAACATGTTGACAGTTTTAACAATTATGTGAGAAACATATTCAAGAGTTACATGCTGCAGCTTTAAGCATAAAAAAATTCAAAACTTTACTGCTATTCATTAAACGGACTGGAAACGTGACCTACCACACAACGCAAAAACACAGCATAAGAAGCTAAAATCATAGTTTAAAAGTAAATCAATTTGGACAAAATGCATTGTGTACTGTTTATAGGCTACATGCATAATATTTCATTACAAATTGGCTTTTTCTTTCAAAAACTTAGATTTGAAAATAAATTTTATGTGTCAGTTGAACCACTTATTGTGAACGTATTCTTAATGCTCAACACTATTACATTATACAGTTAAATTTCTTATTTGACAGAAAAAGGTAACCCCATCAAAAAGTAGGGCATCAAAAAATTGGGATAAACTCTTGTTGTTCCTCTCCACGGAAATCTTTAGTAAAAGGCGAAAGATTTATACGATCTGAGAGAAACAAGAGTGCATGACCTACACAAGATGTTGGTGCAGCATTTCTTTTGACGTCATATGCACTTCAGTGACGGTTCTATTTAAATGAACAACATAACTCATTTCAAACTTCAGGATCCAACTCTCATAAAAAAAATATATATATATTAAATATTTCTTGAAATTGTCACTATATCTTGACAGTAATCAGTGAAATTATGAAGCTTCTCTGCTTTAGCCCTGTGCTATCTAGAAACAACCAATCAGACACAGGAGGAGGGTCTTGGCGAAACAAATAATAAAATAATTGATCTCCTCCTTGTTCTGCATAATTACTCCGCTCAGTCAGAAACAGCCAATCAGAACTAGCAGTGATCAACTAGCCGCCATGCTATCAGGAAGTTTTCATTCAGTATCTCAGGATTGTTTATTTTAATGGATCCTGTATTTGTCTTTGAATGTTAAGTTTTATACTTGATTTTTTTGGCAATGTTGAGAGGTTTTATTTTGGCTCTTTGCATTATTTAGCCTCTTCAGAGCCATCATATATTTTCAGTCTGATAAAGATAGTATTACCGATAGCAGTACAATTTGCACAATGTCTGTTTTGTTTTCTTCTTGGAAAAAGTGATTAAAAACAAGTTTTTGTCTAAATTAAGGTGAATTCCTGGTTCCTTTTTCCACATAATGTAACCGGTAGTGCTTATGATTAAAAAAAAATTATTTGATCGTTAATCGGCCGTGATCGGCTCTCATGGGTGATCAGAATCGGCAGGAAAAAACCTGATCTGCACATCTCTAGTTGTTTTTGATCAGGAGTGGACCAAAAACACCCCTGAGTAAATGGAGGCAATAATAACTCAGGATGAGGTGGAAGAAATTGATCTTTTCACAGATTATCTCATAACATACAGCGGTGTGCCGACATTATCTGATATATAATGTCACAACATGTTTACAGTTGTAACAAGTATGTGAGAAACATATTCAAGAGTTACATGCTGCAGCTTTAAGCCTAAAAAAATTCAAAACTTTACTGCTATTCATTAAACGGACTGGAAACGTGACCTACCACACAACGCAAAAACACAGCATAACAAGCTAAAATCATAGTTTAAAAGTAAATCCATTTGGACAAAATGCATTGTGTACTGTGTGTAAATATGCATAATATTTAATTACAACCTGGCTTTTTCTTTGAAAAACTTAAGATTTGAAAATAAATTTTATGTGTCAGTTGAACCACTTATTGTGAACACATTTTTAATGCTCAACACTATTACATTATACAGTTAAATTTCTTATTTGACAGAAAAAGGTAACCCCACCAAAAAGTAGGGCATCAAAAAATTGGGATAAACTCTTGTTGTTCCTCTCCACGGAAATCTTTAGTAAAAGGCGAAAGATTTATACGATCTGAAAAGAAACAAGAGTGCATAACCTACACAAGATGTTGGTGCAGCATTTCTTTTGACGTCATATCCACTTCAGTGACGGTTCTATTTAAATGAACAACATAACTCATTTCAAACTTCAGGATGCAACTCTCATAAAAAAAAAATATATATTTTAAATATTTCTTGAAATTGTCACTATATCTTGACAGTAATCAGTGAAATTATGAAGCTTCTCTGCTTTAGCCCTGTGCTATCTAGAAACAACCAATCAGACACAGGAGGAGGGTCTTGGCGAAACAAATAATAAAATAATCGATCTCCTCCTTGTTCTGCATAATTACTCCGCTCAGTCAGAAACAGCCAATCAGAACTAGCAGTAATCAGCTAGCCGCCATGCTATCAGGAAGTTTTCATTCAGTATCTCAGGATTGTTTATTTTAATGGATCCTGTATTTGTCTTTGAATGTTAAGTTTTATACTTGATTTTTTTGGCAATGTTGAGAGGTTTTATTTTGGCTCTTTGCATTATTTAGCCTCTTCAGAGCCATCATATATTTTCAGTCTGATAAAGATAGTATTACCGATAGCAGTACAATTTGCACAATGTCTGTTTTGTTTTCTTCTTGGAAAAGTGATTAAAAACAAGTTTTTGTCTAAATTAAGGTGAATTCATGGTTCCTTTTTCCACATAATGTAACCGGTAGTGCTTATGATTAAAAAAAAATTATTTGATCGTTAATCGGCCGTGATCGGCTCTCATGGGTGATCAGAATCGGCAGGAAAAAACCTGATCTGCACATCTCTAGTTGTTTTTGATCAGGAGTGGACCAAAAACACCCCTGAGTAAATGGAGGCTATAATAACTCAGGATGAGGTGGAAGAAATTGATCTTTTCACAGATTATCTCATAACATACTGTCACAACATGTTGACAGTTTTAACAATTATGTGAGAAACATATTCAAGAGTTACATGCTGCAGCTTTAAGCCTAAAAAAATCCAAAACTTTACTGCTATTCATTAAACGGACTGGAAACGTGACCTACCACACAACGCAAAAACACAGCATAACAAGCTAAAATCATAGTTTAAAAGTAAATCAATTTGGACAAAATGCATTGTGTACTGTTTATAGGCTACATGCATAATATTTCATTACAAATTGGCTTTTTCTTTCAAAAACTTATGTTCATAATGTGTCAGTTGAACCACTTATTGTGAACACATTTTTAATGCTCAACACTATCTACATTATACAGTTAAATTTCTTATTTGACAGAAAAAGGTAACCCCACCAAAAGGTAGGGCATCAAAAAATTGGGATAAACTCTTGTTGTTCCTCTCCACGGAAATCTTTAGTAAAAGGCGAAAGATTTATACGATCTGAAAAGAAACAAGAGTGCATGACCTACACAAGATGTTGGTGCAGCATTTCTTTTGACGTCATATCCACTTCAGTGACGGTTCTATTTAAATGAACAACATAACTCATTTCAAACTTCAGGATGCAACTCGCATAAAAAATATATATTTTTTAAATATTTCATGAAATTGTCACTATGTACTGACAGTATAGTATGTAACAGATAATCTGTGAAATTATGAAGCTCCTCTGCTTTAGCCCTGTGCTATCTAGAAACAACCAATCAGACACAGGGGGAGGGTCTTGGCGGTGTCAATCAAAATCTGCTCATCCTCCTCCTTTCAGTACATTGTTTTTCCGCTATTAGCACATTTAGCAGCTAGTACATGAAGTTGGATGACAGCATGAAGACCCTCCTCCTAGCTCTGATCGGTTGTTTTTAGAGGTGTGCCGATCGATCGGCCACCGATCATAATCGGCCGATTTCCGTGAAAAAGTGTATGATCGGTGATCGCCGATCCCGGTCTCTTGTTGCCGATCACACAAACTGATCACCTGCATCTCATTTCGCAGCCTGCCTGTGCAGCTGGTCTCCTCTTTCCTTCATTCTGCGCAAACGCGCAGCAACAAATTCTAAGCGATGTGGAACTACAACGCACTGAGTGAATGGGGAAATTTGCGTGTTGCAGCTGAAAATTACCTCGGGGTGAAGCGGGTCAAAATGCATCAGCACGACGAATCTAATACGACATAAAAACAATGTCATACTTGACGGAGTTTGGCTACATCGAGGCTCACTGCAGTTAAAAAGACATATGGAGGATCAGATGGCAGGTAAAGCAGCGCACAGCTACAAACACTCACCCGGATTAGCATGACGGTCAGAAAGCTAAACAAATAACCCGCAAAATAATTTAAGTCTTCGAGCTGCGATGTAAGAAGCTTTTTCTGTTCTCGCTGTTGAACCGCTGCTACGCGCTACAGGAGTTTCGCTTCTGCTCCACCTGGTAGAGACTCTAACACCGAACCTCTGCTTAAAGCTGCAGCATCTAACTTAAAATAATACATTTTACATACGTATTAAAACTTTCGTTGTCCTGACATGAGACAGATAATCTCTGGAAAAATAATCGATCTCCTCCCGTTCTGCATAATTACTCCGCTCAGTCAGAAACAGCCAATCAGAACTAGCAGTAATCAGCTAACCGCCATGCTATCAGGAAGTTTCATTCAGTATCTCAGGATTGTTTATTTTAATGGATCCTGTATTTGCCTTTGAATGTTAAGTTTTATACTTGATTTTTTTGGCAATGTTGAGAGGTTTTATTTTGGCTCATTGCATTATTTAGCCTCTTCAGAGACATCATATATTTTCAGTCTGATAAAGATAGTATTACCGATAGCAGTACAATTTGCACAATGTCTGTTTTGTTTTCTTCTTGGAAAAAGTGATTAAAAACAAGTTTTTGTCTAAATTAAGGTGAATTCATGGTTCCTTTTTCCACATAAGGAACCGGTAGTGCTTATGATTAAAAAAAAATTATTTGATCGTTAATCGGCCGTGATCGGCTCTCATGGGTGATCAGAATCGGCAGGAAAAAACCTGATCTGCACATCTCTAGTTGTTTTTGATCAGGAGTGGACCAAAAACGCCCCTGAGTAAATGGAGGCTATAATAACTCAGGATGAGGTGGAAGAAATTGATCTTTTCACAGATTATCTCATAACATACAGCGGTGTGCCGACATTATCTGATATATAATGTCACAACATGTTTACAGTTGTAACAATTATGTGAGAAACATATTCAAGAGTTACATGCTGCAGCTTTAAGCATAAAAAAATTCAAAACTTTACTGCTATTCATTAAACGGACTGGAAACGTGACCTACCACACAACGCAAAAACACAGCATAAGAAGCTAAAATCATAGTTTAAAAGTAAATCAATTTGGACAAAATGCATTGTGTACTGTTTATAGGCTACATGCATAATATTTCATTACAAATTGGCTTTTCTTTCAAAAACTTAGATTTGAAAATAAATTTTATGTGTCAGTTGAACCACTTATTGTGAACGTATTCTTAATGCTCAACACTATTACATTATACAGTTAAATTTCTTATTTGACAGAAAAAGGTAACCCATCAAAAGTAGGGCATCAAAAATTGGGATAAACTCTTGTTGTTCCTCTCCACGGAAATCTTTAGTAAAAGGCGAAAGATTTATACGATCTGAAGAGAAACAAGAGTGCATGACCTACACAAGATGTTGGTAGAGCATTTCTTTTGACGTCATATCCACTTCAGTGACGGTTCTATTTAAATGAACAACATAACTCATTTCAAACTTCAGGATCCAACTCTCATAAAAAAAATATATATATTTTAAATATTTCTTGAAATTGTCACTATATCTTGACAGTAATCAGTGAAATTATGAAGCTTCTCTGCTTTAGCCCTGTGCTATCTAGAAACAACCAATCAGACACAGGAGGAGGGTCTTGGCGAAACAAATAATAAAATAATTGATCTCCTCCTTGTTCTGCATAATTACTCCGCTCAGTCAGAAACAGCCAATCAGAACTAGCAGTGATCAACTAGCCGCCATGCTATCAGGAAGTTTTCATTCAGTATCTCAGGATTGTTTATTTTAATGGATCCTGTATTTGTCTTTGAATGTTAAGTTTTATACTTGATTTTTTTGGCAATGTTGAGAGGTTTTATTTTGGCTCTTTGCATTATTTAGCCTCTTCAGAGCCATCATATATTTTCAGTCTGATAAAGATAGTATTACCGATAGCAGTACAATTTGCACAATGTCTGTTTTGTTTTCTTCTTGGAAAAAGTGATTAAAACAAGTTTTTGTCTAAATTAAGGTGAATTCATGGTTCCTTTTTCCACATAATGTAACCGGTAGTGCTTATGATTAAAAAAAATTATTTGATCGTTAATCGGCCGTGATCGGCTCTCATGGGTGATCAGAATCGGCAGGAAAAAACCTGATCTGCACATCTCTAGTTGTTTTTGATCAGGAGTGGACCAAAAACGCCCCTGAGTAAATGGAGGCAATAATAACTCAGGATGAGGTGGAAGAAATTGATCTTTTCACAGATTATCTCATAACATACAGCGGTGTGCCGACATTATCTGATATATAATGTCACAACATGTTTACAGTTGTAACAAGTATGTGAGAAACATATTCAAGAGTTACATGCTGCAGCTTTAAGCCTAAAAAATCCAAAACTTTACTGCTATTCATTAAACGGACTGGAAACGTGACCTACCACACAACGCAAAAACACAGCATAACAAGCTAAAATCATAGTTTAAAAGTAAATCCATTTGGACAAAATGCATTGTGTACTGTGTGTAAATATGCATAATATTTAATTACAACCTGGCTTTTTCTTTGAAAAACTTAAGATTTGAAAATAAATTTTATGTGTCAGTTGAACCACTTATTGTGAACACATTTTTAATGCTCAACACTATTACATTATACAGTTAAATTTCTTATGTGACAGAAAAAGGTAACCCCACCAAAAAGTAGGGCATCAAAAAATTGGGATAAACTCTTGTTGTTCCTCTCCACGGAAATCTTTAGTAAAAGGCGAAAGATTTATACGATCTGAAAAGAAACAAGAGTGCATAACCTACACAAGATGTTGGTGCAGCATTTCTTTTGACGTCATATCCACTTCAGTGACGGTTCTATTTGAATGAACAACATAACTCATTTCAAACTTCAGGATGCAACTCTCATAAAAAAAATATATATATTTTAAATATTTCTTGAAATTGTCACTATATCTTGACAGTAATCAGTGAAATTATGAAGCTTCTCTGCTTTAGCCCTGTGCTATCTAGAAACAACCAATCAGACACAGGAGGAGGGTCTTGGCGAAACAAATAATAAAATAATCGATCTCCTCCTTGTTCTGCATAATTACTCCGCTCAGTCAGAAACAGCCAATCAGAACTAGCAGTAATCAGCTAGCCGCCATGCTATCAGGAAGTTTTCATTCAGTATCTCAGGATTGTTTATTTTAATGGATCCTGTATTTGTCTTTGAATGTTAAGTTTTATACTTGATTTTTTTGGCAATGTTGAGAGGTTTTATTTTGGCTCTTTGCATTATTTAGCCTCTTCAGAGCCATCATATATTTTCAGTCTGATAAAGATAGTATTACCGATAGCAGTACAATTTGCACAATGTCTGTTTTGTTTTCTTCTTGGAAAAAGTGATTAAAAACAAGTTTTTGTCTAAATTAAGGTGAATTCATGGTTCCTTTTTCCACATAATGTAACCGGTAGTGCTTATGATTAAAAAAAAAATTATTTGATCGTTAATCGGCCGTGATCGGCTCTCATGGGTGATCAGAATCGGCAGGAAAAAACCTGATCTGCACATCTCTAGTTGTTTTTGATCAGGAGTGGACCAAAAACACCCCTGAGTAAATGGAGGCTATAATAACTCAGGATGAGGTGGAAGAAATTGATCTTTTCACAGATTATCTCATAACATACTGTCACAACATGTTGACAGTTTTAACAATTATGTGAGAAACATATTCAAGAGTTACATGCTGCAGCTTTAAGCCTAAAAAAATCCAAAACTTTACTGCTATTCATTAAACGGACTGGAAACGTGACCTACCACACAACGCAAAAACACAGCATAACAAGCTAAAATCATAGTTTAAAAGTAAATCAATTTGGACAAAATGCATTGTGTACTGTTTATAGGCTACATGCATAATATTTCATTACAAATTGGCTTTTTCTTTCAAAAACTTATGTTCATAATGTGTCAGTTGAACCACTTATTGTGAACACATTTTTAACGCTCAACACTATCTACATTATACAGTTAAATTTCTTATTTGACAGAAAAAGGTAACCCCACCAAAAGGTAGGGCATCAAAAAATTGGGATAAACTCTTGTTGTTCCTCTCCACGGAAATCTTTAGTAAAAGGCGAAAGATTTATACGATCTGAAAAGAAACAAGAGTGCATGACCTACACAAGATGTTGGTGCAGCATTTCTTTTGACGTCATATCCACTTCAGTGACGGTTCTATTAGAATGAACAACATAACTCATTTCAAACTTCAGGATGCAACTCGCATAAAAAATATATATTTTTTAAATATTTCATGAAATTGTCACTATGTACTGACAGTATAGTATGTAACAGATAATCTGTGAAATTATGAAGCTCCTCTGCTTTAGCCCTGTGCTATCTAGAAACAACCAATCAGACACAGGGGGAGGGTCTTGGCGGTGTCAATCAAAATCTGCTCATCCTCCTCCTTTCAGTACATTGTTTTTCCGCTATTAGCACATTTAGCAGCTAGTACATGAAGTTGGATGACAGCATGAAGACCCTCCTCCTAGCTCTGATCGGTTGTTTTTAGAGGTGTGCCGATCGATCGGCCACCGATCATAATCGGCCGATTTCCGTGAAAAAGTGTATGATCGGTGATCGCCGATCCCGGTCTCTTGTTGCCGATCACACAAACTGATCACCTGCATCTCATTTCGCAGCCTGCCTGTGCAGCTGGTCTCCTCTTTCCTTCATTCTGCGCAAACGCGCAGCAACAAATTCTAAGCGATGTGGAACTACAACGCACTGAGTGAATGGGGAAATTTGCGTGTTGCAGCTGAAAATTACCTCGGGGTGAAGCGGGTCAAAATGCATCAGCACGACGAATCTAATACGACATAAAAACAATGTCATACTTGACGGAGTTTGGCTACATCGAGGCTCACTGCAGTTAAAAAGACATATGGAGGATCAGATGGCAGGTAAAGCAGCGCACAGCTACAAACACTCACCCGGATTAGCATGACGGTCAGAAAGCTAAACAAATAACCCGCAAAATAATTTAAGTCTTCGAGCTGCGATGTAAGAAGCTTTTTCTGTTCTCGCTGTTGAACCGCTGCTACGCGCTACAGGAGTTTCGCTTCTGCTCCACCTGGTAGAGACTCTAACACCGAACCTCTGCTTAAAGCTGCAGCATCTAACTTAAAATAATACATTTTACATACGTATTAAAACTTTCGTTGTCCTGACATGAGACAGATAATCTCTGGAAAAATAATCGATCTCCTCCTTGTTCTGCATAATTACTCCGCTCAGTCAGAAACAGCCAATCAGAACTAGCAGTAATCAGCTAGCCGCCATGCTATCAGGAAGTTTCATTCAGTATCTCAGGATTGTTTATTTTAATGGATCCTGTATTTGCCTTTGAATGTTAAGTTTTATACTTGATTTTTTTGGCAATGTTGAGAGGTTTTATTTTGGCTCATTGCATTATTTAGCCTCTTCAGAGACATCATATATTTTCAGTCTGATAAAGATAGTATTACCGATAGCAGTACAATTTGCACAATGTCTGTTTTGTTTTCTTCTTGGAAAAAGTGATTAAAAACAAGTTTTTGTCTAAATTAAGGTGAATTCATGGTTCCTTTTTCCACATAAGGAACCGGTAGTGCTTATGATTACAAAATAAATTATTTGATCGTTAATCGGCCGTGATCGGCTCTCATGGGTGATCAGAATCGGCAGGAAAAAACCTGATCTGCACATCTCTAGTTGTTTTTGATCAGGAGTGGACCAAAAACGCCCCTGAGTAAATGGAGGCTATAATAACTCAGGATGAGGTGGAAGAAATTGATCTTTTCACAGATTATCTCATAACATACAGCGGTGTGCCGACATTATCTGATATATAATGTCACAACATGTTTACAGTTGTAACAATTATGTGAGAAACATATTCAAGAGTTACATGCTGCAGCTTTAAGCATAAAAAAATTCAAAACTTTACTGCTATTCATTAAACGGACTGGAAACGTGACCTACCACACAACGCAAAACACAGCATAAGAAGCTAAAATCATAGTTTAAAAGTAAATCAATTTGGACAAAATGCATTGTGTACTGTTTATAGGCTACATGCATAATATTTCATTACAAATTGGCTTTTTCTTTCAAAAACTTAGATTTGAAAATAAATTTTATGTGTCAGTTGAACCACTTATTGTGAACGTATTCTTAATGCTCAACACTATTACATTATACAGTTAAATTTCTTATTTGACAGAAAAAGGTAACCCCATCAAAAAGTAGGGCATCAAAAAATTGGGATAAACTCTTGTTGTTCCTCTCCACGGAAATCTTTAGTAAAAGGCGAAAGATTTATACGATCTGAAGAGAAACAAGAGTGCATGACCTACACAAGATGTTGGTGCAGCATTTCTTTTGACGTCATATCCACTTCAGTGACGGTTCTATTTAAATGAACAACATAACTCATTTCAAACTTCAGGATCCAACTCTCATAAAAAAAAATATATATATTTTAAATATTTCTTGAAATTGTCACTATATCTTGACAGTAATCAGTGAAATTATGAAGCTTCTCTGCTTTAGCCCTGTGCTATCTAGAAACAACCAATCAGACACAGGAGGAGGGTCTTGGCGAAACAAATAATAAAATAATTGATCTCCTCCTTGTTCTGCATAATTACTCCGCTCAGTCAGAAACAGCCAATCAGAACTAGCAGTGATCAACTAGCCGCCATGCTATCAGGAAGTTTTCATTCAGTATCTCAGGATTGTTTATTTTAATGGATCCTGTATTTGTCTTTGAATGTTAAGTTTTATACTTGATTTTTTTGGCAATGTTGAGAGGTTTTATTTTGGCTCTTTGCATTATTTAGCCTCTTCAGAGCCATCATATATTTTCAGTCTGATAAAGATAGTATTACCGATAGCAGTACAATTTGCACAATGTCTGTTTTGTTTTCTTCTTGGAAAAAGTGATTAAAAACAAGTTTTTGTCTAAATTAAGGTGAATTCATGGTTCCTTTTTCCACATAATGTAACCGGTAGTGCTTATGATTAAAAAAAAATTATTTGATCGTTAATCGGCCGTGATCGGCTCTCATGGGTGATCAGAATCGGCAGGAAAAAACCTGATCTGCACATCTCTAGTTGTTTTTGATCAGGAGTGGACCAAAAACGCCCCTGAGTAAATGGAGGCAATAATAACTCAGGATGAGGTGGAAGAAATTGATCTTTTCACAGATTATCTCATAACATACAGCGGTGTGCCGACATTATCTGATATATAATGTCACAACATGTTTACAGTTGTAACAATTATGTGAGAAACATATTCAAAAGTTACATGCTGCAGCTTTAAGCATAAAAAATCCAAAACTTTACTGCTATTCATTAAACGGACTGGAAACGTGACCTACCACACAACGCAAAAACACAGCATAACAAGCTAAAATCATAGTTTAAAAGTAAATCCATTTGGACAAAATGCATTGTGTACTGTGTGTAAATATGCATAATATTTAATTACAACCTGGCTTTTTCTTTGAAAAACTTAAGATTTGAAAATAAATTTTATGTGTCAGTTGAACCACTTATTGTGAACACATTTTTAATGCTCAACACTATTACATTATACAGTTAAATTTCTTATTTGACAGAAAAAGGTAACCCCACCAAAAAGTAGGGCATCAAAAAATTGGGATAAACTCTTGTTGTTCCTCTCCACGGAAATCTTTAGTAAAAGGCGAAAGATTTATACGATCTGAAAAGAAACAAGAGTGCATGACCTACACAAGATGTTGGTGCAGCATTTCTTTTGACGTCATATCCACTTCAGTGACGGTTCTATTTGAATGAACAACATAACTCATTTCAAACTTCAGGATGCAACTCTCATAAAAAAATATATATATTTTAAATATTTCTTGAAATTGTCACTATATCTTGACAGTAATCAGTGAAATTATGAAGCTTCTCTGCTTTAGCCCTGTGCTATCTAGAAACAACCAATCAGACACAGGAGGAGGGTCTTGGCGAAACAAATAATAAAATAATCGATCTCCTCCTTGTTCTGCATAATTACTCCGCTCAGTCAGAAACAGCCAATCAGAACTAGCAGTAATCAGCTAGCCGCCATGCTATCAGGAAGTTTTCATTCAGTATCTCAGGATTGTTTATTTTAATGGATCCTGTATTTGTCTTTGAATGTTAAGTTTTATACTTGATTTTTTGGCAATGTTGAGAGGTTTTATTTTGGCTCTTTGCATTATTTAGCCTCTTCAGAGCCATCATATATTTTCAGTCTGATAAAGATAGTATTACCGATAGCAGTACAATTTGCACAATGTCTGTTTTGTTTTCTTCTTGGAAAAAGTGATTAAAAAAAAGTTTTTGTCTAAATTAAGGTGAATTCATGGTTCCTTTTTCCACATAATGTAACCGGTAGTGCTTATGATTAAAAAAAAATTATTTGATCGTTAATCGGCCGTGATCGGCTCTCATGGGTGATCAGAATCGGCAGGAAAAAACCTGATCTGCACATCTCTAGTTGTTTTTGATCAGGAGTGGACCAAAAACACCCCTGAGTAAATGGAGGCTATAATAACTCAGGATGAGGTGGAAGAAATTGATCTTTTCACAGATTATCTCATAACATACTGTCACAACATGTTGACAGTTTTAACAATTATGTGAGAAACATATTCAAGAGTTACATGCTGCAGCTTTAAGCATAAAAAATCCAAAACTTTACTGCTATTCATTAAACGGACTGGAAACGTGACCTACCACACAACGCAAAAACACAGCATAACAAGCTAAAATCATAGTTTAAAAGTAAATCAATTTGGACAAAATGCATTGTGTACTGTTTATAGGCTACATGCATAATATTTCATTACAAATTGGCTTTTTCTTTCAAAAACTTATGTTCATAATGTGTCAGTTGAACCACTTATTGTGAACACATTTTTAACGCTCAACACTATCTACATTATACAGTTAAATTTCTTATTTGACAGAAAAAGGTAACCCCACCAAAAGGTAGGGCATCAAAAAATTGGGATAAACTCTTGTTGTTCCTCTCCACGGAAATCTTTAGTAAAAGGCGAAAGATTTATACGATCTGAAAAGAAACAAGAGTGCATGACCTACACAAGATGTTGGTGCAGCATTTCTTTTGACGTCATATCCACTTCAGTGACGGTTCTATTAGAATGAACAACATAACTCATTTCAAACTTCAGGATGCAACTCGCATAAAAAATATATATTTTTTAAATATTTCATGAAATTGTCACTATGTACTGACAGTATAGTATGTAACAGATAATCTGTGAAATTATGAAGCTCCTCTGCTTTAGCCCTGTGCTATCTAGAAACAACCAATCAGACACAGGGGGAGGGTCTTGGCGGTGTCAATCAAAATCTGCTCATCCTCCTCCTTTCAGTACATTGTTTTTCCGCTATTAGCACATTTAGCAGCTAGTACATGAAGTTGGATGACAGCATGAAGACCCTCCTCCTAGCTCTGATCGGTTGTTTTTAGAGGTGTGCCGATCGATCGGCCACCGATCATAATCGGCCGATTTCCGTGAAAAAGTGTATGATCGGTGATCGCCGATCCCGGTCTCTTGTTGCCGATCACACAAACTGATCACCTGCATCTCATTTCGCAGCCTGCCTGTGCAGCTGGTCTCCTCTTTCCTTCATTCTGCGCAAACGCGCAGCAACAAATTCTAAGCGATGTGGAACTACAACGCACTGAGTGAATGGGGAAATTTGCGTGTTGCAGCTGAAAATTACCTCGGGGTGAAGCGGGTCAAAATGCATCAGCACGACGAATCTAATACGACATAAAAACAATGTCATACTTGACGGAGTTTGGCTACATCGAGGCTCACTGCAGTTAAAAAGACATATGGAGGATCAGATGGCAGGTAAAGCAGCGCACAGCTACAAACACTCACCCGGATTAGCATGACGGTCAGAAAGCTAAACAAATAACCCGCAAAATAATTTAAGTCTTCGAGCTGCGATGTAAGAAGCTTTTTCTGTTCTCGCTGTTGAACCGCTGCTACGCGCTACAGGAGTTTCGCTTCTGCTCCACCTGGTAGAGACTCTAACACCGAACCTCTGCTTAAAGCTGCAGCATCTAACTTAAAATAATACATTTTACATACGTATTAAAACTTTCGTTGTCCTGACATGAGACAGATAATCTCTGGAAAAATAATCGATCTCCTCCTTGTTCTGCATAATTACTCCGCTCAGTCAGAAACAGCCAATCAGAACTAGCAGTAATCAGCTAGCCGCCATGCTATCAGGAAGTTTCATTCAGTATCTCAGGATTGTTTATTTTAATGGATCCTGTATTTGCCTTTGAATGTTAAGTTTTATACTTGATTTTTTTGGCAATGTTGAGAGGTTTTATTTTGGCTCATTGCATTATTTAGCCTCTTCAGAGACATCATATATTTTCAGTCTGATAAAGATAGTATTACCGATAGCAGTACAATTTGCACAATGTCTGTTTTGTTTTCTTCTTGGAAAAAGTGATTAAAAACAAGTTTTTGTCTAAATTAAGGTGAATTCATGGTTCCTTTTTCCACATAAGGAACCGGTAGTGCTTATGATTACAAAATAAAATTATTTGATCGTTAATCGGCCGTGATCGGCTCTCATGGGTGATCAGAATCGGCAGGAAAAAACCTGATCTGCACATCTCTAGTTGTTTTTGATCAGGAGTGGACCAAAAACGCCCCTGAGTAAATGGAGGCTATAATAACTCAGGATGAGGTGGAAGAAATTGATCTTTTCACAGATTATCTCATAACATACAGCGGTGTGCCGACATTATCTGATATATAATGTCACAACATGTTTACAGTTGTAACAATTATGTGAGAAACATATTCAAGAGTTACATGCTGCAGCTTTAAGCATAAAAAAATTCAAAACTTTACTGCTATTCATTAAACGGACTGGAAACGTGACCTACCACACAACGCAAAAACACAGCATAAGAAGCTAAAATCATAGTTTAAAAGTAAATCAATTTGGACAAAATGCATTGTGTACTGTTTATAGGCTACATGCATAATATTTCATTACAAATTGGCTTTTTCTTTCAAAAACTTAGATTTGAAAATAAATTTTATGTGTCAGTTGAACCACTTATTGTGAACGTATTCTTAATGCTCAACACTATTACATTATACAGTTAAATTTCTTATTTGACAGAAAAAGGTAACCCCATCAAAAAGTAGGGCATCAAAAAATTGGGATAAACTCTTGTTGTTCCTCTCCACGGAAATCTTTAGTAAAAGGCGAAAGATTTATACGATCTGAAGAGAAACAAGAGTGCATGACCTACACAAGATGTTGGTGCAGCATTTCTTTTGACGTCATATCCACTTCAGTGACGGTTCTATTTAAATGAACAACATAACTCATTTCAAACTTCAGGATCCAACTCTCATAAAAAAAAATATATATATTTTAAATATTTCTTGAAATTGTCACTATATCTTGACAGTAATCAGTGAAATTATGAAGCTTCTCTGCTTTAGCCCTGTGCTATCTAGAAACAACCAATCAGACACAGGAGGAGGGTCTTGGCGAAACAAATAATAAAATAATTGATCTCCTCCTTGTTCTGCATAATTACTCCGCTCAGTCAGAAACAGCCAATCAGAACTAGCAGTAATCAGCTAGCCGCCATGCTATCAGGAAGTTTTCATTCAGTATCTCAGGATTGTTTATTTTAATGGATCCTGTATTTGTCTTTGAATGTTAAGTTTTATACTTGATTTTTTTGGCAATGTTGAGAGGTTTTATTTTGGCTCTTTGCATTATTTAGCCTCTTCAGAGCCATCATATATTTTCAGTCTGATAAAGATAGTATTACCGATAGCAGTACAATTTGCACAATGTCTGTTTTGTTTTCTTCTTGGAAAAAGTGATTAAAAACAAGTTTTTGTCTAAATTAAGGTGAATTCATGGTTCCTTTTTCCACATAATGTAACCGGTAGTGCTTATGATTAAAAAAAAAATTATTTGATCGTTAATCGGCCGTGATCGGCTCTCATGGGTGATCAGAATCGGCAGGAAAAAACCTGATCTGCACATCTCTAGTTGTTTTTGATCAGGAGTGGACCAAAAACACCCCTGAGTAAAGGGAGGCAATAATAGCTCAGGATGAGGTGGAAGAAATTGATCTTTTCACAGATTATCTCATAACATACAGCGGTGTGCCGACATTATCTGATATATAATGTCACAACATGTTTACAGTTGTAACAATTATGTGAGAAACATATTCAAGAGTTACATGCTGCAGCTTTAAGCATAAAAAAATTCAAAACTTTACTGCTATTCATTAAACGGACTGGAAACGTGACCTACCACACAACGCAAAAACACAGCATAACAAGCTAAAATCATAGTTTAAAAGTACATCCATTTGGACAAAATGCATTGTGTACTGTTTATAGGCTATATGCATAATATTTCATTACAAATTGGCAATGCATTTTTAATGCTCAACACTATCTACATTATACAGTTAAATTTCTTATTTGACAGAAAAAGGTAACCCCACCAAAAGGTAGGGTATCAAAAAATTGGGATAAACTCTTGTTGTTCCTCTCCACGGAAATCTTTAGTAAAAGGCGAAAGATTTATACGATCTGAAAAGAAACAAGAGTGCATAACCTACACAAGATGTTGGTGCAGCATTTCTTTTGACGTCATATCCACTTGAGTGACGGTTCTATTTGAATGAACAACATAACTCATTTCAAACTTCAGGATGCAACTCGCATAAAAAATATATATTTTTTAAATATTTCATGAAATTGTCACTATGTACTGACAGTATAGTATGTAACAGATAATCAGTGAAATTATGAAGCTCCTCTGCTTTAGCCCTGTGCTATCTAGGAACAACCAATCAGACACAGGGGGAGGGTCTTGGCGGTGTCAATCAAAATCTGCTCATCCTCCTCCTTTCAGTACATTGTTTTTCCGCTATTAGCACATTTAGCAGCTAGTACATGAAGTTGGATGATAGCATTAAGACCCTCCTCCTAGCTCTGATCGGTTGTTTTTGATCAGGAGTGGACCAAAAACGCCCCTGAGTAAAGGGAGGCTATAATAACTCAGGATGAGGTGGAAGAAATTGATCTTTTCACAGATTATCTCATAACATACTGTCACGACATGTTGACAGTTTTAACAAGTATGTGAGAAACATATTTTTTAAAAGAGTTACATGCTGCAGCTTTAAGCCTAAAAAATCCAAAACCTTACCCAAAAATTCATTAAACGGACTGGAAACGTGACCTACCACACAACGCAAAAACACAGCATAACAAGCTAAAATCAGTTTTTTTTTAAGTAAATCCATTTGGACAAAATGCATTGTGTACTGTGTGTAAATATGCATAATATTTAATTACAACCTGACTTTTTCTGTGAAAAACGTAAGATTTGAAAATTAAAGTTTTATGTGTCAGTTGAAAATTCTTAATGCTGAACACTAGGCATATTTTATATAAAAATTTCTTATTTGACAGAAACAGGTAACCCCACCAAAAGGTAGGGTGTCAAAAAATTGGGATAAACTCTTGTTGTTCCTCTCCACGGAAATCTTTAGTAAAAGGCGAAAGATTTATACGATCTGAAGAGAAACAAGAGTGCATGACCTACACAAGATGTAGCCGCTGTATTTGTTTCGACATCACACCCGTTTCACTTACGGTGCTATTTGACTGGCAAACATAAGAACGAATTTAAGCCTAAAAAAAAACAACCTCACAGTCATTCATTGAGTATACTGAAAACTTTACATGGACAACGTAATAACACGACTTTACGTGTTAAACGCATAGTTTAAAAGCAAATTCATTTGGACACAATGCATTGTGGGAACGCAACGGAAATCACCACGCCTTTATATTATTTAACCACTCTATTCTTGCTCAAACCCTGTGTACTGTAAAAAATTAAGACAGTGTACGCTTTTATACAATGTAGCACAACGATTAAGTTTTCATTCGATTTAACACTCCCTGTAAAAAGCTAGAGAAGGTGTTTTCTATTTCAAGGATTCATACCTGCGCACTGAGCGTTTTTAACCGAACAAGCCTGCAAGAGTCAACACAATCTAGGATCTCTGAGCAAGTTTTTAAAAAAAGCAAACGTACTAAAACAAGAAAACACTTCTAAAATATATAACTGTTTTAACACGGTGACCATATTATTTCAAAAATGAGTAACTAGGATTTTGAAGGAGAACTGAACAGCTCTCACAAAAAAATATTATACTAGTGGGATGTGGTATATTGAAAAGGCTGGGCAAGTTAAAAATACCATAACTGAGTGGGAATGATTTACGTTATTTTTATAGCACCAAACATAGACTGTTCAGTTCTAATCATAAATCTTATTCAGAGTTTCTGTATAAGGGGGACGTATTCATACCGATTTCTCCCACAGTTAATATTTCATCTCCTGTCTCCGTAGCTGCCACTTCCATGTAAGGTAAGAGCAGAAATAGCATGATTTTGGTTGACGTAGTTGTTCATGTAGAACTTTAAAAACTGCTTTAATTCACAGTGTTTATGTTAAATACCAAGAGGAACCGCATGTTTAACTTCTAATTCACCTCAATTAGAAGCTTAGTGATATTTAAACGCTACCTACATTTTCAGTCTCGCGGTCAGACGCTGGTTGTGCTCCCGTCAAAGCGCTCTCATTGGACAGACAGCTGATCTCCAGTCAGCGTCGGTAACGGCGGCAGCCAATAGCAAGAGAAAGACAAAGAGAACAGTCAGCTGCAACTGATCCAGAATCAGGGCTAAATATCATAAACACCATCCTTGTTGATAGTTTCTTCTGCAGAAGAACATAGATCTCATCACTGACACTCTACGGATTGGAGTGGTATTACACAATGGTCTCCTATCTTTTCTTAACTTTGTGTAGCGCCCACATTTATAGGCATATTTCCAATGAGTCTCGTTTGATTGAAAGTATATTTTGAAAATAACCTTATTTACAACGAGCCCACATTATTATTATTTTTTTTATTGCTGATTTAATTATAATTTGAAATGTCTTTATTAGCTGTATGTAGAAAATCATAATTAAAACCATTAATTTAAGTAGGATTTTTCATCAATCAGGTTTAAAATTTTGAATCATACTTGACTTAAGAAGATCTTAAAAGTAAAATTAAATGTAACTTACAAACGTTTGCTGCTGCTGTTGCCAAAATTGTTTGGGCCCCCCTGCGCAGCTGCTGTTACAGTTTTTTGGGTCTATTTGACCAATAAAAAGCATCGCAATTTTAAAGGCTTGCATCTGCCTTGCTTTCTTTGGTTCAAAACTGATAATTAGCACAATATTTACTGCTCATGAATTTAACATCCAACAGTCCATGCAAGTAGGTTGCATAAATGTTTATTACTTTTAGATACTGAAATGTCTCTCCCCACAAGCAACAGTCAAGAGCAACATGCAACTACACATAAAGCAATTCCAGATTTCTCAAAAATGCTATGTAATTGCATTTTTTTCAAGCTTCAGTACATAACTTTAATAAAAAATATGTTATCTCCATATTTGTTAAAGCTGTCACAATGTCGTAGCAGTTTGTTATGAGACAGATAAACAATCAATCTCCTCAATCTCCTTCCTGAATTACTAGTAATGCACCCTTCTGACCAAAACAACCAATCAGAACTAGTAGGACGCTCTTGAATTAGCCTCATTCACTCACTGCTAAATGTGCTAATGGTGGAGAAACAACTTCATTACAAGAAACCGTTTATCTGCCGTCATTGGTAGCTATGCTAACTAAACTCACAGTTTGAATCTGCCAGTTCTGTGCTATGCTAACTGCAGCACAGCACAAATCGAGGGGGAGGAAGAATGAGCAGTACCACATGAGATTGTGATTGACAGCACTAAAACTCTCCTGCCACTGACTGGTTGTTTCTAGCACTGGGAGAAGGCAGAGGAAATAGATTTTTCACAGATTACCTCTCATACCATACTGTCACAACGTAATGAGTTTTAAAAAATATGTGACAGAAATATTGATAAAAAAGTGACATACTGCAGCTTTAATTTCACTCAGGAGAGAACAGGTCAGGAGGGATGTGGGTTAGAGCTGCTGCAGACTGACTCATCTGTTAAGTGGTAAAAGGTACAAGTTAAGAATATGAATATGTTGGTATAATTTTTTCCTTAATTCATTAAATGCTAGTGAATTAATTAGCTTAGTTTGTAGCTAAGCTAATTGTGCTAAATGGTTGATAATCTCACAGTTTACCCACCTCTCGGAGAAAAACTGGGTTATAAATTAACACTCTTGCCTTTTTCTCTCTCCCCCTCTTTTTTTTTGAAAACCTGATTTTATAACTTTTCGTAGCAGCATAGTAACTGTCACAATCATTCGTGTCTTCGACTGTCTGCTGCTAACGAACCATTTAACGCAGATAGGGGGTGGGGGAGTTCAGGGCAAATATGGATATGTGTTTATTGATCTGGGAGTGGGAACATTAAATTTTTACAGCTAAAAACAATCTTTGAAAATACAATATGATTAATTTTGTAACTGACAGGGCCCTGATTTCTTTTTTTTTATATAAACAGAAAATAATTAAATTGTGGAGGCCCCCTGTTGGTCAGGGCCCCTAGAATTGTCATCACTTTCCCTTCTAATACCGCACACCTGGTGACGAATGCAGGAGTCAAATCCCGTCGCTAACGTAAATACAACCGCTATAAATGTCTGGGCAAGGCGAGATTATTGATCAATTAAAAATCAATTTCATATATGTAGACCTTTATGCACACTCATGGCTGGGAAACACTTTTCGGGGTAAAAACACTGATCTGCAACACATAAAATGAATAGAGCTGCTAAACAATAAAACCAGCTTATTTAGCAGGTCTGGGATTTTTTAAAATCCCATTCACAACGTGTTCATGAAACACACCGGAGTTACCAGTCACCAACTCCTGCCTCATCACCTCCCAAAGACGAAGCTGAAGTGAATGCGTCATACCAATTTTATTTATAAAGGACTTGAAAAACCCACAGGACCAAAGTGCTGTACATATATAATACAAATATCATAAAAATCAATGAGCAGTAAATAAATCTTTACCAGAGATGATTGTGGCCAGCGCAGTATTTGTTTACGTACATCTGAGTTTCTTCTAATTTATTAGCATCTATTGTTATTCTTTAATGTCTGCCTTTCTTTCTGCAAAATACTTTGAATTATGTTGTACAGAAATTATGCTTTAGCCTCCAAATGATTGCGACTCCTGTAGCTCTATGTCAGAAAAGGGCTTCTGTTGCACATGTGCCACCTATACCCTCCTGTAGTCCTCATTTTCTGTGTATAGGGAAAACACGTACAAATCTTGGTCATTTTGACCCGAGGACAACAGGAGGGTTAAATCCAGAGATCCTTAAGGTACATTTAGATATTTATGACCACCTAAGGTGTAATAGCTACAGATTTGTTTTGTTTACAGTATTTGAATGAGATTAGAATATCTCTCAACATCCTCAGATTCTTAAGTACTCAAGGTATTTTTTTAACAAAGCTGCATAAAAGCTAATCAGTAAAATCACTGAAAAAAATGGGTCTGTCTTTAATGTTCACCCACAAGATAACAGTATTGGACTCTTAAAAATAATTTTAAAAAGGGTTAAAATCTAAAACACAGCAGATGTGTCCAAAATTGGATTATTTCAGTTGTAAAAACAAAAAAATATCATGCTAATTCGCTTCCATCCTGTAGGGTAAAGAATATGAATTTTGTATGCCTGAATCATTACAAATTTGCAGCATTTAGACCCAGTGCAAAAAAAAAAATCTTGCGTTTCAGCAGGAAGTAAAAGGAGGCAAGAGTGTTACCAAAATGTTTACTTTATTTTTCAGCTTTTATTTTAATTCAGGACAACTCATTCAAGAACAATCAAGAAGAATTAAGCACTAATATGTTTATTAGATTTTTCTCTCTTTTTACATTTTGTCAGAGATGGATGGTGAATTTTTATCCAGAACTCGTCAACGTAAAACAAACAAACAAAAAAAAAAAAAGAATATATAATAACAATACATTAATAATCAATTCAATACAATGAAGTGTGGCGTCCGACAGAATAACAATGGCCCAGAAGGTGTAGGTTTGTTGTTTTCACTGCTTCCTCCGTGGTACTGCAACAATCACCAGCACTAACTCAACTCAATCAACGACAGCAGAGGAAGAAAACGGAGTGCGCTCACAAAGTTCTGCAACCCAGCCTCCCAAAGAGGAAACACTTTTTTTTTTTATTATTTAAATAATATTTTATCAAAGCTTCTGTTTTTATCTTCATAAAATGTTTCTAAAACTTATCTGTCTAAACTTTTTTTTTTTTTTTTTTTTTGCATTTTTGGATTCATCTCCCTTCAGAGATTTTGCTTTTTTTTTTTTAATTTTTTTTAATTTTTTTAAAGATTTCTGTCTCCATGGTGTGTATGGGAGTGTGTGTTGTGTGTGTGTTTGAGCATCTACACCTGTCACATGTGTGCGCTTGTATTTTTGATGTGTCCTTGGCTGAGGCTGGGAACAAGTCTGAGTTGTTCAAGTGCTCATGTGAATATAAAGCCTGCACTAACAGAGCTCGAAGGTGCGATGCTGAATATGTTTGGAGTGTGTGTGTGTGTAGTTCATGCCCTTACGCTGCTCTGCCTGCATAAGGTCACCGCAGGTAAGACATTCATACTGAGAGGTTGAAACTAACTCAAGCAACAACTTGGGTGGCCTGTAGTAGGATGTGTGTGAGAGTGTGTGTGTACATCTAACCAAAGTGAGCTTATCAAGGAATCTGTTTAGCTTGGATGTGCTCGAGGGTGAGCAAACATTTTGGAGTGTGCGTCTCTCAGTGCCTACCGCATGCGTTTGTGTGTGTGTGTGAGGAAAAAGAGAGGGCTGAGTGTTTGAAAACTGAGGATTCATGTACCTGCAGGTGAGCCGAGCACGCTTTCCCGTGCTTTTGCACCGGGTGTAAAGCACATGAGTCCATTTAACCACTTCCTGTTGTTGGAGAGGACTTGTATCTGTGTGTTGATTGTTTGTCTGTCTGTTTGCGTGTTTGTTTGTGTGTTTGTAAAAGAAGGCACGGAGGGTGGTGTGGGAGGCTCAGTCTCTCAGGTCCATGCTGGAGCCGAACAGAGCCACCAGCTGCTCCTCGTAGTGGGCGATGTTCCTCTTCATGATTTCCTTACAGGAGCCCAAGAGGCGCTCGAACGCCTGCACGTCTATTACTGCACAGAGAGGAGGAGAGGAGGTTATGTGCCGTTCAGCGGCCCCAAGTACTGAACTACATCACATACGGATCAACTTTTATCTCCTGAAAGCTTCTGGTTCTTATTAAAGGGGCGGTGTTATGCGTTTTCCGGGCGCACAGTGCTGTTTTATGGTACAATCAAGTAACTATGTTACGTTCAGTTACTCTAAAATTGGGAGGAGCTTTGTTGAAATAGGCACCGCTTTGTATATCAAGCACTAAGGGAGCCTGAATGGTTGCCATGGGAGACTCAAGGATTTCTCAAATATGCATAAAAGAGTCAAAACAATACTAAAGGTATGTTTATGATTAAGGAATAACATATGACAAAGCTCAAAATATTTATTTTTCATAATACTGTCCCTTTAATGATCTGTTAAACATTTTAATCCGCTATTTTCAGTTTTTGTTGTCAGAAATGCACTAAAAACAGGCTGTTGACGACAGAGGAGAGTTGTAGTAGCCGAACATTAGACAATGTAGTTAAATCCTTTTTGCAAGCAAACTCCCTGATACTAAACTACTTTGACAAGAGCTTTTAGAATTTTGTTAGCACTGGAATCACTCACAAAAGTTGCTTTCCACTCCTCAAAGAAGGGTCAAGTAAAACAAAAGGTACATTTTGACTATGGGCTCGTCAACGTTTTTTCCTCCAGGCATTTCTCTGAATCTCGTTACCAACGTAGGGAGTTTGCGAGCACTTTTGTTGTGAGGTCCTAAATCCTGCCATTCGTATGAATAACATCCATGATACCGAGGAGCTCCTCAGCCGAGTCCAGAATGCGCTCGTTGACTGTGAACAAGCAAAATCCGCTTAAAAAAAAGTCAAGATGTAACTTCTATTATAAGTGATTGTTTTCTATTAATTAAACAATATTACTCTCTTATAATCCCCAATATAAAGAGCAGAATAAAATGTTCTCAGTCTCAAAGGAGGCTCAGCGGTAAAATGAATTAGTGCTAATCCTTCACAGCAGCAGAAGGCAGGGAGAGCGACGAGAAAAAAAAAAAACTTTAAAGAGAAACCCAGAGCAACAAACAATATTGCTACAGGACAGCTGAATTACATTTTCTCTGCTTCACAAGCCAATCAGCAGTTGTGGCAGACAGCTGGTGATAACTGCCAGCTCAGTCAGCTGATAGACGAGAGTGACAGGTTTGTGTGGAAAGGTGCATGGATCCACTCATGAAGACGAGGAGACGGCGTCCATATTTCATAGGAGGAGGAGGGGAGAGGTGACAAGCTGAAGCACAGCTGTTAAAACTGCTGCTCATTTCTTCCATTTAAAGAAAAGCATGGATATTAACATCCACTCAGAAAATTAGAAACTACAAGGTTATGGCAGATGAGTTGATTATGAAATAATAATACTTTTAAACCAGTGGTGTCTAAACTTTGTCACATGGGCCAAAATTGTCAAGTCTTTTTTTATTTATGGGCCAAAGAAATGCAAATTTCAAAATACTAAAACCACAAATAAAAGATAGATGTCTTACTACTCAAGAATAAACTAAGCATACAATATTTGAAATTAAACGTATAAGAAATGTCAGTTTTTTCTTGTAGGAAACGGAAAGGTTAGTTTAAAACGTTGTAGAATCAATTCTTCAAATGAAAATAAGAAAAATATTCAGCCTATTTTCAGGATTGACAGCAAAGTTTGGGTCAATTTTTGTAAGAAAAAAATATATTCTGTATTAAGTCAATTTGATAAACTAATTAAAAGCAAATATAGATCCCCTAAAGTCCGTTTCTGAGTACAAGTCAGTTGTTAAATCTACTTCTATTTACAATAAAATAAATGAGAAACCAAAAGCATGTTTCGCTTAATGTTTTCTATTTTATAAAAATTTTATTGGCAAGAATTTTGCTCTAATTAAAGATAAAAAAGTCTCAACCACCTGTTCTGGTGGGCCACATGCAATCAATTCAGGGGCCGCAAAACTGTTCAATCAGTGAGAAATAAACACACGCGGTGCTGAAGTCGTCAGATGTTTACTTATCAGCTCTAAATTAAATTATTTTATTTACCAATAATCAGAGAAGCAAGGAACCACACAATATCCCTATGGAGCCATTTAGCTTAGATGCTGAATATCTTTTCCTTAAACATCCACATGCTGCGTCACACCAGCAGATCTCATCTCATCATTGTCTAATGTTCAGGATTACCACCAATGCTAACGGGAGTTTGTCCAACAATTAGTCTTACCCAAACATTTGACATCTCCTACTGCGTAGGCTGAGGCGGCCCGGGGCTTGTTGGTGACCAAGGCCAGCTCCCCGAAGTACTGGCCCCTGTTAGAGCGTGCTATCTCCACCTCAGAGTTGTCTGCGTGGTCTGCCTTCGTCTGCAGGGAGGAAGATGAAAAGGTTAGGAGCTCCCCGAGCGCTGCCTGTTCTTGGCGCGGCGAGAGCCGCTGAGAGGCTGTGATGGATTCCCTGCTGTTGCTAAGCAAAACCTGGAAGCCCTCCTGCAGCCTGGCAGATATTAATTGAGTGTGTGGGCTGCAGTACTCCATTGTGCTCAATAGAAATCAGCTAGTGAAAACAGTTCAAGACAATAAAAGAATTACATTGTAAAGCTGCTAAACTACAAGTGGAGGTGAGGAGGGTCTGTGCCTTACTTTACTCTTCATCATGATTTTGACTTCTCCAGATTCTACAATGTAGAAGCAATCAGCCTTGTCTCCCTAAAAATGAAAAAAGCAAAAAAAACAAAAAAAACAACAACAATAAATCAGAAATGGAAGTTCAGGGTAAAAAACAGTGGAAACCTGTAGTTTCCCACCTGTGTGATGATGCACTCTCCATCTGAGAACTGCTTCACTCCTAATACATCCACTATCTTCATCCTCTCTGTTGCCTGGAAAAGAAAAAAAAAGGATGTTGAAAGAAAGCAGAGCCAGGAAGCGGTCGGGACCGTCTCACTCACCGCTCACTCTCATTCAACCATTTCACACTTGTTGGGTGATCTAAGCTTACCTCCAGCGATTTCAGCAGCGGCACGGACTCGATGAAAGTCTCGTACATCCTCCTCTTCTTGGCATTGTTCTTGACAATGAGTCTTCGAAATGTTGCACGGTCCTAGGAACAAAAACATTGTGAGAACATAAAAAAAAGAAAAAATATCTCTCCTGCACAGAATGGATGTCTGGCTGTTGTCTTTCTGATTTTAGCCACCAGGAGGAGCTGCAGCAGCATAAATCATCAGACTGGAGCAGAGCTCCATTCATAGATTACATGGCTCCATTCTTAACCAGTTTGAGCATCACAGAAAGCATCGCTAGGCGTTCAGACTGTGGTCTATCTTGACAGTATGCAAAAACTCCACTCTTGCTTTTAGCAAAAATAAAGCATGAGATTGGATTTTGTAAGACTTTAAATAGTGTCCCTTCAGTTATTTTACTTTTTACAATTCAGCTTTTCATTTGCGTTCTTACCAAGCCCCAAAGTGCGCCCTCCTCGGTGGCTACGATGGTGGCGGCACGTGGCGTGTTGTACATGAGGGCCAGCTCTCCAAAGCTGCCCTTATTGTTGTACTGACCCACAGTATTTCCTGATACCTCAATGTCATACACGCCCCTAGAGAGAGGGAGAGTTGGACCAAAACAAAACAAAACAAAAGGTTAGCAAAATATTACATCAGACAGTCATTTTGTAAACTGGCCTAATGCTTTAATCAGCGACCCTGGATGGATTTTTTTTCTGCACAGTGGGTGACAATATAATTAAGAGTTTATATACAGTACGTGAAAGCAGTCAAATGAAACCAATTTTGTTTAATCCATCACAAAATATCCTCACCTCAAAAAAAGCACAACTTGATTTTTATACCACTTCCACAGTTTTTCTTCAAAATTCACCATTAATTTTTTTTTGCGGAATCCTGAATCCAATCTCTGTTTCACATTTGTTTTGCAGGATAGTATGTTTAATATGTCGAGTCATTTTTTCAGAATTAAAGTAAACTTTTTTTTTTACCTATACATTTCTTCCAACTCTTAGAGAACTTGTTTAGGGATCCAAACATTGGAGATTAGGGATTCATTTCACAATTAACAAGAAATTGTAATAATTTAAATCCAAATCTGCCAGGGGTTTGAACAGTTTTGGTCTTAACTATACGTGTCCCAAATAAAAACCTCGTCTGTTTAATTGTTAATAACTGAATTCTTTACAAAAACAAATTGTATGTAGAAGGAAAGGCCACAAAGTGCAGATCAATGCTTTGCTAATGAGTGCAACATTTGAACAGAGCAGCTCTGAACTGCCTCCTCTTTCCATCTCTATGAGGATTATACATAAGGAAGGTAATTTGCATTGATGTTGCTCGGCAGGATTAATCAGTCATTTTCTAAGAAGGCCTGTCCTCTCATTGGTTGTGCGGAGGGGCTAAAGCCCTCGTTGCTGTTGGGAGTATTAGCTTACTTTGGATTAGCATGACCATGGGGACAGCGATCGCCTGTGTTCTCAGGTAGCTCTGTATGCATGTGCCACTGAACGGCTAAGTTTCTAGCCCTTTAATTCGACGCGCAAAGAAGCCGTGATCAACGATAAATCGGTCAGCACAGAGTTAACTTTAAGCAGGAAGAAGCAGTATTTTATTTAAATAAATGCTTGAATGAAGGCAGTAATAATCAATGGTAATAATGGAGTGGGCTAGTGCTCTGACTTGTGCACAAAGTGGTGAGAGAAGACACACAGGGCGAGTGTCTGCATTGGAAATAATTTACTATCCATCCCGTTGCTGCTCTGCTCTGTGATGATTTCATTTCCTGTGATAAAATATGAAAACCTGTCACTGCATTAAACAACTGATCTTGATTGCTGAATCGCAATTACACGCAAGCATCTAGAACAATAAAGCATGTGGTCCACAAAAGAGAAACAACTGGATTGACATGCTGAGGTTAAAACTAAAGTCTTGGAGTAAATTACGCAAGCGTGCTCCATAATGTTTTACAATGATCCTTATCGCTTTATTCCATGCTCCGTCCAAATCATATTCCGGCTTCTCCCTACGGACTTGCACAGGATTTTCAGCTACTTCCTGTTTTATGGGCCTCAGAGAAGGTTGTTTATTCTTTACTGAAACGCTGCCAAATGGGAGCACACTGGCAGGGCAAGAGGCTGGATTTAGAAACAGCTGAAAGCAAGGGACAAGTAAAGCTGCCCAGAGGTTGATGAATAAATTGATATACACTGAAGTGTGGAGGAGGAGACGTGATCACTGCCTAAATAGGGACAAAACGGGAGTCATTTTGCTGTATTCTGCTCATCTTTCATGATAGCAGTATCTGTGTGCTAATGCTCACATCCCACCCTGCTGATGACATTAACTACCACTCATTACTTTGTCCACGGAAAACCCCGGCACAGTATACGACCAGGCAGGCGTGCCGCTCTCAAAGGTCATCGCTTGCATTGTACAAGGCGGCAGGCTGCGCGGGAAGGTGTGGGAGATTGAGCCCAAATGGAGCTATAACAATGTGTTGAGCCGATGTGTCGAGAATGAATAGAGGCAAATGACAGACAAACCAGCCACCGGCCAAACACCGGCAACGATACGCTCTCCTAAATGGCAGGTTTAAAACTTAGACATGTTTAAGTGGAGATGGCACATACAAAAAAGTTTGGTATTTTAATGCCTGGATATGAAAATCGGAATAAAACTGCAGCAATTTTGCTCTCGACTTCTTTTACATCCATAAAAACATCAATAGGTGTTTAAAGGCAATCTAGAAAAGGTGCAAAAATACTTGCAGATTTGTAGCTTTAAACTATGGCTGCGCAAATTTAGGAAGAAAATAAGGTGGTAACATCTCAGCTGTGATGTAGACCACAGTTAACAGCAGAATTTTATCGCTACTCTTTTCCATTATTGTGATGTCTTAACCTCGCTTCCTTGGATTCAAGCGTCTTAGTCACCGAGATCTAATTCAGGTGTGTGTATAAAAGCCAGTGAAAGTCCACTCAACTGGCCACATATACAATATTATTTGCAATCAGAGTTTGAATAAACTGCACTAACAGTACTGCACCAACATCCGTGACTGAAACAGCTGACGTCTCGTGACGATGAATGTGAACACTGTACGTTTTTAAAGACTTCAACACCCCTTGAAGGAAATAGATCATCTTTAAATGCAATTAAGTAGCCATTTATAAAAAAATTAAAAAAAAGTCCTACCTCTCTATGACATAAAAGTTGTCTCCATCGTCTCCCTGATCGATGACATGCTCCTGTGGTTGAACCTTCAACTCAAACATGGCGTCCAGTACCTGTGAGAACTGCTCCTGCAAGATGGAAGAAAATCAAAAGTTAAGAAGTGAGACATTGAATTTCACATGGGCACCATTTCTGAATGTAGAAATGATTAGATTTCATAATGACATCAACAGAACAACTGAGAGACAAAACAGGGGAATGAATGACTGGTTGGAATTCAATAGTGCAGGTGGCGTCTATGATTTTCTAGGATACGTTTCGTATAAAATGAAATGCTGGTGCTCCCTTGAAAACAGCAGGACTTAAAAGATGTGAATTTAATAACTCAATTTTTGCAACCATAACAACCAACAGTCCAGTGTCGCTCAAGTCTTCCTTTGGAACCATTCAGCAATCCCCGAAGTAGAAAAAAACGTTTTGCTGGGAAACATCCATCTGATTAATATCAAACTTCAATAAGGCCAAGAATATTAAGATGAAAAAAAGAGATTATTCTTAAAGGAAAGCAACAAAACAAAGACTCTTTTGAACATTTTCTTTGAAGCAAAATTAAAGATGAAAAAAAAAAACCCAGATAATAGTTCTGAATAGTAAAAAAACGTTACTAGATAGTCTCAATTTATTTTTTTCCTCAAACAAAAAAATGTTGACTGATGCATTTATAGACCAAATAAAGGGAGTTTTTTGTTTTGATGTATTTAATTAAAAAAGTAAAAAAAGAAAAACTTGATTCTAGTGTTCAACATGCAGATCACTAAACAAAAAAAGTTGATATTGATCAGTCTGATTTGTGCATTTTCGATTAAAACGAATGTGCATATGGTAGCATAAAGATGGATGCACATCTTCGGTGAAGATTGTTAGAAATATGTGTTATCACTTTTACAATAGTAGTTAGTTTGTTTTTTTATTTAAAGGGATTTAGCTTTCTACTGTGTGTGAGCTGATATTAGGTTGAAACCTGTGTCTTCCCATTATTTACAAGAATGTCTTTGTAACATGATTATAACAGGAGGCCCCATCTTCCTTTCTGCCCTCATGTGAAAGAATTAACTGTGTGAAAAGATAAAACTTGCTTTTCCCTCCATCTTGAATCCTTATCTACCGGGACAATCCTTACTTGTGAAACTGCCTGTGTGCAGAAGCAGTTTCTGTTTCCCCCTCTTGCCTTTCCTCCCCCCCTCCCTTTTCTTGATAAGACAAGCTTTGACCAGAGGTTTTCAGAAAATACAGTGAACCGCTTGGAGTAGAGGTTCACTGTATTTTCTCCTTTTGCAAAAGTCTGGTTTAAAATTGATATATGTTGTCTGTGGTTCTTGTATGTAGGTTAAGAAAATACCTATTGAAGATGCATTGTTTTTAATTTCACCATTCTCCAATGTCATCAGTAGCTACATTTCCTCAGTGTCGCAACACAGTCTACCTGATCTAGTGTTTTGAAGAGGAGTATGTCTCGGCAGGCCTCCTGCAGTCTGCAGCGCTGTTCGTCTGTTTTTGGGTGAACCACTCTGGGCTCAGCGTCTTCGTCGTCTTCGTCTGGGTTGAATGCTTCGGCACAAACTGACAGAAAGACATGCAATTCCATTACATTCATCCATGTTCCACATTTATACAAATAAACTATTACATAAAGAGGAAAAAAAAACACACACAGACGACAGTGGAGAGCATATAATGAGGCGACAGCCTGCAGGATAAGTGAGATGCTGGAGGAGCCCAGAGGAGGAAATGACACGTACACTGAAACATGTTTTGCCACACCAGAAGACAAACCCTGACAAGGTCATTTCAAATTGTCACTACGTATCTGCGTTTCTCCTCCTCTGCAGACACACTACACTTCTCACATGACATCTATACTAAACACACTATCGTCTCAGAATGTGTGCGTGTGTGTGCGGAAATCAAGCGAGTAACGTCTTTCCTCCCAGGAGCGGTGCCAGTGATGTTCGCAGCAGTGTGACCTCGGGAGTGTCAACGTGTCAGCTCCTTTAGTTCAGCTTGATCAGGTAGTTTAAAAAAACCCCAAAAAACAACAACAAATAGAAGAGAAAACACAGCTAAAAGTGTGAATCTGGATGCAGAACCCAGACCAATCAAAATACTGAATATGAGGTTATAAAAGGCAGACCTCGTCCTCAACATGTTGGTGTGAATATACGCAGTGATGTGTATTCTTCACTGATATCCTTTTAGATCAGATAATGGAGCAGGCAGGCTTGCTGCAATAACATTTTGTTTCTCAGCGCCGACAGATCCTTTTCCCCAGGCCGGGGGGGAAATTAAGGACAAGACTCTTAAAAATCAGAGTTCATTTCTGACATGGTACTTTGGTCAAGCCAAATACAAAAAATATTGAAACAATATTTTACAGATGTATAAGTATATCACGTGTTTTGTCAAAATGTTCTAAACCGACGTATGAGCTTCTAAAGGAAGAGGTCGTATTACACCGTCTGTCAGATGCGGTAGAGTAGAATATTAAGACAGTTTAATTTGTGATTGGATTGTGGGAGTCAGATGTACACAGCAGGAAGCAGAGAGCCGCTGGTCATCACTTTGCAGCCTGGCAGGCTGGATATGTTAGCAGCTTCTGTGAACACGAACAGCGTTGTTCCCCAGTGGAGCCATATGTTATTATGGTCCCATTGACTTGCATCTGCAGCAATACCCACTAATGGTAAGTTGTAACATTTCCCCCTGAAATGGGGTCACGTTTGTAAGGAAAATGTGTTTGAGGGTTGAGCAGCAGAGCGGAGTATGTGGGTTGTGCCCATGAAAAAAAACAAATAAAATGAAATAAAAATGCGCCAGAGCCTTTCTGCCAAAGCCAAACGGCTTGTTCTGCTGTTGGATCTCGCTTGGTGACCTTTATTCGATTTGCTGTAGGAAGAAGCCAGATATCCTGGCAGTAATGCATTAAAGAGCCATATACAACCACAACAAACAAGGAACCGCCTTCCTCATGCTGGTCACCAGTTTGGTCACGTGTTGCGGTGGGATGGCATTCCATTCCTCAACCATTTTTTGTGGGAAGTCAGCTGACGTGGTTGTGTTGGTCAGTCCAACATGAACCGCAAAGCCCAATCTGATCCCACAAGTGCTTTCCATGGCATACAGTTAATTGCATAGAAGCATTGTGATGACAATCACAAAAACCCACACAAACCTCTATTGTTTATGGTCTAATTACCAGCATTTGTTAGAATTTTTCATTTTTGAACACTACAGCAAATTGTTCACTGAAGGAGATGGTAGGAGATGTATTTCAAAGGTTCAATGAGATGCACATTGGCAGATGTGCCAGTATTGTTCAACTGATTTTCATTGCATCAATCAAGGGATTAAAGGTATGGCAGCTACATTGGATTCTAGGGTCAGGCTGGTGCAAAAATGGCACTTATATTTGGAATTCTGATAAAATGCAAATCAAACACACAATTAATAGGACGATCTGTGTTATGTATAAAATTCAATGTTTAACATGTTAATGTTTGAATTAATTGTGAATGTTAAGTTTTTTTTTTTTTTTGCTCAGTCCAATAAGCAGTAAACAAACAACTGGAGAAAATGTTATTTATACACCATTTATTGGCTAATCTCTTAGCAGGAATGTATAGTTTTATAGTTGATTGGGGGGATTGACTATATCAACCATATTTTTAGTTTCTATCAAATGTAGCTCCAATATCAATAGATTATGCTGCTTCATATTTTTTTGTGTTGGGTATAAGCAGCAAAAACAACCCAGTAGGGAGAAAAACAAAACAACAAAACAATAAATATTGAATATTTATGTTTGTGGAAGGAGAAAGAATTTAATGCTATGACTGAGTGCAAATAGTAACACTACCTATTTTTTAAAAAAGGATGTTTTATTAATTGCTAAACTTTTAAGTTGCTGGTTTTTCTTTTTTTTCCATCATTTGGAAAATATACAATTTGGGGTTTAAACAGCAAGTACAAAATGAGTACTTATATTTGAGTTGCGCTTCTGCTGCGTGACATCAGGGAGAAGGGATCTGTATAATAATTTTCAATTCCACTCAAAAATACTTTTTTGATCCCAAAGGGAAAAGAATCGCTATTTAATTGCCAACAAATTTAAGAATCCTGGAAGATTCTTGTTATGGATTCTGAAGTAGTCAAAAACTGTACATAAACCAAATAACTGCTTGGACGACAACAAATGGTCATAATTAAGGTATTTTTGCACTCCATTTGTAATAGCTTTGGTGACATCGGGTTAAAGCAGCAAAGAGATTTTTAGACGGTGAAGCGGTTGTGAGTTAGTCAAGTCATTACAGAACAACTAAATTGTTTCATTGCCAAAACAGAAGTTGTCTGCCAGAAGCAACTTTACATAAAACCTTGAGATGAAAATAATTAACTTTATTTTATTTCCAGTAGCTGCGTAAACTATTCATTATCTGTGATCTGATATAAACACAAACCATTAAATCATTAACTTTTTACCGTCGTACAACACCATGATAGTAGTCTTGTTATAGAACAAGACAGCACTGTCACAGTGACTGCTCTCGCACATCAGAATGAGTGAAAATCTTATTAAAAACTAGATTTCAAATAGGCCACAAAGTTTTGATTGAAGCACCTTTAGGTAAGGGGGTTCTTTCTTACTCCCAACAAGCAGAATCCATCAAAATTTTTAAAATGATCTTAAGCAAAAACTCTAAAGATCTAAATGTAGAGGACAAACATAAAGTTGGCAAACCTTGCTGGATAAAAGACTTCAGAACTATCTTGATTTAAACCAACTGGGGAAAAAAGCAAAACACTATTATTTATACATCTATGTTTACATATGCAGTTTTTAGATGAACTTGCTTGTGAGCATTGCTTCTCATCTGGCACCAACTGCTAAAAAGGAAAAGCCAGCTCCGTCCCAAGTATCTTTTTTAGGTTAAACTCAGAGTGTGTGAACAAAGTCGGCTTCAACAGCAGCCGAGTGCTCCGGGTGGAAGTAAATGTTGCCATGGTGAACTTAATAGCTACTGAGAAAAAATTGTAACTCCTGAGGACCCAGTGAGCAACCAAAAGCCTTTCCTGCATACATTTGTGTTTGTTTGGTGTGAAAATCTTGACAGAGGAATGAGTTTAAATCAGGGACACTTCCTTCTTTTTGTCTATCTAGATCTGTAAACAATACATGATTGTTTTAAGGTTTCTGGCCTAATAAGTGTTTGATTTCAAATTTTAGAGTAAATTTTTAACTATGGGATTTTTTAAAAAAATAAAAGCAAAAAAAAAAAAATTTCCCAAGTAGAAAACAGATTTTTTTTTACCAGTAAGCTCTCTTCATATACCAGATAAAATACATACCAAATAAACCTTGAAAAATAGCAACTCAAGTTTTAGTTTTTTTTTTTCCTGTTTCATTTTTTACTGTGACCTGGTATTACCATTTTTTGTAAAAAATAAAAAAATAAAATAATAATGCAAGTCTTTCATATAGAAAAAAGACTAGCCTTTTTTCTATAAAAAAATAATAATTTTAAGCATACTTGTTAAAACTGTCGTGACATATACTGAAAAAAAATTAAAGGCCTCCCCCTGTGGTCTTACAGCCATCTGAAGAAATACACTGCTCCCGGTCAGAAACAATCAATCAAAGCTTTAAAAGTATGAGTGTCAGAGAAACTGCACCATGCTGATGTAAATGTTTAGTAGAGAATAACATTCAAGTAAAATTAACTCCAGGAATGTGAAGCCGCTTTTAGGACTGAATGCCATTTCTTTCAGATTTTATATTAAATATTCAATGATGAATTTTTATGTGTGGATGGTTAGTCTACATACATTTACCTAAACTAACCATCCCTAGCAATTCCCACAAATTCATAGATTTGATTTCCTTTACCTTTCCTGACAAGCAGTGAATGGGATTGGGGGAAAAAAAAGAAAGATGGGGAATATGGTAGAAGAGATGAACGTTTATTTATTCACTTAAACCATGCAACACTGCAGCCACCCAATAAATTGGGCTCATGTCTCTGACTGTAATGAAAATTACCGCCTCTTTGCTCATGCATAAGTCATCACCAGTGACCTGCAGGATCCATCTCCCTGCAGCACGAAGAGCAGAGTGGGTGAGACTCATTTCCCATATACAGACGGCAAACCAGAGCAATTGCATCCATCTTCCTTCCTTACTGGTTAAACAAGCTGTAGAGGACTAAAAATCTGCAGTGAGAACACCAACTTTCAAAGTTGCCTTGTGACCTGCTCTGAAATGCAGCAAAACCAAGCAGCAGTGAAAAAGTAAGCTGCCTCATCCCTAAGAAAGTGTCATTGTCCCACGATGAATCAACTTTGACGTTTTCCATATAAAAACTCAGTATTCACCCATAATTGGTTCTTTTCCTTTTTGATTTACTCACAAATATGATTAGTAGTCTTCAGATTAATGCAGAATGTTCCCATCTTTGCCTTTTTGGTACATTCTGTTGCACATTTCTGGTGTAACCCTGCACCTGAAGTCCTGATAGAAAGGAACTAATCATCTTTAGAGTTTTTCAAAGTTCTACTGAAGCAGTGGAGTTTAATTTAAAAACATGGCGCGCTGAAATATGGAGACATAAAACCAGACAGTGAAGTGGGTACTGACCAGGATCTAATTAAGTTGGTTTATTATGCAGTTTGCAGTGTTGCTTCTGCAATATAAATAGCTCAAAATTAAATGAATAGACTTGTGGTACTTCAAACTAAAATCTACACCTGGAGTGGGCAACTCCAGGCCTCGAGGGCCGGTCTCCTGCAACTTTTAGATGCGTCTCAACTTCAACACACCTGAGTCAAATAATGAGTTCGTTAGGAGGACTCTGGAGAACCTGACTGCACTTAGGAGGCGATTCTGCTGTTGGATTCAAGTGTGTTGGACCAGGGAGACATCTAAGAGCTCAAGGATCTGGATTGCCCACCCCTGATCTAGACTTTCTGCATCAATAACGTCGCTATACTACATCTGTCTATTATTGTGCAGCGCTACTAGAGGCAAAGATTAGGATTTTGTGGCCGATTTTTAATCTTTGGTATTAGTCTGACCTGCTAGAACTTACTTTTGCAGAAGAACAGCATGGAAATATTTTTACTAGAATTCCTGCTACGAGTGAGCATTACAGTTAATAGGTATGACGTCATGTAGCTGTATGAGAGCTCAATTGCTTTCAAAGTAAGTTTTATAAATATTTTAAAAGAAAAAATGTTTCACCAGAGTTGATATTTTAAACTTGCTTCAGCATCTTGAGACAATTATATCTGTATGTGGATATTCTAGAGAATGCAGCTTGTTACGAAATATATCATTAAATCCAGTTGTGAGGTCGAGCAGGTGACTGAACTACGCACAAAGCGTAAGTCAGTAGATGCATTTCTAATGGCTGCACTCACAGCTGATTAATTTGTTGTGAATCCATAAATGTTGACAGTTCTTTAACACTGTCAGTATTTTAATATTCCACGTGTTAATATATCCGTCTCTAAACACCGTCTCTTTTCACGCTGGTGAGTGTGAGAGATTAGTTGATTAGAATTGTGAAGCATTCACAATTACCGCTGTTAATGAACTAAGGTAGTGATATTGATGTACCTGTTTGCAGGGATGTTGTGATAAGTAATTTTTGTTTGGCTAAATTGTGCACATGCAATATAATCCTCTACAAAACAGAGGATATAACACAGGTGGATTAACTGGATGAGATATTTATGAAGACAGAAACAAAGCGGTTCTTTTACAGACATGACAAAGAACTGGCTGCAGCATCAGCCTAGTTAAGAAATGCAACTTTTTTTGGTGGAAAAATTCTTATAGAGTGTCAATAAAACAATATGGCAAGACCAAATTCGGTGCGTTTACAGACCAGAAAGACATCAGGTTGTAGAGTCTCTAATAAACGGGTTACCAGACAGGGTTGATTAATCTAAAACAAACTACATAAACTGAACAAGCAACAAACACTTATTTAAATCTATTAAAACACAAAAACATGCTCATTTCCTCCAGCAGTAAACTTTTTCTAATTTCTAAAATATTCTTCTGCATGTTGAGCGGAATTCCTCTCCAGTATAACTAACCTATTTGAACCAGTGATGCTTAATCATAGTTTAAAAAGGATCATTACCTTACAGCAAAAACACAAGTGTCTGTATGGTCCATTCAACATTAATTGCCATGTTATGGCAACAAGAACCTCTAAAACCTTATTACAATTGAAAAACATCACATCATAATGATCAAGATACCGGCAACATTGAATATTAACAAGGAGGACAGCTGCTGAAACAAAGACAGCAGAGCTTAGAAAAGATAAACATCAGTCGACACTCAAGACACACCCACGGCCTAATCTAAGTGCAGCGCTCTGTGACGGCTGACGACATTCAATCACTCATATGTAAACACTAAACGGGCACAGCAGAGCGTGAGAAAACAAGTGTGCTCTCCAGGCAGGACCACAGAGATGGAGACGACACACTAAACACCAGATCCTCAGAGGAAAAACGTTGCAAAAAACATTCATTATTAAAACATTGACTAAACATGGTTCGACGCAAGACTCGTCAAAAAAAAAAAGAAAAAAGAAAAAAAAAAGAAGCCAAAAGCCTAAATATAATGTCAGTGAGGCAGAGATGTACGCAGAGACATAACTATGGTGGATTTCCCCTCTCTGAGGACATGACGTCAAACCCACATGCATACACACAAACGCATAGATTTACACATAATTGAATTCACAACCAGACTCCTTACCTGACACTCTCCTGTTGAATCTGCTTGGTGGTGGAGCTGCAAAGAGAAAAAAGAAAAATTAACATCACTGTCATAACGTGTACCACAAATCTGTGATTACTCTGAAGTCCTGAGGATATTTATGAACAGATGAGATTTAATTGGCTGGCAGAGAAGAGAGACTTATAAAAAGAAAAAGAAAAAAGGAGGAAACATGATAGGTGTAATAATTCAATAGATGAAAATTGATTATATCTCACAACTGTAAAAGAATAAAACAGAAGATTAACTTGAGATTTGTTTTCAAAAGCTTTTCAAGTTTGGTGTTCTATTACAGTCTGACTATCAAATTAGATTTGCAGTATGAATTACAGTAACATTTAGCCAGCTCCTGCAAATTGTAGAGAAGTCCCCGTGGTACAGTGTTTCCTAAGTTAAAGAGAATCATCATCCCAAGAGTTAAGTCCGTCTGCAATTTATTTGCAGAACACACAACAGCAGCCAGATGCCCTGCTGGTTCCTCCTTAAGCAAAGTAACCAGAAACAAATCAAAACTGCAGAGTTGTGAAGGAACCAACTAGAATCTTTCCATCATAACTCACACATAAATACACACTCACACACTGTGCGTCACTCACTCTCTTCATAGCTCAGTGTCAGAGTCCATTAGATCTAGGCTGTTAGGAGACTAAGGGGGTATTCACACACACACACAATACCGTCCTGCAGTTATCTGAGAATGAGGTCAAAGATCAACACACTACTCTCAGGAGACCATCATCAATAAAAAGAAAAAGCCACAGGAGAGGCCAGGTTACTTATTCACACACAAATGTGTATTAAACACAAAAATTCATATAATTTGTGAATTTCTAAAAATGGCGCTATAATCAACTAGATTAGCTTTCATACACAGAAAAAAAAAATCAAAAACCTGGAGCTTTTTCAACCCCATTTGCATAAACGTGTTAACCGTCTCTCACACACAGACACGCACACCAGATATTCAGGATTAGCCAGCTGCATTACTTTAGTCATTCTGCCATAGTGCTAGGCTTCAACAGTGGGCAGAATTTATTATCCTGCTTTAACATCCATCCATATCATCTGTTGCTAGTATCACAAACTGGCAACGTTGCCATAAATAAAACTGGTCTGATATGAACAACCAATGTTTATCTCCATCTTGTTGCTGTTTGTGTTTTAGGTAGCATTGTCCATGTGATATTTGTTTAGGCATGTGACACTGATAGTCATGCAGTGCAGGATTGTGCGGTGTTTAACTGAAACAGAGAAGCCCTGTCAGAGGCCTTGTTGTCTTTTCACAGGGTCAAAAGGGGATGGAAACCATATAATATTAAATTTGATTATGGCTCATAACAGAAATATTTAGGTCTGCTAGAGACATTCTCCTAGAATCTCCACACCACAATGGCTTTGCTGCATGATACAAGTCAAATGTGCAATAAAAAAAAGGAGAAAAAAACAAAACAAAACATGGTTTTTACTGAAAAGTTGAAGCTGTCTTTATGTGCTATTGTAGCTCTTTAATGACTTCACCAGAATATCTTCATCGTCCCCTTTAGAGTGTTTAAAATATCTATTCAATGCACGACAATATAATATTTTCCAATTGAGTAATAATTCAGAAAAATGCTCTGATTAACTAGGGCGTCAGTTGTGGTGTTCATATGCAAGCACCTGCGATTGCAAAGTGTTATAGAACAAAAAAAAGTTTTTTTAAGAAGATGATGCGATGGTTGGACTTTCAGAGCAACTGACCCCTACATGACTGTCTCTTCTCATTACATTTGTGAAGAGTCAAATGTCCTGGGGACCAAGCCCTGCACAAAAGCTACACAGAGAGCAATATAGCAAAATTGTTGACAGAAGTAATGAATTAATGGGGATTAATGGAGAAAGTGCCTGCAATTGTCACCAATAATGTTGGTAACATGGTACGTCCCGTCAGTGTACAACCTGTACAACTTGATCTTCAGAAAAGGTGTTTAATGTTTATATAATCAGGACTTTCTTTTCCCTGTACACAATCATCTTTACGATCCTGGAAAAAATTCAGGATTGTAAGAAAATAATATTTATTAAAATTTTATTTTTATTTCAAGGTACATGAGCTTGAAGGCTGAACTCTCCACACCCTCAGCTCTAGACCGACGCTTCGAGGCCTGGCCCTTTCTTTCTGATGAGGAACGTGAGGAAGTCCTTGACCGTCTCATCACTGTCACTGTGACACTGGGAATTGAGAAAAGCTCTGCAAGTAAAGATGTGTAATAAATGAATAAGCACACCGTGTACACAGAGAATATTTCTGTTGTAAGGAATGCAGTAACATGCACTTCAATATTGATATCAATAATGTAATGTCAAGTATTATTGTCCTACTGCTTTATTTTCAGATATTTCTTTTTCATGTTAACATATTTCTGTTTATACAGGCAAGAACATAAATGTCCAAAAATTATCCAGAGGGCTTAAATCTACTTGTGTACTTTTTATTATAAACTCAACACAAGAGTTTAAAACAACACAAATTGTGACTCAAAAAAAATCTAACCCAAACTGAATTGTGGCAGCTCTAGCTTCCTTCAACATTTCCTGCAGCATTAAACAAGCATCAGCAAATATATTAATTAACTATACTATATTAATTATACTCTACGCAGTTCTTGGCAATATTGACATTATGAATGTTGTCATTCCATTAATAATACATTTACTATACATTGTGCAACCAGTGTTCACAGCCTAACACATGCAAACCAGCTGTTCTACTTCATTAATATTCCCCGACCTTCCCTTTGCTGTGGGGTAGGGTGTGTGTGTGTTTGTGAGGCAAAAGATATGCAACAACAAAACAGACAAAACAGAGGAGCGCATTCTCACAGGCTCCAGTTTATTAAGACCAGCTATACTAACAACTCACAGGCAAAACCAACCAAAATCTGGCTCTACTGTCCTCATTGGTTATGTTAAAGTAACAAAGTGTACAGATATGTTGACTGGCAAAATGGGAGTCCCGGCTGTTGCAGCTCACTAATTGACAAATGATCCAGATCGCTTCTTGAACACTGAAGACGTGAAGTACATTGAGTTGTCTTGGTAACAGGACAACCTAATGCTCTTTTAGCTCGTTGGTGGGCTCACCTTGCTCAGTTTCTTCAAAGTTTAGCAGCAGCTTATTGTCCACTAAATAGAATAACACCAATACATTAGCGTACATAAGCACACTAGCATGCTTTCTGCTTTATTTGTCTCATTGTTGTCATAGAATCAAAAATACAGTTAAAAAGTATAACCGAGTAAGTCTCAAAGTCGACTACAAACTCATCCCACTGCACTCAGCTGATCCACCATTGGGGGGAATTATGTCTGGCGACTTGATGTAAATGATGGATAAGTACGCCACACCTCATATACATCATAGTATTTAACTTTCATCTCCATCTCCTTATATGTCAATTTTGCCGGGCAGCTGGACATAAAACAAAGGGATGTGTGCGTGTGTGTGTGTGTGTGTGTGTGTGTGTGTGTGTGTACACACAGACTGTGTGGGTGCAGGAGTCCGAGTGTGTAACGTGTGAAGTGCTCTTCCTGCAGTCATGTGGCTGATAGGGTTCGGAGTGTGATGGGGTAGTAGTGGTGGCTGTATGAAGAGTGTGACTGAAGTTGCCTTGGCAACCAAACACAAAGAGGATCTCTCATCACCATAACAACACAGTCCCTTTCACCTCCCTCTCCAGCCCCCCCAGTAACCATCCATCCCCCTTTTCTATCCAGCTAGTGATAAGTGGAAGATCACCCTTCCTGTCCTTCACACATACACGGTCTGTCCATCCTCCCTATACACACCCACTGGGTGTTATGGCAGCATTAACAGCAGTGAAAAAAATTAGGAGCAAAGAAAAGAAGAAAGGAACGACAGAAGAAGAACCAGAGGGGGAAACAATTAGACCAGAAGGGGCAGAAGTGTGAGTTCTACAACAATCGCTGACAAAAAAAAAGAAAAAAAAAAGACGTATAGGGACATAGTGATAAGAAATGAGAATTAAGCCATTACATGAACCCAAAAATATGGAAAAGATGGGAGAAAAATGACAAAGCCCATTTTTCTTGTCACTTTTATGTAATTACACACTCAAAAAAAAAAAAAAGAAATGTTGAAAACGAGGCAGGAGAGACAAAAACCCATGGGAACGAAAAGAGAGCAATTGAACTATCTCTGCTTGGCATTTCCCATTGATTTATCTTTCAGTCCTTCTAATTGTGAGACTGTCGGCCTTGTCCGTCAATAGCTCATATAGCTGGCTGAAGGGGATGAATGTGGCTGCGGTACTTGAGACAAAAAAATTACATTTAATAATTTCCCTTGACAAAGTGAGTGAAGATGGATGAGAAAGGAAAGAAAGATTCAATCTGGAAAAAAAACTTAATGTGTATTGAGAAAGCAAAGACTGGCTTTGAGGGGGCAAAATAATAAAATATATAACAACAGCTTAACCTTTTTTAATTTTTTACCAACCTGCTGTAACTTACACCCCCCTGATTTTCCTACAACTATTCTACTTCCTGGAATAGAAACAGTGAAAGGCTAAAAAAGCTTTTAAACAGACTAGTCTGGAACAGAAATTTGGCAGCGAGTCAACCTTTTGGAGCCATTCATTTATTCAACTGAATTTTTTTGTTTTTGTTACTTCATGTTCACAAATAAATGTTTTTCTGGTAGTGAAATAAAAAACTAAAAAATATTTAAAACTTTGAAAGAGACATGATTTTGTGCATCTTTTAATCAAATTACTAATCCTTAACATTTAGTAGTCTCACATCATACACTGAGTTTTTAGCATCTCAGTGTTAGGCACCACTGCAGCACACCTGCACATGGAAATCCTTCTCCAAATGCTTCTAATTATACATCATAGCAAAGTGTTTAAATGAGAGTCTAGTCTTTCCATTCAACCTCGTTTCTCTTCAGCAGGCCCGTTTACGAGCCTGTGAATCTGTCTCACCGTTGCTTTGGATGTAATTGATAGATTACAGAGCCTGTCAAAATATTGAGCCCGTATGCGTTTGGCATGTCACAAAAAAGGGGTATCATCATCATTTTCCACCAGACCCGAGTATTTACGAGTAAACTTCCTGTTCTAAAGTGCAGAGCTACAGCTCCATGTGGAAGGTTTTGACTTAAAAAACAAACAAAAAAAGAAAGGGTATTGATGTTTTTATTGCTTCCAACTAAATGCAAGAGTTTCTGCAACTAATACATTTCAAAGTCACAAATGTCTAATTTATCCCTAAACTGCAACTTGCCCCCTCCACATTTCTTCTTCCAGCTCTCCCACCTCTGTTCACCCACCTCCCCTCACCCCCAAATCAGCCTCAAGGCCCAAATGATAACAACAGGGAGAGATATGTTTCAAGGAACTCCCCCCCATGTGTTACTTCTCCTCCAGTGCAAGCAGCCTTGGATGTCCCAACAAGTCTAACTCCCTCAAAAAAACAACAACTGCATCCTTCATCTGGGCACACAGTGAGGTCAGCAAACACAAACAGCGTGAGACATGTGCAGGCTCACAAAACACAGCAAATGGAAGACAACTAGAAACGCAGAAAACCCATCAGCTTCAGCTTCAGTTTGTACACCCACACATGCAATGAAGTCCCAATTCCCCCTTGAATATTGCCCTAGCGATGCATGCGTGCGGAGTCTGAACAGGAAAAAACAAAACGGGGGGAAAAAAACAAAAACAAAGGGATTTTTGTTTTCCGCCATTATTTGAATGTTTGACTCTGGCACAATACGATACTTCCTCTCAGACGGTACAAAAAGAATTGTTGAAGAGACATACAGTAAGAGGCAACTCAGCTTTTTCACCATGGACTGAAATTCAAAATGACCAATCCTAAAACTTTTTTTTTTTTTTGGTTCTTCTGTGTTCATTTTAGTGATTCTAAATGAACATCTGTGTACTTTGTTTTACACGGCTGATGTGCTACTAGCCTCGAGTTAAAGGAAGTCAGTGTTTCAGCATCTTTGCCATTTTATGGAACTTTCTCCCAGATTTGTGGTGCATAGAAACTGAATGCGTTATTTTCTTTCCATAATAAAGGTTTGTGATTTTTTTTTTTTTTTTACAAAACTGACAAACTGATAATATAGAAGACAAAAGGTAGATTAAAGAACTAGAAACCTCACTGTGGAGTTATATAAAAATGCTTCTTTTCTGAAACACAATTTAACTTTTTTATAATCAGTACATCATGTCCTTGTAGAGGGGACAGTCAAATCTAGCTTTAAATACCCCCCCCCCCCACAAAAAAAAAGTCTTGTTCCAGTGGGGTAATGATGCATTTAAAAGATTATGTTGTCTTTCTCAATACTTTAAGTTCAAGCCTTTTATAGCCATATTACATCAAATAAAACCAATTCACCCAAACTGGACACACACAGTAGAAAGGACGGGTATCTTTTTATCCATTTCCAAACTGTTTTTGTCATACAAGAGATAGACTGCAGATAATCATCCTGATGGCATCTTTTGTATCATTCTAGGTAAAATATGTAGTGCCATGCAGGCATCAGGTCTGCTGACGTGTGTCTTCAGGCTGCAGTGCGTCATACCACAGTCAAATTATGAGTGTCAAACAACATGCCAATTATTGCCTCTTGCAAATTGAAGCTTTACTACATGGACTGAGCACAAGCTGGAGGAGCTGAATGCTTATCCAGTATCTGGGATGTCAATGTGATTGTGTTTTACAGTCAAGTTTGTTGCTGCTAGAGGAATTTATTGTGTGCCGTCAGAGACAGACAAGAGTCAGCTGAGAAAAGATGTCACCGGAGTAAGGTTGATATATAAAGTAGAGTAATGTGCTTTTGTTTATTTTTGTCACAGTTTAAAGAGCCCAACGCAAAACACTGGAATCGCTCAGGTTGTTGAAGACATCAGTTTTCCCAAAGCTGTTCAGGCAACAATACCAAAAAGATAACTTTTGAATATGTTTCAATTACCATATCAGACAAAATAAATACTAAAAAAAAAAAAAAAAAAAGCTTGTGGTTTATTAAATGAGAGGGCAGGGCAATTAATCAAATCTGCATTTCAATTTTGGCTCCAATCAATTACAGAAAATTGTATCAACAAACAGTAATTACTGTTCCACAATAGTTTTTGCCTGTGTTTTTTATAGTGCATAAAAAGGTTTTCAAACTCAATTAGCAATTATGTAAAATTGTGATTGTATTATTCACAAAAATAGTAATTATTTCTTCCCCATAACTGAACAGCCCTGATATTTGCAAATATTATTAAAAGACTTGGAGGTTTTTAAATTAAAAGTTTATTTCCGTTTTAGAATATTTACCCAAGCGTTCAAACATTTTTAACCTCTAAAACAAAACAAAAAAAAAAACAAACACTAACTTAGTTATTAGAACGAATACTTCAATGATAATTATGTCAAGAAGCTTTCAAACAAATAGTCAGTTAAAGGGTTACATTGAACTTTATGTTCGAGGTGACAATGTAGAGGAGCTTTAAAAAGGCTAAAGCTGAAACTCAAAAGCATTTTCTCATTCATCAGGAACTCATTGTTATTCTCATACTGCTCATCATGTGAAGTTACTGTTTTATCCAAAGTTTCAGCTTCCCACTAACCCTAAGCATTTCTCTTCTTAGAACTCAATATGCAAGATTCCTATTAAAACTTTTCCCCTTGTCCCATATGTGACTCAATCTACTTTCCCAGTGTTTCAACCCTCTCATCGCAAACTCGCTGAAACTTAAGCCCTTAAAAGGAAGTAACTCTGGCCTGCTTATAGCTGGGCAGCATTGCTTTCATTGCACTTCAACTCTTGGTGATGTAATTTAACCCACTTTGAGCCTGACAGGCCCTGTTCTTACTCTATATTTATTACTAATAGATTGTGTACTCAGTTTAACATTAGGATCCACTGACCAAAACAGTGGGGAAAAAAACTGGAAGTGGGGGGGGAATAAAAAATTACAGCTGGTAAATTATGTCAGTTGAGTTGAAAAGTTAAGCCAATCTGCTGCTTAAAAAAAAAGAGGGAAATTATTCCTTTCCCCTTTCTGCAATTCTCACCAAACTAAAACATGTTCACAAGACAAGAACTTCACTCTGTTAAAAAAAAAAAAAAAAAAGTCAGAGAGAAACAGCTTTTGGCTACAAACAGGAAAGCAACAATCGGCTTACTTTTCATTTACGGTTACTGGACACTTTTGTTGTCACTATAAAACTTTATGGTACTTGACGTCTACATGTTTTTTGGTACAGCAGCTACCTCCTGATTAGGGTTTAGCATCATAAACATGTATTCCCATCATTAGGAGTCTCTGTTGAAGCATTTTAGAGCATCATGAGAAGACATTTATCGTCCGTGGAAATCCCCACTCCGATAATATGCTGCCGTTCCCTTTACGTTCACCAGGTTAGAAGTATGGAGAGGAAAGAAACAAACAGATGTGTTTTTCTGCATTTATATTTTCAGAAAATAATGAAAAACACAGAAATTCACATAACATCAAAATAAGAATGCCCAACCTGTAGTCTTCACCTAAACCCCAATCCTTGAAATGCAAACCACCCATCTCTCATTCCGTAAATAACTCCATATTCTAAACCTTAAAATCTAGATCAGGGGTGGGAAACTCCAGGCCTCAAGCACCGGTCTCCTGCAACTTTTAGATGCATCTCTACTTCATCACACCTGAGTCAAATAATGAGGTCATTAGCAGGACTCTGGAGAACCTGACTGCACTTAGGAGGTGATTCAACTGTTGGATTCAAGTGTGCTGGACCAGGGAGACATCAACAAACCAGGGATGTCTAAGAGTTGCAGGACACCGGCCCTCGAGGACCAGGATTGCCCACCCCTGATCTAGATGGTTACTAGAATTCATCTTACTCAGTTTTAACATATAATTTTATAAAAAGATTTTAAAGCACTAATATTGTAGTAATTGTTATTTTCTTCTAGAAATAGACTGAAAACATTTACTACCATACAGTGTGGTATGTGTTTTGCTATAATGATAAAAAGGTTAATAAAAAAATTTGGTTTCCAGCCATCATGGCATAGGATTGTCACTATAAAATCATTATTATGAGAATTATTTCTAAAAAAAAGTATATGATACTAGCAAATGCTTAGATAATTACCTCTCCCTGGTGCCAGCTATGACTTATAACAAAAGCAGAATCTAAACTGTGGCTTGTTTCAAATCTAGTTTCCCAGCCTTATTTACTCAGGGGGAAATACGTTGTTTTTTTTTTCCTTCATTCAGAAGTCGCTGGCCAGAAAGATTCCCAGAAGTAACTAATGTGTGGAGGAACCGGTAGGCACTGGTTGCTGATGACTGCTTAATATATTGACGTCAAAGCTGATGCATGGTGTAATTTGAACTTGTTCTGCTGCTGAGAAACATGCAGAGTGCAGAGCTTTCTGTGCATGACTTTACCTTTGAAGATAAAAAAAGATCTAAATATTTGCCTCGCATTTTATTTCTGTAAGTTTAAAGCCGCCTTGGTTGCTGATGACTGGTTATGCCCCCAAAAACCACATGAGTTCCCTTTCAACTAAAATCATTTAGACCAGTCTAAAGTTTGTTTAAGCCATCTGCCAAAATCCTCAACATCATCAGTGAAAACGTGCACAATTAAAAACTAGAAGAACCACTTAACTCCTATCAGTCATCTGAAGAATGAGACACAAATCTGTAGATCTGCAGGATTCATGGCCCCATGATGTTCCAGGTTTTTCTTTTGTGGCAAATTTCAGCTCCAGCAATCAATAGCTTGCAAAATAAAAAATTTTCATGAAGAAAGACTGAAACTATACTCTGACTAAGAAAGCTTGTGCACTGGAGATGAATCATTAAGGCAAAGGCAATTTTTACATGAAAAGTCCCAACATCTATCTTTTTATTACAGGGAGGCAAAGCAAACAGGAAGTGAAACAGTTTCCCATATTGAGCTATCCTGGTAAAGGGCCAGCATCTTGACTATGGACTGGTACTTTGAGAAAAGGAATATGCATAATGATTTGGGTATACAACATACTTGGGAAACAACCGACAATTGTAGTTGATCAGGAAAAAAAAAAAAAAAAGCCAATATGAAAAAAACAAAAAACAAATATAAATCAAAACTGCAACACTGAGAAAATCTGTGACGATACTGAAATTTACAGAAGGGGAATGTTTGGAGGCATCTAGTAGTTCACAGAACCCTTTCACTCGTTATCTGAACCATCAGAAAATGAGGCCACCGCCTATCACAGCTACTACCAGCAGAAATGGGCTGAAACTGGTTTCAAGGACTGTTGTCACTACAGTGACCTTGACTGTGTTGGTTCACAGATCTACAAAGCCATCAGCGTACGCAAATCCCAATGAGAACCACTTGAAACCAAAAAGCAAGGATATTTAAGTTTGCCCGATCTTTGTCTTTCGACGCTTTTCGGATCAGCTTGGGTGTGCTCTTCATGCCAGAGTTTTCAACATAACCCTGCTGACTGACTCGCAACATGCTGGTTGAGAAAATTGGATGCCATCCCACAGCAGTGTGCGACCAAGCTGGTGGCCAGCATGAAGAGCAGGTGCCAGGATGTCGGGGTTGTGCATGGGTTTTCCATTCCCAGTAATTCTTCAATCCCCCAATCCAAAGAAAGACACCAATGAGAAGACAGTAGCAGAATGAGCAGTTTGGCATTTGGAAAGGATTTGGCTACGTTTTTCATGAGCGCACAACCCACATATTCTACTCTGCTGCTCAATCCATAAAAGCATTTTCTTAAAGTTTATATTTACAATTCCATTTTTAATTTCCATAAAAAAGGAGTAAAAAACAAACAAACAGCTAATTCGTAATGATCATCTTTCAGCTTTGTTAAAAGTCAATCAAAAGGCTACGTAAGCCACCAGAGCTGCATAACATCGCCATTGTGGTATCAGTATGTTTAATATCCCAATCGCAAAGCTATGCAACAACCTCTCAAAGCCGTATGATACATTCACATTCTATGTACCAATATTATGTTAAACAGTCACAGGGTTTCCCCCAGAAAACTTGCTAAGCCCGGTGGTCAGGGCGCCGAGGCGGTCCACCGTGTTTTTGTATTAAAAGATGTTAAGTAGACAATAAAAGTAAAAATATCACTGGGTAATTATATGTTATGGGAAAACATAGTCAGTGAACTGCTATATAAACCCACAACTAGTCTTAAAAACAACTAATCAAAAAATACAATTAAAATAAATATAAATTATGTCCACTTCTGTTAAATCCAAATTAAGTCAGCGGCTCCATCAGGTCCCCCAGAGCTTCAGGGGCCCCATAAATGCTAATATTTTAACATAGACCAGCAATGAGATTATCATTGCTGCTAAATTGGACATAATGGTTTCAGCGTATATAAATTAAAAGACTTTAAATTATTTAACATTTATATGTAAGATTTTAAGGAGCTGGCAAGTTTACTTTGTAGAAGTTCAAAGAACAATATTCATAGTCAGATTGGTTTGTTGCCACAGCTACAATCTGATGCTGTGAGTTTAATCTTTGAGTTTCAGCTCCGTTTGTTCACAAATACAAATGATTAAGCTGCAGTTATAATTTATTGCTTTTTAGGTTAAACTACTCCCCCTGTCCTAGATTTCACTAAATCCAACACAGAAGCTGTTAGAGGTGCTGATGTTTTTATCAACAAAAAGGGCCCCCAAGTCAGATTCTGCTCCAGGCCTCATACACCCTTGGACCGGCCCTGCATGATATAGTAATCCGCTGCACTGAGTAGAGATGCGCAACAAATGGGAGATTTAATTCAATGCTGCTAATGTGGCTTTAGTAGCTCTTTCATTTCGTGTCTCTAGAGCTTTTTACAAGGGAACACAGAAATTATTTAGTTTTTTTATTGTTTATTCAATGTTGCAAAACTCAGAATTTTTGTGTTTATTGATGTAAAGCACTTTGAAATGCTTGCTGCTGAAATGTGCTATACAAATAAAATTTGATTGATTGGTCGAGTTTCTGGACGAGTTTTTCAGATGTCCGGTGGCCGCGCGCATTAACTCTGACTATTTGGGCAAAACATTTGATACGGCTTTGGTGCTTAGTGTAACCGGAAAAATAATACTAGTAATAATAATAAAATAATATAAAATCAGCGTGATGCATGACTGCGAGGAGAGCGCAAAAGCTCCTCACCGGGTTAAACCTGCACAATGAGTGATTAGCACTGGGTCGTTAACCACTAACGCACCGGCTAACCAGGAACACAGACCTAAACTTTATCGGGAAGACGGGGCCAAACGCTGGGCAGCGTGTTGAGATGTAAACGTCGCATAATGTTTTGTTCACAAATATACATCATTCTCACCGCTCCTCAAAGCACGACTACAAGATATTCCTGCGGTTCACGTAGAGCTGCGCAACCAGAGCTAACGCAGTGGGTTTAAATGGTTTAAATGCATAAACTATAAATATATCTTCTATAAACATATCTTTTAGGAATAAATCTGCTATGATAGTGAAACGCTCAGAGCAACAGAGCAATCCGGCTTAAAGAAAAGGCGATTTTTTATTTTATTTTATTTTCCTACAAAAAAAATAAATAAACAAGAAAGGCTTAGCCTGACGGTGGCGCTAGTAAAGCATGGCGGGCCGCCAGGCCTATAATACACTGGGGGAAACCCTGCAGTCAGGTAGACTCCATACTTACTGCGCCCAGTCTGCCATGGACTTTCAGTCCAAGATTCATTGTGACATTAGTCATGTATAAAGAATTAAAAGTCCTTGCCATCATTCCCATTATGTGTTTTCGTAGTAACTTCTGGAAAACACAACTTCAGTCAGAATATCATTAACAGAATCAATTTTTAACTCTATATAAGCTGGGCCAACTAGAGTTCTCTTAAAGTTTACTTGGAAACCTGTCAGACTAATTCATGCTACCCAAATTGCTCCTGTAAATAGGTCTACCACCATCCTTTTGACTGGTCTAATAACCAATTCAGCAGGAAACCATTTATCTGTCATGCCAGTAAGCTTCTGCCGTTACCACATGAAGAAAGTTTATTACTCAGCTCAAGGCTCCTGAACAAAATACTAAAATATATGTATTGTTCTAATGTTTCAACATAATTTGACTAATGGCTTAAGAACAGCTAGTTGTCAAGCATTTTAACACATGTGCCGAGTATTTAACTGTTCTCTGAAAAAAATGTTTACAGTTTACACAAATCTGGCAATATCTGGTTAACTGCATATCTAGCTTCCACATTCATTTAGTTTCTTCTTCTCATTCATGCTTTCTTGTCTTCTCTCCTCTTTTTGTCAAATCTTTCTTACCCTGCTGAAGGCATTCAGCTAAACCGGCCTAATAACATCTTCCCTCTAAGCCATCTGGTCTAATGAGATTGGGGCTTTGCACCAAGACAGACACATGCAAAGCAAGTACCAGGGGACAAATGTGACATAGGTGGGTTGAAGGCCAACAGGACAAGAGAGTGATGGATTTTTTTTATTAATTAAACACCCAGGAATGCACAGGCCTTGAGAGAAAATGTCACACATGGCTCACACATGGCTTATCTCTGGAAGTATTAAGAAATAGACAAACAACTCAACAACAATGGAGGACAAACTACATGTGTTTGTGTGACCCATTTTTAGAGGCTTTTCTGCCGGAGCACGGGGCTGAAGATAAGAATGAACGCTTTGCCACTGAATAACCCTAAACCCCGAGTGAATTCAAGCTTATCTGACACTCCGTGGAAAACACAAACAACTGCTTGCAGTCAGTTCATCAACTGTAAAAGCCTCTGTGATGACTGAGCAGTCAATTTTAATTAAAAACAAACTGATCGATATAAGGTTAAAGTATTCTTAATCCACTGCTTGATTTTGCTCTGCATTCTATCTAGCTTACAAGATCTCGAGCATTTAATGAGATTGAAAAGATTTGGCTTGTCAAATCAAAATCAGCTTCTTTATGCAAACACAATGACACTCAACCTCAGGGGTTCTGGATTTTTCTCTATGAGCACCAGGGAGCAAAGATTAGTTTGAGTGTATGATCATGAATTCTCTTTGAACAATATCTGTTAGGATAATACGTCTACATATTTTTAAGCGAGTAATGTTTCTTTAGTACCCGCTTTATAATTAGACATACTGTCGAAGATGTTTCATTTTATTCTTATTTGAGATTGCTTTTTAGCATGCTAGTTTGGACAGAACTAAAGCAGTGCTGCCATTTGCTCTGGCTCTTTCCCTCATCTTTTAAATGCCATCTCTCTCAGTAGGTATGTTTACATGCACACAACTATTCATACACACAATAATTCTACACAGGAGACTGCCATGTTCACAATATTTTCTGCAAACCTTTGCTTAAATAAGATCAGGTTTAAATTAAGCAATCAAAGAATATTCAAACACAATCATGTTCAGTAACAGAGCTCGCCTGCTTTATACCTCGTTATATTGATATTTGTGCCATTTTCAAACACTCACAGCTGTTCTACGGTGCAGGTCCTCAACCTGAGCAGAAAAGGTGCTGTACGAAAAGATTTGGGTGCAAGTCAGAACAACAAATGAAGCCCCTTGTTCCAAGGTTTGTAAAGATAAGAAGGATTGGGCTGGAGACGTTACAGATGGAAAGAAATGTGAAAAACCCTGCAAATGCCTCATGTAAACAGCATTTTCATTTCATTCAGTCATGACTGAACAGATTTTTGTTTATTCCCAGTGTAATCTCATCAATGTCCACATTATGTAAATGCATAAACAAGGTTTTCCATTCAGTTTATTTTTGTAAAGCTGGAAGATGAGTTTTATTTCACACTTTAAAATCTAAACCTTTATATTTTATTTAGTTATGTTAAAAAAAAAAGAAAATTGTACATTTTTATTTAGAAATGGCTTTTTTGGGGGTGAATACATAAGTGAAAGTGAGTCCACAGAATAATAAACATTTTAACTGGCAGTCATTCTTCGTCATATCTATGTTTGAAACTTATTCTGAAATAAGAACAGACAAACTCTCAGTTGCTCCACTTGTTTACGTCTTCCTGTCGGTGTTAAACAATTTCACCTCTGGAAGATCCAAAAAGCTTTTGCACCTCTTCAAAGTCTAAAATATTTAGAGTGACCAAACCTGATGATAATTCCTCACCTAGAAGATGTTTTTTAACCAAAATAAAATGAATAAAAAACAAGTGGAGGATTACAAAGCCTATATGGATCGACAACCCATCTTCAGAATTAGAAGCATCTGAAATTACACAGAATTGTTGGGATCATATTCTGCTCACTGTTAGTTCAATGAGAGCAGGCAAAGTACATTTATTTGATAATATGATGTGAATATAGGTAGTGTAAAAAGTGCGCTATTTAATGAAATTAATATTCCCAACTAGCCTATTTGATTGGTTGTTGGTGTAGTGGGGAGGTTGTCAGGCGGAGGCCAGTTTGAAACCTTGAATAGAGGTGAAGCTGAATTTAATTAGGAAAAAACATCATTAGATTTTTGTGCAACTCTTAAGTTTGTGATTACCATAAAACCAAACCAGTCTTGTGGGTCCAACAGTGGGGTGATGACTACCAAGAAATGAATTAAGTTACTACGCTCAACTGTTTCGCTCAACTACATTTCAGCGTAGTAAGAAATATTGCATTGTTTACAATTCAGAAGGGATATTGTTTTGCTGGGAAAAGAGGAAGCCTGCCCACTCCAAGGAGCAATGAAGCACAGTGCAGACTCCCTCCTAAAGGCATGTCACATCCTACCATTTCCTCATTTTTTTTATAACTCCACCAAAGATGCCCAAGAACAAGATGAGGAAGTAACAAAGTTCAAATGATCTTTATCAGTACATATATGCATCACGTAACACAAGCTCACGTGCCTCTATATTTGATTCATCCCTTTTTCTCATGGTTGATTTATGATTGTGTGCATTGCGTTTTATTTACTTGTAATTATCTTATTTAGCTCCTTCCTTTATTTAGGAATTGTTCAAATTTTGCCCCTTGCACAGGAAGCTCTGTCAGCTTTAATGAACTCCTGACCGCAAGGAAAAAGTTGCAGCTGTGTTTATGGTAGAAAAGAAATTATGCATTTAAACAGTGAACAGAACAAAAGTACTTAATTGAGAGACAACATGCTCAAAGTAATCATTTCCTTGTGGCCCACCATCACAATAAAAACGCCAGCATACAACACTTACATAGATTAAAATAATAATGAAAAAAATCCCAGAGGTACTTTGAATTGATCCAGGCTTTAAGTTCACTGATCTTATAGCAGATAACTGTTGGAGCTGCTTAAGATTTACTTACATTCTGAATGTAAAGACAAGCCAAAACCACTACCAGTATGAGAGCATACTGAATTGGCTGAGAAGTAAAAATATTGAGCTGTTGCTGACAAGTTCAGAACTCCAGTAACATCACAGACATGGCAGGAAACGAGTCATTCTGACCACCTTTCCTGTAAAAAGACAAATGTGTTTGGGGTCATTTTGGATGCAAGGCAACCAGACAGGGGAAGAAAAAAAAAAAAAAAAAAAAGGTAAGCGCTTATTCAAAGTGTGACAGCTTGTTAGTGGTTAATGTCTAGTTAGTTCTACATACTTGGTTTTAACAACACCATTTAATAAATTTAAACAGGTCAGTTAACTTATACTTATAAAAGTATTAAACAAGGTGGCTGGCATTTAAGTTAATGTCGCCTGTTTGAATATTAGCAACTTGCTGATAGTCCAATCATGACTCCGTCTCACTGCAAACCCAAACTTTATTCAGTCGGGTAGGAAACGGGCAACACTGAAATGTGAAGGTCAAAATAACCAGCATTTCCTTCCCATCGCTACTCTGTTAAATAATGAAGGAATTGGCAGCTGTGGCAAATTATACATTAAATATGTAGTAGATGCTATACTTTAAGGTTAAACCATTAATTCAAAAAGAGTTGCATTTATTTTTCCCCCTTTTCACAGGGTCAGACTGGAGCTAACAGAATCAAACAGTTCCAACGTAGCCTGCAAATTCTAGTTGCTCAAGGAAAATACAAATATATAATGGATATGATATTACTTAGTATAAAAGACAGATGTCACTCTTTTCCAAAAAGAAAAGGAGAAAAAAAGTCAGTATGAGGAGTTTAATCTGTCCTTAGAGCCATCAGTCTGTCAGTGAGCCTGGTCTCTAAGCTAGGCAGCATAAGATTTACCAACAGGCTACAAACCCATTGGACACACACACTGCTGCATACTAATCAGGTCACCTGTTGCATAGCATTACACTCAAACCAGGCACATGCATGCATTCAAACACATGTAGATTCCCAACTGTATACAGTAATGGTGCCTTTTAAGCTCACAGATGTTACCTCTGAGTTTTAATCTCTACTGTGCATGTGCAGAAGCAGTCCATAAGAAAAAACAATGAAGCTCACTAAAGGTCTTCAATTTTTCCAACAATGTCAAAGTAAAATAATTGGGTAATTAAGGTATAAAGGCTGAATCAACAAAACGGAACGGGGCTAAAAGCAACTCGGACGTTATGATGAAGAAAAAAACAAAAACAAAACATTTTCAGCAGGTAAAGCAGCGCACAGCTACAAACACTCACCCGGATTAGCATGACGGTCAGAAAGCTAAACAAATAACTCGCAAAATTATTTAAGTCTTCGAGCTGCGATGTAAGACGCTGGTTCAGTTCTCGCTGTTGAACCGCTGCTACGCGCTACAGGTAGTAATATTTGACAGACGGAGCTTCGCTTCTGCTCCACCTGGTAGAGACTCTAACACCGAACCTCTGCTTAAAGCTGTGGCATCCAACTTAAAATAATACATTTTACATACGTATTAAAACTTTCGCTGTCCTAACATGAGACAGATAATCTCTGAAAAAATAATTGATCTCCTCCTTGTTCTGCATAATTACTAGCAGTAATCAGCTAGCCGCCATGCTAACAGGAAGTTTTCATTCAGTATCTCAGGATTGTTTATTGTAATGGATCCTGTATTTGCCTTTGAATGTTAAGTTTTATACTTGAATTTCTTTGGCAATGTTGAGAGGTTTTATTTTGACTTTTTGCATTATTTAGCCTCTTCAGAGCCTTCATATGTTATCAGTCTGTTAAAGATAGTATTACCGATAGCAGTACAATTTGCACAATGTCTGTTTTGTTTTTTTCTTGGAAAAAGTTATTAAAAACTAGTTTTTGTCTAAATTAAGGTAAATTCATGGCTCCTTTTCCCACATAATGTAACCGGTAGTGCTTATGATTAAAAACATAAATAAATTATGTGATCGGTTCCTTTTTCATGGTTCCTTTTTCCACATAATGTAACTGGTAGTGCTTATGATTAAAAAAATAATTATGTGATCGGTATCGGTGATCGGCCCTCATGGGTGATCAGAATCAGAATCGGCAGGAAAAAACATGATCGACACATCACTACTAAAGAGTCAAAGATCACAAATGTACCAGGAAAAAAGGCTATCATTAGTTAAGGGCAAAGTGCTAGTCAGTGTTTGACGTCAATTAAATATTGCATAGTTTAAAAGTCTGACGATAACTATGGTAGTTTCTTTAAATATAGGATTGAACTTTAGGTTTGGTAGGTTGTGCAGATTGACTGTACGTCAGTTGTTGTGGGGCATCACTGTCTAGAGTTATTTTCATACATGCCACTCATCAAAACCTAAGGATTCCAGCGCATGTGTGAAGAATGGCAATCACTTGCTTCAATGCTCTAAAGAGTTTGTTTTACATTTGCACCATGAAATACTGTATTTGGTATGAAGATTTTAAGAAGCCAATAGCATTTAGGTGTCCTTGGTGAACATTTATTTCCTCAAATAAATTAAATAAAGGCTTGCAGTAGGATTGGAATGATTGAAAGAGATTGTATTACCGTTATTAATACAAACAGTCATGTTGCATTTGTCACAATTTCACCATTATTCCCAGTTAATGGATTTCTGCACTACTTTGGACCAGAGTGAGCTGTGAATAAATAAAGCTATGAATGCAGATTTTTCACACTAATCCCTAGAAATAACAGGAATCTAATTACATTTAATAAAGCGTATAAAAATCTAAAATAAAGTAAAGACAAATCATCCTCTTATCTTTTTTTTTTTTAACTGCTTATGTTCAATATTTGGTCTGGGTTGTATTCACAGATCCACGCTCATCTGCCTATTTACTGAAGTGTTTACCAGTAAGAGAAGGTCTGCTGTCAAAAATAAACACCAACCATCTGTGGAGTTTTGCATATACTGACGGAAGAGGGCTGTTGGAATGAAAAGAAAACACTTGGCTGGCTTCTAGGGATGTTATGCATCTTCTGCTTTCAAAATACCAGTGTTTATGCATAATCACCACATACCTGAGAGGCATTTAAAAAAAAATATAGACGGACAGCAAAATATACCAACTGATAGTTTGAAAAACCCCCATTATCATGTTGGTTAACATTTCCCAGTGATCTGAAAAAAAACCCCAGCCCTTTTTACACAAAAGGTATTAATTGTCTAGGTAGCTGATCCATTTGCATGGCTTTGTCATGTTCTGCAAACAACACAGATGTTTTCCTAATAGACAGAGAGCCTCTCTGAATACTCATTGACATATTTTTTTCCTCCAACAGCCACTGCTTCATTCCAGCCGTCTTTCATATAAAAACACATCTAATTCATTTCCAATATCATCACTGGGACACACCGTCTCCCACCCCCATCTATCTCATTATAAATAGCCGCAGTCTTTTCAGTCACAAAGGTGTCCATTCATTCAGAGTTTGTCTAGACACACATGCACTGCTAAACTGATACTACGCAGGCCAGCTCTAAGAAAAAGGCTTAACATATTAGGAAGATGGAAACATGGTGCCTGTGCTCTGGTGCTCCTAAGTATGCCTTCTTCAGGAAAGAAGATATTTATAACTCTGTTGTAAGCCAAACACATTTACTCTTGAAATAAGTCTTTAGTGTCCAGCCAAACATATGCCAGCAGAAATGTAAAATACAATCTGCAAATATATTAAGTAAGGCAGACATTAGGGCGCCATTGTATAAAGACAACATGAAACTGTAATATTGCAAAAGTAATACAAATAATGACATTGGTTGCAAATAACATGTTTTTACCAACTCTTCTTCTAGAAGAGGTAGTAAAACTCTTCTAGTGATGTTAAGATCAAGATGTCCAAACCACTCTGACATTTAGCATCTCAGCAACTAAAACCTGCATCAGTGTGCCAGCTAAGTGTGCTAGCATAGCATGCTAGTCAATAATTAATGATGATGCTGTCCTGCATCTTTTTCTGTCAGTTCCAGTCACACATAATGAATTAGAACTGTATTAAAATATATTACAAGTCAAATTACATGCAAGCTAATGTTTGCCTGCCCGTAAATTTTTTAAGGGAGCTTAATTAGGGAAGAGTAATAAAACAAAGCCTGGAATAATAGAGAAAATTAGAACACACACAAAATAACCCTGCAGCTCAAGTACACCATAAACACAAATAGGAGATTATTTTATTTAAAATAAGTTAATACACAAGCAATGGAAACAATTCATGGAATAAAGAGATGGCAGGTTTTTCAGGCAATTTAGTGCCAAAATTAAGACAATGTAATACTGTAAAAGCAAAATTCATTGGTTCATCTTGGTAGAATTTCGATTTCTGATAAGTCACTGAACAGGTAACTTATGAGGCAACTTTCCATATCAGCAACAGTGATGCATATAATGACAGTCTGATAGTTTGTACTGAAAACAAAACCTCCTTTTTGCTAAGCTTAGGCTTATATACTGATCCTGCAGTAGCTTTAAGCTACAAGAGCTAAAGAGAATCTATGCAAAAAATGATATCATGCTTTCAAGATTACAGTGTACTAACCCCATATATTTCATTTACATATAAAGCATTAAGCCAATGCTCGCTCTCTCTCACACACACACCAGTTTCCTGCGGTGCAATCTAAAGGTTACGAGCACAGTGATGAATCATCAAAACTGTAAGAAGCCTACGAAGGAAAAAAAAAAACTGGCAAAATTTTTGAATGCGAAACAAAAAGTATCATACACAGTCACAGCTCAAACCAAACAACCTTTCAGAGAGCAAATTGATTCTGAGTTGCCTCAAACATTTCGAAACAACTATGTCTTTCTTAAACAAAGTGTCAACACCCAAAAGTGTGATTGGCCTACTTACAGAAAGCCTTTGTGAGACAACACTAGATACCTCTGACATGCTTTAAAAGGGGAGCGATGTCGCTCATCCTCTAAACGAGAGCATCTCAGTCGTGCTTTCAGGAACCTCAAACCAAAATAGGTTAGAAAAGCCACAATAGGTTTGAAATATACATTTTATTTTTGATGATGGGTAATGCACTATAAAGCTGTTGAGATGCATTTAAAACAGAAAGGTGATGATACTCATTAATACACAATGATCCTTAGAGCAGTGTCACTGAGTGCTGCAGAGTGTGATTAGCTTAATTGCTAAAGTTCTGCAGTACTAAGGAGTTTAATCACTTTAAAAAAATGTAGTCATTTAGTTTCAGTGGCAGCTGATAAAGTAAAAAAAATGCTTATGAAAGTACAGGTTTTTAAATGTAATACTTACAGTTTGACCCTAATTAAATGTGCATGTTAATTTCTACTACCTATGTTTATCTCTAAACCACTTCACTAAGAAGGCTTTTAATGTAAATAGTATTTTTCAACAGATTTTTAAATTATTTTACTGCATGTTTGGGCCCAGTATCTTATAGTAGTTAAATTTTTTTTAAATTCATTTTTACCAGTAACCAGCCCGTGCATAACAGTAGAACAGCAAAAAACAATCCATTTTGAACTGATAAGCTTTAGTTTTGCTTTCAAAAAGAAATACAACTTGTAGTTTATGAATACTTTCCACATACTAAATATAGACAATGCTGAAATATTAAAAGAAGAAGTAATGTAGCTAATAATGCACATATTTATGTTTAAAGATTTGTTTTCAGCAGATCTATAATATTCACATCCATTGGCTAATCCAGTCGTCTTTCAAACAGCACATGATTTCTTTCAATATACAGTCCTGTGTGCCTCCACAGAGCCAGAATCCTCTGGGAGCAGCACACACAGAGGCCTGCTTGGATAACTTAATGCCATGGAGGTCATGTGTGTAACCTCAAGCATTTAGAGTAAAGCTTCCTCCTGAAGCATGACTGTATCTACTCTACGTTTACTGGATGAGCTGTACGAGTACTGCTGAGGTTTATTCAGGGCACACAGAGGTACAAGAGCGTTGTGACGTCAGTAGAATGGAATCTGAACCGGTGTGAAAAAGTCGGAATACAACAATGTGCCTTAACAAGCACACACATGTTCACTTATTAACTCAAAGGCAAGAAGAAACCGAAGATGCGCATGTGTGAATACACACTCACTCTTCTCTCGGTTAAGGTTACAGCTGTTAGACAGCAGCCAAACTGTGTGAGAATAAACACAGAATACATAATCTATCTTGTTTGTACCAGACTGCAGCATCTGCCAACGCTACTTTTACCTGAAATAACATTTACATAAGAGATGATGGTTAACTCATAAAAACACGGTGAAACTAAAACTAAAAATTACAACCGAAGAGGGCAAAACGGGTGTCCCAGAACCCGTTCTCTCTGAACGTCATCATTTACAATGCCTGACAGTCCAATCTCTGTCAAACATCACATCATGCCCTCACTTCTTACTTTTATTGCCCTGTTAGTTGAGCTTTAACATCTATTGTAAATAGCCTAGTGCAGAAATAGAGCATTATAAATCAAAACATGGTAAAAAGACAACAGCAGCCAGAGCTGAATTTCTTTTGTGCGCTGACAGACTTGGATAATAAAACTTAATTTTCAAACAGCCATAAAAATCTAACATTCGCTCCAATTCACTGCATCCAATGTTGATTTGGGGGAAAAAAAAAAAAAACTCTGCAGCCACAATCACACTTGCACCATTTAGACAACATTAACCATTAACTTGCAGATAAATTGCTTCACTTTTTTTCCACTGCACACCTCTGAATTGCAGAGGTTCCCCAAATAGATTAAAGCACATACATGAACTGTAAAGTCCCATTCACAGCATTGGAACGCGAGTAGATCTGGGCCATACTGCTCTGAAGAGAGCTGGGCTATGGAACGGCTTACATCCTGTGCCAGTGTCTCAAACACAGGGGAGTGATGCACCAGAGATGAGGCTGTGTGCAGTGTGGGAACTTCAGGGTCCCATTAATCTACCCTTCAGATGTGCAAACACGCAACCTAAAGGCCACAGGATGTGCGGTTCTTCCTTTTCTGAAAACATACTAGGAGGAGGATCACAATAGAGCTGCATCGATGTAAGGAATCAATCTTTGAGCAGTGTTAAACAGGAGGCTTCAATGCAGGTCTGAAAAGACGCAACAAACCGACATTTTGTTTAAAAAAAAATAAAAAATACATGACAAAAGCCTAAAAAGTTAAAAGCACTCACAAAACCACAGGAATTTTCTGCAGAATTTTACCTTGACTTCTTATGTAGCCAAGCTTTTTCCCCCACTTTCACAAATTCTTAGAAAAGAAACATCTAAAGACCCTGAAACTTCAAAACATGAATAGAATGTGCAAGTCTGATGACCACAAAAACAAAAGGATGAAGAACATGTCAATTAGAAGAGTGACAAGTAAAGGACTACAGTCCCAAAAAGTCAACCAGGAAAATACTTTCTATAAAAATATGATGGGATTAAATACTAAAGTAACCCATCCCTCAAAAAGAGAGATTCAGACACTGCTTCAGTGTCTGAATCTCAATTTATCTCCTCATGGAAACCCAAAATACTACATCTGATTTTTCTCAGACAAACCCGTCTAACAAAGCGACAGCGTCGACTCACGTTCAAAGTCAGAGTCGTCGTCTTCATCCTCCTCGCCGTTGGACTCCGTCTGCATGGGCTCCCCATCAAACACCACTCCTTTCCCTGGTTTACCGGATCGATCCTGATTTCTGGAGTCCCGCAAACGGGTGAAGTACTGTACAGCAAAATCAACCAGGTCTGTTGGCCTTTGTCGCAGCACCTCCACAGTGTAGCCCTGTAGCAGTTCTGTCAACCCCACCGGTATCTCAATACTCATGGCTGTGTTTGGCTTGTTGATAGCTCCTAGATATCTAAAACAAGATGAAACAAAAAGACATGAACGTTGGATTTCTTTGATTTTACACTGCTTTTGAGCGCTGCTGCCTAGGATAATAACTTGGCATCAATCTGTGGACAATTTATTAAACCATTTTCAGGTTTTAAACTTTGGCAAAAATTATAACCGTTTCTTACACCGCTGTGTTAGCAAAAGTACACAATATGTCAATGGTATAGGTTTAAGTTGAAAAAATAAGGTTGTACTGGACATAGATGGTATATAAGACAAAATCAAATCAAGTTTTGAACTTGTTTTACAAGCTAAATCTCTGTTAGCTTTTCACTGAAACAGCACATCTATCTCCCAGAGTCTCAGAAAATGGTTAAGTTATTCTAATGGAAAGAAAAGAGAAAATGCAGGAGTAAGAAATTATGGATAAACTGTAACAGTATATTATAATGTTTCATAATTTTTGCAGCTACATGTTTTTCTAATATTGTTCAGTCATAACCAGATGTATATTTTTTTATTACCATCTTACTTTGTGGTGTACTGGGAACCACAATGCTGCCTTTTGGAAAACACTAAATAAAATTGCTCCTTCTTTCCATTTACATTAATAGAGAATAATAGTGACAACCCTAATGGTGTTGGCAAAATAATTTTCATGTGTCGAGGACTGGCACGTGGTGTGATCTATAACAGCCTGACTGTTGATTGAAACAGATGTGACTTGTAATTTCAACACAATGCATGTCTGTTAAGGCGCACTAGGTGATGACAGCCTAGCATGACGACAAAAAAAAAAAAAAAAAGAAAAAAAAAAAGGATGCACTCGGGCTAAAGTTTGACAGCCAAAAGGAGAAAGCATCGCGCAGCCTTTTGAACGCAAAAGAGTTTACCAGCCTTGTGTGACACTGCTACAACTAAGTGGCGACTTTATCTGAAGCTGAGCTGAAGAACACAGAGTTCTCACAGCTGCAAGCGGCAGATAATGAGTTTGCTTAGGGATGGACACAAATTCACTAAAACTGGTTGGGTTCACACAAATACGAGTGCTTTGCATCGTCTGAAACTGAGCTGTCAACTTGGGTGGGTGGTCGGCTCAGAGCAGCTAGCACATCTAGCTAAGCTAATACTACTGGCAAACAGCTGATTTAGAGCTAAACAAATAACTTAACCAAACTGGCTGGTAAGCGTTGGTTAAAACGTGATACCTGTATAAAGTGCAATGAAACTAAGACTGAAGTGCTGTTTCGACTTAAAGCTCATCAGTGCTAAGCTGTCATGCTAGCTAGAGAGACGACCCCCCTTTTAGCTTACGTTATAGTATGGCGCACTGGCTGTGGGTGCTAAGCCACCAGAACAGCGGCATCCAGGATAAACGTTGCCATGCAAGCGCTGCAAGTTGTGTTGGACAGGTCATGTAAGCCGTTTAACAAGCCACTTTCACGACACCAGCTATGTATGAGTCACTTACGTTCACAAATGTGTCTCCCCGGCTAAACAAGCCAGTCACCTCCTCCTCAGTCTTCCTTGTTCTCGCTCTTTATTTCGCCTCTTCTTTTTGAGCCAGTCCCTTTATCAGTATTCCTTCATAGAGAAAAAAGAACACTCTCCGAACGTAAAAACGGCCAATTTCCGTTAGCGCCACCTAACTACGCTAACCTTTGAAGGGGCTAATCTCTCCTGCCGGCCAGGTATACAAGGATGCTAGCCAAGTTCAGAGGAAGCAAAAATATTATACTTGTCTTCACCGCTGCAGCCCGACGTTTACGCACACGGTGAGGGTGGGACTTAGTGTGGCAGTAAGGCTAGCTGGCGGGCTAAGTGGCTGACCTGCTAACTAGCAACCGCTAGTTTTCCTTTGGCAACTCCGATCTCCGCGAGACACGAGTCAGCTGCTACGGCCAGGTGACACAAAAACCTGCTGCGAGCTCTCCGTTCACACCGTAGCACCACACCTCTATTATTAAAAGCTGTCCGAAACACTGAAGAAAAAAAACGCAAAACTTTTAAGGTAAGTTAATTTATAAGACGGCTAATGATATGGGGGAAAAAAACCCTGCTAAATTAATAGAAAGCAGGTCTGCTCCCCCCTAAAGAGGTAATCCTCAGCTCCTCTTGCACGGATGAACCGCTGGTTTCAGAAAGCGTGAGAAGGCGGGGCTTCTCAGACTGACAGAACGCAGAACCAATAAAAATTAAGAATGATAGCAAGACAGCCAATTGCATACAACCATGGAAGAAAGGGTGGGATTGAAGGCAGAACTATATTTGTACACTCCAAAAAAGGCCGCACCCACAAAGGTGGCTTTGAGAGCCTGACAGAAATGTTAAATCATATTTATAATTGAAGAACTTTAAAAGTAGACAAAGTAAAATCGATCTACGAGAGGTTAATGAGTTCATTAAGGTTCCCATAAAATAATCTCGATTTGATTAAACTGAAATAACCTCAAACTCTAATGTTACTTATCTCTAAATGAAAAAACTGAATGAGTATGGTAGAAAAATTTCCACTGTTTTAAAATAAGTTAGATGCGTTTTTCAGGTAGTTTATATTTGACCAAATTTAAAAAGTGAAAAACGACAGCTAAGGTTCCAGGATATGGAAGTTTAACAACAGCAACCATTTTTGTTTCGACAACAATACAAAAATATTACTAATATATTAACTTCATGGCCATAAGCCTACACTATTTCATAAACTTTTATTTCGTAAATTGACATGTGTTTTATTAAGCTGTTCTGTCCTCTTTCAAGTAAATAAATTAGTTAAAATCAAATTCAAGCTTAATGCCATTGCATTCCAAATAGGTGTGTGCATATCTACTCACTCTGCATGAACTGTGCCTTGCAAAAGTATTTCAACCCTTGAAATTTCTTGCATTTTGTCAAGTTATATAAATTCTGGGAAAACAGTTGGAGACTGCAGGAGACTTGCAGCCTCCATTGTAACAGCCAGAGATACAATGAAATGGTTTAAGTTAAACCATATTATTGTGGAAACCCAATTTGAAACGTGATGTTGACAGACTATTCTGATTGACTTTGAGCTATTTTGAACAGGCAAATTTTTCCATTGCTAGATGTGCAAAGACATGGGCGACTGAATACATATACACACCATTTATCCATCAATGTGAGAGGCTGGATAGCTTGGAAGTCCATCTCAAACCAACACAGAAACCCACAGGACAAGAAAAAAAACATGTATTCCAAGAACAATTTAGAGATACCAATTAACCTAACAGCCATGTTAGGTTAATTGGTTAATTTTTCTAGGTATAATGTTAAATTTTTCTCATTCACTTTGTTGTAATATGACATATCTTCAGTTGCAGGACTACTGATGACTCCCATTTTCCAGTTCACCTTTCTTACCTTAGCTTTCTCTGATTATTTGGTTAAGTCTTCTGTTAGAGTTCGTAGACAGAAAGAGGTCAAAAGGCACTCAGGTCACCAAGGTTTACTGTAAAGATACTGCAAACTCTCCAGTGAAGTTTGCAGTAACCCACTGACTCCAGGCAATAATGCATTAGCCCCTCTTCCATCTCTATCTTTCACCTTCTATCTGTCACTGAGGTAAAACTGTTGCCATGGCCACAAAGAACCCTTATTTAATTCCTTGAGCTGGTTTCTGATTGGCTCATCTCTCTGTTTTTAACAGAGAGATGTTAAAAAATGGACTCCTTGTGGGAATACATTTTTCTGCATGTTGAATTCCTCGTGGACCTACAGGAGCAGGAGTTAGAGGCAGTGCATCCTTCATGTATGGAGAAAGACGAAAATCAACAAGAGTGTGGATTCAGGTCATGGCTTTCCTCGAAGTGTTTCCCCTTAGAGAATTACAGCTAATGTGGTTCCAGCCAATTCCAAAAGTGACTCAACGAGAGCTGCAAGGCCTACATATTCAGAGTGAGAGGGACGCGGAAAGAGAAATATGGGACAGAAAGAAAAAAAAAAAGAAACCATAAAAAGAGTGACAACAGTATTATCAAGCACTGATATTGCAATATGGCTAGCTATGTTTAATGATGTTAGATTTAAGCAACAACAATACCAATAGAGGATGCATAACTTAAACATCAGAGCACAAAATAATAGGTATTTTGCTTTTAAATGTCAAGCTACATGCTTTAAACTTGCAGGCAATTAAACAGTGTTTGACGTTTTTGTGACATATTGACCTCACAAAAGTAAAATCAAAGCCACACACCCAAAGCAAATCTCTGAATAGATCCCACGTTCATTCATGTATCGCATGTATGAATTCAACAAGCAGCACATTCATACAAATAGGCTGACGTTAATTGTTACTACAATGCAATGCTGCCATCTATTGGTCAATAAATATAAGACAAGTGAAGAACAGCTGCTGGGTACCTGAATACCAGATAGTTTTTGGTACACACACACATCTCAATAAACTAAAATATCAATGAAAAGCCCAATTCATAAACTAAAGCTTATTTATAATATTTCATTACACCATGTGATGTATTTCAAACACTTATTTTTGTTCACATAGTTTACAGCTAATAAAACCTCAAAGTCACAGTCTCAGAAGATTAAAATATTACATAAGACTGAAAATAAATATATATGTATTTATTGTATTTTCCCGGACTGCTGAAATCAATTGGGGGAGGGAGAATGTCGATTTTTCATTTAACATTAGTCTTTCAGTTTGCATGTATGGAATGGGAAAGCATAAACATTTTTGTTGATATCCAAAAGTCTGATGATGTTTTAATTGCTAAAATTCGAGTTTAAGGAATCAAACCTAAATAAAATTCCAAAATATTTGTTTGGAATGTTAATGACTGAAGTAAAAAAAAAAAAAAAAAAAAGCCAATTATGATAACCCTAATAATAATGGAAAGCATAATGTTGACACAAGAGGGTGCAACATACTTACAAATAGAATTTGATCTGTGTTGCTGTGAATTTTTGACACTCTGAAGTATGGGTGATTATCCTCTCCAAAATTTCCAATTTCCAGTGAGCAAAAGATGGAGCAGAATATAAAGAAGCTGTAAGATCAGAAGTATTTCTATTTTAATGACTAACCTTATGTGACACTATCTATGATTTTGGTTTGTGGCTATAAAGTGTGGTTATTTTCAATTATGTTACTCTTTCATTACCCTTCCACTGTTTAATACTATCTTAATATACATAAAAGCCCATCTAGGGACAAGTGCTGCAAATTGGCTCATGCTGTAAACACCTGCTGCTTTATTCAGTCGGTCCATGTTATTGTGTCTGCTCTATAATATAAGCTTAATAAATAAATACAAATAAATATGAATTTTACTTCGCTTATTTGAGATCAGCACAAACAAGGATTTATATGCTGTGGAAAAATCTGCCCCATGCAGGAGCTAGTTACCCTCATTACACTAAATATGCGTTTTTACTTTTTCAGAAACATTTTCATCTTTAAAATAAGTTTTAACATGAAGTTAAGAGTAAAATAACATTTAAACTCCCACAAGACAGAGAATACGATACAAAAAAAAGTCACACAGGGCAGTTAAACAGTCATGTTATTTATTTTAAAAGACATGTGGACATCGTGAACAGTCTAGCAATAAGTAGATTGACATTCAAAAGAATTTTCAGTGTTATTTTTTTATACCCATCTTATTTACAGTTGCAAACTTTCAAACGCTGACACCCGACCAATGATGTGATTCTATTATCTCAGCGAAAAGCAGATTTAATACCTGAATTTAAGTTGGGTTACAGCTTGGAGGACATAGAAGAACACCAGCGCAGGAATATTGAAACTGTCCTTCAGTAACATTACAACATGTTAAAACAGATCAACACAGAAAATATACAAGGAAGACTTAAATATCCAATCCTCTGTGTTTTATTTCCCTACAAATACAATCTAATCTCTGCAGGCTTTGTATTACATCGGGGAGTTTCCCTTCATAGACACTTAAAGTCCCTTGAAAGAAGCCAGGATGATTCATGGAGAGAGTTACTCCAGACACACGTGCAAATTAACCAATCATTCAACGTAGTCACACTGATGGAAAACTGTATTTTAAAATTCCATTTTAAGCTCCCACAAAAAACAACAACATAAAACCCCTGGTTTATCTATTTTATAAAATTTTGATCAACGCTTATGCATCAACTCAGTAATTTAGCTACCATTAGTCTTGGTAAACTCAAACAGTTTTCATCTAAAGTCTTTTTTTTGGTATTAACATAAAATGGACTTGAACAGGTGTGTAACAAAGCTGGGAGGTATTTAAGTAGCGAAGTTCATCCTGCATCAAAAGGAGCAGAAGCAGTTTTTAATGTACTGTATGTCTGCTTCCTTGTTTGCACATTAATAAGGACTAATAGACATACATTTAATGAGACTGATTAGAGCAAGCAGGTGGACACGACAGTAGATGTCAGAAAGTCAGGAGCAACATGAATGTTAACCTTCATGTATGTTAAAAGATCTTTATTATATATGCACCAATCAGATGTGAGCTAGCCAATCCCCCTTATCGATGAGCCAATCAGGACAAAGCGTCTAATTCCAGTCTCTAGCAGTTCTGGTGCATTTCTAATTAGCTTATGGTTCAATGCAGGCAAACAACTATAATATGCACATTCATCAGCAATAAGGCATAAACAATATAGACAAAACAAAGTTTTACAATGCATGTATTGTCACGAATAACTCGTAAATTGTGTATTAAGAAATGCAATCAAAGGTTTTCTTTGTTCCTGATTAGTGCTTAAGATTTTGGATGAGTTCCATACACTCTCAAAGCTGCTGAGTTACATTGAATATTTGTTAAACATGACATATTCACAGACACATTTTACGTTTTGAAGAGTAAGATCACCTTTAGATGTTAACAACATGAACATGAATTCAATACTCTGTAAAATGATGTGGCAGTAGTTTCATTTTGCGTCCAGCACCATCTAAAACGTACTGGAGTAAATTCCTTACCGTATAAATCTCCTTAGAAAAGCAATGTTTGATTGCTGACTACATATACAGCTTATAAGGGGAATATGTGAACGTCAGGATGTCTGAATAGGTTCTGGTATAAAACGTGCATTGACATTGTGTAACTAGTACATACATGCCAATACAGGAAGTTCTTTGTTAATAGTACTCTACACAAGATAAATAAAAAATAGCTAAAATACAATACAATTGTCATTTTTGTGTGTTATAAATACAAAGCTATTGTACAGTAATTGTACAAGGTTTCTTAACAACAGCAAGATTTGAACAGGAGTTCTAAAATTTGCTGCCATACTCCATTACCTCTTTCAGGACAAGGGTGAAACTAACTACCATGACTTTATTTACTTATTTTTAGTATTTGCAGCAAATTGGAGAAGTGCCTGTTCTAATCTTGCTGACAGCTTGAGCACAACAACACGAGCAACTTAAAGGGATAATTCAGCATTTTTGAGATGAGGTTCTGTTGAAAAAAAATAAAAATAAAAAACAGCGGGATCCAGACTAAACAACACGTCTGCCTTTTAAAACAACTGTTTTTATTTTAAAGACCTTTAGGCCATCAACACATTACCAGGGTGGTTCATCTAAATAAAGTGCTGATGAGTGTTTACACAGGAAATGGAGGTGTGGTGGTGTGCCACCAATGTCACAATAGCTACTGAATAGAAGAAGAAAGACTCCTGCTCCATTTTTTCTACTGGACTGTATGGTTACACTTCAATTGTCCATTCCAGCATTTCTGCTTGATGTGTCCACATTATGGGGTAACACTTTATTTGAAGGGGGGTGAATAAGACTGACATGACACTTTCATAAACATGATATAACACATGTCATGAACATGAATAAGCCTTTATTTATGACTGTCATGAAGTGTCATTCGGTAAAATATGACACTTTTAATACAATGTTGACATTATTCAAAATGTCTTTGTTATGACAACTTGACATTAACCAAGAAATCATTACTGATATAAATTTGTTATAAAAGTATTACTGATTGCACTTTAAAAATTAGGTAACTTTATCTTATTAAGGGTAAAGTTTAAACAGTAATGATTTCTTGGTTAATGTCAAGTTGTCATAACAAAGACATTTTGAATAATGTCAACTTTGTATTAAAAGTGTCATAATTTAGCGAATGTCTTAAAGACAGCATTTGAATGAACTTCTATGGCATTTTTGAGACTGAAGATGTTCTAAAATGGCAGAAATCTGCTTTGGTCTCGTTCCCTCTCAGAGAAACTGTCAGACTTAGCCTGTATCACATACTAAGTTAGACTTTATAAATCCCAAGAAGGTTTTCAATACATGTAAGATATCAGCAGCTTATAATCTTTGAATAGAACCTCACTCCAAAAAATAAATGCAAACTATCCCATTAAAGGAACACTTCACGGAGTCTCCTCAGAACAGATTAATCTCATGAAACTATAGAAAGACTGGCCTTTGCCCCTTCAGTCCTCCGTCATAAATAACAGCTCTTTTCATAGAAACAGTCCTAAAGTCGTAAAAGAAAAAAAGAAAACTCAAACAGAAACAGTGACCCCATTGATAAACCAGCAGGCAGGATGAATCTGGCTTTGTTATAAAAGCCGCAGCCCAATTGGGATTCAGCTCTGTTCTGCCCCCTTCATTTCCCTCCCCAGTTACTTAATATAGAGCATCTGTCCGAAGTCGGGATCTGAACAGTTGAAAGGATCACCAGTTATTAACTGAGCATTTTCACATGGCTGTCTCAGTGTGAGCAATCTGACCACAACGCATGTCACTGGAAAAGAGTGTTGGCTTTGAAATAAGTGAAGCCAGAGATTGTTGACTGTTGGGATGAACAGGAATGTAATCTATTGGGGAAAGTGCTGGACTGCATTTTATCACTATTTAATAGAGACATGGAATGTATGTGTAAAAAAATTAAACAAACGTATGACGAAGAAAAAAAGGGAAATTCCAACCACACAATGTCCAAGGAAAGCTCCTCGTTTGACAAAAATGGTGTATAAACCCTGCTGTTTAGGATTCAGCGCATGCAGCTCTTATTATTCACTGCGAGCTGATGATGCTTTAGTCTCTTATCTCAACACTCACACAAAAAGGGAATCCTCAAAGCAGCAAATGGACAACAAGCTTCGAGACCCTCTAGTCTGCCAGACGATCCACAAAATTAATGAGGATATTTATTTTTACTGAGTGATTTCACAGAGGAGAGAGATAGAGAGAGAGAAAGAAGAAGAAACAGAAAGCGCTGCCATGGTTACTGTTGGCTTCTTTCCTCGCTTTTTCTTCTCGCTGCATCCCGGTTTCTCTCTCTACTGTCAAAGCAAACAACAGTAATATCCACTCACGTAGTCTGACAGGTAGAGCTCTTTACCTGTCAGAGCTCACAGCTCACGCTCGCAGCGTAATTTTTTTTCTAAATTACGCTGCGAGCTGAGGTCATTGTGCTGATGCTGTGCAGCAGGGGAGCCATTAGGAGTTTGAATACAACTGGGGACTGGGCAGCCTTTGTGTGCTGCTGGGTCTGCTGCAGCCTAATCAGGAGGAGATTGTCTTTGAAGTGCGAGCGGTTCTGGTTGGGGGTAAATGGGTCTGACTCCTGCTGAGAGTCAGGAATACATTACGTTTCTGTCTATATCTGCACACAGGGTGATGCAGGTTGAGGGTAAATCTTCTGTGTGATGTGATAATAAATGATCACAAAAAAAACAACAATTGTCTGTGGAAGAGAAATTTTAGAGGATGCTCACTTGGACACTATGTGGTGTGATCCGGCACTAAGCTGAGCTAAATCTTTCAGGTTTACCAGAGTTGTACATCCTACAGGACAACAAGAGCGCTCTAAGGCAAAAACAACATCTCCACAAAGCATCCCCGCAGCCTGTTGCTGCCGAGATAGTTCCCTGCGTGTGACGATGTGGGTGTCCGTGGACAACATGTCTGAATCTGTGACAGAGCAAAGGCGTACGTGATGGATAGAACAAAGAGCAATCGTTAGCACTTGTAGCCAAAAAAAAAAAGGAGAGGAAGATGAAAGACGAAACAAAAACGCCAGACCCAGCTCACGGTAAAACGAGGCGTGACCAGAGGAGACGAAAAAGTTGGAAAGATGTATAGGACCCAGAGATTCCTCTCATTCTGTCACTTCAGCCGGGATCCCCCTGGTGACGGCACATGTGAAGCGCGTTTGAAACAATAGAACTGCTGCTGCAGATAAACATGGCAGCCGGTCATCACCATGTTCCCCACGTCTCCTGCACAAGCGTCTTTGAACTCTGTGTGATTCATTTAAGCTCATCCACCACTAATAACTACAATTCTTCTAAAACGGGGCATATAAAAAGTTGGTGGTGAATACCGACAATGAGCTAACTGTGATCCTGATGTTGGAGCCCTGACTTCTAAAATGTTTTCTCAATGTGAACGATTCAAAGCAACAGGTAGCGACAGCGGCTAATTACAGTCCGCAGGACGGTGCGGCGCAGTGTGTGTCCGCTTAGCTTACAATTAAAGAGCTACCAAAAATAAAAGCCGTTGTGACATGATTGCTTAGGTGTTTAAAGCCAAGGTTGACTTCAGGGGGGACACACTGCTGTTTGGGGAGGGGGCAAAGAATGAAAGAGGTGGCAGCTGCTTCTGTTACTCCTTCAACTGTGGCTTTCTATAAAGAAGTCCATTTTAGAATAATTGTAGTAATTATTTCTATCAGGCATTCAAACTCAGAATAAGACAGCTATTCCAAAGCTTTCTACCTTAAAACAAAGTTTTATATTGACTTCTGACATACAACTATATTTATACACTTAAAGTGAATTTTTTTAAAAAGTAGCAAGAAGAAAGTTTTACTAAAAGGGGAAAAATGTCCCATATGCAGTTTTATTTTTTACATGGTATTTAGGGGACAAACGTGGAAAAATGGAGTCCAAGTTAGATGAAACCAACATTGAACTTTGTGGTTGACATGAAAAACGCCCCTTGTGATGGAAAGAAACATTACACCGCACATCACCGAGAACATGCGTATTCACAGGGAAACATGGTGGTGGGCAACATCATGCTGCGGGGCTGACATTTCCAGCTGTGACAGAGAAACCAGGCAATGTTGATGGGAAGAGTGTGGAGCTATAGACAGGGTCAACCTGGAAGAAAACCTTTTATAGACAGCAAACGACCTGAGACTGAGCCTGAGGTTCACCTTCCAGCAGAACAACTAACCTAAACATAGAGCCAGAGCTGCAGCGTAATGGTTCACATCACAGTATGCCCAGTCAAAGTCCAGACCTAAATCCAACTGAGAATCTATCTGTGGGAAGACTTGAACTGACAATCATTTATGCCCACCATCTGACCGAACTTGAGCTATGCTGCCTACAAAAAGGTGCAAAAAATGTTATGTGCAAAGCTGGCAGCGACCTCAAAAGATCTGCTCTGCAATTATACAAAAGGTACATTGACAGAGTGTTGACTGCTCAGATTTGTTTGTTCAACTTCCCCCTTAGCTGCTACTTTGTCTTGTTCTGTCACACAGAAGTCCAACAGAATGTGTTTGACAAAATCTGACTAAATTCAAGGGTGTGATTCGTTTTGTGAGACAGTGGAGCTTCTTCCCCCGAGAAAACCACGTTAATTCCTCTCACAGCTTTGAGGTATTCCCTATTCACCAAACAGATGCTACATGAACCACTAACAGTGAAGTCAACCGTGGCCTTAAATGGGGTCAAAACATTTGACCTTTGACCTCTCAGTATGAGGCCCCATCTGCAGAGAAAGTCACAACAGCGTCACCTGGTCAAATTGCCTCCTAGAAACGATTGTGCTCACGATTCTGTCATTGAAAGCACTCATTTATTTAAAAAAGGTAAACAATGCCATGTATAAAATGTCTTCAAATCTATCAGCTAAAAAAAAAAACTTTCCTGAATCTTCTTTACTGAAAAAGTATTGATTTTGAGCCATTTATTAGACCTTCTGTCTTCAGGCCAAAGGAGACATATGAAAGAAGAAAAGATAGGATTTCTTAATAATATAAAGAAAGCTCAGAAAGATTTATGACAGCGTTTATGTTGGAATATTGGAGAAACCAGTTATTGACAGTTTGAGGTGACCTTAGCCATCGGCCCCCAGCGGAGATCAGACAACAACTTGACCTTTTGATGTATTGTGAATTTGAGGGAGGGATAAGCAAGAGATATTTCTTCGGGTCAGTAACGCAATGTGTTACATTTGGTATTAGTATCTAAAAGATCAATTCAGTAACTAATAGAGGGTAATGTCATTATTGCACTTAGAACCATAGCTTAATGTGATTTCAACTTCACTCGAGCAGTGCAGGAGACCAGGAGATGATGACAAAACCAACACACCCACCAGCCGGACCGCATGAGGCACATCCCTGATTGTAGATGCTGCTCGGAAATTTTTTTTTATTTTTGCTGAGTTTCTAGGATCAAAGTTTGTGATGGCATCATCCTCGTAAAGAAGATGGAAAATGATGTTAGTAAACCCTTCAGACAGAGAACGTGACGTCAGATCAGTGAGCGCAAACACCTCACTTGGACAGGAAAGAAGTGTTACGCCTCACATGGCTTCGGGAAAGGATGTACATCTGGCGGGATACGGTTTGGGAGTCTCCTTGGAGCGCTGACTGAGTTCTTTTTTTTTTTTTTTTTTTTTACGTTGGAGATCTACGAGCCTTGCTGCGGTGGCGTTGAAGCTGGAGGGAGTCGATCTGTGATCCAGCTCGTCACGTCCTTCAGCACAGTCTCGGCCACTTCAGGGAGGTCGTGATGGAGAGCGTGGTATCCTCCTTCAAAGATCTGGGAAAACATTTGGCCACGTTAGAGAAACGATATGCATAAAAACCCCTCTGAAATCTGTTATTGTTAAGGAAAACAGAACATTTTCTAATATGGCAGCCATTTGGTGAGCACTAAATCTAAATCACTGAATCTGTTTGGGTTGTAAGGAGTAACACAATTTCAGGGTGAGTTTTGGTGAGAAAATGTGAATATTTTAAAAACCTTGTACTGTATATGTGTGGACCGGATGTCTGGAGGTTCTTAGAAACCTTGACATAATCAAAAATAGCACTCTCACTTTCACCCTTACAAAATCTTCAATTTACAAAACTTCAGTCTAATTCAGAAATAATTGTTTTTAGTCACAAAAATGCACAGTTAGAAGTCATCATTTAACTAGATTTGATGCCATGGCGTAGGACTTGAAATTTAACAACTAGGTAATCTATTACTAAATCAACCATTACACCCTAAAACAGACAGAATAGATGTTTGTTGTAATAAAACAACAACAAAAAAATTCATATAAGCTTTTATTTTAACAAAAGCTAGTACGCTTGTTTTAATTGTGCCTTTAAATGTCACCGTAAATACATAAACATGGCAGCTGCAGTTGATCCTGAATGAACTGCGGCTAACCAAAATCAGAAAGAAGTTGTTATATTTTACCAGTACTCTCCTCAGCTCAGGAAGAAACTCTTAGTTCATAAACTGTTATTTCTTATAGATCAGAACCAAAACATAATTTTTTCTGTATCTTTCTTCAAAAGGTCAAATACAGTTTAATCAGTTAGTTTATGTCATTTCTCATCTGTTCATTTGCTTAAATTTGAGGTTTTTTCTTTTTATGCAATTTCGAAATGAACAATTCTTTTAGCATGTCTTGGATATAAATGTGACTTTTATTACTTCTGTGCTGTTGATTTTCCTGCATAGCACTTTGAATTACATTATCTTTCAACGATGCTGTGCAAATAAACCTACCACACTTTGCTCAGCTAAAAATATCACGTCACATGTTTTTCTTCCACCTCTCAAAAAACAGAAGGGCTCGCCTCTCTGAGAACTCACACCTACCGTTAGTTTCTTATCTGAACTTGCAGCATTCTCGTACATCATCTTGGAGCCTCGGATGTCACAGAGCTTGTCAGCGTCGCCGTGGAGGAGCAGGAAGGGCCAGCTGATGGATGGGATCTCCCTCTCGATCCTCTCGGCAGCCGCCATCAACTGGATGCCAAATGACACCCGTAACCTGCCGTGGTAGTTCAGCTCGTCGTTGTCATACGCCTCCACCTGACGGGAGACAGCCGTACAAAAGAGTTGTGAGCAGAAAGAACAGTGTTGGACGGACTCCGTAACGTTGTTAATGCAGCATTCCTCCATGCTTTGATATCAAGCAATGTTTTAGAACAACAAAAAGAAAATAAATCCCACATGGCAGTAAAATAAACCCAGAAGCAGATTTGAGATTTATGAAACACAATGATAATAGATGCAAACATAACCTCCAAACCAACAACTCATCTTCATCTACACAGTATGTTTTTGGTTTAGTCGTTATGTTTTTTGAAATCTTTTTTTTCTATTGCTCTTACTGTTATGCATTTTTTTTCCCAGCACAGATTTATGGTTTGTTTTTCTTGGGTCGCTGGTGATTTTTGCAGTTTTGGATTCGTGTCGGTGAAGCAGCTGGTTACAGGCTGGCTACTGGAGCAGATAGGGTTAAGGTTAGGGTTAGGGTTTTCAGTATTCAACATTTTCATTGTTCCCCACATGATAGACAGAATGTAACTGTGTGCTTTCTGCAGATGTATCTCTTGCATCTCACACAAGAGGTACTTGTTTTACTGTCATCTCATTCCAAAAACTTGCAGTTGCTTCAAACCTTTGACCTGTATATTCCAGCTAATACCAGGATTAAAACGTATGCATACAAGACAGTTAGATCCAGCGGTTTCCATTTTTTTTTAAAGACACGCCTCCCCTCCAAGTTAATCATGTCGAGGATTATCTTCTCCACGAGTGGGGATATAAAGAGCTGAAATGTTAATTCAATATCATCAATTCTTGTGACAGCAAATCTTGTAGGACCAGGAGTCATTTCGATGACAACAATCTACCTGGGATTTGGTGTGGTGATGTTGACCGTGTTGTTTTACCATCTGACCCGCAACATCATTTTTGTATGCAAACTGCATGCAGACATTTGACGCAGCAGTTCATGACCTTAGATGCAAAAAAATCACATTTCACGGAAAGAAATGAAAGTATAACCTGCACTTTTATCAACACAAAAACTGAAACAGGTCAAATTGACCCGAAACATAATGCAAGGGTTAAAGCCTCCTATTGTTAAACACAAAAACTTCCCTGTCTTATTATAGGAAGCAGAAATAACAGGATGTGTGGCCGCTGAGACGCATATGCATGTAAAGTTTCACAAACCTGCATGAATACGTGGTTTCACAGGTGTGTGAACGTGATGGCATGTTTGTATTTGGCTCCCTCGTGGTTCAACCTGCAGCTATTTTAAATGTAACACAAAAAGTAAATGCACTTTGTTTGTCTTTGTCAAACAGGTGCGGTCTTCATCCTGGGATTGTTCAAAAGTTGCTCAACTTCACATGAATGTACACTACTGAACACATTTTCCCATGAGAGACACACACACACACACACACACACACACACACACACACACACACACACACACACACACACACACACACACACAGACACACACACACCCACACGCACACACACACACGCGTGCGCACGCACGCACACGCACACACACACCCACACGTACACATACACACACACACAAACCACTTGACAAGTCAGATACATCAGCAACAGAGCATACCTACTCAGATTCACAGCAACCAGTGTCTGTCTCTCACCTGTGTTTTGTCCCTTGAGACCCATTTGGACTCGATGGATCCCAGAGTGAGGCTCGGCAGCATGTGGTTGAGGAGCTTCGCCACGAAAACCTTTGGGGAGAAAAAGCCGGCTGAGATTTTTTAAATATTTTTTAGTTTGTTTTCACAATCTGACACCTTCGTCAGGAGAATCCTACTTTGTCTGAACATTTTCACAGCTCTCTTCACATCCGAGTGTTTTGCTATTTTAAGTTGGCACCAATTAAAAAAAACAAACAAACAAACAGATGTGTTCATATTAAAATAAATATCTAGGTCAAACAAACCCTCTCTGTCCCATTAAAGATTTAGATTTAGCGGAAGTCTGGCTTTGAAAAAATGACACTGGTTGCAGGAACTGAAATCTGATTGACAGCAGTAGGAAAGGGAAGAAAAACATAAATAAAGAGAAAAGAAGTGCAATTCTGATAATAAACACATAGACCGTGAGGCAGTACCTTAAACGGCGTCGCAGACTCTGGGTTCATCTGGACCATCGGGCCTATCAGGACCACTCCAGTGAAATCACTGGGTCTTTCACAGGCAGTGAGAATGGCGATAGCACCACCCTAAGGAGGAGTAAACGTCAGATAAAGCTTTAGTTTCACCTAATTTGTTTTTGTTGCAGTAGTAAATGCTGGAACTTAAACACCCCTTCAGATTAACTGTGACTATAAAGAACTGTGAAAAAATATTTGGCTCCTTAAAGTTTCACATCATCACACTAATTTTAATAATGTAATAATTTAGACAGAAATTTTCAGTAAAGACCCTAACCCATTTTCACATGATGAATCCATTAATAAAGGGAAGAAAACTATCAAGAACTTGGTTAAATGTGAAACTTGCCCCGTTTATGAAATCATAAATTATCACTGGTTTTGGTCTCAATTCATCCCCGATGACTCCCAGAAATGTATCCTCAAGAGAATTAAACAGAGCCTGTCTGACAATATGAAGTAGGCTCAAAGATCTTAAAAAGCAACACATCATTTCGCCATGAAGAAACCGAAGCACAGATGACAAAGTCCTCAATGTCTATCAGTTAGGGAGAAGTTACAAATCGTTTTCCAAGGTTTGGGTGTGAGCCACTATCCACATGTGGAAAATTATTCACAGGAAGGGAGAACCTGACAAAATTACTCCAAGAGTTCATCGATGACTCTTTGTTTTTGATTTGTCAGTGTTGTTGATTTAACAAAAAGAAAGAGACTGGGCACAAAGGCTTTCGTAAGAGAATCTGTAAAATTAACATAACACATCAGATAAGAAAAAAAACCAACTAAATAAATCATAGAAACAGTCAAGCATAACATGTTTTGTTTCTTCTGGATATGAATAACTTGCTGAACCTGAAGGAATCCCGTCTCCTGTTCAATACAAAAAGGCTTAATGGGAAAAATTTCAATGTCAATATGTTGTTTTTCTACTTCCAGTCTGCATTAATGTCGACTAAGGCAGAGATTTTAGTGCCTTCTGCAAATCTTTAGACGTGAGCTGAAGCTTGGGAGGCTAATTTGTTTCTTTAATATCGGATTTTAATATTCCCACTCAATCCAGTTCATTAGATTTGCAAAGAAGTTACCAGATGTAATTCCATACAAGCTAGTCATTTTGATCATAAATACAGGCTTTTTGTGGATTTTATTCCAATCAAAAAGTTATCCTCATTTTCAATCACAATTTCTCAGAATAACATTAGAATAAAAGGCTCTTTCTAATGAGAAAGAGTCTTTCAAGATTTGTAATTCACGGATTATCACATTGAAACTTGAAAACAAATTTAATGGTTCAGAATGAGGCACCTGAACTAAAAACTTGTCTAAACTGCATGAGTGCCGACAAATGGAAAATTAAGTAAAATACACATAAATGTTTTTATGTAATCAGTAGTTCACCAAGATTATCTGCAAGATAAAAATGGCTGCATGTTATACTAATAACAGCTCATGTTGTACTACCATGCTGTCATGATTTGTGATGTTAAAAGTGCTGAACGTACATGCTGTCCTCAGAGATGTGCTGGTAAACCAATTATAGTGATCTTAGCAAGTAACGTGGGTAAAAGATGCACAGATACTGACAATACAGAAAAAAAGGAAAGGGCAACAGATAATAGATGCGAAGTTACGTGTTACGGTTCAATATTATGATCCATCTGTCTGTAACAAGTGATGGGGAGATTCGTCTCCCCTGTGGCAGCAATGGGAAGGTTATTCCAGAGAGGTTCTGATGCAACGAGCAGTGGGAAAAATACCAGTAGGTCAAGACCAACACAAAACAATCCATCTTTTGTTTATTTGGGTGTGAATTTCCACCCGCCTTCTCAGTAATCCACACACACTGAGAGTGAAATGTGACTGAAAAGCCCTCAGGGTGAAACACGCACTGCTTCGCTGCTTCACATGAGGACAAGTCCACACTTTGACAGCTATGCAGACATTTCCTGTTTTTGATTTGAACCTTGTGATGTTGGCTGATGATAATTAGCAGCTCTGTGACCATCAGGGCTAAAATCAATTAGCCATGGATGACTTTGGTACAGTTCCTCTCCTTGTGTGCAACAAGTGGTAGACACACACACAGGCATCCTGCTTGGGCAAATCTCTCTCTCTCTCTCTCTCTCTCTCTTTCTCTCTCTCTCACTCTCTTGCTCTCTCACTCTCTCACTCTCTCACTAGAAACTAATTGCCTTCATCTTTGTTTATCTGTGCACTCTTTGTCAGTTGTGTGAATATTCATCAGCTCAGGGCCAATGACAGGTCCACTTCATGAAAAGAAGCACCACAGGAAGACAGGCCATTTCCCACAGGACAACATGTCCGCTTGCAAACACGCACATTTCTTTAGGAAACGAGTAGCCCGTTTCTTCCATGTTTGGTTTCCTGAATCCCTCCTCATATCGACAGTAAAACTTCAATGTATGAAAATAAATAATAATAATAATAATAATAATAATAATAATAATAATAATAATAATAATAATAATAATAATAATAATAATAATAATAATAAAAACATTTACACGATACCTGAATTATCACTCTACTTCAGGGTGAAAATGTGTTCGGTTTTATTTAACACCCAACATGATCATCCATCCATCCATCCATCCATCCATCCATCCATCCATCCATCCATCCATCCATCCATCCATCCATCCATCCATCCATCCATCCATCCATCCATCCATCCATCCATCCATCCATCCATCCATCCATTTTCTGCCACTTATCCGGGGTTGGGTCGCGGGGGCAGCAGCTTCAGAAGGGAGGCCCAGACTTCTGTCTCCCCAGCCACTTCTTCCAGCTCCTCTGGGGGAATCCCAAGGCGTTCCCAGGCCAGCCGAGAGACGTAATCCCTCCAGCGTGTCCTCGGTCTTCCCCGAGGCCTCCTCCCGGTGGGACGTGCCCGGAACACCTCACCAGGGAGGCGTCCAGTAGGCATCCTGACCAGATGCCCGAGCCACCTCAACTGGCTCCTCTCGACGTGGAGGAGCAGCGGCTCTACTCTGAGTCCCTCCCGGATGACCGAGCTTCTCTAAGGGAGAGCCCAGCCACCCTGCGGAGGAAACCCATTTCTGCCGCTTGTATCCGTGATCTCATTCTTTCGGTCATGACCCAAAGCTCATGACCATAGATGAGGGTGGGAATGTAGATCGACCGGTAAATCGAGAGATTCGCTTTTTGACTCAGCTCTCTCTTCACCACAGCGCCCGCTTCACGGCAGACGCTGCCCCAATCCGCCTGTCGATCTCCCGCTCCCTTCTTCCCTCATTCGTGAACAAGATCCCCAGATACTTAAACTCCTCCACTTGAGGCAGGACGACCCCCCTGACCCAGAGAAGGCACTCTACCCTTTTCCGGCTCAAGACCATGGCCTCGGATTTGGAGGCACTGAGCCTCATCCCGGCCGCTTCACACTCGGCTGCGAACCGCTCCAGTGAGAGCTGCAGATCACGTTCCGATGAAGCCAACAAGACCACATCATCCGCAAAAAGCAGAGATGCGATCCTAAGGCCACCAAAACAGATCCCCTCAACACCTCGGCTGCACCTATAAATTCTATCCATGAAAGTAATGAACAGAAACGGTGACAAAGGGCAGCCTTGGCGGAGTCCAACTCTCACCGGAAACAAGCCTGACTTACTGCCGGCAATGCAAACCAGACTCTGACACCGGTCATACAGGGACTTGACAGCCAGTATCAGGCCCCTGATAAGGGCTGTATCAGGGACCTAGAAGTTTTTTCTTTCTTTAAAAATCTTCTAGGATTTTTAAAGAAAATTTTGTATTTTCCCTAGAGGTTTGGTACATGCATAAATAAAGGACTGAGACAGTGAAGATTTTTCAAACACTGCCTACTGCTCACCTTCCACTCTCTTCCTCTAACACTTAGGGCAGTGAATGCTGGTAATGTCCCACTGCTCTGACACTCTGACTTAACCTGGTCAAAAACAGTCTGTGTATTTCATAGCTTGATTACTCTAAAGAGAGCAAGTAAACTGCTAATAGCTGAAAAAGCTACATTTAGAAATGTGCATCATTTTTAAACAGACAGAAGGTGGCCTACACAAATTCATTAAACCTTTAGTAAAAAAGGCAAAATCTATGAAACTGGAGAAAAGTTTTAACTAAAAATCTGCAAGGTTAAGCTTAGACATCAGAAACAAAAGAATATTTTCAAAAATTATTTTCTCAAGTGTTGCCTTGCAGCAGTGGGTTCATAGGTTATAATCTTGGCCTGAGGTTTTTCTGTGCGGTGCTAAAACACGTGGGTTGTTTTCGCATGACTGCTGACCGGTCCAGCATCACGCCCATCGACTGCTGGAGACAGGCACCAGTTCAAGACTTCAAGGATGAGCAGGGTTATAAGAGGGATGGATGGATGGACGCAAAATGAAAAAGTATTAAAAATGCTACAATTATGACATTACAAAAAGGGAAATACATATGCCACCAAAAGGACACATGTTTTTTAAGTTGAGAGAACAGAAAATAAAATGCTGAGAAACACATCAGGACATCAAGTAAGAACAAGCAAGAGAGGAAATGTACAAGACAATAAAGAAAAATAATATGCTGATACCCGGGATGCCAGGAAAGCCTGTTGTAAATACAGGAGTTTTCTTTGCCACTCTTATCTAATTTTCTATTGTAGTTTTTCCCCTTTAAATAATAGATTTTAAAAAATTTATAATAGTAATAAAAAATAAACATAGAGCCGTAATAACAATCCCAGTAACCACGTTGGCAAGACGCTGAATGTGAGATACATACAGAGGAAAAGGATGAGCAAATAGGCACTAAACAGTGCCTATTTGCTCATAGGGACTGTTTAGTGCCTATGAGAGGGGGAAAAAAACTTTAGCTGGAGGGAGAAGCAGAAGCTTGAAACATGCTGGAGCAATCCTATGAGCTCATACAAAACAGCTGAAATTCCTTAGTGCCAGCTCAAATGGGGGACATGCAGAGAGTTCACAGTGCTGAAGCTGAGGCTTAGGATATATAGCTGAAATCTAGAGCTCTCCAGAGATTGATCACATAACAGACTAGAAATTTATGGTTCTAAACTAAGCTACAAAGTAAAACCCTAAACTACCGTTCCTCCAGTAAAGGACCACATATTTCTACCCATGCAGCTGAACTGAGTAAATATAAAGGAGTGAGAAACCTATCTGGATTCACACCCCATCAATTACTTTTGTCCAGGACCAAATCTCTAAAAAAATAAAATAAAATAAAATAAAAATACAGTCCGAATGGAATCCCTTATTGCGTTTTCGCTCAATCTAAACAAAAAGGGAAAGTGCTTCTGCAGTTGTTGGTTCTGGATCCTGCAATCTCCATCACAATGTCAGCAGCACGCATACTGGAGTCTACAGATGGTTCATTGTCTTGTAGTTTTTACGTCATTCAAGACCTTTTTAAAACAGATTCGAGTACACACAGAGGAACAGAGGAACAGGCTAATGGAAACAGGATGCATCGCTACAACACTGGGAAGCCGGAGAGTGAGGCCTGTGAAAACACGCTGACACAACACTGAGCATGGGCTTGGTTTCCGTAGCACCCAGTCTGGGGTTTTGTTGCTTTTAAGGAAAACATAAAGAAGGATTGGAATGAAAATATAGCGAGGTGATAGGAGGGTGAGGAATAATAAAAGAAGAAACTGATGGATACAAATTGGTGGATTAACAATACAGACAGATGTGGCGGATATCTGCATAAAAATACAACCCCTCCCGCCCCCCCCAAACAATCAGATGAAAAAGTAAGACAATGAGCAAACACATCAGAGAAGAAGAAATGTAAAGATAAACAATAACCATGGAAGGATACGGTCCTAAACTTAGTTCTGATTTTTAGACACTCCCTTTGTCCGTGACCACACAGCAAGAGTTTACATTTACAGCCCAGGGTTTATAGTACAAAAGAAAAAGCTTCCCTAGATGCTCCTTTAAACAATGAGCTATGTAAGCCAAACCAATTCACATTAATCAAGTGATGCTAAAAGCTTCCGAAGCTCAACTTACTGCAATAAACAAGTATTCATTTACAAGGAGATAGAAGAAGAGGCCTAAGTGAAGAACAATTTGATTTTCAAACGCAGTAATTATAAGTAGCAGAAAAAAATATCACATTTATTAAAAATGTTCTGCAGTTTCAGTCAAACTTGAAGGCAGTGCAGCGTTACGTACATAGAACCAGTCCGTTCATCCATCCATGGTGTTGGCTTTCTGGTTTTAGCCCCTTATCAAGTCTGGAGGAGGCCAAAGCCCTTCACCATTCATGCACACACTCACACACACGCTGATGGTGGCAAGCTACTGGATAGTAGCCACAGCTGCCCTGGGGCAGTCTGACAGAAGCAAGGCTGCAATGCACCAGCGCCACCCATTAGCTGGGTGAAGTGCTTTGCCCAAGGACACATCGACATTTGATCCGATTTTCCATCAGATCAAATGCCAAAATGGATCCAGGGCCTAAGACTCAATCCAGAAACCTTACAGAAGAGCTCCTTTCAGCCTCCATATCTCATGATCTTGGGTGCAGCAAGGTAAGTAGATCAACCGGTAAATCAAGACCGTTGCTTTATGACTCAGATCGTTCTTCGTCATGACAGACCAAAATAAGAACAGCATAACGATTCCCTATGTAGCATATCTGACACTGTATTGTACCATCACTCATCAACAAGACGACAAGATACCTGAACTTCTCTCCTCTCCCCAGTTCAAGGTAGAGACTGACCCACACCCTGGAGGGAAGAGTTTGCTTTGTTATCCTGTGAACAACCATGGTTCTCAGATTTTCTTAAAATGTATCTTTATGGGTTAAAATTATACAAGGGCCAATGCAGGATTTGTCTGCAATAGCCAATTGTTTTGAGACACGATACTGAACAAACTTATACCCAAGAGAAGGAGACCTGATTATCTGGGCAACTTTGTTTGCAATAAAAATGCTTCAAATGGGGATTGTTTGTTATGATACCTCTTTGACTGCTATCTAATTCATAATAATTGAGCTTCCAAACTGAAATCTAGAAAAGGGATGTTACAATTAAAGATTCATTAAGACAGAGATCTTCTTTCAGATACCCTTAGAAACTATAAAAAAGGACAAGAAAAACAAAAACGCTGATGCAAATAACCTGGCCAGTCTTGAAGTTAAGCTCTCAAAGTCCTAAATACCTTGCGGACTTGGAGGAGTTTATTCTTGAAAGCGGATAACCTTTTCTTTAAAATGTAATCTTATGTTTAATTCTTCAAACAACTTGGTTCTAATTTCTCTGTAAAGCTCATTAAATCTGCAATAAAATCTTTCTTTGTGTTGAGTTTCACTTATAACTGCTGATGTACAACTAAGGCAAAGCTCCTTACTAAAGGAGGACAGTTCTTGAGTGAATTAGCAGTTCTTCTTTTTGCTCTCTGATTTATGCGGTCATGAGCTGTCACGTTCCTGACTTGTGCATGAGCCTTTGTACTTTATTACCCTATCAATCCCCTAACTCTATAAAAAATTATATAAAGCATGACACTATGTCAAACACTCATAAAGCACAAGTACAGACTGTGAGTAGCTTGTTAATCCAACAGAGATGAGTTCAATGAGATCCAACTTGACTCAGCCCACTAACACCGACAGTAATCATTCATTATGTAACTCATCTCTAATGTTTTTGTTCTGTTTGTTTGTGCTCAGAGTTAGTGGGTCACGGAGATACAACAATGAGAGGCTGTGCTGTTTTGGTGCGGCTCTGTGAAACGCTCTGAACCGATCACTTGAAAATAATTCAGGAGCTGCCCTTCAGACTTTTTCTAGATTTATTTAATTGCCCTGTTTCATCAGTCACAAAACTCCACTAAAATCTTTTAACTCTGTTCTGAAATTCATACCCATCTATATTCCTCAAACAGTTAAACTTACGACCCTTACAGTAAAAACAGTGATCAGCTGAAAACATTTTGACTCATTTTCAAGCTTTAAAGCTAGCTAATGCTTAAGCTACTGTTAGCTTAAGGTTAAGCTAACGATTAGCTAACGTTCCAAAAAATTGGATTTTGTTTATAGATTCTACCAGAACTGTTCACAGCTGTCTACATGGGAATAACCACACTGGATTCTGAACTCAGGATTGCTCACCAAGCTATAATATTCCCAGTCTTGTCGTTTTTGCGACAGGGAACCAGTGACTTCTTTTTCCACTGCAGAAGGCACAGACGCTGGTATCACCAGCTCTCTCTGGACCAGATGAACAGCTTTTGTAATAAACTTGCTTTACTGTATTTGTATAATTTGAGTGTTGCAGAGAGAGATCATACTAATACATAAAAATCTGTTTATTATTATGTACATACATACAGTGTAACAAATGATTGTACTTTCTGACATTACTTCTAAATCTAAACTTGGTATTGGATTGTTTTGGGACATAATCATTCATCAAAAATCAGGTTTTAAAAGCAGTTTCATGCTTATATACAAGAACAGTAAGATTGGAAGACAGGCCTGGGAGAGAAACTGATGCTAACAAAGACAATAAAATTACTTAAAAAGCTATCTATGCTCCAATGCAACTTAATGGAGTGACAGTTTGATGGGGCTGGAGCAGTTATTGCTCTGCTGCCATTTACTGCTACATTGAACAGTCTTGAGCAGAAAGTAACTCTAGTAACAACAATAAACCATTTCTAACTAAATACAGATGATACTAATCTCACACTCCTTAAACTGTAGGTAATGGTGAACTACAACAGGCATCGGGAGGGTCTGTAAAATGACACTGTGCTGGATGTGAGAACAGGTTCTCTTCTCTGTCCACGAGCAAAACCACGGTGACATTTGGCATGCCACGTAACCTGCAACTTGCTCTGTTAGGATTTTTTTTTTGTTGTTACTCTGAAGCAGCTGCAGCTGTGTGGAATATGTGTTACTGTGTGAAAAGTAAAGTGCAGTTTACTGAAAAAGATAAAGCTAACAAACCTTCCCTGAGCTGTTGGCGTCTGCCCTTCACACATCAATTAGACACATGGCGCTCCAATCCAGCCAAAAACAAATATAATGGGAGCTTAAAGTGAGGAAAGAATTAGCACAGGCATGCTCTTCTTTGTTGGTTTTGTGGTTCTGGCAGGATGTTGGAACGTATATGAAACTAGCTCAGCTCTCTTTACGGTTAAACCATATCTTTGATTTCAGAGAATTATAACGGCACGTGGTTTGGCTTCACAGCAAGACTAAATTATAAAGATCTTACTTTAATCTCCAAGAAACTATTCAGTTCACGCCACACCAGATGGTTTTAAAATCTAAAATATTCAAAAAGACCCAAAAAGAGAAACTAATAATTCACAAAGCAAACATAGAAGTAACATCCGCAATCAACGGAAAATCACTGAAAGCACTGAAACTGGTGTTGGGAAGCGTCTTACCATAGAGTGGCCCACAATAAAGACAGGAAGATCCGGGTGGCGGGACTTCATGAGGTCAATGTGCTGCAGGGAATCCCTGATGTAAATCTGAAAGTCCCTGATGTTCAACCTCTCTCCTTCACTCTGACCATGGCCAACTGCAAGACGAGACAGTGACAGACTAGTCAATATGCATGGTGTTATTTAAAGACCTTTTATGCAAAAACACCAAGGCTTTGGTGGATGTTTAACAAATGGCTTTTTTAGGAACTCTTCTCTCTGTTCCAGTGTAATCCTTCTGCTTTGTTTTAGACAACAAATGACTGAAATGGTGGATTGTTAAAAGGACTAAAGAATGAATGAAAAAACATCGAGGGGAAGCCAAACTGATGAGAATGAGGGAAACTGTGGCTAAGATGATGAGGTCATTAGAAGAGATGGGACAGGCTAAATAGCCAAATAAGGCAAAATGAGCTGGGAAAGAGAATAAAGTCTGATTGAAATAGAAAGCTGCCCTGGAGGAGAATTGGATGAGAGAAGGATGCAAAGTGGGCAAACAAAAAAGAAATGAAGAAATCAAACCAGACGTAAAAAGAAACATTAACTTAAATTTACATTTTGTTAGCAGAGTACAGTGAGATGATTTATGTGGAAAGATGCAAAGAGAAATCATCTGGTGACTGGAATCTAACAATTTTCAGCTGACCATCAAATCGGCAACTTAAAAAACAAAAACAAATCTTTTGAACACACATTGCTGCTAAGCTCAACTGCGTAATGATGAAATAAACTTTTTCAGCTTAGTGGGGGAAGAAAACTCAATGTAGGCTATTTTCAGAAACAAGGAGATGTTTAATTTAAAGTTGGAGGAGCCCCAGAGATGTAAGACGGTTTAAAGGGAAACTGCATTTTCTATGACATGTTGTCTGAGGTTCATTAAGGCTGCAATAGGACTTCAGCAGTTAAAAAAAGTGCAGCAAAATATGTTTTTACCCCTTTGGGTTTTCCTGGAGGATGTTGGATTTAAAAACATTAGCTGCCTTTTGGAAATCTTAGACCCCAAATAAAGATCTATATATTTTAGGAAAACACATGCAGTCTTATGTTGCAGTGCTGCCCATAATACTGTCAAAAAAGAGCCTAAAGACAGTTTATTTTATCTTTGAAATAAACTGTCACACACCCCATGTAACTTGGCTTGTGTTCCTAATATCAAGGCTGGAAAAAATATATTTTGAATGCTGTTATGTCTGCTGCATAGATAGGTCTTAAAGAGAAATCCTCCGATCAAACATCTACAAAAATCAGAGACCGGAAATTGGCATTAAAATCCTGATCTTTGTCTAAATCTAAGCATTTTATAAGACGATGCTGAAACAATGTTGACTGCTAACAGATGGGAAATTTATAAGACAGGAGAAACAATTAATCTCTGCAGGCTGTGAATGAAAAAGACCTTACAGTTCTTTATATAGACAGAAATACCCATGACAGAGTGTGGAAAAGAAACAGACTCAATTGATGAACTCAGTTGGGAACTCCCTAAGGCGATGTGTGTTCCTGTGCATCTGTGTTTGCAGATGAAGCAAAGTCTACAGGGACTCGCTCCAGTTCAGTATTTTTCATTTAACAATGTCATACTTCAAAAGGTGTCACTGTGCATATATGTTCAGAGTAATTCACCTTCTTTTATTGTGTTTGCCAGTGTTTCATTACTTAAGCACCTCTTTCTCCGCCTTTTTTACTTTAAGAGAGTGTCATAAGGAAGCCAAGTGTTTATATTTAATGTGAAAATTATGCACTTTACTGACATTACACAACAGAGATTTAATTGAATTTAATTTCCTCCTGATTTTTAAAGCAGTGTTTTTGTTCAGAAGAAAGTTTTAACGTAATACATAAAAACCTAATACAAATGAGTTATAACCCACAGCACTTGTGCTGGGCACCATTGGGACCTAGCATCCAGCACAACAGCTGGTTACTATGGATACTGAATGCAAGCTGGTGGACAGATGTTGGTGTACAAGGAGTTACAATAATTACTTCCAGTCCTTCTGCTGCTTTCACCACATACACAGATGCTGCTCCTCTCCTGATTTGACCTCCTGATTTCTAAAGAAAGATAACACTTCATCCATATCCACACAATGAAAACACCGTTTCAAAAAAGTACTTTTTTTACTCAATATTTTGAGAACATCTTAGAGAGACGTTAATACTGATCTTTGGCTATGCCTGCACTGTCAGATTAGTTGCAATGAACCCAGCCCAGATATGAAATTTTCACTAGTTCCACATCCAATTTATAACATGTCAGAGATTTTGAAAGTGTTTTTATGTAAAAACAAATTTGGCTCAGGTGAAGTATGTGACTGAGCATTATAATTTCTGCCTTCCCTGTCATTCCCATAAATAAAACATATAACAACATTCACATTTAAACCACTTGAAGACTGTCCTGCTCCAACTAGAAAAAAAAACAAAACGATATTATTTATTGAACCTAACAATAAAACAGTGGACATGCATGCTTTTATCTTCATCTTCATACCCAAAGATGGGAACTGCAAGTTGTTTGAACAAAAGACTCATGGCCACAATGTGGTAACCTGAGAAGTTGCCATAGTTCTGCTTTTCGTCAAAGCTTTCGGCGGATGTGAGATTGGTCACTAACAGACTGTGTGAAATGTTCGACATTCACTCACAGGCCACATCATTAGGTCCATCAGGTGTTTGTTAACTAAAATAGAGAATCAGATCATCACACGGCAGCAACGCAATCCACTTAGGCATTGAGATGTGATGAAGGTGACTTCCTGAAGCTCAAACCGGAATGGATCAGAAACTGGACTGTGAATGTGGCATGGCTGTCAACACTGGGCATGTCTGGGTATTTCAGAAACTGTTGATTTACTGGGAATCTTACGATTCATCATCTCTTGGATTTACAAATGATCCAAAAAGGAGAAAATAGCCAATGAGCAGCAGATCTGTGCATGAGAATGGATGACAGAAACCAACTAAACAGTAACTCAAATTACTAAAGATGCAGTATGTCAAACCTTGAGGCAGATGGGCTACAGCAGCAGAAGACCACACAGGGTGCCACTCTTGTCAGCTAAAACGTGTAACTATAGTTACAATTCATACAGGCTCACCAAAATTGGAAGACAACAGATGGGCAAAATTTCGCCTTGTCCAATGAGTTTCTATTTCAGCTGCAACATTCAGATGGTAGGGTGAGAAATTAGTGTAAACAACGTGAAGGCATGAATCCATACTGCCTTGTTATCGGTTATTAATGCAGGTGGGGGATGGTGTAGCGTTTTCACACACGATCTGAAAACTGCTGTTGGTCATGTCCATCCCTTTATGACCACAGATGTGGTGGATTTGCATTCTAGATGTTCAGATGACTATTCTGATGCAACTGTGTGATGTTGTCATGCTGGACCACAATTTCTGAAGAATGTTTCAGCCTTCAAGAGGAATCTGTGACCAAAAAATTACAACATTTCAGAGAGGCCCCACCCTCTGACAGCAAAGTGTGCCTGATAAAGTGCCTGGTGAATGAATGTATATCCAACCCTTGGCGCAAAGCGGCATTTTAAGAAAACAAAGGATTAACCCAGTGTTTCTCAATTCCTGTCTTCAGGGACTGCTGACCCTGCATATTTTAGATGCGTCTCTGTTCCAAAACACCTGACTCAAATTATTGCATGACCTCCTCTTCATGCCACAGCAAGTCATTCAAGTGTGTGGCAGAAGGTAAACGCTTCCTGGTTCCTGAGGACCGGAATTGAGAAACACTGGATTAACCGAAGGTCCAGAGAACAACAGGTCTGTGTCTTGTTGTGAACCGGTTCTTCGTGCTCTGACTGGTAGGGCTGGAGAGTGTTTTGAAAACTTGTGCACAGCAACATGTTTCAGGAAGAAAAACAACTTCCATTGAAAGCTGCAGAACAAAATCATTTTCTCAAACAGGATTAGTTGGCTCCAACACGAATAATCTGTGTCAGCCAGAGCTGTATGCGACTACTGATAAACATGAGGGACACAGTGAGCGTGGGTGTAAATGTATGCATGGGCTTACAGTCCTGTGATGTGCGTTTGTCACTCACCGTGGTCATGAGCAAACACCAGCAGGGACCGTTCTTTCAGTCTCTGTGCAATTTCTTCATATGGCCCACTGTGTTCTCCCGCTCCATGAGCAATAAACACCAGAGCCCTGAGAGGAGATGAGAGGGAAAATGTTGATTTATTTATTTTTTTTCTGGAACGGATATGCGCGTGACTTCTTTTATCCCCTTCCTATCTCTTGCGTGCGGTGATAAACTGAAGTTTATATTCTGCACGGGAGTGGCATCCTTCCTCGATTTACTGATAATCAGGCTCTACAATGCAACAGTTTATGACTGGAAAAAACCTCAGAATCTCCCCCTGACAGGCGCCATGGATGAGCTGCGGATGAGCCATGGAGGACCGAAACGGACTTGCAGGATGATGGAAGAAAATCATGAGCAACAGCAGAAAAAGACAAGCTGAGAACGAAGCAGACTGTGTGTTCAGAGATAACAGCCACCATCCATCTGTCAGTCTGCCTGCCTCTACACACCCCTGCCTGCCTGACTCAAAACACACATATGAGATGCCACCAAAACATGGCATAGCACATGAATTTAGTGAGAGCAGCAACTGTATATTCTTGCAGCTCTTTCAAGACCGAAACACGAGAACACGAGCTACAAATGCAGATTTCAGCAATGCCCTGTTTAGTGAAGCAGTTTAAAAAGACTGTTTTTGTTTGCAGTGACGTTAATCATACTGTAAAGTGTGGTACAAAAGTATTCATACTCCCTTTATATTGATCGCATTTCAGCAGCATGCTTTACTGTATTTTGAGGCAATAGACAACACAAAGTAATGAAACCAAATAACACAGTTTGCCTTAATTTTACAAAGAACAGCCAAAATTATGAGCAGCCAATTTTTTTTTCTCTTGTGAAAAAAGAACATGCACATAAAATACGGAATTACATAAATACTAACCCAATTAATTACAAGTTTTCTATAAAATTTAGGTCTGGACTTTAACTGTGCCACTCCAGAACATCTACCCCGTTGAATTCAAACCATTTCTGTGCAGCTATAGTTAAATGCTTTAACTTTTTCATTGTGATCTCATCAGACCAATTACTTTCTTCCACTTGACCATATAGTCTCCCAACACTAGTTTCATCCTCAATCTGAGTTTTCTTCAGCAGTGATTTTCTCATTGCCACATTCCCAGAAAGCTTTGAATGGTGAAGAACCCGGACAACAATTGTTGTCTGTAGAGTTTCTCCATTTCAGCTGGCTGATGTAGGCAGATTTAGATATGTGGCATATTCGTTCCATTTTTTCATGAAAGCATGTTTTTCTATCCATCCCCTGACAGATACTTTTCAGTAACCTTTTCTCTAATTTACTTGGAGTGTTCTTTTGTCTTTATGCTGCAAGGGTATCCAGGAATCCCGATTAACCAGTGAGACAGGTTTCTTTATATTTCAATCACTTGAGACACAGTCACAGCACTCAGCTGATGTCCATTTCACTCACTGTGAGACTGCTAGCACCAATTAGCTGGACATATGTTTCATTAGGCCAGTCACTTTAAAGGTGGTGAATAATGATGCAACCACCTATTTTACTCTACGTATTTTTATTTACGTGTCATTATTTTGTAGAAACCAGTTTTCAGCTAAACGTTACAGGACTTTTTCATAAAAAATGCCATATTTTTAAATGAAGATTATTTTTGCAAAATCAATAAGAAAGGTAAGACATCCAAAGAGGTGTACTCTTCTGTACATATCTTTAGAAAGACAACTTATTCTGATTGGCTGCAGACTGACAGGCATGATATGTTATCAGTGACGTTAGATCACATTCCTCCTGCAGTCACCTCTTCATCTTCAACACCACATTCAATTTAGAAAAGTTCTCAGTTTGTATTGTACCTGAAGAACTGTTTAAAAGACTAAAACATTATTATTATTTTTTTTATCAATGGTTATCCAGACTTTCTAAAGGTATTTTTCTCCTAAACTACAGTTTTTACCTGTCCTATGTTAACACACAACAGATAACATGACAGTAAATTCAGGGGTTTTGAACATCGCCCTGCAAATGGGGAATATGCTGGATTTTTATTCATACAATGGGGCTTGTTAGGGTGACACTTGATTTTATCAAATGTTTTGCGTCTTCTATCAGTGCATACTAAGCAGGGGAAGCTGAGCGTTCCTTCTCTTAGAAGCATCAGTGGTGCTGAGAAGCCTGCAAGAGCTTCACTAATCAGCAGCAGACAATTAACCCAAATGCATTCAGCGACAGAGGAAGGAGGGGACAAAGTGAAACGAGGCAGGAGGAAAATGAGCGAAAGTGTTACGGGCGGGGTGGTGAGGAGGAGTGGAACAGTAGTGACTGTTCATCAGGGGTTCGGTGTCACTCACAGCTCTTCCTCTCCTTTTTTTAGGCATCCATCGCTTGGGGCTAAGACTTCCTCTGCACTTGTAACGAGTGAACTTGAGTGTGAATCAGTGTCTTTGTGCGACCATAATGTTCTGCAACACACAACCAGAGGAGCTGCGGTATATTAGCGGTGGTAATTTGGCTTTGCTGTCAAGGCAACTGTAGTGAGCAGCATGCTGCAGACTCCATTTGTAATTTCTTTTCCAGATTTTCTTCATCCATAATTTCACCAAAAGGGTTTTTGATTCAATGGATGAGCTCATATTTTATTTCGGTCCTGTAACAAAACATATGAAAACAATGAAATAAATTGTGTTTTCAGTTTAAATGCTCTGAATAGTCGCATACTGGTTTTGTTCAGTAACAAACTGCAGACAGATAGGTGACGTGACCAAGATATCCTCAGTCACCTCACTTTTTTCAGGCCCTTTTCAACCATTTGTTTTGCATTATTATTTGAATTGGATACTACGTTTTGGTATTATTCGTGTAAAAGAAAAACTGATTTTCTGACAATACGAAATTCATTTAAACACCAGTAGGAAACATGAGATGGATCAGTAGGAAACATGAGATGGATCAGTAGAGGACCTTCCTAGGAATTGTCGACCTAAAAAATATTACTGAAAGAGCTCATCCACGACTCATCCAGGAGGTCGCAGAATAAGCTAGACATACATCTACAGTCCAGCAGCCCAGCAGGTAATAGCCTCAGCTAAGGTCAGTGTCTTTGAGTCAACAGTAAGAATAAGACAGGACTAAATAGCATCCAAGGTAGAGTTGCAAGTTTGTTTGTGATAAAAGTAGACTAATGTTTAATCATTAGTCCAATGATTAAACAGACTAGTTTGCAGTTGATGGATTTAGGGACAGTTACATTTTCACATTGCTTTTTCCAGTTGCAAATGAAATCACCAGTTGGAAACAGTTTTTTATCAGGTTGGACTTTTACTCAGGTTGTCTTTGTCTGATATTAAAATCTGTTTGTTGACCTAGAAAAGGAGCATGTGCCAAAAAACTGAAAAGGAAGAAATCTGTATGGGTGAAAATACTTCTTGACAGCACAATGACATTACCTTCAATTCAAATGAGCTCTACGCTTCATCTAAAGTGCACCATGTTTGCCCAAGGTTTGCATCATCACCTCCATAATTAATCTGTCCTGATTACGTAAAGCTGGAAAACTTTCAGATTTTCCTCCTTTCAAGGGATTCTCGCTTTTCATTGCCTCTTCTATCATGGGAACTGGAAATCTACTTCTCTCTCACACAGCTTCCGCTGCTGGAACAACGTGGCTTAGAACAAGTCCCATTAAACTACCCAGAGAGTGAGAGACAGGTTGTGGCTCCTACTGCTTTAACACAAGGCTAGTCCAAACAGCCACAGGGTCTAAACAAAGCCACAGGCCTAATCCACCTTATGTATAGCCTGTGGGGTGCAGCGAGGTTATAAGCTTTATAAAGCTCTCAATGGTCCTCAAATTCTCCACCTTCACTGGTGAACATTACTTGGAACAGGAACTTACCAGATTTTCAAACACCAGCCTGTACTACTTTTCTGCTGTCATGTTTTCACATTGCTGCTAGTAACAAGGTTTGACATGCTTAAAATTACTCATCTTCATTAAGAAAATTTAATTATTATATTTTTTAATATTCATGAGTGTGAATTTAGAGATAGTAATCTATGGCTTTCTATTTTTCAGGGATTTAATTATGACTTGATGCTGAGGTGACCCTTCAAAATGGGAAAGATCAGAAAACAGGCCATTCTGTTAAAGCACATGTATGTTCACTTCTGTAAACCAAGAAAATGACTCCTCCAAACTACCTTGCTAAATGTAAACAGAAGGTCATGAGACCCAAAGCATAATTTAAGTTGCCTATTCGCAGACGTTTCTATGGAACGTAAAATCGTATCTGGATTGTAGGAATAAAAAAGCCAATAACAAAACAGAAGCTAAAGAAAAAGTGGACTTCAAGATGTCTTGATATTTTTTGAAGGTAATCAAACACTAGAAAGCGTTTCCGTCTGTCCATTTTATTTTACTCTTATTACAAGTAAATTTGTATATATTTCCACTGTTAATCCCTTTCCCAGTATCCTGAAGTACAGTGCAAAAAGACTCACAAAGACTCAACTGTAACTCAAGTGTCCTTAATTCAATACAACTCAGAACCATTTAAGACACATTCAGGCTGAACTCCCAGGTGGCAGGAAGAGTTGATGCACTTGGAGCAAAAAATAAAATGCATGTGACAGATAAGAACTGCGCCGACAGCTGCAAAACAAGGCAGAGTTTGACAAGTAGAAAGTTAATGTGACAGACCAGTACGGAAAAGGATGCTGGAAACGGGGAAGTTATTATGTTTGTGTCAAAGTGTGCTGAGCAGAGACGGAAAAAAAAGACAAGAAACAGGAAATTGCTGCATGATGGAGAGAGACCGAGGCAGACAAGCTGTGACAGTAGGAAAGCCTAAATCAATGGTGATACTTTTATATCTAAAATATTCCTTTGCACAGGGATTTTTTTTATAGAAACAATTAATCAAAAAGACATAAATAAAATGGAAGCTAATTTTGCAAAGAGCTGATCTTAAAATGAAAAGCTCAAGAACAACAAATTTGCACATTACATATATAACAATGGCAATTAAAACTACATAGAAAAATTCTATTGCCACATTTAATTCTTCCCATTTGGTCACCTTCCTAAAATAATAGCTCAATTTTTTGGCAAAAAAATGGCTTATGCCATTAATTTACAAAGGTGACAAAATAATCCTTTAAATGACCTGATTTTGTGAAGTAAGTTGGATGCTCAAAAACACAGTAATTTCACAGTATAAATTATTAAATCCCTTAGAAGCATCCTCTGAACCCTATGCTACCACAGAAACCTCCACAAACTGCCCTCCATGAACTGCTTAGCAACTTGGCAAGGGAAAAGTATGGTTTTCTAATCCACTGCCAGGACAGATGCCACACTGCACTTCTTGAATGTGAGGTTTGTGAACTAAACATTCCCAAAGACAATACAGCATCTCAGGACAAATATAGCATTATTGAACATCCTCAAAGACCTCTGGTATGATTTATAACTGGATTACTCATACCTCAGCCAAATTAAAAGACACTACCGAAAAACTACATCAGTTCCTGATATTTAAAGTGAGTTGCCACCTAAAGTCAATATCATAGATTTTCCCTCATTCGTTATAGATCTGCCATAAAGCGTTAAAACAAAGAGAGCCATTGTAATGAAAGTATTGTCCACAGGCACAGGAGGAGAGTTTAAAGCTCCTGACATTGCTAAAATGCAAACAGAAAAGGGATCCCTGACCCCATCTGACGTTTCACTGTGAGGGGCTCTAGCTGTCCGCTCTATGCAAAAAGAGTTGGTAAAGTACAGGTGCAGGTTTCAGATACAGCTCCAAATCTGTCAGTGTGTTCATGTTTGTTGACGGTTAACCCAAGTCAAACATCTGCTAGGACCCTGTAAATGATTACAGACGTCCCTATGTCTGTCTTGATACCTTTCACCTGTTTCTTGGTAAAATAGGACCATTCAGAAACCTTTGACCTGATTTTTTTGTTATGCTCACCTCGTGTGAAAATAAAGTAACACCTTTTTAAGCAGCTTCACAGTGGTGATCTAGTTTCCCTCTTAACATGAGCTACTTAGCAAACTTCGGTAAAAAATAAATAGTAATGTAAAGAATAACCTTGAATGCTGAGTTGATATTTTGCCCCAAACACTTCAGTTATTGCTGTTTTGAGTAAGCAGTAAGACAAGTACTGTCGTACTGGTAATATGTGTGACAGTAGTATCCACTAATTCACTGAAAGAGTAATTTCAACTTACTAAAGAATTTTTTTTTCCAGATGACTTTTAATAAAACAGGGTAGTAAATTTTAACAACAAAAATGTCCATTAATATTTAGCTCATCCTTCATAATTATTTCCCTGTAAAATAATAAGCTACCAGAAAGGTAGCTATATCTTCTATTTTTGCCCAGAATAGAGAGATTTTGTAAAAAGTTCTGGTTCTAAAATGGCAAAATAAATAAATAAATTGTGATATTGTTCCTACATAAATTTGATGTGTCATTCCAGTGGCACATTATACATTAAACTTTTTGTTTTAGACATTTGTATGCTAATACCTGCTTATCTTTATGTTTGAGGTACATTACCAACCTTTAAATACATTTAAATAAAAATGGTGCTAAGTGGTTGGATTTTTCCCTTTGAATTAGTTTCTTATGATTTGCCTGGTGGGTGCAGGTCTGTATTCTTTAACCGTTATATTTTTATTTTAAATATTTCTGGTCATGAACTATACCTGCATTCGGTCATCTAATCCTCTAGTATGTTCAAACAAAGGTCACTATGAACACCCTGCTTGGGTTTCCCCCTTTCAGTCACCATGGGGTTTCATTTTAGCCTGAATGATTCATTTCTGCTTTTTAACACTTCAATGCATTTACTATTTGGAGTAGCTGCAGAATTATTGCTTTGTATTATACTTTGGTTGTAATGCAAACGGCATTGTGATACCCTGTAGAAATGGGAATGTAAAAGACCGGCTTTAATATATCCCCTGGTGATGAATACTGAACTGCTTATTATGACTACATAAATCATCTTCATGGTTTTTGTCTGAGTGCTTTGTTGTTCAAAAACCTAATGATTCTGATTAGCATTTAGATAACTGCTAAATTAATGTTAATTACCCCTTTTTTGTGAAAAACGTAAATTGCTACAAGCAATCTTTTTGTATTTATCTCCTTTGGGTCTTGTTTATATCAAGAAAAAATCCTTAATCTTTTTATGTAATGCAAATAAACTTCTACTATATCCAAAAATATATACCGGATTTTCCGCACTATAAGGCGCACTGGATTATAAGGTGCATAGAATAGACGCTACAGCTGTCTTCACATTTGAAGAGTACGATTTGTTCCGTACTCTACAAATGTGGATGTGTAATAATAAAGAAATGGTCCCGAGTACTTTATATAGTAGGCTGCCCCAGTCATTGTTTCACTCATGGTATTGGTGTTGTGATATTGTGCCCAACTGCTTTCTGGGTAACACAGACCAACTAACACGCTGCAGCCGCAGTCTCTGTCTCCCTTCCCCCCCTAGCCTCCCCCACCGGCTTTAAATGTATAGGGGCTGGTCCCTTGGTAACCCTAGTCGAAGCACCCTGGATGAATATCTAAAGCCACTTTGTTGACATAAAGAATGTCAATAAAACAGTCCGACTCGGGTCGGCGAGGAGAGCCTTCCGCGACTGGGCCGGGGCGTGGCCGGACGATGGTCACCCTTCTCCGTTTGCGCACAACATGTTTGTGGAGAACGTGGTGCTAAATGACCTGCAGACAACCTGATTATCAGGTCGGTAGGTAGATAGGTCAGTCAAACTTTATTAACAAACCAGCGTTATGACAACTATCCCAGCATGCACCGCGTGCTTCTTCTTCTATGGACGAAAATGAAGTCGGCGGCTGCTTACCGTAGTTGCTAGACTTGTTGTGGCTCAATATTGGTCCATATATAAGGCGCACTGGATTATAAGGCGCATTGTTGGCTTTTGAGGAAATTGAAGGTTTTTAGATGCGCCTTATAGTTTGGAAAATACGGTACCTAAAATGTATTTATATTATTGTTTTATTTATTTTTTGTTGCTGAAATTTAAGTTTTGTTTTCTTCATTTTCTTTGATCTAAATCTGTTTCTCGTTGAGCAAGAAGGCAGATTCGAACAGCGATGTAGAAACCTCTACATCGATAATATATCACAGTTACTGCATCTCATGATAATAATCTTACAGCAGTTGCACATGGTCACTGTAAGCCTGTGGATCTATTACAGGAAACCTTCAGTCTGTGTCTTTTCTTAGTAAAGATAGAAGCTGCTTTTATCCAAACCACCTCAGGGTGAACAGATGCCAGTAAGTCTATCAGAGAAAATCGGAAGTTCACACGTTTGCCAACAAGTCTTTAGCTCACGGCTGGGTTAGTGATTTAACCCTGACTTTCCAGTTAAAGACAATCCCTCCACCAAACTATTTCTAGAACCCAACATTGTTGATTTGTCATAAACAATGCAGTTTAAAACTACAACTGTAAATCCACCGTCACTACGGAGCTGCTGCAATTCTTCACCCAGTAAAACTGAAAAGTACTTTGTCTGTAATTACGACAACCGCAAACTCAATGAAAAACTTTTAATACGTCTGGGTAAAGAATGCAACCATCACATTAAAGCTTAATTGCAGCTTCTGTTGTTTCACACTTTGGAGTCATGCTTGCTCAAGACAGATCAGCTGTCTAAAACTTAAACAGCTGATCTGTTTTAAACAACTCCAATGAATAACACTGTCACATGACTGATCTAAACTGTCGGTGAAGACGTGAACATAACTCGATACAGCCCACAGGGGCTACTCAGTCTCCTTCTACTGTGCCTGCTTGCGGTTTTAGCAAGTTTACTGGTTGCTCTCCAGTGAGAAAGCGCCTACATAGGCCATAAAAAGCTGCAGCTTTAAAACAGTTACAGCACAAGCGACTCTACAGATATTCCAGTGCTACACTGATTCAGCTTTTTAGCACATGTGTAAGAGAAATTCATATCTGCAAAGATCTACCAGCAGAAGGTAATACACTAAAGGATGGATGTAGTGTGAGTGCGCTGTTGTTTAGATCCACAGTGGGCAGCATTTGCCTCATCAGTCATAGTTACACAAAAACAACACCTCAGTGTGTGGCTTCTCATCTGCCCAAGCATATACACACACAAGTATACAAGTAACCCCGTGTACAAACACAGAGTTAATCACGGATGACTGCTGTGTAAACACACACACACAGATGTGGCTGTAAGACGTGAATCTGCTCCACAGCTGAGTCAGAAAACAAACCGTGGTCTTTATGAAATGTGTGGGCCCATGTGTCAATTCCAGATGTTCTGTTTAGCATGGCATCATTTTCTGGCACGCATGCAGCTTTGCGGCTGGCAGGAGAGGTTGGCATCTCAGAGATGTGAGTAATGCGTTGGGTTTCGTACACACCGCCATAGACTCACATGTGACGGGTGGAGAGGACTTGAAAAGCTAGAGACTGCATACCAGAGGGGGCCCAACAGCAGGAGGCCGAGGGAAGCATCAGCACTACAGTAAAGTACTCAGAAGTGTTGTTTTAATACTTCTGTGATTTGATGTCGCTTTGCCAAGGACACAATGATGTTATTTATCCATCAGAATGGAGAATGAGTCAGGATTTCAGACATTTATGCTGTTCAGTTGTGACCACTACATGTACAGAGTAGATTCTGTCCACAGGGGTTAAAAAGCACACTTTTAATTCCTAATATTTGTGACATGAACTTGGACTGGGAATTGTCTCCTGGGCTGATGCATGTCCTTTAACGCTTGACTGTATTGAGGTAACAAACAGCGACACTCTTCAATGTTTATATTACTGAGGGAAAAAAAATAATCCAGGTTAGCTCTTTTTGGCATCAGCGAGTTGTTTAAAGAAAAAAAAAGTCAGAAGAAGACTTTAAAAACTGTAATAAGCTATTTATCCTATATGACATGTTTAGACATGAAAGAAAGAAATATGTTTTTATGTATTTTATAGTATAATTCTTATACAAATCAGCTCAAATCACTTTTATCAAACCAACAACGAAACTCAGAACAATGCATCTTTACTTCTTATTTTGACCTGTGTTGCTCCCCTTCATGCTGCTATTACAATCCTATTAGTATTAATTAACAACGCCGTTTTAAAAGCAGAGTTTGAACTGTCCAAATAAAAGAGTCTGCAGGCCAGGTCTGATTCTGTAAAAGCTAAATGCATAATAACATCAGTGACTATTTTAGCTTACAGCCTGAGTCAAACATTCAGATTCTGCGTGTTTTTTTTAAAACAGAGTCATAATAACCAAGTGTCAGTAAACATGTTGTTTATGCAGGGATTATCATAATTAAAATGTCTTTGTGATGCACAATGAGTAGAAATAATCCAGACTTCCTATAGATTAGAGCAGTTTTTAGTCATTATTGACTCCAAATACTGACCTACTTTAATTGTTTAAAGCTCCACGATATCCAAACAGAAAACCTCCAGTCAATAAATAAAGGTTAACAGCCAATAAAAGATTAAGACAGACAGTTTTTTTAGCACTGATGAAACACTCTGAACAACTCTTGTCTTTTGAAAAGTTAAACCTTAATATAAAATAAAGTAGGTCGGACTAACTGGTGCACTATCACAGGGTGCTGGACAGCTGATGGCTCAGCCTTGGTGGTTTACACCCACAGCAGCGCAAGTACCTAGCAGGGTTTCAAAAGACAACCCAACTGTCATCTGAACCGCAGTTCCCCATCTGTTAAACTTAAAGTCATGTGACTCCATGACGGGAAACAGCCATGTGCTCTGAATTACTTGTAACGTCACATCACAAGATCACACATTGGCGGCCAGAATTAAAGCATATCAAAACTGGTGGAGTGTTTTTCTATCGATTTTGTCATGACTACGGATCACGTATTCCCCACTCTGCTTTTCACTGACCTTGGAGGACTTGCGGGCTCCCAGTAGCGGCAGAACAGGTGCAGTCCGTCGGCGTTGACGATGTGCCGCAGCTCGGTGTAGGGAACTCCCTGCGGGCTTCGCCGCGGAGCATCTCCCGGCTCGGGCATGGAGGGTTCGTCTGCAGAAAAGACACCGAGCAGCGATGACAGCACGTCGCTGCCGCCGTAGAGGTAGTAGCTGAAGGCAGCGACGAGCAGGCAGGCTGCGGTGGTCACGGCGTTCATCGTTTAGTTTTTTTTTTTTTTTAAATAAATAATGTATGTCGTTGTCCTTCTTCGTCGCGCGAGGCTGCGAGCGGGGACCGTGTGATGTCACACGGTGTTTGTGGGTCGGTAAGGATCTAATGTGGAGCTGCGCGTGCTCATTACACACACACACACTAACCGACGCGCACGCATAGAGGCAATGTTGTCATTGATGTTACGTCACAGACCATATGGTGTGCTTAACTACAAGCTCGCTCTACCAGCTCTTCTCTTTCTCTTTACACCTGCCCAATTAAAAACAGGTTCATTGTCATACAGTGTGGTGGTTCATTATTCATACTGCGGACATACACCATACAAGACGTTGATCCAATATGTAGAAATATTCATGTAATTTTAATAGAATTACTGAATTGGATTATATTGCCATTATGTCCAATAATCAGTGGCGGCTGGTTAAAAATAAACAAACAAAAAATATCTTGGGGTTGATATATTTCTCTTCCAGGTCCAGTATGGATTCCAATGAACAGTAGGAAACTGACTACAGTTTCACAATTATATAACATTCTTCCTACAGTGAAATACTATGGAGTATGGAGTGTTAAATTAGCTAAAAATAAAAGTTCTGTTCGTTAACTTGTGAAATATACAGTATTCAATCATGAAATCAAACTCAAAAACTATGAGAACCAACAAGCAAAATTCTATTAAGACTGAAGATTATCAATAATTACACTAGACAAGGCCTTCCTGTCATAAATAACAGAAAACACACTGGTGTGGGATGGAATAATCATGTGTACTTTGACAAAAGTAACCCATAAATTAGAAGGACTAAAGCTCCGTTGGAACCAAAACACCAAGCTCCCCTCTGGATTTATTTATTAATGTCCATACATCTGAGTCAGCAAACAGAACTTCAGCTTGTTTTTGTCCAACACCATATAAGAATCTGAACATCATTTAAAGCAAACATTATTAGGACAGAAACTCAAAACATACAACAAAAGAGCATAACCATTAATAACAATTTAAAAAGAGAAGAAATCTCAGAAACATTTACCCAGAGCAGTATTAGCATTTTGCTGACAAAGGAAACAAAACGCATAAAATAATTCACGTTCAATAACTGATTGTCAACAAAGACCAAGTGATAGCAGATGGACAGAAAAATTAAATAATGGAAAAGAGCTGAGCAATATGGAAGCTAAAACTAATAAAGCAGGCTGAGGAACAGAAACCGTAGCTTACATATCTGCTGGAAAAAGCTTAACATTTTCAAGCAAGATCTCCCTCCCCGACTGCTGTTGTCGCCATATTTAACTTTATCACCATGGCGACCCAAAACTTTCGGCATCTTCGATGTCAGGGCAAAATTCCGAGCAAGTCAAAGGGTTAGAAATGCTGATTGGTCAATTGTTTATTATTTTTCCACACACGATTCCCTTCTTGGCGGTATATCGCCCCAGCCGCCACTGCTAATGTCCACTTATTTGAGCTACTTAAAAAAATCGACTAGTTCATTGTATCTTTTGTGAACACACTTCTGCCTGACACTGTTAAAAGTGGATATCTGCTCTTACACCTCCACTATAGAAACAGAAAAAAAAATCCTGCAATCGTCTTTCTTGTTTAGTGACTTGACGGCATACCTTTTACCTTACGGTCAACGTTTCAAAGAATTTGGGTAATTTCTTTCTTTCCTTGGAAACAAAGAAAGAAAAAACAAAAACAAACAATCACCGTCCTAATATCGTTTCAGAGCCTTTCTTTTTTATTTTTTTTGTAATTTTTTTTTTTTTTTACAGCGGGGACATTTAAAGCAAGTTGTCTTTATTTTGTCTGATTAGAGCTCAGAGTTATGTTACTGTTCGCGCATTTTGCGCATAGGACCTCGCACATCATGTGTGTCGAGATGTTGTTATGACGTTGGACTGAGGAGACCCTTACTCGGAAAATGCTTTTCTGGAAGCAAGCGTGCGTAAAACCTCGCTTTTGTTTTGCGCTGGGGTCCAACGTTCCAAATCCAAACGCTCCGTGAAGGTATCCCCGCTAACCGGACAGCGTAATGATGGGAGATTTCACCACAAGCGCCAAGCGACTGCTCTTAGATTTGAAGCTGGCACCAAAAACCCTGCAGTCAATCCATAAACTTGGTCGATTGCAGGTCCCTTTTGCGTGCACGCAAAAGAATGAGATGTGCGATTTGACATCATCAGCAACATTTGAGGTTTGCCAGGTTTGAACGCGCAAAGGTGGAGAAGAATATAGATGCAAATCTGCAACTTAAACCAAATGAGCAATTCGCGCTGGCGATGGACAGTGTCCCGCAGACGCACTCTTGAGTCTGGACTGTCATAAGAATATTAAAAGATTATGAAGATCGACTGACCTGCACAAGGAGCGTCTGCAGCCAAGTTTCAGCTCCAATCTGCCTCTCTGATTCCTTCCTCTCTCTCTCTCTCTCTCTCTCTCTCTCTCTCTCTCTCTCTCGCTCTCTCTCTCTGTCTTTCTCTCTATGTGTTTAAATCGCTCTCCGTTCGCCTCCAGTCAAGACAAGAATGCGGTGAACGACGTTAGGGGAGAAACTAAATAACTGTTCACACACACTCCCATCCTTTCTTCCCCCTCTCTCTTTCGAAACACACACACATACACATTTCCCCAGAGGGAGAGATGCAGTTTCTCTGTCCCTCCCTCAGTTTAGCCTCATTTACAGTTTGGAAGGACGCAGCACGCTTCAGCCCACATGGTTCCCGTTTGTGCACACCAGGGTAATATATATTTAATATTAATGTCATGAATCTTTCTTTTCTCTGTTGCCCCTATGCTTTCCTGACTACCAGGAAAAAAAATATTGTCTAGTCACCATTTTTTTTAATTCCACAATCTTTGTAAGGTAATTAGAATACTGAAAACAAAAATTTTGGGAAAAAAGTTTTGATTTTTTAAATATCATGTGTCCACTACAGTGGACATCGAAATGCCATATAATTGAACCTTGATGGCAACCAGTTTGTCCCAAAGAAAATATCCAAACATCAACATAAGAATGAATTTCACATCGACAAAACTGAGCACTGTTGCCTAGCAAGAAGGTTCTGGGTTTGATTCCCGGCCTGGGATTTTTCTGCATGGAGTTTGCATGTTCTCCCTGTGTATGGTGGGTTCTCTCCGGGTACTCTGGTTTCCTCACTGTCCAAAAACATGACTGTCAGGTTAATTGGTTAGCTGGAGAGGCACCAGCAACTACCGACCCCACTATGGGATTTGGGATTCGAGTTTTTTTTTAAATCCCAAACTCCGACTCTCACAGTCAGTGTAGAAAGATTAATTTTAGGTTGTAACAGTCTGCGTGCTGCTTTTGTCTTGCTTGTCTCAATCTCTGACAGCCCCGATGTCAAGAATTGGATATGCACACTCCTTCACGGTCGTATTGCTCATGTCAGTAAACCGAACCCTATCACTGGGAAAGAACCCTGAGTCATATTGAAACACACTGTAACTGTTTTTTCATCACCATACATGTTGAACGTTCAGCGGTGCATTCAGTAGGTGTGGTACTGACAGATATGCTAAATGCAAGAAGTTGCCATTGCCCAATTGGAGGCATTTCAAGTTCAGCAAGTACCAACTAAGGCTGTAAGCAGATCAAACTTGTTTGTTGGAAACTCCTGGAGAGGCTTGTTTGAATCTCTTTAAAATAACTGAATGTCTTTTCTTCTTCTTCTACTCTGCTGAAAGCGGTATCTACTTTTAGAAAGGTTTCTCGATTGGGTGTTTTCGTTGTCAGCACCAACTTCCTCTGCTGGTAGATTTATAACCAAGTGTAAGTGTGGCAAGGACTCAAAGCAGAGTCTGGCCCAAAATGTCACACTTCTGCAGATGTCACCTCATTGCCTCATCTGCACCTGAAACACTTTGTGCCTCAGCAGCCAGATGTGTTTTATTTGGGGATCGGGATTTTAATAGCATAATTATAATATACAAACTTTAAGCTAAGTAACATTACACATACAAATGACTCCAGTCCAACATGTGGCTCCAGATGTAATTTATTATCTCAACCAGCTGGTAAGGGGAAACAGTGCATATGCTTGTGAAAGTCTAACCAGTCTGATAACTGGTCTGCAGCCGACAGCAGTCACTGTTGGACAGCAACCTTAAAATCTTATTTCTGCTGACCTCTACTGGCTTAACTTCTCACTTTACTGCAATGATTTTAAAGGAATCTTCTCCTTTATTTTTATCTTCTAATGCACCACTTTTCAACGACTTTCCCCTCACTGTGTATATAATCTTAAAAAAAACTCCTCTTATTTACTTTTGGTTTAGACAACAGCACCAATGTTCTTCACACCTGGTTGCCTAGTTGAAAGCTTTCTGGACCATTCTTTAATGTCAACTGCAAAATAATAAAACAATTTATTATTATTATAAAATTAAGCCCTGAAAACAAAATGCAGAGAAGTGTCTAAATGCCATTTAATTGGGATGATTAATGGAGCATCCATTTGTTTCAAAATGACTAAGTTATGATTCACTGTGTTCTCATTCCCAAGAATAAATGACTCATCATACCTGGTTTCAATTAACAAAGGAATGTTGTGGATGCAAATGACTTCTGAGGAACAATAGAAATAAATTTCTTCGCGCTCCTCTAATTGCACACAGGGACATAAAAAAAAAAAAAAGTAGGAATTGATCCAGGACAGAAGATTAGCAAAAGCCTTTTTCTGTCACATTTTAGCACTTCTCACCACATGTGATGCTGGTTCTTGTAAAACAACAGAATAAAAACAGAGTAAGTTGCCGCGTGGCAGCCACAAACCTTCATCCTTTTTGTCGTTTTGTGTTAGACCAGCACAAAGGAAAGCATAGCTGTGAATTAGAAGCATGACTTTACTGAAAGGAGAGAAATAACCTAAAAAAATCTGGTCTGTATTTGTTTCCCCCATTCTTATTCTGATTCTTGTGCAGCCGTTTCCCATCCGAAGCCGCCGAATTAGTAAAAAGTTTTCTACCAGATTCATCTTAACAAACTGCATCATAAAAGTTGTGAAACATTAAAAGCAGAGCTGGCTCATAAAACAATGTGCCATGTTTTGGAAAATTTGCACAGTGCAGAGATCTACAGCTCAGCTGGGTGGATCTGTTGAAAGGATCGGCCATTCACACATTGAATCTGGCATTTTAAGCCATTAGAAATCCCATCAGGAGTTCACCACAAGTCGTGTAAGAAACAGCTCAAACATGTGGCAAAAGGCCATCTGATTGGATGAAACCAAACTTGAACTTTTAGGCCTATAGCTGCAAAATGTGTGTTGCAGAAAACTGAAAACTTACATCCTGGTGGGAGAATCAATCATGATTCTTTATATTCAGCAACACTGATGGGACGATAAGTGGGACTAAATACAGGACAAACCTGGAATAAAACCCTTTTAGTGGTTGCTATTGACTGGGGTGGGACACCATCCATGCTGATATTAAATATTGACATTAGGTCAGATCCAGATCTAAAGTCAATTGGCAAGTCTAGAACATGTATGAAGATGTATTTTCAGAGCGGTTCTTCATCTGGCTGGCTGAGCTTAAGCTATTTTGCAAAAAAATAAATAAATAATAGGGCAAAATGTCCAGCAAAGCTGGTGGAGAGGCGGACCAGAAGACTTGCAGTTGGACCTGTAGTTTCCACAAAGTATTAGCTCAGGAGGAATTAATACAGTTGCCATGCTTTTCAATATTTTATTTAGAAAAAAACAAAACAAATTGAAAGCAATGTGTCGTTTTCATTCCACTTCACAATCATGGGCTACGTTGTACTGATCTATCACATAAAATTTTCCAATCAGCTAAATTGAAGCTTATGACTGTAACGTGACAACATTTGAAAAATCTTAAAGTGCAGAAACACGTCAGTTTTGTATTGTTCTAATTAAAATAATGTGCAGATTTTCCGTCACTCTGAGAGGGAATTTCTTCTCTCATGCTGCCCGATTTTCTGATTTGGTCTGTAATTAATGCAAATGAGCAGTTTTTAAAAAATAACATATGTTTGCTAATATTTATTTAGAGATTAAAAATCAACACATTAGTGTATACATAAGCAGAAACAAAGATATATTTAAGCAATTAACAAGTTATGGTCCAGACGTTCTGATCAATACAGTATATGTACAACATACAGAACAGTAAATAACACATTTGAAATTGTGAGTACCCATGGACAAAAACGTGTAGGTTTAGCTTAATACAATATAATGATGCTGAATACATTTACTTCAAGCAAATACATTTAGTAGAAAAAAATAAAATAAAACCTTTTCTCAGTAGGTTTCCAAAAAGAGGATGTCCCAGATTTTTCCGAAGCCCTCTGGATAAAATCCTCCTGCAGAGTGTCTGTCACTTCTCCATAACATCCTTCATCACTTCTCTCAGGACTCAGAAATTTGTTTCGTTCAACTCCTACGAAGCAAGAAGGACACGGGGAAAAAAAATCGAGAGCTTAAAAAGGAAAAAGTCCTTGCACGGAAAAGGAAACTTGACTTTCTAAAATATGTTCTCAGTAGACTTGATCTCAGAGTTTAATGAGGAGGAAAACCGAAGCTGCTGCTTGAAATTGTGACTCAGCATGAAACTGTCTCTGAAGTAATGGCTTGGAGATAAGTTTTAAATCATCATCTGACACTCTTGGGTTGTTTTGAACTTTGTAAACTGAATTTATAATAGTGAGGCTTTGAAGTAAATTTAACTACTTGCGAGTTTTTTTTTCCATGTAACTCTTATATAGCAATTTCTTTTCACATTAGCTACATTTTTTACATGCGTGCATGTGTGTGTGAGTGGTTTTATTGCACAAAACACCATATGATCTCATGTTGCCTTTGAAAGAAACACATGCAGGCTGGCTTGCATGCAAAGTTGAGCAATGATCTTCCCATTTGAATCTGCCTATTTCCTCTCATTGTTGTCGTGTGCATGCACTTATAATTATTTCAGTGCTGTTCTGGGTGTAAATCACGTTGATAGCCATGTATTTTATTTATTTATCTATGTTCTTTGCATAATTCCTCGGTCATAACAGAAACATAAGGCCGCTTGCACAACATAAACACAAGACAGAGCATGGACAAACAAAAGCGTGCAGGCGAGAATGCACAGGTGTTTAAATGTGAGGAGATCAGCACAAATGCAAACACAGCCAACGTAAGCCTTTAACTAGGCTATTTGTGTGTTTGTGCTGAACTCAGGGAGGACGTTTGCAGTCCTGGTCTGGTGGTGGAATGAAGAGTAATCTTCTAGCAAACAGCAAAGGTTGTCTGCTAAATTGTGCACGGGAAAGCATAAGTAATTTGACATCAAAACCCATTTAAGTGCAATTATGCACATCGATTCTGTGTGTTTAATTTGCAGTCTTGGTCGAGCCGCGTGGACGTGGCAGCGGTAAATGGGCCGAGCAAATGGGCTGTATTTTTATCACTGTTTATGGGGAGAAACCTGAGGCACAAACTGCTGAGGGGAACTGAGTCACATTCCCTCGCTTTAGTCTTTAGTTGGCTGAGGATTAAAGTCAGCAAACCTTCAAGTTCTACATAACAAAAAAAAAAATAAAAAATCTGTCCCGAAAACAAAAATGGTGAATTTAGCAAACAAACTGAGACAGTAATAACACATCAACAACTTTGGAAGAATTACATAAAGTAATATAGTGATATGATTCTTAGTATTGAAATGTTGTAATGAAACATGATGGGGTGTGCATAAGACTGACATGTCACTGTCATAAACATGACATAATGCATAGCATGAACATGAAGGATGCTTTATGAGTGTTTAGAACTGTTTGCAATGAAGTGTTTTTCGTCAAATAATAACACTTTTAATGCAAATGTGAATTAAAAGTTGCATCAAAAGTCAATTAAAAGCATCAGCTTAGCATTATTTGGTAAATCATTGCAATTTTATGCAAAGTTGCATTAAAACTTACATTAAAAGTCAATTAAAAGAGTCAACTTTGCGTTAAAAGGGACATTATTTACCAGTCTGCACAACCCTTCAAATAAAGTGTTACTTAAAATACTTCAGGAAATATTTTGTAATTTTTAAATTACAAAAATGCTTCCTAAAAATAATTCCTAATTTCTTTCTTAACCCGTTTTGCCTCAGGATGGACACAACGTCAGTCGACGTGAATGCCTGCTCTCACCTCTTGTTCATATTCTTCATCATACCGACTCTTTGATTTTTCAGACTGACAGTACAGGACCGCATCGTGGATGGAGTTGAAGAGGCAGGACTTTGTCACATTGCTGCTGAAGAATCCCCCGGCCTGTAGGCTCTCCACCACGCCGCCTAGGCACAACGATAACATTCAGAGATGAAACGTTGCACTAAGAAGCGAGAGAAGCTGAAAAGGCATGGAGCAACTAGAGGGATGCAGTAGAAAGGAAATCTGCAGAGTTGAGAAGAGAACAAACAACAGGAGGCTTTTTCTTGTCTACGGTGAAATGCACTATATTTTATGAATGCATGAATAATTTTGGCAGCTCTATTGCAGGGCTAAACACTTTAAATGAGCCAGTTTTTTCCTATCAAGTGCCATCAGCTCGCTGCAGGCTAATTAGTGCTGCTGGTCCTTTGAAGTAATCTGGACGGGTCCCAGCTTCCTGCACCAGCAGATTGTTTGTCCCCCAGAGATCCATGGGCTTTTTTTCTCTACATAGAAAATCAGGTCTAAATTTGTCAACCATTATCTAAACATAAAAAAGAAGAAAAGAAACAAACTGACACACTAGATTTTACTAAAGAAATGCTTATTTTCTCATGACACAGCAAAAAAAAAAAAGCTCAAATTGGCTGTGCCCGTCTAGAATACAGTTTAACAAAAGAGAAACCGAAATATAAACCTTATATGCTGACAAAGTCTGCTGTGAAAACCACACCAATGCAACTTAAGTAAAAAAAAAAAAAATTTCACTTTCAGTTTGACCAAAATTACTACAGATATTTGGGTCCTGATTCTGATGACACCAGTTTATATTCTGGTAATAGGCAGTACAAAAACCTGAAGGCTGGACTTACTTTGGCAGCAAGCTAAAATAACCTCAATGTCGATCTCTCCGTAGTCTCGCCGAATCTGAAACAGAAGCACAAATGTCTGAATCATTTATTTAATCCAGTTCACAGTAAACTTAAAAGTTTAAATGACAGGTAAATACTTGAGGAATGGATAAAGCATACTTCACAAAGGTATGAAAAATGCTGGTTTAAAGTTAGAGATTTTATGACATGTTGGTGTGTGTTCATCATTTTTCCCCTGGAACCTCTTCACCCTGAACCTCTCCCCTAGGCTGCTTGCTCCGATGTTCAGCTGTTTATGCTAATTACATCTTCTGGTACTGGGAGGGTTGATTCTGCTTAGTATACTGCCTGCAGGAGAGCTGCTGAGTGTGTGGGAGAGAGTTGAAAAAAATAAAGAACTGAGAATTTCAGCAAAAGACTGTTACCACGTGAATATATCACACTGGCTTTGCTCCAAAATGTATATCAAATCCCAAGATACTTCATGCAAAGGTGTAACTAACAAGCTTTATGAATATCATACAGATACAGACCTCTTTAACTGTTCTGATTTCTGATTGGTTTTTAATAGTGGCTACAAGGGGTGCACCAATTGCAGTTTCTTTGGCCAATCACTGATGACCGATTTTTAAAAACCCTGAGCTGCCGATTGTGATTTTGGATGATGATGATTTTGTTTTTTAGTTTAAAATGTCACTAAATGTTGAAAGAAAGTCGCTGAGTTGGCAACAGTCTAGACATGACCTGGAGGGTGGGTCCGTCAGTCAACCCTCTCTCACAACACAGCAAAAATAAACAGTGGTTTAATTTTTGAAACCCCTCAATGTTAAATGAAATTGGAGCCGGTTCATCGACTGGCCGATTTAATGTTGCACCATAGCGGTTACACTATACAACTCAACTGAAATCCCTCCAAGAAAGTGTAGGATGAACAAATGATTCAGAAACTGAGTCTAAACAACATCTACAAGAAAACATCTCACAACAGCTTGACAATATGAAGCGGTAGAAACTGGAATGACTAAAACATAATATTGGGAAAATTCTGTCATTCAAAAAAGTTCTACTAGCTCCCTACAAAGGGTTTTTTTTTATTTCTGTGGTCAAATTCAACCTTATTTGGTTGAATTTTTCAACCTTATTTGGTTGAATTTTTCAACCTTATTTGGTTGAATTTGACCACAGGTGTTGCTTTTATGTGCTGCTTAATTTTTTAAAATATATTTTGATAATCAATATTTTGCCTTTGTTCAGTCGTACAGGTCTTATTTTCTTACGCTTTTAATTGTCTTGACCCCGACTGTGTCCAGGAAGTTCACAGGGCTCAGGTCAAGGATAATGGCCCTTGGCAGCGAGGGGTCCGGATCGTTGTCCACGCCGATGATGGCGATGCCCTTCTGGTGCTCTGAATTTGGCTCCTCCTGCTGGATGGAAGAAGGCACGACAAAGTTAAGGTAAAAAAACAAAACAAAACAAACTTCAATTATCTCCCACAAAAATAGTTAAAACTGGGGAAATTCCTGAGTAGGAAGATCCGGTATGACAAAAAAAAAAATCTTGTCTGATAAATACTTCTTTCATTTTTTTCACTCTTTAGCTTTTGCTCACCATGTCGGCTTTATTCTTCTTGAGCTCTTTCTTCGCTTTCTTGGCCAGCCTCTTCTCGTGCCTCTTTCGTTTGGCTGCCAGTTTCTTCTTTATTGACAGCATCTTAGTGATGTCCAGGCCGCTCTAAAAGAAACAGCAAAGAAAATCATCCTTAAGTTTATTTTAAATGTTCCGTCGACAGGCGAGATCTACTGTAAGTCAACAGAACACAGGTTTTTATATGTCAGTCAAGATAAATCCAACTGCAACACCAGAATAAACAGACACACCAGGTTTGTTTGAATGACATGAAGAAACCTCCTTTATGCAAGGATTAAATATGCATAACACTAACTGCCTGTTTTATTTATATAAGACACTGTAGTACTCGCCACATTGATCCAGTGTGACGATTTCATTCATTTTTATTTCCAAGCGCATGTTTCCTGAAGTACAAGTTTAACGTTGCTCCTGCTGGTTCAAGCGTTCAACTCAAACGACTTTATCAACAAAACTTTTGCAAAACTACCAACTACATTCGCACAAGAAATGTAGTTGTAGTTGGGAGGCGGGTTTCAACACCCATCACTTGAATCGGTTCAGGCCTTAAAATAGCCTGAGGGATTATTGGAACATGCACGGTTAAAGTAATAATGGATAAACATGAACTCGAAGCTACACTTTAGAACAAGAAAAACTGGGAAAAGAATTAGAACCAAAAAAAAAGACGCTAAAACGTAGACGCCAATTACGCTTCATTAGCTTTCAAGTGCTCTCTGTGCAGACCATTCTGCATTTTCATTCATTATGAAAAAGACGAAGAAGCTGTCATTGACAGATATTAATCATGTCAAAGCAATCGCCTCTCCTCTACAGGTCATGCCCCTGAAAGCAGATTGTGAACATCACTGAATTTCTCTATTATCTCCAATCAACTGAGTTGTCCAGAAACAAAGCCGGACCAGGATTGGTCTGGTGGTGATTTCTCACCCTGTAAACAATCCCTGCAGCCTGTGCATGACGGCTCAATGAGAGCTCATATTAGTGCCTCCGAGATAAGAAAGCAAACGAGAAATGCTTTGGTTTTGACATGCTGACATTTTAATGAATGAGACGTTCCATTATCTCCTTCCCTGATTCAGTCTCTGCACCCCTCTCCGCTCCTGTCTGCTGGCATCTTTTGTCCACTTTCCCTCGATTTGTCTTCCCATGAGCAACAAGGAGAAGGGGAAGAAGGAGGAGGAGGAGGAGAAGGAGGAGGAAGACGAGGAGGGAGAAAAGGAAGAAGAGGGGGGAGGCAGAGGACGGGGTGTTGGAGGAAAAACTTAAAAAGAGAGGAGAAATTAGAGGGATGGCGTTTTTAACAATGTCTGTCATGGCTGTGATGTGTGAAAACGGTAACGTGCCTCATCTGTTGTTAGTGTGTCAGAAGTGATGTTTGTAAAAGAGAAGTTGATTGCACAGAAAAATGTGACAAGATGGATTGGAGCTGCTGCTGGTTCTTCTATTTTGCTTGCATGTTGCATGTGTGTGCGTGTGTGTGTGTGTGTGCCTGCATATGAGTCTGCCTGGTTCATTAAATCAGGGCTTAGTGTCCGTCATGGTGCTCGCGTGACTCCGATACTGCTTTTGGGTGCAGACACATTAATATATCAGCATGCATGATTATGCGTGTTTTCCTTCAGGAAAAAAAAAAAAAAAGAAAACGAGAGCATATTTTGTTGTCACTTTTCAAAATATTAGGGCTTGAAGCCAAGTTTGAATACATCAAGTCCCATTAGGAGCGGATTGTGGCTTTAATGTTGTGTTTGTGTTCGTGCTGTCACCTTTTCTCCCAGAGCTTCCTGGTACATCTCAGCATTGGCAAAGTAGAGGGTGGCAGAGGAACGGAAGATTAATATTCCTGGCACCTGCTTCGCCTAAAATCAGTTAATGAGGTAAACACAGAAAAACATTTAGTAAATGCTCCAACTAAAGTCAGACTATAAACTAAAGCTAATATTACAGCAAATATCTAATATCTGCACAACATGTTGTGCAGATACAATCTGGTTGTTGTCCCACTAATCTTGAATCATATGATAGTTGTAACTTGAATCTGCTGGTGAAGCTGAATACGCATCAGGCTTTTCACATTTTGTCAGTTTACAGTGGCTATGTAATGTATCACAGCAGCAGCAACTCATTGCATTTATGCATCTAAATCCAGCCTGGTGTCATAAAATAAATTGGTTGGTGAGTGTATTGTAAAATAGTAAGCAGATCAAACTGATCAGGCTGGCCTATGTCTCCTTCCACAGACAAATATCGGCACAAAAATGAAACTAAAAAGAAAATTAAAATATTTTAACATGGACAAATAGAGATGTAAACTAAAATCGTTAAAATATATAATTGTTTCTCAAAATATCTTAGCTGTATGTCTTGTGCCAAATAGACTCACAAGATACAAACAGGCCAAAAGCATAGAGGTCACAGTACTGACCTTTTCCATGCATGAATGTTAGTTTTGCACTGACTTGTTTTTTATATATATTCTCAATTTATTAACCAAATCTTAATAAATGTTTATGTCAAACGGTTTTTAGAATTTACCTTATCATAGTCTTCCACAGGCTTGTAAATGTCAGTGCCTGCCACTTGTCCGAGCAGAGAGTATTTGGGTCTGAAACGCACACAAAACAAAGAAGTGAACTGCACTTCATGTTGAAATTTTATTGCTATATGTTGTAAATGTTAATAAAGTGCATGGCAAAGTTTAGATCTATGTTATCACGTTGCTCAAAAGGAGAAAAAACATTCAGTGCTTCCTCTACTGCCTCTGAGCTCAGACTCTCTCAGTAGGTGTGACATTTCTAATCCTTCTTATATTTAAACTTCATCATGTAGACGTAAGCAGCAAGGTCTCCTTACAGCTGTGTCCTGAAGATCACAGTGAGCATGGAGAAGGCGATGGCAGCAGCCAGTCCCAGGTCAGGGTTCAACAGCACGGTCAAGATGAAGGTGGCCACCCAGACCAGCTGAAGAAACAGAGAATTACATGAGGACCCAAAACAAAACAATGGCTGTATAGTAAAGTATAAGGATTTAGTAACAAAAACTATCAAGAAAATTTAAATTCCCTGATTGTGTACAGCAAAAGAAGTGTTTTGGAGAATTTTGGAGTGGTCTAGTCAAAGTCCAGACTTAAATGCGACTGAGATATTTTTTTAAAGCTTTTGTCGTTTAAAAAAAAACATTATAATTTGAAAACTTAGATGTTAATATTCTTGATAATAAAACATTTACATGTATCAACAAAATATATAAGAAATTCCTAAAGGGGATTTTTTTCAGCATAGTTCAGTGAACAAGCATTAACCTCTGATGTCTGGAGGATTTACATTAAACCAGCAGAAAAGCAGGAGAGATGTTTCGAGTGATAATATATTGATAATGGAGAATAAATAACATAAAAGTGTAAACATTTTTGTCAAAATGAAAAACAAAAAAGAAAAGAGAATCTGTCTTTGCTAATAAACCTCTTCCTTGCCAACATTTTGGCACACTCACCATGTCGATTTTATTGCTTTTCCACAGAGCGGGGATGTCCAAGAACTGCTTCATCATGCCATGGAGATTAACGAAGATGATGGCAGCCAGCACTGCCTGAAAAAAAAATCATCAAGCAGAGCAATTTGTGTGGGTGTGCAAAACGAAGTTTGATGAGATCAACACTGGAGTTAAAGGGCCACGAAAGGCAACTTGGACATAAACTCAGACATTAAAGTTTATTTTAAGGATTTTAAACGACTGACATGACCTAACAGAGACCCGCACATATTAGATGACGTGGTGAAAAGCATTATGGCAGGATAAAAAGCATCCCAAACCCTTAATCCTGAACAATCTGGTTGCATTTTAGAGCACAATCCTCAGCTGTGAGGTAAGTCTCTCCTGAGCCGGGCTCAGAGTGGGCCTTGTAATTCTGCACACATTTTCCCACTTGGCTTTGGATGTGTGTTGTTCACCACTGTGTGTGTGTGTCTGTGTGTGTGGGTGCGTGTGTGTGCAAACACACATGCGAATACCTTGGGTAGATCTTCAAAGAGAGATCCAATCCAGAGAGTGATGAAAAGGATAACCACTGCCGACAGAGCCCCAGCAACCTGCAGCGAACAGAAAGGAAAAACAGGCACATGATGAATGGATGGATATCGAGCGAAAAAGATCAGAGGAAAAAACATTAGAGAGTAACTTTAAAGAGATTAACGAGGCAGCGATTAGCAGTGTGAACTGAAAGAGGGAGAAGAATTAGTGAAGCGTAGGTAAATGTTCATGTTTTTTGTTCAAACGGGCTGGTTGGTTAATAACGACATGGGCTTGAATCTGGTTTAAGGTGAAGTGTAGACAGCAGTCTGTATAGCATGTGTTTTAGGAATAACTTATGGAGTTCTTTAAACGTTTTCAAATCTGTCAAGGAGACAAACTGTAAATGCTGCATGACATTTCTGAGAATCGTTTTCTTCAAAATGTTTCAAGTTTGAAGAAGCTAAGACTTTCCATCACGGTGTTGAACTTCAGGTGAATAAGGTGGTGACATGTTGTATTGCATTCCCTGATAAAAATTGGTAAAAATCAATTGAATAAATGTATCTTAACATATTTTTTGACCTCAATCCTGTGTGGTGGAAAGATAAACTCAGTTATGACAACTTGACATTAACCAAGAAATCATTACTGTTATAAATTTGTTATAAAAGTATTACTGATTGCACTTTAAAAATTAGGTAACTTTATGTTATTAAAGGTAAAGTTTAAATGGTAATGATTTCTTGGTTAATGTCAAATTGTCATAACAAAGACATTTTGAATAATGTCAACTTTGTATTAAAAGTGTCATAATTTACCGAATGACGCTTTATGACAACAGTCATAAATATTCATGAAGGCTTATTCATGTTCATGACAGATTTTATGTCATGTTTATGAAAGTGTCATGACAGTCTTATTCACCCCCCTTCAACTAAAGTGTTACCAAATTTTCATTATCAGCACACATCTGCCTTCTTTTTAAAAGCATGTCTTCTTCTCTTTCCCATTTTGAATTGTGGCTGCAGGACATCAGATCCTGTCAGGAAGACGTAGACAACTTATTGAACTTTCCTAAGCACTTTGATCAATTGGAAACAGTAAATCAAAAGATGACTCGGAAACATTTACTGGTGCTGCTGGTTTAGGATCTATACAAAGTGGCATTTTTCTTTTAAAAATGTGTAGAAATTAAAAGATGCCTAATTTAGCGCTCTATATCACAGGTGCTGACATTTGTGGAGGATAAATTACATGCAATGTGAATGAAACAAAATCTAATTTAAATCCATATTAGTCTTTAAGAGGTGAAAAAAGGCCAGAGCTCAAAGGTCAAAGTAGAATTTCTATGGCCTGAAATGAAAGAGGGAATGAATATCAAAGCTGGAGCCGTCATGCGACTCTGTTTAACTAGTGCTGTCTGTAATGAACACCATTCACAGGCTCTAATAGGCAACATATTGTGTGCTGCAAACCAGACACAGACTTTCTTTTTTCCTCCTGTCAGGGAAGGCATTGCTTCTTTTTATAGCAGCAGAATGTCAGATCACTTTCTAAACACGTTACAACACGAAGTAAATATTTAAACATTTAAACATTTCACTTTTAGATCTAGAGTGTCTCCTCTCCTCAGGTGACTCATGCCTTTTTCTGTTTTGGCAAGTTATTGATGTTAAAGTTAAATCTATCATATTCTTTTTTAAAACAAACTTGTCCATTTGACTGCTCATTACTATCTTTGTTCTTCTGTTACTCGTTGCTAGAGACAAGCACATTTTGTCTCTAGATCTTAGCTTCATTTCTGAAGGAGCCGAATCAGAACATCAGCATAACCTCACAACATTATGACCACCTCTCTAATAACGCTCGGTCGCTTCTCCCTTCCCGTTTGCTGCCAAAACAATCCTGACATACATCGACTCCATCAGACTCCTGAAGAAGTTGTGTGTCTGGTACTGGCAGCAGATCCTTCAAGTCCTGCATGCTGCAAGGAGAGGCCTGTATGGATCAAACCTGTCTGTTGGTCACGTTTACTCGAGACTGGTGTCTGGAAACTGCGGGTATTTTTGGACGTTGGCTGGGGAAAAGTTCCACGTTTACACGGTACTGCCAAGACATCTCGAATCCACTGTAGTTGTCATGCCAGGCCACTGTGCGGCGCTGTGATTTCAGAATGTCGCTGAACATGCACGCGCTTTTGACCCTTGGCTTCCACTTCATTTAGAAAATAGCAAAACAGCAACTAGTCTCTGATGAACCAGTGCTAATGTAACATTTATATATTCTGTGCATGCATTCCAACCTGGGTTTTTCCTCCGGTGCTTTCCTGAACCAAACTGCGAGACATTGAGCAGCTGATGGCGAAACACTGGAAAATTCCTCCAATTGAATTACTTAAGCCAAGGGCGATTAGCTCCTAAACCAACCAAACAAACAAACAAACAAAAAAACAAGACTTATACACTAGAGTCAACAGCGAAACACATTAGATATTATTAATCAGTCCCTAATCACACTACCTGGTTGCTGTCGACTTTGTAGCCATATTTCAGTGCAAATATTCGTCCCAGGGAGATAGCAATGCCGTAACCTACAACAGCGAGGGCAAAGGCATCCCCAACCACCTGGCCAAACAGGGACATATCAGGTACAGCAGGTGGCTGGAGACTGCCACACAAAGATGGCGGACAGAAAAAGAGACATTACACACTCCTCTTGTACAAGAGATGCTAAGTAGTGCATGTGTTTTCCTCACCCAGAGGGAATGTTTCCCACTACATCCACTCCATATCTCTCCTCCAGGTTGACTTGCCAAGAGACAACTGTTGCTATGATTACCTAGAAAGACCATAATAGATCAATTCAATGGTCTAATTAGTGTTTTGCTCATGCAAACTTTCCTTTGTACTTACAGCAAGTAGCTCCATGGGCAGGGGGACAGGGAGCTTTTTACTCAAGAATGCATTTAGCTCCTTGGCAAGAATGAGGGCGACAATGGACACGATAGTGACCACCAATGTGCCAATATTTGTCTTTGGAAGGAGATAGCAGATCTCCACCACCGTCTGAGAAGGAAAAACAAAGTACTGTCATATCATCTTAGAAGGTATTTCTACCTTACACGTAGAAATAAAAGTGGTTTTTCTTACGTAAATCAAGGAAATGGGTCCACTGTGTCTCTTTGGGTGGAGACCAAAGATATATTTCAGCTGAGAAACAATGACGTGTATGGCAGCTCCCGTTGTATAGCCTCGGACGAGGGGTTCGGACAGGTAAGTTACCACAAAACCAAACTGGACCAAACCGAGCAGAATCTGCACACATGGCAAACAGAAATCTGAATGTTCGCAATCAGGAAGTTTTGCAAATGTTTTTACGTTTATGCAGATTTTCTTGCACCTGGGAAAGAAGACTTTAAGTTGAAATCCTGCTCTAAATCTTCATTGGAATGGTTTAAATAAAAAATTTGATTCAGGATCCTCTTAGGGTATTTGAGTTTTTTTATTTTCTGCCCTTGAATCAACCAAAATGTGGCAATTTACTGATTTTCAACCCTGTTTGTCTTCCACTTGGTGAGATATTTACTAGTACAAGGGCAAAAGACATTCAAAGCACTACATTTTCCTAAAATTGCACAGCTTTTTCCTAAAGATAACAATTTTCCTAGAAAGCAATTGTTCTGCCATCTTCACCTTTTATCCAAAACGAAAAAACAAAAAACAACAAGAAGATGTAATTGCTCATGTATAATCTTTAAAATCTGTATAATTTTGGGTATTTCTACTTTTACACATCAGACTTCTGAACCCAGCTTTGATATTTTACTTGTTAAATACAAAAGTCTACTGGTTCAGTTCACATGTTGCGTTCATGCTGACTCTGATTATCAGATTGGAAATCTCTCTTAGACGATCCAGTCATGTTGTGGATAAATACTCTTCCCTATGCAGACTCAGTATTAGCACTCATCTTTTTAGAGTGTATGAAGTGTTTTATTTGCACTACACTGTGTTGTTTAAAACGTGTGCCTAGCAGGAAGCATTTCGTGAGCTGATGGTGCTGGTAGATAGTCATCGTCCAGCATTCACTGAGGTGTAAATGAAGCTGCAAAGTCTGCTTTACAACGCACCTGAAACAAGCCCGATATAAAAGTGACTGCAACAGCTATTCGGACCCGCTCTTGATCCCGGGAAGCGAAGTCGGTGTCGCTGGTGTTGGTCACGTTGTTCCAGAACTCAAAGTCAGAATCTGGTGCCAGTCGGTCGACCACCCCTCCTATCATTACGCTCATCACCGCGTATGTTCCTGAGGAAGGACGGCACAATTAGAAAACATTGATCTTAACGACGTAATTGCAGCTCTGGCTCTTTTTATCTGTGGCTGTTGTCCTGTTGGAAGATCAATCTCAGCCTCATTCTCTAGTGTTTTGTAGCCTCTGACAAGTTTTCTTCCAGGACTGTCCTAAATTTAACTCTATCCGTCCTCCCCACCCACTCTGACCAGCTCAATTCGACCCCAGCAGTGTCGTCACTAACTGGGAATAATTTAAAGCAAACATGAGGGATTTGATTATTTCATTATGTTCTAAAAAAAAAAAAGAAAACCTCAGTCCCCTATAATTTTTAATATAATAGATACTGAAGTTAGTCAAGCTTAATTGTCATCCCCCCAAAAGCTGATTTAATCAAGAAACATGTGTCCCCACAGCCACAGTTTAATATTTTATCCAACTTCAATGCCAAATATCTTGTTTTCAAATTAACATTTCAAAATTATGAATACGAAGAGAAGGCAGCTTGTTTATTTGTTCAACAATTAAAGCAAAAATGAATCTGCTAACAAGGACTAACGCATACCAATAGCTTAGGTATGAATAGCTCCTTTAATAACTTTTACCAATCACTGTATTCTTCCAGTCCACCTTTGGATGCGTCAGACTTTTTAAATCCCTGGATATTCCTTTTATCAACCTTGTTTTATTGCCGCAATAGAATGTAAAGTGGTAAATCTCCAAGACAAGATCGATTTCAAAACAGATTTGTTTAATCACAACTTTTCCACTATTACTGTCTAGATCCAAGAGACATGATGATTTTTCTGGGAATTGGATCAGTTGCCAGTTATAAAAGTAACTTAATGGGTCAGTGCAACAAACCTACCAATCGAGATGTGCTTCGATGTGCCAAAAATGAAGTAGATGAGGACTGGGTAGAAGGAGGAGTAAAGACCAAATATCGGAGGAACGGATGCCAGCAGTGCATAGGCCATGCCTACAGGGATACAAGCACAAAGAGAAATAATAGTTTCTGCCATACGGAGACTTTTTATGGTTATGAAAACTAATTGAGCTCTAATCCAGTTCATCTCAAGAACTTGAATGCAGCAGAGAATGAGTTAGAAGACCAGGGCTCACTACACTTTAGGAAGGATTGAGCTGAAAACTGATTGTTTTAAGGTCAAACCAAAAGAAAGTCAAATACAGCTTGATTTGCTTATTAAAAGACTGACTATCTTGGTACTAATTAACTTACCACTATAAACAAATCATTTATGGCTCCGTCTCTCCCTTCTGATTCTGCAACCATCCCCACCTCCACCCACACCCACTGGCGCTCCGTCTCACCCTGTGGCAGCTGCATGATCCCCACGCTGATTCCTGACACCAAGTCACCCAAAGCATTTTCTCTGAACGCGTAGCGAGGCAGCCATGATGCAACAGGGAACGTCCCCAGCATGCAGTTCTTCACCTTGGGCCCACTGCAGCTGAGCGTGTCGAAGTGATAGAATGAAAAAAACAAAAACAAAACAAAAAAACAAGAAATTTAGAACATAACACTGATATCAGCCCAGAAGTATATTCCACAACCTAATTTTAAAATTTGCTCCCAAGCCAACTGGAAATGTCTTTGTGTTGATTCGAGCTCATTTGGGATGTTGACTCATCATGTTTCCCTCCATTAGAAGGACCCGAAGCCTTTAGTTTTAAGTAAATCAAATAAATTCCACCAAACTTGGGGAATTTGACTCAAATGTAACTTTTCACATCCTCACTTGGCAGGATTTATGATTCCGGGAACATGTGACTTTGCAGCTGCATTTATTTTTAGCGACCCAACGTGTGATATGTTTTCCACAACCACGTGTGTTTATTTCTGCTTTCTGTATTTGTTACCGCAGAAAGCAGTTCTCTGAGTGTTAAAGAGTTGAAAAAGTACTTTTATGAAGTAAACAAATGAGTTCATGAATGAAAAAAAAAATTCGTTTGAGGCATTTCACAATTTATTTAAGCATCATAAAAATAATTTTTAAAAGATAAACGACGTTATTTAGTTTTTCTTCTGCTCTGGTTCCTCTTGAGAACATGGAACACTGTAACTTTGAGAGGCCAATGCTAATTGGAACAATTCACCTTGGAAACACTTTGAAAACACATTTGGAAGGTAAAATCTTGAACTAAGTGAATGCTGTACGCAGTGACAGAATCACAGAACTTCATAAATCTACGTTTTTTTCCTATTTTTTCAGTGAAGCCTTTTCTCAAACCCGGTGGCAGGCGGTCCAATTGGACCAGCGGCCCCAAACCAAACAACTGCTGGTGAAATGCAGCATGAAATAATTCAGCATTTGATTGGTTAACCTGCACCACGGCTCCACTTCAGACCCATTGAATTGAACTGAGTAGTTAACCACACCCACTAATTCTGACGAATGCAGCTCGCAAAATAAAACTAATTCCTGTGACCGTGAAATAATTACCATTAGTATTTCCATATGTGTTTTGTAAAATACAGATTGTTATTAGTGAGAATAAGGTGTACATATTCCACGTAAATAATATATAATAATTTATTTCCAGTTTTAAGTGAATTATTGGCCGAAATGAGTTATGAATTTATTAAAACCCTGACCTACAGTCAGATGAGGCTGATGTAACTAAAGAGGATGTACCACTTGATATGTCTGATAGGTAAAAAAAAGGAGTAATTTATTAAGAATTTGAAAAATGCCTGTTTTTTTAAGACTTTGTATTTTTCACTCAGTTTGTTTGTCACATATTTATTTCAAAGTCCTTCTGAGTGGACATGTGCTTTTTGACATGGCCTGGATTTACCTCGCTGAGTCTTTTAGTTTGTCAAGCAGAGATGGTTTGGTGTGGCTCTTCTCTCCCATCTCGTCCAGATCGTCTTCGTCCAGGACGTTCCTGTTGACTTTGTAGGTCACTCGTCTTCTTCCCTCCATGGCTCCAATGAGCTGCCAGCAAATTCTCAATTAGTATTGGAAAACATTAGAGCCACATCGGTGGCCCCAGTACGTCTTGAGGCATCCGTTGTTGTAGTGTTAATGCTGTCAAGGAGTCAAAGCTTCTCATCTTTTTTTTTTTTTTTAAAGTACATTCGAAAGGCTTTTCTGTGACTGATTGACTTTTTATGACTGAGTTATTGCTTCTGACTGATTCACTGTTTTGAATTTGAAGTTATGTAACTTGGTGAAAAATGTTCTGCTGAAGCTGATCAGAACGGCTGATAAAGACAGTTAAAAAAAAGAAGTTTATCAGCAAAATATGAGAAAAATATTTTTGAGACCCCAGGATGTGATTGGTTAATTTAAAATGCAGTTTTATATTTCAAACTTGTGATAAAAATAAACCAATAATTACCTTGGTGTATTTCAGTAAAAAAAAAGAAAAAAGAAAGAAAAGATAAAATTCCAATCTTCAGCTCCCAAACTTAGACACGAATCCTGGATTCCTTTGAAACTCTGATGAGAACCATGCAGGTTTGATGCTACATGATATAAATGTTTCTGTCTGATGTTCAGATATTCTGTTCAGAAGCTCCAAATCCAAAAGTAATCAGGACTTTAATAAAATGGTTTTAAATGTATATTTTCCTCCAGTGAAGGCTTCCTCATAAGTCATACGTTTGCACTTCTCTCTTTGTGGTGAATAAATCCAGCCTGAGCGCAGAGACAGATCCTGGAGGACAAACTCAGTCTGCTGCAGAGTTTTCATCAGCTCCAAGAGCCTCAGAGCTAAATGTCCTCGAGGCTGTCACTTTTACAACTGTGGACTAGCTGCTCTTCTGTTGTGGCTTAAGTGCCTCAGATACTGATACGACACCAGACTTGGTTAAGGAGAGTCGGAGCAAAGTTCTTTGAATGGAAAGAGCAAATGGAAACAGAGGAGGCAGAGATAACTGTTGTCCATGCACGTTGTGTGTGTGTGCACGCATGTGTGTGTGTGTGTGTACCAGGTTTTCTTATCCTTATGGGGTACCTATTTCTGTCTACAATGTGGGGTTATGGGGACCATTGCTCCTTGTGGGGACATTTTCTTGGTCCCCATGAGGGAAATTGTTGTTATTGGGTTAGTGGTTATGTATGTGATGGATGGGGTTAGGGTTAGGATTATGGTAAGGGTTAGGCTGTAGAAATTAATGAAAGTCAATGTGAAGTCCCCACAAGTGATGAAAACACGACTGTGTGTGTGTAAGCGTGTGTGCGTGTGTGTAAGCGTGTGTGTGTGTGTGTGTGTGTGCGTGTGTGTGTGGGGGTGTGTGTGTGTGTGTGTTATTACTGACTAAATGAGTCAGCACACTGCTTTTTTAACACTGCAATCCCAGTTTTCAGAATTTCAATAACTCACATGATGCAAAGACTATGTTTAAAAAAATCTGCAAAAGTGAACCAAGTGGATGTCAGTTTAAGGACATACGGATCTGCAGAATTTATGAAGCACTCTTTAAACTGTGCAAAAGCTCTTAAATGTGTTTTATCTGTTCGTCATTATTTATGACAAGATTAGCGTGTAATTTCCCTCTTGTCAATGGTATCCTTGCTAATTTGGTTTCACAATTGTGCCAAAGGAATGTGGAAAAGATTTTTACGTAACTGACACTGCTTGCCTAAACAGGGTTTAGACTTATTCACTTCCAAGACAGAAGGATTAATATCACTAAATTCTACTTGCAAACTGAATATGCAGAAAGCCGAGAGGCACACTTACAATTAAATCACACGACTGCCATTCGGAACAATGTTCACTGTGAAATCTTTTATCAGCCATACATGTGTCAAAGGTCAGGTTGTGTTTTCTTCAAATAAAAACAGCTTTCCAGGGATTTTTATTCAAAGTTTCCACATCACTTTCATGAAGAGTTTCACCACTGCCCCGATGCTGCCGCGGAGGCCACACGAATGCACACTAACGCAATGTTTACCGAGTAATTTATGATTAGCCTTAATGATTGAAAGTCTTAATGGACACATGGTTAATGATCAACGTCTTTAAGGAGTTCATCTCAAGCACTGACACATCTCATTTAGCTCAGGTTCACTCACGGTCAGTCACAGAGCAAGCATGTGTGAAAACATCTAAAGAGTTATTTAAAATTAAATAGTGTTGTATTCCTTTTTAATTGTGTTATTTTTAGTTAAAAAAAAACAGATGTGCAACAGCATTAAAAATATAGTTGGGTAATAAGGCATGGATTGTAGTATAGTTTTGGTATAGTTCTTAAAAAGCTAACTGAGAACTAAGAATACTAAACCTGCAAGCTCATCAATTGATATTTGTAAAAAACTGTAGTGTATGTTTGTCCTGTATGTTGTTTGGACAAAAGTAGCTAATTCTTTTTTTAATCATTGTTACAAACTCCTAATCTCTCTCTGCATACAGAGTACTCTGTCACCTTCAGGTGACCAGACCAAGCTCTGCACCGGCAGTGGCTGCATGGTTCTGTTGCATTCTCCTGAGGAGGAGACGGTTCTGCAGTTTTCTCAGCACTCCCAGTCAGTTTAAAGTCTTCTTCTGGACAGTAAATGTGGCTCCATGACGTTTTGAATTTGGCTCATGCTGGATTTGCTTCTGTACAGTAAAAAATTTAAATTAAAAATCACCATCATTAGCATCCCATAATTGTATGAGTCGACATCCAGCACTTGTAATTTTCCCACTTGTAGCTCTGCCACACAACTGGTGTGTTGGCGGTTTCCATTTCTGGGAAGAGTTCAGCTTGTGTCACAGGTGACAGCTCAAGTTAAATGAGGGGAACTTTGACACCACGGGGTTTCCCTATAGGATAATGGTCCCAAACACAAACAAAACCTGTTTTTGGAATGAATAAACGTTAACCTTCCAGAACTGACTTGACCTTCAACCTTGTTGAAGATTTAACATCCCTGCTTAAAAAGTAGCACCTAACCAAAATACCAAGCACTCTGTGACCTCTCTCAGAAGACAGGCCAAATATCCACCTAAAACTGTGCAAGAAGCCAGACGATGGCTGCAAGAAATGTGCCTTATTAAAAATATTTAGCCAAATATCAGTGAGGGTGTACACATATTTTTATGTTTGACCATGATTACAACTGGACTCATTTAAAAACTATTTTGTACTTATTTTTACTGTGTATTAAATATAGCATCTATAGCGCCTTACACAGTTTTATGTTAAACTGTGAAAGGTGACCTTGGGGGTCAAGAAAGGTGCCTACAAATAAAATGAAGCATAAAATTGTTGTTATGCCTGTCCTACTTGTGAGCGGCGGTAAAACTTTGCACAGACGAAACTTTGGTTTGACCTGGTTTCTTTCCCCGACGAGGTGAGACATTCAAATTAAAAAGGCATCAAAGTCTAACCTTTACCTTTATTCTCTTGGTTTTCGAGTTCAACTCGTTCAGGTACTCATTGACAGACGGTGCCACTGTCATGTCGTTTCTTCTTGTTGATTTGTGAGGGAATTTTGACTCAGCCTAAAATGTTCAATGAAAACAACATGCAGTCAGGCCATTTCGCACATTTTGTAAACGTTTTTACAGCTTCCAGCTGGAACAGCTTGTTCGGTGTGTAAAAGGTGAACTATGCCAAGGATTAAAATCTGTCATGATATGTACTGGTTTATAGAACCAATAAGAAAAGCGATGAGTCATAATTGTAAAAATAACCGTGATAATATTTTTTTTGGTATAATTTATGGAAAGCAGAGGCAACCAATGAATTAGGATCTAAAGGTAGACCTTTACATTATTGTTATCTTTTACCTGCTGTGTGATTTGTTGTCTCACCTGGATAAAGAGAAGCATAATTAAAGTCAAATTCTTGATACATTTTTTAGGAAAAATGACAAGAAAGATTAACTCTTAATGTGCTTAAAAAGAACCCAAGTGACGAAAAACAAACGTAATCCTCACTACTCTGTTTTTTTTGTTTGGTTCAGTTTTGATGAGACAAAATGTAAAAAAAACAAACAAAAACAAAACAAAAAAACAAAACAAAAACTTTAGCGAAGCAATGTAGGTGTGTGAGTGAGTGACTGGAAACTGGAATTGGAAAAGACGTCAAGAATGACAGCTGGATGTGGAAACCTGTCCTAAAAATGCCGCCACATCCACACGGACACCGAGCACGGCCCAGTCTTCCCTGAGCAGGTTAGTGTGCGAACGCGCAATGTGGAAAAAATAAAATGAAATAAAAAAATCACAGAGAACACCATAAATCTGTTTTCATCTTCTTCACGCACGTGTTTACACAGGGAGGCAAACAGGAAGAGATAAGAGGTCTGTCAGCACTTCTTATCTGTAAACTGAGGAGTGCGCTCAGACAGGTGAGGATGTTTATCACATTTTGAGTTTACAGCATGCAGTCTAGTCGTGTCCCATATCATAAAAAGATGCAGATGGGTTTGATGAATGGAGATGAGCTACAGCGAGCAATCACACTTAATTAGAATACCAACTTCTGGTTTGGATGACTGACAAAAGGGAGCTGGACGGTTTTGTTGGGGTTAAAATCCTTGGTAAAAACTTAATCAAACGGTCAGAAGGAATCATAAATAAGAATCTGCGAGCTGCACTTCACCTTTTTCTCTGTTCTCTCATCTTGCAAAGTGGGAGAACGAAAGAGACAGTTTGGCAAAGAGTGCCATTGAAAACGAAGGTAACAAAGGCTGCATTGCAAACACCGCCTGGGTTGTCTGTTCAGCAAATTGTGGTTTGGATCAGCAAAGAGTAGAGAAAAACTCTGGGGAATCCAGAGGGGAACATTAAGTTATTTTCTGATTTGGTCCCAAGGCTGCTGACAATCATAAAACTTTACTTGACATTGTTACGTATTGACCTTATGTATATGCAGCTCTGGAAAAAAAATGAAGAGCCCACTGCACTGAACCCCACTAAAAACCTCATGGTTATTCCACCAAATATTGGTTTCTGAACTCTTCCTGAGTCAAAACGTTAGTATTGTTGTTTCTAAATGAACATGGACTTTGTTTTCTTTGCATTATTTGAGCTCTGAAAGCACTGCATCTTTTTCATTATTTTGACCATTTCTCATTTTCTGCAAAAAAACAATTACTGAATTTGTGCTTGTAATTTCAGAGACATGTTGTCAGTAGTTCATTTTACTTAAACGTGTACCTACAAAAGGTAAAGTCAGAGAAACCGATCATTTTAAGTGGTCTTTTATTTTTTTTCTAGAGCTATATATCTTGCACAAACATATTAAAAATGAATTAAAACAGGTTGAAAATGTTCTAATATTTCAATGATTGTGTCCAATCTACAACTTAAAAAAAAATCTTTACAACCACAAACACCAAAGTATTTAGTCCCATTTATTCTTATAAAGCCATAAGAAGTTTTATTTGATGTTTGCCACAAACTGTCGAGGGGACAGCATGTTCAGTATACTAAAAGTGTGTAGTACACTAAACAGAAGGGCTAATGCTAATGCTACCACTGCTAATGTTTGTGCTAGTAACAGAAGAAAAACAAATAATGAATGGGCATTCTATTGAGGGTAGACCAGTAGGTGCCTCCATGCATTGCTTCAAGCTCTCCTTATGCATTGCTATGGCAGGATCCAAATAGAGTAAAATGTGGTTCTACAAAGCATCGACTCAATATGAATGTACATTAAAGCTTTTTTTTCCCCTTTCTATTTCTTAGAATTTAATTTTATTTTTTGTTTCTTTTTACCCTTCCAGTTCCCAAATATGAATTTTACATAAAATCCAAACAAAATCCACAGAAGATGGTAACCATAATGTGACATAAAGTGGAAAAGTTTGGTGTGAGCACTTCTGCATGACCACTGTTCTGTTTATGATCTTCTGTTTAATTTCGTTCTTTCGGCAGCTTTGTTTTGTCCACCGCTTTGGACTTTGTTTAGACGTAATGACAGTTTGTTGGCATTCCTTCCCATGGAGATCACTTAGATGTTTTTCAGAATCTGGGTCGAGTGTTTACATTCGGCTAATCCTTGTGCTTTCCACTACCGTCCAAAAACAACTATCTGCATACCACCAAACCTACAAAAAAAAAAATCACAACAGGGATCGATACAGTTTTCAGAACTTAAAAATTATTTCATTATTAAAACAAAAAGGGAAACTAAATGGATAAAATTACATTACTAAGGTTAAAACTAAAACTTTTTTACAAATAAAAATAAAATTACACTTAAAATAAAAAGATACATCCTTTAGATGAAAGAAATCCAATCTTTAACAGCTGTAAGTTAAAGACACTTCTTACAGATACATTTCTCTTTTCCTGCGAACAATAGCAGATACAAAGAGAGCTCAATTAGCCATCTCTTTTGTGCCATCATTGTTTAAACACCCACTCAGGAAAAAAAAACATTCCAGAAAAAGATGTAAATGTGTTATTAACTTGGGGTTAGATCGTAAAAGAACAATATTTAAACAGTGCACAGTTTATTAAGTGGTTGTTTCATGGTCTTTTGAGGGCATTAGTAGTTAACTAGTTAGCTCTGGGATCAATCAAATAAAACAAATCCATGCCAAGTTTATTCATGGAGGATCTTCCTCAAAGAAACCAGCAGTATGCAATGCAATTAATGCATAACGGACCAGCACCGGGGGGGGTGTTGGTGTAGGGGGGGGGTGGGGGGGGTCAGAACAGCAGCCCCACGTTAAACAGACTGAGGAGAAAATAAAATACAGAGAACAGAGAGGACTGATAGAAACTCAGGGATCCGCTGAGCCCAGACAGACTGCCTGTGATGACAGTTTGGTGTGTTGATGTGTGACAGATGGTGGATTTAATCCTGAAATTTATTTTCAGCATGTTTCGGCTGTATCCTGATTGCTGTGTTTAGAGTTTTGTGTGAGGTTGGCAAAATTTTGACCTTAATTGTGGATCTGAGTGCCGTTTTCAAAAGGAAAAAATATTCAGCAATGATATATATATATATATATATATATATATATGTGTGTGTGTGTGTGTGTGTGTGTGTGTGTAGCATCAAAAAATGCACACATTTAACATAAACTTACTTTTTTAATGCTTTTCCATTATGTTCAAGAATTGAAAACAAATACTTCTCTAGTCCTCGATGTGCATTTTACATTTCATTCAGCTGCACACTTGAAATCAGGTTGAACATTTGTTTCCAGAAATGAGCTGTAGAATAATCATTATTAACTTTTTTCACACCGGTGACATTTCACATACGCCAGTCCACAGGAGATCATCAGGAGCCGTGTCAGTGGGACTCATGTCTGCCAATCAGTCTCAAGGCCTCTCAGCATATTAACTGTCTGAATCCAATTAAGAATTATTATGTTATTAAATCCCATCACTCCATGGCTAAATTTGTCGCACAGCCTTTGCTCAACTTTTTCTGCCTTCATTTCCTGCAGCAGGAGCAGAAGTGTTTTCCGCCCCTTAAATATGTGGGTGCATTGCCAAAGGCTTCATCTGACGAGAACAAGCTTGCGAGTCTAGAAAAATACCTCAAATTATTGGAAAACATGGGAAAATATTTTTTTGAAGCTGCAAATAAATGTTCCAGTTTGGTGTTTTTGAACATCCCAGCTTCCTGAAAAGTGCTCTACCTCAATATCTGTGAACTTGTTTTCTTGTCAGACAATAGACAACAGATACCCTGAGTGTTGTGAACAAACAGAAGTAATAAAATGAAAGCTAGATACAAGAAATTTGTCTTTACTTCCAGGCTTTGATATCCTCCTCGGTTTGCATCAGTACGAGTTCTGCGACATGCCGTCAGACTCCAAAGAGTTTTAAGATGTGAAAACGTATCTCACACAGACGGAGACTCCTGCTGGGAGTGAGTGGGAGCAGAGGAAGTTTGGGCCTGATTTCTCTGACATTCTTCTCAAATGAAGATAGCATATGTTTGGGCCTGCAGAAAAATCCCTGAAATTACATCTGATCTAACCTCTGCTCCTTTCTTGTTTTGATTGGATATGCCAAGAAGACAAAATGATGCATGAACACGAGATTATTTCTGTCCAAACGCAGCTCTTACCCATCAGAGAGGGCGCCACCTGACAGCAACAATGGAGGATCTGCAGGAAATTCTCTTTAGTACTTCTTGGTGTTCAGAGTGACTGTGTAGATTTATTGAAATCTAAAAGTTGCAGATTCAGTTTCAGCTCTCTCCTGCCGCTTGGGCGAGGTGCTTATCTCTACCGCAGGTTGCCTAGTGATCTGCGTGTCAGTGTGTGGATGTGTGCGTGTTCGTGAGAGTGTATTTAAATATAGCTGCAATGCTTAGCTTCAAAACAGAGCGACGGACAACTTGAAGGAGAAAAAAAGGAAGGCATTCGGAAAAATTTGCAAGTCACGAATCCATAAACCAATCCATTTTTTCAAGTCAGAAGAAAAGCCCAGCAAACGTGATGCTTGAGTTTATTGATTTATTAGAATGATAAGAGCACAGCAATAAAAATGTCATAAATAAAACACAACTTCACCCCTTGATCTCCTCACATAAGATCTGATCATGTTTAACTGAGTTATAGAAAAAACTTTCTTTTAAACAGCAGGTGGGAAACATCTGATTAGTTCGACCTCATTTGTTTAATCGCAGAGGAAACCAAAACACAAACCTGCATGTCATTTAGTTTCAGTATAAATAGAGCCTCAGAAGTTCATTATTCAATCATATAAAATATAAACTGTTTTGTTCTTACGCAGATCCTACATTGTGTAGAGATTATCACTTTGAATATAGCACATAGTACACCTACACATATCAAACTGTACTTATATATTCAGGTATGATGCAAATTAGCAACATTGGGTATAATTTGTTATAATATTTAAATAAATTTCTTTTCAGTGTCAGGTATAAATATTATTGTTGCTATTTCCAAACAGTGTTAGGAAACTCAATAACAACAAACACAGAACTCCAGCCAGATGTTGTTCACACTCCGACTGGTAGGTGGCAGCAAAATATGTGTGTCCAACATGCATCAATGGGCGTCTTGGCTGCATTTAAATCAAAAGGTTCAGTTGATTTCTAAAATGTGACATGCCACTGCAAAACCAGGAGCAAGACACCAGAGCAGAAATAGAGAAAAAATAAAAATAAGGATCATCAACTCCTGCTAAAATAATGATTAACTGTTGTTTTTTTCTTTTTTTTTTTTTTTACAAAATATTCTAGTTGAAGTAGTGACAAAATCACTCCATGATTTAAATTGCAGTTTAGGATGTTTTAAATGGCAGACATTGTGTTTGAATTCAGCTTGTTTACAGAGTATTATCTGAGCAGTCAGGGCTGCAGGAAACTCAAAGCTGATTAACGTACCAAAGCCAATAACACACTTTGTTATTGGCTTTGTTCAATAAGCTGCACGTTTGAAAGAAACCCATGGCAAATAGTGTTAAGTTAAGCTGCACTTCTCAAATCTGGTCTTCTTTGTATTCATCCAAAGCATTAAAATCATGTGAGGTTAATGGCATACTCAAACTTTTGCAAAGGATTTTTGTATTAAAACCTTTGCAAGGATCTTTGGTCCAGGAACTGGAAAGTGAAGAAAGTCAGACACACTGACTCAATGTCACAAATAGAAAAACTGTAAGCAGTCTGCTCCATGGTGTTTAAAGAGAAAGCGGCTACATCAACAAGCTGATTAATACATTGTTTAAACCATCCATCCATTATCTTACATGTTTATCCTTAGTGGCGTCGTAAGGGGTTCTGGTGCCTCTCTCCAGCGGACAGCGGGCGAGAGGCGGGGCACACCCTGGACAGGTCACCAGTCCAAAGCAGGGCACCATGGTAAATATAAATTAAAACAATTACTTTGTGTGTGTGTGTGTGCTCAAAATACAGCAATTCAAAATTCAATAAAATATGACCAAGCTGATAAAATCTTGTTGTGGAAAGCCAAACATTAAAAAAATAACCCAGTTCTACTGACCCACTCGGTTTGCATCCCACCACCTGGACCGTCCATCTGCACTGACAGGATGAAACCAATGAATGTGACTATTTCTGACTAAAAAACCAGAATATCAACTAGGCTGTCTAAACATTAAATAAATCTGTCTGTGCACACTCAGTGTGCCAACAAAATCCTTCTATTCATCTGTCCATTCACTTAGGTACCTAACAGATTTACAGACAATATGCTCTGTTTTCTGCTTTTCTCCATGTTTAAATTACAAGCCTTGAACCTGACTGAATTCTCTGCCCCGACTAAAACAAAGGCCACGCAGATTTAATTATCACCAGCCCCATCAGAGAAGATAATGATGACTAATAGGCGGCCAGGTGCAGATATCTATCGTATCTGCTCATTGGTGGTTATGGAGATAAAAACAGATTATTATATAATAATGAGTCACTCGTCAGTTTAACAGTGTGGCATCTGTCCATCTGGGCGCGTCTTATGGACACGAGTCTCCTCAGTGTTTTATGAGTGTGTGCGTCTTCAGTAAAAGTTCCCAAGACGTGGTGAAAGGCAGCTTCTTTTCAGACCACTTATTCAGTACCTTGCATCAAATGAGGATAGAAGTAAATCTATTTTTCTTTCTGCCAGGTGACAAACAACCCAGAAGTTAAGCTGATCGGCTGAAACCTTCCCCAAATGTCCAAGCTAACACAAAGCCTTGGAAAAGCATTCACTCCCGTAAAGCTTTAATCAACCTTGCCATGTTTCGACTACAAACACCACCCCTGACCTGAAACACGGTGGTGGCAGCAATGAGGATTCTTTTTCAACTGGTTCATGAATCTGATAAGAGTTGCAGTAAACATGGAAGGAGCTAAAAATCCAGGGTGATCTTTAAAGAAAGTCTGTTCAAAGATGCATGAATTCAAAGAGGTCATGGTCCTTCTGATAGGACAATGACCTAAACATTTCCAACACTATAATAGTTTATTTGATGGAAGAATGTTTATGATTTATGAATCAAAGTGCAGACCTCATGTGAGGATATGTGGCAGTCCTTGAAAATTGCTCCTACTTATTGCAGTAACTTCATGTACAGGCAGCTGGACGATGATGAACACTGACTTCTGTTGTCAGATTGTCGCCGCTGTTTTCTCTAAACAAACGTAAGGCAGCAATGACAGGATAAAAACAGACATAAAGCCAGCAGAGCTTGGAATGTCTGAATTGGTCTAGTTCCAAAAAAAAAAAAAAAGGTTAGGCTGAACAGGAAGAAGCTGCCCAGCAGCAAAGCTTTGAGTTCCTTCACCTCCTACAAAAATGACAAAGACTTATTTTTCAACCCCTGACCTGGGACATGCAGCTGTGCATCATCCCAAATTACTGTTTGCAATAAGAACTTTGTATTTCTATTTGAAATCCCTGGTCTTTTTAAATGCAACCTTTTTCTTTGCTTTTGCTAAGGGTGAGGATTTCTTTAACGTACCGCTTCACCACACGAAAAGTAACTTTCGAAAGAACTGCAGCAAAATCAAAAGGAGCACGTGAGCAACATAGAGAAACGTCTAACAGAGAGAAGCCGAATCAGTACAGTGGGTTCACACATGTGACTGTGATAGTGCATAGTTCTATTGCGTAGTTCACACACTGAGCTACACAAGCTGTTACACGTGAATCAGGGAATGAGGAAGACAGCCTTGAACTCTGCACACTGATGCCATTTTATCGCCCCTTTCTTTCCCCTTCAGCAGTCTTTCAGAGCCAGTGAATGGCTGCATTATCCCGACTCAGCTTTCAGGGATGTTTGCAGAGGCAGACAAAAAAGAGAGCGAGGGACTAAATGATGTTTTTATAAATATGATGTTTTGAGTCTATTTTAAGGTATTCCACTCCTAAAGTTGACAAAGAGAAACCGGAGGGATTCGTGAACAGCAGCAGTTTGAAACTGTTCAATCCACTCAATAGGGCTGTTAATGGGTATTTTACTGACACCACAGCCGAGTGAAGCATGCGAGACGCAGCACAATGTGCCCATATGATGGGAGTGACGAGTTATAAATTCAGAGTGTTCGTTGTTTTCTTCACCACCATTAATTTGACAATTCAGACATTTAGATTTGTTTCACAGTCCTTTATTGCAAAGAGTCCTCAGTAGTGTATCTGCTTCAGCAGCTGAAAGAGGTTTCTGGCACGTTCTGCCCGACAGTGAGGGGAGTGATGCAGCGGCAGCTCGAAGAAGGAAAACGTGAAGCTTCGAGAGAAGCTGAGCTCGGTGATTGGATTCAGCGGCGGCAGGCGTGGAAGGCGAGGAACCTGGCACTGAGGTACGACCCTGCTTCTCGCCTGCAGCCTTCTGCCCACTCCACCTACACACAAGGTAACAGACAACGCTTCTGTTAGTGAAAGACAGTCATTAAAAAAATAAAATAAAATAAATGTTTAAGTTGCATTGATCACATCCTTCTGTTAACATGTGTGAGACATGTTAACAGTATTGACAATACCAAAGTATTGAGACTTTTCATGCTTTCTGGTGAAGCTGCAAACAGTTCACCACAAAGCTGTTCACGAAGTTTTAATTCAGCTTAGTCCAAACATACTTTATTGATCCCAAAGGGAAATTGGTGCCTTTGGGGACTCTTTGTGGAAATATTTGATCAATATTCTAGCATGGCTCGCAGATTTGTCTTTGACTCGTCCCTAAGGTGCTCCGTCAGGCTGATGCCAGGGCTATGGGCATTTCCTCCATAGTTAACACACTCATTATGTCCTTAAAGACCTTGCATTGCAAACTGGTGTGCAGTCATGTTGGAATGGGTAGGAAGCATTTCCAAGATGTTTCCACAGAATCAAGAAAATATAATTTAACAAAATGTCTTGGTTACACAAAGAATCAAGAGTTGTCATTGTACAGGCAGCCAATGCGAAACATGAACTCTATGATTTGTTTTTACTGCATTCTTCAGTACCCCACATACTCTGATGTATTTCACTCTCCAAAGGTCAGAGGAAGTGGACTCAAAGCAGGAAGATACGTTTTTACAACCGTGCGCGAATACTTGGTGACATAGAGTAAACTGCTTGGTGGGAAACTGTGTTTACATCAGACTTTTTTGTATGTGACATCAAGCTGATAAGGTTGAGAATCTGTGCAACCAGTCGCAAGGACACGCATCAGTCAGACTGCCACTTTGTGCCACACTGACAACTAACCAGTGGCTGCACTAATGGAGGATAAAAGGGCTAGGTGCCCAACTCACTTATCAAACTATCCACCGTCCATTTGGACTGTGGCAAATGAAGGAATTTGTTACAAGAAATGTATGCAATTAGTACACTTGTCTATGAAATCTCAATTGTCTCAACTGGATTTTGCTTAGCTCCATTGTTTCACAAATGTTTGTAGAGGAAATCTCCATCCCTAGGTGGTGGATACAAGTTGGAACGTTTTGGATTGTCTGAATTTAATGAGTCGGCTGTGTCACAAAATACTTTTGGGAATGTGACGTAGACACTTTAGTGCCTAAAGGCATATTTTTCTTGTCCCTTTCATCAATAAAAAGAAAGGAAATTAGTCATTCTTTAGTAAATATAGTCTGATATCGCACCTGTGTTTTTCCGAGGGACCAACAGGCATGGAGTTGATATTTCGGAGCTGAAACCTGAACATGAACATTCATCGTTTTCCTCCTCCTCCTCATGAGGATTGGTAACCATCGGCTGAGGACCAGGTGGGACGGATGGGGGTCTTGTTGGTGTAATTGCTGGGGTTGTTATGGCAAAGGAGGATTCGGAGTGAGCAAGGCCACCCCACGGTGTTACGTTGTCTGAGAGGAGGATGGAAGAAGGTCCTGGGTGATGCTGAGAGGACGACAAAGTCTGGAGCTGTCGGTTAGGTTTCTTGCGATTCGTGAGGCGTGGTTGATGGAGAGCAGTGGAATTAAAGGGAGGCGGGCCTGTATACGTTTGCACAGAAAAACAGAAAAGAAAGAAACACTTTTAAGATATGTCCTTGAAGAGGTTACATGCATTATGTGCCTTGGTGAGTTATTGTGAGCTTTTTCTCTGCATTTCATTTCTGCCAGAGTTTCAGCAGGAATCGCAAGAACGCTACATTTAAAATCCATCTCACCGCTTTCAATAAATAACTGTGTAATCAACATCATGCGCTAATTTGTAAGTGACAGATGTTGGTGCTGAATATATGATGAGTTATGATCTAAACCCCTAATGAAACTTTTCCTTAATAGAAAGCATAGACGTACTGTATTCATTTTTAGGAGACCATTGTTGTGAGCCTCATATTAGACTGTTAGATTCACAGACAATGCCTGAGCTGAAGATCCTGCTCTGTGTTGAAACCTCAGTGTGTATATGTAAAGCGTTACCTGTTCCGCTCCCAGATGAACCAATGAGAGGAATTTGTTTGCGAGGCATCATAAATCTGGGGAGCCAGAAAGCAAAATTCAATATCACTTTCCAAAGCCATTAGAGGTTTCCTGAAAACATGTCATCAATTCACGCTCCATCATAACAGACAGAAATAGCTCACAGGCACTAAAACACAAACATCAAGGTTGTAAAGTATAAATTGTACTAATTTGTCACCCCGTGTCCTTAGTTGAAATATACAATTATTGTGGCTCTTGAGGTGGTACACCACTGTTCTGTTCTCTTATGCTCTTTAAATAAAAAATACAAAAGTTAATCAGATTCACAACTTTGTGGGTAAAAACATTTAAGTTTGGATAGTTTTTTTTTCTATTAATGAATGATATCATATTTTCATATCTGCATTTTTAAAAAAAAATTATCTGATATTAAAATGTGTTTAATAATATCTAAAAATGAATAAAAAAATTGAGAAAATAGAAAAACTGTGTGACATAAAGCTGTTGTTCCAGCTTTATGCCATGAATATTCTCTCATAAAACAATTCAATCTGTTTGCAGGGGTCTGGATGAGCCTCTTGACATTTAAGCTTGCGGCTGATGAGCACAGGATGCTCTTTAAAGTCTTTGCAGTTTTGCTCTCAAGCTGGGCTTCCAGTGTTTTTTATGGTGGGGAAATGGAAAGCTGGGAGATGAGGAACGGCCATTACCGCGTCTGAAACTGTCCTGACAGCGGCAGGAAAAAAAATCGACTTTTATAGAAAGCTGACATTTCTGAGACGGACATTGGGACTAAGGGTAAACAGAGGACACAAACAGAGACAGTGACAGGAGCCACTGAGTGTGTGTGTGTGCGTGCGTGTGTGTGTGTGCGTGTGCGTGTGTGTGGGGGTGTGCGTGTGTACCTCTTTGACTGATGCAAAATGTTGCTCGTTCTCCACTTTTGACAGCTGTGCTCTTATGCCTCGCTCTCATGGGTGATGCAAAACATCCTTCACGGGAACAGTTCCCCTACTGGCACTTCATCACTACAGATGGTGATGATTTCTCAGGCTCTATTCCATAAGTTATTTCTTCTCTCCACACATGTTGGACGGCTGAAAAAGGACTACACAACACAGCCTTCTCCTAAGCCACAAAACAAAAAACAAACACAAATCCAGGCCTGGGCAGGCATCTCCCTCTGCATCTAGTCCCAAAATGTCTTGTGTGATGATTGTTTTTTTTTTCTTTCTGTTTCCTCTATTTTGACGCAGTTTCCAGAAAAACCACTGGGACTTTCAGCGCAGCAGGAAACGTCTCTACATCGACCTCGCTCTTCTTAACGTCACGTTTATGTTTTCAGCTCCCCACTTCCTCACTCTTCTCCCATCCTTTCTTTACTTTATGTATGACAGAGCAGAGAACAAAGGGCGCTAAAGGAAACCGGATCCGAGGAGCTTTCATCAACTTTCTCTTCATGTCCCTCCTCCTCTAGAACCACTTGGCCCCGTTTTCTCCTTCACTCAAGCTTCCCCTCGCTTTCTTTCTCCTCTTTCATGCCGAGTGCAGGTTAGTGAGATGGGCACAAGACAAAAGGTAATTTGAGATCATAATAAAATATTCATATATTCATGAATACCTGCAGCCTGTCTGCTCTAACCTCAATAAAGCCCCCCATGCATGGAGATAAAGTGGCATGCAAATTGGCATGTAACGGGGCTCCCATGGTTAAAACGTCTCTTATCAAAAGAAGCCAAATGAATTAAAGGGGCATGCACTGTACTATCACTTTTACGTTTCCTTTTCAATTGTTTTCTGGTTTGTAGCTCACTGCAGATCTTTCATTTCAATGTCTAAAATTGAGTAAAAGGTAAAAGAAGAAAGGTTGTAAGGCAAAAAAAAAAGACAATCACAAAACAGTCACAAAAACAACAAAAAGATGAGGTGGATCATGTTTTGTTTGGAAACATCTGGACATCAGTGGATAATAAGATGTCAAACCAATACAAAAGAAGTGAAGCAATTTGTCTGGTTTCAGTTTTAGTTCACAAAGTGAAGATGTACGTAATGCTCCAAGTGAGGAAGAGGAAGTCAGGAGAAATGTTGTCTGATGGCAGACGTAACAAACCGACACCTTTAAAAAAGATTTAAAAGCATTCTGCGACGGACTCAGTCTGTTGATAATTCAACACGCCATGACAAGAACTGCAGCATGAAGCACAGAGTTCATATTGGTGTACTTTCTGCTCCAGTTCTGACTAGCATTGTTATTCTAGTTGCGTCAACACAATCCTTCTATGATAGCCCAACCATTGAATGATTAACAACATAAACTATATCAATCTGCTTGAGGCAGGTTTTGCCACCACCAGCTAACGCTATATGTAATGGATGGAAGAAAAGTAAAAATACTGACATATTGTCAATCTACAGCTACAATCAGACAATCTCTCATTTTTTTCCATGTTTAGACATAGAAAAAAAATCTGTACCATTCAACCACATAAATGCTAAGTCATTCCTTTGAAGCGATGGCTCTGTTTAGGCTTTTCATCCTGGTGAATCTTCACAGAGATCGCTGTTGCGGTGTCGTAGCTCATTATTTTTTACTGTGAAAATTCAGTGGTGCAAAACAAATACATGACAAATTAGTTTATTGATGAGTGTAATTAACTTTTGTAGAGAACTTAGAAGCCAGCAATGCTGTTTTTCACATGATGACCTCGAGGTCAGCTTCTGTCAACAACCCTAGAACTGTTATTGCTTTCCAAAAGATGAAGCAGGGAAACATTTGAGTGGAGCTTTATTAATAATTCATAAACTAGTTTATGCTGTGCCTGTTGTTGTTAAGGTTAAGCAAGAGGGGGAGTGAACTGAGCTTGTTTTTGTGAAGGGGAAACTTTATGCAACGTCTCCTTCAATTTTAAATGCTTCTGACACAAGGCTCGTCTTTTGCAGGTTTTCTTCCTGTATTGACCCCCATTCATTTTCTGATCATCTCTGATCAGTTTCCCTGAGGACATATTGAGAGCATGATGCCATCACTGTTTCTTTGTGTGGAAAACGTGTTAGTGGCGATTTGGACTTAGTGATTTAGTTACTGATTAACAGAGGGGGACTTTCTCCATGTCCTCACAAGAAAAGACGGCTCCACTATGAGCCTGCAAAACCAGTTATGACACCACAGAGTATCCACTCTAAGACTGCACTCACACAGAGGTGACGGTTTGAAATTCCCAGCAGATGACTTTAAGCTACCATATGCCTGTGTTCACCCTCTTATTCGACATTTAGCATGACGCACACGAACAAGGTTCAAGCTGCCTCACACCTCATGACGCAGCTACATTTACATTCTGAGACACACAGATACAAGATATATGCAAAAGTCGGTTTTGAACACCACAAACTAGGAGATAAAAAGACAACGGTTTGCACAAAAGACTAAGAAATGAACATTATTTTTTGTGGTTGCAGAAATTGTGCAGGACGCTCTTCTAAATGACGCCTGGATTGATTGTGGCCTTGAGCTGGACATGTCACAAGTTGGCTTTGGTATTTAATATCAGGAATGGACGATGCATTTCTGTGTGCAATTCCAAGGGAACTGCATGGTTTTTTTTTTGTCTAACGTTCAAATAGAGTAGAGTAGCTATACACAGAAAGCATCTGTCATACTTCCTCATTCTAAACAATATTTCTTAACACTGTGGATAGTCACTGTGAGCAGTTCTGGATTTGTTTTCATTAGGACTAAACACAGTCCCAGAACTGCCATAAATGAACAATTTGGCATCATTCGCTGGAGCATATACCACAGATGAGCCAAGATACTTTTTAGTATGAATTTAAAAACAGCCAGAAAAATTTGAAGCAGCTCTTGATGAGAAACAAATGTTTGTTGTGCTTATTATTGAAAGCCAAAGGATCACTTGGAGCACAAACCACATTTTACAAATTAGTTATTGGCAAAAATCCAAACTGTTCTTCAAGTTTTTTTGTAATAAAACCAGTTATGTGAAACTACTCTCACTAGGATTATATTCAAATTCAAATCTAAATCCCACTTTCAAAGGCAACTAGTCTCAAAATTGATTGAAGGGTCTGATTAGAGCCAACATTTAGAATAAGCATTTAACACGAGCGTTATTATTTACAGGTGAGCCTCATGTTAACTGAATTCATTTCAAACATTTGTGAACTTTCTACAGGAAAATAGTTAAAATTCTTCTAGAAAATCCTGCCAGAAGTTGATGTCTGGTCATAACGTTTGCAGCAGGGCAAGACAACAAAACAGTGCTACAAACTGCTAGACATGCTTGTAATGAAGGAGTTTAATAATTTTAGGAACAAATTGTGTTTCATTTGATAAAACCTTGTAGTATTAATTGTGTTGATTAATTTACTTCATCTATTAGTTTGTTTAATTTGCCAATAATTCTAAATTGTAGTTGTGGTCGAATCATTTTCGGCTGAGCTGTACATACTGTAATGTATTTGCGTTAATTCTGTTAAAACTGTTTCTAAAACAGATTCCTATCATCTTCATTCATCCACAAACACAATGCTTTTGTAGAAAAAAACCCAACGCACAATAAATCTGGAAAATTTTAGACCTTTAATTAAAAATGGTTTGACTTATAAAACATCAGTCAAGATAAAAATATCAACGAAAGTCTTTTAAAAATAAATTATGCACTGCTTTGATCCTCTGACTGCATTTATGGCGTCTAACTCCAAAGTCACTTTTTCTTTTGCCACGTCTCTGCATCCATCCCAGCGTTCCTGAGTCGCAGGAGCTGGAGGCCGTGGCCGCAGACCAGGATCCATCCCACCTTCGTCGTCTTCTTCCTGTCCTCACAGGAAGCTGTGCTGATGTCTCCGTCCTCCGCTGGATTCTCTGGGTCATCGGTTGTCTCTTCCTCTTCGCTGCTCTTACAAACTGGGTCAACTGTTTCCTCCAAAACTGCATCAAACCCCATCATTTCATCCACTTCTTTCTCCTCCTCCTCCCACACTGCGAGCCCTGTGGCATCTGCAACGTGGGAGCACAGCGCCCCATTGTGGCTGATGCCGGTACCGCTGACTCTCCACAGACAAACCCTCTGATCAGAGGAGGTGGAAACCAGGAGACCGGGGCTCAGGAGCTTCAGGGCGGTGAGGGAGGCAGCGTGGGCCAGCGGGATGCTGAACTGGGAGTGCAGTCGAACCTGAAACTGGTTGGAAGGATTATCCTGCGCGGCGCGCTCATCGCCTATCTGAGAAAAGCCCCGGCTCCCCACAAGCTCCCCGTCTTCTGGGTGCTGCGCCCTCACTGTGGACACTGTCAGCTGCCCGTCATCTCCTCCGCTCGCAACTGTTACCAGGCAACCATCCTCTTGTTGTCCCAGTTTCTCCACCCAAACAGCCAATGAGTTGACGCCGCTCTGGTGGGCGGGGATGACGAGGCAGGGGACTGGCGAGGCTGCGGCGCCACTTGAATTCTGGGCCGGCACGGACAGACTTTCAGTCAAACGCCACACTGCGATGTTTCCATCTGTGGCTGCGCTGAGCAGGAGCCTGGACCTGTGGGAGGGAAACACATTCCTGCATCACGGCTAAAGAATGTCTAAAAACAGCTTTTTCTTTTTTTTTTTCCAAGGTGGAATGATTAAACATGGCATTTATATATTTACACTTTCGGGGTTGAATGCAGTTGGAAAACTCATGCATGGAGAGAGAGAACATGCAAACTCAAATAGAACGGGCCCAGCTGCGATTTGGATCAAAGAAATTTCAGTAACATTTTATTTGAAGGGGTGTGCGTAAGACTGATAAGACAGTGTCATGAATATGACATAACATCTGTTATGAACATGAAGAAGCCTTTATGAATGTTTATGGCTGCTGTCATGAAGTGTCATTGGGTAAATCATGACACTTTTAATAGAAAGCTGCTTTAAAAGCTGAGTCTATTTGGTGAACAAGTCCATGTTAACAGGGTTTCATTGATGACAGTGGCACTGATACTCCAGTATATTTCAGTTTATCATCATCTTTTATGCTTTTTATCAGAAACCAACCGATTTGAATCAACTATCAATTCTATCGCTGATCACCTATAAGTTCGGAGCTTATAGGTGATCAGCGGTTAAGCTGTCATTTGCTGAAGCATTTTGTGGAAATGTTTCTATATGTTTGGGTTTATATAATATATGTCTGAATATTTTTTTTAGATCCCATGGAATCAAGACAACTCACAAACTTCTGGACCCAGCTCTTTTTTTCAAAGATTCATTGAAGTTGTTTTGTTCCAGACTGAAGAAAACAACTGTTGAAGTAAATCATCACAAATATGATATGCACGACGGTGCTGAATGTATGCAAGCATCTTACAAATGTAACATGTATGAAGCAAAGACTTGATCACCTGTTGCCTTTGTCGTCCTGCAGGCTGCAAGTGGCGACGCAGAGAACACAGCGCTGGTGGTAAAACGTCTCCCACAGCAGGTCGATCTGATTTTCGCCTTCATTGACAGAAAACAATCTGGAGAAATAGCAACAAAATAATAGCAAAAAAAGTGTGTAAAACACGAGAACAGCCAAAGCTTATACAGATAGTTGGTTGGTTTTATTCTAATTCGCTGAGCCTAATTTTGTACAAATGTTTTGCGAAAGCGGAACAACCTGCAAGGTTCCCACTTCCAACAAATTACAACATTCAAAACTTTTCCAGGTTCAAATGATCATATCCAAAATGTTTGTTCCTCGTGTTTTCCTGGCAAAATTATTCGAACCACATATCCACAAGTCCAAACACTGAGAGACACCATTTATTCTCTTGATTAAGTAAAGACACCATACCGACCCGTCTGACAGTCATCAACACGTTCAGAAACATTGCAGCACTTAAAAAGCCTTCATCAACCAGACTAACCTGAGCGCCCCGTCACTGCAGGACAGAGCCACGAGGACGCAGCCCGTCTCTTCCTGCAGAACTTCTATGGACATGTACCTGCAAAAGGCCAAACCCAAGAGGACAAAGTTTATCCAGAACCTCAAATCTGAAGAACAAATCCGGTCATTTTCATTTCCTTGAACACATTTCAGCCCCACGTCTTCTGAGAAAATCTTTCTGTTCTGGAAGTGCCTTGTTGTTCCTGCAGAGTAATGAAGACCGATTGGCTAAATTAACTGTCTGACCAATCAGAGGGCTGTTCTTAACGTGCTAAGATGTCAGTGGAGCTGAAACGATTAATCAGATTAATTGTGACAAATCAATATTTGAAATTGCAATTAACCAATTTATTAATTGATTAATCATTAATGGAGATAAAAAAAATAAAAAAATTTTCTCAGAACAGTAATTAAATCAAGACTGTATAAAAAATCTATACATTTTGCATTTTAAGATAAAGGAATAGTTGCATTGTTTAATTATTAGTCATGATACAGACATGTCAAGATTTTGCTAACTTTTATTATCCTGTTCAAATTCTTAAGTTCATTGACAAAAAGGAATGAAAAACATCCCTTTGGTCCATTTTAACTGGCGCCACCTGGTGGCCACATCTCAATCCTACAAAATGAAACTGCACCTGGCTAGAATAGTAACATGGTTCTATTAAATAAATAAATGAATAAATAAATAAATGGATTATTAAGAATCAACTCAATCTAAATCATCCTATCTAAACTTGCCTTGACTCTGGGTCCATTTTCACAGTTTTGTGTCGGTTCCGCTTCTTCTCCCACTGCGCGTCCAGTCGGTGGCTCGCCACCTGGATCACCTGACAGGAAGGAGCCAGCCTCTGCCTGTCCCAGGCGACCAGCAGCCGATTGCACTGAATCTGAGCCCGGCCTCCGGCGGACAGCACCAGGGCGGAGAGAGTCTCTCCCTGCAGTCGAGTTATCGCTGTCGCTGTTCGCACACCCGAGATGTGGTCGGTAAGAACCGAGAGAACCTTGATGGTCCCAGAAACTGGGTTTATAGCCAGGACCGCTAAGCTAGTGTCCTCCCCTCCTGTCACCACTATCTCCCAATATGATTTGCTGCTTCCTGTACGTGCTTGTGAGTCAAATCCAGTCTCTTCTATCCTTCCCAGCCTGCAAACACACCAGATCCCCCTGCCATGTATGCCGTCTCTCAAGCTCCATCCTCCAGTTCTCCCTGCGTCCCCAGCACAGCCAAGCATCTCCCCCGGGGGCTGCGAAGTCAGGACGGCCCCCTGCTTGATGAAGACCAAAGCCCCCCGTCCGGGCCAAACCCTTGTGTGCGACGGCCAGAGGCTCCAGGAGCGATGCCCGCCGCCACAGGACACTGCCATCAGCCTCTCCTGTCTCACAGGGTCCCATACCACAAAGTGGACGCCGTGGAAGCCGGCGATGACGAATCTGACCTCCCTCGGCTCCTCTCCGATCGCATCTTCCGGTACCTCTCCTGTCTTGATTTCAGACTCAAGGATGAAAACTTTCTCCAGCCACTCCATGCCCCGGCAGGCCCGTTGGACTCTGAGCACCTCCAGCCGAAACTCGCCGTCTTCACGCCGAGTCCTGAAGATCCTCACACAGCCATCCTTCCCGGTGCTGTAAAGCAACCCCTGGTACTCGCACACCGAGGTCACGCCGTGTTTCCCGTGCACGCCGAACAGACAGCTCAGAGGCCGAAATGCAGAGTCACGCTCTTCTTCCTCTTTCCTCTGCAAGCCTTCACCGAGTTTCTCATGATCGGTTTTGTTCAGCTCAACATTTTCCCCTTCCTGAAACAACAGCAGCGACCCTCTCCTGTCTCCACACACCCACAGCACCTTGTTGGAGTGACGCCGGAGGCAGATGGCGGCTGTGAGCCAGCGCTTGGAGCAGAGAGGGAGGAGAAAAGGTGAAAGAGGTTCCACACTTAGGACTAATGAGCTGTTTTCACTCATTTCTACCTCCACACACCAGCGACAGACGAATCCTTCGGCACCTGATGCGAGTAAATACAGATTATCCGTTTCCTTTTTCCAAATTACACTGTGGATCTTTCCTGGTCTGCCTGTAAGACGTACATCAGACAGAGGACTGGAAGTGGGAAACACCTGGATGGAGCCGCTGATGTTCCCAACAGCACACAACGTGACCAAGGTGTCTGAATTTCTCACTAACACAGTTACTGTCTCCATCACACAATATGATGAAAACTCAGCTGGGCCTTCCCATATCGTCTCCCAGCTCCCACTGCTGTACTGGAAAACTGTCCCTCTGTCAGTACAAACCAAAAACCGACTCCAGTAAGTCTTCTCCTCCTCTCCTCCCACTAGACAAACCACTTTCGGAAGAGCAGGACCTGGAAACTTCAGGTCTGTTAGTTTCTCTTCCAGGCTCTTTTTCTCCTCACCATCTCCTACTTTCCACAGCCTAACCCCCCCATCTGCTCCTCCTGTTGCCACCCATTTGTCACCATCTCCTGTTCCCCTACCTACTGCTAGGGAACGCACTCCACCCGCGCGGTGTCCCTTCAGCGTGCGAATCAGCTTTCCCCCTCCTATCAAGTCCCAGACTAAACAGGCGCCGTCCTCTCCTCCGCTGAACGCGTACCTGCCTGAGAGACGGACAGAGAAGACTCTGGCCTGGTGGCCGTACAGGACCCTTAAACACGTCGGGTTAGGGTCTCCGCATTTCCCTCCAGGGCCGCCCAAGGTACCGACACCCCAAATCCGAATGCTGCGGTCGTCTGATGCCGATGCGAGGTACCCGTTCTCCTGGAGGTAAGAGATGCTGAAGATGACTCCGCTGTGACCCAACAGTCTGCACTCAATTGAAGCCTTGTGACCAGCGTTGATCATTTCATCACCTCGAGCGGGCTTCCAGATGATGATCTGGTTGAAAACAGTCCCACCAACCAAGACGGTGTCCGCCCATGAGTCATGCACCAGAAGAAGGGCAGAGTACAGCAGGCAGCCCTCCAGGCAGGAACAGTGAACCAGGGCGCTTCCTGTGGTAGAGTCCAGGAGAAGAGCGGCGTTATGAGCAAGGGCAACACAGAGCAGGAACTGCTTGTCTGAGGAAAGCCAGCGGACATCTAGGGCCCAGTCCCGGAGCTCCAACAGGGGCCCCAGGGCCTCCAAGCGAAGAGTCTCCACATCCTGGCACTCTAAATGAAGCCTGACGAGCCTCACTGCCTTTCCTCCAAATATGGCGAGGTCGTAGAAGCTGCTTGTAGAGGCAGAGTTATTTTCTAGAGATCAGAAATAAATAGACAAACAGATCAAGACAGCTGTGAGCTGAAATAGAGTTAACTCTTTTTTACAAGCATTGAACAAACATATCACAAATAACCCCAACCACAGATAAAGATTAGAGATGCACCAACATCAGTCAGAGTTTCCTTAAGAAACGTTTTTAAATTTAATAAAAATCAGACAGGACAGATGCTTCAATGGCTAAAGAGCGGTAATCTAACATACATATATCTTTGTTTTTTATTTCTTAGAGGAAAAAAAAATCTAACAAAAAACCATCAGTATGTGTCAGAGCTGGCAAAATTACTGCATCTCTAATAAAGCATCACTTTGACCATTTTTTTTCAACAAGGGCAAAAAAACCTGATTTGTTTTAGGCTCAAAACAACATTTTAAGCCAAAATATTTTGTAAATGTTGTAAGTGCAACTTTTACATTTATAACATTTAAGTGCAACATTCAGATTCAGAGAAAATCCGGGAAACTATTTTCCCGCTGTTTGAAAATGAATGCATAGCACCTGAGACGGTGGAGCTCTGCGTTGGCACCGTGTCCCGGCTCCTCACTCTGATCCCGTGGATCCTATAATGTTGCAGGACACTCAGCGAGGCACCGACATTTGGCCGGGGCAGGAGACTGTACACGGACAAGACTGGTCCTTCACCTGCCACAAAGGACAATGGGAAGACAGGCATAAGAGTGTGCATGAGTCCATAAAAAAAAGAAAAATATATATATATTTATATATATGTGTGTGTTATTTTGATTACCTTTAATTACTTTGAGTTTTTGCTAATCATATACCCTTTGCAAAAACTATTAGTTAAAATACTAATCATCAAAATCAATACTGACATCATTAAGATTTCAGCATCATTATATTAAGTTTAGCTCTAATCTCTTTGCTCATCAGCTTCTGTAGTTCATTGGTTAATTACCACTTTATGTGGTAGTAAAAGAAGAACGCTGCCAACTGATGATGGTTTCCAAAATTATAAGAAAAACTCTAAAACAAAATGTGGCATGCATTTATATTCAGTCCAGATGAGTCAGTCCTGAAACCACCTTTTTGCAATAATTACAGCTGCAGGTCTTTAGGGGTTTGTCTCTACCAGCTGTGCACACACAAAAACAGAATATTTTGACAATTATTCTTTGAAAAACTCAACCTAAGCCAGTTTGGACAGAAAGCATGCAGGTGTGAAGAGCAATTTCAAGTCTTGTCACTTGTTCTCATTTTGGTCTGGACTTTGACTGGGCCATTCCTTTATGGCCCAGTCATAAACATATATGGCTATATGTTTAATGTTGTCTCATTTTAAGATGAACCTTCAATCCAGTATCAAATCTTTTGCAGCTTTTAAACTGGGTTTCTTGCAGGACTGGCCTGCATTTAGCTTTATCCATCTTCTCATCAACTCTGACCAGCATCCCTATCCCCGCTGAAGAAAAGCATCACCACAGCATGCGTGAGGATGGCGTGTTCAGAGTGATGAGCAGTGTTTACATCTTTGTTTTTTTTTTTATTTAATCATACCCAAAAACCATGTAATTGAAGTGTGTGGTTCTAACGTGACAGAATGTGACTTACCTGTCAGCAGGAACCGATCCTGAAACAACTCCAAACCTGTGATAGGAGCCACCAGGGCAGCAGTCTCCATCTTTGCAGGTTACTGTTTAGTTTCAATTAGAAAATCATTCTGAATGCTTTCTAAAAGACACAAAGCTACTAATTAGAATTTGTAGTTTTGACGATAAAGCGTGTTTGGTGAACGCTGAAATGGATAGTGTGTTTAACTCATCTTAGCAATGAAAACAACACAACACGAAAAAGCTTTCAGTTAGCAAAACATGCTAACAGCAGGAGCATTTCATTTACATTTATTAAACAGAGGAATAAAATGCTCGCTTTTCGTATGGAATGGTAATCAATGCGTACCTCTTTAAAGCTCTAAATACAGCTGAAACATGTCTCTGACTTGTATTTTTTACATTGCTATACAGTTCTGTGAAAAGCAATTTTGTCCACATGTTTCTGTACTAATTCCGGTCTAACTCAACCAATAAAACTACAGGATCCGATTTCTGAAGGCTGATTGGCTGCAGGAACAATGACCTGTGCTTATTGGCCAAAAAACACACGTGATAAAAGGTGAAAAGTTGTGCTGCATTGAGGTGTTGTCTGTAATTGAAAAAGTGAGTATTGTTCACTGTAAGAAATACATTTAAGCTCACATTATTTAAAACCTCTTGTGATTTAAAAAAAAGTTTGTCTCAGATTGAAAATGATCTGTTTGTCTTTCAAAACAGTAAGAGATATGTCTTTTTAAAATTTTTCTTTCTGCACTGTAATGAAACAGATATAATTGCTATTTCTAGTAGTATTTATTAATATTTGCAATCTTCTTAATAATGAAAAGGAAAATATTAATTACATTTTATATATTTCCCATTAGAGCAAGCAAAGTCTTATAATTGCTGAGTCTCCGAGGTTGAATTGGCTTTTTCGTCATCACCCACATTTTTGGCTTCTTCCACAGATAGTTTATTTATTTATATTTTCATGAATAATTATGAGTGATTGTGTGCCTTATCAAGGTTTTTAATGTATGTGGTTCTATTTATCTTTTCAAAAATAATGACACATATGGAATAGTTGAAATTGGTAAGTGTCATTTATAGAATATTTTTACCTGATATTATTATTATTTTTAAATATCAGATTGAATACTGCTTTGAACACACTTTCACAGAGGACCTAAACGCATCACATGGCAAAATACTGTAAATAGGATTCTTGTCCGTGTTAGGTAGCGGTCCAGCTAACTTTGAAGCTAACAATGCCTGGCAAGTGTAAATTCCAGGATTCCTGGCTGACAAAGGACGCTTTCAAGGACTGGCTGGTCAAAGACGCCGATGACATTCATTTCGCTCGGTGCAGGGCCTGCTGTAAATCAATAAAACTTCAGACCATGGGCGAGGCTGCTCTCACCAGCCACGCAGGCGGAGCTGGCCACAAAGCTGCGGTCCGAAAGCTGCTGGAAGGTCAGTTCGCCTCCCTCTGTGTTTATGACAGGAAAATGACTGGTAATAACAACGTATGTTGAATGGGACGCGTTGTGTTTGTTTGTTTGTTTGTTTGAACTCTTAATTGGAGTATTTTTCCTTCAATCACAACCAGACTCTCTGCAGGGTTCAGTAGAGACGATGCACCAGCACCTTTCTCAGCACACATGCATGTTAGGATGTGGATGACTGAGTTTTTGATCACGTGGTTTAAAACTCATCGTATAAACAAAGTCAGCGGTGAAAGCTGTGGCTTGCCTCTTGTCAATCTCATAATGTTAAAACAGTTTTAGAAAAGAAAAAAAAAAGCCAGCTGCTTTTTGCAATATTGCCAATTGCCCTTAAATATGATTTAATAAAAATATGATTTATAACTGGATTGAAGTCTAAAACGATAGAGAGCTATGGGTGTGATGTGCAGCAACCGGTAGACCAGAGATGTTGACACAGAATAAAGCTTGTAAAATAAACGTGATCATCAACAGAGAGAGAGAAACCTGAGCAGCGGCTAGCTGGAGGATTTACAATCCCCTTTTGTCCAAGTCTTTCTGTGCTAAACTATTAGTTGTTTTTACAAATAATAGCTTGTGAAAACTATTATTTATTAGTATCCAAATTTTTTCAGAAGGTTGTTGTAGTTTTGTGAATTTTAACTGCAATTGTTTTTTTTGTTTAAACCTAAGTATAATGTTATGCCTGCGTCCACCAGATGGAGGCGCTCTTTGCAAACTGTTCTGAGACACATTTTCCTTCCCCATCTGTCTCTGTCCTTCTTGTCTATTATTGCAGGTGTTTTAATAGGCGATGCAAGACAGATGAACGGCAACACAAATCTGGTAAACATGTGTTTTCTTTTCTGATTTAAGTTCATTTAAGTGATATTAATAAATTCTAAGTTGCTCATAAATCATAACCATTGGATTCTTGAGAGGGAATTTTATTGCCCGCTGCCTCCCTATTAGGTAGAGAAGAGCAAGGAGCAGATGGCCCTTGCCCTCCAGCGTGAAGCTTTGGACAGAATCACAGGCAGCGACTGGTCAGACCTGCATCAGAGTCCCTCTACAAACTCCAGCTCCCACAATGCAGAGCTGCAGGATGCAGCCTTTCCTGTTGCGTACTTCACAGTCCCAGGTACTGGCAGACCTACAATAAAGATCAAATATTTTAACCTTACTGTTGAGACATTTTGTTTTTTATCTTGCTAGCCAATCAGGTACTAACCTGATTAGAAATTTTTATTTTATGTCAGAAATAATAATATGAAAAAAAAAACATACCCTATGTTTGAATTTATTTATTGGATAGATTTCAGAATGAAAGAAAACACTGAAGCTCTGTATGACATACAGGTCTATTAAATCAAATTTTGTTAAAGAATCTGTGTACAAAGGTCACTATTACAGTTTAAGTCTGCTTTTATCTTAGCAACTTAGATTTTAAACTAGAGATAATCAAGTGCAGTTCTTAAGAAATCCCCTTAAATAGCCCATTAGCATTGAATTTGAAGATCTGAATCACATCATACCTTTCTAGTGCTGCCAGGCAACGGTTGCCACCTTGAGCAGTGAGCCATTAGTGAAATGGTTCCCCAGTTGTTTTGGTTTACGCAACTTTAAACCTGGGCTTCCTTTGTCACCTCCATCCACACAGGAACCTCGAGAACCATCAACCATCACCTTCATCCGTCCGACATCAAGGAGGAGGAGGTCAGCCGCCGCCTGACCCCTCATGACTCTGTGGACTTTTCAAGACTGGAGCTTCAGCAGCGGACAGAGGCTTTGGAGCAGCTGGATCAGATGAAGATCCTGGAGTGGGAAAACCGGATGAAGGTACTTGCCTGGGAACAGGAGCTGGTCCGGGAGAAAAGGAAAGCAGCTCGACAGAAGGAGAAGGCCTTCCGGATGAAAAAGGCCTATTACAAGGCCAAGCTAAAGAGGCTGGGTGAAGACGTGCCACCGTCCTCCTCTAGCAGTGGTGAAGAAGACGAAAAGATATCCGAGCTCAACGGCTGATCTGATCTTTTTCATACTTGTTTCATTCTCGTGGTGTTTGTCTATAATCTTTGGGACTATTTCTTTTGGATAGATTTCTATATCGAAGGTTCTGGTGTGGGTTAGTGGATATAGACTGTGGGCGTCAAAAGTCATTGATTGGATATTCACAATGCGGAACACACACACAAAAAAACCCCTTTTGGTTCCTAGGTGGTCTGGAAAAATCTGGAATTTGATTCAGTTTGTTTTTTCAAGAATGGAAACGACTGAGAAAAATCTAAATATTTGTCGTTCCTTCCCTCCCTCATGTTCTACCTTCCTTAATTCATCCTTCCTTCTGTCCTCGTGTCCTACCGCCTTCCTCTCTTCCCTGCATCCTTCATTTGGTTGTTTTTATTTTTTTGTAGAAAAATCCACCATACAGTCTTGGCAAATGTTAGTATTTTATATTTTAAAGTGAAAGTAAAGGCCGAGTCTGGAAGTTTTCCACGAATAACTTGTTGCAACCATGATGACATATGCACCGTGACACATGGCAGTGACGGTTGTCAGTTCGAATCCTCACTCCGTCTGACTAGGTCGTCATGTTCTTGGGCAAAATGCATCACCTGCCTGGTGGCGGTCAGAGAGCTCGGTGGCGGTCAGAGAGTCCGGTGGCGCTGAAGCATGTGAATGGGTGAATGATTGAAGTGTGGTGTGTTTTGGGGTTCTCTGGACTTGATGAAACTCTACACAAGTACTGGCCAGTTGACATGGGCAGGTTTGTGTGTGAAGGCAGCTGGTTGTGTGGCTGCTTTCCTAAAAATATAAGATAAAATAAAACAACACAACTCTTATTTGGAACGAAGCCGTTCTAAAGTGAATGTGGTACTAATGTTTAAACACAAACAGGCACAATAATGTTGTGAAGTTGAAAAAAATATATATATTTGATTACTTTGTGAAATGCACATTAGCCACAACAGTAATGCTGTCTGCAGTTTTTTTTTTTTTTTTTACATAATGACATTGTTTTTGTTGTTGCATTATGTTCTTTTAAGGTAATGTGTTCTTTATAGTTGCTTCAGCTGATGTATTCGGTTCATTATGAATTCATTGGTCCTCTCTAAATGCAGTTTTTAACACTCTTATTGAGCATGTTATTAGATTTTGCTGTTCAAATCAACATGTTTGTTCAAATAAATGTAATTTTCATTAACAAAGGAATGAATAGTAAAATTTCCTTCAGAGACTTGACCATTTTTTGTGTGTCTGTTGCATCATTCTGATATTACTCAACTGACTTTAGTTACTTATTAGTGAAAACAGGATTACTGAGATTGTGCTCTAGTATTTGCTATTCAGTTGTTTTTTCTGGCTTTTGATCAAGAACCTGATAATGAAAGAAGTTATTTGCAGACAAGACAAGCGGCTCAATTCATTCGCACTCTACAATTATGCACTACTTTTAGTGTGTCTGCTATAAAAACTGGAACCGAATGTCAAAACGTTCAAGTGATGTGAATAATTTTGCAAATAGCTGCATTAAAAGTTTGCTTCACACGTAAATCTTACTTTTTATCTGAGAAACGGTGATATTGTAACAGAGCTGACTGTATTAAGTTGGCATCTGAGCCACTGACTGTGACAGAGCACTTTGAGAACCAAAACAAGTCAGCAAAAAGCACCTTAACAAAAAATAAAAATAAAAAAATAACGCTCTGTCAGAATGTGTCCTCTCCTCGCTGCCTCACTCCCTAAAATGTCCTCATGAATATGAAACAGTTACAGGCAGAATATAAACACACACACACAGTCTGGTAGGAATAAGTCTTTTTTTTTTTTAATGTCCAACATTTCTCTTGTTTTTCTGCGAAAACAGGGGAACAGCTGTTTCTGTCCCGACGGCGGGACAGAAGGCATCTCATAACGAACACACAGGCCAACAAATACAATCTCTCATCATTCTGCCACCTTTTCCCTGCCTTTCTTCTCCCCCCTCCCCCTTTTGTTTTCCTTTTCAATCTCCAGAACAGATGACCACATTTTCGACTCAAATCTGCCCTCTCTGGCTCTGGTTGTATGGCTTCTACTGGTTTAAAACAAATTATCTGGGAGTTGTAGCTTTTGTTCTGGTTCTCTCCCCTCAGAGTGCCAACGCAGACAAATGACCAGTTTTGTGCAGGTTTGCAATGAGGCGTCGCTGCAATTGTAAATCACACATTCATCAAACCCAAGTGAGTCATTTAAGGAAGATAAATATAACTTTAACTGACTGCAGTCTGTTGGTGTTGGCAGGTTCTTGCAGGTCCTGTACTTTGTGCCTGGCATTAGATTTTATTTTTGCTGTTTACATATAAACATTTATTTTAACACATTTCCCCATTGTTCATCAAACTGGGAACTTGTGGCCTTGAGAAACAAAATTGATGATCATAATAAACAATAAATAAAAGTCACATGCGTAAGACAAAAAAAAGGAGAACTTTTGGGTTTAAAAAGAAAACACATTCATGATTAAAAATAGATATGGTTTAAAAGAAATCGTAAAACAACTCTTTCATAAAATGTCAATAAATTATCACTAAATAAAATAGATCTCGTCAGTTTGATCTTAGGGAAAAAGGTGGAAAGAAAAGGAAAAAATAATTTTTTTTTTTAGGCGGACTGCTTCTTTAACAGGTGGCATTCCCCCAGCAGGAACATTTTTTGGCAGTAATCCTGTCAGGAACAGATTTGGTGTCACGTTCTGAGGAGACGAGGCTGACAAGAGATACAGTCAGAGCGGGAAGATACGCGTTTGCTTTTGATGCCCGTTTTTATCTCCACTGTCTGCATTTCCCTCCTCTTTTCTGAATTTCTGACTATTTCTGTCTCCGTGACGGGCGGCGTCCACGCCTTCCTCCCTGCAGCTACACGTTTTACAACACAGTCATGATTTCTGACCCAGTTTATCCTCCTACTGATGACGTCTAGCTTTGTAACATTCGATGTCTTGTGTCCATTCTGCTGGATTTTAGCCCACTTTGTAGTTTGCGTCCATTCTTGATCTTGCTCATTCAGACAAACTTCGGCCAAATTGTTTTTTTTGTTTTAACAAAACACCTCTCTTTCATTCATACATCTGAAGATGTGTTTTTCTCTTAAAGGGTTCAAAATTGAGAGAATACTGGCAGTAACCATTTTACCTGATGCCTGTAACCCTCTTATCATCATTTAGTGTAAATTAGATGAGCTGGTTCTGCAGGCTGAAGTTAACTTATACTCTGAGAAGAATCAAGATCCAAATTTACCATCTTAAACATCTCAGATCTCAAAAGTGTCAAAGCAGTGCATGCAAACAATACATCACAAACCTATAGTTCCGCGTGTTGAAATTCCTGCTTTTGTTTTTTTTTGTCATAAAGGATGGAGGCAGTGTTTTGCTTGTGATCTTCCTATAAGAACACGAGTCCTACATCTAAAGGGAGTGGTGCACACAGCAAACATTTTATTTCAAATTGTATTTTGATTTTTGCACTTTTATTTCTCCAGTAGTCTGAAAGAATTTTCATGTTTCACACAAGAAGATTAATGGTGGCGCACCGCCTCCTGTTCATTTGGTCTCTTCATAAATATCCACCTAATTTAAAAATGGCAGCGGTTGATTGGTTCAATATTTAAGAGTTAATTGTTAACTTGAGCCATTAGGACCAACTCGTGTGAATTCATACTAAAAGAAGAAGCCGAGATTGATACAACACGTCGTAACTTTTCAAAAGAACCTCACTTAAGAATCCTGAACCTTTAAAACATGAACTTGTTGCTTTTTGCAAACATGCGTGTAAAATAATCAGCAGCTGATTCAAATACCTACATCTGAAAAAAAACAACAAAAAAAACAAATTATAGCTTTTAGCGCCGACACGGCTGACACCTCTTCTTTCCTTTTGTTAGCCAACGCACTGCAGCAGAAGCTTCGACTGATCTCAAATAATGCCTCCTTCTCCATTAATCCTCCAAATGGAGGGAAGAAACAATGTGTCTGAAAGAGTAGGAAACACTTTATCTGAGCTCGTGGTGAACATTTTGGAGCCTGATTAGATTTGAAAATAAGTGCTTCCTGTCTGGAATATTTCCTTTAGGGAGCATCTAGGAGTAAAAAGATGCTAAAGACGTGAGCTGACATATTCAGGTAGACACCACGTCGCATGCAAGCATCACGTTTGCTTTCATGTCTTCAATAAATATTTGAGCACGCCGGGATTCAACAGCATTGTTCTCGTTATTTTTATTATTTTTTTTCTCTTCCGTCATTCAGAATCAAAATCAGTTTGCACAGTGAGATAAAACGCCAAACAGCTGTTTATATTCTAGTGGAGAACTAAGTCCTCAGTAACAAAAAAAATGTTTCATTTTGGTTCATATTTGTGTAAAAAAAAACCAAACAAAAGCAGTTTACTTCTACAGCCATCACACCGTGTAGGAAGCATTTTCTAAACGAAGAGCAACACAAAGTTTCATACTGATTTATGTCCCTTTGGCTTTAGGTTTGGGCGAGAGGCTTCTGCATGAGAAGCTTTTGGAAATGAGCTTCCTGGTTGCTGCTGGAGAGACTCGGCTGCTCCTGTGCTGCCCCCGGAGGCAGGTTGAGTCATGATGCATCAAAGTGTAAAAAGATGCCTCGAGGGGTTCTTAAAAGTGGTTGTGACTCGATCCTGCCTCATGGAGCGAGGCAGACGGCGAGATCAACTTTCACCCACCAGGTTTTTAAAACTGCGCTGATTATGTTCCCGTTACGTCAGCGGATTGATACGGTCTGCTTCAGAGAGCACCGGGTCGTGATTATATGCACCAGCTCAAAAAAAAAAAAAAAAAAAGCACAATCTCCCTCTTGCAGCAGACACATCATGTCACTGAGCTTTAGTAGTTAGGCAACCATCTTTGAGTCTAATGTGTTGTTAGCAATCTTTCTTTGCACAATCATCTTGCTCCATCAGCTCTCCTCTCCTATAATATTTCCTTCCTCTGTTTACAATCACGTTTCGATACTTTGATATTACCCCTTCAACCGAGTCTTCCCATAATCTCGTCACTCTATTGCCAGACCCCTGCCGCTTTACATGAAGTTCAAAGGTTTGAGGGACAACATTCTGAGGGAAATGTATTTCTGGGGAGAAATTTTAGTTTTTTTTTTTTTTTTTACTTTGTAGAGGAAATTTCTTCCATCGGCAACACACAAGACAGCACTCGCTTCACCCTCTTTCACAACCTCACACACGGACACGACTGCGTAAAAAAAAAAAAGAAACTTCACAAGATATTTTTTCACCTTCAATGAAAAAGATAAAAAATGTATAAAAAGGCTATTTACAGACACTTTTCTTCTTCTGTTTCGACAGGTCTTATCGCATATGGTCGTGTGTGTGTATGTGTGTGTAACATCTGAGAAGATTTTTTTGTCTGCTTGTAATTTTCTTTTTTGTCTAACTGTTCTTAGGTAGTAGAATTAGGTGGTTTATTCAACGTCCGTGGAACGACAGATCGCGAGCGGTGGGACTTAAAAACTCGATATACACAAAACGACCCACTCACAACCTTCTTCTTTTGTCACAGACCATCTCTCTTTTTTGTCTGTAAATGTTCTTTTTGCCTCTTCGCCTTTTCTGTCTCCTCTGAGTCAATTCTGTTTCTACTTCCCAGGTTGTCCATTTAGTTCATCCTTGACCTTTGAGCTTTGTTCCAGCACTGTTGCAATGCATTAATGGGTGTGGAGGCTGTCATCAAGACTGTCCCTCGCTTTTGTGGGCTCTGAGGTGAAGGGGAAAGAAAAGGAGCATCAGAAAGTTCATACGCCAATGCTCCCAATTTCAATTTACTAAAATAAAATGAACAAAAGCAAACTCACATTTTTTTTTTTTTAGGTTTAAGAAAGGTGGTGTCATGAACATTACTGGGAGCATGCACTGTAGCAGTGAGAACAATTTCAGTTTGAAGAAGCAAGCTAGCAACAATTTAGTGTCAAGCTAATTAAGCTACTAAGATTCAAGCTAAAAACGATTTGGAGTCAAGCTAACAGCTAATTAGAGTCAAACTAAGAGCCACTAAGACTGAAATGATTATGAAGGGAATTTTCACACGTGTAGTTCATTTAATTTGGTTCAAGTCAGTTGGTGAGTTTGTTAATTTGTAACTTTTTCTGATGCCAACATTGTTTATTATGTTCTTTTCTCTGCTGCATGATCCCGCAAGGCAACGCAAACCTGACTACAGAAAAGCAATTGGCTCATACACCTGGTAGCTGTGTTAGGTTGAGGTTGAATCACATTCAGAAATGAACTGATCAAGAGTTCATCTGAAATGGTACTGAGCCTAGTGATCTGGGTATATTTTGTTTTGGTCCACACCCTAGCGTGATTGCTGTAGTCACATTGACACAAACCACACAAAGGGGTGAGACGAACCAAAGTTTGTTTTAAAATGACTTAATACCAACAGGTGTGAAACCACCCTCAGAGTTATGTTAATAGTTACTCAGAATCAAGCTAACAGCCCCTCATGCTATTGGTCTCTGAAGTCGGGGTTAGACTGACTTCCTACCTGAGTTGAAAGCATTCTAGTTCTAAGTTGTTTTGGTGCTTACTGTTTGTTCTATGTGTTCAAAGCGGCTGCATTCTCAAATAGGTATCCATACAACTATGTATAATACCTGTTTAATGAGCAACAAACTATTAAGACTGCACACTTTCTTGTAGATTGCATTAGTTACTTAGAAACAAGTTGACAGCTCTTTAGAGATGAGCTAAAGGCTGTAAGCTGAAAAAAAACTAAAAACTATTTCAGGACCACAAAATGCAGAAGAAAATGATAAGGAAGTCAGTCCTCAAGGGCCAGTATCCTCCATGTTTTAGTTCTCTCCCTGGTTCAACACACCTGGACCCAGCAATGGTTCGTTAGCAGAACCTCTGTAAAACGTTGACATGCTGAGGAGGTAGTTATTACCACCAGGGAGAGAACAAAAACATGCCGGATAACAAACCTGGAGGACTGACGTTGGTCACCTCTGGCTTGGAATGAAGCACAGACAAACTTACTCTGAATCGGGGGAGACTTCCGACATGCTGTGAGTGGTGGACTGGGGCGGGGAGGGGGAGGGTCCGTGGACAGAGCCATTAGGGCCGGGGTTAGAGGCAGCTGGAGGAGTAAGGACAGAGGAACTGAAGGATGCCAGGATGGAGGATAAGATGTCCAGCTGCTCACTGGATGGCTGTCGGACCAGAGGGTTTGGATTTGAACCTGCAAGCTGGGGGACAGTCTGACCAGGGTACCTACATGAAGGTGCAGAGTCCAGGCGTCCTCTGACATGAGCTGGAGGAGGTAGCTGTTCTTGTTGTGGCTCCTCTGAGATTGGCGGAGGAGGAGAGGCGGACAGAGGCTGGTCGGGGTGCGAGGGCTGCCGGGGGGGTAGACTGCGGAGCCACTCCCGACAAGGCTGAGCCTGAGCCCCCACCCCGTTGGCCTCCAACTGCTCCCTCGACCTGCTGCTCATCAGAGCTCCTCCGAGGTGCTCTCGCGACGAGGCCTGCCGCCGAGTTAATGTGTTCAACTGGGACCTGGAACCACTGAGGTATCCCTCCATCCCTGCTCCTACGGCTCCTCCATTCCCACTCAAGTCCTCCCTTGACGCATGGAAGCTGGCGGTGTGATGGTTGTCCAGTCTGTCCCTGGATCCTGACAAGTTTTCCCTGGATGACGAGACTCGTTGGTGATCCAAGCCCCCGAGCCCTGCCCCTAGTCCCAACCCCAGTTCCCTCCTCCTGGGAAGAAGATCCAGGTTATCCCGGGAGCCGCGGGAGTCAAGACGCTCTCTCGACCCCCCGACTGTCTGTCTTCCGAGGGGATCCCTAGACAGCTGCCTCCTGGCCAGCGAGTCTAGGTGCTCCCTGGATGAGTAGCGGGAAGCCGGCTGGGAGAGAGAACCAGAGCCTCCTGTAGCACCGGCGGTGGCGGAGTACATGCGACCATAGGAGGCTGCTGGAACGCCTCGGTGGCCGAGCGTGGAGGTACGGTACCAGTTGAGCTCACTGGGGACCCGGCCCATGGTGGAGAGACCCTGCAATGCTGGTTGGCAACCGAGGCGATTCTTCAGGATACCTGCGAAAGAAAAATAGGAAAATGGGAATGAACAATATCACCTGAGAGGAATGTAAGAGAAGATTTGAAAGAGAAATGAGATTTTAGGTTTATGCAGAAAAAAACCGAGAATGAAAAGAAGAAGACAACAGTGACACTTTGGATATTTTAAGTCTGCCTTCAGCCGCTGTTAAAAGGCTATGAATCATAAAACCACATCGGTTTCGGTTGTGAAAAATGAACAGCCTGAGGCAGACATGAAAATCAGACTCAGATTTCCTACGCTAAAGCTTCTGACTTTCAGACGTCTTCAATAGGAGTTGAAGTTTTCCGTCTGGAGACATTTTTGGGAGAATACATCGAAGACATTAATATATGGATGAAAATCAAGCCTGATTGCAGATTGCACATGATAATCTTGCAATGATGCAAATCAGATGCAACAAGAAACATTTTAATTCTTTCTTTTGCATGTGATTAAACTATACGACAGGAGACAGAGGAAGAAGTAGCTTCACGTCTCTCTCACCCTTGCGGTGCCTGTGTGGCTGGGTGAGGCCGTTTTCATCGCCGCTGGTGAGCGCTGCGTCAAGCTGGTTGTTGTTGGCGGCGTCCTTGTTGTAATCCCCCCCCAGGGGGCGCTCTGAGCCCCACTTCTGCAAGGTGTCGCATTCGTCCAAAGCAGGCCAGTAGGACAGAAGGTCATTGCCGTCCAAATCTGTTTGCATGAAAAACAGAAGCGACTTCTTTTGGGTTACGGACGACGACCGCTAGTCACTTATAGTGGGATGAGTTTTTGGTTTTCAGTTCTGGAACATGCATTACTGCTTCCAGGGTTAGACTTTTATTACTTCATTCTTCAGGTTGACATTAAGCCTTCAATGTATTTTACCAATAAAATCTGAAAAGTTCGACAAGCATTTGTGTTCAGCTTCCCTTACTCTACTTGTATATCCACAAGTAAAGCTCAGTGCCTTCAGAAGTCATTTTTATCAATAAATAGAGTCAATTTGTTTGTGATTAAATCTTAATAAAAAAACAGCAAACGCGGCACACAGGTTAAAAAGAAAGAGATAAACATGTAAAGTAAATAAAATCATCTGGAGATTTAATTGCGATTTGAAGGTGCCTCTACAGAGCACTGACTATTTGGGGGACTGAATAAAAACACATGACACACTTTTCAGATTTTTACTAGTAAAAAAAACAAAAAAAAATCACATATCAGTTCCCTTCAATTTTCAATTTGTCCCACTTTACGTTGCTCTGTCAAAACAGATTCAGAAAAGTGAAGAAGTACAAACACAAGGTGAGAACTGAACTGTGGATTATAACAGAACAATACATTCTGTTATTCAAGTCTCTGTTCACAGAGCAAGGCTTTAAGGAGCTTGTGGTCGTTTTTATTGCTCTGATTTTCCTGGCCTGGGACATTTTCCCCACCGTCGTCTGAATCGGCAGTGATGGGAGGTTAACTGCTGCTCAGCTGACAGCCTCTAACATATTTTGCTCCTTCAGGGGTTAATGCTTTGTCGTAGTCAATGGGTCCCTTCACACTGTGACCTTTTGGCTATCTCAGCGCTGCTCTTAGATTTGACGGCAGTGATGTATTGATTGGACCCGGCCGGCCATCTGGATCTCGCAGCAGACCGCTGCGCTCTGGTTTAAACCCAAATGACGTTCAACTGATCCAAACAGCTTATTAGGGGGGAAAAAAGATTACTTTATGGATTTATTGATTTACACATATCTGGCATTTCAGAAGAACAATTCAAGCATGACATTTATCTCACCAATTGTCAAGAGAATGAGAAAATGATATAAGTTAACGAGCTTCGGAAAGAGAAAGGTGTTCGATAGTGACGACTTGTGCTGGCATTTTTCTTCCTCTGGCTGTTTGACGTCGTGCCAATCTCTGCTACGTGTTTTCATCGTATGAATCGACAGATCAGCGAAGATGCTTGAAGGGTTTCCATGGACTTTACTATTTTTAATTATCTGTCTTGAGTCGGCATGGACCCCAAAATAACAGCAAAAATGTTCATCCGAACTGCATCAAGTTATAACCACAAACTTTTTGCGAAAGCCCAACACGAGAAGGTTCACATTTTTTCAACTGGAAGGAAAATGATGTTTGACGAGTTCATTACCAAGCATTATGATGAAATCCCACTTCCCATGAGCGAGTTCGCTCAGAAATTGAAAACAGGAAAGGAGCTCATCTACCTTTGGTGCCGTTGTTGGTGGGTTCGGTGAGCAGGCGCTCGCTGTGATTGGAGCGCTTGAATCGCCGCTGGATGCGCCCCCGCAGACGCACATTGTCGTCGCTCTCAGAGGAAGGGATGGAGAGACTTCGCTCCTCATCCATGGAGAGGTCCGAGTCCGAATCCGAATCCCCGCCTGAACAGGGCCGGGTTGAAGCATGAAGAAGAGACATAAACATAAGACCAGAGCACTGAAAACTTTCTCCTTTCTGGATGCACTGAAGGTGATTTATCTTTTATGAAGAAAAGAGCCCAGATGTGGAGAGAGTTCGGCGTACAAACCGGTGATGTTAAATTTCAGCCCTCAGGGATGTTCTGCGTGTTTCCCTGCATCACCACAGCCCGTTAGCAGGCACCTGCAGAGCTCGGTGACATGCTGAGCGGGCAGTTTACCCGTCCAATCAGGTGTGCTGTGGCAGGGATGCATCTAAAACGTGCAACACACTTCCCTGAGGACTGGAATTAGACACTGCTGATGTGAAACCTTCCCTGTTAGTGTGTGTGCGTCTATGTGTGTGTGCGTGGGCATGTGTGTGTGCCTGCACCCTAACCTCCATCTCTGTGGAACATGGCTACATCCAGGTCAGTCGCGCCAGTGTGGACGATGTTTTGCTCCAGATTCTGACGCGCCAACAGATTTTCTCTAACAGGCGGAGGAGACAAGCGAGGACAGATGAGTACATACACAACTCACAGTAGACCTACATATATTTAAAGCACATCCGGCCATCTAGTGTGTGTGTGTGCTGTACATAAACTCTGAGACAATCATTGAGCCCTAAAGACATCAACTGCGATTTTAAGAGTCCATTAGTGTCGCTCTACATGTAGTACAGTTCATTGTTCAATCCAATCTTCTTCATCTTTACTCCACTGACCCAAAAAAAGGACACAGTGGGGATTTTACTAACCAGGGAATTTCCTCTCTGAAGCAATCTAATCCTAACTCAGACAGCAGCAGAGATGAGACAAACCCCCAATGCAGTCCCTGCTGAATGATGATCTCTCCGTCATTCAGAGCCAACATCGGTTTATCCTTTTAATGTTCTGTCTGTTATGGCTGATGCTGTAGACTTCTTGCAGTGGTCACACAAAGAGACAATTTGTTGTCACCACTCTTGAAGATGTATAAAAAAGCCTGAAAGTGATTTAGTCTTTTAAAAACGTTGTATAATTTCCAAACTTTTATTCTAGTACATTCATTCAGTGGAGAACCCCCTCGCGCTGTTCCTCCATAAAAATATAAATACATGCAATTAGAGTTGTTTTAAAATCCCAGATGGTGGAATTATTGGTTTCTGCATTTTTTGCACTTTTTTTTTCTTTCTATATCCACTGAGTCAACAGAATTGGAATGAAAGCGCAACGAGTTTCATGTACATCTGAACTGACTCTTTGCAAATTGAAGGCTTAAAAATAATTTAAAACACAAATACTATCAGCACAGGTTTTATATAAAGAAATGAAATAAACTAGAAATAAAATAGGACCAAGAACATAACCCTGCAGAACATAATAGTTAAAAATAAGAAACTTACCTGAACTGTAAATTGGACAAAAATATTTCTTCATATTTGTGAATACATGTTCTCGCATTAAAGGTTGGACTTTAATTTTAGAAAAATAAAAGTCCTACAGTGGTACAGGAATAAAAGTAAAACAAATAATTAACCTAGATGCTTTTTGAACATCGTTATCAGGGCTGTAATTAAATTAGTCAAAGTGTGTAAGCGTTTCAAAGCAGACTGATTTCTAGTACGTTGGTAAAAGTGTAAACCGTTTGCTGAATACCTGGCAGAGCTGACAGAGGAGACGGTGGAGGTTCCCAGGGTGATGCGGTGCAACCCACTCTGCTCCAGCAGAGATGCATCATGGTAGAGATTCTGAACCTGGACACACATGAACAACACAACTCACACAAAACATGACTGATTCATACCAGAGGACAACAAGATTTCAAAAATGTCTTTAGTTTAATGAATAAAATGCCAGTATTTTTTGTTCCTGACTATTCTTGCCATATATTAACATCAGGATGATTATCTGAGGGTTTCATAAGATCTTGTGAAATTAACTCTTTGTAGGATGGAAGTAAGCCTGTTGTGTTAATGTGTCTCACAACACTTTTTTACATAAAGAAACCCTCCATAGTTTTTGATTTTTTTTCTCCATGCTTGTTTTGAAACCATTATGTGCATATTTGGTTTATAAGCACACAACTACAGCATTGCACGCCACATTAGATCTGACCAACCTCACTATATACTCAGCATCTGCTTTGTTACTTCAGCACTAGAGTAAAAACCTTTCAGATCGTTTTAAAGGGATATCGACTTCATTTGATCCTCGCTAAGCTCTAAAAAGACTAAATATTTACACTGAGCTACATGAACATGAACTGAGATTTATTTGCCTCTCGAAATCAAAAAGGGAGCCTTCAATTGTTTTGTATTAGGGTCACCTCAGATTGAGACAGAACATAATAGACCTTTCAAACCCGGAGTTATCATTCTGCTTTGAGATTTTACAAATAACAGTGGATTTCAGTCAATCAAAATTTTTCTCAAAGCTTTTGTTAAGCTTTGTTAGCCCTAAAGAACGCCACCAATGTATTTTTCCATTACCTTGAAAACGTGTAGATAGCCATAGGAAATAAAGTGGAGCATGAGCTCCAGCATTTAACTGACGCAGCCCTTCCTACTCCGCACACTATAAGTAGCGACTCATAAATAACATGCAGCAGGACATGAGTCAGACAGGAGAAAAGCACGCTAATAAGCAGCCATTAATATATGTTGCCCATCAAAGATAAAAACCCCAAAGTATTCTTCTAATAATAGCTGCAGGCTTCTTCCCCAGATGACTCAGTGATGGAGAGGAAAAGCGAAACGGGGAGTAAAACACACACATACACGCACACACACACGCGCACAATTGCTCATCCAAGCACATCCCTACCATACAAATATCTCACAAATGCATTCATGCTTCTCTTGGGGCCGTGTGCATATTGTATTCAAATTGTATACGAGGCATACAAAGCACATGGATGTGCTCGCTCTCTCACACACACACGCACACACACACCCACACACGCACACACACACAAACTAGAGAGGAAAATCGAGAGTCCTTAGCTGAGAATAGCAGCGGCTAATGTGCACTGAGCTGAACTAATAAACACGCGAGGCAGAAGAGAGTAAAGATGTTAAAGTAGGATAGGATTTTACTGACACACGCACGCACGCACACACACACACACACACACACACACACACACATGCAGTCATGAAATAAGTACAGCGTAGTGCTTTCATTGAAGAGGCTAAAGAACAGGCAGCGTTCCAGTGGATGGTGTATTGTTTAATGTGGGTCAGCAGCAAACCCTGAGGGCAGCTGAAGAGTAGTAAAGGGAGGGCAGGAAAGATTGATGGATGGACTGAGGGAAGTAGAAACGAAGGACAGGAGAGTTTTTGTGTCAACAAGTAATGGGACGCGGTGAAAATGTGTCTCGGAGAGACCGCGCTGGGATAAACCACAGAGAAAAGCTCTGGGGTCATGCAGAGAGATGATTTATGGCTTCACATTGGGACTTTAGAGTCACTCTGTGAGTCATTACGGCTCAATAATGGCCAGCCTGTTGGGACATTAAAGATTATTTCAACGGCGCTGACAATGCTCCGTCCTTATTTTCAGGCTAAATCACATGAAAGTTCCTCTAATGCCAACGACGGGTAAAATCCGCGTATGGTTTAGGAAAACCAAACGTGTGGGACTCACGGTGCTCTGCGCCGGCCTCGGCAGCTCTTCTCCAGGGCTCTTCTTACCCAAACAGGCAACTCTCCAGGCCTCCTGAACCTCAGAGTTGAACACAGTGAAGACCAGCATCACAGACATGCCCTGAGGAAGAGAAAGCAACGGAGTAAGATTTGAGACCTGACCTGAATCCGTGCAGATTCGGAGCGCGCGCTCTGCACTTTGTTTGTACCTGCAGCAGGCAGAGAACATCGAAGATGTAGTAGAAGGCGAGGATGCTGTTATTTACAGCCATCAGGCCACACAGCCAGGTGGAGGTGGCGACCAGCAACAGCAGGAAGGCATTTCGGATAGTAGCACTGAAACAGTGAGAGGCAGCACAGAGAAGAAGGAAATCTACATTAAACTGGAGGTAAGCTCTATTAAAGACGTTCACAGTCATTTATATATACACACAAATCATTCATGTTTTATAAAGGAATTTGTTTTTATTATAGAGAACCTGCATATTTGAGTAAAGCAGAGAGAAACAGGGGCAGGCTGTGCCCATACAGAGTCTGGTTCTGGTTCTCTTTTAAGAATGGGTCCACAGTCGTCACTTTCTTGATCCGGATGAGGGATTGCTCCAAAGTTTACAGCTCTACGAAGTCATCTGGGCTCTTTTAGATTATTTTTTACCAAATATGATTGTTTGATCAACTGGATTGGACTGTAAATTCTTCCAGTTTGGATTGTATTGTACTTAGATCTGAATCTGGATTGCACTGAAACATTTTCACGCGTCCCACATTTTATTCTGCAGCAACATGTGAAACAAGAGACCATGTTATGTTGGTTAAGAGATTGCCTCTTCACCCCTTTGTCAGCAAAAAATAATTTAATTTAATTTAGCTTAGCACAGTCAATATATAGCATCGTGTCTGTAAACTGAAAACAGAGTTGAGAAGGAAACTTACATGACGGGAAGTTTCTTCGTCTCCTTCTGCGACGGGTTACAGGACATCTTGGCTACAACTGTGAAAATCCCTCCATTCATCTGGATAAAGGGAGATCAATAACCATGGTAAGGCAACGCACAGAATGCGTTTCAACAAATCCAATTCTGCTCCTGGAAACGTCTGGTATCGGGTTAAACAGCTGACACAAAATCGATGGGGATAAAATAGTTGCCCATCGGCAACCAATTCGACTTCAAACAAATTTATCCACACCTCAGAGAACAATCGTTCAGTAAAATGATTCATACCATGATGAGACGTTACACTGAAGTGGAAGATTCATTTGAGGATCGGTAAAAGTGGGTTGTTGTTTTCAAATTGAAAGGCGTTAACACAATGAGGAAAGCAATTAAAACTGTGCTCCAGTAAAGTTCAAGTAGGCTCTCATCCTGAAATCAAGTGTAGCGTTGCCACTTGTGGCGGATGACATAAACCTGCTTAGAAGTTAAGCTAAAGATTAAAAGCCAGGAAGCAAGTTTTCACGCAATGTTCAAAGAACTAGACCATTTTTTTCTTAGGTGGTACTATTTTCACATCATTAGACACGAAGCCAAAAAAAAAAAAAAAATCATTCTTTGCTTCACTGCTTTGATAACATTTAATTTAGGTTTGGGTGCTTTCAGAGTTAAGTGCAGGATATGTGATGTGCAGGGAGACGGTTACCAGTAAGACGATTGCTACAGGGCCAGCGAAGCTCCAGATGAGTTTGTCATACATGGAGATCCAGCAGAAATCTGGGTTGCCGTAACCTTCAGGATCCAAACCCACAGCCAGGCCTGCAGGACAGAGAGACAGAGAGACGGAGAGACAGAGAAACAGAGAGACGAGACGTCAAGGTTGTGTCTGTGGTCAATCGCAAAGATCTAAATGAAGCGCCGTCTGTGACATGCAGTTCAGTTTTTACACTTTGCTTCACACGCTCAAAGTATTAAAGCATCTATTCAGGGGGCTCAGATACAAATGCCACATTTTTTTTATTATTTTTATTTCTAAAAAAAAAAAAGAGAACAAAAGGAAAACATGTATCCTTTTCTTTTGAACTCACAACTATGTACAAACTTGTTTTGGTTTGCCAAAGAAAATCTAAAAAAAAATGCATTGAAGATTAAGGTTGTAATATGACACAATGGGAACAATATAAAAGTTAATTAATGGATGTGGTATCTCATTGCAGGTATTCATTTGACATTGTCCTCGTGTGCTAGATGCGGCTGCCAGGACATCGACGATGTTTTCAGTCCAGCTGTATCCTTAGAGATCACTGTCCAGGTTCTGACATTCACAGATGTGTATATTCAAAATTGAATTGCAAAACCATAAGAGATTGGAAAAGCCTAAACGAAGGCAGACAGATTAGCGCACCTTCCTTGCCCGAGGCGAACGACACGCGCGCGTGTGTGAGTAGGTGTGTGCAAGGTAGCGGGAGACGGATCCGTTCTCCAGGTGAAGGGAGACGGCAGCTTGCAGGTCTGACGGTGACAGAAGCAGCAGCAGATAGAGGTGAGCTGACAGCACATTACGACTCGGGATGGAAACCGCACATGTACGCGTGTGAAGGGAGAGGAGAGAAAGTAAAGCCGGCAGATATTACATGTCTCACAGCGGTAATTGCTTGCTTGCGAGTTTCTGCTTCGCTATCGCAATATTAAAATGCCACCGAAACGGTTTTAATGGAAGTGTCAATAGGAAGGCCTTATCTCCACAGCCAAGCTGGCGCTGAAGCGAACGTGACGGATATGACGGTGCAGATCCTGTGCGAGGCGAGACCCGCCTTGCGTTTCCACGGAGACGTGTTTCCGCGTTATACCTGTGATGATGGCAGGCACGCCCCAGCCGATGGCATAGTAGAACCTCATGGCTCCGTAGTTGATGTTGCGCTGTTCAGTCTGCATGCGGTAGATATGGAGACCCTCGACAAACATCCAAGCGAACGTCGACATGAAGAAGTAATGCAGCAGGATGGCGACGACCGTGCACAAGAACTGGAGGGAAAACAGAGAGAGAAATGAAAAACCTGGGGGTGGAGGGAATGGAAAATCGAATACAGCGGCAAGAACATGGATATGTAAAAGGAAGTACAAAAATACTAGACATGGGAGCACAAATAAAAGTAGTGCTAAAAGAAGGGAAAAGAGAAAAACTGAGTGCCCAGCTAATGCAAAGCAGGTTCTCCCCGCAAATCAACAAGATGTCTTCATTAAAGCGCAGCAGCGCAGGTGTTAGCTGTGAAAGAGCAGCCGTTCATGATTCAATTACTAATGAACAGAGTTTAGGGCATGGTGCTGCAGAATATTTCCAGGAAAAAGCACAAAAACGACTGAAAGTCAATATTGTGGAATCGCTGTGATCGAGAAATTCGAGCCAGTAGAGCCTTTTAACTGTGATTACGACAAAAAACACGAAAGTTACAGAGAGTGATGATTATAAAAGCTGCATTTTCTTTTACAGCAACATGGTAGAAATGTTTTTGCTAATTGCAGTCAGCTGAAGTCCTAATAGCATAGCTTACAGCGAATATTACTGGAGCAGATAAAAGCTTCACAAACACATCATCCTTAAAGTGAAGATGTGTTTGTTGTGGAAGTTATGTTGACGTCATTTAAATAATGTAGAAAACAAGCATTTAAGATCTGTCAGATATTACTCTCAGACTGCAGGAGTGATGTTGGAACTGGTTGATTTAAGTCTTTACTATCTTGAATTACAGCACCCACAAAGTCTTCTGAGTGAACTGTGGGGCTAAAACCAGAAAGACCATCAAAACAACTTGACAGTACTCAAGTTTGGGAATTTTGCATAGACTGATTGTCAGGAGAAAAAAAAGAAAAGAAAAAAAAGAGAGCAGTCATACAAACCGGTGATGTTGTATCCTGCTCTGGATTAGGATATACTTTGACTAACTCCTTCTGTCAAAAATCCTAAAGGCTGACTAAGTATTCTGCTAAATTAATAGGTCTCCTGTGAGCCATTTTAACTTTTTACGTGTCTTTTTTTTAAAAAAATCAATTAGTGAGAAAAGGCTTTGAGAGGCTACAGATATCAAAGTATAGAAAGTTTTAAATAGTTATATTTTCTACATATTTCATCACACCATCTCTATGATTTAACATCTTAAGAAGACAACACTTCTCCCATAGGTTGACTGCAGATTGGCTAACTATGCAGAAAGCCAGAATAATCAGCAAATATCAACTAATTGTTCCTTTAACTTTAACTACACAAACACTTTCTGTCCCCGTTAAAGGCCAAGCATCAATACTGATTAGTATTTTTTTTTTGTTATAATAAATTCCACTTTATTCCCATTTACTACCATTATTTTGCATGGAAGGTTTTATTGTTTTAAAAAGTCTAGAAATTTTGCTTAAACTTAAATTTGACAGATTGGTGTGGAGGACAAAAAATATATCTGTTTATTTTCTGTTAAATTTTTTGCTTAAATTCTATGGTATCCTGAACAAGGTGTAGCAAAACTGGATTATATTTACTCAAGGTTTTCACAAAACGCATAACAGACAGATATTATAAACATTTACAAACTTCACAACCGCTAATCAACCTGACTGGTGTTTCTTCAGGATAGTTTTCTACCAAAGGACAGAAACCTGGAATGAGACTTTAGGATGTCTGAGATGTGCTAGTTATGCTGGAATGAGCATGTATGGCTCTAAACCTTTGTAGTTGAGCTCTGTGTGTATGTCTAGCTTAAAGAAAGCAGAAGGCTAAATTTCATATTTTGAGGCCAGAGAAGCTTAGCACAAATTGACAGTGACAAGGACGATGCAAAAATAAAAAGGAGAAAAAAAAAAAAAAGACAGCAGCCTTGGCAGCGATACAGCCAGACGATGAATTTCACACTCCCACACACAAACAGGAGCGTGCTAACACAGAAAGAGGCACAAACTAGTAAAAAAAATAAATAAAAGTGAATACACAGCACAGCTGCGAGCACTAACATGCTTTACGGAGCGTGATGTTCATGAGTTAGAGAACATATTGTTCAGCTAGAAGTTACCAATCGCTCTGCAAAGAACCTTACAGTCCACAGAGTGGTGGGATACAGCTTAATTAATTGGATTTCACGCAGAGTGAGCACATATTTGCACTTCCCTCTTTGCAGGATTCACTGCTCTGCAAACACACTCCAACACGAGAACATGTGTTATGTAACCAAGCAGACATCCTTACGTTAGAAAAGGCGAGGGGGGGGGAGAAACAACAAAGTGGAGGTAACTATAGGAAGACAGTGATCACACACTGATGAGTGGAGCCATGTTTTTCTGATTTCAGACAGGTTCGGTTAAAAACTTTCTCAAAATGTCAAGACTGAAACAGCTCAACATAAAAGTCAATAAAATTATTGAATAAAAAGACATAAGCTTTTAAAAAGAATGAAAATAGATGTAAATAATTGTTAATGTGTCTTGGAAATGACATATTACACATGGACTGAATTAAAAAGCCGGCCTATATCGCATACATTACAGACAAAATAACACGACAGGTAAGAACAGACCAACATTTAGGGGAAAAAACACACCACACATCTCTACCTGTTGTTCAGTCTGATTGACCCCCAGTAAGTACACCAGCTCAGACAGAAACATGGCTGCCGCTGTGTTCGAGTGGATGCTTCGAGTGTTGGACTTCAGGCCCCGGAGGCAAGACAGCGCCAGGACGGTGAGGAGGAGGGCCAGCATGGAGACGCACAAGGAGGAGTAAGTCACCATGGCCAGCGTCTCCAGATCCCCCTCCAACTGCTGCTCACACACAGAGAAGATAGGAAAGAAGGGAAAGGAAAGAAACTCTGTCAGACCTTTGTTGATCAGCCTTGTGTGTTAATGAGGCATGACGACATGACTAGATTCTGTGCATAAACATAAAGAGAAAAAACTAGCCAAATTAGCTTCCATAACCATTTAAGATGTTCAGATGAAAAGAGAAATGCTGCGACAGACAGTTTTACACATAAGGGTTAGCAATGGTAGATTGTTTGAGCAGCACATCATGATAGAACCTGTCATGGTATAAATCAGCATTAGATATGAATGCTTGATGTGTGTCCGACCTCTCTATGGGAGCTGTCCATCAGCACGCCGAAGGTGCCCAGTCTCTGGCATTGACAGCGGACGTGAGAGGTGTTCCTGTACACCACTGTACAGTCCCTCACCGTCCAGCAGCCTCCGCTCTCGTGTCTGCAAACAGAAGGGTTTCAATTGCAGGACCATGGGAAACGACTCGTCAAAATACAAGTGAAGTATTTCCAGAAGTTCGTTAGTAAAGTTTGGACAGTTTTTCCACTTCTGCAGTGGTAAAACCACGCTGGTGTGTTGCTACGAAATGTCTCAAACCCACTCAACAGCCTCCATCAGCTCTGCTTCTTACCCTTATACTCAGAATAAACTCCAGCGACTCTTTATAGTGCTCAACTACCATTATTTTAATCATATATATATTGATGTCTTCTCTGCTATGACAGCTCAGCAGAAATTAAGGAGTTCAGGGTTCTTACACAGCCTGGAAAATTGTAGAAATATATTTTCTGACTTATGAGAAACACTCACTTTTTCAAATCAATGTGTAAAATTAGGGGAGATCAAATCATTAATGCGCCCTAAGAAACGTACTATCCACAACAACGTTTCTAATACAGAATTGTATTATGAAAAACTAAGCAAATCAGCCCTATGAGCACACACGGTGCCGACGTTGCTGCATTGCTGTGTCCACGCATTCATGTGTGGATTTGCACTCACGGGCTGCTGTGGTTCCACTGCACACACAGAGGCTTGCTGCGATTGGCCGTCTCCAGCAGCTTAAACTCCAGCAGTATGGGCTGGTCCAAGTGACCGCCCACAAACGTCTGGTTGTTGTAGACGGAGATGGTCACCACCGGGGAGTTCATAACCGGGTGTCTGGGAAGCCTTGGTGGGGAGGAGAGAGAGAGACAGTGCAGCATTTCCAACCAGTCACTTGATCGGACTAATAGAGTTTTATATTCGGCGGTGAAGAATAAAGGCAGCGGGATTTGCATTTTAGATTAGATATGAATGGCTTTTCATTGATGCCGACTGCAAACTGGACAGCTCGTTACTATGTAATTAAGCCCAGAGGAGAGGTGAGAAACGGCAGACGGGAGGGAAGATGCCGTTAGAATGAGACAGAGAAAAAAAAGAACAGATGTCAAATAAGGCAATATTGTAATTAATGCTAAAGCAGTTTCTCCACTAACCTAGAAGCTAGCCGACTTCTATGTTCAATGTTTAATGTTCACGCCATCCAGGAGGAAAGGAACCAAATACCAAAACCATGTGCTTTAGTTTTGTGAGCTTATGTTTTTGTTAGAAGATTAACAAACAGTAGAAAGAGGCCCTGCTCTTTAGAAAGGCTGTAAAAGAGATTGCAGCACATAGCACTTAAAACAATTTAGATATTTTGGAATAAAATTAATGATAGACGGTTTAGTATTGAATAAAGGTAATGATTTACTAGTTGCTTCAGTAACTGAATGGCCTCACTCAGCAAAGTATCAAAACATTTTAGGAACGACTCCTTCCCACCTCACTCCTCTGCGGTCTGCGTGGTACTTCGGAGGCAGCGCGGCCCCAAGGCTTCGATAGATCAACAAGATGACGATGGTGATGGGAGGATCAGTCAATGAAACGCTGCGTCTAGCTGCTGCATATTCCTTGGTCTGATTGGCTGAGATGCTGGCAGGGGCCGAGGCGACACTCTGAGGGGCCGAGGCTGGAAAGGAGAAGCCAGAGTCAGAATATTTTTGTGGTTCTAGACCTCGGACGTTTCAGTGATTCCATTAGCGTGTCTTCGCTTACGTTCTTTCTCTGAGCGCTCCTTCTCCTTCCAGCTGTGCTGCTGCTGCTGCTGCTGTCGCTGCGGCACCAGGGCAGCAGGGGGCAGTATCACGTGAGTGTAAGGGTCCCACAAAGCTTGACCACGGAACAAGGTGTTCTGATAACGTGGGAAGCGCCGTCGCACGTGGGTGTGGTTCTCCACGCGGTCCAGGTTCATGACTGAGGGGCAAACAGATCAAATTCTATATGTGAAAAATTTCAACAACTACGAATGGTATCAAGTAGATTTTGATCAATGACAGCATCGTGGTCTTCCAGTACTTCAGGGTTTGTTCTCCATTCAAACACATCAGTTGATTTTCCTATTGTACTCTCCTGTGAAAGCGCCACTGTGACGGAGTGAAAGCTTCTTCATTCAGGACGCAGGCTCGGATGTCTTCTCCTGAACATTTCTGTTCAGTTTTTTATTAAGGTGAAAAACGGCGACAGCTGATAACGGCGACAACTGTTCGTAACCCAGCAACCAAAAATCAACAAAAGCAAGACAGTGACAAAAAAAAAACAGAACAAGATCCTGTTAAGCATTCTTCAAAATAAAAGACTTCCTCTATTCAAATAAATCATGTCTCGCACTAAAATATATTTCACTTCACCTTTGTAATTATATACAATCATGTTCAATGAATAATAATCATTATGCTTAACATAATTGTAAACCAGTCACTTATCATGCAAATATACTGAACAACATATAAGTGTAAAAAAGTCACAACAACCACAGCACATACAACAGCAAAACCTATTAAAGATAAAGTTGGCTGAAAGTGTGAACTTGAGATTATTTAACTGACATTGTAAAATTTTAATGTTGAAAACCAGAACCTGTTTGAAATGCTTAGCACTCTCTCTTCACAACACTCTGTCTAAAAACTCCTGGGCAGGGAAGTTGTTTTTAAATTTCAGCCACTTTAGCCTTGGTAATCTGTTTTGTCGTTTTATTTTTGCTGCACTGCTGTCTATTCTTTTTTGTGCTTTTCTGGAAGTTTTTTCTCCAGGAGGGCTGAAACAATTAAATTGATTAATTGTGATGAATTGACTATTAAAATAGTTAGCCATCTGATTAAGTAATTGATTAACTGCCAAGTGGAGTAAACAAACATAAAAAAGGCCATTTGATGAATAACAACACAGTCAGAGCGTGTTAAGCCAAAACTGTCCAAAACATGTTGTGATGGTCACACCTGCAGCCACTCAGTCGGTAACCACACTCACCAACACCTTTTCACTTTCAGCTTTCATATACTTTTCACATCCACTGCAGCACCAACAGATTTTTGTTTCTATATTTGTTTGTTTGATAATGTTAAAATAGATTAGTTCTAATGTTTGTTTTCTTATTAAAAAAATGATTTTTATCTGTTCATTTGCATCTGTTAATGTATTAACTTTGCATAAACAAGGCTCAAGTGGTGAAATAAAAAACAGCAAAATATGCCATTTTTGTATCCAATTAATTGATTAATCGTCAGGGTAATCAATTACAAAAAAAAAAATCAATACTAGCAGCCCTATTCTCCAGATTGATTAAATATATATTAAAATTTATACCAAAATTCTTCTTTCCCATCAGGTTCCCCCGATGGCCGCCTGCAACATTCTGCATTTGAATCCTTCTTTCACCCTCAACTTATGCTACCAAGGACACATAAGATGTCAGAATTATACTGTTATCGACTCTCTGTCAGAAAGAAGACGGCCCCTGCTGCCCTCAACGGATCCGAACACAGGAGCATTTCAATCTAACTAAAAATCAAACTTGATTTCAAGGACAGATTAAAATTATGAACCATCTACATTCACCAGCTGGCAAACAGAAATGGAACAACCTTAGAAATTAACCAAATCATTCTTTTTAGAGGATATGTAAAACATGTTTGGAGCTGCTGATGTGCTAAAAAGTTTTTTGGGTTTTTTTTGCCTGATTTTAAAAATCACATGGAGAAATTTGATTTATTTATTTATTTTTAATCGTTGCCAAATAAATATGTTAATTCATGGAAATAACAGCAAAAGAGGGAAATCATATTGTCGAGTTGGAATCTCCTGGCATCTATTCAATCCTATTTGCCTGAAGACAAAAACAATGTCTCCATATGTGTAGGAGTAAGAAAATAGCATTAGTCATGTCTACTGGTCCCTCTGCTTACACCAGTCATGGTATTTCTATAGTATACCCACCTACTGAGCACCAGGCTTCACTTTCACTGCAACTTAGATGATTTCCAATGTGAAGAGACACATCCACTGAATTAAGAGAAGATGACTTTGGGGGCAAAATATACTTGAAACCAGCAGAGACAAACAGTATACTTTCACATGCATTATTAAGGCTTGTTAGTAAACCCACTTTGGGAGACGAAGCTGAAGTTGGTTTCCAATTCTAGCTTCCGATAGCTAAAGGGCAATTCCACCAAATGTTTCACTACCTTCCGCATCTTGAATTGATTCTAGTTTAAAAACTACAACATCTAGACACTTGAAACTTGGACTGGATTATTCTCCTCTTCAAGCTGAATATTTAAAACCAGGTTTGTGATTTGTGAAACCTTTTTCTGATTTGTGAAAACTGAATAAAGTTTGATTTACGCAATTTTTTTTGTGTCTGGATCACACTACATCTGCTCTAATTACAAATCCACAACACTTAGACACTTCACACCTGGACTAGATTATTCTCTTCAATCACAATATTTAAAACCATGTTTGGGATTTGTGAAACCTTTTTCTGATTGGTGAAACTTCAATAAAAAATTATTTTTAACACTTTTTTCATCTGGGTTACAATAGGACAGCTCCGAAACTACAACACCTAGACACTTCAAACTTGAACTGGAACATTACGCTCTTCAAGCCAAATATTTATAACCTTGTTTGGGATTTCTGAAACTTCAATAAAGGACAATTTTCATCCTTTTTTGGTCTCGGTCACATGAGATCTGCTCTAATTCCAAAACTACAACACCTAGACTCTTCAAACTTGGACTTGATTATCCTGCTGTAATAGCAGAATATTTAAAACCATGTTTAGGTTTTGTGAAACCTTTATTGGATTTGTGAAACTTCAATAAAGATTGATTTTACCACTTTTTTGCATCTGGATCATATTAAACTGACCCAGCTCCAAAAATGTTTAGAAATGTTTTTCTTAAACACAAACAAACAACAAAACAACATTTTGAGCAGAATGAAAACTGAAAGTGGGCAAGTGATGCAAAAAAAAAAAAGTGTTTTTTTTTTGCAACATTTTGAGAAAATGAAAACTCAAAATGGACAAGTGATTATTAGTATGATATGTCCTAGTTGGAACAATAACAAATGTCAAACTTCAAACGTAGAAATATTTTTGCTTCACGGCTTTTCCTTCATTTTAGGTCTTCGAACACCTCTTTATTTCTGATTTTTCGTTTCATTCTGCTCAAAATGTTTAGCCAGGTGCAAGTATTCCACTCCAAGACTGAAGAGTTTAGATGTAGTTTTGGAGCTGCAGAAAATTTAATGTGATCCAGAAGCAAAAAAGATCTGAAATCACCCTTTCTCAAAGTTTAACAAATCAGAAAAATGTTTCACACATCAGAAAAAAAATTCACAAATCAGATGAAAGTTTCACAAATCACTAACATGGTTCTAAATATTCTGGTACTAGTTGAGAATAATCCACTGCTGGTTTGAAGTGTCTAGGTGTAGTGTTGGAGCTGGGTCAGTTGTGTGATCCAGAAGCAAAAATGTGTTAAAAATACATTTTTATTGAAGTTTCACAAATCAAAAAAAGGTTTCACAAATCCCAAACAAATATTGTGATTGAAGAGGAGAATAATCTAGTTCAGGTTTAAAGAGTCTAGGTGCAATAGGTTTTTAATTAGAGCAGATTTAGTGTGATTAGGATTGCAAAAAAGTGTTAAAAAACAAACTTTATTCTCTGCCCCTGGCCGTACTCCAAGCATCACTCCAGTCATTTTAAGGACTGGAGTGACGCAAACCACACCAGTGTTCTCTGGCATCGGTTTCTGCTGTCTGACTGACGGCCGCAGTTACCTGAGGCGCGCAGTTACCAGTTACGGTTGCTCGAGGTTTTTGTTGTTCACAGGTTGTCCCAACCTGTGAACACGTTAACGTTTTCCCAAGGGTCACTGAAAAAGACATGCATCAATGCACACATACTTAAGATCAATTTCTATCTGTTGTGTCCCACTAGCCTGGAAAAAAAACAGCTCCTTGATTTATGCTTTGCTTCATACACGGGGTCTAGACCCGATTGGCTATTGAGAAAATGATTGTCTAATGGAGGTGTGAACTTCAAGTTCCAAAGAATTCGATTATGATACCCAAATGTTTGGCGTTTGGCCGTGACGTATAAAATGTGCCAGCTTGATCATGAAAGAAACTACCCAATGAAGCTTACCAGAAAATGCAAACCATCCCAAAATAGAAATTGCCAAGCCAAATGGCATCTTTACCAGCAATAAAATGTCTTAAACATTCTTCTTGGTCCGACTTTAATTTCTCAATGCTTGGAAAAGTGGCCAACACAGACTGCAAGACTTTGTTCACTGCGGAGTCAGTGAACGAAGCTACAAGCAGGTTATAACCCTAAAGGAGCCCAGAAAATGGATATCATCGTTCACAAGTTCTCCTTCTGTTCGCCGATTGGTCTGGAGAAACCAAAGTCAATGGGAGAAATCTCAGACAGAGCACTGAGGGGAGATGAGAATAAAGCTGAACTGCATGGAAAGGCATTTGCCCAGCTAGTTTTCCACATCGGGTTGATGGGGTAACAGGTTCAGAAAGGAACCACAGACATCTCTCCCAGGCCAGACTAGACACATCAGTTCATTTTAAATCCTGCATCGTACTCAAAAATTATTATTATTAATAATAATGTCACCAAAAGCTGCTAATGCTGCTCATCTCACGGAGACATAAAAGAAAAGCTACTATTCTTTTAAAAACAGATATAAACATTTGTTTACCAGTTGGTTTAACAGTTAAAATAGAAGAAAAGTGAAAAACCAACAGACTCACAACCAGTTTACAGGAAAGCATAGAAATGGACTCATTTATCTCCTTCCCAGCTATCAGCAGTGTGGGCTGCTGACGCTGTGCTGCTGTTGGTGTCGAGCTCTCAGCTACACAGAAAAAGCTGGAAGACATTACGTTCTGTTTATCGTTTACGTTTTTGCACCGTACAGAACAAATGTGTTCGAGTGAATTGTTTACAACCCATAAAATATGGAGCGGCAGCACCATTTCTTTGGGATCATTCTTTATTCTATTTCTATGCGAACGTGTAAAATTATTAGGGCTGTTGCAAACGAATATTTTAGTAATCAAGTAATCTATCAATTATTCTTATGATTAATCGGGTAATCGGATAAACAAAAAAAAATAAAACATTGGTAAATCTAACATAACAGCAGTATTACTAGTATTACTATCACATATGATAGTAATCAGTCCAATTTTTCACATTTGAGGTTCCCTAACTATTACTTTTCTGTAGTTTAGAAAATTAACCTGTAACAATAATAGCTCACTTTCTAAATTAACCTGAAGAAAAGTTATACAAAAATCTGGAATTATATTCAATGTAATAATAAAGAGGCAGACTCACAAATAACCATTATAAAAAAATGTCTATACTCCAGCTTTCTGTTGTATTCATCTTCAGTTTAATCTGACTAATGTTAAAACTAATATTAGCTCCTATTAGTGTGTGTCTGCAGCATGTTTGCATTCCTGTCTCGTGTTCCTCAGCGTGTGTGAGTGTGTACGTCTGGCATCTGTTATTCTGAATGGTGCGTTGGCCAGAGCGTTCGCGCCTCAGGGTTTTTGTGCATGTGCTCATAGAATTAGCTGCTATGTTTGAGTGGGAGTGTGAAATTCAGTCGTTTTGTGCTCCTGCCAAGGGCTCCGGCTGTGCCATCATCATTTGCATTAGCGCTCTTCATCTCCCGCTTCACAATGAGTCATTCTGGTTGATTTCACAGCAGAGATTTTGAGAATTATAAGAAAACCAAATCGAATTTTCTGCAAAGATTAGCACTTTACAAGCGACCCGTTCGTTTTTATTGGTTTTGACGATACCGTGCGTCCGCCTGCGAGTGTGATCATCCTATTCTCACCTATGTTGGGGGAGACCAAGGCCACAGGGTTGAGGTAGGTAAGCTTCATGTTCTGGGCGAGGTTCTTGGAGTACTGCTCCAGCAGCTCCGTCAGCTCAGCCGGACCACCGCCGAGAAGGTGATTCTGATTTTGAGCGAGAGCCCGCCAAAGCCCGGAGGTAGCGGGACCCAACAGCACGCTGCAGCCTCGAAGGACATTCTGAAAGCAGCAGGAACATGAACAGTCAGAAAATGCAGATAGGAACATGGTGCAAGAAAATTTGAACTGTTGGAACATGGTCTCAACTGGAACTTTATGCTACAGACCAACACAAAGTGTAGCAAAATTGTTAAGCGGAAGGAAAAATGAAATGGTCACAGTTTTTTTACAAATCAAAATTTGGAATGTGTGGCGCGGTTTTGTCCTTTATTTTATATAATGTCAAACATTTTAATGAACTACGAGATGCTTCCCTGGCCACGACGACGGAAAACATCCCCAGCCCCCACAGCCTGATACTGCCTCCACTATGCTTCACTGTGGGAGATGTGATATGCCTTCTTGGTGTTATTATGATTTGCATGCTGGCCAGAAAGTTTGATTTTGGTCTCCTCTCACCACAGCAACTCTTCCACTAATGTACGTTGACCCCATACATCGAGGGATGAACAACCAACAGTCTCTTGCACCTGAGCTGTGAACCTCCGCAGCTCTTCCAAAGTTACAGAGGGCCTTTTGGCTGATTCCCCGACTAACTGTCTCCTTATCCGGCCTGTTGGTTTATGTGGACGGCTTACTTGTCAGTCGCTTTACATTTTCTGATCTTTTATTAAAGAAATATTCACAACGTTCTCTGACTTCCTTGGTCTTTATGGTGCCGTTTGTTCACTAAAACCCTCTGAGTTCTTCACAGAACAACTGGATTCACATTAAGACCAAATTAATGGTCTCTCTCTATTACCCGTGGCTTCATGAGTCGAAGCATAACACGTCCTTATTAAACACTTTAAAGTGTCAAACTCTTTCACATCAAATGTAAATCTTGGATGTATGAGCAGAGAAATGAAAAGGAACCGTTTCTGTTCTTATACAGCAATGTAAACCCTTTCAGCTGTGTTTCACCATGAATGACAAAAATGTAAGCTGAACGTTAAACCAGACAAAATCTTCATTGCAATTAAGAGCCGGTTTCACCAGCGTCCGTGACGCCTGTCATTTCCTTTCGTGGCGACCCTGGATGGAAGCCAGTTAGAGGCATCGCAGACAAAGGCCACAGCCTTGCAGACTCCTCTGAACAAAGAGTAATATTTGAGGCGGTGATTCTTTGCAGTCAGGCTGCACTGAAACTAATAAACTACTGCAGTGTCATGAAGGCTCAAGGGAGGAGAAAAAAAAATACATATGACAACCTCCAGACAAACAAGGGAAATTACAGACAGTGCAGTATTAGAAGAAGGTGGTGAAATGCTCAGGGAATTAGGAAGGGTGTAGAAGAATGAAAAAATTAAAGAGATTGAGGAGGAATAGGAGGATGGAAAGCAGACACAGTTGGGATGAAATAGAAAAATTCAAACCAGCAAAGGAAATCTTTTGGGGCAGAGATAAAATACATGACTACTGAAGGTTTCATACTTTTTGGTATACTTGATGTTGCTGAAATGCAGTTTTGTAGGCAAGCCATGAGTCTTTTATTGTCTTTATTGTTCGAGCTCCCCGGGTTCTACTCATGTTTTGAAATATGGTTTTCAGAACATGATGAAGTTGTTTATTTATATCCCTACATCAGTCATCATCATTACATAGTCTGCTGGTTATGATATATTTAGCACTAAAAGCAAATATGTAAATAATACATATCTACACTTTTGATGATAAAAATAACCTAAATCCAAATCACAATCTTGATATGTCAGGTCAGACTTGCTTGAGTTTGTAGCTAAAGGAAATGCAAGTGAACACAATCTGATTTGTTTTTCTTAGTTTTGGATGCTGTTATGGCAGCAAATGTTAAAACACGCACAATGAATAAAGAACAACACAATGAATGAATTACTCTGTAGTAAATAAAGGAGAGAGGATGTTAAGCGTCTGACTGAATATAACAGGAAGTGCTTTTATTTTGACAAGCAGGAAGTGTCTGGATAATTAGCTCTGCCAGCTTAGATTTTATTTAGCTCATAATAAAATACTTAGACTGATGAAATGTCTAAAAACACTGAAACATGTTTCTATCTGCAAAATAAAATTAAAAAAACAATAATTTCCATGGTTAAATTGGCATTCGGTCAACCTTAGAATTAGACAAGCACAGTGGTGGGAAGTACTTAAGTACAATTTTCGTGTATCTGTACTTTACTTAAGTAGATTTAATAATGGATACTTTCTACTTTCACTCCACTACATTTTACAGTAAGTATCTGTACTTTCTACTTCACTACATTTCTACAAAACTTTTTTTCCATTAAAATGTGAAGTTCAGGGACTTAAGGTGGAGCTGTAAAATCCAAGCAATAACGTGACTTACGTGTCACCTATCGCCTCCCCCTTTACTCGCACACGGCACGGTGGTTTTCTCTGAGTGGGAAAAGATATCTGTTTAATCCAGTGTTTCTCAACCTCTGTTCCGTGGCACACTAGTGTGCCGTGGAAATTATTAAATTCCACCTACGGTACCGTATTTTCCGGACTATAAGCTGCTACTTTTTTCCTGAGCTTTGAACCATGCGGATTGTAGCCCGGTGTGGCTTTTCTGTGGATTTTTCTTCAACCACCAGGGGGCTCTCTAGCATGAAGTGAATCATTAGAAGTCAAAATTGTAAATCAAAGAAGAACGCGCCAATTTTCATTTAGAACAACCACATGCTAGCAGCAGGCATGACGGAGAAATGTTTTCAAAATCATATGATGCAGCTTTTAAGTTGAGAGCTGTCGATCAGGCACTACAGGAGGGAAATAGAGCCGCTGCATTTAAGCTCGGTGTGAACGAAACCATGGTTCGGCTTCGGAGACGGAGTGCTGCGTCCAGCAGATTTATTAGGACGCAGCATTCTGCTGGGTCCTAATGGAAAACCGAGAGCAGCTTCCAGTTTTTTTTTTGAAGGTGCTAGTATGGTGCGCTCTATAGTCTGAAAAATATGATAATTGGTTTTAAAAGATTTTTTGAAAATGAATTATCTGCAAATAATGCCATCTTCGAGTGTCTGCTGTAGTAGTAGAGGTGTAATCATGAAATTTTCTTATCACTAGATGGCAGTAGGTACAGAGCATTTTACATTAAAACGAGAATTAGTGATGCATGAATGTTACAGGTAACTGTGACGACAGTGATGGAAAAGACAGTGAAGCTCAGCAGTAGTTGGAAAGAACATGAGTCCATTTCCCACAACATATCTGTGTGAAGTGAGCTTCTCAAGCCAGGCTACTATAAAAACTAAAACCAGAGAGAGACTGAGAGCTGTTGAGGAAGAGCTTTGTCTTTCTTCAATTTCTGCCAGGAAATCGGCTGTTTTCATCCAAACATGCACATGTTTCACACTAGGTGGGTAAAATATACAGATATTGACATTTTGTACATGCAACTCTTCATACTGTAACAGTGAATATGAAGTGAAATGTTTCCCAAATATTATTGCTTCTTTCAGAATAAGAATTATTATTTTCTGTATTCCGGCTATAAGAATGCTTGTGGATTAGTTTGTAAAACACTTTGAAGTTTTCTACAACTTGTTTAAATTTAACACCACAGTGTTGTATTACTGTTCAGGTGTATTTTTGAAGTAGATATGTTAAATGCAATTTGAAATAAGAAATGTAAAATGTGATAAAATGCATTTTGTGTTTATTCGATTCCTATTCAAGACACTTTGATAAGAATGACTATATATGTAATATAGGCGGCTACAGAGTATCTTTGTTTCCATTTTTGGTTGGTGGTGTGCCTCATGATTTTTTCAATTAAAACAATATACCTTGGCTCAAAAAAGGTTGAAAAACACTGGTCTAATCGTCAGTAACATAGTAGCGTTGCATAAATCATGAGATATGGCAACATATAAAATCAGCAGCGCTTCGCTTTCACAGACTGTGGGGACTTCGTCCAACTTTTAGCGTCACTTGGAAAGGAAAGCTTAAAGAAAGGTATGATCTGTGGACGTGATGCTAGCAAAGCTAGCTGTACTGACTGAGACACACATGTTGCATCTGCGATGAAAAAAAGTTGTCACTCGTGCTGAATTATTGTGTGGAGGTGTTGACTGAGGTGTCGCAAATATGGAACAACGCTGTGACCAAAGTCTGCAATGTAGTGATATGACATTCAGGAACGATCCGATTCTTCTGGACGGATCTTTACTAAGGTTGATAGGACTGAAACCTCACAGAGAGACGTTCTTTGTTCTTGTAATGCTCTTCGTACACTGCAGTAGCTATTATTTTATTTCATTAAAAAAAATATTTATTTATTTATTTAATTGGGAAATAAATAAAACAGGAACGTAAGAACGCAGAACATGCTCATTGCTCTTTGTTTTTGTCTCCTGTCATGGTGGCAGACATTGCAGCAGGAGGTAGGATGAGAACAGTCACCGCTTGCTTGGTTACTTCTTGCTTATTGTTCCTTGGACAGTGTTCATAGTTGAGCATTGTTTACCATTAATTGCTATGTTTAATGGTGCAGACAGTTGTGGTTTCTGACATTGGCAATATGGGCAACCACCCAGGGCGTTATTTTTTTGGGATGGCAGGAGACCTCTGCAGATTTTGGCACAGAGATGAAAGCAAAACAGAATGAAGAAGAGTTTGAATTGATACTGGTTCAATTTATTTCAGCTCTAAGTATTTAATATCTAGGTGTTTTTATGGGATTGTGGATCTTCCAGATCAATTTGAGAAGCAATTTTGATAGGTGCACTTAATTTTATTGTGTCATGTAGCGCGGGGTGCAGGTCTTGGTCTTGATTTGGTCTTGGGTTCGGTGGTCTAGACTACAACTCTGCTACATGGCTCCTTGGTTCCATGTCCTCCCCTGCCCACCCTTTCAGTTGGATTTCTTTCAAAATAAAAGCTACTAGTGGCAAAAAAGTGAAGTTCATACTATTTTAGGACATAATTTCCATCTCTGAAATTATGATGCATAGAATCACAGAGTCTAAACTATGTTGCAGAGAGAAAACACAATAAAACATAATAAAAACATGCTTTATCTGTGGCATTGTTCATTAAAATGGCATATTAATGTATTAAAATTAAATACGATCGATTACATACGATCTTAATGATATTAGCGATTAGGTAATGCATTCAGCAAGTACTTTTACTTTTAATACTTAAGTATTTTTAAAAGCCAGTACTTTTTTACTTTTACTTAAGTAAAATGTTAATTTGGTACTTTTACCTTTACTTGAGTACATTTTTGTCTGTGTATTTGTACTTTTACTTAAGTACATTTTTTGAGTACTTTCTCCACCATTGGACAAGCATCACAATAGCAATAAGTGAAGCCAGTAACCCACTCAAAAAGTGTGGAGGGACTGAAGATGTACACTCAAACAGATTGACACTAATAGGGTGTTGTTTCCCATCCTGCTTCTTTAGTTACATTAAGTCTAGCAGGAGGAAGAGGCTGGGAAACAAGGTAAAAGGTAAATCATTTTGCAGAGAAAATAAATGACAGGCTGAAAATGAGGCGGCGTGAACGTAATTGTTGACAAATTGCATGTGCCAGTCAAACAACAGGCTTTAATATTCACGCTGTTTTGAGCAAAACAGTTTTAATCACATGATTTCTGGTTCTACACAATTTATACTAAAACGGCAATTAATACCCCAAATACAACGTTATCATACAGTAGCCATAATTACGCTAACATGCAGCTCTATAAACTGACATAAGGGTTCTATTTAAATAATGTGTATTGTAATAATTACAGTTTCAAATGTTTAACATTCAGATTTTTCCAGAAAACGTACAGTAAGGACTCCAAACGGTGCTGTCATCCACAGATCCATTTTTTAGCACAGCTTGATCTTGAAATGTTTTACATCTTCTTTATTCCTGGCTGAAAACTCTACTGTCAATCGTGCCTTTATTCATTTTTCCTGTAGCTACAAATCTCAGCTGCCTCCACCGTGTTACTATAGAAACTGTCCTCTGCCTCACCTGCTCATGTGGCCTAATAGCTGCTGTCTAAAGTGGGGTGTCACCTGTTATCAGATGTATATTCTTGGCCTTTTTTGAGTAAAAAACAAAAACAAAAAAACACTAGGCTGTCTGTGATTGTGCTTCAGAGATAAACGCTTATTAACTTTAAAGAGACAACATAAAGACAACAGGACTGCTTCACACAGGTAGAGCTTCAGATTACAAAGCCAGTGATTTCAGGTTTTTGTTCAAGAATAAGCAAAAAATATATATAAAAACTACTATTGCACTACTGTGGCAATGCACAATGGATTTATTGCACTATAAAACAGCTGAAGGTGTAATGGTGATTTATTGGCAGATGAAATGTCAGATAGGAGGTTCTTTTTTGGTTCCTTTTGGTTTCCCTCTGTATAGGATATAATTTATGCTGCTGCTGGGTTGGCATAGAAACTGCCTTTGTCAGACAATCACGTATTTGGCAACAGGGAGAATTTGAGCTACATTTGGCATTAGTCTGGGCACCACACTATAATTAGCTGCACATTTACTCTTTAAAATGCAACAAAATTAAGTTTATCGACACCTCTCAGTTTTTAATAGGATAAATCTCTTTGACAAAAGAAATACAGCACACAAATAATTGAACATTTTGCCAGATTTAAACATGGATTAGGTTTGAAATTAGGCACACAAACTTGAAAATATAGGACGGATTCTTTTGCTTCATTTAATTAGAATCTTGTCGGTTTTTCAGCATTTGTTTACCTCCACAGGGTGTGGCTACGTCTGTCAGGAGACGGATGAAATCCTGAGTTTTAGCAAAGACTAATTATTTTTACCAGATTTGTAAATCAGAGAAAACCGTTTCACTTTTTTTTTTCTTTTTCATGCGCTATGGACCTTATTAAAATGAATAAATGACTCCCTAGAAACTGAACAGCTAAAGATTACAGAGTGAAAAATATGTGGTAGTGTTGGATCACCACTAATGTGCATAAAATCTTAAATGTGTTAAGAAAAGCTGGATAATACTGTCATAAGCTTCGTCACCACTGACTTTGCTAGAAAGAGATGCTGTGAACTGCTGTGGTGTGTAAGAATGTTTTCGAGTGACAGTGATAAAGCAGAAAATGAAAATATTTTTCATGAAAGAAGGCTCTAAGTTCATGTCTTTGCAACAACAAAAAATTTAGAGATACTTGAAGCATCAACTGATACCTCGCAAATGGAAAAGGTGACTTTTTTAAAATTCAGTTTAATTGTCTTTTTCTGCTAAATTTGAGAAGCACATTAAATATTTGAAGAACCCAAAAGAAATGTCTGTCAGTCGACTGTGATCGCCTCAGCTGGCGCATCCTCAGCTGTCAGGGTTGCAGCAGGAGAAACGAGATTCTGATGCGTTTAGTTGACATGTTGCAATCTCTCCTGGGTTATGTCAAAGCAGCAGCACTTCCCATTTCAGAGAGGTAGACATCTTATTTTAACATTGAGTCACCTACTCTGTCCCTTACAATGGTGCAGTCTATCAATCATGTGCAGGCAGTGCTTAGAAAAAAGCAGCTTTTTCAAACTCAAGGTAAAATATAAAGCAGTGAGATCGAGACGAGGTTTCAAAGTGAGAAATCTTAAAGCTAGCTAACATCAAAAACTAGCATACTGTGACTGAAAGGTCTCGTTAGCCTACTTGTTTGAATAAATTATTAATAATTGTTTTAAGCTGTGCTTAACTGGTATCTCAAAATACCAGCTATGCCAAATTTCAAGTCAAGTCTTGAAGCTCAGTGTGGCAAAATTGCAACACTTAGCAAATAACAGAAATTACCTGTGCATAGTGATAATTAGTTTTCACACTGCTTGAAAATCTGTGCAACTTCTTTTAATCATTTAATAACTTATTAGTCTGAAGATTAAAGCATTACACGTCATCTTCTCAGTATGTTTCACACAGGAAAATAATTGATGGTGCACCAACTCCAACCTGCATTTCCTCTGTAAGTAACCATCAGCAACTTAACTCAACATGGCAACCTAACTTTACACATCCAGAATTAAAACAGGAATACTAGCATTAGCACCTCAGTAAAGCGGGCTATTTAGCAGTTTAAAACTGGAACTAATAAAGGTAACGGCAATCTGCGTTCGACGTATGCACACCACACGCACGGGAAATGCTGGAACCACGTAGATAAAAACAACGTGACAGTCCGTTACCTCATTAAAGTGAGCGTCCTGAGTGGCGGTGAGGCCGAAGCCGCTCTGCTGGGTCTCAAATGTCAAGAGGCGGGAGAGGAGACGTTCGGCAATCTGCAGGTCATTGCCGTAGAGCCGGCCGGTAGCCTCGGTAACATCCCTGAGTTGGTGAGCAAGCTTCTTCTCCATGATGGTGTTGAGCTCTGTCTCGTTACGTTCCAGGGAGTCAAGCTACACAAAATAACAACAAAAAAATAGAAATGCATCATTTACATCCTCGAAAATGTTAATAGGATTTCACACACAAAAAAATATTAGCATGGAAATCTCAAGGTACTCAAAGTATAAGCTACAAACACTATCCTTGATCCTAAGAGAGAATTTAATTTGGTTCACCAAAAGTTATATTTCTATTTCCTTCCCTTACTTTTCAATACAGTAATAAATTCACAGATTAGCATGTTGATGTCTGAATGAGTTGGTGACCATACAAAACAACTTTGAGCTTTAAAAGGAGACAGAATGAATCAGACGCAAATTAATCTTTTCACTCATCGCCCCGTTTTAAATGAATAATCTTGTACAGTCGAATGAAACCAATAAACACAAGTATCTCATTGGGTACGTCTGTAAAGTCGTCTACATACAGCAATGTTGAGCTCCACAAACGGAGGCGAGGTGCAGTTGTAAAGGTCGGGTTCCAGCCACCCTCTCTCCGCATCACAGTGTCTGATTGCTGCGCCTGACGGAGGCAGAAAGGGAAGCTTTAAAGACGTTGCTTGAAACGGACAAGGATTATAATGGGGCGGCATTAATATGCGCGTGCTGACCAACAGAGCCTTTGGGGCAGGGGACGGCAGCAGGAAGGTTAAACTTGGTTCGGGGCCACCAGATCCCCTGAGTGATGGTCTTTGGACAGCCATCATAGATAACTGCAAGGGGAAAAAAAGTTTTACACATCAGGATAAAAAGCCAAGCCACTGAAATTATAAGATTTGAAAATAAACCAGCAAACGCAGACACAGTCAGAGACGTCCAAGCAAACGAATCAGAAATAACAGACGCTACGAGAAAAAGAAGGCAAAATGAAATAGATTTGAAAGGATTAGTTTCTTCCTTCTCACCTTCACATCCTGAATTGGTGACTTCGGCGAAAGGGTTGTCACACATGTTGCACTGGCGGCCAATCACGCCAGGCCTGCACTGACACTGACCCGTCTCTGGTTCACACGACCGTGAAAAGGAGCCCACCGGGTAGCAGTCACACGGGAGGCAGGTGTCAGAGGCCCGAGGTCGATAGTGAAACTCCTGAACAGAGAAGACGGGGTCATGCAGTGACCGCACTCCCCAAACTCAGCCTGACTTTTGTCAAAAATGTTCTGCAGTTCAGTTTTGGAAACGGTATCAACACATCAGGTACGTACAGGTATGTGATGTGGGAAAATATCTGGAAATTTGGACAAATTCGCTGTGATGCAACATGATAAAGGTGAGACATTTTGGTGTAATTATATAATTCCCCTTTGGGAATAATAATAAGTGTATTTGAAATTACAATAGAGTTAAAAAAAAAAACTTTTTCTCCACGATTTTTCACTTTCCCACTGCTTTCCAGATCTGCACCTTCACATCTTTCCCTGACAGCAGAAGCTTAACGATCGCCAGAAGTGCATCGACTATTGCTTTTTTTCTTTCTGTGCACTCAAAAACAAAAGCAGCAATAACATGAATTACCAATCCAATGTCAAATTAGCTGTAGGCGCTGTATGAGCTGGATTTACTGGACATACAAGTGCCACTTTGCGGCAGGAAGGGGGGGTGAGAGGTGTAATTATTATGGAAACACTGGCCAGTGGAGAAACACAGAGGAGAAGCAAAGCAATGCTTAGACATTGATCTGGATCATTGTACAAAAATCTGGAGATTCTCCAAGTCTCCAGGAACCATAAAATGTCTTCCTCTGGGATGGGTATAGATCTGTCTGTGTCTTTGTGTGTGAGTGTGCAACGTGTGTGTTAGGGTCAGAGCTGAGGTCAATATCAGAGATTAAAGATTGTGGTCAAAACATCAGATTAAGTGCAGGGTATATCTGGGTTAAGCACACAAACATTTTACAGCTCAAATAAATGAACAGAAGGTAGATGTGTTGAAACGAAGGACTCGTCTTACAGCAGTGTGTCTTGATTAGTCTGTAATACTCTGTGACATCTGGCCTCAGCCACCCACCGCATGTTTTCCTCTGTTTTTAGGTGAACTTTGAACCAAAGAGCTAGCAATTATTTAATAAGTTTTTTTTTTTGGTTTTTTGGGGGGAAAAGCTCTAGTCCATTTTTAATTCAAAACTGTTCAAAGATCTGTGTCTGATGTTGCCTCAGCTGCCGTGTAAATAATAAATTACTTTTGTTTCCTTCAACCGTTCTTTCGTGTTTCTGTAATCAATACACACACTTTTCCACTAAATTTTTGATACTTTTTTTTTTTTTTTTTGAAATATTGCAGATGCACGGGTTGCCCACAAAACCAAGCTGTTGCGTTTGCGTTGATTACCTTGCAGTGACAGTGTCCACTCGTCTTGTTACAGTCGGGGTCAAAACCTTTGTTCATGTCACAGTGACAAGGTCCACAGGTGGGAGATCCCCACCAGCCCCTGGGGCACTGGTGGTCGATCCTGCGTGTTGAAAACACAGACAGCAGCAGACGAGTGAAGCAGATCAACAATATGCATCGGTAGTAGTGTCAGTCTGGCAATTTTTTTATTCTGAAATGACTCGAAAAGAGGAGACTTTAAAGTCGCAGCTGAGTCTCTGCTCCTTACAAATAAATCTCAAGGCTTTACAATCAAGTATGAAGTTTGAGAAGTCATTGAAAAACAGATTTTCATTGGTTGTCTGCATCTCTTTATTGCATCTGGCAGGAAGTTACTTTGAATTCCTTCAATATAACAAACACAAGATGTAATTGATCTGGGGAGAATGCATTCATTGACTCCTCCATTAGTGCATATTTGCTTTATAAAAGACAAACTGCTTCGCTTGACGATAATCCTTGATGGGAGAACAGAGGCGAAGAAGAAAAGACTTTCCTCACAATTGAAACGTTTGTACAAATTACAAGCCTTCCCTCAGGGAGAAATCTGATTCACCTGTCAACTTATTTAATGTTATTTATTATGTCAGGTTTAGAGATGATTGAGAAAAAAAAACTTCTCAGCATGTTATTGCACCACATAGCCTGGTTTTACTTATTAAAGAAGAATTTGCATAACTTAAAAACAAATTTAAGATCAGAAAATCTTCAAGCTGCATTTCATTTTTTTTTTTACATTTCTTCTTTTCTCCACTTTATAGTTTACAGTATGTGATTAATGGGGCTTTGTAAGTGGCAGTACATGCATATATGTATGAACACTGATTATATAAGAGACATTTGAAAAGATCAATGAATCAAACTTCTAAATTTAATCGTAACAGATTATTAGAAGATATTAGAAGAAGTGTTTAATTTACTAGTATCTGTCAAGGAGCAACTTAAAGGAAAACACACACATTAGTTGAACTGCGAATCACCTGAACTCAAACAAAGAGCAGATGATGTGGAAAAGCCGAAGCGGAGTGAATTTCTCTGAGAGGCAGAGAGCTCGGTGTCAGGTCAGAGTCACTCTCGCTGTGAAAAAAATTGAGCGCACGCGTGAAACCTTAACGCGCGAGAGTATCTTCTGACTCCTGCCTGAACCTGTCCCGCAGTGAATTACAAGCAGCACCGGAGATGTGGGGCAACAAGTCAGAGAGGGAGCTAACAAGACACACCGACGCTCACCGAGCTTAAATGGTTTAGACTTCAAAGTACTTCAGACGCTGTTGACATCTCACAGGTAAATTGGGGTTCACTTGCTGAATCAATTAAGCTTGTTTGCGTCTACGTGTGTGTGTACCTGTGCTGGCAGTACTGCCCGTAGTGATTATCTCCACAGTCACAAATGTATCCGTGGGAAGAACTCGGCTTCCGGTGGCACTGAGCCTCGTTTTCACACGGGTTCAGGTGGCAGGCGTCGGTGCAGCTCTTCCCGTAGTACCCTGTGAACAACAGAGGGAAACCGTTCTTAAGCAAAATATGCAACTTTGTAAACGGGTGCAATTGCCAAGTTATTTATATTCACAATTAATACAAAATATTCCGTCTTTTACAGATCAGTGAATATATTTCAACACGTTTTCGTGTTGAAGATGTGACAGATCAAAGAAATCACGTTAGTAATTATTAGTCAGAAGATGTGAGACGTTCTTGCAGACAAAAAAAAGGTTTCATGACAGAATGAGACGTATAGAGGCTTGTTCAAATATGTCTACAGACGTATTCAAACAGCTGCAACAATGAGACTTTCAGCAAACTTTGCATGTTTTCAAATCTCTTTTAAAACGTCGGTCCAGTCGGAGTCGCTCTCTCTACTTCCAGACTGCTAATGATCTGAGTTTGCACGAAGCAATCGAGAGCAGATTGTTTTAGTCATAAATACACATTTTTCGTTTTTATGGTGTCTTTATGATCAGCTTAGATTTCATTAGAAACAATCCCTAAACAAAAAGTGGTTTTACTCGCTTACCTTCACTCACACAACATTAGACAGTTCTAAATAACACCGTTCATACACAAGACAATCTAAAGGGCTTTGCAGGAGATGAAAGGAAAGAGAAATAAAAATAAAGCATAAGCATGGAAGCAATTCTTAAAAGACATATAAGTTGCAATGCAGATATGAAAGATATCCTTTGATATTTATTCATTAGTCTGATCATTTGTGATCAAAAGCTGCAGTAAACAGTCCGGATTTAAAGGTACAAACCGTTTCTGTACATCTCAAGTTTTAAGGCGGTTTGTTCCAGAGCTGGTGAGCTCAGAAGCTAAACACTGCCTCATCTTGTTTAGCTGTGGTCTGAAAAACGCTGAGCAAGCAAATCTCCAAAGACCAAAACGGTGCAGAAAATTATAAATTACTGTTTTATACAATAATAGAAATATTACTGTGAAAGCTCTTGAAAACAGAGGGAAGAAATAGTTTCGATATCCTAACTATGTATCAAACTTAAATTAAAAACCCTTTCAGTTAATCAGAGACATTAAATATTCAATTTGCTAAAAAAAACATATTGACTAAATATTACCATAAAACATTTTTTATCGTCTTTATTGGGCAATTTCACTAATTAAATCATTCCTTTTTATAATGACCCCCAACTACAAGTTTACATAGTAAAGCACTGATCATGAGAGAAAAACCAGTGGGAATGAATAATTAATAAACATGAATTTATCTAAGCAACACAAACTTCTCTCTCTGGTAAGAGCCCCCAGGTCTCCAGCAGCATATATACTTTAAAACACTCCAAGGTAGTTGAAAACACTTCTGCAACACACCGACTGCGCTCCCTTCAGAGCTGCACCTGTGTGTTGCGGTGAATGAAGCCGTCACTCACTCCAGTGCGATCCCCAGACACTCCACACAAAACACACAGCGGCCTCTTACATGGTAATAGAGGCCCACACATGAAGCCCCTTTTTAATCTAACGACTAAAGCGGAGTGCTTCATGAACACTTTGGGGTGTGTTCATGAACAAATGGAATCAGCTTCTCACCAAGGGCTTATTTTAATACGAAAATGACATAATTGGGCAATTTAGTCTTTAAGGAAGGGTTATTTACAGAAGCAATAACTCAACTCTGGGGTAATAAACGGTAAAACACCTTTAATTTCGGGAGGTGAATAAAAGTTTCTGGTATATTGACTGAGATGGAAACAGTGAATAAAAAGACAGTTTTCCTTTAGTGTAAAATAGATGTTTAGAATAAAAATATCGGAGGGATTTCACTTATCCTTGGGATAAAGCATTTCATTTTCTACTGATTCCAGAGCAAAAACAATTCACATCATTGTATTATGCTCTGTGTTTATATGCTCATAAAGACATTCACTTTTAGGAAAATCTTAAAGCATGACTTATTTGTTGATCTGCTATAACAAGCATATTTTGCTCCGGAGCCCCTTTTCCTGTTAAGAACGTTACCAACACTTTGAGCGCTTCAGATGAGGAGAAATCTGGGACACCAAGCATGACTGGCTGGTTTTAAAAGAAGTGATAGGTTTATATTGTGGTGTTGTTGAGATGTGTTTGTGAACAAACTGAGCTTAAACAAAAAGAAAACATTAAACTCACACCATCAGATTGTAACCATGCCAACACAACCATCAAGTGAAAATTATTATTCGCACTTCTACAAAGTAGACTTGCCAATTACTTTAAAACTTTAATTTAGATAAAAATGTTAAATATTTTCATTTATTTATGCTGATACATCTAACTAATTATTTCCTTTCTTCAGTAAAGAAATACTAATCATATCTATGGTATGTGTTAAAATGTATGCATTTATATAAGGACCTTTGATGATTTGGAGCTTCGTTTGAACACCGGGTCACGTGACTGTTGAAGAATATACCATATTTTCCGGACTATAGAGGGCACCTCACTATAAGCCGCATTTACAAAGTAAAAAAACACAACTGGAAACGTACATATAAGCCGCACCAGGTTTTCCGCCGCTCTCGGTTTTCCACAAGGACGCAGCGTCTCCAACATCGAACCATGGATTCGTTCACGCCAAGCTTACGTACAGCGTCTATTGATCTGTACTGCTAAATCGATAGCCTTCAACTTAAAAACTGCATCATATGAACTTCATGTTGTTTCCGTGATGAGGGGGTATGAGTTTGAAAACATTTCTCCATCGTACCTGCTGCTAGCATGCGATTGCTCTAAATGAAAATTAGCATTTTCTTCTTTGATTTCCAATTTTGACTTCTAATGATTCACTTCCTGCTAAAGAGCCCCCTGGTGGTTGAAGAAAAATACACAGAAAAGCCGCACCGGGCTGTAAGCCGCATGGTTCAAAGCGTGGGAAAAAAGTAGCGCCTTATAGTCCGGAAAATACGGTCACATAAATGTTAACATCCAAGGAAACAAGGAAAACATACACGTACAAAAGGAATACAGCGGCACAGTTGAACTCTTTGTTCTGTTCATACACAATGTGAGAATAAAAATGCACGTATGCACATATCGGGTTAAAATGCAACTTTTGCAGGAAGATCTCACACTGTACCCAAAGCATCATCTTAATCGGTAAAAATCTCTGCTTTCACCTGCTTAACCCTTGTGCGTGTGAGGACTGAGGCAAACATAGAGGACTATGGCAAATGATACAAGTTTTACATGTGTGGGGTCAGTTGGACCCCATTTCTAGACACAAGGGTTAAAGCAAACAACCACAGCCTCCAGGCTCCCTTTTTAATTTCACAGCAATGAACTGAGGGATTTTTGTTATGGATTGAAGAGGCACTGACTGATGCGCGCAGCTCACTGAGCACTTCTCTCCCCTCCCTCTGGAGCCGACAATGATGTGTGAGGTGGGCTTTTGTGTGTTTGTCTGTAGAAAATGCAGCAGAGAGTCTCCATTAAGCCTTTGGCCTTGGACTGCAGCTGCAGATCCACACAGCTTTTCAGCGACTTCTGCTTATTATCTCCTACCTTCGTTCTTTATGAAATTTAAAAAAAAGAAAAAGTACATATATAAATTAAAAAAGAGAAATCGAGTGTCATTGATTTTCTAATACAATCTGCATCACATTTCTTTTTAGTCATCCTGTCTAAAGGTTGTGAGTTATGCAAAGAAAAAACTGAGGCGCTTATATTTTTAGTTTCCAGTTCTGGATTTTTTCCACACATAAACAAGAGTTCAAGCAAAATAACGGCTTAAGAAACGTAACGTAATCGTCTTTCTTTTTTCCTTTTCATCTCCTCCCGGGTGCTCATCATGCACACACTCGGTTATTCCGTCAAGCGTATACATCTTCACGCTCTCACCATGGAAACGGGCTGAGGGAGGAACCGGCGGCCTTGGCCGTTTTCGGATTCTCGTAATGACACTGGCCTTGTCACAACAATAGACACAGATAGGGGGAGGTTTGAGTCTGGGAAAACAACGAGGCATACATCATTTGAAGTTAAATATGTTTCTGACTTCCCAAGTCAAGGTCTATAAGTTTGTTTCAAAAGTTATGCCCACTGAGCTTTGCTTGCATCCGGAGTGACTCACCGTTCCTCGTCTGACTTTGTTGTATCACAACAGCAGGTTGACTTTCCCCAAAAGACTTTAATCAGGGTAGATCAATAGGCCATCTGTTCTCTGAACCAGCCTTTCTTCTCATGTGTTTCCAATGGCATCTTTGACTCTACAAAGGTCGCGAATGCCAAAGTATCCAATCACCAGGACAAAACTGTCACACCGATTTTACTGCTTGAATCAAACTGTCGAATCTTAAAACACATCGAGCTCACATGACGAGACCATACATGAAATAGTGTGGTCTCGTCAAGAGAACAAGACGTGAGAAGACTTTGGCTTCATTACTTGGGAACGTGCACATTTTTTGGTTCACACAAATGTGACATGCAGTACAAACCGTGTTTTAAAGGCTTTGTAGTCAGCGCCTGTTAATCCAGTCCAGGGCTTGAGTTTACTGCAAATTACCTTGTTGGTTTTGAAGTTCTATTTTACTTCCTTCCATCTTCATCAAATGATTTTATCTTTGGAAATTTAAAAGGGTTCAAGAAAGAAATGCAAGCAAATTGTGTGTCTACAGCAAACAAACTGATAAGATCTAAGGTCCAATTTTTAAATGACACAAAACTGCTTCAAGTTTTATAAAAGCATAATTCATATATAACTGGATAACAATCGCTGGCTGATAAATTTCTAATCTTCATAGTCAATCTTGGTCAATAAACGCCATTCTCAGGTGTGAAGTCGTTTGTCACAGAGAACAACGTTATCCTGATTCAGCAGCTTGAGGAGATCCAGCACCTCCTGCAGGTTCCAACACAGAAAATGTAGCTCGAAACTCATAAATCATTTCTCCGTCCCTTTTTGTCCCTGAGGGATGGAGCCAAACAAACTGCAGCTGCGCGCCACACAAAAAACAATAACCTTCATTCAGTTCTTCCCAGGAAAAAAAAAATATCCTCAGGTACAAATATACATATGTTTTGTTTTTTTTAGTTGTTTTCAATCACCGACATCATAACAAATAGTCCCACTTCCACTAAATGACTCTTTCCTCCACAGAGATTGTAATTGAGTTGGTTTTTAACCAACTCTGGGAACTCAATTCAGTGAATTGCATGGCTGTAATTTATCACTTTAGGCCGAATTTTCTTACAGCAGAAAATTAGCCAGTGGCAACTGTCTGACGCCGACATGCCAGGTAAGCAAACGCCTGTGTGGATGTACTTCCAGACACACAAAGCGAGGAGCTGGAAAAGCTCGCATCTTTGCGCAGAGCCTCGTCTCAGTGTGGTTTACACAGAAGGCATCTGTTCTCCACGTAGGAGGCTGTATCGCTCAAATCTGAATAACTGTCAGCAGTGTGAAACTTATTAGGCTTGGCCCAGCACGAGGCTAAAAACACACACACGTAAATGAAAGGGAATTATTCACACGGCACCTCTTCTCTTCTCCCTCCCATCTACATTTATTAAAGTTTGATTTGTCTCTAAGCAGCATTCATTGTATAACACTTTTAAATTTTAATTCTTATTGTGCTGATGAAACATAATGATAATGAGAACGTCACCCTGAGCAAGTTTACAGTAAATAGGTGTGCGCACATCAAGCTTGCAGATCTGCGTGTGTGTGTGTGTGTTCATGTATCTGTAATCCCGTCTAGGTGTGAAAACATCTGTGCGTGCTCCCATCTTAATGAGTCACGGTGTTAGCATTTGCTTGCAGGCTAGCAGAGGATGCTACAGGGATGCAGCGCCTCTCTGCTTCCTCCCCGCGCTCCCACACCCGAGGCTCTGCTACAACCACACTCTTATTCAGAGCACATTCATTTTTCCTTCACACCATCCTCTTTTACTTTCATCTTTTCATTTCTTTTGATCAACTACTCCTCTGTTGCTAACTTTGTTTCAAGTTTCCTCTCCATCCACTGAACTTAGCAGCAGCAACATTTGCTAGAGCTGTTGAGGACGGGTCTTCAGTCGCAACAGAACATTTTCTTAAATAGTATCTACCAACAGGAAGTTGCTCACAGTGGCTTTTGTTTGATCTGGGCTCCAAAAGTTTATCGGAGTAGCACAATCGCATTTGTTTGTAAAAGAATATACACACAGAAAATAACATTTGAGATTCAAAAACAAATTCTGTTTGAAATGTTTTAGACTCGCATTGGTGAGACTCAAACAACCAATGTAAGCCTGCCAGCTCCTAACCAGCTTCCAATCTAAAACAATTAACTGGACACAGGTAGAGCGCCCTCTCTGTGTCAGCAGTGGCGGAGCCAGAGGGGGGGAGATGGGGGCCAGTGCCCCCCCTGTCATCTGATTGGCCCCCCTAGTGGCCCCCCCAGATGATTGACATGTAACAGCACCAGGTCATTCCTGTACATTATTTGGAATCATTCTAAGCCAACCTAATATCTAAAGAAGAAAAACAATAATAAATATATCAAGAGAAAATGTATAAAACTTTATATAAGCCCATGTGACATAAATAAATAGATTTTTATCAGGCGCGATACCAGCCTCCTTTATACTCATAACAACAAGCTGATATTCTTCTCCTGGGTGTTTCAGTTATGCTGCGCTGTGGTGCAACTCAAAGGCTAAAGCCCTTCATACCTGGTGGTTGTAAAACACCAATAAGTTATGTATTAATCCTCCGCAAAAAAAACGAAGAGGGGCCGACAATGTTCATAGTTTGGAGCAGAGGTGGCGCTACAGTTTTTTTCGTTGTCCGTCAAAGAAAAAAAGTAATTTTATTTCCAATTTGTATAGTCATCAAACGAAACATTTATTATTTCTCTGCTAGAACGTTTTTGAAATCAGGTAAGATTTCACGAAATGACGTGATTAGAAGACGGCAGAACTCTGATCGTTTCCTGATCCCGCATCACTTCCCTCAGCGGAGAAAAACCCCGCAGAAGTGGATCAGCTGCTGGACGCTCCAAAGCCTCTGGTCCGTTAAAGCGTCCAGATCAGAGGTGATTCTCTGACTGATATTGTTCTTAGTCTGATTAATAATTAGCTCCACGATGTCCTCTGTGCGTAAAGTTGAAACTGTCTGCGCACCAAGTGGTCAGCTGCGCTTCATCACTGTCTGGACAGAAACCAGCGAACTGCTCTCTGTTCTTATTAAGACGAGGGAGAGGAGGGAATCTGACATATTAACTAGGTTAAGTTTTTACTGGTTTTGCTTTTAAAACACCATTAACATAAGCAGTGTAACTATATATTGTATATTTGGCGTTTGTCATCTCATGTGTGATTAACTGGAGCATTTATGCACATTTATTGCCCAGCGCACTGCGCTTGTTTCTGCCTAACGGATCTGCACTTTAATTTCTTTCCTCTCTCAACAGTCAGCTGTTATTCCTCTACTTAAACTATAATAAGTAGATCACAATCTCTTTAGGTTTTCTCTGTGTGCTGCAAACTCATTAAATGTAAACTCATTAGAAGCCCGAACCACCATCAGGCAAATAATTCTGGTCCGACCCGAAATATTGTTACCCGTCAAATTACCTGTCAAGCCAGAGCTTCCTAACCAAGGTGTCCATAACTCTTCAACACGCTGTCAGCTCCCGGTCAGAAAGACGCATTTAGTTCAGTGTCCATGAGATGATATTCAGAAAGGATCTTTTATTTGATTGATTTTAGTTTCCTCTGCGATGAACTCTGCGTAAAGTCTATCATGTCTCCATGTGCACCAGTCAAAGGTGTTAATTATAACATGACAGAGGGGCTTAAAAACTAACCAAATATTCAGTTTGGTTATTTTTTAAAATTATATATATGTGCACACACACATTTAAAATTTTGCCCCCCCAGAGGTAGTCCTGGCCCCCCTTGGCCCCCCCAACTTTAAAAGTCTAGCTCCGCCACTGTGTGTCAGTGACGGTTCTGCCCCACACAGAGGCTGTTTGGGGTCTTTTTGACAAATGATGGAAGAAGACTGATAGATTGATAAGTGGAGTGATGCAGCGTCTACGGTGATGCAAGAGCTGCACCGGTGTGTCACAGAAAAGAGAGAGTCACAAGATGTTCCTACCCTCATCTATGCTCTGTTTAGTGACTGAAAGCAGACCACTGCAGATCAGCAACATGTTAGCTTAGCTGCTTAGAGCTCCAGCTTTGATGGCTTTTAAGAACAGAGGGGGAAAAAGAGAGTTGATTTTATTCAAAACCGGATGGGAAAACGTTTCATTTTAACTAATAAAGACATGATTCAATGTAATAAACGTTTCGTTCAATACATTTACAATTGGAGTCAATGAAAATGTTGCCAGCATAAGGTTTATGTGTATCTGTAGCAGCTAAACATTTTAGATGGTTAACTCTACTTTTCATTTAGTTTTAAGATAACTTAGGAAGACAAAGAATGAGAATATGAAGAGAGGCAACTAAAAAGAGAATCAGCTTTCTGATTGAATAATGGAGCCGTCTTTTCTTTCTGTTCTCCTTTTCCTTTTTTCATTAATATCCCATCAGACCTTTGGTTCCCCGTTCTCCTTTAATCATAAGTATGAATAACATGCCTTAATCATCTCTGCTCAGTTGGTCTTGCATGTTTAATCAATACCTGCAGAACTGAACTGCAGCTGTCGTTAATAAATCTCTGAATTATCACCAGATGTCTGTTCGTCTTCTCTCTTCAGCTTTCGCTGTTGCCTTTTTACTTTTCCTGTTGGGTGTGCAGCTGTCATCTTAATTTTTCTGCACTTTTGTGTGAGCTTTTAATGCATCTATTCCCAAATGTGTCACAAGAGTTTTCAGGCTATTTGATGTGATTTTATGTGCCCTTGCGTTGCCTCAAAACTTTCATTTTTGCACCATTTCTGCCATGTGCTTTTTTTCCCCCCAACTCATTAATCATTAAAATATTTGGGCGCTTTTGTTCCTCCTCTGCATTTTTAATCCTTCCTATTGTTTCTCTCCATCTCTCCACAAATACTATATTTTCAATTTTCTCTCATCTGTTTCCCCTCCCTCCTCCGTTTCTTCTTTTAATCATCTTTTTCTCCAGTGTGGTAATTCCGCCTCATTATATTTCACCTAACCAAGGGGATTTGGAAGTTAGCCTGGCCTCAACCTCTTTCTCTGGCTTCAACTGAGAGCTCGTTATGTTTACTTAAACATCAGTTTAACCCAGTCAGAGTGCTGGCAGACCCCTACAGAGAGAAGGGGGTGTAATAATTTAATTTCTCCTTCCATTTCAGAAAGTCTACCTAACTTTTTTTTTTTTTAATTCAATAAAAAGGACACTTTGACATACCTTTCAGGTAAGTGTGTCCTGAAGGACACATCATCATGCAGCACCCATTCACACCTATTAGCAACTATGGCAAAGATGCCATTAAAAAAGCTGCACTTCCAGCCATTAAACAGTCTCACACTGATAACGTTGGGAAATGTCAAAACTTTAATTTGAATGTTTTTATCCGGTGAAGAACCAAATCTCCTGTTAAGAACTAATTGTGAAATTCTCGGTGCAATAATCAGCAAATCCTGCAAGTAAAATACATTTTTGAACTTCATTTTTTTTCAGTTGATTACAGGATAAAAATTATATGATGTCCTATTACTTGATTATACTTAAAAAAAAAAGAAAAAGAAAGGAAAAGAAGAAACCAGAATGAATATGCAATGCAAGTTAGGAAAAGATTTGCTGAACTTTATAAATCAGAAAAAGAAAAAAAGACAAAAGTTACTTTGACAAAAGGATCTATATTTCAGCTTTCCAGCACAAAGTGACAAGGATGGTAATGAAAGAAAACAGTTTCTGTAGGTTTCAGTAAGTAAACCTCTTAATGATCATTTGATTTTTTTTTTTGTGATGCTATGTTGCCTCAGAACTAAAGTGCTGTAAACAGAAACCCTTACATTGTTTAAAGATTATGATCAACTCCTGAAAACCTTTATTTCAATCAAATCCAAACCTTGTAAATTATGAGCTTTTATCACAACAAAGTAGCTGGAATTAAATACTTAATTGGAACATTTTGACTTCATTCCTCTGAGGAAATGATCAAGAGTTAGATTTTGCTAAATACTTGTTTTTCAGGGGGTTATTGTGAATCTTAATGTTTTGGATTAAATTCTTTCCTACAGGTCTGTTTACTGCTCCTTATGAAGGGCTCTTTGGTTTTGTCAAAGTACAATAGTGCTTAAATCCTGCAGTAAGAACTACGACAATTGTAAATAAAAGCTGTAAGTTAATAAAACAAAACGAGCAACAAATTACATAACTAAAGCCCTCATGAAATAGTTTTAATATATTAAGCTTTTTGGTTTGTTTCTTGTGAGTAATAATTGTGTAAATACATAAGAACACAAGAGTTCAAACTAAAAATAGCAACATAGAAGAAAAACGTCAGATTTTAGGGAACCGTCTCTGTTATAGATTGAAATCCATGTTTCAAAGTGTAAGATTAAACTTGATGTTTAAGAGGACGCACTCATTTTCGCTGCACATTCGCTTTGTGATCATGATGGAAGAAAAGCTCATAATTACAACATCTCCAAACAAAATGAAACCAGCAAGATTTCTATGAAAAAGATATAAAAATAATGTGGTTAACAGGAGATGTCAGAATAGTCGGTTCAGGAAAAAAAGAGAATCTCATCAAAATAAATTAATGTAGGCAACCCAATTTCCAGCTTCTGCATCTTTACACAAAACAAAGTGAAAAAAAACAAAAAAGCCAAAACAAAAAAACATCTATACTGTCTTGTCTTAATGTAATAAAGTTTCAACCAAAGAACTAATCATTTCATAGCAAGAAGTCTTTTTAAATGTTCAAAATGGGGTAAAAATAAATAAATAAAACATGATTGTTGCTGCTGTGTTTTTTTCACACACGCTGAGTGGTCAAAGTAAAGGATCCAAGTCGTCACTATGAAGACCTTTAGCTGTGTTTTCTGTGAAGTGTTTGCACGTCGATGTCATAAAATATTCACAGCAGAAAACGCATATCTCTTTAAAAATATGAGTGTTCGTTTACACTTATGTTTGACCAGTAAAATCTTGAATCAAAACTGAGTAAACCATAAATCAGAAGGCAAAGCAATGCAATAATAATATTCTTCATATTTACAAACGGAATTAAGCAGATGGTTTAGTTAGAGTTAACTGAGCCTAAGAGCCCAAGAGCAAGTGTTTCAGTATTATGACATCGTCATCAGCAGACTAATACATTCGGCCACTTAAAGCAGAAAACCAGCTGCGTGTGTCCTGACCTGGTTCACAGATGCACGTGTGGCGCTCCCAGACGTCGGTGCAGCGGCTGTGAGCTGGACAAGGAGACGAGACACAGGGGTTTCCGACATTACAGCCAGTCTCCACCTTGACAACCCTGGATGGGCGCGGGAGGGCGGGGGCATCCGGCCTCACGCCCAGACGAACTCCCTGCAGGCGAAGCAAGGATGGTGTCGAAGTGAGGTAAGAAATAGCTGAGAAGTGACTGATTTCCTCTGACATTGAAAGCCTCCATCTACCCATCCGCCGAAACATTAAAAATTCAGCGCATTAATCTTCACCTGTATGCATCCTTTTATCCCGTTCTGGACCTCGCCAGAGCCCAGCACTCCTCCGACATGCAGGTGTTTCACTTTCAAGCCGTGAATGTCATTTCCCACAATCACTGTTCCCTAATGGGGGCAAGCAAAGACACAGAGCTGAAAGGGTTAGTTTGATAAGAGTGCTGCTGCTTTTATTAATTATTTAAAAATGTATAAAAAAAATCTAATAATCTACATAAGTCCCAAAGTAAGAATTTAAAGATTTAAATGTTCATATCACTTTGACAATTTAACTTTTTTCACACTAGAGCTACAATCATTTTCATTGGGGAAAGTTTGCACACAGTATAATATTTTTTCAGATAAAATCACAAAAGCTTCAATTTATATTCAGCCCGACTGTCACTTTAGAAAACCTACAGTAGTTACAGGGGTACATCTTGACAGGGCTCTGCACATAAGGAGATATTTTTTTCCCCATTCTGCTTTGCAACACAGTGTATATCAGACTGGATTAAGAGTGAACAGTCTTTGATCTAAACCACCTTATTATAGCTCTGGCTTAATGTTTCAGCTGGTTGCCGTTCTTCCATAAAGGCCAGATTAGTGGAGCGTTTGACTAATATTCATCCTGTTAACATCTGACCTTTGGATTTCTGTAGTTCTTCCAGATTTACCAGATTTGCCTCTTGACTGCTTCACTGAACAATGAGAAGCTTTAACACAGCAGCTGTCTGTATTTATACGGAAATTAAATTAAGCAAAGGTGCATTTATTTGCTACTTGGGTTTTCTAGGTACATTGTGCCACTTTATAGCAGGATCATTATTACCTTCAGTTGTTATAAAAATGCTAAATATGTCAAGTATGACTTAAAAGAAATGTTACTTCTTGTTAAGTGCCTTGAAATTGGGCCTCTGTCTTCTTAAAAACTCCTGCTCTTTCTGAAACAATGCCTTCAGGAAGTAATTCACAACAACGCTGCAATATTAACCCTTTAAGAATGTTTTTATCAGCATTTCACTGAGAAGTGGCTCATAAAATGAGCTCAGCCAACAGATGTTCCACCAGGTGTTTGCTAATTGCTGCTGGCTAGTCTGAATGAGCTGAGTGGGGGAGGGATGCCTCTGTGTGGCCGAAACTCTGAAGCCTCAACTCTGAGGAGAGGCTATGTCCACCCAGGGGTGTGTGAGAGATGAAATAATTTCTTAGATATGTATGAAACAAACAGGGTTGGACTTCAGGTATGTTTTTGATGAGGGAATTATATCAGAACATGATGTACAGCTCAAAAGATGTTGATATTACAAGACGCTGCCCCTTTGAGACAATTAGAGGAGTTAATTTAGGGGTATCAGAGTAAAGAGGATGAAAACCAAATGCACAAGACACATTTCAGGCACACTATTAAAAATGGTCTATCATGTAAAATTTAAATCAAATATATAGATCTAACTGCAAAAAAACTTACAACAATTCAGTGTAGGGTCAATAATCTTCCCCTGAAAACATGACCGACTCTCTTTTTTCAAATGTCAGTAAGATACTGAAGAGAGGTCAGTACTCGGATGACAACCCTGAGGCAAAACTGACGAGGTGAGTAACTCTCAGGAAGAATGAACATGAAATCAACGAGCTCCATTCATTACTGTTTCAAGGGAAGACGCTCGCATGCATCTTGTAATCCCTGAATGCAACAACCTTTCAGAAATATTCAGGGTTTAATTTTCTCCAGAAATGTTTCAAATCTACAAATGCTTTCTGCAACGTCTAACCTGCGTGTTTTTTTTTCATGCACTTTGAGGAACATCTGAAAAAACAACAGCAAACATGAAAGGCGTTACGTAACCAAGGATCATTTCTGAATCCCGGCAACATGAAACAAGTGTTTATTCGACTTCAGACAAGCCAAAAATGATGAAGCGTATCTGCTTCTCTCCGTACTTACGGGCTGCCCCACGCTTCACACAAACCCAGGCAGACACACACATGGAATAGACATCATCCACCATAATCTGACACAGTAATCCAGCAGAGATTAGGCAAACTGGGATTAGTGTCCCACATCTTGGGGGACTCTGATTCTGTGCAGGGATGTAGAAAACCTGTGCATGCTGCAAACATTTCTATTTTACTATGATTTATACGCCGGCAGGGCGGAATGACAAAATTAATAACGGTTGAATCACAGATTTTGAAACACGACTGGATATCTTTTATTTATTTTAAAAAGCTACAGACAGAAATTCATAGTATCTAAAAAAAAAAATGCTCAAAAATATTGTTGGTATCCATCTCAGTTAGAGACTCAGTTAGAAGTCTCAATAGTGACGATTTACCTGATAGAGTCCGAAGTCAAGCCGCAGCGTGGCGACGTAGCGCGTCTCGCGGCCGCTGCGGACGTCTCGCAGTTCCAGCTGGAGGTCGTGCCACCGGCCATCTGCCACTTGAACCTGATCCAATCGCAAGCGCACAGGTCTGGTGGCGCCGCGGGTCACTGAGAACACCAGTTGACCGTTTATCACCTGCGACGTAAGAGAGAACGGTAAAACAGAAAAGTAAAACACAAGAACGGGTGAGGACAAAAAAAAAAGAAACGGATCCCATGTAAATGTAGCGTCTGATCTTGTGAGCGTGGTCGTGTGTGAAAACAAGAGCATGAAATCTAATGACACTCCTGCCAAGATTCAGAAAATGTAAGAATTTATTTTTTATTTTTTTGGCTTTACAAGAAGGAAAAAGCTCTCATTAGAGCACATTTCACAGCAGTATATAATTTAGAATTAAAACCTAAATAGATCAGCATTGAATGAGTCTGACAGTGAAGTGTTATCACTTTCAGTGCAACTGCAGCCAACACATTTAACCGCCTCCAAACGGTATTTTATATTGTGTGGCAGGATTTAGTCTAAAATAGCTACAAGACAAACTGCTGAAAAGACAAGCAAGAAAATTAGGATGTTATTTATGTTACAGCATTCATGAGAGAATATATTCTCATATAGAAGACAAAAAAAATAGCTAACTAGCCACAGAAATTATTATCACAAACGTTCTCGTTCACACCAATGTTCAGTACAGTAAAGATGTCTCATTGGGATGTAAACGAATCGCTTGCAATATTAAAACGCACCATTATTGTATCTTTATTGTATATGTTATGTATATGTTATTATATTTCCTGTCAAAGTGAAGTGAGTCTATTGAAGTGTTTAGGCCAGAACACATGACGATGCATAACTCTTATTTTGAAGGAAAGGAAGTAGTTCTTGATTTACCACACTTGGCTAACCATTAGCTAAAATCGCTAAAGGTACCGTCCTCTTCCTAGCTTCTGCTTAAAGGTTCATTCACTGTTTTTATTCTGTCTGAACCAGGGTTGCAAAGATCCAAAATCTTTCCATAGGTTGTTGATCTGGAATGTTTTGAAAATATTCCAGGTGGGAAACTTTAAATTTTTGTTCTTTTACTTGTTGATGCTTTAACGTCTGTCCAGCAATATGAACACCATTTAAAAGGTGGCACAAAATCAAACAATTATGCTAGTAATTAAACAAATATACATGAGATTACCATGTAGATGAAGGATAAATCAAAATTGATTCAATATAAAATAATCTACAATGTGCATGTAGGTCAGAATTTTAGTGATAGATGAATCAGCATCAGTTATGGTTGAACGGTGAGTCAACATGTAATTCATCGACCACTTTCTGTATAATTTAAACGTCAGGCTTCAGCATGGACTTAATATTTCTGCCTAACCATATTTCAACCTTGATTCACTCATATTTTGATACAGCTGCACAATGAACCGAAGAAAAACAACTCAAACCGTAAAGCTTTTTGGTCGTTTCGGTCTGATTGGTGTAAAAGCAGAGGGAATGACGGTGCGGCTCTACGATCCACTGAGTGAGGTTGTCATAGAGACAAAGTCCTGAGTAGGTGTGCAGTGGGGAATCAACTAACTGTTCCTGGTAAACTTTGGGCTTTTATTAAAACATCAATAGAAACAAACTGCACCCACCTGGAACAGCAGACTGGTGTACTGACCAGCCTGGGCCTGCAGCAGCGTCCCGTCTCTTGCTCTGGTTCTGAACACCAAACCCAGGTACCAGGGTGTGGAGATGGTCACGTCATTCTTCAGGTCCCACCAGAGGGCGCTGTTCCCGAGGAAGCGATGTGGGTGTGGCATGGCTGCAGGGGATTGAGGCGAAAAGTGGGAATATAAACCGCTACCATCAAATGATCTTCATGAACATGTTGTGAATTATGAAACAGGTGTGCTGTAGGGTAATAAAACATAACAGCGATGGTAAAAATGAAGATTTTATTCATCTTTAAGTGATTAAAAAAAACAGCTTTACTAAATGATTTCCCTTTAGGGTTGGGTTGGATGTTTTAACTCACAATCAAGAAGTGTCAGTAAAAATAACTGATTAATAACCAGTTGGCATCCGCCTGAGCAAAACATTGTCCAACCATAGAGGAAATCAGCCTGTGTTCATCTTTGTCCAATTATAGCCCAATAAATAAAGCCAAACATCCAGGAAAAGTTTAGGTAGTTTTCAAAGATACTTCTAAATACAGCAGTTTTTGATTGTCCTTTTTTGCCTTAATTACATCCATATGATTAAACTTCACCAGGCCTAACTCTACAGATGAACATGGTTCTTCTCAATCCTTACATTTTCTGAAAGCCCTCAGCTGTGAATGTGAAATAATAGCTCTGCAGGAAAGAATGAGCAAGAACAAAGGAAAACACCAACGAACGAATGTCTTAGCACTCCTGACGATGCATGACTGAGGAAGGAAACGTGCAGCTGAAGAAGGAAAGTCTCGGCATTCACACCTCAGCTTAAACATGGCCAAGTGATTACAGCCATTACTTGATTTACTATTTCACAGAAAGATTATAATGGACTAATATTACAGTAGATTAATGATAGCGCAATTATTAACACAACATGTAATAATTGTGTTATTGCATGTTGTGTAATAACACAACATGTTAAACCACTTACGTGGTTATAAACCACTTACATGGTTTATAACCACGTAAGTGGTTATAAACAGATGAAGGCTCTTACTGTAGCTGCAGTCCTTTCCTCCATAACCTAGAGGACAATCACAGGAGAAGGTCTCCCAGCTCACCCGGCAGGTTCCCCCATTCTGACACGGGTTGGACTTGCAGAACGGGTGTTTGGCACTGCAACCTGCAAACAACAACATAAATAAAAAAAGGTTGCCTTAAACACTGCCTGCAGAGAAATGCAACACGTGCAGCAGAGCAGATTATTAGGGATTAGTATGTTTTGTTTTAGTTGTTTAAAGAAGTCTTGATAACTAATCTTTAAATTTCAGACGTTAATATTAATATTAATTATTAATATTAAGAAAATGAGGTTACTGTTCTTTTTTGTAATTATGTTTAAATTCTTACATCAATATGTTGATGAATGTGTCTGTTGAATAAGTGCTTGCTAAAAAATGTTAGAAATTAAGGGAAATAATTCTTTTTGATTGCCCTTTTGTAGCCTTTTAGATGGTTTGGACTTTACTTTTTCAGTCTGTTTAAATGTTGCTGCAATGCAGCAGTATTTGTGTTCAATATTTTAAAATGTGGTTCTTTTTTGAAAAAGAACCACATTTTCTTTTTATAAAAGGCGTTTATATAAAAGAACATCTTTTATATATATAAAAAAACATTTTAATTAGCTATCAAGGAAAATTTGGTAGCATGTAGTTTTCTCAGTTTTTCAAGAGTCAAATAATTGGCCTTGTTTACTGCATTTGTTTTCGTCTTTTGATACAATTAGGACATTTCTATGCCATTCCTGCTTAAACTCTTGGTGGGGATTTTATTAGCAGGGTTTTGGTCTTTATCAAGGGTAAAGACCAAAGCATGCTGACCTTAGCCATAGTGCCAAATGGTCATACTGAACTGATTATTTATGTATCTGAGCAGCGACTTATGTGCTGTGCAAAAGTTTCAAAATGATACCTATACACATATGGTAATTTCTTGACTTTGGAGTTTAAAAAGACAAAAGAGAAAGACTTAGCAAAGCATAATTCTATATTTATAAAATTATTTTCTTTTCTTAATGACACAAATGACAAAGTCACTCTCTTATGTTTTGCATCTTGAATGGCATAAATACTATGAGTCACTGTATGCATAAGACTAAACAAAATAACGGATATGAAGCCTTATCCTTTAATGTAATTAAATTCTGGGCTTTAAGATCGTTAGTCATGCTATATTTCAATTCCTGGTGATGTCACAAAATGCAAACCTGAAGGCAAATAAACTAGATAGGATTATTCTGCGTGCTGTTTTCTTCAAAAGAAGATTACAATAAATAAACTATTACAATAACCTACATCTGTCATTTGTTTATTAAAAACAGCTAAGAATCTATTACATTTCTTAACATTAATTCATGCATCAAGGCAATATATTGCAGTAGCAGCGCTGACCTGGAAGTGTCCCGTTGTTAGCGATAAATCCAGCCAGATCCAGCGCCTTGCTGTCAATGTGCAGGTCTTTCATGCAACCGATAAACTCCCTGCTGCCAAAGGGAAAGTTGTCAGGCACATTGGGGACTCCACCCAGAAATAAAGGGCCAGTCAGATCCAGAGACCTAAGAAACAAGAGGGGGATTAAAAAGAGAGAAAATATGAGTAAAATGGAATAAAATCTGAATTAAAGAGTGGGAGGGAGATGAATGAAAAACAAAAAACAAAAATCAGGAACCTGATAAGTGTAAAGGTGCATATGTGAGAAAAGGATTTACATACTCAACAGATTAAATGTGACATCAAAGGTGAACATTAAAAACAACCAGATTTAGAGTTCAGGAGAGACGAATGTAAAAGGCCGGGACGCTTTTTGGAGAAAACTTCGGGTCACCGAGGAGGAGACGTGTTGGAAAAGTTGAGGCAGAACAGAAAGCAGATGGTGAACATACAAAAGATTAAACATGAGTTACAGCAAATCTCTGGAGCACTGCAGGAAACAGAAAGAAGTCAAACATGAAGAACTGTAGATGTTAGTGGACATCAAAACATAGCAAGATAAGAGAAAATGGATCCCTGTGGATGGGACAGGAGAGAGAGACAGAAACAAATAAAAGATTAAATAATGATAGAGGGAAAGCGTAAAGACAAGATGAAGATGTTGACGGCAGCTCTGAGAAAATGCTGTCTGTTCAGCATGTTTATCTTTACTGAAGAATGAGCTTTCATCCTTCTTCAGAACTACGACCAGAAGTGCTGAACGCCAGGAAACAGACAGCGGAGAATGTTTTATAAAAGCAAGAAGACAAACGATACCACAGCGTCAAACACACGAGAGCTTAAGTAACAACTGGAGCAAATATCAACAGAAAGAGTCATTAGCAAAGGATGTGGAGTCTGCATCAGAGGAGGCTGAGCTGGTAATGGATAAATGGAAAAGAAAAAAACGCGTTGAAGTGAAGTGAGTCTTCGGCCTTCGTCTTTGATCAGTCTCCTCTTCCTCCTGCGTTCAGGACACAGTGAGCCTGATCAGAGGACAGAGATTCACTCTGTGGCACGATGCCTTCTGAGCCACTGGTCCTGCATAAACTGTCTGGGTTTTATGCACCTGTTGGTGCATCTTATTTCATATATTCATAAAACAGATTGCAGTTCCTTAAAAATTTATTTATTCCCCTTGAACGTTTTCACACTTTGGACATTTTGGATGGAGTGTGTAGTGTTTTTTTTTTTTTTTTACTAAAGATGGAAGTTTATATGTTGTGTTCAAATATTCTCACACCTGAGCTGTGGATCTCTGCGGCTCCTCCAGAGTCGTAATGGACCTCTTGGCCGCTTCTTATTTTGCAGTCTCTCATTTTAAATGAGCAGCAGTGTGTTAGTAGTTTGCACTGGTGCCATACTTTTCTATTTGTTCTGTGAGATGCTGAAAGCTTGGTGTATTGTTTTTTTTTTATCAATTTAAAAACTCCTCTACAGTCTTTATGAAGCTGTTTGTTCAACAATGTTCTCTAACAGCCTTTACTGAAATGTTTGACAGTATTTACCAAATTAGATTGCATTTGGAGACATTGGTGAATACTTTTGCAAGGGGTTTCGTGAGTTCGCAGAAATGACGATGTAGAGCATTGATATACAGATGTAAAAGAAATATTCAGACAGACAATTAATAAGGATAATTAATAAGGAAATCTCTTTGCTTCAGTATCGCTTTTACTGCTTCAGTTTCCCCACAAAATTCCCTCAGTTGCCTCTTTGCAAAGATTAGACCTGGGAATCCTTTCTGGCTGGCTTCAGAGCAGGATTTTAACAGATTAGACAGAGTAAATCTGAGCTGGATTATTTTACTTCTCCAGTTTTTGTTTGCTAAGAAAGAGGGCAATGTGCTCACTAACCTGACTAGAAACCTTAGTAGGTTTTTAGGTGAAACAAAATAATACCAAGCAATGCAGTAATTTGCACCAGTGATGAGAAGCTTTTCCAGTTTTATGAAATTCACGATTGAGATTTATTATTTTTTTTTTAATTTGCTAGGAAATATTGTTTTTCAGCACACCACGAAACAGTAATTCAACAAATACCTAAAATTTGCCTAAACAAATACCGGGATACTTTCTGTAGCTGAGTCGTTTTAAAACTAATCTAGTGGCTCACTGCCAGCTGGGCTGACACCAGTAAACTTTATTGGATTTTTACTTTGTGGAAATTACCTCTGAATAAACACTGAGGGCCTTGATCAGTCCCAGATTATATTTAATGAAAGCTATCTGTGCGACGCCGCCGCCACCTCTTGTGCAAACACCACTGACAGCGCAGGGTTGGCAGCAATTAAGAGGTTTTCAGTCAGTGAACCAGAAATAAAATCTGTTCCTAAACAGATGAGGTTTAAATCAAGGTAGTATAGAGGAGAGCATATTCTCTTAAAATAGATATATAAAGGTTTCAAACTGTGACCAGTTTTCAGTTAGTTCAGACTCTTAGTTTATATTTCTTAGTCCAAAAACCATTGAGTTTATTGTGATTCCAGTTCAGATCAATTTAATCTGCATCAGTTGACTCCTGAATATTTTCACAAGTAAAAACTTTGGTTTTTGTGTTCTGGTGGAAATCCTCACTATTGGTCACATTTTACATCTGCCTGTGGTTCCATAAAAATAGAAAATAAAAACAGTGAATGTATCAAGAATAGCATAAAACTAAAGATAACCAAAGAGCAGAAATTAATTTTTTAAAAGCAACTTCTTAATATAGCAAATTTACTCCTAGTAGATTAATAACTAAGATTATTTCATTCAAATAAAATGTTTGTGAAATTAAACAAAACAAACATCATACAAAATATTATAAAACAATTTGAAAGTTATTTTTCTTTTGTATTGATATTTCAGAAAAATCTAAAATTATGTGTACCCTTCTCAATAATTAACACAAATACTTGGTTTACAGAAATCAAACCCTAACAACAGGCACTGAGGAGCTTTGTGCATGTTTCCACTGGGATTATAACAATTTACCAAAACAGCAGAGATGTGATTGTGGCATTAAAACCAGGTGAGTAAAATCAATATATGCAGAACAGCTGGGAGAAAATCAGAGCAGAGAGCCGGGAGAAGGAAGAATAAGGAGAGAGAAACTGAATGGAAACCGAGAATCTAAATACTAACACAAGTTAACCCAAACAACTGCAACAGGAGGAAAGTAGGGAAACAAAGAGAGAATAAAGAGAGGCTCAAAAAAGATCTATATACCAGGATATACTATATACTCACTTCTTGCTACTGGTCTGTTTGCCCTGTGCAGCACAGCTATAGTTTCCAAGCTGCATACCGAAGCGAAGCGAGAGAGCCGTGTCGCAGTCATCGATGCTCACCACGGCCACCTTCTCGTCAGAGGGACCCTGGGCTTCTCCGATCAAACTGCGTCTGGGCTGAACACATACATTCACATACGCAGGATTAAAAAGCAATCCAAAGAGCTAGAAGAGAATGAAACAAGTTGAGTTAGGATGACATGCAGGACAGAGAACAGATTCTGCTTGTTAAATCTAAGAACCACGACTGAGAAACACTGTGCTACAGTAATAAATAAAAAAAAAGGTGGGTGGGAATCATAGTTAGTGTGACAAGAAGTAAAAGCAGACATTTAGCAAAAACAAAGAACAGCAGGGAGAAGATATTCCTAATCTTTTCATCGGGTTTTTAGTTTTAAAAAGGGAAAGCTTGACAGGATGTAAGGAAGAGGGATGTTTTTGGGCATCATGACACACATTCATACTCACATAGCGTGTAGCCGGCTGAAGAAAATGAAACAAACAAACAAACAAACAAAAAACAATGTAGAAAATTAAAAAAGATGTGCAGCAAATATGCAGGAGAATAATGGGGACAAGCAAACGCCCACATAAAAAAATAAGCGCACGCAGAAACAAATTGTCTCAAGCCAAAGTGCTCCGTCAGCACCAAAAACTTTTCTGCCAACATATCAGAAGCACGAACAACAAGCGAAACACGAACTGAGGCGTTATGCCATCCGACAGGAATCGGATATCAAAGTCGAGGGATGAAAACTGTGGAGGTTCACGGGGAGTGGTGGCGACGCGCGGCAAACCCACCTTGTTGTAGTAATGGATGTGAACCGTGTGCCAGTTTCCGTCGCTCACGCCACCGAGCAGGAAGGGGCTCACCTGAGTGGATGACTCACCTGGAGGCGGACGGAGGAAGACGTGTTAAACCCGAGCAGGCGGCATCGTAGCTGTGCCTGTTCGTCACAGAAACGCTTTACTTTGAATGTGGCCTGCTGTATGTCCCGATTAAAATAAACGCGCACATTTACAGCGATATACGCAACTCTATGTGCAAAATAAATGAATTTTCATTCAACAACATCTTTGTTTTGACTCAAAGCGTTTCCTCCCTGGAGGCACAAGGAGACAGATAATTAGATATTATCGTCCCTGCAGGGAAATTCCTTTCCAACTGCCTGCACATGTTCATGAGGCATGAACAAAAATTACAGCTTTATGAGAAAAATACAGTAGACGTATGCGCTATATTTACACTCCCGCAAAGCTTCCTTCCGGGAACACGAACAGTGTTGAGCAGAGCCTCACTCCTCTGCTGATGACGTACCTGTGGAATATTTGAAGACCACTTGTCCTTCTTGGATCTCCAGCGCGATGAAATCGTGTTTCTCATTGAAGCGTCCATTGTAGAAGAGAAGGCCGCTCTTCTCCAGAGTGGCAAAACTAGACAAGACACACACACACACACACACACATGATTCATCCAATAAGTATTAGCGAACAGACATTATCATAGTTTTACGAACTATCATGAAGGCTAACTGGATACAACCCAACCGTCCCAAGAGAATATATTTTTAACTCCACCAATGTTAAAGGTCAGGTTCGGCTGTGTTCAAACTAAGAGTTAATTAATGTGTGATACGGCTGAATAAACCATAAAGTCTAGAAGGTTAAACTTTATACAGTTACAAATCCTTGTTAATGTTTTCTTATGGTACAGAAAAGCTGCAATGTGTAGAAATCTACAGAGAAGAAAAGCTTTCTATGGAACGTAAGATAATCTGTCATAAAACCTTATCTGGGGACAATTTCTCGCCTACATGAACTCCAGTCTCATCCTTGTGCATCCGACGTGTCATTGTGCCATCTTTTAATGCATGCAGATCAAATCTCTACATGCCTCCAGAAACAGCAGGAAAAAAAAGGGAACATCCTGACCTTTGTCTGCAGAGTTAATGTATCAGAGATGCACACAACTAGAGGGAGCAAACATATGCAAAGAAGCTTGCTTTACATCTTCTAGATAGCGTAATTACTGTTGGGGGAAATTCATTATTTGAACTCCTCATCAAAACGAAGTGACTTATTCCCACTAGCAATAAAACTGCATGAATAAATATTATGTCGTCGTTATAAATTCCTTTTCCTAAAACTGGTTCAACTCGTCAGTCGGCTGTGACTTCAAGCAGAGCTGAAGAAATGAAAAATGTCTGAAAAAACAAAGCAAAACAAAACAAAAACAGCTTGTAGACTCACATTTTTCTCCAACTGGGCTGTAAATACGTTTCTACCTCAGGGTAAAACATTGTGTTTTCATATTTCAATTCAGCAGCGCAATAATTACCAATACTTTAACACAGTGGGTTACAAATACAAAAACCTTTGTAGTTGTAAACAGAGATCTAACCTATGTCACAAAACACAGAAAGTCGAATAAACTTAGAAACTACGACTGTGGCGTCCGTTTCTAAGCTCTTAATCTCATGTTTCAGGGGAAACTGATTTATCGCTTATTGCAACAGAGCTAGGAGCGGCCAGCATCAATCGGTCTATCTTCTATAAAGGAGTAACGTTAACAGATTTGTTAAAAGCTCATAAATTAAGTCTCTTCTTAAGAAAGACCCCCTGTTAACCCTTAACTTCATTCCTCCACTTATCATCGCTACACAAATGGACGCCACAAATCAATAGAACAAATCAGATGCAGCGCTTTAAGGCACCAACGACTGACGTCTCCCAGAAACCACTAATGGTGGCCGTACCAGGCCAGCAACAACCCCACGGGCAACATCACCTTAGCAACTATCGTTAGATGACTTCACCCATGGCAACCATCCCATAATCCTGCATGGCCACTCCTTGAGATCTCCCTTGGAGAGCTAATCGGCATGTTAAGAGGCTGCAGACAGATGAGCGTGGGGGTCGTAGCGTACTATTAGAGTTAATCAAAAGCAGACAAGCAAGACTGGAAACTATAGTTAATTGGTAGCTTATTAGTAAACAATGTTCTGGCAAGCTCATAAGCCTTTATATATGCATTCATTTACTTCACAGAAGTAAAAACAAATCTTTTTATTAGCCTTTGGTAATTAAATAAGTTGGATATTTATGTCTAATGTCATGAAAAACAAAAAAAACAAAAAAAAACAACTTATCAGCTCTGATAACCGAGCTTTTTATTTAAGAATAAGGTCACCCATGTTTAAGCCTAAAGAACAGGAGACAAAAACGGGAATGAGATGTAAGATAAGAACATACATTTTAAGGACAGGAGGCCAAGGAGACGCTACTGAAACCAGCAATGGCTAGAATAGTTAAAGAAAAGTGTGTGGAGAAAACGTCCCTCCTCAATGGAGGGAGTCGGCAAAGATGAGTAACAAGATTGATCTCACATACCGATGAAATAAATAGATAAAAGAAAAGATGCTCTGTGAGGGAAGCCAGAATCAAAGACGAATTCTTCTGCATCTCAGTCTGACGGAGGCTGGATGATGAGGTACGGGAGCAGACAGGAGACAAGCTACAAAGGAAGACTTTCTAATTGTGCGCTTTAAGCTCTACTGACCTCAGTGAAATGGAGAGGTGAAATCTCTGCCTGAGGCCCCGGAACATGGCAAAGGATTTGGGTGGGAAGGACCTGGCGGTGACGGTGCAGTACGGCCGCTCATAGCCTCCCAGCGGACACTCGCAGCGGAAACCTCCGCCAGAAAGCTCCCGACACGTCCCTCCGTTACGACACACGCCGGGCACGCACCGACCCTGCCTCCGGTCCAACTCACATCGGTCACCTGAAGGAAGGAAAGTAAATCATCATTTTACATGTTAACGAATGAAACAACTGAAATGAAACCTCTAGAAAATACACATTTGCTGTAAAACAGTTCTCATTTCACACCAGAGCTTCTACACTGTGGAATGATATATGGAGTTATTAGATGTTTCAAAAAAGAAGGAACAAACACCCTGAAATACAGAGATCCTTTTCAGGAAGTATTTCTTTAAAGTGGGATAAAAAAAAAAAAACAAGCCACTGAAAAAAGCAGATGCTTTAGGCGAACATTGTTCAGACGGGCAGATCTTTACCTCTGTGACAAACATTCTGGTTAATACTTGTGGCTCAGATTAAACACTTTAAAACGAGGCTGATGAGGCTGCATGAGGCACTAAGTGAATGCTCAGGGAGAATGCAGCAGAAAGGGTCAGAATAGCAGATTAAATGTATTCTAATCCTGAAAAACGTGTAGCTGGATTATTATATACTACCTGTCCGAAGTTTAGTCACACTCTTCAGGGGAATAGTTAATGGATTTATTATGGGCTCCTAATGATTTATATCAACCTTTTTTTTTTTTTCATTTTGTGCAAAAAAACTTTAATATGTTCCTTTTTTAAAGACATGAACATTAAACACAGTAAAGTAAAGTCAGAGCTTGTCTCTTCAAAAACCAGTCATATAGAAATCCTTAATAAAAGGCACTGAGTGCAACTGACTTACATACGAAGGGTTTATGGTAAGGAGAGGAAAGACAGGCTTTTAAAAAAGTTCTTAATTCAAGCAGTGATAAACCAGGTTGGTCGTTTCTCCGCACCAAACACTTGACATTTATTTTACTAATTGGGGGAAAATGAAGGTAAAGCTATTTACAAGAGTTCACCTGCTGGTTTTGCCGGGTGGAGGAAGCACTAATTAGAGAAAAGAAGAGCCCACTTGGTTAATATGTGTTCCTGTTATCGAACAGAAGGGTGAGCTACTGACTGATGACAGAAACATCTGGTGAAAGATGTATCCAGTCACAATGTCTTATGGGGAAACATGACTAGCATCATCAGCTCATCCTGATCAGATTTTACCCAAATGATTTCAACTCACTTCTTTCAATGTGGAACAGCACAATGGAGCATCTCAACATAGGGATTCATGATCCCTTTTCTTCAGTCGTGACCCAGAAAAGACAAAAGGTCAGTCAGAGTGAAGACAGACCAGAAAATCTGGAGTTTAATGTTTTCAACAAGAAAGACCTTCTCAGTGCCTGTAATACTGCAAACGTTGCACCAACCTGTCCAACCTTCTCCAAAACCACCCACGTGGAAAAAACAAATTACACCTTCCTCTCAATGACTATGCCATGAGATCCTGTTATTGAACATGTTACTCTGGCCACATGGGCGTGAATGTTGAATATTCCGCGGTTCATAAGCTCCTAAAGACCCGGGAAATTGATCATGTCTTTTGGTTTTGAAAACAGAGAAATTCAGATATGCAATCAGCTAATCAGTCTCTCTGCTGCTCTGTGGATCATCAAATACTGTGTGGGACTTGAAAACCTTCTGATGAGTTAAAGAAGGTTTTCCAACATGGGAGTTTTTATTATTATTTAACACGTATGGCAGTGGTTTATCAGAATGCTAAAAAATGTCCATTCCTCTTTGATTAGAGAATGGATGAAGCTATGCTAATTTCTAGCCGCGGTAGCATCAGGCTAATATTTTCCATTCCTTTCAAAAGAAATCAAAATTACATTTGAAAGTTTCCTCCTTAAAGCCATGAGATATTCTGAGGCCGTTTGAAGCTGAAGCTGCGTCTCTGCAGGATAAAAAGAGAAAGAAACATTTTTCTGTTTCTTTGGAACTGGGTGGCAAAACAAAAACAGCATGAACAAATCTGTAGACGGGAATAAACACAAATTTGGCTGCGAGTCAAGAAAGTGCTAGTCTGTAAGTTTGAGCCCCTCTTGGTCCCACACACACACACGCACACACACACACGCAAACAGAAGCACTGCAGAAATAGGTACATAGGGAAGCACATTGACTTTCTCTTTTCACCTTTCCTTGAGCGCATTTGGACACACACACTGTCTGACATTTAGCAGCTGCACACAAAGAACACCCACACACACTGCCCCCTCACATCGGCAGAGCAGACGAGTTTGAAAGTAGCCTAAAGACAGATGGCTCCTTGAGGACCCACTTTAGAACCTGCTGACGGCCCCAGAATACACACAGACAGTGAGATACCAGACAAAACCAAACCAAATTGCTAACACATCAATAATTAACACAATGCAGATATATTTTATATCCGAAACGGACATAAACACTTTATTTCCCTCTCTTTCTACCTCACACACACACACATCAACACATACATGGATCATTGCCCCTGCCCTCGAGGCTGTCGGGTTTGATCATGTAACTGTCTCTGCTGGCACTTTGTTTTCGCTGCTTTTAGATGCCAGAGAAGCCGCTGGCAGCGACCTCACATCTTTACAGGGACACACACAGACACACACACACACACATGCGCACGCACGCATACAGCACTGCAGCTGTGAGTCAATAAAAGTCCTCACCTTTCCCTGTGATCAATTAGATGTAAATTTGACACGACACACGCAAGACACAGCCACTTCCAGACCACCATCCCACATGCAGTGGAAAAACACACATTCTGGGAAACGCATAAAGATTCTGCAGGGCGACTCAAAGGAACACACCGAGAGGAAGGCTGGAAGAGCTCACAAAGTCATGTCTGATTCACATGTTGATACGGAGTCTGTCTGACACAGGACAAATCGAATGGCACACTGTTATTTCTAAAGCTTTTGGAGCTTTTACAAGAACATTCAGCTGCTTCGTGTCATTTCTCTCCAATCTCTGCAGTCAGCAAGTATTCGCTGGACTCTTGATCATTTCCTGTTGATTCGAACCATGATTTCTCCTTGCAAATGTCTTCTGAACCATTTCACTTTTCAAGAAATCCAGTCTGTTGACGGGACAACTGTTAGCGGTGTGTTCACAAACCTCGCCTTTTTTGAAAGAGTGTTGAGAGAGAGAGAGACGGAACCCACTTCTGAAGGTCCTGTTTGTAGTTTGCAACGAGTCACCTTTGGGATGCAGCAAACAAGCAGAAGCACAGCTTAGCCCAAATGCTATGCTTTGACCACCCTGAACACACACTGCCCACTTTGAAACACGATGGAGGTGGTATGATGTTGTGGGGATTCTGTTTCTGCCAACAGAGAGAAGATACGAGGCCAACAACAAACAATCTGAGCTACAAAGTGATGATTCAGATCAAACGTGTCAATTCTTTTTGTTGAGTCCATCACCAAAATGTTCCCAATAAATCATTGAAGTTTGTGTTTTTGAACAAGATAAAAATGTGAAAAAGTTTATCAGGGTGTTAATATTTGGTAGTATAAAGCATCAAATCTGTGTAAAAACAATATAATAAACCCGCTGCATTTGTTAGCACCCATCTGATCTCATCAATTAATAAGTGATCTCTGTTTCTCGAAGGCTCTCGCCGTTTAATCCGAGCCGCGTTTTCTTCCATATATCACTCTCTCGCAGTTTGTCCACTCTGCTTTTAATCACCCCGTTTCTCCGCCTCACTTAATTTGCCATGGCTCCGGGCGGGCCCGTATCTTCCCGATTTTGGCTGACAAGCACTCTCTCTTTCACACCGCGGCTGCATCAACCCCCCCTGGGGGGTGCGAACGCTCTCACCCATACAGAGAGACACTCAGACACAATCCCAGCTCAGCTTACAACGACCCGGGGACGATTCAGAATGATCACATCTGTCTGGCCGTGTTTTGCCTTCCCTCGTACCGTCGGTCATCGCAGGTTAAGTCTACACTCGCCTGTGAGTGCACACAACGGGGAAACAATGATATTGAAAAAAAAAATAAGTATATAGACTGGGAGAACCACCACTCCATATTCCTGCCTTTGTTTGCAGCAACCGCTCATCCGTAGAGACCCTCTCATTAATATTAAAATAAATAAATACGCATTAATACTCATGAATTATGCGTGAGGTGAGACCTTAACACAGACAACTACAAACGCATCCACACACACACACACACACACACACACACACACACACACACACACACACACACACACACACACACACACACACACACACACACACACACACACACACACACACACAGACGCAGACATACACTGTTTATTATGCACACAGAGTTGAGCTCAAGTTGACAGACAGACAGAAAATAAATTGGCTGAAGGAAGACAGTCAAATAGGCAAAAAATAAAACATATGTGCAGATGCACAACATCAAAAAGAGAACAAACAGAAATCCGCATCCAGAGGAATGTATACCTTGTGATTATAGTTAGAAAACCAGCAGACATAGTTTCTCAGACTGAATCAAAGATGGGTTTAATTCTTGTCTCATAAGGCGTTAACTCCATCGAGGCTCCCACTGATCAACAGCAGCGCGACACACACAACACGAGAGTAGTGAAATGGTGTGGGGTTCCTCATGCAGATGGACACAAAGGTCAAGCGATTACAAAACAGTGGGAGTCCTATTGCAAGAAAGCACTTTGAAATTCATGCAAAAAAAAAAAAGCACACATAAGCTGCATGCACAGATGGTTTTTAATGAGCATACCATAATGGAAGCGAACACGCCCACACAGCCACGCAGGCGAGGTGGCATTTAATAGAAACATGCAGCCGAACAAAGAAGAGCATATAGAGTGAGACGCGTCACGCAGACAAGCCCTACTGAAGGCAAACGGGGAACATTACAGCAACATGTCAGGTGGGATCATTAAACTTTTTACTCCACTTCACTGCCACTAATAACTGCTTTGGCAGTCCCAGGTTTTAACAAACATAAAGCAGTTTGACAGCTCCATTGACTGTAATTGGGTCGCTTAAAATGTTTAGCAGCACAAAGAAGAAGAGAGAAGACTAGTGTGTGTGTGTGTGTGTGTGTGTGTGTGTGTGTGTGTGTGTGTGTGTGTGTGTGTGTGCGTGCGTGTGCGTGTGTGTGTGTGTGTGTGTGCGTGTGTGTGTGTGTGTGTGTGTGTGTGTGTGTGTGTGTGTGGGTGGGTGTGTGCGTTTAGATATAGATAAACGCTACATTATACTGGGTGTGAGCAGGTTTATGGAAACGGCCTCAGACCGTTTTGATGGTTTTAAGTCATTTGATGTGACTCTTTGACTGTTTGCTATGGGAACAAAGAGTGATACAGCACTCCCCCGTCCTCAGGCTGTTGTTGTACACTGCTGGTCAGCTGGCTGAAAAAGACAGCTACTATCGTTTTTCCTCGCTTTCAAGCAGATCAATTTGGCCGTTTGGGAAAAGTATTCAAGCCGTGAAAAACACAAGCAGTTGTGATCTGCAAGCTAAAGGAGTACAGCTCATTGTTGAAACTGTCAATGTGTCATATTGTTTTTGTGGTAAAATGAATACATTTTGTTTTAAGCTGAAACAGAGTAAACAAAGCATATTTTTATAGTAATTCAAGTGTTTTTTTTTGTTGTTTTTTTTCCTTAATATTAATTTACACAGATGTTTAGCACCAAAGTATATAAGATTTTAAGAAGTTATGGTTTATTTATTAATTTTTGTTACAGTTTAAAGTCTTCTGATCCTAAAATAAATGCTGGAGTGATTGGTGTTTTCTCCAGATTTGTGAACCAGTGAGTAATGCTCTTCTATAATAGAAATGCTTTTTGGAACCAAAACCAAAGCTTTTCTGTACTTTCGACTCCAAAATCCTTTATTGGAACCAAAACGCTTTTCTACATACAAAAAAATACATATATAAAAACATAAACAGTTATACCAAAGCTAAATTACCAGCAGTTACCCTGATTTAAACAACGGTTAATAAATTAAGAGTGCTAAGCTGCTAAGTGCAGGCTAGCTACCTTTGCATATAGCCTAACTAACTAACCAGCTACATCAACGTGTTCAGCATGAGAATCTCATTTCAGCTCAATATTTCCATGTATCCCATCTACGTTTTCACTGCACAATCCAGCTTGTGCGAGTCTCACACCTTGTCCAGAATTCAAGAAACATATCAAGACCTCAGATTAGTTTTCTGCTCCCAGTTTGGATTTATTGCTTCATTAATCTAATGTTATGTTCTCACGTTCCCTCCCTGCATCCTCATGTTTCTTACTTTCTTACGTCCTTCTACAATTCCCTCTGTTCCCGCTCTCTCTCTCTATCTCTCCAAATCTCACCCTTTCTTTTTTTCCCCTTTTCTTCCTCTGTGCCTGCCTTAATGCATTCACACCGCCCCTTCATTCACGCAGATGTTTTATTCATCAAAGCGGGTATTCTTCAACCACCCCCCCGCGGCATCTTGCTTCACTCCGCCCCATCGCCCTCTTCCTCCTCCTCCTCTTCTTCCTCCAGCCCAACACATGGTGCTTCCCCAGAGGCCAGCACGCTCCCACTTGCTTCCCCCTACTCCTTCCTAATGCACTTGCTCTTCCTTACTTGTGGGTCTTTACGAAGCTTGGACCACATGTAGTGTTTTAACTACTCATTTAAAACAAAGTTATGCAAAGATTCACATTTTTCAGGGTGGGACAAAACATTCTCAACCGCTGCGCCGCAAGCAAGCAGAAAAAACTTGCAAACCCCCCCCCCAAAAGTACGCCGTACAAAACTGGAACAAATGTTTTGGCTAGAAGTAAGTAAAACACAGGCGCCGTTTGATGAGGCTGCGACTTTGATGTATAAAATCAATAACCATAAACACAGTCTGGTGCGCCCTTTCGACGGGAATCAGAGCCGAGAGGCATAAATAGAGATGATGTCATGAAACGACACTGGCCAGCCGTCAGCCTGCAGACTGATCATCTCAGGGATGTGTCATCCAAAGGAGAGCTGCTGTCAAACAGCCTGGTATAGTGTACTTCATTATTTATTAGTGTGGCGGTGATCTCACCACTACGGTGGGTCTTTGTGCAATGCCAATTTATTCCTTTCAAATCTCGGGGCTTTGTTTGTAAAATCTGATGGCCTTCTTGAGAATGACTCGTCAGACTTGAAGAAACAAAAGCACAGAGGAAGAAGCATCTGGTCCGGGTTAAGTTAATATTATCGTTCAAAATCAGTTTCGGTAAAAGTATCATCTGGCACAACGCCTTGCAAAAATAACCATGCGCCCACAACCTGTCCACATTCTTGCCACCAGCAGGCATTCCAAGGTATTTTATGTGATTTTATGAGAGCACAACTGTAAGGTGAAAGGTAAGGGTCATGGGTCGTGCAAAAACTCTCTGTCCCGCTTCATCAGCACTTTGTAGAACTTTGTTTTATTTCAACTACAGCAACAGGTATTTTCTGGTGTGTCTCAAACAAGCTTTGCACATTCAGAAATTGAACAGAGCCTGCATGTAGGACAAAAAGTTTGATCACCGAACCTTCTTGCACGTATTTGCTGACTCGACTTATTGTGGAAACCTGCAAACAATGGCTTCCTTGACGCTCGTCTGCCCCCCCCCAAAAAAAAGCAGGACTGGAAAATGTCAGAAAAACAAGCAACTGGTATATTATTGTTTAAATATGACATTCATATTTTGCGATTCTCCTCCTCTTTCTTCATTGTCGTGTCTCTAGGCGTCTTTTCTGTGGCGCGTCAGCAAAAGCAAAGAGAGTTCATAACTGGAACATGAATGTATAACATTTAAAGCCCACAAAATATTCTTTGCAGATTAACATGGTTCTTATGTTGTGATTTGATTTGGTAACCAGTAGGGAAAAAAAAGCTAAAACCTTACGTAATTCTCCTCTTACTCTGCATTTTTGCACTACTTTGTGAAGATTTATCACATAAAAGTCCAAAGAAATACATTGTTTTTGGATGTATCATGACAAAAAAATGTGAAACGTGAAAGATAGACTGTGCAGTACATATTTGTGTTTTTTTATGGTAATACAAGGAAATTATGCTTTTCTTTGTTTTTATTTTTACATAACATTAATTTATATAGGTGTTTAGCACCAAAGTATACCAAGACTTTTTAGTCTATCCTTCATCCTTTTGGAAAACAGGAACACTGAAGATAACTTACTTTCTAATTTATTGGTACAGGAATAGCAAGGTTATGTGAATTTTCACAGACTCGATAAAGTTTTGATCTGTATTTTCCACTTTTAAAAGAAGCCAGAAATGCCCTGGAGGAGCCTGAACCTGCACCTCACAGCTCTCAGCGTTATCTTCCTAACACAAACCCTGCCTTCTTTTACTGTACTCACCAAACGCTTTTATTCATTTATCCCACTTAGTTCAGCAAATTATGCCCACTGCAGTAAAAAAAAAATTCCCATTCAACATGCATATTTTAAATAGTGCCTATTGTGTATTTAGATGCCCCTGTTTCCTCCAACTACTTGAAAAACGGATCGCTTTGGGAACTGATGGCACTCACTTAATTCTCTGCTGTCGGGTCTCAACGCACGAGAGACACAATCAGTCACTCGGTTAATGACCTTTATAATGAATGTCACTCGCTGAATCCATTCTATGCCATTATCTCTTTTCGTGCCTGGCTCTCCTGTCTTTGAACGGTTTTTATCTTCCCAACAACCCGCTGCCCTCATCTTCCTCTTCAGCCGTCGTCTCAAGCTGTTTGTTTCCATTTCTAACTCATCTCCCACTTTAAACATTTTATTCAAGCTGCTTTTCTTCTAAATTATCTTCTTTTTTCCTTCAACATGTAATCTTAACTCCCATTCTTGAAGCATCAGTCATTTCCTCGGCGTTTTATCTCAGCAGCGATTTCTTTTGCCGTCACTTTCATTGCATTTTCTCCCAGCTGTCCGACTCGCTTTACAACTAATTGAGTTTGCATTTGTTTTACTTTCTCTCCTCACGAATGGCTCTTAAAAAACGTCAGACTGTTGTGCCCTGCAAATCTTTAATAGGGTATTTGTACACTGAAAAACAGCACAAATACTGTGTAATAAACAAGGACCAGCTACTTATTCTTGTATTTAGACCACAACAAAATTTAAATAACTAATTATTGTTTCTCAAATGGTTTTCTTTCGAATTTTACAATCTTTGCTCAAATTCACAGAATAAAAAGGACAAAAAAAACAAATAAATAGAACATGGAAATAAATTCTTGCCTTATCAAAATAATTGATGTAAAACATCGATTTTTTTTGGAGTCCTAAGAGAGTTTCAGTGTGCTGCATAATTAGCTCCATAACCTTTACACCTGGCTCTGCGTCTGTGTTCATTCCTGCCTCTGGCTACTTTACATTCACATCTCCTCCAAAAATAATTTCAGAAATACATGATGCAAAATATTAGACTTGTTTCCAAAATCTGTGCACCATCCTTTCATATTTTTCTGTCTACTCATATTTTATAATTTTTTCTTTTTGTAATTGTTGACTGGTTGCTGTAATGCCAATAAAGGTATAGTTTTATTTTTCATTGATGGCCATTTTAGAATTGGCAACAATGTAAATTAAAGCAGATACTTTTTTCAGAACCTGCCCTCCTCATATGCCATGTAACCTTTGTGAGCTGCTTGTCTCACTTCCAGAACGAAAACTTTTGACTGACTCTACAGCATCTAACTGTGACAGAAGTATGAATAATCTTTGGCTTACATATACAAAAAAAATTGAAGTTTTTGTTATTCAAAGTAAAATATTAAAGAAAATCTCTTTCTGCTGCAAAGAGTTCAGGTGTGCACTCTGCTTTTGTGATGTGTTATTTTAAAGAAACTATTAAAACAATATATTTTGTGTCCATCTTTGATTTCCTGTCTCTTGTCATTTTGTCCAGCCTGGTTAAAGATCACAGTCTACCCTTTTTGTCTTTTTCTCCATTTATAAATCCTTCTCTTCCCACGTCGCTTCCTGTCTTGACTTTTAAACCCGGCCCATTTATAAATGATAAAAAGTAGCATTTGCTTATTTCAAGCATTTTTCTTCTCGAGCCTCATCCGGTTAATGTACTCTCTGTGTGGGATCCGTCTCCTCTCCCTATCGGCAGGATTAGATTTCTCAGTCTAACATGCATATCTACTTTATCACACCCAAAACTAATCTGATCTCTGCCTACCGCATTTCTTCTCCAGCTTGCTCTGTGCTGCTAACTCCTATGTTGTGCTTCTACCTCCCCTGGTGTAAAAATACAAATTGCTTCTGCAGAACCAACAGATTTAATTTCTGTCTCTGTCCTCTCTTCTCGCCGTTCACCAGTTTATCCTTTCACAAACTAATTTAGTGCGGATCCTCGCTTCCGTCTCCCTGACTTGCGTCTCCCTTGCATCTCATGAATTTTTTCTTTGTATCGTTCAGCTCTGTGAGGCGTTGCCCCCTGTGTTACAGCGAGTGTAATCACATATCTGCCCTTTCTGTCAGCTTTTATCTCCACCTGTAAGGTTCATTGTCTGCTGGGAACTTCCTGAAACCACCGACTACTTTCAGAGCTAATAAACGGTGCACTGCTGTTTATGTCAGAGATGCAGAATATGCATTTTTATTTTAGATAAATGCTACTTCTGTTATGAATAAAAACCAAAATATTCTTGTTTTCTACGTTTTCGTAAGTTACCGTAACCTCATACATCACAATGTATGATAAGATTTTTGCACAGTGAGCCAGTAGGTTCTCTAAAGATATCACTCAAGGCAAAAATCAATAAATCAATTAAATATAGAAACGTCTCACATATTTACAGGATGTCCCATCATATAGAACAGTTTATGGAAAGATTGATGGCTGGAAAAGTAACGAGAAATTTCTTGGAGTGCAAATATCATTAGATTTTGGAGCCAGATAACTCCTCTAACACAAAACGAACTTATTACAACACGTCTCTAAAATAAAAAAGTGCTATGAGCCATCTGGACCACCAGAGCACAGCGAGAACACTAAAAAGAAGCAGTTGTTGTTAACAAGAAAAAACACTTTCTAATGGAAATATAACTCAAATCAATGTTACTTATTGGCAACACAGAAAGTGATGGAGTGAGCACTTTTACTTTCACTATAGATTCTCTATGCAGGAAATGTGTGTGAGTAAAGAGAGAGGACTTCTCCTCATCCAGCTTCTCTATTCAGAATACTTTTATTTATTTATTTATTTATTATTATTATTATTTTTATTTTTTTTTGCCTCCAGTGAATATGAAGCAATTGTAAAGTTGGCTTCCAAGAAACAACCCAAAGCTGAAGGACAGGAACATAACGCAGTTCATGCCAAATCGAAAACAAAAAGCTCCACTGTGGATGTTATTAGGGAAATATGCTCTGTTTTAGTGATGCTTGGGCTTTTTGTGTTTCTTTTTTTTTTTGTAAAACATATTGGCTGATCTCAGCAGATAGCGCCATTATAAATTAAATCAAAACAGTTTTCTATAAATGGTCCTCCTACACATTTACCCGTTGTAATTAATGGCAGCGACCAATTGTTATCTGAAGATGGTTAATTATTGCAGCTGCTTTTTGAATTTTACGTCAGAACTTTAGCTTCCCTTGTGTAGGATGAACTTGAAGAGGATTTTTGGGGCTTACAGCAAGTGTAAAAATGTAAAAGCTGACAGTCACATTATTACAAGGTTTACATGTTACAATTTTACAAAACTGAGATTTTCAGCTGCTTCTCTTCACTGCTGCTCTTACACTGTAATTAAAAGAAGTTATGGGAGCTGGAAAGCATCTTGCATATCAGAGCAGATACGCTGAGCAGAACCTGAACAGACGATGTGTCTGCCTGATAGCAGCTAGAGCTTTAGTTTTATTCAGTCATAGTTTATCACAAGGAGATTATTTTCCATTTTTGGAAGTTTCTGTAGACATGCAGTCTAGACTCCCAACAAAGAGGATTCATTTTTAACTGAACCTAACATTTTTGTAATTCAAACCAAGCTTATGCTCCAATACCAAACCCTAAGCCTGTATCAACATCAACAACAGCCCTTATGTTTAATATCTTTACATTTGACAAGCACATTTTGATTGTACAGGAAGCGTATCTGACGATGGTCATGAATGTATTCGACTAAGTGGAAGGTTAGAAACCAACTTTTCGACCAGTTTTGCTCTTTGGCCAGCAGACATCCTCTGAGGTTTGGACTCACTAATATAAAACACCACAGCAGCTGTTTCATTCCCAGTTTAGATTAATTATTTAAGAAGGCAGATGTCAGGTCACGAGAAATTTGCAGGCGCTTAAGAGCTGATTTTTTTTTCTTTTCCAAAGACTCAGTCAGTGAGTGTATTTCTCTTTTGTTTCCTTATAACATCAGACTTTTCTGTAAAATCAGATGAGCCCATTTTGACCTAGTTTGGAATAATGTAGAACATGACATTGTCAGGTTTTATTGTTATTTTTGATATTTAAAACCAAAATGAAATTCATTTCAAAAATATGTTTCCATGCAGATACGTTACTCCGGTGTAGATGCTGATGCTCCTACAGAGCCGCTGCCAGAAAACGTTGAGTTGCTCAGACGAGCTGTAGTAGAATGAGTTTAGGATGCCTGCACTGCCACTGTATTGGTAAATCACATAACACAGAATTTAGTCATTTTATCAGTGAGGACACTGAACCTTAACCAATCAGATGGGAACATAAACAGGAAATGGAACAGATTTGCCACTACTGACAGGTTTGAAGACAATCATCATTCTCACCGTTTGCCTCCGAATCCTCATTAAAGGCTCAGGTTAACCCATTTGTAATTCAAATGTGACTTGTTCCAGAATGTCAAAATCTACCAAAAATCGCTCATCCTGTATTGTTTCTACTAATCCCTGATGAACAGTTTAAGGCTTGTGTCTCAGAGAAGCAAAACCTTGCGTTATGTGAAATCAAACATTGCAGATCTATATTTTATTACCCATTTGGGTTTTTGTTGCCTTCATAGAAATGGTGGCATCTTTAAGCTTGGCACAAATAGATGAAGAAACTGTTAATGATTAGGTGAGTTTTCCCTCAATGTGGATAAAAAAACTTTTAAATAGGTGGCATTATTGCCCAACAATATGCGTCTATAAGTGACCGCAACGAAAAGACCTGAACATAGTTAAAGCTCTGACACAACAGCAATACATCTACGGGCTTTTAAGCCTGGATTGATGCTTGTTGAGGTTTACATACATTAAAGTTTTATTTAATTCCTTGCTCACCTCTGGGGATCCAACTGGGGATATTTCAGAGAGTAAATTACAATAAACCATCTAAATATCTCTTTTAAAGGGTTAAATTCTGACTAAGTTAAGGCTAAATGTGTTTTGTTGTCACCCTGATTGATTATTTTTTGTCTGACTTTTGTATTTTGTGCCTTGTGTTTTTGAGTTATTTTTGTGTGAAAGTTGATAATTATTCTACATTTCTAATCTCCCCAGTTTCTTAGACTTGTTCCCTGCTGTTTCCAGTCCCTTGGTCTCTGCATTTGGGTATTCATCAAAATTAAAACGTCACCGCCACATCTTGCTTTCCCACAAGATGAGAAAACAATTTTTTAGATTTTCTTTGAAGTTAGGTGTAGGTGTAGGCTCTACACTAATCTCTTTTCAGAGCTTGTGTGCTGCAAAGGGACACCTGCGCAGTTGTTCACCATCAAACCTGACTCAGATCTGATGCCGACTTCTGTTTCTGACTGAAAAAATAAAAATAAAGATACGACTCCCTCTGTGGAAAACCAAGGTTTCCAAGTGTTGATGAAAACCCCGGGCAAGCTCAGTTCCTGCCTGTGAGAGCGATCCATAGAGTTTCAGGGAAAAAACCGAATCAAAGAAAGGATAAGAGGGGGAAGGGGTAACGGCGGGGCCGGACGGAAAACCGAAAGAAACACAGAGCAAACAAGGTTAGTAGATGTCTGGAGATTTCTAGGAGTTGCAGAATCAATTCGTCCCTGACTATTCCTCGTCATCCCTCTTTCTTTTTCCTTCTGTTTGCCCCGGGGCGGTGAGGAGACGCTACAACTCCCGACACCTACGCAGGAAGAGCTCAGCAACAACAGACCGGGCTGATTTCCCTTGTTCTTGCTCACCCCTCTTCATCCATTTCCCCCGGAAGCTTCACCTCTTTATTATTCTCACTCAGTCCATCCGTCTCCCTCCATCCACAACTAAAACCGTTGTCATACTCCACCCTCTCCTTTCAAGCCGACTCCATTAATTCTCAATTTTTCTTGTTAAGTTTTTGCAAAACATTTTTTTTTTCTTTTTAATATTTATCACTTTATTTTGCAATTATTCTATCCCCTCTGTCTTTATTTGTTAGACTTAAATCTTTTTTAAATAATTAACAAATCATAGTTTAGGATTTGGGAAACACCCAAAAGTTAAAAGGTTTTTTTACTTGCAGCAGGAAGTGACATGTTATGCCATAAATTCAACATCATGTCACTTCCTTCTCCAATAAAACACAGTGGAAAAAAAAACAAAAAAACTTGACCTTAGTGTTGCAGCGTTTCAATGTATTGCTAGTTGCGTTTAGCTTGGTTTCAGAGCATTAACTGGGAAATCCCACTGGTTCCCGTCAATCCCAGCTCCAAGCTCCAACTTCCATCAAATTATTTCCATTCACTGTCATAAAATCTACCACTTTAAAACATTCCCACATCTCTTCGTGACTCATCGTTTTTAAGTCGCTGCCCGTCTCATTTTAACTGAACTCACATTACCGGTCCAGAGGAGCTCCGGTCTGGAAATCTGAATCCTGTCTGGTAATGTTTTGGTGGGATCCGCCCACACACAGACCAAACTTTTTACCGCATTTCTTACCCGGTAAATAACTTTTCTCTCCTAAATCCGATTATCTGAAATGATCTCCACCTCTTTCCTATTTTCCCTAATAAAGATTTTATTACTTCTTCTCCCTCATGTTCCCGTCAGCTCTACTTCTCGGATTTCTCTCCATCCTATAAGCTTTCCTGGGCTCCTTCATCTCTCTTTCACTTTGTCACTACACTTCTCTTTCTGCTCTCCTCATTTCTTATCTCTCTGCTCATCTCTTCCCCTCCCTCTGTCTCGGTGGGAGGCTGGAAAACGCTCCGTCTCGCTCATGAAAGAGAAGTGCCGCTTCCTTCTTCCAGCTCTCTTTTGACTCGAAATAAAAAGAAATGTAAAATATCCCCCAGACTCACATATAGTCGCACACAACCTATACTCCATACTCTTTTATATCAAGTCAATGGCTGAGGCAATATAAAGGGACAGAGAAGAGGGATGATGTCTTGAAAAGAGTTTGGTGTATTGGGCAAGGTAAGAAAAGATGCAACAGCTTTTGTGTCTGGGTTAGAGCAGGCGAGAAGATGACAAATTAAAAAATAGCAACTGCCTCTCTGCGTGTGTGTGTGTCTGCGTGTGAATGCCTGTGTGTTACAGACGAACTAACAGGTAGTTCGGGAGGAGGAATGGCTCCCGTGAGGCTGAGTGTGTGTGTGTGTGTTTTCATGTTGTTCGGCTCAACATGACAAAAGAGAGAAAACGGAGTGGATCAGAAAAGAAGTCAGTGTGGGACAAGAACAAAGAATCCCTGACAGTCTGCGTTACTTTACCAGAGCACACTTAAAGACTTAAAACAAAAACAGACGGATGCACTGCCTGCTCTTTATTTTCATCGTGTCTTCAGCTTCTACATCAATAATGTGGGAGCAAACATTGGTTGGTTTCTACCTCTAATGTCTATGTATTTTTTTTATTAAATCAAGTAATTCAAATGCCTTCAAGTTTTCAAACATTTATGTCAGGGTTAGTATATTGAGAAAGAATATAAAAAAATGTACCTTTGGTTTTGGGTAAAAAAAAAAAAAAAAAACAGTTAAAAAAATTAAAGAAAAAAATTATAAAATTAATTGCAAAAGTTTGATTGTGATTTTTTTTTTCATTCACACAGAACTAAACTCTGTGCTGAAACACCCACAAACAACCAACATGATATTGGAGCTAAGTGTATTTCAGCTCGTTGCAAAGAAGCAACAAAGTTTTTGATGCCATTAAAAAGATCCTGTTAATATTCTTGGAGTGCAAAATAGACCCTCAGAATGCTACTGCCACCTCCGTGCTTCACAGTTGAGCTGAATCTTTGACTCTTTGACTGACAGCTGCAAATACGTTATGCTTTAATGTATTCATTATTTAAACTTTGGCTTCCTTCTTAGTTTCTGCTTTCTTTGTCCATATTGATTGTGCCTTTCATCTGAGCGATACAGTTTGGGAAAAAATGTGAACAGAACTTTGTGCTTCAACAATAAATCCAATTTGTAATTTAATTGGAAGATATTTTCCCTGAAAAGTCTGGTGTGTTCCGAGATACCAACCTATTCAATGAAGCTCTCCCTATTCTGACAAGAAGACTGGTCAAATATGCAGCCGAAATGGTACGAGGGACAATAAGAGTGTTTTTATTATTTATGGGATTAGGTATAGCTGAAAATCAGCCCACGCTCAAAAAATAAGGGTCACTAAATCACTAAAAGGCCAAAATTATATTATGTCATTCATACACATGATGGTCTGTACAAAAAGTTCACTGGAACTAAACATGCTAAATATGACCAGTTATATGGTTCTGGTTACAATGACCTTCAATGTTTATACGCATTGAGCCTTGATTTTCACTACTGCTGCTGCAACCCAATGAAGGTCCAGTTTATAGCCAAGTTCACACATCCTTTATAGAGTCCGATGTTTCATTGTAGCAACCAGTTAATACAAACCATGTAGGTTGGGGAGTGCATGGAAAATCGGAGGCGGTACAGCATGTTCTGCCAACCAGAGCAGTCAGAACCAACACATGGATATTATAAAGGTTCAATACCAGGAGAGAAATCTGAAATCGCTCACATTTCAGAGTTTTCTATATCACAGATCAAGCTGTGCCTGCAACTCTTTCTTTGCCCTCATCCACGACTCTCTCCATCCCACTCACCGGTGTAGTCTTCACGGCAGATGCAGGTGTAGCCTCCCTCTCTGCGGGCACACACTCCTCCATTCAGGCAGGGGTTGGAGTAGCACAGGTTGATCTCCGTCTCGCAGTAATCGCCCGTGAAGCCCACCGGGCACCGGCACCGCAAGCCAGCAATGGGATGGATCGGGCGGAACAAGATGGAAGGCGACGAGATGAACGGCGCCGAACTATTGAAGCGCAGCACTGAGATGCACTTCATGTAGTTCTGGCAGGGCTCTCGCAAACACACGTTGTCATCGAATGGGAGAACCTTGAACAATGGAAGCGGAGAGAGGAAAGAGAAAGGTACTTGAGGAGAACAATCCATCCAATGATGGTCCACAGACCATCATTGCTCGGTATGCTAGTTGCTTTCATCCCAATGTGTCAGATGCCTCTGTTAGCTGTGTCGCTGTAGATATTCACCGTCAGCGGGATCAGGCCTCTGCACAGTTCATGTTCTCCCTTCCAGCTTTTCAGTTGTTATCTGAACTTTACAATTAAACCAGAACCGGCCGACCTCCATCTAGCTCAGACTTCGGCCAGCTTTGCATAAGCGGGAGCAGAGTTTGATGGAAACTTTAATGGCTCTTTTAATGGATATTCCTATGAGTCATAAAAAGCAGTGATAGAAAAATTAATACTCTTCCCTTGTGAAGCCGAATCAATAAAATAAAGCATGTTCCATTACAAACCAAGACCTTCAGCCAGAACCCCAATCACCGCTCAGCACTTTCTGTAAGTAACAATGTACATGATGTGTCGATGTAAAAAAGACTCTCGGATGGATGGATGGATGGATGGATGGATGGATGGATGGATGGATGGATGGATGGATGGATGGATGGATGGATGGATGGATGGATGGATGGATGGATGGATGGATGGATGGATGGATGGATGGATGGATGGATGGATGGATGGATGGATGGATGGATCTCAGAGTCTGGCTCATCAACTTTCCATGTATTTCTAATGTTTTCTAAAAGTTTATCAATTAAAACCATTTTATCTTGTCAAAATAAATCTCATGATTAATTTGATTACTCTAAATCTCCTTAGTGCATGATCCATACTCTACTGGATCCTCAGCTGCATCTGTACCTGCTCCTGTGTTGGTGAGGATGAGTGTTTGCAGTTCTTCATCGTCACTGTGTTTGTATGGAATAATGCGCCACGTGTCATTGAGAAATTTTCACTGCCACTTGGTTTTTTATCCAGATGTTGGTTATTTATGTTGAATGTCTCTCTGTCCTGAGACACTTTTGATCGTGTCCTCTGCCTGTCCTGTTTTCTGCAAATCTGTGATCACTTCCTGTCTTTCATGTGCAAATATCTTCAGTATCTAAGGACAGATTTGCTCTCCATGGAGAGCCTTTACTCTTTGATGTTGGGTTTGAAGCTGAATCTCCACTTGTGCACTTTAAATTGCCAAATGATTTGTTTTTGATGTACACTTTTAAATTGTAAACGTTATTTGTTCTTTTTTTATTCTTTTCTAAAAACAAAAGTATTAGATTAAGATGGATGGCATTAGCACCTCTCCATAAAATTCCTTCACTACATATTAGAAATATTATGCCGGGAATTCAATGGTATGAGGAGACCTTTAAGTAGCCTGTCACTAAACTGTGTAAGATCAAATAATTTCCAGAAACCGACCATCTTTTTCCTCATCAGATCTGGTAAATTAAATAAAAAATCAACTTGAATTCTTAAACTCAAAGTTCTTCTTTCTTACCCATGAATTGGCAGCCATACACAATTCACAATGCATCTCTTCATTTCACTTTAGAAATGTTCTTCCCTGCAGATTTCACACGTTCACATGTTCAGATCTGTGTTGGTTTTTTTTTGTTTTTTTCGGTTCTGTGTGCACAGAATTGCTCAGGGCTGTGTACACGTGTAGATAACTGATGCCCAGTGTTGTGTGCAGGTATGTGGATTTCATGCATGGTGACATATGGTGGTGTTATTTGTGTAGTCTTGCGTGAAGCCATATGGCTGCTGTGTGATTAGCATCTGGCTCGTGTTACTGTCAGTTCATGTCAGATATTCCTGAGATCCCTCTTGGTAAGTCAAGAGAAATCTGAACTATTTGAGTTAGGTGCTGTAACAAACATTCGTTCTTCTCGACAAATGAGTAGATCATCTCCATTAAAGCATGTCAGCACATGAAAGCATTAAGAGCTCTACGACTTCCTGGTAGAGAGCTGTGCTAACTTTGGACGTGATGAACGAGAAACTTGGATGACGTGCATCTGCATTCTACCTCCAAATTCTTGACCCTTAACTTCCAAAAGAAATGTACGTGTCACCTTCTCCTGAAAACAGTATTTTTGTCTCCTTTGACATTGATCCCAATGCTGTCTCTGATTCAGGAGAGACCTAATACAAGTAACACCACAGGAACATGGCTTTATTTACAATTTTCTCAAGGCTACACGTATCCCTGTGGTGCCGTATTTTCCTTCTCTCCACTCTACCTTTGGTCCCTCCTTGTGGATAATGACAATGGCTGTCTATTTGGGCAGTTGTCAAATCAACCATTTTCCTTGCATTTCTGTATTGAAAATATTTTTTTATTGGGGTAATGTAAAATTCAGAATTTTTGCAAGCCATAATCATAATAATGAACAGAAATAAACAAATAAATGTGCAATTATACATGTAGCAGGTTGAGGTTCACATTTTCAACTGAATTACTGAAATCCCTTAACTTTTCGGTTCTTTTTTTTTTATTGTGGTGGAGCTGCATATTTGTGTTGTTTGATTGGTAAAGTTTCTGCTTATTAGGTTCTATTTATTTCTATTTAAGTCAAAGACATTTCACTAATACCTAAAGAAAGAAAGTCAATCTGTACAAAAGGGCATGATTGTCTCCTTTAAATGTATATTTGTGAATCTAAAAATAACTACGAAATTGGTAAAAAAAAAATATATATATATATATATATGGTTAGTAATAAACTTTTATCAACCTTTTCCTTTTTGAGATAAGCTTTATTTTGTTGTAAATATATATTTGTAATCATGCTCAAGTAAGACACTAAGTATTGTTCAAGATAAAAAATATATAAATTTGTTGTTCAGTAAAATGGCTACACAATGGCACTTCGGGTTGAATAAGGACACAGGACTAAGTGAAGCAGCTACTTGCCTGTTGGCTATGCATGAGCATCTCTGTGTCGTGTCTTAATGTAAACAAACCTCCATCTGCGTCAGCGACGTCAGTCTGGGCCTGTTCAAATACAGCTGCTCCTCCAGCGTCTCGGAGGGGAAGAAATGGCCGCCCGGCAACGCGGCAGAGAAGCTGACGTTCAGAATGCGTCCCGGTGTCGCGTCCAAGTCCGGCTGGATGTTGAAGATGAAAACGTCCTCGACGGGCACAGAGAGAACCGCGGACACACCCTCCAGGAAGTTACCGAGCAGCGGGGAGAGGAAGTGCCCCTGGGACATGTTCTGCAGGCGGACGGTGACGCTGCTTCCCAGCATGTCCTCTGTGATGATGAGGACACGCAGGACACACTGGGCTGAGATGCTGTGGACGCCGTCTGAAAAGTGAAGAGTCAAGAGGGGAAAATTGTTGGTGTGAATGCAAATCTGTTTTTTTTTTTGTTTTTTGTTTTTTCAGAGCGTCTGTTGGCTGCTGGCATATTTTAAAACATGCAGCTAAGACCCAAATGCTGTTTAATAAAGATAATCAAACAAAATAAAACATATATCACATAAATATTTATTAAAAAATACATATAAGCATCAATAAAAAAAAAACTAAAATGTTCACATAAAATAAGATTTAAAATACGTGCACAGAGAAACACAATACTACTGGAATTAAATACCAATAAACAACATGTTTGTTTTTTTTCATAATTCCAATCTTTCTAAAGTACAGGCAGTCTTTATTTTAATCAACTTGTTCCTCAAATTGGTGAAACAGTTGCCTCCGTTATTGTTTGGTTTTGCAAAAAAAAAAAAAAAGACATTAAACAGTTAAAATTGCAATAAACTGGTTTTGAATGTACTTGAGTAAATATATTTGGGCAACATCTAAAGTGATGAATACCACATGAAATAATAGCTGCAGCTAAATTACATGTATTAATGTGGTCTAAAAACCCTCCTGTGTGTTTTGTGTGACCTAATCCAGGACAGCAATGAGAAAAGAAAAACAGACAGAGAGAAATGAAAGAGCAACAGACACGAAATATGCAGTGACTGTAATACAATAAAACAATTGCTCACTGCGTACTCCACTTGTGTATGATCATAAATTACAGATACATACATTCATGGTAAGAGAGGCTGCCAGCAAATTAAATATTCGGGTAATGGCTGCTGTTTTTAAAGAACTACATTAGCCACAAAACCCTCAATAAGCCCATTTTAATTAAACTGTCAAGATAAATCAAATGTGATTGACTTTTTGCATCTATTTTCACCAGAGCAAATTTATATTTAATCTTCTTGAATCTGTTTATTCAAGTAAGAATAACTTTGAGAAAAGTTGCATTTATGGGTCATATATAATTAAAATAGTAAGAAATCAAATACAGTGACTGCTTTTGGAGAAGTAAACGGGCAGGGAGAAACGTATCCTTCTGAACGATCCCATTTGTCACGTGAGGAAACGTTTCTATGCTGTGGGTGTTACAATAAAATCATCCAACTTCCAACCTTTGGCTTCATGCAATGTCTACAGCAGTCAGAATCAAAATGTTTCTGATTTTTAATGACAGCTTCAGATGTCACTGCTGGTAAATCTTTATCTCAAATTTCAGATGTGGTGAATAAGAATCCACAGAGCTTTTAAGAAAATGGACAATTCCAGAACCATCAATGTAAACATGAAATTAATCAATTTCACATCACAGCATAAATATACTGTATTAAATATTGTTGCGAGTGTTGGAAATACTGTTGTAAATACACTCCGCGAAAGTTTTAATAAGTCACAAAGATGCACAAAACAATTATTTCTCATTACTTCCAACACCAGTCGCGCTCCTTTAGTTAGAAACGGTTCATCATTGACCTAAAGCTACTTCATCCACAACCTGTGTTTCATCATCAATACAGAATACACAGCAGGCTGCAGCTCTGAGTGTCTGTAAAGCAATCCACTGTGACAAAGGGGTCGCACCGACTGGAGGAGGTAATTTCTAACAGTGCGGTGGTGACTTGGTGTTAAAGTCAAACAAATAAAAGGCAGTAAATCTTGAATGAATGAGGAATGCGGCAATATAAGAAAAAAGGCCCTGAAGCAGGAAAACATACTACTGTGATGAAGGAAAGAGAGGAACATGGCAGAAATTGATGGAGGGTGAGGGGCAGAGGAAGAGACGGACACAGAGGATCAGGAGGACAGAGAGGCAGCGGAGGATGAAGGACAGCAAATGAGGTTTATTAAAAAACCAGGAAGAGGGAAAAGCACGCAACGGTGAAGGAGCGGAGAAAAAAAAGAGTGCTTTTAAAAAAATAATAAAAGACATACTTGTCAATATATGAAGAATAAAGAAACCAAATACTTGTTTGAATATTTTTGTCAATTACTATGGACTGAAACTGTGCAAACAAAGGCGGGAAAGGAGAGATTAAACAAAAAAAATACAAATATATATATATATACAAATAAAACCACTGGTCAGAATCACTGAAACAGGAGGAAGAAATGGAGGGAGGATGGGAGAAATAACACAGGAGTACAAAAGTGGGGGGTTGGGTTCGGTGGCAGCTGGTTTGATTACTGGATTACAAGGAGCCTCACTGCCTGCTGACCCCCAACACACACACACGCACACGCACACACACGTTCAAAACCAAATGGCCTTCATAATACATTTACAGCAGGAGGAAGAGCAACTCTACAATATAGACACCCACACGTAACAGACATGTTTATTCTGCTCATGTTAAATGGCCCAAATTATTTATTACTAGGCTGAATCCAAAAGCAAACAAAATCCAGTAATTGATTCTGATCCTTCTCTGTCATTAAAATGATCTTAGGATCCGTGACAAAAGCTGGGATAATCAGCTGGGATAAGCACCCGATCACGTCATTAAATACACTGTTAAATGCACAGTTCAGCCTGGAAGTGGTTACTAAACTCTGGTTTTACATCATATAACTGAGTTCCTATGAGAGGAGGTGCGTCACTTTTATTCAGGTAGAGCCATTTTAAAACTGGAGCTAACAAACTATGACTGGCTCATCTGTAAGGCAGCCGATTGCAGGCTTGTTACTAAGCAGATCTCTTGATTCAATGATAAAAGCTGATGTCATGTTGTTAGACTCCCAATGTTACATTATAAGAGGCAAAACTGTATGATATTCTTTGTAGCAAGCACTCAAAATATGTGGTGCTTGCTACAAAGCACCACATACTTTGTTTATTCTATATTTTTGCTTCAGTTTATGACTCAAATAGAAATGTTTGTATTAGCTTTTTAAAAAATGTGGTATTTTCAGTGAAGCTTTTCCCCCAAAAAACAAAAAATGATTCTTCCCACAGACACTCCAGGGCCTTGATGTGTTTTTTGTTTTTTTTTTTTACTTTGCCAGGCTGTTTTATGCACAGTAAGCATGGTAGCCTTCTGCAGTCCATGTGCTTGTTTTCAGACAAACAAAAAAAAAAGCAATCCCACTGCCAGACAAAGAGGAAATGTTCATCTGAGTCACAGCCTCACGGGAATCCTCTTTCAGAGGCTCGCTGCAGATACGTGGGGCGTTCAAGCGGCAAATTTTGACAAATCAACGGCATCAGGTCTCCTGGTGGTTTCCAGGGCAGCATTGTGATGCAGTTGGTATCACCGTTCCCAAGCAGCAACGCAGTCCAATCCCAACGTGGTTTCTTCCTACAAAGAGCTTGTGTATTCTCCTATTTTCTCATGTTAGTTGGTCTCTTTAAATTGCTTGTATGTGTGTGAGTGTGCAGGCACAGTTGGTTGCTCTGTGTTGCTGATGGACTGTTGATTTGTCCAGGTTGTACCCTGCCTCCGGCCCAATGACCGCTGCAGATAGGGACCAGCTCCCCGCCTCACCACCCAGCGACTCCGCCAGGATAAACAGGTTCAGACGACAAATGACTGGATGGTGACTTCTAAATTCAGGGAGATTTTATCAGACTTCAGAGCATTTTATGCCCTCGAGCTGCAATTCTAGCCTCTGACTGTAAACTAGATATACTGTACATCTGTTTCACGCCAAAACTCAGTGGAGTCTCATCTTTGGATTTTATTAGATTTTTGTTTATTGGACTGATTTTAGTTTTGCTAACCCTTTTTCAGCCAGTCAAAACCATTACTGTGTGAAGTCTTCTTTTTGCTTTACCTCCATGTCTTTTCTAGTCATGATTATTAATGAATTAGTGATTACCAGAGCCAGCATGTAGATTGGCATGAGATGTTATAGTTAGGTGCTCTCCGCTCGACCACAGATATCGAGTAAAACAGACATTTTCTTCAACATTTCCAGCTGCTGTAAACATGCAAATTGAGTTTTCCCCGTGAGGAAAACAGATTTTTTTTTTTTTGTGGCACACAAGTGAGGACAGGATCTCAGGAGACAATTCAAAATGTTGACCTGGAGGCCTATATTGTAACGTCTATTACCATTTTAATGTTTCTCCCCCTGACCTGACATCCGTCTCACTTTCTCCTGACACTATGTCTAATAAATGCTAAATGCGTATGAACTGTAAGAAGTTAAAACAGGCCAAACAGGCTAAGGGAGAATATTGCTTGACCCTGCTACGGTTTTTGTGGGGTTTTTTCGGTTTTTTTCGGTTTTGGTGTTGTTAGTGTAGACGTGATCGCCACCTGCTGGCACGGCATACGTACCACATTTGACTGCAACCCCAAAGACAGAATAGACACAGACTTTATTCACTGAGGAAAAAAATATCAGCTCCAAAAAGATGAAGCAGTGTCGGCGGAATCTTTCTATGCCATTCTTTAGTTACCTACGATCAAATCTTGTCAAATAAAATCTGTTTGAAAAATCATGTTGTGTTCAACATTTTGTTTGAGCTTTTAGACATTTGTTCAGTTCTGTTGCTGTCTGCTTTCAAGTCTTTTTCACAGCTATCTTTTCAGTTGCAGTAAAGCTAATCTGAGCAGCTGACATTAGCACAGGAACTTTCACACAAACCAGTTTGGAGGCCTGAGAATGAGGAGTAAAACCACCACAGGGCTGTTACAAGGTTTTGTGCCATGAGATCTTATGAAATTCGTTGCCAAAGGGGAGTTTGTCTCGCAGAGCGCTAAAAGGTTCTCCTCAGTATTTGAAGTTGTGCTTTAAGCTTCAGAACTTGTGTCTAAGATCCTTTCAGTCCCTTATCCACATGTGTTCTCTACTTTTATGATATCATGAAAGTTCCCAGCATGGATGAGGGTTAAAGTGGACCATCAATCATCAAACATCTGTTTAAACATGTAATGACCTTGAGCTGTAAAGGTAAAGGTAATAAATACTTAGTTACCTAAATAGTCCACATATCTATTATCTTATTGATATTAATTTTTGCATCCCAACACAGCCAGTAGATAAAAATCTTTAAAGTTCAGTTTTGCTTCTTGCACCTTCATGGTATTAATTTCTACCCAGTAACATGAATTTTTACTTCTATGTATTGTTGTGAAATTGTAATTATGAATAAAGTATGACTTGGAACATGGAGCAACACCGACTGTAATTTGCTTTCTTCGTACATTTGTTTTGCTTGGGGCTTTGACTAGGCAGCACATGATGTGAATGTTTTACTGCTGCATGTTAAAAACTCTTGTAATATTCTCCTGTGTTAAAGGGCTTCAACTAAACAGTTCATAATGTGGCTATTCAGGATTGTTGCAGGAGAATAGATGGGGAACGTCAAAACAACGTTTGCTTTGACGATGCAGATCAGCTCAGGTTTAGTAAGGCTTGGTGCGCAAATGCTGATCAGCAGAAGACTTTAGAACAATTTTTGCTGTATTTAACACTGAATACATTTGGACATTCTGCATGAGGACTCTGACACAGCTCAGCTGGACATGTGAGAAATTAAGAAGAAAGAAAATGATGTGATAAGATTCGCCTTTTTAGTTCAGTCGTCCTACTTGCATGCTGAAAACCCACACGGTCTATCATTATGTTGCTGCGACTTGAATGTTGTGAATTGTAGCATCAGGTTTTCTATTATCATCATTTTCCAACGCCATATATAGAAAGTCGTATTTTTCTGCTATTGTCCAGAAAATGATCCATCCCATTCCAGACTTTACAATACTGTTGCACATTTTCCTTCCCAATTTAAAAGGTCTATTCAGTATTTTGCAGCCAACCTCATATATATCCAACCTCTGAGTTGGCGATAAATTTAATCTAAACGGTCAGTACTGAAACTGACTAAACAGACATAAAAGCAAATATGCCTTTTTCATCAGTCAATAACAAGTCTGTTTAAGTGGCCAACTCTTCCTTTAATATTAGCCCATCAGATCGACCTCAGAGTAACATAAAGACTCTATGAAATGTGGATTGCTTTAGGTGAGGAGGGGTAATCCTCCCCTGAAGCCAGAAAGTCATAACTAATGCATCCGACAGCCTCCAATACATATTCACTTCAGTGTGCATAAAAACAATGAAACATTAATAACCCCCCAAAATTGAAAACCGAACAAATGGAAGGTTACTCTGACGTCTTTTGCACCGAGGGGAAAACAAAGCTTTTCGCCAATAACAACTTTGAGACACTTTTGGAAGCTTTTACTGCTCCTATGGGTTTCCTTCTGGCGTTTTCCCCCTGCATGTGTCCGCACTTCAAAGGAGGAGGAGAGTCGGGGGGTTGGCATGCATAGAAACTCTAAGAATAACCACGCTGATTTAGAATCAACGGCGACGCGTTCAGCCGACGAGCGAGCCATGAAAGAGTGAGGCTGCGGCTCCCTGAGACGCTTTTGTGGGGAGAAGCAGTCCCAGCGTTTCAAAGGGTTGAGGGAGTTCGGTGCTATCTCTCTGCGCCAGGTAGCCTGACTAATAACACACTCAAAGCTTCTTGAATGTCAGAACATCCTGAGCCTGCTGCCAGGAAATCTGAACGGAAATAGTGTATTAAGAAGCGTTCAGCAGAAAGGCAGGAAACAGCTTCAGAAATACTTAAAAAGTGGTCAACATACGTCAGAGCAAGGGGTTATTAACAAGAGCCCTGGCATTTTCCCCTACAGCAGGAAGAGGGACAAATTCAGACATGCCACTTAGCTGAGTTGTGATTTCAAAAGGCTTTCAATATTTAAATCAAATATTTTACGGTCTGAAGACAACTTAAAGGTACGTGGCCTTTGCAGGAGGGTTAAAAATATGAACTTTTTTACGTTTTGTTCTGTCACACCCACAAATCTCCCGACCGAAAAGAAGAAGAACATTACTGTGAAGCGGGAAGCAAAATGACAAAGGATTTTCATATTTAACCAACTAACAGAAATCAGAAACGCGTGGCGGACATTTGCATTCAGCGCCCTGCCACCTCTAGATAAAACGTAGTGCAAACATTTACCTTCAAATATCACATAGTTAGTAACAAGACGTAATTTCATCTCGGTGTGTTGACGTTAGAAGATTTCTTACAGAACATCTGAGACCGAGGAACACAGCAGACTGGTGAGAGATGAATTAGATTAACACATGCATGGTTACTTTAAAAGACATCCTTCCAGGCCTTGAAAAGCTCTGAAAACATTGTTCAAACCATCAAACTTCAGAAAACTGTGGCAACGCTAAAAACCGACCAACTCTGGAGCAGCCGCACAACTCAGGTGGGAGAATCTGTTAAAGAGACCATGTTTTAATCTTTCTTCTCACAAATCTGGACTTTACGGAGAAATGGTAAGAAGAAAATCAGTGTTCAAAAAAAGCGAAACAACTTCCAGTTTGCACTTTTCCACAAGCCACACAGCAAAGAAGAACATGCTCTCATTAGAGGAGACCAACATGTAACTATTGGGCTACAAAATGCAACCGTGACAGATTTTAAATATCCCTTATTTTCAAACCATAGGTTAAAAATCCATTTATATATATATACATAAAAAATAAAAAACAATTCCCTTCTCACCCTCCGCGGGTGGTCTGTTTCATCCTCTGAGCTCGGGTCCTCTACCAAAGGCCTGGGAGCTTGAGGGTTCTGCGCAGTATCTTGGCTGTGCCTAGAACTGCACATTTCTGGACTGAGATGTCTGATGTTGTTCCTGGGATCTGTTTTAGCCACTGCTCCAGTTTGGGGGTGACTGCCCCGAGGGCCCCGATGACCACAGGCACCACTGTGGTCTTCACCTTCCAGGTCTTTTCCAGTTCCTCCCTGAGGCCCTGGTATTTCTCCAATTTCTCATGCTCCTTTTTCCTGAGGTTGTAGTCACTTGGTATTGCTACATCCACCACAACGGCTTTCCTCTGTTCTTTATCCACCACAACAATGTCCGGTTGGTTCGCCATTACCATCTTGTCTGTCTGGATCTGGAAGTCCCACAGGATCTTAGCTCAGTCATTCTCCACCACTTTTGGGGGTGTTCCCCACTTTGATCTCGGGGCTTCCAGTCCATATTCTGCACAGATGTTCCTGTACACTATGCCCGCCACTTGGTTATGTCGTTCCATGTATGCTTTCCCTGCCAGCATCTTGCACCCTGCTATTATGTGCTGGACTGTCTCAGGGGCCTCCTTGGACAACCTACACCTTGGGTCTTGTCTGGTGTGGTAGATCTGAGCCTCTATTGCTCTGGTGTTTATATATATATATATATATATATATATATATATATATATATATATATATATATATATATATATATATATATATATATATATATATACACACATATATATATGTATGTATATATATATATGTATAAAATGACAGAAGGTCATGTTGTACACTTAATTTCTGGACTGTAGAGCCTACGGTGTCATAAATCCATTTCTTTTTTATCAGTCATGGTGGCTCAGCCTGTGAAGACTCACACTGCCAGGGTTAGAAGTTCAAATCCCTCCATGCTTCAGCAATGCTTCACTCATGACATTAACACTGCTGCTGCAGCAAAGGGTCTGACTGGAACGGTTTGCGCTCGTAAAATGGTAATGGGGCCGGATTAAAAGGAAATAAACCAAACGGGAAGATAGTGCAGCTTGCATGCAAAAAAACTAGGAATTAAATAAATAAATAAATAAATAAATAAATAAAAGAGTACAATCGGATTTACAGTGAACAAAAGCTACGCTGGTTTACCCTCAAACGTTCCAGACTCTGTCTAAGCGCCCTCAACCCGTTACTTCACAGGCTGCGCACTCACAATCACATGGTTTTAAATCCCATTTCACACTGTGTTGTTCAGTCTTCTTCCCCCTTCGCTCCTCCGTTGCTCGCTGTCCCCGAGAAGTCCCAACAAAAGGCGGCGCAGGGGAGAATTTTCAAAAACCCCGTGTAACGAATCCGGCGGCGTTCCCAGCTGCCCTCGGCTCTGTCAAATAAATGGCTGCCGCTGCTGCTGAACAAATGCAGCCACTTCTGAACGCGGCTGTTAATGGAGCTCAGAGACGGCTGCTGGAAGCGCTCACGCCCCAAAGGGGGGAAAAAATGACTTCCCTCCTAAAGACAGTGTGAAAGTGTGAAGAGTCAAAATAAAGAAACACTTCAGTTAAGGAAAGGCTGAAGAGAAAGAGAGAGAGAGACCATATATTAAAGCCTGTAGAATAACACAAGAATTAAAGTGCATTATGCATCATTACAACAATGCCCAGGCATCGGCCTGGCAGCGGATTTCTGTTTGCGGATTCTGCTGATTGCCAAAGTCTTTGCACCCATGGGATCTATGGAGTTTAACTTTATGCATTCTTATGAAAATAAAAATCAGAAAAGCTGCAAACAACAGCAACCTAAATTATGGTTTATAATTCAGTTCAAACCTAAAGTAAATTACTAGTCAACTGTCCAATCCTAGCAGTTACACTTAAAAGTCACTGAATCTTCCCAAGTTTCCAGCTTGAGTCACTTTCAGACAAATCCTGATGGTTATTGTTCTGCAGTGACCTGCAGTGACCTCTCCACTGAGCGCGTGCAGCACGGGGCAGCAGCTGTTAGCAGCTGCAGCTGTCCTCCTCACCTGCACCTGCCTCTGGTTGCATGCCATTCTCTCAGATGTGCAGCTTCAACAACAACTTTGCAAGTGGATTTCAAGTTTCCGTTACTCTTAATATCATCATGTTAAATATTCAGTGCCTTGCAAAACGTATTCATACGTATTCTAATTATGTCAGTGTATCTAAAAACAGAAATATTTGACATGTCCTCTTTGCAAAATTGGTCAAACACAGCTGGATTAATCAGAGTCTATCTATTGACATCAATATTCAAGTCTTGCCACTAGTTTTTAACTGGATTTAGGCTTAGCCTTTGACTAGGCCATTTTTAAACTTGAAAATCTAAGCCATTAGACTGCAGCTATGGTTGTTTATTTGTTAACAAGTTTATTACTGGATTTCTCTTTCCTGCTGAACAAAAGCAGACCCAAAGAATGATGCTGCCACCACCATGCTTCACCTTGGTGATTGAGGATGAATCACCAAGGTGTTGGTTTTCGGACACATACGGTGTTTTCAGTGTAAGCCATGAAGTTTCATTCTGATCTCATCTGACCTCAATATCTTATTCAACACGTTTCATGTGTCCAACATGGTTTTTGTTTGTTCTCAAAACTCTCTGTTGCTGTAAACACACACAGACTGACTGCATTTACCGACTAGAGACTTCCTGAAAGCATTTGGCTGCATTTGTTTTTTTCTTTAGTATCTTCAGAATGAAGGGGGGCAAACTTTTCAAAACTTTACAATCATAATTAATAATGAAAATAAAGTTAATCATTTTTAGCTTTACAAGAAAACACAGAAAAGGAAAACAAAGTTTTGAATTACACTAAAGCGGTAAACACACAGGGCCTGAGTGTTTTCTTTTATACAAATAAATACTAAAACCCCACAAACCCCGACAAACCCCTCAGAATCAATAGTCAGACAATAGTCTGCTATTAATAACAGTGCCTCTTTTGTGACAGTGGTTCATCATTTCAGTCGCATGATGATTTCACTGATACAGACTCATCTTATTCACCACCGGCTTCAAATGTGGACAGACATATTTGTTGCTGATAAACTCATGGATTACTTTTTTCCACTCCACACTTTACTCTTTGTTCTCTAAAAACCCTTTAACTGTAAGCATCTATTTTCATTTTTAGACACTTTCCTTATCTAAACTCAATCTTCTGTGGTATTTTAAAAACTCACCCAACCATATGTTCAAAAAGCTGCTAATGAGAAACAAACAGGAGACAAATGTTAAGATAAAGTAGCGGAGCACAGAAACAATTTAGCTCCTCGACTATACGGTAATGATTTATGTGAAACATTTGAGTTCACTTCATCGTTATAAAACGCTACTCCGTTTCTCTAATGATTTAAGTATGTCTCCAGGATATAGAAAAAAAAAGGGTAGTAGTTTTCCTGTTCCTGTTATGTGTGGATGCCTTTTTCATGTGAATTGGACCTAAAAGGTGTGAGGAGCAGCTTTCGGCAGCAGAGGTTCCCCAGCCTCGCTGCAAAGCTCTCAGCGGGGAGCGTGAATTTGTTACGCTTGAACTGTATGGAAACCATTCCTGTCAGAATGTTCATCCGTTCCAAAGCGTAAACTCGCCGCCACAGCATGCCCCCCCGCAGTATAAAGCTGCTGCATTTATCTCAACTTCCCAAGAATTATTCTGTCACTCAAATCACTTTGGAATGAAAGACGCTCATCAAGGAAACCTCTTTTTTTTATTTTGTGCAGGGCAATTCCGAGAAGATAATGACTAAAGCCTCCTGATGACAACGTAGGGGGGGGGGGATCCTACAAGTTCAGGAAACAAATGTTTTTCAGACAGACAGCCCACTTTACTTTCAGTGCCAGTGTAATGTCAAGCAATTACACATGTGACGGTGTAACATACATGACCCAAAACAACGACATCTTTGGCCTGCAGCTGGTTAAACGACATGGCATGAAATAAGATTAGCGCTGCTATAGGCTAATCCTATATTCTGTGTCAGAAACAGTCCTACACGTTTCTAAAACATTCTGAAGCGGAGGTGTGTGTCTGCTGTCGGGGAAGCGCGATGAAAGCAACAAGCTTAAAAGATGTAAAGATATATATATTTTTTTTAAATAAAAAAGCTGCAAATTTAGGTCAATGTGAAGACTCACCTGTGTCGCAGGTTTTTTCATTGTGTCATAGTTGCACACAAACTAGATGGCCTCATACACAACGATGTCTACAAATGAGTGTTAGAAAAGAAATAGTGCAGGTTTGATTGGAATACTTTTTTTTATCTGCTCCATCAGAGGATAAAGTTGAAATTTTATTTCCAGAATCATGATGCAACGAGCCCATGTTCTATTTTGTGATTTTGTGACTAGAAGATTGTTGCTCGGTATTTTAAAAGTGTTTATGCCTCAGATGTTTAGTTTGGTTTCTGTTTGCAATGACAGCGAAGAGCTCACAATTCTGAACTTTTCAAGTCAAAATCTCTGCTACTATTACTTTGGAGGATAAAGAACCTTCCTGTGAGTCAAAAGATCAAAATGTTTTCATCCGAACACGACTTTGACTTTGAGAGTCTCGTCTTCTCTGTTCGTTGTGGTTTTAAACGACACCACTACTGCAGCAGAACACTGAAATGTAATCGAGCATTAAACGTCTTGGATGGCCAGGAGAAAAGAAATTACGGTTCTTATCAGTAGCATCAACTGCAGGAGGCAAAAAGGAGAGCGACGTAAATGGAGGTTATCTTGTTATTGACCACTCAAAGCTCTTTACATCGAAAGCGTCGTCCATCCAGCTGAGCATCTTATCCTATGTACAACACTCCTTTTTCTCCCTGATCCATCAGAGAGGCCGGTGGACTCAGTGTTCTCGCCCAATGCCCTTTGACACGTGGACTGGAGAAGCTGGAGATCAAACCGGTGACATATCGACAAGAGAACAACCTGCTGCACCTCAGGAGCTACTGCAACTTTAATCTCTCCTCGTTCTCCTCTCCTTGTTTTAAACGAGAATGAAAGCAAAAAAACCAAAAAAAAACACTGCCTTCTCAGATGGACTTAATCAAGAATAAAAGCATATTCACTCGGGACCTGACCTCTCTCAGCTGACCCACATTAGACAAGAACCATCAGCGTGCTCACCCAGAAGACGGTGGTTAACTTCAGAGCGTTGACCTATATGTATTGTAAGTGAATTTTCTGTGCACTGATCTGTATCCAGGCTTGAAAATACTATATAATGTGCTCACCATCTGAGCTCTTGGAATACCTGGCAAAAAGCAGGAGAAAAAAAGAAAAAAAGCTTGAGCCGGGGTAGAAAAATAGTTGCGTAATCCGTTTTTCCAGTAAGCGCCGGATAGTACACGGAATGCTAACTCTTCAACACACGCGTTCAAGCTCAGGAAACTTTGTGTTGCAAATCTGGACAGAGAAGTCGATGTAAAAAAAAAGGTATAAAAAAATGCAGCATCAGCAATAACAGGCAAATCTGGGCACATCTAAACTTACAATTACACAATTACAATTATACTTATTTTTGCATCAAGTGAGTCTAACCAAATCACTAAAATTTATTTATTAACTTGTAATCATTACAGAAAATGGCTCATAACTTTTTTTTAATTTGCAGACACATACACCATTAACGGCTTTGAAGGGGTTACATCATCTGTTTTTTTGCTATTTTCCCGCATGGAAACGGATGCAATATTAATTTGCCCGCGTATGTTACGTAAAACTTGCCAGCAGCACACTTCAGCATGCGTTATTTTATACGCTTGTTAAGATGGATGAGAATGACAAGGACGTAAACATAAAATTCACCAAAGCAAATATTACAAGTACAAGTATTCGCACCTCTTATGCTTTGATTTCATTTCGTTTATCATTTTGTCAGATCACAAGCAGGCACTGTGGAGTATTTCACCGGCTGTAGAGACCTGCAGCTCTGGTAGGTAGATTTGGTGAATGCCACGAATCTGGTTGTTACCAAAAAGAGTCAAAAGGAGCAATGCTGTTGCAGGAGGTGTTCTCATCAGATGAAACCAAAACTGAATGTTTTCTGCTACATACATTCTATTGTGGTAAACCAACATTAGACAGCCACCATCTCAACTATGAGGTAGGGAGGTTGCAGATGAATGGAGTTAAATATGGGCCAAAAATGGAGGATAATCTGTTCTCCTTTTTATTCTTCTGTGGGACCATAAAGGGCATAATTTCTATTCTATTCTTCCACTTTACACTCACTTTGCGTTAGTCAATCAAATAAAATTCATTGCGGTTCGTAGACGTAACATGACAAAGAGTGGAAAAGTTCACGGCAGGTGAATACTTTTTGTAGCTGCTGGCTTAAAGCGTTCCCCTAAGACATTCCTGTCCCTCTTCGCCATCGCTTTGTGTCACCAAAAGCATCGGAAAACCCTGACTGCTTAACATAAATGTGTGAAAAATCGGAGTAAAGCTCCAGAGAATCAGCCTCAGTTTGTCGTTTTCTTTTTTCCTCCATCTGGCCCTCAAACGCATCCCTCCCATGAAAATTAAACCAGACAAATTGCTGCACGTACTTATTTTAAGCATTTAATTGCGCAACTTGACCCTCAAACAGAAGGAGAAAACGTGTCTGGGCAGACGCTGACGTTTGTCTCTTCTCTAAACGTCTTCTCAGACAAACGCTGACTGAAAACGTCCCCCAGACATGTTCACGCCACACCGACTTTGCCTTAACCTTCCTTCACCCAGAGACGTCTACTTAGGCACAAGTTTCTTCTCCCAGCAAAGCTCTGCTCTACATTCAGACGGCCAGCCACAGCCGCCACTGGGTGTCTGCCAGTACAACCAGCCACAGACTCTGCTGCTGGCCACTGGAGCTGGTGAGGGTTACTTTGCTCAAGGGCACCTTGAGCAGCTGCTGTTTGGGGTGCCAAGTGGTCTCATTACGGCCTCAACCCTAAAGCCAGCTTCATGTGTGTGTTTTTGTGGGCATAAACCCGCGGCTCTTTGCTCTTTGCGGCTCTTTGCACGACAAACCCCTCAGAATCAATAGTCAGACACCAACGTCACAAAGAGAACAAAGAAGAGATTTAGAGAAGGAAAGTGGACAGACAACACGGGCAAAGAGAGAAACAGAGGGAGGGAAGAGCAAAGGGAAGCACTTGAGAAAAGCACGAAGGGCAAAAACGGGAGGAAAGCAGTCCCAGCACTCTGGCGTGTGCAGATATTATTCATAGAGAAGATATGAATGCACCCTCAAGTGCGATCCAGAGCCACCTGAGAATACACAAACGCAAGTGATGCACAAAAACCTATACACACACACACGGCAAAAAAAAATCTATCTGCTACAGGAAAACACTGCTCAGAAACACAAATAAATAAAGCATGCCCATGTCTGCAAATAACACGGAGCGCGCAACCCTACACAACGCAGACACACACACAGGGAGGAAGTACTGTAAGCAATGAAATAAAAGAAAAAGAAGCAGAGAAATGTTGCGAGGAGACAGAACAGAAGGAGTCGGGAATATGTAGTTTAAAGAAACAGCCAGCGAGAGTTACTGTATGAGAGGATTACAGGCAGAGGCCGAGGGAGAGAGGGATAATCAGAGGAGAGAGGGATTAAACAGGCGAACACTCAGAGAGAAAGAGAAAATAGGTGAGGTGAGGTTTTTTGATGCCCTTAGTAATGCTCATAAAATTGCAATTCTCTACATTTTACTAATTTTCTAACATCTCAAATCTTATTACACGAACCAGCAGACATGGATTAAGCCTGTGTGAGTTTACAAAACTAAAATAACTGATGTTTGTCAAACAGCAGGAGGAGTGTGTTATGCTGCTAATCTAATTAAAACTATGATCAGAGAAATAAGCATTTAAGGTTATAGTTAAAACAGATGAATTAGAAGTTTGATAAAAAATGAAGATAAAACTTTGATCCACTGAAGAACAAATCTTCTATGGCATTCAGCACACACTAGAATGTTGATGCTTTGCATGGACACAAAAACGGGCAACTTTTCATAATCTTCTCCAATTGGACATTTAAATTACAAGTTTGAAAATGTAAAGAAATATAAAGTCATTTTAAAACAAGCCATACAAACTGATAAAGGCAAAACACAACTCTGTGGCATTTTTGAGCGGAAACAACAGAAGAATTGCATTAAACTAAGAGTAAAATTGGTAACACTTTATTTGAAGGAGGGTGAATAAGACTGTCATGACACTGTCATAAACATGACATAACATCTGTCATGAACATGAATAAGCCTTCATGAATATATATGACTGTTGTCATAAAGTGTCATTCGGTAAATTATGACACTTTTAATACAAAGTTGACATTATTCAAAATGTCCTTGTTATGACAACTTGACATTAACCAAGAAATCATTACTGATATAAATTTGTTATGAAAGTATTACTGATTGCACTTTAAAATATAGGTAACTTTATGTTATTAAAGGTCTATCTTGATGACGTGCAGGTAATTTATCACAGACAGAGCAATGAACTCAGTTAAGCATTGATATTAAACAAGAACAAATTATGAAGAAGATGAAGCACCTCTGGATATCCACAAAGGGATTTTATTTTTATCACGACTCTCACTGCTCTATTAGGTCCAAACTGTGTTATTTAGTGGAATGAGCAAAATCTGACAGAAACATGCTTTACAAAAACTTCTTCAAGTACGTTTCCCTTTTCCACTCTTGAAATAACAAAATTGCTCAAAACGTGTTCAATTTTTACATTTCTGCATTTGGAAATCAAGCCATCATTCACTTGCAGTGTTGTTCACAGAAGTAAGCTACAGCCAGGGGCCCTTCTTCTGTGCTCCAGTGTGAAAAGTATCCCAGGTGGGATGAAAATAAGACAAAAACGTAGGGAGCAAAATGCAGTAAGTCAAGGCCTATGAAAAAAAACACACATGTAAAAAAAAAGGTCAGGAAAGAGGGGGTAATAGATACATTAAAACAGAGAAACTTAGCTCTACAAATGCAGTGAAAGACAGAAAAAGGCAAGCGGAAGTGAGTCGTGAGCTGGGAGCCGACATGGAGACACAGATAACACACAGCAAACAATGAAAGTGACAGCTTTGCTCTGACAGTGACTCTGGCTGACTGTTGTTTCATTATAATCTCATAACTGTCACATCCTGGAGCGGCGGAGAAGGAGAGGAGGAATAGAAAAGGGTGAGGGAGGAAGGGAGTGAGGGAGGGCTTAATGGCTTCATAGAGGAGGAAAAACAGACTGAAAATGGAAATGGATCAACATGTGGCTCGTCTGACCTCTGGAAGAGGCGGATGGAAGCAAAGGCTGACGAATGTAAGTAAAGGTAAATGATGGAGACGTACTAAAGCATCTTGATCGAGACCCATCTCTATCTGACCATAAGCTCAGAGAGCGAGATGGTAAGGAGGAGCAGCAGTAGACGCTCTGTGTGCTAAAATGTTTGCTAAGCTCTACTAAAACTATATGTTTTGCATAGACGAGATCTTTTTGAAAACATGTATTTGTTGTGAAACAAAGGAGGAGTAAGGCCTGGCTGCTGCAGGCATAGGGAAGGACCTCTGCTGCCCTATTTTAAAATTTATTTTGTGTGCCAGAAACCTTTTTAGAGTGAAATGAGAAACTGTTAAAGAGGGTTTTTTTCCTTAACTGTCACTTTCTGACAGCAGTAGAAGAGACACGTGACCCTGACTATCAGCTGAGTCGACTACAGAGGAAGTACTGTACAACCAACATCGTCTAATTGCAAGTGTTGTTTTTCATTTCTCCTCACAATTTCTATGATAGAGATGCTTTGCCATCCTCTTGTTCGTGAGTTTAAGTTTTGAAGTGGATTTTAAAACTCCGTGTTTGTTGAAGTTTTGTCCTCTGGTTTGAAGTGCCAGGAAATTTTTAATAGAAATCCAGTAAAATCCTTATGAAGTCCTTCTGAAACAACAGCAGCAGACTGAGTGCTGCTCAATTGCCAAACTGGGTTGTATAAACTATTGTTCCACAAGGGATTTAAAAAAAAATCTTAATATTGACTTTTTTTTTTCCTAACTGAAATAGATTAACACAAATGAAGTTTTGCTTGGTTTTATATTCAGTGTGAGATTGCTGGCCCTAAAAATGATGAATTCATTTTAAGGCTTATTACACATTTTGGAGTTAATCACCACTCTGCTTCATAATCATTGTAATTTATGTATAAACTCATCTGCTTTCACAAAGTCATTCTATCTTCATCTTTTCTCACTCTGCTACTTGGATGATTAGTGAAGCAACTTCTACTAAACCTATTTACACACTCACTTATCTACTAAGACTGTCTACTTTCTCGCTAAAACTCGTTCACCGTCACTCACTCCCAAGTAATGAATCCCAAAAAAACCCCTCATATTTCATTCTCTCTCATTCACTTTCATTATGCTTTCCGCCGCTTTCTCATCCTCTCACACAGTATTTTCCTCGTTTAGTCGTGCAAAATGACACCAGAGTAAATATTAATCAACTGACATCTAAGCAAATGAAGCTCTTTTTTTTTAAATAAAAAAAAACTTTAAAAAAACTGTGTTAGTAGGATAGCAGGTCACACACAATCCCATGCAACCTCTCCGCTGAGCAGAACGCAAACAGAAAAACAATCACATCCTCAAAGCATGAATGTTGCTCTCCTTTTAATTTTCTGGAGCTTATTTGGTCTCCAAGGCTTTGATCACTGACAGCAGAGGATCTGTGAAGCTTTAGAGCTAAACCCAATAAGAGCAAAGGAAAGCTTCTTTAAAGGCACATTAAAGAAAAACAGATTTGAATAATAAAAAAAAACGTCCTGTTTGGTGGTGGTACATTTAAGCAGCTTGAAACTATTCATTCTCATGATATGACTGCGTTAAAAGTAAGTGAAGTCATAAAGGTTGTTGCCTTCGCAATGTTTTCTGAGCTGTATCATTCAAGCAGCAAACACATTACAATACTAAATTCAATGATAGTCAATTATAGATATTTGACCAATAAAGGCACTTAAATCTGCCAGGTAGAACTTTGTCATTTTATGCTATTATTTTAGCTTTTACAGTTTCTTTATTCAAATGAAATAGTTATAAGGCAATTTGGGCCACATTTTTTTCTCAGATCTAATCAATTAATTGTGTTTGCAGAGCAGTGAAATTGATCACTGCTTGTAAACACACAGCTCCATCCATTTCTCCATAAAAATTGGACATCCAAGTAGAAATTAAACAGCATTCAGATCACATGCAACACTGCAAACAAATTTGGAATGTCTAACACATAATTGTAATCTGGTATCACACATTGAAGAGTTGCAATATTTCCTACTAAAATAAGTTTTGATCACAGACAATAAAATCCTCGCCATGAGTCACAAAGAGCGATTAACTGTGTTTCCAGATAGAGTGACAGTCAGTCTTTATGAATTTGCATGACTTCATGCAAATCTTGCTAAAACAATTACCTTCTTCACTCTCTATAGCCCATCTAATGTTACTGTTAGAATCTGCAAACACAAAAGCTACTCTGGTCAGAACAAAAACAATTTTAACACCCATATAAAAAAAATGCTTAAAATTAACTATTACTATTGGTGGCCTCAGAATGGAAACCATTGCTTTTTCTGTTTGCCACAGTTTGAGTTGTTTATGTATTGTAGTGTCTGTGTATTTCTGCAAGTTTAGTAAGGCAGCTATTTTGTACTTAGCAATTCCAGATTTTGGACGATTAAAACCAAATTAACCTAAATGTTTTACTGTTTTTACAGAAAGCCTGTAAAACAAAGAAAGTTAAAGTAATATAAACCAAATGATTTGAGACACTCTGGCCAACTTTTGACGTATTTTGGGTAAAACCAATATTTATTAAAGATTAGGCTTTATTTCCTTACTGAATTAAGGGTTTAATTTCTTAAAATTGCTTAAGTGTGAGATTATTCTATTTCAAAACAAACAAACAAAAATACAAAAGTAGATAAAATACATTTATTTTACTGTCTGAATAGTGGATGGAGTTGCAATATATTTTTTCTGTTGGTTTACCAACAGAAAAAATGGTAACCAACATGTAATTTCAAGAGGGGTTTAAAAATGCCAGCTTGTGCTTTTACTAAAAGCATTTTCTTCAAGAGAAACTCAAAAGGTAACCCCCTCATTCTCCAGCTTTAGCATTTATCTTTTACTCCCAACCTTGCATAGCTGAAGTTCTTATCTTCACACTATTTTCTTTGCTGGATAAAGCTCTAGGGGCATCTAAATGAGCTTAACACACACACAGACACACACACAATTTCCAGTCCACATTTGCCACACATTTTCCCTTCACGGTCTCTTACCTGTGACAGTGATCAGCATGGGAGCAACCAGGGGCCTGTTGTTATCCAGTTTTCGGCTCAGTCGAATCTCTCCGCTGGTGTGATTCAGGAGCAGAAGGTGAAGCTCATTGCCCCTGTCGATGGTGTAATACAGCCTGTCAGACACATCAGGGTCATGGGCTGGTACTCTGCCAATCACCCCACTGGGGAAACTGTTGGACCGATTGGAAACAAAGTTGTTGAAAATGATTTGAAAGTCCTGCAGGGTTGGCCGATTGTCGTTCTGGTCCACCAAACGGATTCTGACGGTAGCCCTGCTCACTAGAGGTGCTGATGTGGCCTGGACTACAATGACGTATTCATTGCGAGCCTCATAGTCAAGATCAATGAGTGAGGTGAGCTCTCCTGAAAAGATGTCCATCTGAAAGATCTCAGGGATATTGCCCTCAACAATTTGGTACATGATCTGAGCATTAGCACCTTCATCCGGGTCAGTGGCAGTAATCTGGGCTACCACAGACCCCACAGCGCTATTTTCCTTAACCAAAACCTCAAAATCATCAGCAGGGAAGACAGGAGCATTGTCATTTACGTCAAGAACTGTCACCTGGATGTGGACAGGTGTTCTTTGAGGGGGCACCCCACGATCCACGGCATAGGCTGTGAGCTCGTAAAATGGCACACTCTCCCGATCCAAACGGCGAACAGTTCGTACAATGCCAGAAGTGGGTTCAATGGTAAAATCTCCATCTCCATCCTCACCATTTTGAAACGTGTACTGAACCCGGCCATTGGCGTGTGCGTCACGGTCAGTGGCCGAGATCTGCAGGACACTAGTGAAGGGGGGAGCATCTTCACTCACTGTCCCCTGATATCTGGGACTGAGGAACTGAGGTGCATTGTCATTCACGTCATTCACGTTCACTTCAACATATGTTGTGTCAGATTTCTGTGGTATGCCATTGTCTTTTGCTGTGATAGCTAAAGTGTAGGTCATTTGGTCCTCATAGTCAAGCTCTGCCTGGAGTGTGATCGCTCCTGTTGCCGGATCGATGCGGAACTGGGGGATGTTGTCTTCAAGAAAGTACGTGATCCGAGCATTTTCTCCTACATCATCATCCGTAGCACTAATCACAACCACTGTACTTCCTGGTGGCCTGTCCTCATTCACGCTGACAGAGTAATGGGCACTCTGGAAAACAGGTCGGTGTGTGTTGGCATCAGTAATGTTTATGTGCACCTGGCAAGTGTCATGGAGTGTTTGATCTGAGGCGGCAACAGTTAGGACGTAACGACGCTCCTGTTTATAGTCCAGTGGTAGAGCTAAGGAGAGAAGCCCCGCTCCTCCTGCTGTGCTGATAGCAAAACGGTTTCTGGTGTTTCCGCCTGTGATCTGATAAGTCACTGCACTGTTTACATCTCTGTCCACAGCCGTGACAGTCACTACACTGGTGCCAACAGCAGCATCCTCATTCAGGCGGGAATAATACTCCTTTTGGAGGAACTCGGGGCGATTGTCATTAACATCCATGACTGTAATGGTGACACTCGCTGTAGCAGAGAGAGGTGGCATGCCATAATCTCTGGCCTCCACACCAAAGAAATAGTGTTCCACAGACTCCCTGTCGAGAATCGAGCTGACAGTGACCCAGCCCGTTGCGGAGTTGATGACAAAGGGTGTGTCTGAGCCAGTCTCAGTCAGCCTGTACTCCAGCCGAGAATTGTCAGCTGTATCTGTATCTATAGCTTGGATGTGGAGGATTGAACTACCAACTGGGGCACTCTCAAGTACAGATGCTTGGAATGGTGTGGATACAAAGATAGGAGGGTTATCATTGACATCGGTCACCTGCACACTCACAATTCCAGTATTGTTGGAGAGAGGTGGCCGGCCATTGTCCTGAGCGCGAACACGGAGCGTATACTCCCGCTCAGATTCATAGTCCAGGTTTGCCACCACCTGAATTTCACCTGTTACGCTATCAATGGAAAACTGTCCACGGCTATTACCACTGATGATATTGTAGTGAACAGCAGCATTGCTGTCCTTGTCCCTGTCTGTAGCGCTCACACGTAGGATCTCAGAGTGAGGTCGAACATCCTCCTTCACTGCCACCACATAGCGCTTTTCGCTGAACTGTGGCACATTGTCATTTTCATCCAGAACGGTTATAAAAACTTTGACGGTGGCAGAGCGTGGACCTGGATCCTTCCCCTGGTCACTGGCCTCCACCTGAAGAGTGTAATGTTCATTTGTTTCCCTGTCCACAGATCCTCTGGTTGTAATTAGTCCTGAACGTGGGTCAATCTCGAAAGCAGCTCGTGCTATTGCAGCGGAGTCACCGATAAACCGGTAACGGATATTGGCGTTGGACGGGGAGTCTGAATCTGTTGCTCTCAACTGTAAAATTGGATAACCTTCTTCCACGTTCTCCCTAATTGTCTCTCTGTACTCTGACTGTTCAAATATAGGCGAATGATCGTTGCGGTCTGAAACAGTAATGGCTACCATTGTGGTCCCAGAGTGCCGAGGGGATCCGTGATCTGTCGCTGTGACCCGGAAATAATGCAGATCCATATGTTCTCTGTCCAGAATCTGAGTGCTGGTGATGAGGCCTGTGTCTGGATGGATGTGAAAATAGTCAGATGATCGACTGTTCATCAGTGGGGCCATTGTGTAGCTCACCCGGCCTGCATCACCTCCATCAGGGTCTGTGGCTGACATTATAATGACGGAGGTGCCTGGCGGCTGGTTCTCTGCCACCTGGACTTGGTAGTTATACAGTGAGAAATGAGGGTGTCTATTGGCTGCGCGTCTGGATCGAGACCATGGCATCAAAATCCTCCTCGCCTTTTCTCCCTGAGAGCTATCATCATCTGCCACTATTATCAGGCGTTCCAGGCTCCTCTCTCCCCTTGAAGTGTGTCTTTTCTCCCACTCAACCTCATCCCCCTCAGCTCCCTGGTGGCTTTCATCTGCTTGGGTTTCTCTCTTCCCTCTATTGCGATCAAACTGTGTGATGGTTGAGGTGCTGCTGCCCCTATACCGACCCATCCCTGCCTCTGCCTCACTTTCTTCCTGGCCGGCCTTTGTTACTCCCTTTACCCTTTCCTTCTCCCACACCTCCTCTTCCTCTTCTGCAAGTGGTTCCTTGCCTCCCGTCAGCCTCGTCTCGCCCTCCCCCACCTGTAATTTTCCTCCCCAAACAGCATCAGCAACAGCAGCGGACCCCTCCAAGCCCTCTCCCTCCCTTTCAGCACTCCTCTCTCTTTCTTCTCCAGTCCCCATCTGCTGCCTATCTGACTGTCTGACACCTTCGGGCTCTAATGGCTCTTGATCACTAGATTTTAATTGCATATGTGTGCCTTCACCTCGCTCAGTAGCTGAGCAGTCATTGGAAATACTCTCAGCGCACCCAAGATCCCCTTGTTGCATCTCGCTGTGCCACGAGGATTTTCCACTATCAGATTCCTGACCATGCCCATTACTCTCGTTACTTTCTTTCTTTTCATTGTTGTTATTGCTGTTAGTGTTGAATCTGCTCCACAAAAGCACATGCAGAGCTTCTTTTGGTGCCGAAACGACCTCCTCTGCAGAGGATGAGTGAAGCATGGTTACATCCTGCTGAGTTGTTGTATTAACTTGCGAGGAAAACAAGACGTTCTTTACTACTGGGTGATTAGGCTGCATAGGGAGAAAGGGATTATCTTCAGCAGCAGAGTAAGACGTGGCAGACACAGCACAAGGAGATGTAACTGGAAACTTAGCGGGCAAGAAAAGGCCTGAGTCACCAGTAGACTCAGCCTCTGACGTTTCCCTCACCCTTAGAGCACACACTTGGAGCTTTTCAGCTTGTTTAACTCTCACTGAAAAATGATCTACATCTGTCTGAATGAGTGGCGTAATGGCTCTTTTGTTGGGTAAAACCTGTCGGCCACGCATCTCTGCAATGCTGTTGAGTGCAAATTGGATGAGGAGATTCATCTGAGCCATGCCTCCCATGGGGGTCATAAAGAGAGCCGCCCCCATTTTTTTTCGGCCCAAACAGCTAAAGCAACCACCGGCAACCTCCCTCCTTCCTCCCTGGGTTTGACTGCTCTGCTGCCTGGATGCAGGCACTAATTTCCCCCGTGTCGGAGATGGAAAAACTAAATCATTATCCGGGTAATTAGACAAGTTAACGTGTTTGTTGACGTGGTCAACCCCTCCTCCTCTGAGATCATTTCCATCTGTACCATCACCCCTCCCTTCATCAGTAATTCTGGCAGGCTTGGGTTTTGTAAACCCACAACCAAAAAGGGAACTATCTAAGAAAGCCCCTCCTCTTGTCTTGGACCAAGCCACCTTTCCATCACCACCCCACTCTCTGCTGCTGTTTCGATTGATAACATTGTGCCTCCTTAAATAAGAACAATCACCAGCCCTCCTCCCCACACTAGCCGAGTTCCCCTTGGCTCCCCAAGCCATCCTGCTGCTGCTTTCCCTGTAAACTGGTTGCTGATTGCTTCTATAAATGCAGCCATTGTTGCAGAGATTAAAAGTTGGAAACTGACAGATGCAGTCCAGTTTTGTTGCTCTGACACAGTCTGAAATGCTACAAACTGTGTAACATCCGAAGATGTCATCTGAAGCGTCAGTATGAGGTAAACTGCATCCAGAAATAGGATGATTGCACCAGGAGGGAGTGGCTGTAAAGGAGCCAAGTAAAGGCTTGTTGGCTGAAAGGATGTGTTGCTTGTTAGGGATTAGACAGCGGACACGCCGTGGTGCTGAGAGTCTCTTCACCTCAGGAGCCCCTCTGCACACCTTTCCCCCTCTCCTCTCGCAACTTCCGGGTGAGCTGCGCGGTCCGGAGGCGTGCACAAAGGCTCTGTCAGCACCACGTTGGACGAGGTGTGGCCTCGGCGCCGACCACCGTTGCACGCACGTTTTAGTCCTTTGTACTGCCCTTTTCTTGCCGTTTTGAGCCGGCAAAGAAGTAAAGGCAGGTGAAGCGAGAGGTGAAACAACGCCCTGTCTCCCCATCTCGCCTCTCTCCACACCCTCTGCAGCGCCGAAGCCATCAGAGGTAGAGGTGCTCCTGGTGCTGGGGAGGCGATGAGTAAAAGGTGGTAGTAAAGGAGCCCGAGGGCGTTGTAATCCTCTCAGCCTCTCTTTCCGTGCCCCATCCAGTTGCTCTCCTCCCAGGGTCCCTCCTGCGCGCTGCGCTCCGGTGCATTCCTCTCTCTGTATCCGCACTACAGTCCACCTGCTCCAGCGGAGATCCCAGCTGCCCCTCGGTAATCCGCCTGCTTCCCCACACCGATGCTGCTGCTGCTGCTGGTTTACTTCACCGGCGACTCGGTAGCTGAGGGCAGAGGTCCTTCTGCTGGAAGCCCCTCCTGTGCTCACCGTCCCCGGGGTGAGGGCTAACAAAGGACCGAGGAGAAGCAGGTGGAGCGCCAGAGACGAGAGCAGGAGCGGGGTGAAGCCCGTTATAGGTGCAGCCATTTAGTCTCTTCCTTTCTCCGTATCCCTCCCCTCCTTTCTCCCTTCTCCACTTCAGACTATCCTCTACCTTTCTCTCCAGAGTGCGCGCTTCCACTTCCACTTCTCCACGTCTCCACCTTACTTCTCTCCACCCTCGTTCCGCTCCGGCTAGGTGGCCACTTCCAGGACCGCCAGCACCGCCCGACACCTTCCCCCAGGCTCCCCCGTCTCTCTGCCGGCCTGGAGAGTTGGCATCTACCCGCTGTGCTCCGTGGAGCTGGAGGCGTGAGCGTTAGGATCGGCGCGGCGGCGGCAGCATCTCTCCTCTTGTTCATTCACATCCAACATGGCTCACACACTCACACTGACTGGCGGGCTGGCTCACACACTGTCTCTCAGCGTGTGTGTGTGTGTGTGTGTGTGTGTGTGTGTGTGTGTGTGTGTGTGTGTGTGTGTGTGTGTGTGTGTGTGAGAGAGAGAGAGAGATAGAGTGAGAGAGAGGCAGTATGAATGTGTAGCATCCATCCACACACACCATCACGCTCTCCTCCATCTCTCCTCCCCTCCCCCTTTTGCTTGCATCTCCGCCGTCTCTCCCTCTCTCCTTTTTTCTCTTTAAATGCGCGGCTCCGGTAAGCAGGGCTGTTACACAGCACCCGCGGCGTCGCCACATCCCCTCAGCTGGAAAAGGAGGGGGAAGCGGTCCATATCTCACCCAATCACACCGTCATCACCTTGCATGAAGCATGACGGTCCTTACAGACAGCGCCCGCAGGACGGGCACTATCAACAAGAGCACAAACTTATGAGGTGATGAAAGGGAATCCTCTGAAACTTAAAGAGATGCAGACAAGCTAAAGAAGGACTGAGGCTGCCGTTTCAGATTGTTCAGATTTTCTTGCTTTGCGCACACCCTCACTGTGAGGTCAGCTCCGGTTATATCAGATTAAATCATGTAAAAGTGACGTAATCTGCTTGTTATTCCCATTACTACATCTCCCTCACAAGCAGGCATGGGTTACTGAAATTTCAGCTGTTACTTATATTTTCTGTAAGGTTGGGTATCCAAAGATGTCGCACTTAATATTAAACACCATATTTTGGTGTTTTACTAAAATATGGTGATATATGTATCAGCTGGGGTCGTTTTAAAGTGCTTTATAAATAAAGCTGGATTGGATTGTATTGGTTATATATATATTATATTCATTTATGTGTAGCATCCATCCACACACACACTTATTCATTTATTACAGTTCTGTGAAAAAGCTTCTGGTTCCTTATAAATATCTTCTGTTTTCTTTTTTTATTGCACATGTTTTAGGTTATCAATTACATCTTCCAAAAAGCATAATACATTATAAGGAAACAACAGAAAGGCAAAAATTTCCAGATGATGATAAAAGATTAATTTTATTTATTAAAGGGCAAGGGGTATCAACAGTGTCCCAGAAAGTTGAGTGGAAGAAAAAAAAAGTGGTATAGAAAAGATGGTACAGTCAACAGGGATCACCACAGCCTTGAAAGTATTGAAAAGCCCTTTCAAGATGGAGAGTCAAGATGGAGAGGTTCAGAATCTACGTTTCTTGTTTTCACATTAGTTATGATACCTGGAAACAGGTCATCTGTTGGTCTGTTCTGTTTCATCAAGTCCAAAGTCAGCAGAGTTAACGTGGCCCAAAGTTTTAGATCACTTCATGTTTCCATCCACCTTCAAGCTTTGAGGAGATTCTCTTTTAACAGTATTAGTATTTTTTTTTTGTGAGACAATGAAATAGTTTTATGTGAATAAAAACAATTTTTTGAATGTAAATACATAGCTACCTTCAATAAGCTGTGTGTTTGCTTCCCATTTTAATTGATGAATGAAACATGATAATGATTTTCTTATTTATTTGGAAAATATTTTGGCAATTTTGGATCTCCATCATAGCGTCTCCCCCAAAACCTAACATATGGGATTAGTGATGCGAATAATTACAGGCACATCCGCGCAAATCATCCCGGTTTAACACTAATTTGCACACGGCTAAATGGGCAGATCAATTTCCTGATACTTAGTTTTGGGGGCTGAAAAATAAAATCGCATTATGCAAATTTTTAAGCTTCAAATTTCCTCCAACATTGACTCACAGTCTCCCCATTCAGTACCAATTTATAATGCTGTCTGGGTGGTACACAGTTTCTAATGACGCGGCTCAAATTCAATATCAGGTTTTTTTTTCTCCCCATCACGGCTGATCGGAGGAGATACACAAGGCGGGGACGAGCAGCCCAGAGGAGCAGACAGAGCTGCGTCCACGGCCGGAGAGCTGCGTGACCGCGCGCCTGCACGTGCTCGCGCGCGTCCACTTGGTTTACTCTAGCCTAGGTCTTGAAGATACAATAACGAAGGGAAAGTGTCTCAAACTGTGAACGTGTTAAGTCACAAAGATTTACACAAATAGCAGATCAGGTGTTCACATTATTGCATTAACTGCAAAACAATGAGCTGAAGTGATCTGGGTAAACTTTGTTAAAATATCGGCTGGAACTGGCTGTTAAATGATAAAAGTAAGCTTACATCAAACGGGTGATGATAGATTACAGATTTTTACCACATTTTGCAATTTTTACATTTTGCCACATAAACACTCAGTGTATTTTGCCGGAATTGTAACCGATGGATCACCACTATGTCCTTCTGTGCCAACCGAGTTAATGCTTAGGTCGGTTTAAATCGTCTCAAAACTCAACTTTTGGTTATTTCCAACCCTTATTTGATATTTTCAGATGTGAGTGCAACAACCTGTTTGTAAGAACACATTGATGTAAACTACAAGTCTATCAGTTTTCATGTGAATGAAACCATTATAAAAATAAAAAAAAATTCCAGGTAGTTTATCTGGTTCCAGCAGATATGGACCATAGTGTTTCTTTGCCAGGTTAGTAAAACAGAATAAGCTGGCAGAGCCAAACAGACATTTGGAAAAAAAGAAAAGAAAAGAAAAAGAAGAATTAAAATGTTACCCTAAAGTTAAACCTTTTTTAATCTCTTAGTCCTATTCTTTGTATTAACCCTACTTCCTATTCTTTGTATTAACCCTGTCCATTTAAGGGTGTCTGTCTTTCTAGCCCTAAGAAAGTGATTGTTTTTTAGTACAATGGCTTCGTCTAAAAAAAATAAAATAAAAAAATTAAGTTAACATATTAGTAACTTAAATATTCCAAAAGTTGTATTGTAATAAACTGAATTCAATTCAATAAAGTTTATAATAATAAAATCTAAATATACACATTAAATATTTGGCCCTTTGATTTACTCTCATAAGTCCAAATTGCTGCTTTAAGCAAAATCAGCTATTTCATTCTTTGCTGAAGAAAATATCCAGTGGAGGACTTGTATCACATTAACATGGCTCTATGTGTGTGTGTGTGTGTGTGTGTGTGTGTGTGTGTGTGTGTGTGTGTGCGTGTGTGTGTGTGTGTGTGTGTGTGTGTGTGTGTGTGTGTGTGTGTGTGTGTGTGTGTGTGTGTGTGTGTGTGTGTGTGTGTAGGTCTGTGTGGGTGTGTGCGTGTGTGTGTGTCCCAGGGAGGCTGGATCCCTGCCTCCTATGTTTTTCCTTCCTGGCTTGAATGCTTGGAACATTGCCACGTCAATATGGTGATCCAAATCACACACACCCTCCTTTCCCTACACACAGATTTAGAAACACAAAAGCAAAAAAATAAAAAAGCGTCATCTCCTCTTTCCGGGTGTCCGCAGCCTCCCTTCATGCTCAACGCTCTGTCACCAGGATTTGCAGCCTTTTTTGTTTTTCTAATTTTCCTTTATCCCGGCGCCTCCTCACACACCCGTCTCAGCCAGCGGGAGCGGCTGCAGCAGAATGTAGGTTATTGTGGCGCGGGCCGCGGATGTTAACAGGATTTGGAATGGGTCCGTGTCAGGAGAGCACGAGGACGTCTAGACGAGTTGTAACTAGTCAGCGTGAGAAGAGGGATGATGGCTACTGGGCAGTTTAGCCACTCAGCAACGACAGCTTCAGTGTAATGATAGCTGTACCGGAAACAGAGAGGAAGCCTTCGGTTTGAGACCTGTCATCCAGGGGTCAGAGGTCGCGGAAATCCAGGCTTTAACGAGGCGGGTGGCTGCTGAAGTGGGTGTCAGAGCTTCATGTTTAATCAGCATCATGAAGTAAAGGCACTGCCTTGAAGAATGATCTGATCACACATCTGGGTCACACATTTTGGCACACAACCAAAAACTTCAGTGTGTTTCATTAGGACTGTAGGTGATAGACCAACACAAAGTAGGATAGAGAATCACTGAAGGTTCTCACATTTTTTGAGACATAAAAATGTGAAAAGTGTTACATGTCTTTGATTTATCCCTATTTTACTCCGATAAACCGAAGTCAAATATGTACTTTCAGAGCTCACATGATTGGGAACTTAGTTAAGAGCCAACATCATAAAGACCAAGTTACGAATCAGCTGCTCTTTCACACATTTTCAGTCTAGTCCTTCACTGCACATAATGCAAAATATGCTTAGAAATAAAGGTTTGGCATATGTGAAACAACAACAAATTAATAAATTGAACTCATGAACTACTTAAAGACTAAAAACAAATACATACTGCACTTTTCAAGATTTTAAAAAAATATATTTTAATGTATATTTTCTCTTCAAATTGACATCTGTGCTCTGCTCTGTGTTGCTATTGCATAAAACCCCAAAGGAAACACAAAGAAGTTTGTGAATGTAATGTGACAACATAATAAAGGGGTCTGACTACCTTCAAACACACACAGGAATTATTATTGCAACAGGGTATCTAGAGGAAATGAACACATTCAGGCTTTTTGAGATCTAATCTGCTCTATTGTAGCACAATGCCACTAATTAAACCCCATTGTTACCATTTGTGCTGCGAGTATATTTTTTCCCCCCAGTGATTTCCAAATGGATTAAAGTCAGGTGATCGACCCGCTCCACATTTCATCTTAAGAATTTCATTCCTGAGTTGTATTTCAAAGCCAAACCTTGGTCAAGTTTAGCATTTGGCTGTGCAGCAGATGACAAACCTGTTCAGTTTAATTCACTAAAGAATCCATAATAAGCCGTAGAGCTCTCTATGCCTTTTTCAAGATGTCACCCCTTTGCCAATCCAATTTGTTACACATGACTTGAATTATGAGATAATTGTTCTAATTTCTTTGTAAGTTTTGAGTACTTGTGTTGCTAGCGACAATGAGAGTGAATTTCACATCAATAACCCGATTATATATAAATTTACTGAGAATAATCTTGACATATTTGATCACTGCAGTCCTTAGAGAACAAATACAGCAGCAGTATATTACTTCAGAGTGGAGTTACAGGTCTGTCACACAGCATTCATTAGAAAAAAACAGGCATTATTAAACATGAGGATGGACGGGATTACACATTTCATATTAAAAGTCTCTCCCCACATTACAGAATAGAAAAACTAGTCTAATCCTTGTTTGCCCTTGAAGGTATTAAAAGCCCCCACCCCTGCTCCATCAGGGAGCATATAATCGAGACCGCAGAGAATCCACCGGGGGAAAATTTTCTGCCGTGAAATAATTTTACTTCTTCTGCTGTGGAAGAGAGGCAGTTAATTACAGCGAACAGGAAGTCTAATAACACCGGGACGTGAAAACATGCTCAGGCTCCGGGTCCAATTTGGAAACGTGCCGAGATGTAAACCGACCCACGAAGTCTGCCGTGTTTCCAGGTCCTGCTGTTGTCAAAGCAAACATCATGGTAAACTGTGAAAAAATAACAATTAAAAAAATCCTACAATCAGAGCAGATTAGGAAATTCCAACCTTTGTATTGTAAACAAAATGACTCAAAATAGTTTAAAAGTGATCAAATTTCCAGGAAGAACTTAAGTTGTATTCAAACATTAGTAGATTTGTTCTATTTGACAGACGACTCAACAAGAATGTGAACCTTGAAGAGTCATCAATGCCTCCTTAAAAAAAACCAAAAACAACTTAAATAATGAATGGCCGTGCATGTCAATCCACACGAATACCAACACAAACCAACCGCGCCTGATCCCCGATTCTGTGCAGCTCTAATTAAGTAAACAAACGGATTCAACATGCCTCAGTAAATAAAGTTTAGAGTTGATCTTTTGAAAAGTTACTAATCTGTAGGCTAATAGGATTATACATCAGGGATGCTGCCGTTTCGTGTCCACCTTTATTTTAATTCCGAGCATCTAGTCAGATTAATTAAGCCGAGCAGGGAGTCTAATAGACGGGGTGTTTGGAGGCAGCGAGGAGTGTGCCGTGCCACTTAGAGCTATTTATTATGGATCAGAGAGGCTGGATGGACTATAAACGCTAAACGAAACTGACTGACAGACAGTTACTACGGCACCCTGTGGGGCTCTGACATCAGAGGGAGAGAGAGAGAGAGACGGAGCATGATGGGAAGAGACTTCGAAGGGCTGGGAAGGAAAGGAAAGTTGAGGAGCTGAAAGACATGAAAAAGTAACTTGACATATATATATTTTATTTTTTCCACAGATGTAGCAGAAGCTTATGTTCTGATCATATATGTTGTTTTCAATTACAGCTGAAGTTTTACAGCCTTACAGTGACTGACAACAGGGCCTGTTTAACCGCAAAGACAGAAAATAAGTGAACATTTTTGTTTCGTGTCAGGGAGCTGTCTGTGGTCCTGAATGCAGCAGCCTGATCCGCCTGTGTATGGAAACACCGCCTGCAACAAATGCTGTCTGTGTGAGATAAGAAAGGATACACTTTTAAGACAATCAAAAGATTAAACATAAGGTATGATAATGTGAGGAAAGTATTGACACCCCTTGATATTTGATCTTTTTAACTGTTCTTTTTCTCTATTGGGATTTTTGTGAGAGACTAACCCAAAATAGTGCATGGTTGAAAAGTGGAAAGCAAATGACACATGACTTTATTTAATTTTATTTTATTTTATTCAGAAATGTGCATGAAATGACTAATGTCATTATTTTTGTTGAGCCACATTCTTCAGCTCACAGCTGTTCTCACTGTTCTTTCTAGCATTGCCTTGTATTCAGCTCCATTCATCTCGACTCCCTGCCCCTGCCTAGCAACACGCTGCAAGACATCCTACGGCTTTCTTCCATGAAGAACAGATATACGGACATTTCTGGTTGTAATTTGATGAAACATGAAAAAGTTTATGGACGTGTGGATACTTTCCCCAAAACATTTAATCTAGAGTCTGTAGCCTGAAAGACAGAAACTGTAGTGCGGTTATATACGAAGAAGAAGGTAACAATAAAAGTTGAAAATCAGATTGTATGTAAAATGCAAATGTCCAAACAAGTGTTTTTATTGCATCTGGCTCCCTGACGACTGGCAGCAACCGGCCTCGTTGAAGTCTAAGTAATTACATTAAGCTATATAATCATCCAATCCAAAGCTATTAACCTCCATTTGTACAATGAACCCTCATGTCTAACTAACTGCAGTGCAGAACCAAACAAATGTTACAAGCCTTTCATTAGAGGACTGACATGGAGGTTTCTTCTGTTTTGCTGCAGAATTTTCCTAGAAAGAAATGCTGAGAAGATTGCCAACCCTTTCAAGGAAAATAATCAATTTCACTCAATTTCATGAGTTCTTCAATCAATAAAATGATGCTTTTCAATTGACATCGCTGTGTCGTTTCGCAAACCTGCCGCATACGGACGCAGAATGCCAATGAGTGTTTTTGAGCTGAAAAGACACCGTAGCTATCTTTTGACAATTTCTCCAGTTTTGTTCCCGTAAGTGGAGAAAATGTGTTTGCTTTTTCGGTTTTGATCCCGCATAATTTTGTTTTCCTTTTTTCATCGACCGACTCTGCAGCTTAAAGTCTGAATTAATCTGCAGGTAGTTGAGAAATAACTACCACCGCTGCTGTTCATTTCAGCCTTAAATGAACACGTCCCAGAGAGAGAGAGAGAAAGAGAAAGCATTTTACTTCTCAAGAGGCAATTATCCAGGAAAACAGAACCAAGCTCTCCTACCTGCCTGTTAATGGGATGAAATGACTTCCTGGAAGAATTTCTCCTAAAAGTAGAAAGATTTGCTTCATTAAGGTCCCCAGTGTACTCCCTGCTGTGTGGTCTTACTGTAACAAAATGAAGACAAAAAAAATTGAACTCTCTGACTTTGTCTAGGTGGAATCAGGATCCTGAGAGCAGCTTCTAATAGCCATCAGCTTGCAGCGAAATCAGAAATGTGCAGACATCATTCATATGAAAAAAACGTATTCCTAATTTAGTTGGGGTAATATGGATCAGAGCACTGGTCCACTCTGGTGCCATCCGCTCTGCAGCTTATTAATATCTATCTGCATGCTAATATGAACGGAGTGTTGAAACTGAAAAAGTGCTGCTTGCAAACGGCTCCGTGTGACTGTTTAATTGGTTTAATATAAGAAAACTAACTTTAGTGACTTTTGCAAGAAAAAGGCACAACCACAAACTACTATAAAACATTTCGATACCGTGGTGTCAGGTGACGAAGAACAGGATTTCATCTGCATTTTTCAAATTGTTTTGCTTGCGGGGCTTTGGGGAGGAGCTCTTACAACAATTACAAAGCAACCCAAAGGTCATGTTGGAATCCTATGAATTTAATTATTACTTGCCTCGAGGGAATGATTGTTTTAGTGTGTTCTGTTCTGACGTTTCCCTCAAAAAAACATGAGAATGTGAACATTGAGCAAATGTGGGTTTACTCTGTTATCCTGAAATTCATCTCTACTTTCTGTGTGTCAGTTTGGAAGTGGAGGTATCACCTTACATGACTATAACAATAAAAGCAACATTAAACACACTTAAAATGAAGCACTTGTAGAATATTTTGAATGAAAAAAAAATCTATAGAAATCATGTCAAGAGGTGTAAGAAAATACAAGCAAGGATCACATAAACAGTTACTGGGATAGATGCATGTACATAATGCTAAATTAAGTATTCACAATCCTCCAACTTTTTCACATGTTGAGACATTGAGACAGCATGGTGAAGTGGAAAGAAATATATAGATTTTTACACATACAAAACTGTCTATTTTCCACTCCATTTACTCCGAAACCCCTAAATAAAATCCACTGAAACCAATTGCCTTCAGAAGCATAAATCCAGTTGTTATGTGAAAGCAATAGAGGTTTGCTAGAAAGGTCACATAATAATTAGCGTTGAGGGTTTCACACTAGCACTGTTCAATCCATCCTCTGAAATTCACAGACCAGGATGGAGGATCAGCTGACAGGACAACTATTAATCACACACCTCGGAAATCTTTTGGTAAAATGGCAGGGAGAAATCGATTGGTAAAAAAAGAAAGCCACAAGAAATTTCTGTAAAAAAAAAAGTGTCTCTGTGAATATGTGTCCCATGCCAAATTAAATGGTAAATGGCCCAAACTTGTACAGTGTTTTATCTAGTCCAGAGGACTCCAAAGTGCCAGGATACACTGACAGAGGTGGTGCTGCCATGCAGCGGCGCCACCAGCAGGCAAGGTGAGGTGAAGTGTCTTACCCAAGGATACAGCGTCTAAAAAAACATGCAGCAGGGGTTTTCAAACCAGCAACCCACCAACTACAGGACAAAATTCTGCCGATGTGGCCAAATAATTAACATTTTAACTTAGGTTTGGTAGCAGAGCCACTCCTCAACCTCTGGTCTCGTTCTGCCCAACTCAGCTATCACATTTTTCAACCCCACTCTGCCTCACCCTCAACTAGGTCTCTCCTCATCTCTGGTTCTGCTCTTCATTCCATCACCCTTACTCTAATTCTTCATCTCCAACTAATAAAAAATTCATATTTTGCTGAGTGCCTTAGAAATGACTAGAGGTCATTGTTTGACATGTTTTACGGTTCAGTTTCACTCTCTTCAAATCAAAATCACAAACCAGCACTGGGTTCAGTTTCAGTTTCTTGTTTGTCTATGGTAACCAGAGAATAAGTGTGTGTGTGTGCGTGCGCGTGTGTGTGTGTGTATGTTTGGGCAGTCAGCTGGCCTCCATGTGCTGATGGATCAATAACCGGCTGACTCTTCGCAGGAAGTCTCCACACTGCTTCGAGCTTCCAGGCAGAGGCCAGTATGCTTTCTGTCGATGTGAGTTTCCATGGGAACAGTCCACTGGTCTGCGTGCGTGTGTGTGTGTGTGTGTTTGTTGTGTGGTGGGAGGCGTTTACGGGGGGCTACAGTGAGACTGAGCGAAACAGTGAGACAGAAAGACAAGGGAGACGTAAAGGTGACCACCGAGGTCGAGGCAAGACGACTGAAAGGGAAAAAAGCTGGAAAATAAATAAATAAATAAGTGGAACCTTAAGCGCGCACACGCAGACACAAACCCAACAAACACAAAGAGCAAGACGGAGAAATATCAAAAGAGAAATGATGACAGCAAAGGTAACCTCTGCAGATAAGGTCGTTTTGTGTCCTCATTGCCTTTCCCCTCTCGTATAACACTCCCCTCTAATTGCCTCCTGCCCTCAGCCTTTCTCTGTTGATCCATCCCACAGGGAGAATACGAGGGGGGGTTGGAGGGCTAGCGGGGTAGGCCACAGGCTGTCTGTATCCTGGGTTCCCCTTCCTAGCAACCCCCTCAAATACAACCAGGGAGCTCCTGTGCGGGACCAGCAGGTGGCCACTCGCCTTCTGGCTGGAAGTGAGGCAGCGCTGATGCATATTTAACTAAAGGCCAAGGGTGACTGAGCCGGGTCTGATTTTATGTATGTGTGTGGCTAAAGGCTTATGCCCACCACTCAAAGAGGCGAGACAGACACCTGCTGGAAAAAATAGCTCCATCTCTTCATATTCACACACAAAGAGAGAGAGAGAGAGAGAGGGAGAGAGAGAGAGAGAGAGAGAGAGAGAGAGAGAGAGAGAGAGAGAGAGGCATATGGCGGCAGCTGCCCAGCGCGTGCCATGATTGTGCGCGCATGAATAATGAGCCTCGCCTCTCCACGGGGACGCGCATCTCTTGATGAATAAGATGAAAGAATTGTGGGGTGGGGAGGAGAAAAAAAAAAGAGGTGACAAAAAAAAAAAAGAAAAAAGGAAACCTCCTGTAGAGCTGCTCCTTCTCCTGTGAACCATAGCTGTAAATTTAACAGCTGGCTCCTCGTTTCATCATTAAAGTCCCTGTTCTCGGCTCCTCTTCGCTCACCCTCTGTCTTGTTCGCGTTAAAATGACACTTGCTCTCTTTAGCTTTTTTCATTCCTGCTCATTTTTGAACACGGTTCCCAGGTGTTCCCCACCGCCACAGGAAAGAAACCTTTAGAGCTCCCAGAGGAGGCAAAAAAAAACAAAAAAAACTGAAATGCATATCAAACTCTTGACCCACCTAGATTAAAATTTTGTGATCATTTAGGAACTGATGAGCTACATGGAAGTTAAAAATTCCTGTAGGCGTATGAGATAATTTTGACACTGGGTCAAGTATATTACTCATTCGTTTGACTTATTTTTCTATTTTTTGCAAGGCTCTTTAATAAATCTGTTTTTAGTGCTACTGTGAGAAAGTTTTGCATCGCAGTCATTTGGACTGTGATGCCTTACACTTTCGAACTTCAAAGTCGGCCTTCAAAGTCGCTTGAAGGTCGACTTTTTTCTGTTGATAGCCAAATTTTAAAATTGTCTGCATGTCATCGACTTGACGCAGTCCCCTGGGTTTCCTTAGAAACTTTTTTAACTACTTTGAATAATCAGTTGAGCCTTATGTACAGTAAGATCAGTTGGAATGTATGTAGCTGAACTGAAAAAAATATTTTTTTTTGGAGGAGGGGAACGACCTTTGTTCTCTATTAGTGAAACTGAATTGAATCGCTGGTTTAATAAATATTTTATTTTTGTCTGATGAACCAATCTGAGTTGATATTTTAAAAGATCATGTCTAAAGGTCTTGAGGTAAACGCCTGTCCATTCATCCATCCATCCATCCATCCATCCATCCATCCATCCATCCATCCATCCATCCATCCATCCATCCATCCATCCATCCATCCATCCATCCATCCATCCATCCATCCATCCATCCATCCATCCATCCATCCATCCATCCATCCATCCATCAATCCATCCATCCATCCATCCATCCATCCATCCATCCATCCATCCATCCATCCATCCATCCATCCATCCATCCATAATACTCGTTTGTCCATTTATTTTATCGAATTATTAAATCAAAGCCTCTTAAGGTTAAGTAACTCTAGTAATCAGGGTCAATTTATAAATAGCCAGTCAAAACAGTGAAACTTTTTTTAAAATTTGAAATAACTTTCAACGGTCAGAATCGGTTCTCTATACAGCCGAGTAAAAACACTACAACAAATAAATAATCAAATGAAATCTCTGTTCTGGGTCTCAGAGTATTCCGTTTTTTGTCTTCACCTGTGAGTCTCCCTTTGGACAAATTTAGATCATCTTAGACTCAAAAATACTAGTTAGTGTAAGAGCATGTACTGAAACGCCAAAAGCTTCATAACGCCCGCCCAACATTTCTGTTCCTGTAACGTTGCTGTCTTCAGCCCGTTTTCTCTGCTCTCTACTATTTTTAAGACCGTCTTTGTTCCTGTTCCTCTATTCTGTCTCTGCTTTATTACCTCCGGCGTCCGATTGCCCAGCGTCTCGTTGCACCATCCAAAAATGATGCCATTAATTATTTGCCCAGAGATTATGTGATTAAGCTTGTGTGTGTGTGTGTGTGTGTGTGTGTGTGTGTGTGTGTGTGTGTGTGTGTGTGTGTGTGTGTGTGTGTGTGTGTGTGGGTGTGTGTGGGTGTGTGTGTGTGTATGTGCGTGCGTGTGCGTGCGTGTGCGTGCGTGTGTGTGTTCTGAGGGTGTGTCACTGTCTTCATCTGAATGCATCGCTGAGTGTGTATGCCTGGATGTTGGATTGTGCGCTGCGTCTGGTGGCCATGTTATTAGATGACAAAATTAGAGAGGGTGAGCCTGCATGCATGGACAGTTTGGTCATTAAATTGTTGACTTATTGCTGTCCTGTTTATCCAAAGAAAACAAACAACATAATAACAAACAAATAATATCCTCATCTGAGTTATTATGCCAACAAAAACAATTTCTTTGTGTAGAAATTAAGAAGCCAAATTTTGTTAATATATTTTTAAAAGATCTTCTGATGTTTTCTTTTTCTTTTACTACCAGATTATGTTTTCTCTGAGAAAACAGAGAAAACATAATCTGGAATGTGATTTACAAACTCTGATCAATTGTTCTTTTTGGGTTTTTGTTTTATTTATTTAGTTCCAACTATAATATTCTTCATTTTAAAAAAGAAGCTAAAACATATTTCCTCCTGTTCAGTCCAGAAAGTCAAGTAACGCAACCCTTCTGTCGAGTCTTGTGTTTGTTGCTGTAATACTCATTTCTGCCTCTAGAGGCAGTGCAGTAAAACCCAAATCTGAATAGAAAACTCACCTTCGGACTTGAAACAGATTATTATAAAACTGGGCAGTATTTTTAGGATGTTCCATCTTTGAATTAAATGATTTTTATTACATCTGAATAGTTCTTTTTTTTATTTGATCAAAATAAAAATAAAAATAAAATAAAAATAAATAAATAAATAAAATAAAAATTAACCACAAGATGCAGGCTCGCATTACACTTTATCAAATCCTGTTTCACACACAAACAAAATAAAAATAATTTTTAAAATAGTCTATCATAAATATTATAAACTGCTCAACGCATATGATGTGTTCACTGACATAACCTCGTTTTAAGTCTGATAAATGAAAAAGCTCTAAAGATCTGCTGATAGGTCTCTAAAACGTCCCAGCATTCACCACAGGCCAGAAACACATGTGCTCTATGAACACAAATTATATTTTGAATGCCAGTGATTTGCATATGAAAGAGCGTAGGAATAACTAGAAAAATGTGCAGAAATTTTACAAGAAGGGAAAGTCGATTGCAGATCAAGTTAAAGGGACGAAAATAGATATTTACAGATGCACATAAAAAAAGAAGTTCTTTGGGACATTGTGGGCGAGATTCAGGGAAAAAGACTGATTCATCATGCTCCGTGTGATACAGAGGGGAGGGGACTGCAAAGGAAGGTTTATAGGCCAGCTGTGTGTAGTCTTTTAGTCAGTCAGTGACCTAAATCACAGAATAAAAAAGAGAGAGAGAATAACCGTACAGAGTGTTTGTGGGGGAAGAGGGCTGTTCATGGGTTTGAGCAATGTGAAGCAATGATAACTTGAGAAGAAGTGAGTAAAAGACGTGGAGAGGAGAAGGGAGAGGAAAAGGTTCTGATGGATGGCGGGGAAGTGGCGTTGAAGAGAATAATAGACAAAGAGGAAAGGGAGCGAAAACGGTGACATTTATGGAGTTGAAATTATGCGGCGTAGTTATAAATATCTGAGCTTGTTATTCCTGTGTTGCCTGTTTTACATTTCCAGAGCAAAAACTTTGCGACTGCAACGATGGTTCGCTACACAGCACACACACGCACGCACGCACGCGCACACGCACACACACACACACACACACACACACACACACACACACACACACACACACACACACACACACACACACACACACACACACACACACACACACACACACACACACGCAGCATCTCCCTGCAGCCACGGCGAAGCACCACAACATCCATGAGGGAACAGAAAACATCTGAAGGATGCCAAGCTGTGAATTCAACGTACACAGGGATCATTAGCCATATTTGGACAGCAAAGTGCCGCTGAATACACAGCATTAAAAGTTTAGATTAAATTGGAAATGAAAGGAGTAATTCATCTTCAGAAAACAAACAATCATTTGCAGATTTTTGGTCTAGAAAAAAAAAGGGGAGGGAGGAGGATCTGGTTTATCCTCGTTTTAAATATTAATTTGAGCAGATGAGTGCGTTTCTAGTGCTGAGAATGTGATCAGAAACAAGGGCAGAATCCATTAGCATCACTCAGAGGATTCTTGGCTCCTCGTGGCAACCTCAGCTCAAAGCAGCAGCACTCACGGCGCTGTGGCACGAGTAGCTCGGTGTGCCGTCAGGAGGATTCAGGAGCAGCTTGGTATTTTTCTCGTCACACCTTTGAAAGCAGCTAACGTTTCTGGGTGAACAGAGGGTTCACAGCTCTGATTCATACTCCAGTTTTCATTATTGATCCAGAATATCAAAGATTTATTCGGCTCAGATCTGCGACATATCGAGACTTAGGATGAGCTCAGAATGTTTGGAGCAACAGTGAAGTGACTTCACTAAATAGCTACACTCACCGGCCATTTTATTAGGTACACTATGCTTCAGCTGAGTTGGGCCATATTTTGAGAACGGCCTTCATTCTTTGGGCCATGGATTCAACAAGGAGTCAGAAACGTCCCTCACTAATTTTGGTTCATTTCGATATGAGCAGGACGTCTGTGGCAACTGAGGAAGGCCTGGCTGTCATAAATGACTGAACACATGTAGCACCGTGAAGAAACACAGAGGCTGTGGAAAACTTAATAAAACAAAAATCAGCACAGCATTGTGCCAACATTGGACTGGCATAAGAAGAACACCAAACATCAGGAAAAAGTAAACACCAATGTCGTCTAGACATGAAAAATGTCACCAAGCTCATTATCCAACATGGCTGTCAGATGTTCAGAAATGTTTGTTGCACTTTTGATGCTTAGTGTCACCTAAATAAGAGTCACATGTAGCTCTGTGCATGCACTATTAGCAAAAACGCTTAAACTTAAAAGGCACAAATTTGCTTTAAGGTTTAAGTGCATAAAATGGAGATAACTATATTATTGATAGTATTGCCAGTAACTGTTAACTTTGGACATTATTTACAACTACTGGTGAATCCTGTTGATTTACCAGGCGGAGAGACAGACAGACAGACAGACAGACGGTTTAAATTACAGTAGCAGAAGACTGTAATGAGATAGGTGAGATAGATTTTGGAAAGCTTTATCCATCACATGGTTTCCACTCTGCTGTAGGTCCACGGCAGGTGTGACGTCAAACCGAGCTGGAACAGCATCCAAGACAAGCCACACATTATTTCTACATGGTTACAGGGACAGACACGCCGGACAGAGGACAGTCAGAGAGCCAACACTGCTCTGAAAATACAATATCTCAAATAAACAGAGGCTATGTTTATTTGTCTAAAAGTATTCAGATATAAAACATAGCAGCAATAAACTGCCTTCTTTGTAGTTACTATATTGTGCATCGAAATAAAAATGCGGATTAAACATAAAACATTTCCAAAAAAAAACAAGCTGGGATACTTCTTTGATCTGCCAAAAATGACAGAAAAAAAACAAAAAAACAAAGTGATAACTGAACCAAAAATAAAGTGATTCTATGCATATGATTTCATGCACCGGGAAGCTTTTTGAACTGTGTATTCACACGTTCTACGTTGCTCTTCTTGCAAACTCCTAGTATAAAAACAATATATAAACTCATCTTATGTTTTAAAAGACAACTAGACCAGTTGCTCAGATTGTTTCTCGTCTCTCGTAATTTGGCACGTGCCGTAATAACAAAGAGACACTTGGCTCAACCAGACGACCAAACCAGTCATCAGCCCGTGAAGCACATCTGCAATCTGAGCCTGTAAGTGCCACTCATCTCTGTATCCCTCTCGGAGTGGAGCGGCTTCTGTCTGGATTCGAGTCAAACTGTGTTCACATTCAGATCAGTGGAGCTTTGTGCGGGCTTGGCTCTGGCTCCTGCATCACCCAGTCAGCCTGTCTGTTTGCTTGGCACCCTGCAAGTCAGCCTGCTGCCAAAGCTCAGATGGGAATCACAAATTGGATCAATAGTGAAGCCAGGAGCGAGCGCTATGTCTTATTACATCACTGTGTTGTCTCCAGAATACCTGTGAGGGGAGCAACGCATGATGAAAAGGGAAGACTGCACTTTAATGCCATGATTACATTACACTTGGAGAGGTTTGAGAGATGGTAACTGATGGTAAAAATGATTCTAATCGATCACATACCGCACCTTACTGAAGTGTTCCCGCTCCTTGAACCATTTTATATTTTGTCATGCTACAACCACAAGCTTCAATGTGTGCGTTTTTTCCCACTGCAAAAACAGAAAATCTTGACAAGTATTTTTGGTTCTACTAGTTTCTAGTACAAATATCTCAGTACACTTGAAATACGATAAATTTAACTTACAAGTAAATTTCCAGCAATATATAGAAGCTTGTTTAAAGTAAAAAATGACCTTAATATTGATGAAAAAGTGCTAGTTCCACTGGCAGACTGATTCACTTCTACCATGGAAGAAATGGTGTTACAAGTGAAATAATCTGCCAACGGAACTAGTACTTCCTCATCAACATTAAGGACAATTTTACTTTAAGAAAAGTTCCTATATATAAAGTGTTTTTGTTTAACGTAAAACATGAATACATTACATAAAAACACTAACTTCACAAACTAATGCCGCTCTAAACATGTACCTAGCTCTGCTGTCCAATTGGACTCTAATGCCTGAGACGTTTATGGCGGTAAAGTCCGTGTTGTGCTGCCTTTTGCCTTTAGCCTGTTCTGAAGAATGTGCGCAACAGTTCAGTCACAAAGATTAAAAAAAAAATTCTCCTTTTTCTCTTGTCTTTGGGATATTTCGGCTCAAAGTGCTGACTGGCAGGAGACTAGCGACACTTCCTCTTATTCTTTGGTTTAAATGATGGCGCTAACTCAACATGAACCAAGCTACAGCTTGGGCACCATGGGCAACAACCCACACTCAGCACATATAAACATGGAACGGACATTTACAAGGAATAACTGCAAAGTGGATGAAAAAAGAAAACCTATAAACAATTAGATTTCACTCTAATAGCCTTAAATAAACTCCAGTGCAAAGAAATGTCCAAGAAGTCTACTGAAATATGCATCCAGGTGTTTTATGAAGGACTCATAAGAAAAAATAAGCAGAGAATAAAATCACCATGATGACCAGGGGAAGATCAGAAAGATCAATAAGGTGCTCAGAGGCAAATTCTAAGCTAACTCTGCACAACACTCTGACCACACCATCCAAAGTAAGAATCATGGAGGTGGCAGCGTCATGCTGTGGGAATACTATCCTCCTGTATGCACAGAAATTCTGGAGTTGATGGGAAATTGAATGGAGCTAAATACAGGAGAAAACCTTTTAGAGGCAGCATAAAACCTGAGCTGGCATAGAATGGTTTCTATTGAAGCATTATCATTACAACGACCCAGTAAAGTCCAAACAGGTCTAGAGAAAAATAGAGGACAAGAGTTTAAAAAAAATGATGTTTCACAGATGCTCTCCATCCAGTCAGACTGAGGTTGAGCTATTTTATAAAAAAATGGTCAAATGTTTTAGTCTCTGAAGGGCAAAAGTTCCCCAAAAAGACCTGAAATTATAACTATTCAAAGCAGTTCTTTACAACACATAATAAGTTGGGAATCTTTACTATGATCTGTCTTACTTGCTGTTTACTTATAGGTTTGCAATGAATCCACATTAACCTTATTTATTCTTAAATTTGGTAAACCGGCAGCCTCTTACTATAGAAAAGATGGAAAAAGCATTAGATTGCATTTGTCATTTAACTTTCTCTGCCTTGTACCTGTCTGGAAACACAAAGGGAGCTCTTCAAATGTAAAATATAAAAAGACGAGATGAAAAAGTCTTTGTCTCACAGATCTTTCGGGGTCGACAGCCGTCTAGAGGGCCACGGCAGCAAAGTGGCAAGTATCTGTCACTCAGCATCTAAAAGACAGGCTGCCGCACTGCAAGGCAATAAATGGCAGTAATAACCCCCTTTAACCTGCATTATCTGCACCCGTGATTTCCTGCCGCAATGCAAATAGAAGGCACAATAATTTGCAACCCGCTACACCTTTTAAAAGTGGAGCATTTCCATATACATTTCATACGGTTGACAGGATAATTGAGACCAGTACAAGTGTTCTCGTTTTGGCAGAATACCAGGGAGCAATAAAACTCGAGGCTTTTTTTTCTTTTTTTTTTTCTTTTACATAATTACTGAATCGGTGGACATGAAAAAGCCTTGAGACACGCATTAGGGCGGCGAAGAAGCAGATTCAGCAGAACAAAATGGCTACATTTCCCCACGTTCTTTTGAACCATGTCAAGGCATTTGCATTTCTTTTTTGTTTAATTCATCACTGCGTGTAGACACTCATCATAAGTGTACAGAGCAAGACTTGAATCTGGAATTCTGCTATTGTTACGCCCTAGGGATCCACAGGCTTATTTGTCAAATATTAGGCAGCTTTTATCGCGCTGAAAAAAACTCGTCTGGTCGTCGCTATTAATGGACAGAGCAAATAATTTGAGGTTGCAGGTTTTTCTCTACTTTTCTAATCCAGTCAGAATAACAGAGTGATATCAGCTGATTTGAATTAACAATAAAACGACAAGCGGGTCACCAGCAGCGTTTGAGCTCTAGTTGATTGACTTTCATTAGCTTTGTTAGCTGCTAGCTCTTTGCAGTCACACGGCCTTTATGCAAACTCAAGAGAGTTCAAGAAAATTTATGTCTCAATAGTTTTCAGCACAGCTCTTCATTTTTAACTAAGCCCTAAGCAAACATTCGCAGTCGTATTTAAGCTTTGCCTCCACTTTGTGTTTTTTGAGCTTAACTTTTAAAGGTCCCTCGCTCCTCCTTAATGTCATTCTCCCACATTTTTCTGAACCATCTAGATTGCTTTCATATTTTTTTGTCTCTTTATACACGTGTTCAGTTGTTTTCCCCTCCTTTTCCAAAACAGACAATTTATATTAAAGCATGCCAATTAATGTGTGCTTGATGAATAAAATGCAAAAGCAGAAATTCTTCCACGGCCCAATAAATAAATCACGTTACATTATCCCCCTTCATTTAAAATACAGCAACATGGTGTTCCTGTAGGCTAACTTGTCAGTTCATTACCAAAAAAGATCCATCACCGAGGCAGTTAAGTAGAATAAATATTAATGCATGTTGCCTTTAATTATCAAGTTGACAACTAAGTGTCGTCTGTGATTATGCTTGACTCGAAGGGTGTTAGTTTGTGAGTCGAATGTTCTCTTGAGCATTTAAATATGACTCATGAATGTTGTGAAACGTCAAAGATCTCAGTGAAAAACCACTTTGAATGGAGGTGACTGAGTTTCTTGCCATTTTCAGACCATCCTGCTGATTAGTGTTAAAGTGTGAGGTGCGCCTCTGCCCCTGGATTGTTTTGGTCATGCTTTTAAATAGATTTCAACATTGTTTGATGTTAGAAGATTGAGACCCATTGGTAGATTACTTTTAAATCCAAATGTTGTGCACCAGATCAGCACGTATCAATGGTGGATCGTATTTGAGCCCAGAAGAAAATTTTTGTCCGTTTGAGACAAAGTTGGTAAGATTTTATTTATTCATACTTCCCTTGATTATATAAATAATATATCGGATGTTTCATCTACTTATGATGCTTTTAGAAACTGATATTTTCTTTAAAAACATTGAGTTCTGTTTTTTTATTCTGTTCTTCATTGTTTGTCCTTGTAGTTGCCACTGGTAATCCCTTCTCCTCATATTTTAAATCTTTACTGAAACCCTGAACCAGAAATATAGTTTTTCCACACATTATAGAAGACAGCCAAGCAGAGAGACACCTCCATCATTTGAGTGCCAAATATGCAGAATCTGATCTTGTCAGCATGACGTAACGAGCCCTTCCTGCTTCCAGCAGTTCGCTGAGAGTTTCATCCCAGATCAAACTCAGCTTAGCGTGTGTCGTGTGATCACAACATATGGCTTGGTGATCATGTTTCTGTGTTCAGCAACTGATTTCTCCACATTGTTGCAAGTACAAGTACAGTGACATGATTTAATACCTCAGATTTAAGTGGTGAAATTACTACTTGTACTATTCAGAATATTGTGCGCAAAAGTAAACTCTAAAAGCTTAAATCTTAATAAAAAGTATTTTTGTTCCCGTTTTGTGAATTCGCTGAGCAGTGACGATCACTGACAATAAATATTCATCTCAAGAAGCTCTGAATGCCTTTCGAGGTTGAACACCAACCACCTTCTGTGACACTTATGCTCCTTTTACTATTCACTCTTTAAATCTGAAATCACCTGCTGATGCAACATCCCGACTTCATCACAAACCCAGTGATCTCATGCTAGAAAAGGGTAGGGGTGGCTGTGTTTTGTTTAAACATAGGCGGTCTAGAAGTAAGCTGCTTACTGCGCAGATAAATAACCCACTGCGTGTTGTTGGAAAGAGACGGCGTTAAAGAAACTCGCCGCTTTATCTCACCTAAATGTGAGTTCGTCTGAACTTTCTGGTATTCCACAATTTGTGCATGCTGGGTGTAGATTTTTTGAGACAGCTGTGCAAATGCAGTTTTATGATGTCATTAAATAAAATCTACCAAAAAGAGGATTTTTTTGGAGACGTGTTGGTTTAATCAGGGGTCATTATTTCTCATATTTCAAGTCAGCTGACCCAAAAGGCAAATAGAAGCACAATCATTGGTAAGTGAGTAAAATACAAAGCAGCTAGAAATGCATTTAAATCCAATTATCCATGACATTTGTTCATTTTTTACTATCTTCAAAGTTTAAAAAGGAAAATATTGGCTTGATTGCAAAAGTATAAAACAGTTTGTTTTACAGTAATTTTCAGTAAGTTTTATTAAAAACGCTCAGCAGCTAAATTCCAATAGTATACAGATTTGTCACCTTTAGACTGTCTTGCAGCAAATAAAAAAACACAGGACTAGGTTTGATGACTTCATCGTTTGTTGCTTCTGCTCAGTTTGGTTGCTCAGTTTGTGTCGTTGTGGGGGGAACCGCCTCAGCTGAGGAACGGGAGCATGAGCTGAAGGGAGTCTGCAGAGAGATGAAAGCGCTCGAACGGACATAAATCCCTTTTCAACTCGAGCTCAGGTGGAACTTGACAGTCAAACAGCGAACTAATTAGATCTGGCAGAGCTTTGTCTCCATCCTGCTGCGAGACAGTTTGGTATCTTCTTGTTGCTGAATGGGACGCGGCCAAGATTTCGTAAATCCCTGTCTCAGTCAGATATGCCTCAGGAGGTCTTTTATAATGTTTGGTTATATCCGCTGACATTTCTGGGCATAGAAAACAGAGAGTATCACTCTCAGGTACGACACTCTCCACGTTTATTGGTACTCCTAGTAAAGATGTATGAAAAGCCATCAAATATGTTCCTATTTAATAGCAGTGGATGAGACACCTTGCTGTTGAAAACCCACATGTTGTCTCCTTTTTCACTTTACTGGAAGGGCCCTCTAGAATTTTATTAAAAAATGTCTTGATTTTGCAAATATCTCATGTTTTGCTAGTAAAACAGGGCCACAGCATGGCAGAATCTAGCCTTGTTTGTAACATTTCCAGTTGTTTTGAACGTTCTAATTATTTGTCTGAATTTAGAGGAAAGGAAGTTCAGGCAAACAACTAGGATCTTTTGCATAGCCATTCCCCGATTCATGGAGATCAACACAAATCTGCCGCACCGGAAATGCATTTCCTTTTTTTATTTCCTATATTTTGTCAGCGTCGTGTCGTATTTGAATCACAAGGACACAAACATTCAGTAGTTGCCAATTGACAGTCACCCAAACAATAATATTTTTTAAATAAAGCAGTTATTTGCATCATTTTTTTTTAGAAATCATTTGGTATAGCATCATATAATCATGATATTGTGTGTGGGGGGAGGACATAACAGAAATAAACTAGGAAAATTTAGCCTAATTTAATATATGTGTATGTAAACTTCTGGTTTCAACACAAAAGCTACTCAATTACGCAATTTCCAAGTCAAGTTAACAAACTGAAAAACGCATTTAATGGCAAAACCATACTAAAACTGTCATGCTGCTCACATTCAATCAGATTCAAGTAAGTTCACAGTTTTAGGGTTAAGCGTTCTGTGTACTGTCTGTCACATCAAATCATGTAGCTTCTCTAAACAGCTAATGACGCTCCACAGGGGGGCACCGACTCACTACCCTTCCTGGGGAAGGGAACTTGAAAAGCCCGTCAGCCTGTGTGAGCGTTTGTAATCCAGACTAGAAGTACTATCCCACTGTATCAGGCCTGTTTCCTATATAAGCTTCAACTGATCATGCTAGCACACGTCCTCATAAAGCCAAACCAGAGTGCTGTCAGCTCAGCGGGGATTCATTAAGCAGACCGCCCTCGACTCCCCGCTGCTCTTTCTGTCTTGGTAGTGCTGGTTATGCACTTTGGGAACACTCGTTTGTAAGTGGGTGTGTGTTGGGAAAGGCGTGACACTCCTGGAACAAATACGCTTGCTGGCGTATGTGCACGCCAGCTAGCGTGGCTAAAGCTTTCGTGTGTGCTTGTCGTGTTGTCCGTGTCAGCAGGAGGTCTGGCTCTAAAGAAACGCAGTGACCGATGACTTCCTCAGAGAAAGTGAAAATGAGCTGGGACAGTTGCGAGAACAGAGTCAAGTGCAATTTCAGAGCTTAACGAGATGAAGGCTTGAACTAAGTTTCAAAGTGAGCATCAGAAGTAATCCAGAAATGTGTTGCTCTTATTAAACAATAAGAAGACAAATGTCCCCAGTCGCTCCTGATGCACAACCAAACGTTGCATTAAATTTAAAGTCGGAAAAATCAACATTAAGCATTAGCTGATTTTTTAGTTTCAATTTTAATCTTACAATGCTTGACATGAACTTAAATAATTGAAAAGCAAGTCATTCTGGGAGAAAGAGACATTTATAGAAAGACAATGCATTGACTCACAGTGGAAAGATATGTGCTAATGAGAGGTCTGACTATGAATACGATCACATTTTAAGGAAGCCTGCATGCACAACCTACTTTTGGTGCAAAACTAAAAGTAGCGCAGCAAGCGATGCATGGCAATTAGACCCTGAGGTATGTAAGGAAAAGGTCTAAGATCACAGCAACGCACGCACACACACATGCACACACACAGTGTCCTGTTATCACTATCCCTCCTTCAGATGGACGCTCAAAAACCATGTGCTTGGTGGCTCAGTCCCTAAATAAACAAACAAATAAATAATATATACTCAGGTTTGTTTTCTTCCAAAGAGAAGTTTTATTGAACCAGATCCCCAGATGCTTGGATTGCGGATGGATCTGTGAGCTGTCCTCTGACCTTATCGTGCCTGCAGTGTTTGTAAGAGCAACGTCTCGCTCGGGAGGATATGCTCTAGAACATGCTGCGTGCGTGTGTTTTCAAGGCGTACTTTATACACAGATGTAGTTAAAGAGGATCAGATACAGAGAGAATATAGAGGAATTAAGAGGAGGAGCAGGAGAGTGGGAGGAAGGGGAGGCAGGGACACTGGGTCATGGAGGCTGGGGCTGGTCCGACAGCTGCTGCACCGAGAGTTTATCTGATTAAATCTCACCATCTCCGCTGTGGGAGGGTGGGACCCAGTTAAATTATGGCGCAAACACAGACTCACACACACACACCCGCACGCACGCACACACATTAGAAAACACACAACTCACCTTGAGCTACGTTAACAAAATGAGCTGGGGACAAAAAATAAAAAGTTAAAACATGAATATGTTGCTTCTGTTCAGAAAGCCTCATTGCTTGCAAGCAATTTTATGCTTTTGATATATAAATACAGAAAATTTCTTTTCACTGTCGCCGTTAATTCACACCGTAGCTTTTCTGGGATTTCTTGAATTCTTTGTGGTGTTTAAAGTGTGGTGTTTGTTTGTGTTTGTGGACGTAGAATTTCTCTCTACGTCCACAGTAGACGCAGAGGAGAGAAGGGATGAAGACGTGCAGGAAAAGCCACTAGATTGGTATTAGAACCATGGAGAGCCACATGTTCACCACACCATGTACCACACACCATGTACCACACCACCACAAGTTGAATATATGTCTTTATTTGTTTACTTGTTTCTTCTCACTTTCTTCTCATTTAAATGTTTGTCGCCATGTACTTTTAAACTGCATCACTTGACTTAAACATTTGTTTTCTTCTTTTTGCTCATTCCTTCGAAAAGAACTGGTGTAACTGAATCAGATCTGTAGATCAACAAACTCTTCCACAGGTTTTTATTGGAGCCGAGTTCAGGATTTTGTGATGGACCCCCCAGAGCATTGACTGTATTATCATTAAGCCACTTTGCAAATAAATTGTCCATTTGGAAAGTCAATTTGTGTCCAAACTTTAACTTCCCGACTGACTGATGACCACATGTTACTGTTTCCTCTTGTTACCATCTGTTTTGTTACATGCACCAGTGGTGCTTGGTGCTAGCATGCTTATGCTAGCACCACTGTATTTTAAATCTGGAAGTGTGTTCTCCATCGTGTAAGCCTCCCCCTTCTTCTTGCTAATGTATCAATGATCATTATGTCCAGACACTTTCATTTTAGTTTTATCAGACAACAGAAGTTACGGGGACTTTGTAAGCGTTAGTCAACATTTCACTTGCTTTTGAAATAATCACTTCTTCCAACCCTTCTGATTATGAAGTTACATAACTTGTTTAATTATGGAGAACGACGGCCTCTTACCAGATTTAGCCAGCGTCTTCACCAGGTCTCTTCTTTTGTTCCGGCGTTGATACGTCATTCCAAAACATGTTCACCTTTGGGAAGCAGAACTTGTGTAATTCCTGAAGGAGATACTGGTTGGATACTTGCACATAATTATTTGAACAGGTGGCAGATTCGGGCTTCTTAAACTCCTGCCAGGATGAAGCAGACTTGTTGACGTCCGCCGTTTACTTCCTGTTCCCTTGTTTGACTTAAATGACTCAAATGTTGTGAGTTAACCTTCCAGAAACGTACAAAGTCATCACCTCGTCGCCTCGGATTTCCAGTACTGTGTAAAGCCCCTCATTGTTCAAGTACCAAACAAATAGAAATCATTTTGGTAACTTTAGCTGACCTAAAACAGAAAAGTTTAATCAGATTTAATGCAAAAAGTGAAGTTATGTTCTTTTTTTTTGTTTTTTTTTTTTGCACAGTGTATTTAAATATCTAGTTTCATGGTCAGGACACATTTCCAGATAGCCGCTGCACACCATTTGTCTCCATATTAATCATGCGTGCTGCTTTCTTCCGCTGTGGTTGATACAGGTTCTGATGTTTGGAATAGAAGTGATACCTCGGCTCGCCAGTTTCCTCCTCTTCAGGGAACCTTTAACAAATGGAGTCAGACAGACGAAAATCTAACCTATTTAATACCGTGACACATACCGCAGCCCTTTAAACACCAACATTCATAAAAGTAACACACTGACATGATTGTAATGCAGCCTCCTCTCATGAATTGTCAAGACTCAGACAGACAGGGGACAGTGTTCAGTATTTGATCCTTCAGCTGCTGCGGTGAGCAAAGTCAAATCCTTTTTGTGGACTGTGCCGGTGCTGCTTGGGTGATGCTTGATCACACACGTATCTGGGGAATTTAAGTCCTTCCCAGGACCTTGGGCTCCCTGTTACTTTCCATGACCTGTTTTTGCCTTGTGAGGTGACAACTTACCTCTTCTGGCAGGAAGCGTCTGTCTGATGCTGAGGTTGCTCTGCAGCAATGTAGAGAGTTTCAGTGTAATTGGGCTCTCTTTAAGTGGTTTTATTCCTGCAGCTGTTTGGTGTGTCTTGTGTTTTTACGCCTATAGGCACAAAGTTAGGGTCAGAAATCTACACACCCATCATTAGGATGAATGTTATGTATTTAATAATGCTCTCAGACTGTTTTTTTTCCAGTGGATGGAGCAGCAGTATGATAAAACATCCAACTTTACTGATAAAAAAAACAACAAAAAAAACATATATGGGTTCACAACCTTTAATCATTATGATCAAAGTTATACTATCAGGATCAAATATCTACAGACATCCTCACTAATGTCTGGATATCCTTAACAGGTTTTGGTTTTTGTACCCATCAAAAAGCTTTTGTCGTGATTTTAGCTGAATATTTAACCACAAACTTTCAGTATTGTTCAGGTTGGGGTTTTGGAAAAGTCTTTCATGACGCTTAATTTTCCCTGCTTTATCTATTATAAAGCCAGATGTCATAAAAAGATTTTGTGGCCTCAATTTCACACTTTTGCCGTGGGGGCAAATAGTAAAAGCTGTGCCTCCTCTGACTCTACAACATTTCCCCAGAGGACATTTGGTTTGTCCTTGTGGAAATCTCCAGCCTGATGGCACTGATTTTAAAGCAGATGCCCTTTCCTGATTGCCGCTCTCTCAAGAATCAGTTTTTCCTTCCCTTGCCACGTGTTTTGAGAAAAATTCAACATGAAGAAAGTTCTTTAAATTGTATAACTTGACCGAGGCGCACCTGATTCACCACGACTCGTCTTTTAAACAGTGGATGTCGCTGCAGATAAAATCTGCATTAGTAGAAGAAGAATCTATAGAGGAAGAGCATGTTCAATATAACTCTAACTACAAAGCCTGACGTTCTAAGCGTTTTTAAGGATTTATTAGGAATCTATCTACATTTAGTATGTTAATATTTAACCCAAAATAAATGTGCTTTCAGAGCGAACCTCGCTGTTATTCCTGTTTAACAAGTGCATGCGTGGTGAGACATCATTCATGAGCACAGAAACATCAGCTGTAAACTGTAAAATTTAATTCCCCAGAAATCTTTACTGCTGCATTAAATTCTGGAACACTTTGCCACATATTTTCTTTCACTATCCACTATCCAGCCCCCCCATCCTGAACTATGGCCCAGGGCAAGCAAACGAAGTTCACAGCAATTATATGTAACCAGAATCCTAATTTCTATTATCAAATTTAATTCCGTTCTCAATTTATTCAATTATTGGCTAACACGGACCCCGTCTCTGCTCTGCAGGCCTCCCTGCAGGCATTGCTGACGCGACCAAAGCCGTTGCAATCTCCCACCTTTCACTCACCTCCGTGGCTGCGTTTGACAGAAACATTTGCAGTTGTTTGGGGAATTTAAATGGAGGTGCACGGTTCAGGAAGCACCCCCACGTGTCGGAACCAGCCAGCGTGCCGAGTCTCTGCTGCGGGGAGATTTTTCCACTCTGTCAGCCACAGCGATATCTGCAGCTCCTCCATCCTCCTTCCCGAATCAATGCGAGTGCAGCCGTGTTTCCGCCGGTGCCGTGTGTGCGTTACTTCATAAAAAACATTCTGGATGCCAGTTTAACAGGGAGGTTTGTGCCTGACTTCAGATGCTTCGGTAAGTAATCGTGATGTTCAGAGTTCACAGGGTCGCAATTCAGGGTCGGTAAAAAAATATTTTCAGAATCCTTCGCTGCAAAATGTAAGCAACTGTAAGTGCTGGCCTTACATAGAAGTGACTTTCTGGCCGCACAGCAACCACATGTTGAACTGTTAGACATTTTTGAGTTGCATAGATATTCACTGTCTGAAATTTGAACACATTTACTCATGTTCCCATGAATGCATCACCATAGTAACAGATGGTGTTGGCAGCATCACGGAGGATTTCTGTAACATGTAAACTGGTCAGATTTGATGAAACGATACAAGGAGCTAACTACAGGACAGTACTGAAAGAAAACGTTTCAAGGCTACACAAGGTTTTATGCTTGAGTGGGAGTTTCAGCAGGTCAGCAACCTTTATAAAATGCACCCTTCATATGACTGGTTTATTTAAAAGTATTATGTGATGAAGTCCAGGAATAAATCCCGTTGAGATCGTGTTTTAAAAATAGAAATTCATGGTCATAAAGTTTTGACTCTGAGTTATTTTGAGGAGAATGAGCAAAGATTCCCATCTCTGATTGTCCAAAAAGTGGTAGGCCACACTTCTCAGATTCTTATTGGTAAGAAACTTTGAAAACAATGTGTCATTTTACAACTGTGCCCTTACGTAATAACAATTCAATAAAATACATTAACATTTGTGGTTGTAACGTGACAAAATGAGAAAAATAGAACGTAGGTGATGTTATTTCCATGTGATTTTGTCAAAAGAAGCAGATATATAGTGGAAGTGGTTCCATTGTCAGATCACTCTGACTTCTCTCATCAGAACATGTTGTGTTTTTGAGCAGCCACCAATTTTTTTGCTCTTAATTTTGGAGCTCAGTGAAAGAAACCCAGAATTGCAAAGCAGCATGTTTTTTTTTCTCTCTCCTTAAGATGGAGTGACATTTACGCTGACTTTAACTCATTTTGCCTTCAGCCACAATCGCTCCAGGTGTGAATCAGGAAAATTACAAGTCATCTGTTTTTGATGCTAAGCGAGCGGGCCAACCAAACCAGCGGCGACTCACCTCCTTCCTGCCTGCTTTAGTCTTCCTCCCACCCTCCTCCTCTTCCTCCTGCAGCCTTCCTGCTGAGTCAAGAAGGAACTCACCGCCTGGTGGAAGATGAATCCGGCTCAAAATAGAGTCTTAGCTCCTTTCATATCCTCAGTTTTTTCTGCTGCCACATTGAGTGAGCGTTTGCGGATGGAAACGCTCACACACAAAAAATGTATCCGCAAAGTTACACTGAGCTCCTGTCACACATTTCTCCCTCCCAGTCTGTGTCTAGCGACTCATCTTTTATTTATGTCAGGATCTTTAAAGGATTCAGAAATAATAGAGATGGTATCTGGATAACTTTCCTGACATGTAAGGAAACTTTACCCCCAAATTTAATTCTTGAAATTTTATATTCATCAAACCGGGCCTTTGATAGGATGAAGAGCAATGATTTTCTTTACTCTAACTAAAGAGAAAAACAAAAAAATTTTGATGTGCAAATCTTTGGCGTAGAAATTCAAGGCCTCCATAAAACCCATAAGACATATCTAAAAATTACACCGCAAGTCCAGCAGATCCAAATGAACCCTTTCAGATTTGATTTCAACACTTTTAAGGTTTTGTATGGGTCCACACCAGAGTGTTAAATATACACAACTCGTTTTGGAGAGTTGGTACCTTAACTCTAATTAAATGTCAAATATCAAATCTGTCTGGAGTTAGTCATTTAACACTGACTAACACTAACTAGGTGTTAGAGCTTAAATATTAACTCTCCCATAGTATTTTTTTTAACTTCATAAGAGTTATTTGTCGCCAATATTAAATAGGTATATTAGTCATCTTCTTCTCTTGTCTATAGTGGGAAGTAAATCTGTTCCTGAAGTTTGATGGTTTCTCTTCTACTCTTCCTCTTTTCCTGTGACGTCTCCTTTCTCCTATCAGTCCGCGTTTTTTTCTTCATCTTATCTAGCTCTGATTTAATCCCTCTCTTCTCCCACCTCACAATATTTCTCCATCCATACCTTCCTCCCTTCATCCACGCCCCCTTTTCTTCCTCTTCCTCTTAATTCTCAGGAGCGACCCTGACCCCATTCATTCATCTCTCTTCAAGACGGTGACTCTGCTTTCAGCGATTACTCTACATGCTCCTCTGTCTCCAGCATCCCTTCCCTGTGTTTTCATTCGTTTTCAGATCTACCCCCCCAGCCCCCCAAGCCTATTTTTTTTTCTTTCCATCACTCTCCTCCCTCTTTTGTCTTGATCCAACCTATCACCCTGGGGAAGTGATTGACAAGCAAGTAGGGCTCTTCCAAGGGGAGATTGTGATTGGCGAGGGAGATGAAAAGGATAAAGCCTTCTGGACTACACTGCAAAAACGTTCTTTGAAATGTATCGCATCCTTTTTCGGAAGGTTTCTGCACGTCAGCCATGCTTGTAGTGGCTACTTTGAACTCTGCTTTTGTTCTCCGTTTCTGCTCCGACGGCCAAAAAGACTTTGAGGAATTTGGAGAACCAAACTAAACAGTGAAATAAGTGAAGAAAAAATATCAAAAAACAAAGAACAATGAATGAATGATTTCCATGACGACACACATAACGGTAAACAAGACAGAAACAAACTGTAAAATAATAATAATTAAAAAAAAAGAAAACAGATGCTGCAAAACATGCGTGGAAATTTACATTACAAATTCCCTAAAAATAAAGACAAAAGCAAAAACAATCACTGAGAGATAAGATTCACCTCATTTTTGCCCATTGTGTTAATTTCAAGGACAAAACCTCAAATATTTTAACACATCATCAATCTCACTTTTTAAGTTTTCTTTTTCTTTCAAAATTGGTAGATACTAAAAACCTTGCAGGATGAAACACAACAGAAGCTGTTAAAACTCAGGGTAACGTGCGTCCCTGCAGCATTTTCTCAATTGTATGAGTTGCACAGAATGTTTCTGTCCATATTTAAACGTCCATTTTCAATTTATGCTTTAGTAAGTGCAAATGGAAAAAATAAATAAATAAAAAAAGGAAAAACCAGTTTTCCCTAATTAACTATCAGTCTCAGATTTTTACTCAGGCAGCACTTTATTAATTCTTGCAAGAATGAGAACAGCAAGCAGACGTGTGTGACAAGCTCGGTGTCTGTTCAGTCTGAAACGCTCTGACTCGACAGAGTCTCTACCTACTTATTCAAGTCTTATCACCGAGGTTTCCCACAGGATGTCTGGGAACCAACGTTTCTGTCAGGCAGCTTTGTAACTCTTAATTGGGATGACCTAACCGTGAACGCAGAGGAGCCCTCCATCCTCGTCTTACGTGTTCCTCTTGGGATCTGTGAACCTTCCTTAAGTTCCAGCAGGATGAACATGCAATGAATCTCACAACAAAAAAACACATCTGGTCATTCAAGCAATTAATAAGAAGATAGTTTCTAAAATTCCTCTCTCTGTAGGTAAAGATCTCTGTCTGGACCTAAATTGTTTGTTTTATGATAGTTTGATTTTTTACACACCAAGCTCAATGACTAGTTGTAGGAAATTATAGATTTCTTTGTAAATCAGGGAGTCTGTTTAAGAGTTGACTTGTTGAATGATTACGTGACTGCAATTTATCTAATGAATATGAGGATTAGCAAAGAAATGCAAAACACAAAAGTAAAAAATGTTTGCAAATCTCTCTGTGATTATGGCTCAGAAAAACCAGTCTGTCCTGTTTGGGCTTCTGCTTTTTCTTTCTTTCCTTTTTTTTTTTGTTTGGTTTGTTTTGCAGTGTATCCAGCTGGGATCAGGGTTTGAGGGTCATGCATTTAAAAAAGACTGTCTCAATACCGCCACCATGTGGTGTGAACGGCTCATGGCTTACAAGATTACATCATGTCTCTACGAGGTCTCTCATTCAGACTGACCTGTGCTTCCTGTCCGCCCCAACTTATCACACACTAGGTGAGGTAAATTCACTGTGGAAGCTGTGCAAATGCATGAGATTTAAATACATTAATGTAAAAGTCTATGTATAATATGCAGAGTAGGTGCTTTGTTTCCTGAGCCATAACTTATAGCTAACGAATCTGCTCTTTTGAATCGCTACTGCTCCTAAAAAAATCCAGACACTCTCACTGAAACATATACTTGCTCCCAAATAATTCTCCCAGTGGAAAAAGTCTAACACACACATACACACACACAATGCTCCTGAACACACTCCCTCTGGGACATAAACCCACCTGTTCCCAGCTTCTTCAGCCAGAAAACAGTACGAGAGTGTGTGTGTGTGTGTGTGTGTGCGTGTGTGTGTAGGTGTGTGTGTTGGGTTATACCTGCACAGTGTTATATCTGCTGAGGACCTGAGTAGCTGCTTCTATATTTGGATGCAAATTAATCGAATGCATGTGTAATAAAGTATGCTGCACACAATCACATGAGAGATTAATGTTCAGGTCTCAGGTCTGTAATTCTGATAATGCCTGGCCGCTCAGTGGACAATAACTCCAGCCTGGCTTGGTGCTTCTCGAGGCTTTTTGTTAATGATTTGTAGTTGAAAGCAGCTGCTTTGTGTGTTTGATTTGGTGAGCTGTGTCACCTGCAGCAGAGACAGATACAGCTGGCAGCTCATTACTGGAGGTCAGGTTGAAGCAGGCATCATTAAGCTGCTCTGTGGAGAGCTGTCCACATTGACCGTTTGGCTCTGCTTGGACTTTGAATATCTGCCTTCAAATCTCAGAGGTGGCTCGTTATCACGTCCCTGGGAAATGTGAGAATAACGTCAAAATGGGCTTGGCTCTCTGTAAAAATGCTCACACGGTTGTTAGTCCTTTAAGGGCAGGTGATTGGTTAAAACATTTTAACTTTCACAGTAAAGAAAGAGTTTTGTCTGTTTTTTTTTTCTACTAATGACTTCAAACCAATACGTAGAAACGGATGATTATTTATAAATTAACACTTTTATTGGACTCTCGTGCGTCACTTCATACACTGCCACTTTCTGGACATAGATGTGAATTTCCACAGCTAGAAAAAAAAAAGACTAATATAATTGTTAAAGATTTTATGTATTAATTTTATGTTGGGATGAAATTATAACAATTGATATGTCCATTTTTGTGGACGTCTTGTGTTTCTGGCTATGTTTTATCAAGCACTTTGACTATATTGCTCTTGGAAATAGTTAAGACTTTTTTTTACATATTTATTAACTTTTGCTTTAAGATATGGGGTTTTGTTGCGAAAATAACACTTGTTCTAACATTTTATTGTGTGAGTTACAGTGAGATCCTTCAAATTTAATTAAACTGAAACATATTAGATTGCAGGAACAGTAGTGGACGTTTGTGACAGGCATTTTATATATATATATATATATATATATCTCATAAGAGCAGATATACTGGATCAGGGGCGTCCGATGTGATGAGGCCCATTTAAAGTTTAAACCCATGTTATCCACTTTAGTAGACCTGACAGAAGCCTGTTTAAAATGTTTAATTATTTTTCTTTCCTAAAGTTTTACCAATTAGGACATAAATCCTGAGTAAGATCAGAATTCATGCATGGAGGATCCAAAATAACCCACAACCCCGACTGCCCTCTGATTCAGTGCTCTTAATTGCTCAGGATTAATGATTCCGCCACATATTTGCACTGCAGCATCTGATTATTATTCATATTACATGCAACATCTGGTGACTAAGAAACATTTCATGTATTATTGACCTGAGCTAATTTAAAACACTCTGTGCCCAAGGATCATCAGATATAAACCTATAGTGTTCGATTACCTTGTTCGTTCCATAAAAACATCCAGTAATTGACTGAATGCTCTAATCACACGCTAATTGCTGCCTGCGACCCTAAACGTGGTAAAACTCATATTTCCATTATTATTAGTAAAGAGTCAGCTGATGTTGCCTGAGCTTTAATTAAACAAAGTCAATTATCGTAATTACCTTTAGTGCAAGTGTTAGGTCTGCAAAACAAAGTCAGATTTTTTTTTTTCCCAGTTTATCAAAATGTCTTCACAAATTTTTAGTCTAAGCAAAGGAAATTTTCTCATTATGGCTTCAAGTAACAAAAGGCATGTGAATCTACTCAAGTCAATTTCAAATCCTAAGAGAAAAAAAAGACATTCAGGAAGACTAGGGATCCACTAATCAGGATAAAAATGGTAAAAGAGACCAGCTCCTTAGACTTAGAGATAAAACGATGATGGAGGATTAATAAGCTCTTCCTCACAGGACTGTAGATCTGTGTTGTTTGTTGACATTTGTTGAATCTGCTTGTTTGCATGTGGGGATTTATCGTTCAGAAAGCATCAACAGTGTGTCCATCTGTCTCCCCAAGCCTGAGGGAGGCAACCACTCTGAGAGCGTCTGTTTCTGCTGTTTGATTCTGTAAAATGGGGAAAGAAAAAAAAAATAGAGAAAACAGGCCAGACAGATGTGTATAGGCAGATGCTCTGCAGCATTATCCATATAATCATACAGATAAATGGACTAACATGTTTGAGAGATTTCCAAGATGGCGGAGTGTTTCAAGTGAACAGTTTGTTGCTCTTTGCAGAGCGTAGTGTGAAATAAAAACAGGAAAAATATTCATTTATGCTTGTCCTCTGCTTTAATACTGTTTGCAATTACAGTGGCAAATAAAATCATGTCACCTTTTCTTGGCAAACAAAAGTCTGTAAAACAGACGTCCCACACGTCTGCATGGGTCAAAATAAAGAAATCATGCTTTTAAATGTGAGTTTGTGTTTGGCATTTGCTCACAAAACACCAATTTTGTTTCATTTTGAAAAGTACGCTAGATGTAAAAAAAACCAAAAAAAACAAAAAGAAACTGATAAAATAATCAGTTTAATACAAAGAAGTTCAGCGATTAAGTCTCCCCTTCCCAAATCCATAAATAAGACTTTTACGTATACATTTCCATGCTATGTCTTATATTTTCTAACTTTGTGGCACGATGACCTAATATCTGCTAGGGTTTTTGTCAATAACTTACTATACAATATAATACCAACGGCTGTGATTTGTCCAGCAGGATAGATGGGATTTAATGGGGGATTCACCTTCAGGAGCACATCTAGATTAAGACTTGTGTGCATAACATACACAATGTACAGATATCCATTTTTTTTTTTAATAATCGACAATAAATATATCTATGGCATGAACAAATACACAGACGAACTGGAATCAGTAAACTTTAGTCAGGCATAAAGGAAGTGGAGGTGATTTAAAGAGGCGACACAAGAATGATTCTGTACCAACAGAAAAAAAAGGTTTAGTTTTCCAGAAACCACTTTACTTTAACAAGCTTCTTTGACGTCAACGAGCGAGTTATCAACTTTTGCCACAAAGTTGCATTTGAATTTTTTTTTTTTGGGGGGGGGAGGGGATAATAAAAATAGCTGCAATTCTCCCAAACCTGAGCTTTGAAAGTTTTTTTTTCTGCCTCCCTTATCGTCGTCCTCCCTTGGCAGGGAGATAAACTTGGTCTTGGTCCAGCCTTGTGCATCACAGCTCCAATTGCTTTATTAGCTTCTTGAATCATTGCTATGACTATAAATTGTAAACAGCTTGGTTCTCGCAGGAGCAGCTTGCTTTACTTCATGCTACCAATAGCTGCAGGAGCTCATGGCTCATAGAACGTTTTTCCTCAACTAACTAAATAAATAATCTTAATGAAAGGTTGGATTTCTGTCATTTTTTCAGTTTCATCTTATGGTAGTATGCTATAGATGAACTCTTCTTACAGGTTTCTAAGCCAGTGGTGCTAATAAATACGTGCACAGCGTAAATGCAGAGCGCTCTATGTACTCACCACTTTTAAGAGCGGCGTCAACCTGAATTTAGAATCAGTTTGGCTCAGCATTTCTTTAAAGCTACAGTTTTAACAACCAGTTTCATTGGCGTCAACTTCAAGCGTAAGACTTTAAATACATCCAGTTGACGCAGCAAAAAATGAACTGGATGTAGTTCAGTCACAAAGTTTTTTGTGACTGAACAAATTCTGATTTAGACATTTAGTCTGTAGTAAATTAGAAAAATGTAAAATCATCCACCAATATCAATACTCCAGGTTGAAAATTGATCAAATTTGTCCTAAAAATACACAAAATTCATCTGATTTGAGTTAATCTTGGTCAAAAAGCAAACATGCAGACATTAAGGCAGGTTTTAGAGCTAAATCTGTCGACTTTTAGACTCATAATAACATAACTTTTTGGCACAAATATCACACTATATCTGCTTGGTTCAGTGTGTTTTTGAGTCAGTAGTGCTGTTCTGAGAACAAGTTCAGAAATCAAAAGCCTGTTCCTGGTGTCACGGTTCTGGTCCTAGATGTGCTGATGGAAAACTCTAAAGGAATACTTTGATCATTTTGATTGATCTCCAAACAGATGGAGAGAAAAAAATAAAATCGACTGAGTCAGAATGACATCCATCAACACAGTCAAAACGCCAAATTATTCCTGTCAAAACTCTGCAACTGAGCAACTATCTTACGGTGACACTTATAAAATAATCAGCTCCAGTAAGTCCACCAACACTGACGGGCAGAAACCCAACAAGTAACTGTAACAGCGAGTCTCTCAGCCGGATACACGACATACAGGGAAGAGTTTGGGAAAGAAGGCGGACTGGGTGAAGCAAAGTGTGAAGGATGATGGTGTTATGTTGAGGCTATAGCTGCCTGATCGGGGGGAGGTTAAGGGTCTCCAGAGCTCTGTGGTACAGCTCCCTCAGGGCTCTTAGCAGATGGAGACGACAAAACATCTGGTTGAAGAGGTGAGGCAATGGCTCCTGGAAACAAGGCAGAACAATTACAGAGAGCCACGTGTTTGTGTAAATACATATATAAATAGCAATGCATATGTCTAATTGTGTCATAAACACATGAGAACCGCATTGGATAAACATAGATTGCTTTGCAAAATGAAGTTTTTGTCCTGTTTTGTCACATCACAACCACACATGTCCATTTTTTTGAGTAAAAGTTACGTTGGAGGGAAAAAAAAATGAAATTTTTGATATCTTCCATGAAACTCTGAGGATAATGACTAAAATACATTGAAGTTTCTGGTTGCAGTTAGGCCTGTCATGATAACATATTTTACTGGACGATAAATTTTCGCAGAACTTATTGCGATAAATGATGATATTGCTGTTTTGAAACCATTTTCAAGTGTTATAATAGTAATAATGGCATAATAACGTAAGAACACATTCTCAAAATCAATAAACGTTTAATTCTAATCATCATTTAAACAGGAACTGGAAGACATTTGAAATATCCAAAATAAGTTATCAACAAATGAATAATGAAATCTCTGTAAACAAATTTGTCTTTCAAAAAAAAGGGAATATTTGAGACCAAAGCACCAGACTGAAGATCAGTTTTGGCAGAATGAGAGAGAAAAGAGAAAATCGATCAATCAAGCAAATGAAAGTTATTGAGTTTCTTTTAATTTAGCGCGTGATTAATTGATTTATTGTTTATGGTGAGAGGCTTGGTTGCAATTTGACAAAATGTGGAAAAGCTTAGTGGGCCGAGGTACGTTCCTAAGCGACTCTGAAAAGAACCAACATGGTCGGTAATTTGAACTGATTTTAAAATAAGCTGCACTTTCATCCACTCAAAACACAGATAAACACTCGAGCACGTCCTCACCCCCAGCACATGGACTCTGTTGTAATACGAGCTGAAGTCTTTACTGAGCGAGACGAGAAATTTACAGATCTGGAGGGACACATGCAAGAAGGTTACATTAAAATCTTCAACAGTCCTGAGTTACCGGACAACAGCGATGGCTCATCAATCGGGCGTACCTGTTCTGTTTTAATGTTCACTCTGGCTCCTCCTCCTTCACAATCTAACGACTGTCCCGATTGGTCGAGCAGCTCCGAGAAAGGAATAAGATAATTGAAGAGCAAAAGCCACTCACCCTGTCAGGGGGGAAAAAAGAAAGTAAAAGCAAAGTTTAGGGTTGCATTGTTTCTGCAGTGGTAGGCAGACTTCAAACACCAACAAAAACAACAATAAAATGTAAAGAAATTAGGGAAAAACATGGAATGGTACCTCTTCTTTGAGAGCAGAGAAGTCCAACTGGGACCCATCAGGGATTTCTGGATACAGACCTGCAGACAGACGGTGGAAAGCCTGTAAGAGCCTTTATGTTGTTCTAACGACTCAGTCTTAACACTTCAACCAGACCAGAAATGCAGATATGCACACACGAGTGTGTGTTAAACCGTGCAACAACAGTGACCCCCACATAAAAGCTGATGGTTCTCCTTTTATTTTGTAGTAGTTTTCTTTATATATATATATATATATATATATATATATATATATATATATATATATATATACACAACTGGAAGCAACACAGTAATCTATTCCTGATAATCAATCATTTTTGCCTCCCAGTCATTCTGTTTTGGCAAACACTAAATCTAATTCCCAAATCCCAGTTAACATTGATTTCTGCCAAAACCAAAATTTTTACTCAGTTATTCAGAAATTCAAGTGCTCAGTTTTTTCTTAATATAATTTTATTGCAAAATATTTACATTACAAACGCCAGTTACTGGGTTAAACTACAAAAAAAACACAACAGGGCGAGCTCTCCCATTTAGTAAAGTACTGCAAAGATTAGGGGCAGTTATTAGGATATAAAAATCAAAATGCACTAAAGATATATTTGGAAGCAATACTTTAATAATGATCCCTCCCTAATGTTTTATAAAACAACAACAACAAAAATTGGCATTAAGATAGGGTTAAGGTTGCTTAAGGTTGTTAAGGTTGTTTTTATCATTCATCTGTTCACCAAACAGTGAACACTGAGGTCCATCCGAGGGTTAGAAAGGTTTGAGACAGAAAACAAATAAATAGGAAGTGAATGTTACTACCATTACCATAGTATGTACTTAGACGTTCCTTTATAAAATACAATCCATAACATGTTGTCGCTTAACTATAAATGTGTGTTCTGTATTGGCATCTAACAGCTCTCAAGGTTGAATAAATACAACAAAGAAATGCAACTAATGTTACATTCTGGATAAACGAGAGGGTCAGCTGGCTGCTCGTTTGCAAGCTGTTCATCAGAACTGAAAGGCGTCAGCGGGTCTCACCCTTCTCCACTCCTCTCTCGTAGCTGTCGAAGAGAGTGTGCAATCTGGCGCAGTTATACATCACAAACACGCCTCCTCTCGGCCCTTTGGTAGACACGCCCCCTTCCCTCTGGACGTCCAGCGTCACCTGGACACACGGACCTCGATAATGCTCACTACATTCTTCAAAATCCCGTCAGCCTGAAGGAACTGATTCTAGTTAAGAGACGTGTTTGACACCACAAAACGGCCCAAAAGCGGGTTCATTTAAGCGATGTAGGCATCTTTACGAACATACAATCTTTGCGCAGAACCAACTGCATGACAAGTTCAGGCGTAAAGGGAGTTTTAACTCACAGGGCTTGTGTGAACTGTTGATAGCAGCTCAAATCTGACCGTGGCGGAGGTCATGACTTTGATGATATCATCCCAGGTCTGACCTGCAACAGGAGTTAATTTGACTCATTTACACTTAACATACAGTACAGAGCATCACTCGGGTTGCCCTTCAAAACATTTACACACACAGAGCACATACAGGAAGTGGCACAGGCAGTCACATTCTGTAAAATTGAAATAAATGTCTAGAATTGTAGCGTCACAAAACGTTAAAAGTACAGACTTCTGCAAAAGCAATTTGCCTAAGGAGCCGAACACTTTAAAAATCAATACGCACCCTCTACTTTATCTCCATACTTCATCTCTGAAGCCTCCTTCATCTGACCTTTTCTCAGCCTGGATGAGAGGAAAATAGAAGCTACATTTACACCAAAGTCTGGGTTAAAAACAAATGGCTACAACACAAACAGGAGGAAAAAAAATCACTGGTCTTTCATTTAGTTATTATAGAAATGTAATTTAGTAATTAGTGGTAGTAGTGAAGGTGGTAGTAGTGGTAGTCTGGTAAATTTATAAAACAAGCCATGAGATAAAAAGACTTAATAAATACAAACAACAATGAATCTTACTGTAGGTACTGTGCAGCAGTGAGGTGAGAACCAGGGGTCTTCACAGGCCCACACACAAGATGCCTCTGCAGCCAGAAAGAGTGAAAGCAGGTTAAAAAAGTACGAACACAATAAGCTGCACTGTTGTGTTTGTATACGTGTGTGTGAGAGAGCAAATGATGGTGGTTACTTGAGAGTGTGTCGCTCCACTGGCTCTCCACAGCACTGCTATCTGCTGCTGGCGAAACTCATCCTGACAAGAAGTCACATGTAGCACTGTTACCATGGTTTCCTGGGGGGGAAAAAATGAAGCCAGGAAGGACATTTTTTGTGAGAACAAAGAGAATCCTGCAACATGTGGTATTTGTGTGCTTCGACGTGTGTGTTTGTTTGTCTCACGGTGATGTCGGCCATGGACAGATCGAGTTGTGCCAGGTGGGAAACGCTGTCTCTGTGAACTAGAAATAACAAAAAAAAGAGAATCAAGTTACTGTTCAGCATCCGTCTTCTCATCTTTTCTTATATTTGATTTCCTAAACCTGGTCGAAAACATCCAGCACATTTTGTAGCAAGATTTTTTAAAGTACTGCACCTGGTTTTATTACAGGTACAGTGACTGAACTGTCACACGATAAAAGCAAACTACTGGAAATATTTTTATAAGTTAAACATTTTTCTAAAATAAACAGTTTCCGTGTTGCAGCTGGACTCTAAAGTTGATCATAAGCATTGTGCTCTATTATTCCTCAACATGGCGCGGTGCTGTATGGCAGACATCTCTACTTGTCATTTGTCTGTTCAACTGAGACTGAAGTATTGCAGTTTGTTCAGGTGGAACTTTACATATCTGAGTCCTGCCGCCAGACTCTTTTTAGGGACAAGAGACTTTTTTTTCTACCAACACTTTAAAACCAACGATATTTGTTCAGACTTTTGGACCATCAGGAAGCTTAGCATTTAGCATGCTGAGTCCTGAAAATTTTAAAAGGTTTTGATTGTTTTTGTCATTTATCTGCGTATTGCATGGTTTGACATTTGCTGGGGCACCCCCTCTTGGGAAGACTGGCAACATTCTTATTTTTCTTTTTACTTCTCACAGTAAAATTGTGTGCTTAGATCCAGTAGGAAATATACATTTTGGTATATATGTGTGCTAGTGAAACAACAAACAGCTGAACAATTCTTAACCCCAAATAAGCATACCATGCAACACCCCATCTAGTGGGTAAATACAAGCAAAAAATGGCCATTCATATTCAGAACACAAGCCGCCTAACCAGTTAATATTCAACATTTACATTTACATCTTCATTGCCTACAACAAATCAACCCAGGTGAAAAAAAACGTATACTTTAGTATACTTCAAACATACTTAAATTTGTGAAAGTACACTTTAAGTATACTAAATATTAAGTGTACTACCTATAAGTATATCTGAAGTATACTAAAAATACACTTGTACCAATTTCGAAATTAGAACTTTAAACACACTTAAACATAATTGTACCAAAATGCACTTTTAATATATTAAATAAAAGTATACTTTAATTGAACAAAATATGAATGAATATGTATGAATTTTTAAGTGCCTTAATAATCTTTTACTATTTATTAAAATTGCATACAATAAAAAAATGATAATCATGAAGAAAGTACCCAATCCATTTTCAGATGTCTGATGTAAAACCTTATAATCAAAGGCATTAGCTCCAGTTAATATTCCAGACCAGATGGTGGCGGTATTGCACATTTTCATTTATTTAAAAAAACGCCACAAAGAGAAGAGAAAACTTGAATCAGGGAAGATAACGGACGCTGTTCAAATTAGCCATTTTTACTCGCATAATATTGCCTTCAAAGTAGAGGGCCTTGACAATAGTTACTAATTTTGGTAAATTCAAGCTGGTGACGTCCTAATTCGAGTTAGACGAAAAGATAAGGGACAACAACCGAAGGAAATTAAATGTGTGTCACAAAAGGAGCCCCGAGGGATGAAGGCTGCTAAGTGTTGCTAGCTGGTGGTAAGTTTGCTTATTAATTATCTTCCTTTAATTATAAACAGTGCAGTAAAGATATATAACTTACGTTGGTTTCTTAAATAATTATTTTATCAATTTTATTGTGACTTGTATGATTATTACAATGGTAATCATTCATCTTCATGTTATAACTGCATGGAGGCTGTTTGTTTCGACTTATACTTTAATTCATAAACTAACCTGGTTTTAATTAAGCTCCATAAGACAGATAGACTTTGATATTGTGAGGTTGTTGTTCCAACTCGTTCATCAATGATTTTATCTTCAACATATGTTTGCAGTACAACTAAGCAAATGAAGATGAAAGAGGAACCCAGAGAAATCGGGTGTTAGAAAGCCTAAAGACTTTCTGTCTCAGAAGAAGCTCTGACTCCACCAGATCACCAACCAGCTCTAAGGATGAACCTCCACATTGTCTTCATGATGTAAGTTTGTTTTTTGTTTTTTCAATGAGGAGCTAGCTACATTTTCAACAACAAAAACTGCAGTGTTACCAACACTAAGTGCTTAATAAACATGATTTGGTTTAAAGATAACTGGACAGAATTTTTCTCTTCTTGTTAATCTAACATTTATCTTTCTTTTTATTTTATTTGTTGTTGACTTTCAGGGCCCTGTGATGGACTGGTGACCTGTCCAGGGTGAACCCTGCCTCTCATCTGATGGCTGCTGGAGATGGGCACCACCAGCCCCCCTCACCACCCTGCAAGGATCAGCATGTTCAGATCATGGATGGAAAGATTTTAAGGTAGTTTGTCTCCTTAAGTCCACACTTAAAACAGCATCATAGTTAATGCCAACATCAACTGATTCTATGACATTGCTGACTATTTTTTTCTACTTCTAACATAAACAGATAAAGAAGAAACCCAGAAATGTTTTTCCACCCCAGGCATCCGGTCCCAATCATCATCAGTTCTTATGATGTCACATACATGGCGAGTCCACAACGTCTTAAAATTGTAAGTATTATTTTTTTATTTGCCATTTTTCTGTTCTCTTTAAATACAAATGCTTTCTCTGTTTTAATTACTCTATTGTTCTCTTTTGTAGGTTCCTGTAAGGTGCAGTGAACGGAAATGTTCTGTCATTGATCCTCACTTTCATGTTTTATTGTCACACTTAAATTTTCATGTTCATGTGTTCACTTTTGATGTGTAAACTGATAATTTATGTAAAGTTCATAAAGTTGTGAGTAAAATTGGACAATTTTAAAATGTCGGTAATAAAACAAAATATTTGAATTACCTTGGGCATCTTGTCTAATTAATCTTTCCATGTAATTTTAACCTAAAACAATGTAAGTACTGTAGTGTAGTTATGCATATCATGTACAAAATAGGTACGTAGGAATAAAGACTTTCACGAGTAATTAAAATTGTAGTTTATTATCAATAGCAGGAAATCAAAAATAAAAAATTAAGTGTAATTTAAATACATTACTAATATATTGGTATATTTAAAATATATTTGAAGTATATTAAATATATATATTTTGAATATAATTCTGAGACAGAATTATTACACTCAAAATATAATAATTATATCAAAATATAATAATAAAGCTCTGAAATATGATATTTAAAAAGTATACTTTAAGTACACTTGAAATTGTTCCAAAAAAGTATGTATAGTATATTAAAATATACTATTGTAATTTAATACTATTTAAATACTACTAAAGTATACTGAGCACAAAATTAGTTGTTCCAAAATAGTAGTTTAAGTACATTGATAAAAGTATACTAAAGTATGTTAAAATTTAGTAAACTAAAGTATACTTTTTTTCACCTGGGAAGATTTGCAGCTTCATTATAAAACCAGGATTTAAAGAAGTCTCTGAGTCAACTAAGAAACACATTTAATAAAGAAAATGTTCATAATCTTTGTGCAAGGGAGGAGGGGTACAGCATAGAAACTTAACGAGGGTTTTTTTAATACATGCAAAATTCTAAGACCCAGGCCTTACCTTTGCAGGTGCCAAGGGTGGGGTCATACCCTAGCAGCCCCTCCTCTTGGAAAACCTGTTTCAAATTAATTCGGAGCCCTCCTTCATTCTCCTCCTCCTCCGCAGCTTTTCTACCTCCTCCCCCGCTGGTCCTCCTGCCTCTCTCCGTTCCCCTTTCTCTGTACGGAGAGTTCTCTAGCGCTTTCTGGATCTTCTCCTCCCGCTCATCATTAGCGCAGTTAGCGGGAGCCCTCGGCCAATCGATGCCAAGAGCTTGGAGGAAGACGGCGACGTCACTGTCCTCCGGAAGAGTTGGGCAGAAGTAAACTTCAAATCTAAAGGGAGGAAGAATATTCACATTATTAAAAAAAAATAATTAATGAATTAAAATAGTCTGGTCTGGTCACCCTGTTATTCTTCTCTGTTGTCTTAAAATTCCCTCCCGGACTCACCCTTGTCTCCTCAACAGTGCCCCCATGTGGTCAGCGAGCAGAACAGTTCTCAGCTGGCCCAGATTGAGCGTGTCAGGAGTGGGTGTGTTGGATTTAGGGTGCAGCGCAGGACAGTTGAGGACCACACAGCCCTCCCTCTGACTCGAGGGCTTTAGATACTCGGTGGTTCCGCCTGCCAGGACAGCCCTGAAAGCTGCAACCCGGTCCACTCGCAGCCTCAAGCCCTCGCCCATCACCTCCCCACCCGCCACAGGAAGCACCCCACCACCTCGGAGAGACAGAACTCGGGACATGACCGCTGGAGGAACCTGAGTGGAGACATACATAAAAGGGAACAGACTAGAAATAATCAAGTATGTGATACAACTACAACTACAGACATATATGGAAACAGCTCAACAGCGTTTGCGGGTTTGCACCACTCTCATTTAAGAAATGTTTGCAGAGGTCACTAAAGGGCACCTCGTCTTCCCCCACATTGACAAAATCAAACAAATTTGGCACCAATCAACTGTGAAACAAACATGTTGGCTGCACAAACATAGCATAGTTAATTTATATCAATTTCATTTGATTTTGTTGGTACGGGGCTGGCATGGAGCAGGTTGATCTCTTGTGACCTTTGTAAAAAATAAAAAAAAAATCCTAAAAAATATAACTGCACAAACACAGCACAGGTGATTGACACCATATTTTGTTTGATTTTGTAAATATGAAGAGGGTGGCTGAGCTTTGATGATGTCTGGAAGCATTTATTAATATCTTCATGATCGCAACACAAACTAAAACATTTTCTACACGAATGTGTAAAAATGTAAATGAATAGAGAACTTTAAGAGACATGTCTCCACCTAAAAAGGTAAAAGTTGCTTTAATATAGTAGTGCTCATGTGAACTTCTAGCCTGAGTAGTGTGCAGCAAGCTGACCCACATTAGATTTGCAACTCATGGGTAAATAATTACAGCTTCAGGCTGGTAGTGTCTGCTCTCACACAACGGAGGAAAATCAGTGGCTAATTATCAATAAATGGACTCTGACAGTTTCATACATATTTAAATACAGTTTATGGTTTGCCTGATTCCTTTACATAAGTTACAAGCGAGCAAATGTAACTTATCGGTAGCTTTTAACTACAGCCAGTTTTCTGGAGTCAGCCTACGCTTTCATGTAGATAGTTCCGGCCTCTTTTGTTTGATTGGCTGACGTTCAAGCTGTCGAATACCTGAGTAGAATCATTGATACGAACGAGAACTATATTGCACAGCGGAAGAATAAAATGAGGACTTTTGGCGCATGAACTTTTACGTGTTAATTATCAGTAGATAATGTGATGGTACGTCATAAGTGCAGTTGGCGTTCCAAATTTAGTTTGTACGCCTCCAGACAAGAATCTTAAAAGTTTCTTTGTGCACAGCGAACGAGAATTTGAAGTGAGGCACGATTACATCACATGTACATGTTTTTTTATTTTAATGGGTAGACGACTGACCGACCTGTCCGTCCGCATACAGCGTGTTGAGCATCGTGCTCGGGGACAAGAAGTCCCGGTTCCGCAGGTTTTTCGCGCTGCTCTCCTTGAACCAGAGCTTCTCCGGTTCGGGGAACATCCTGTCGCTTTTCCCTCGGCTGGAGCCATGAACGTGTTCACGCTTCCCTCGCAGTGCGGAGCTGAGCGCTCGCACTGTGGAGGTGATCCGCAGAGGCGAGAGCTCCTCGATGTTCTCCATCCTCGCCGCGGCTCTGACAGGTGAGCTGAGCTCCCTATCTGCTCATTCACTCTCCGTTCATGTCCGTTTCGGTGCCGCTGATGGAAGTAGTGGTGGATATGCAGTGTTCTGGCCCGCTACTTGCTGGTCGATGTCAGATATTGGCTGTGTGTGGTGGGGAGGACTGCATTGGTTGTTTACTGTCAGCGGAACTACAGGAAAAGCATGTTTCTCCCGAGATACATTTTGTGGTTGTACCTGTGTGGTGCCATCTAGTGGATTGCAGGAGTAAATGGAACTTGTACTTCAAAATGGGACTTAGAGCAGGTGTTGCCAGTCTATTTTCTCGAACATTTGGCATCAAATATGAATCTGTATCGCTAATACACAACTGCATCTGTTTCATAAAGCGGTAAGCTATAAATAATGACCCAAATTAAATGATTATGACAATGCTGTTTATATATTTATGGTTTTTACCGTTTTCTGTAGTATCTTACTCAATGATGAGACATTTATTTGAATAAAAAAATATATATACACAGTCCACAACAGAACTTGGTGAGGATAGCGGGGGTCACCTTGCATAAGCAACAGGATTACGACCTGAAAAAAACATTGAAGACACCTGTTTATGAACAGGTTCAACCACCCGGCTTTATTGTTTTTTTTTAAAGACATGAAGATGTTTTAATAGTTGATCATAATTTTAAATGTTTGGATTTACATAGATTAATTAGGCAGAATGTTGAGCATCTCTCACAACATTGGGTCTTTTTATGGCCAAGGCATCAGGAGAGCTCCAAGAAAGTTAATATGATATATATTTTTAGATTCTTTAGATACAGGTCCATCTCATAAAAGTAGTATCATTGAAAGTTTATTTCAATTTCAGTGTGGTACAGATTCACCACAGACAGGATGACACATTACAGACATCTATGTGAAAGTTAGGTAAGGGCTTACATAATGAAAACCCCAAATCTATTTTTATAGAAAACTAATTAAAAACTAAAAATTTTTCATCAGTAACCTGGAACAACTCCTGCTCACACACATAAACCAGGCATTGCAAGCAGTGGGGTGACAGCGCTGCTGGTTGTGCACTTTTTTTTCTTTTTCTCTCGCACCTCTCCGTCTTCACCCACTCTTCGCTTCAGCTCTGTCACTATCCCCCGTTGACGGCTTTAAAGTACAGCATCAGTGCATCGCTGCTGCGCATCAGACCAAGGTGAGAAAAAGAGGCCCAGGCCCAGATTTGTAGCTCCTGAAGATGGCTCTGATTGTCTAACAGTAGACAGCTGAGGCCGAAAGTGGACGATGGCTTTCATTTTGAGTGGCTACTGTCCTTTTACATTTTCAGTTCCATTAAAGAAAAGGACGACACAAGTGATGCAGCAAATTTCTAAGTAAGTGGCTGCAACTGAGGCACAGTTCAGAGAGATGGACGCTGCCATGCAGGCGCAGGAAGCTGCTCGACCGCAGCTGTTAATGAACCATGAGAACAACCTCATTAGTCAACTGACATCTATGAGCTAAAAGATAAGTTGAGAAAACCAAGAAAGTAACCTCAAACCCATTCAAAGAGTACTCTCCAGGTTTCCTTCGCCTTCATCCTCCACAGACCTTTGATGGATTCTTTCTGTGTGAGCGACTTCAGCTCAGTACGATTTATTGGGGGTATTTAAAACCTCTGACAGCGGCCTAAGCTCTCACCGGTCTTATCTTACAAAAAGCAATTAAAAAAAGTTATGACTACTGATACCTAGAAACTGTAAGAGGTACTCATTCTGGTTCAAAATGGATCATGTTCGCACTATGGCTGCAGATTTTTATTTTATTTTTTATTGCTGCTCTTTAAATGCGGTTTCCATGATTGCAAAAGATGCTAGAGCAAAACTTCAACCTTTTCTCTTCAAATCCATGTTGTATTAAAAATAATTAAACCACTGATGGGGCCTGCTGCTTGCAGAAGCTAAAGTAGGCTTTCCATTAATTTAATGCTAAAAACCGCTCAAAACCATAGAAAACCTGAAATGGAAACATGGGTGGGAGGAAATCAGAAGAGAGGCTGAGATATGACACCGGTAGAAAAATACGCATTGCAGTAAAAATTAGTTTCACTTGGAGGTCAATATGTTGAAATTTTTATTTTTGTGTGTGTGTCTCAGTGTTGCATCTCCTAAAATGTCACATTTACAAGATGCGTTGAGCTGATCAGAGTGTTATGGGCACATGCTGATTTCTGTTTTTAGTTCAGACTATACTGTAGCTAGAGTGCACTCTTTTTTTTAGATTAAGAATTTAAATGTTCATCAGCATGAATGACATGCAACATAAGAACACCGAGGATCTCTGTAGATCGATTTTTAAGTGGCGAGAAGAGAGATCTACTTCCTGAACGAGCGGCTAAGAAAATGTTGCAACATTTTAAAAGCCAGCCTTTGCCATTCTGAGGCCCGCCACACACGTCAAAATTAGTGTTTTAAGTTTCTGTTATGGTCTGTGTATATTTAGGTAATGCATTCAAAATGAAAGCAGACAACCAGTTTTATTACCTCAGAAAATAAACCCCTTTAAATGGTGAAGGACGGAGTAATAATTTCAGAGAAAATGGATCAAAGTAGAAAATAAACTGTATTTGATCATTTTTATGGCCTCCTGCATTTCTAGCTGCTGTTTTAACGTGACCATCTGCTCTGCTACAGATCAGGACGAATGAATAAATATGAAATATTTATTACAGCAACAGCTCCTGAGCTGCCTGTACGCACGCGGCTCTTTTTAGAGACCAGAGATGCTGCATTCTTTGTGTTGAAGGAAATCTATTATTCACTTCTCACTGACATTAATGTAAAGGTTTGCATGGACAGGTGGAGAAACTCAATTTGTTCTAAAGCTAAACTAAAGTGGCTTATTAAACAAAAATACACACATCCATATATTAAAAACACAACATTTATTAAGACTTTTAACACATTTTAACAGATGGACTCCTTCTACAAATGGCTACTGTTTTTTTGGGGGGGGGTGGTTTAAGTGTTGACACGGATGTCATTCTTGGCTGACACGAAATTCCCGGTTGCATTCATGCTTACCAGCAATCCGGGAGAAAACGTGTCATTGAGGAACAACACCATCATTGGACCGTGAAGGCAAACCGAGAAACCTTTATCCGCAGGTAGCCCTGCTGGTTTTAGTTTCACTTCGTTCCATTTCAAAGCCAATCTGAAGCTAAACATAAAATGGAGGCGGCAGGGAGTAGCTGCCTGTCGTTTTTACTGTGTTGTTTTTACACTGTTCTGTTCTGACCTCATTTTTTTAGATTTCTTTTCACCGCTTACTATTGAGCAATAAAGATTGGCAGTGTGACAAATTGTGCCACCGATTCTGTCACCTTACAGTGGATGTAAAAGGAGGACGCAGTCGGATCGTTGGTCTCGCTGCACAGGTTCTCCTGGTGGGCGCGTCTCCTCGGGGTGTATTGTGCGCCGTGGGATGGAAACGGACCCCATAACCAGCTGGGCCTCAGAATCACAGCTGCATTATGGGTTCCGTTACAATCCCACCCACAAAAGGAGTAAACAGGTTGCAAGGGTGGATTTGTGTCCGGTCAGCTAGAAAGACAAAACTCGGTTAGAAACAGAGAAAAAAATAAATAAATGCTTTTTTCCCCTCCTTGAGTTTTCTACTTCATATTGTAGCGCTGTAGAGAGAAATAAAAACAAGATGTAGTAAAAAATCTTCCCCTAAATCAGTTTTGAACTCCACACAAAACTTTCTATTGTTTTTTTAAATTGTTGCAGAAACTGGTTTGAAAATGGGAACTGACTCTTCTTTCCACTCTGACAAAAACTACTGCGAAATAATGTGGCAGCAATGGTAAAGTAACTTCTGCTCAACATTTTTATTATGCCGGTGTTACTCAGACACACGTGATCAGGAAGGAATTGTCTTTTTTACAGTAATCAGAGTGGAACTTGATGCATTATTGGGTATGAAAAGTATTCAACCTGCTGTAAAGCTGTATTTAGCAGATCACATGGTTATAAAACTTTGTTGGCACCTTAAAGAGTTTCAGTTTTGATTTTGATGAAGCTCAAATTCTGTGTATGAGAGAGTGACTTCTCTAATTCAGCCTGAACTCCGAGATACTCGAGTTAAACCACAAAGCTAGAATTTAATCAGAACTGTTAAATTTCTAAAATAATAATAATCTTAGTTTCCTTATGACTGAAGCTAAAATGCTCTTCAAGATCAAACCTGCTGTGAAATTGCCTACATTTCTTCTGAATGTTTTCTTTTTCTATTTACAAGAAAGTGATTATATATTTTTGCGACTCTTCTGGTTCGGACCTGTTTTTTTTGTTGTTGTTGTTTTGTTTTTTAAACATTTTACATATTTCCAAGAAACGACCTGCAGATTTAGCAGCCAGATTAGATCGATCTAAAGAAAATACCAAAGCTGTGACTCCTCCTTGAAGTTTGCGTCGCGCACGAGAAGGAGCGGCACCAAGATGCCTCTGATGCGTCTGTCGCAACCTAACAGCGTCTCTGACGGCGGAGTCAAAGAATGAAAACAACTTTTATCTCAATTAGAAAGAAGAAGAAAGAGTGGGGGAAACTGCATATTTAAAAACCAGTCTGGAAGTCCAGCAGGGAAGTTGTATGTTTTTTTTCATTTTATGTTGCATGATGGCTTATCTCTCTCGGTATCACTGTGCTGTTATTTAGCGCTCTGTCTTGAAAAACCTGTTATGTATTATCTTTTGTAAGACAAATTGGGGTGGGGGGAGAAACGCAGGAAAGGGCTTGTACAAGAGGTCAGTCTGACGAGGAAGGGCTGATGAGAGGTGATAGAGGAGACGACTGAAAAAGAGATTTAAATGTCTGATTTACCCCGACTGGAAGCTTGACACACCGCAGCTTAAATAAGGCTGAAAACTGACTGACAGAAAATGACCTAAACAACACCTAAGAGATCAACCGTCCTAAACATACTTTCAGTTTGACAGCTGTACTGCAGACCTTCACAGCCTGAAACATTTTCACTTTTGTGCCTGTGAGACATTCATTTTAACCGCCTGCTAAAGCAGTGAAGTGATCCAATATTAGAAAAGTGAGGTGAAATATTAACATGAGTGACAAACGGAAGAATAAAAGAAGAGGGCGGACTGACTTTGAGAGAGAGCCAAATGAATAAAATCAAAGTGAAAACAAAGCGGCAGCCTCTGCATGGGCTTGTGTGTGGATAAATGAGCGGTGGAGTGTGAAGAGTAGGAAATGTTGTTGAGCTCACCATCGTCTCGGAGCAGCAGGTCGTCCTCCGCAGCGCTGCCTGCCAACAGCTCTGTTAGTCCAAACTTCCTCTTTAAATACTCCAGAGATTCATTTCACTTTCACTTCTCCTGAGCAGACCAAACTCCTCCTTTCCTTCCTTTGTCCACTAACTCCCTGCCTCCTCTCCCTTCTGCCTCTGGGCAGACGTTTTTTTTTTTTTCTGTCTATTATTCTCTATTATTATTCTCTATTGATTGTTGGTAATACTCCATATGAAATGTTTTCTTTGTTTTTAAACGGAAGGATGTGCATTTTCAGATAGCAGTGTTTTCATACCACCACAATAAAATCCATATTTGATTTGAGCAGGTCCCATTAAAATACATTAACTTGCATAAGTATTCAGCCCCTTTGAACTTTTTAACTTTGCGCAAACTAATCACAAACTTTGATGTATTTTAATGGGATTTTATGTGATGGATCATACAAAATAACGCAGAGTTGTGAAAACGAATAAATAGATAAAATATAGTGTAAAGAATTGCCTTAATTTCTATAAATAACAGAGTTCAGCTTTTCTGTGAGGGCCTCTCCTGTATTGGAGGGGGGAAAAAACATGAAGACCAGCGAATGTAGCAGACAGGTCAGGGAGAAAGTTGTGGAGAAGTTTGAACAAAGCAGGTGTAGGCTGTAGATCAATATTGCAACATTTGAACATCTGACAGCACTGTGTTCAACCAATCATCCTAAAATAAGCTCCATGGCTGGTAGATCTTATTTTATCATGTGCAGTTTAAGGAGATAAAAAATGTTTTGGCCTTCAGTTGAAACCAGATATTTACATGCACTGAATAAAAACACACATTTGTTTACTAAACTCTCTGAAGTTAAATCAAACCAAACATTTATTGTCTAGCTTATTTAAAATTAACCAAATAATTTATATTTGCTAAAATCCATAGAACTTAGAAATATTTTTGACCTTTTTTGCTGTAATTTTCCTCAAATTCAAAAATTTCAGTATCAGAGATAACTATTTTAAGCTGTCTTGACTTTTGGGTTTCTTTCCACAAACTTCTCACAATAGTTTGTTGGAGTTCTGGCTCTTCCTCAGGTGGACCTTTTGATAGCCGCTTCACACCTTCCCACAAAACTTCTCCATAAAACTGAGATTGGGGCTTTGTAGTAAAACATCGACTTTGTTGTGCTTAACCCACATTATAACCACTCTGTCTGCTTAGGGTCACTGTCCATTTGGGCTTGACCCAAATCACACGTTTTAAAATACAGATATCCCCGATACTGACCAAATGTATGTAACCAATTGGATTCAAGGAAAGTTGCAAAAAAAACATAAAAAAACATAAACCAGTTCACGCTACGTTTTCTGGCATTTAGCAAATGGAAATAATGAGCTACTTTTGGTAGATGAATGATGGAGTCTGTAAAAGTTCTAAATACTAAATGTTTCATTTTAAAAGCTAAAGAAATTAAACTAAAATATTTAAAATATATTTCCATTTTTCAGATTTTAGAACTATATGGTGTAACTTTTACCAAGGGAACAAAACATGTTTTTAGGATGAGGCCAGCAGAGTGAGTTCTCAAAAAAAAAACAAACATGGAAGATACACAAGCCATTTAAAAATATAATGCAAATAGTTTGAAGCTAAATATATCCCTTCTGTTTTAGATATTCTACGCAGGCCTTTCATAAAACACGCAGAAGAACTCTTCAGCTACCCTTTCTTGCCTAAATTTCAATAAAATATTCTGACCTGTCAAAATATAAAAAAAACACCCATCGAGTTTTCAGTCTCTCCTATCAGATAATTCAGTAATTTCATGCATTTTGCTCACTTCTTGTACTGGTTCGGATTGGATTCATCATGGATTCATTACAGTTGAGCACAAAATGATTCATACCCCTGGTTGAATGCATTCAAATACGAAGCTTGCACTGTGTTAAGTGAGTGACGTCCAACATTAACTGTCAATACAGGTTGTGTTTTGTAGGCAATAGAAATTTGTATTTTAAGTAAGAGAAAAATGAACATATTTTATAATTTCGTTGACGGGACATTAGCAATGATGTGTCCGTAACAATGAAACTCTGGTTGTGACAGTAAACGCAGGTGACTGTAGCACAGCTAGCATCTGGCTGTGGTAAACTTTCATGAAGCGCCGTTTTTTAATTTTTTTATTTTAGTTCTCATGGGAAAAGCTAATCTCTCTGCCAGGCTAATGGAGGTCTGTGGATGTACTCTTCCTCTCTGTCTAATTAGAAACATCTGAGCGCCTCATGATGGATGATGTGAGACAGGTGTGGCCAACCGAGCGTGACGGGGACGACTCCCATCAGGTCCGTCTGGGTTTCAGCCTGGAAAGTCCGGAGGATTCAGAGGAGCATCTGATCCTCTCTGGAGACCTGGAGGAGGAAGGTGGAGGTGAGACGGGAGGAGACGAGCTGTTTGCTTGTTCTTTGGTTCATTGCAACTCATTAATGATGGGCTTTGGACCAGTCATTTGTTAGAGGTTTAGCAGTAAAGAAACATGTGCATTATTTAGTTAAATTTTTGACTTGAATAAATATAAAATAGTTTTCCCCATAACAAGTATGGTTGTTTCAACCTTTCCACATTTTGTCATGTTTTAAACAGAACTGTGTTTTTTTGTGGCTTTTCTGATGAAAACATTTTCATTTCAGGATAAATCAAGATCATGAATGCCCTCGGTGGCTGTGGTAGAGTGTAAAGTTAAACTGCCAAAATGTTGTAATGGAATTGAAGAGCACCTTTTTAAAGTTTTCACGTAAATGTACTTTTGGGACTATACAAATAAAAACTGATCTGACTGATTGTTGATGTGTTTTAGGTCTGGTCTTCGTTTGGATTTTCCAACACATGTTGATGCTTTGTTCTAAACCACTGCATTGTGCCAATGGTTGTTCTAAACAGTTCCTGAACCTCCACCCAACTTTCTACAGCAGAACCTCCATCCTTTCTGACCAAGCAGCTTCGCTGTCCATGCTGAAGAAATGAACAGATCTCAAAGCCTGGGGTACAGTTTTCTAACCCAACCATGAAATAACCTTCTCCACATCTTTGTCCTTGTTGTCTGCTGTGTTTCTTGGTCTTCGTGATGAACAAACCCAAACAGCTAAATCAGAGAGGAGACATTAAAACACACACAGCCAGACTCTGTTTAGGTGACACCAGAAGGCAATTTGTTCCACTGGAGGTTATTTAGACTCATCAGAGTAAAGGGAGCTTTGTGTCGATGGATAATAAAGGACGTCTTTACTTCCCTGCAAGGTGCTGTAGGTTTACTCTCCATGAAGTTTGGATGACTTGCAGTAAAGAGCATCTGTAGTCCGAGGCTAAGATTTTTTATATTTTTTTTATTTTAAATATAGATACAAAAACAAGATTGAGGTTTTGCATTTGCTAAAACATTGTTCTTGTCATTAAGTTGGAAACTTTTTCTTTTACATCTTCCACAAGTAACTTCCTTTAGGAAAACAATGCATCAATCTTCTTCCAGATGTTTTTTTTTTTATTAAAACTTTATTAAAATGTTGGTTCTTTAAAAATGACAAATTTTCTACAGTAGGTATGTAAAATAAAATCTTAATGTACGTCTCTAAATGAGGATTTTTGGCTGCATTGAGGATAAAAATGGCTCTTTGGACTGTAAAGGTTGCAGAGTTCTGGTTTAGGTGATACCAAGTCGTTTCTTCCCTTAGATTAAAATATATCCTCACTGCCCGTCTGACTTTCATTACAAGCAAAGTTAAGGCCAACAGTTCACCACATGCCCTCAGCTGAATCCTTTTGTCCCTTGCAGACTCAGTTTCTCACTACAAGCTGTAACAAGTCCTCATGGGATATGAGCCCACCCCCCCTCCAGGTAATGAGACCCTAGTAACTAACCGGCTGATAAATTGCTGCTTCACTCTTAACCCTTTCATGCACAATGGTCACTACAGTGGACAGCTATCGAAAAGCCATAGCCATTTTCTTTTGTTTGTGGATTTTTATGTTATAAATGCGCACAGACCACTGAAGTGAACACTAATGCATAATAAAATACACTATCAACTACTTGCCATCAGCTGCAAATGCAAGAAACTTTTGTTAAATCCAATATGGCTGACAAAAAAAAAAAAAGCATGTGGACCGGATCTGGTCCCTCCTACTATAGATGACTCTTGCAGGTAAAAAAAAAAAAGACATCAGATAACCCCTAAAGAACGATACTAATGTATTTTTCAAATAACTTTGTATTTGGAGAAAATTAAAATTGATTACCAAAAAAAAAAAAAAAAAAAATTCCTTTTTCTTATGCCTTAATAAAAAAAATCCTGACAAATGATCATAATTCATGCATGAAAGGGTTAAATACTGCAAAGGTAGGTTAGGTATATTCTTAGACGCAAACTGCTTCTTCTTAAGCTTGTTTAATTATATGCAGACTGACTTACATATAAGTTGCTAGTAGTTAAGGAATAAAAGTACTTTCTGAATTTTGACTTTAATCTTCTAGACAACAAAAACAGACAAGTGTGAAAAACAATGAGGCCTTTAATCGTTTAGTTTTGTTTCTTTTGCTTTAAAATGGACAAACATGGAGATAATCTCATCACAATAGGAGTGAACTTCCCTCATTCAACTCATACATGCACATATTAATAAAAGCTAATTTCTCAACATTCTCCATTACACACACACACACACACACACACACACCCCTACAATGCATAGATGACACTGATAGGAAGACTAATGGATCTCTGGAAGAGCAGTGATTTAGTGTAATCTGAAGTCGGCTGCAGGATTCGACGCAGGTCTTGGAAGCAGTTGTAGTGTCATCCGCTGGACTCCAGCTGAACGCTCCGCTCCTCTCAAAACAGACGTTTTTCGTAACTGTGGGAAAGTCAGAGGCAGAGATCACACGACTCGTTCAGCGTCCAAACTGAGGCACCAAGAGGAAGTCGAACAGAAGGCTTGTGTGATTGTGGTGAAGACATGAAACTAGCAGATCATTAGGACAATGGAATGTGAAACCGAGTAAAAGCAGAGTGGAAAGTACCAGTTTGTGTGTTTTATATACCTGTGCAGACTGTGGACTCCGCCCTCTATCTGAGCTGATGATGTTCTCTTTTCAAATTTCAGCTCTCCAGAGTACATCAGGGCTCTAGAAGGACAAAAAAACGAACCGTTACGCCACCAGATGTTGACGGCTCAACAAACCGTCTCCAAGCTCATCTGTACCTCTTATCACTGAACTGGGTGATACAAGAGGTACAGATGAGCGACACTTTGATGGTGTCAGCGCAGCCTTACCTGAGCTGGGTGAGGCTTTTGGCGCCGATGTCTTGACAGGAGTGCTGAGTGCCGGCCAGTAGGTAGGGGACAAACTTGTGGATGGAGCCTTTGTCCTGCACGGCTCCAGAAACGCCTTGAGCAACTTTAATGTTGTCGCTCTCGCTGTGAAGGAAGAGATGGAAAAGTGAAGAGTTGGTTAGGTGAGTCTGGTGGGGGTCAGACCTGCTTAACTTGGGTAAATGTCAGTAACCTTCATTCATTTCTTAAATCTGATTTCAGATCAGTCAGGATACACCTTACTTAACTTAAACGGCTTTACATGATGACAATAAAACTGACTTCCAGTAGCCCACGTCACCATATCCTGTTTACAACACAAAACATGTTTGAGCCAATAAATTATGAACCGCATTTAACAGCAGCGACACAAAGTTGTGTCCATAGGAGTTTTGCTTTCATTTCTTTCTACTCAGCTTTACGCTGCCACACCAGTATTTACAATCAGGTTGAAGTTTGGACTTTAACTAGGCCTTTGCGACACCTTGACTCCTTTCTTTTTCAGCCGTTCTGTTGGACAAATGGTGTGTTTTGTGTTCATGGTTGATTCAATGACAGCAAGAGGTTTAGGTCCTTTGGATGCGACACAAGCCCAAATCATCAACACTTGACTGCCATGCATACAGCTGGTACAGAAAGTCTTCTGACATGCATCATATCCAAAAATCTCTTTTTTGGTCTTTAATTCCACATTTATTTAGTCTTTTTACTAATTCCCTGAGCATAGCACTGCTTCACATTGTCAGAAAACTGGCTGCAGTCCAATGTTTTTACTCAACTACCTCTCTTGACTGTGAGCTTATTTTTCTAAAAGGCAGTCAGAAATTTGTTGCAGTGGGACTGCAGAATGATAGTTGGGAATACCCTTACAACCCCTCCCAGATTAATGGGCATCACCGATTGAACTTTTCAAGCACATCTTTTCCGTTTTGGTTTTGTACATTTGAGATGCTAGAACTTTTTATACTCTAGAACAGATTTTTTTTTCTCGTCTGTAAAGCCTCCTAATTGAAAGAGGATGCGCTTTCATGTAGTCATGACTGTATTAAGATCAAGTGCAAAACTCCTCCTTGCTGCACTTTGGTTTTTATGAAGTTCCTGTGGGGAAAAAAATCACTGCATGAAGACATTTCAGACATTTCCTGAAATATCTGCCACTCTTTTCTAGCAGGCTCATCAGTCTGTGCCACAAGACGCAGTCTAGATACCACGGAGAATGAAATGAGGAAGATGTGACGAAAGCTGGGGGAGTAAAAAAAAAAAAAGAAAAGCAGAATACTGTGGCAGCAGGACGTCGTGTGGATTGCGTACCTGAAGTATCTGTTCTGGGAGCCGAGGTTTTTGTCCATGGCGTCCAGGGAGCCCATGCCGCGGTATTTCTTCAACCGGATCCCGTCAGAAAAGAAATATTCACCAGGAGCTTCGCTGGTGGCAGCCAGCAGAGAACCCATCATCACTGCGCGCACATACACATAAAAATGTTTCACACGAAGTAGTTTCTGGGGCAAATCTATTTAGAATATGCAACATGGTCACTCAAGCTACAATGGTGTGTTGAGTGACTGGTTCACCATCTGAAAACTATATAACTATGAACCAAATAAAAAGGATTCAACTTCTAAAAAAAATCTCGAAACAAAAGGTACACACCTTCGAACTGCAGATTTTTACATTTCCGTCTATTGCTACAGGCACATAGGCACACTTACATTGACGTATATCGCATCGTGTGTAAAACTTATTTCCAAGCGTATTTCCATCGTCATCCTCACCTGTTGATGCTCCCAGAGCCAGGGCTTTGGCGATGTGCCCAACAGTCTGGATGCCACCGTCAGCGATGACGGGCACACAGAAACGTCTGGCGTACTCGGAAACTTTATAAACGGCTGTGGCCTGGGGTCTGCCGCACGCCAGCACTGAGAAAACAGAGACAAAGGAGTTACCGTGGATGGCCAAGGAAGACTAAATGTTTAACTCTAGTCTGGTGACTGGGCTTTACAGCTGTGCTCTTCACATCTTTTTAAAGTCTGGTATTTGTTCTTTTCTGGTTTTACAGATCTATCAAAGTAAAACATACAGAATTCATGTAAGCTCATTTGATTTAAAAATAAAAAATAAAGTGCATGCCGTGTTATAATGCAGGAAGTGATAAAAGAATACACGAGTGAAAACACAAGCTGATAATGTGCTTTTTTGTGTTTGCTACATGTGAAAATGAGGAAATTAAAGCTGCCACCTCAGCACAAAAAATATCTAGCCGTGTCCACAACTCTCTGTATTACTCATCTGCCAGCATTTAGCTGAATACAGCCGGCTGATAGGTTTCTGAAACCAACCAATCAGTGTCAAGAAACAGGAACAAGGACATTCAGTAGTAAAGTTATTCACGTTCTAACCTGATTTTATGGTGCGTAATGTCAGGATGACACAGTTTCCACTCATTGGAACTTCCTCCAGTGTGCATGAAAGGCATTGGCAAAAAAAAATGCTAAAAGGCTCCTCCTTTCATTTACTCACCATAAAATATTTGATTGAAAAAGTCCAGGAAATCATTGTTAAGAGGAACATCTTTGCTCTCCTTATATGCATTCATGAAAGTGATCAAACTGCTGCTCAAAACTTTAGGAAAAAAGTCTTTATTTACATTCATCTTCCTGTTTAGAAAACAAAAATACTCAGGAATAAAAGGATGAAGCTTTAGTTTGAGCTGTCCTCAACCTTCTTTCAACTTTTGGTATCCTGCTGCATCACTAGAGAGCAAAAGGTCAGAAAAGTTGGTGGAGGAAGACCATGAGTCACACCTGGATGGTTACTGGATCAATGGACGCAGGAGCAAACAAACCCCAAAAACTACATCCACAGATGCAAAGCTGTTACCAGAAAGCCTTAAATCAGGGATTGAAATTTTTAATAAAAGCTGTGACTGTAGAGGAGCCTTCAACCTGTGCTGACCAGTTTATTTTGTGTCACACCTGGTTTGAAGAAGTATTTTACAGCTCATGTTTAGAAACATCCAAAAATATTAAGATTGACGTTTTTAACTGCCTTTATCATATAATACTATCAATTACCACAATTTGAGTGCTTACTTTGCACTAACTGTACATTCACTGCAAATAAGGCACTTTCAGAATCCAAACTGATGTCCAAATGGATGCAACTTGTTTTTGTCCATCTATCACCTGTATTACAAACAAGAACCACAGCCCAGAAAAATTAAAAGAAGTAAAAAAAAAAAAACAACAACAACAAAGAAAAGGTATTTCACATCCATCTGGGATGTAGCATTAGTGTTCTTGTTACAAACTTGCAGATTCTTACACCATTTTCCCCTAAACAAACTGAACTGAAACTTCAGGATCAAACAGAAAGATGAGAGCGGAAGGAGCGGAGTTGTGTGTTTTATGAGTTTGGCCACGTTTCTGTGTTCCTCACCTTCCTGTGTGATGCAGATGGAGCCGCTGCCCATCCCCACTCTCAGGGCATCCACGCCTGCATCAATGAGGTTCTTGGCCTGAGCTGCAGTCACCACTGCCACAGACAGGGGGCGACAGAGGATCAGTTAGAACTCAGCCAGAACCTCAGAACTCAGAGAATTTAAGATTTTTCACTGAAATTTTATATTTTTGATACGTTGCCTGTCAAAGCTAATGACAAAAATACGATGTATGCTTCTTCTATCACAATAATCTGCTTTTAGAGAATAAATGGCCTCCAGAACAATATTTCCAAACTTTCACTTGGGAAGCAGAGATAGTCAAGCACACGTTTACATTTCAGAAGAAGAAATTAATCTGTGTGGTTACCATTGCCTCCAATAACTTGTAAATTGGGGTACTTTTCTTTAATGTATTTGATCATGTTGATCTGGTAGATGGAGTTGCCCTGAGACGAGTCCTGTGGACAGAAGCACATCATCATCATCATCATCACTGTGACGTTATTGCAGATATCTCTGTGTACAGATGTAATTGATGAATGGTAGGACAAGATGAAGTAAGGAGGAAAGTCGGGGGGACACAAAGAAGGAAGCAAGGGAGGGAGGATAAAAAAGAGGAAGAAGGGAACGGATGACAAAGGAGGAAGAAGAAAAGGAAAGACATAAAAGAGGTAGGAGGCACAAGGATTGACGCAATGAATAAGTTGAAGTATGAAAAACTAGAGAGGGGACAGAAGAAACAAGGAAAGATGCAAGTTGAGGACAAATGAAAGCAAAGTAGAAAACGTGGAAGAAAGAGGACAGAGGGAATAAAGGTATAATACAATAAAGGAATCCAGGGAAGTTGGACACAAGGAAGAAAAGGAAGTAACAAATGGGAAATGAGGAAGAAAGGTAGGACACATAGGGAAATAATCAAGAAGTGGAGATTTGCCCCGATGAAGAAAGGACACCAGAAAGGAAAGGAGGGAGGACAGACAAACACAACGACTGTCGGACGCTGAAATCAAACTCCATAGTTCCCCAGACTGGTCCAGCAAAGACTCTGGAGCCTCTAGACACGGTCTTCCTCCTCGCCCCTGCAGACCACCAGTAGAGGCAGAAGTGCTCACCAGTACGACCGCGTCCACGCCGCTCTGCACCAGCAGGTCCAGTCTGTACTTGTCATCATTGTGGGTTCCAATGGCGGCGCCACACAGCAGCTGCTTCCGGGAGTCTTTGGAGGCCAGAGGGAAGTCCCGGTTCTTCTTCAAGTCTGTCCGCGCAATAATGGCCACCAGGGAGCCCTCCGAATTCACGATGGGAAGTTTACCTGCAGCAGGAACCAGGTGAACACACCGAGTTTCACTTTGGCTACATTTAAAAGAAGCAAGTTGTGCAAAATGTGTTTTTTTTTCCCCTCCACCTTTCTTGCTTCTCTGGAGGATTTCATTGGCTTCTTTCAACGTCACTCCAGCTGGAGCAACTACTAAATCCTCCTCCTTAGTCATCACCTGAAATATTGGTAAGAACAGCACACTCATTATTACTTATTCACCTCATAATAATCTTTTACTTCACAAACCCAAAGTTTTTTTTGTGATATTAAGGACATAAAGCAAATCAGAGAGACAAATCAGAAACAATGTGTCCTACATTTATATTCAGATGGCTTTTTGTAGAACTCATCTCAACCTTTTACACGCATATAGAGACTGAAAGATTTTCCCAAATCTTCACAAAGAAGCACAAATCTTGTCAAATTAGAACATTTCTGTAAGCAACAATTTATAAATCTGGCCAAAGATTTTGATTGATTGACAGCTATATTCTTAAGGTGATAAATACCTCATTGCAGTCAGGTTGTGTCCCATCTACTCTTAAACATGCTGTGATCAAATCCCTTCTTAAAAAACCCAATCTAGACTCCAGTGACCTAGCAAATTTCAGGCCCATTTCTAAATTGCCTTTTTTATCTAAAATTCTTGAAAAATTAGTTTTTATTCAGCTTGAAATGTTTTTAAAAGATAATATAACTGAGAAGTTTCAGTCTGGGTTTAAAGTTGCTCATAGCACTGAATCTGCCTTGCTCCGAGTGTATACTGATCTCCTCTTAACAGTTGATTCAGGCAACGTTGCAGTTTTATTACTTCTAGATCTGAGCGCCGCATTTGACACTGTAGATCATCAGATTCTCTGACATAGATTAAAACACTGTGTTGGCCTGAGGGGCTCAGTATTCGAATGGTTTAACTCTTACTTAGAAAACAGAACCTTCTCTGTTCATCTTGACCAATCCTGTTCTGGGGCCAGATCTTTAAAGTATGGTGTTGCCCAAGGGTCAATTTTAGGGCCCGTTTTGTTTATCTTGTATTTACAGCTTCTTGGTAAGATTAAAAAAAAAAAATTATATTTCCTTTCTTTACTTTGCTGATTACATCCAGATTTATTTGCCCCTTAAAATGCAAAATGGTACAAATGATTCTCTTCAGCTGTTGCTAAACTGTTTAGCTGAAGTTAAATTATGGATGGGAAAAAACTTTCACCTCAATGAAAGCAAAACTCAAGTTCTATTATTTGGTCAAAAACTTCAGACTACAAATCCAGATCAGATTCTTGGTTCCTTGGCTCGGTCTTGTCAGACCTCTGCTAGGAATCTTGGTTTCACTTTTGACAACTCTTTAAAGTTAGATAAACAAGTTAGTTCTAATCACATCCATTTCAAATAAAGTTTTTGTATTGGGACAAAAGCACTCTAAATACTTTAGCAGGGCGCTGTAGCAAACAATACACAGTTAAATGATTAAACTCAAAACTGCCTAAAATAGCTACTGAGCCCAACAGAAGGTAAAAAAAAAACATTTAACTTTGTTGAAACCTGACAAATGTTTTAAGTTTATGAATATTCCTCACCTCGCCTAGTGGCAGGTTGTGGTCCTCCTCTTTCAGGAAATCGATATCTCTGGACGAGATGATCCCCACCAGCTTGCCGCCCATCTTGCCATTGTCTGTAATGGGGATGCCACAGAAGCCGTGGCGCGCCTTGGCTTGGAAGACGTCTCGCACTCGCTCTTGGGGGCTCATCACCACTGGGTCTGTGATGAAGCCCTGCTCGTACCGCTGGAGGGAGGGAGGAAGCGTGGGAAAACCGGGAATTGGGATGTGGAAGGATCGGAGGGGGGCAGCGGAGAGAGTAACACAGGGAACATAAAGCAATCACTGACTACGTTCTACAGCTGGGAGACGAGCAACACGGAGAAAACAAAAAAAAATGTGCTCTAAAAGGATCAACAGACAACATTACTGCCTCCCCAGGAAATGGGACAAACATGCAAAATAAAGACAGAGAAATGATGAAAATGGGGATGGACGAATAAAAACAAAGAAAACATCTTAGATCAAACGAAGTCGTTACATCGTAAGAAGAAGTGTAACCAAAACGGCAGAAGAAGAGAGAGACAGTGACGCTTTCATTCAGTACCTTGACTTTGCGAACTTCATTCGCCTGGAATTCTGGAGTACAGTTGTGGTGGATGAAGCCGATGCCCCCCGTTAACTGAGACAAAAATAACACGTGAGTGAGTGAGCGAGTGAGTGAGCATCGCTGCATCCTAAAGAAAGCCCTGCGTCTCTGCGATCGCTCACCGCCATGGCGATGGCCATGTTGGCCTCCGTTACCGTGTCCATCGGGGACGAGATGAACGGCGTCTTCATGGTGATCTGTTTGGTGAGCGCTGATGTCAAGTCCTGAACGAGAGACGCACGTCAAAATACTTCTGCTTGGCCTGCAAATCTGTGTTAGCCACTTCAGTTCACGTCTCACAGCGCTGAAACATGGCTCACGCACCCGTTCATTCTTTTAATGTCACACTTGGGGAAAACCAACAAGAATTTATCTGGAATTATACAGACTTTGTGCAATCCGATCATTTCCAGTCGGAGCGTAATGGAGAGGCTGCAGCCTGTTTGTCCATATTTACTCACCACTTGTTCAGCTGTAAAATCGATGTAGCCAGGTAAAATCAGGAAGTCACTGAAGGAGAGAAAGAATAGCTGGTTACACATTTATCCATCCTAGGAGCTTCATAAACTCATCCTCATAAAGTAGAGTTAACCGATTTAGAAACTAAGCATTTACACACCTAGGTTAGTTAAAAACGTCCAAACTTAAAGCCAGCACTGGCTGCTTAAACATACCCAGCCTCTTTACACAAATAGGAGATACAAATTGAATAGAATTAAAACTAGTTTGATCTGTTTGTGTTGTTCCAAGTTCACAGAGCTCCAATACATTTTTCACATCAAAATCTCTACATTTTCAGACTTGCATTAGTTTATTCTGAATTTATGCCTTTGTTGGTGTGTGTGTGTGTTTTTTCCTTCAATGATAAGGCTTCAAATATGAATCTAAACCAGACGGCTGGAAGAATGGATGACAAGAAAGGATAGTTAGCAGACTGGCAAGATTGATAGATAATGGGATAGAGAATAAAGTTTAGAGATAGTAGTATTATAAGTGCATATAGTCACACTTCCACAGAGCTTTACAATTTCCAGACCATTAAGATCCTTCGATTCAAAGACTAAGCTAATCTTTATGACTGGCAAACATAATAAAACAAACTTCATTGAGCAAGTTCAAGCTATGACATGAATTTCATACTTGAGCACCTCAGTGTATTATATTTTCAGAAGACCAGTTAAACAAGAAATAAAGCTGAAAACAGAGTGAGTGTCGGCCGGTAAGCCAAGCACTGGTGGTTTTTCACATGGGCCATATGGCTCTGCACCCAGGGGATCTTTACATCACAGGGTGGTCTGAGCAACAACAAACTGCTACAGTAACAGAGCAATAATGAGATTAAATATTGGCTCTAGTTGTAAAAACACTAAAATAATCGCATTTCAAAACGTTGTTAGGATCACCCCGACATCTTTTAAAGGTCTTTCTAATAATAATTTACAAGGAGTGACATTCATACAATACCCAACAGTGAATACTACTGTAACACAGGAGGCATAAAGCATTTTTAACCAAGTAATCCCGTTTTAATATTAAACTATGACGTTCTGTTAAGAAATCCCCATGTTTCAAATACGAGCAACGTCAAATTTAAACCCAAGTTATTGGTGTTTATCTAGTGTTTACTTGTATGTGAGTCCATCTCCACAGTTGAACAGCTGCTGTCCCGTCAGCCCGTCCTCCGGTACGTAACTGGTCTCCCCGCTGATCAGGTAGTCCGCCATAGTCCAACTCTCCAGAACCAAACTAAGAAACTCCAGGTATTGAGGGGGCGCAGAATTTGAAACCGGAGGGACACACCGGCTCGACAACGACACGGAGCCAGAACCTTCCTCCCTCTTGCCGTGAGTTGAGCTCCGTCCGTTAAGCTAACGGCCGCACCTTCCTCCAGCAGCTGTTAAATGTCCTCCTGTCTGGGTGTGCTTAACTGTTTAAACCAAGCAAAAACGCGGAGTGTGTAGAATGATTTTGTCCTTCATCAGGCCTCTCCGCCTCCACTGGCCTGCTGCTCATGTTCAGTCCACACGTGCAACCTGCTTCTGACAGTTTCCGACACTGACATTCACATCCGGGTAATTCGCTCCTCGGTTTTTTTTTTTTTTTTCTTAAGAATCACCAAAAATATTTTTATCATTACAACCATTTATGACTTTTGGACATAAATGTTAAAATTTTGGGGTTTTTTAAAATTTTTATTATTTCGGAATTAACCTTTTGCACCACACCTTGAGGGACTACGTCCCGCTTAATGACTCTAGGGGGCTCTGTTGCTTCAGGTTGAAAACAGGTTTACATGGTGTTTTAGCTGTTCTCAGAGAACATGACTGTACCGCAACAGAGGGCTGAACACAGTAAGTTTAGTTCGTCTTACCATGTCAATGAACAATTTTGTATAGGTTCAAATGGGTTCAACGGAGTTAAAGACAGGGCAGTAGATAACCAAGCACGTTTTTGGACTGTAAGGCAACTGCACCACTGTGCATTGGTTCATTTTAATACATGGGGCAGTGAACAAAAAGGTCAATCTGATAGCAGGTTAACTTTTCATGGAATAAAACATTCTAAACAAAGAGAAAAGCAGAAGTAAAAACTAGCCTTTGTCTGAGTTTAATTTATTTACCAAACCAGTAGTTTTTTTTTCTTATGATGCACAAAACATTTCTCACCACCAACAAAATGGGCCAAGGGCTCCACCAAGGGCTATCAGATTTGGCCCTGGGTGGACATGGAGCTGGTATAGAACAGAGGTGTTTTGTGACGTAACCACTTGAGGGAGTAATCATTCACACACTCATCTGTGAGTCTGAGTCACACACATACGGCCAAACAGTGGCAACGCTTTAAATACTTCTTGGCACACAGTAGCATTCAACTAGAAAACACTGCGGAAGACTGATCCCGGTTTTTACTACAAGTAAAAAAAAATAATAAAAATGGATCTTGCAAAAAAAAACAAAACAAAAAAAAACTGGTTTTCTTATTTTACAGTGAGATTCCACCTATGAATAATTTTCTCAATCCCAAGATGTTTTTTCTGAAACGTGTGTAATTTGTGTGCTGCATGGTTATTCAGTGTTTGCATGTGCAATGAACACACAAGAGACACAGTCCGGTTTTAAAAACTCTCAGTAACTCTATTTCTGTATTAATGTACAACCGTTGAAAATTACAGCAAATTTTTTTTGTGTATTTTTTTTTCTTTTTTTTTTTTACCCATTTTTTTTTTAATGATCTAACTATCAACAGCCATTTTTTTCAGAGAGGTGAGCAACATGAGCTGAAGGAAAACAGAAAACAGCAAAATAAAACGTTGGGATGACAAAGTAAGAAGAGAGAGCATGAGACGGAGTGGCGAGGGGGAGGGAGGAGAACAGGGGGGAACAAATTAACAGCAAATGTTTCCTTAGTGGAGTGTTTGCACATGGGAGCGTTGGCGTGCGCGCGCCATCTGAATGTTGGCGGGAGGTGCTGTAGCGCTTGTGAATGACAAATGCGATTACACTTAAATGTTGGACGTTAAGGAAGGATTTCAAATCTCGGCTTTTACCTCGCGTGTTGTGGTCAGATCATGGTGCAACACCTAATGAAGGTAAACATCGGCGGCGACAACTCAAAGTAGCTGCCGTCCAAATCCCTACATCTTATTCAACTCTTTTGGACCTTAATATTACTACTTTTAAATTTGGTTTGAAGTTACGCATATTGAGTAGGGTGCTGAGAACAGTTTGTAAAGAACAAAAATAAATAAAAACAAAAGAAAAACAAAAGTAGGAAGCATCTTTCTTATACAACTTAACAGTTGTATGAGTTGATGTAAACCAGAAAAATACATCTTCAGGAATTATTTTAATCATTTCCATGACTTATTTCGCAGCATACGAGACAATATCCGTTCTTAAAATTTCCAAATCAAATTGCTATCACAGGTGCAAGACTTAACAGGTGCCTGCATATCAGTCAGGTTTATATTTAAAAAAACCACAAAATACAGATCCACTGGTTGCACTGCTGCCTTAAAGAAAACAATGTGATCATTCTGCTGCCTATTCCTTATCTACTCAATAGCCCAAGCTTCTACTCCAGTTGCTCTTCTCAAATGATAATCCCACCATCACAGGAAAAACTACTCAGGAAGATTCCTAATCTCCAGCAGGCAACACGCTGCCTGCAGTTGCTTATGTCAAAGCAATGTTACTCTGTTTTCAGACACGAAACCTCAAACGGTGACCCACGAGATCAGACCGGATGTGTTGAAACGAGTGTGACCACAACAGACGTTGTGTCAAATACATAGAAGGAGATGGGGAATAAAATGAGAAAGAAGCGAGTGAAACTAGTGTGACATTCTGTGACCCTGCAGCGTTATGGCGGTGAGAGGAGGGAAAGGCGGAGCGAATGAGTCAGTGTGGGGAGGCAGAGTGAGGGAGGCGGGGAAAGTATGACCGCAGCAATGGCTGATCGGGGAAGGAAGCAAAGGCAGGAGGGCGAGGAACAAAGAAAAGGAGGGAGGATGCTGGTGCTTTGCAGTCGCGAATGGAGCTTCAGGTTTTATGGAAATCCTTCAGCAGCGTGCGTCGCCTCTGCTCAGCAATGTGCATCTGATTCTCCAGATCCTGAAAAATAAAGAAAAACGTGCTGAGCAACACCGGCACACACCGTCCACACGGTGGAGTTTTGGTTCATGGCCCGAGCCGGGGACCAGGTCAAAATTATTTGGAGAGTTTAAAAAGTCTACAAAGAGAAGAACAAACGTAAGCACACAATAAAAAGTTGTGTTAATCAACTTATCAGACACAACGTCTGTAGACTCAGACCAGATGGTAAGAGCTTATCCACAACTATGCATGTGTCATCAGCATGCTATAATGACCAGAGTGTCCTGCAAATTTTTATGTACCTTTAACTTGTCACATTTTTACACATAAGAACTGCAAAAATGGTACATGGCCTGCATTTGTATGAAATGCCACCTTTTTAAGGTGTATTGTGAAAGCAAATATTTGCACTTGAATTTATTTAGAGGCATCAGAGAGAAGGGGTCTGAACGTATGGGGTTCCTACAAAATTTCTTCCAACAAAACTCCACACCGTTCCAGACTCAAAGTTCTGCATTTCTCTGACATCTCTACATTTTTCTTCCAACCTTCTGGAAGTCTGAGCAGAAACCCTTTATGAAGTCGAGTTTTTTTTTTTTTTTTTTATCTGCATGTTACACAAATCACAACACAACGGTGGAGCTGGATTCTGTGTCAGTGTCCAAATCCAGAGTAGATTTCTCAATAAGAGTGGATTTATCAGTGAGTTTTGTCAGTAACTCCAACGTTGGACAAACACTTCATCCCCAACATGAGAAATCTAAGAGAAAATATTAAACTGCTATTTCTTAGATAACGAAATATGGAAGAAATATGGTAAATTCAAACATTTTCAGATTAAGAAAGATAGCCCATGATGGGTGAAATGGTGGATTTTATGAATGGAGGGGGGTTATGGTGCAACATCCACACAGATTTCTAACATGCGCTCGCCTCCGGTGAGAACTCACCCCTCTGTCGCTGGCGCTGAGCTCCACCTCTCCTCCCACCACTCCTCTCTCGTAGCTGTCGGCCCGCTCCACCTTCCATGACAGGTTTTCTATCTCTGCTTCCAGCTGCGCCTGCTGGTATTCAAACTGTAAAGGACAGAAACAGAACTCCGCTTAAAAGAAGGGCTCCATCTCTAACTGATACAAAGTTCGCGTAAAATAAGATTGAGCCAAAATGGTAACAGAGTTGAATCGCAGTTGATATAAAGTAAAGTAAAAAAGGAAAATACTATTTTTTTTTATCATTTCTAAATCTTCATTTGTTTGTACGAATTCCCATTTTGGCTTCTTCAGCAATATGGTGGAATCTGGTGTGTTTTTGTGCACGTAAAGGTCAGCTCACATAATTTAAAAACCAAAACATTTGAACGATGAAAACCTGTAAAACTGACTGTGTAGAGGTTTGTTCCTCACCAGTTTCTTGCGCGGCCCAGACTCCATGTAATAGGCGTAAGGGTAGGTGTACTGCAGCGTGTAGCGACACTGGAAACAAAAGGAAACTCATCCTAGTTATTTCAACAAAAGCTAAAAATGAGCTAATACAATTAAATTTACTGACATAAGCTTTGATAGTGCGTACACTTTGTTCTAAATAAAGCCTCCAGTAGGAACAGAATAGCAAACGAAGGAACAAAGTGTAGCAACCTGAATAACATTCTCTTCTCTGCTGATTGCTATGTGGGAGTTCATATACAGAGCAGCAGAACAAAACAACAGAGTTCAATTCAAACAAAGGTGTCAGTTGTTTAACACATTTATGTTTGAAATAAATGCTTAATAAATGTTAGGTGAAGGAAGGAAAAAAGTAAAGCAGGGAAGAAAAGAAGGACACAAAGCAGAAAGAAAGGAAAGATGGAAAGAATGAAGAGGAGGATAGGGAAGAAAACAAATACAAATGTTTTTCCACCGATTCTTTTAAATTTATCCATACTTATCCAGACGAGGAAAACACTAAACTTAAATTCCAGGCTAAAAGTCTTTGTAGCAACCTTGTATACCTGCTGTTTTTCCAGCCATCCAATCAGATCATTTGTTTCATCCGTACCTTAGCCAGTAGCTTTGCAGCATTATGCAGGTACTGCCAGTCGATCCAAGTTCCCAGATTGTTCATTACTCTCTCCTGGATTTTCTCCTGGATCCTCTGGTACGTCTGAGCCTCTAACTGCAGGGACTTGTTGTGGTTCTCCCACTTGTTACACAAAAAACAGCCAGCATAAATAAACGGGAATATAAAACATGGCATCTCTCACTTATGAAATATATCTGTAGTTAAGATTTTTTTTTAAACTAAACAGTAGATCAGGCCCTCAAAGCTTTTCCAGTGTGCTTTTCCTTCCACCTTATTTTATTGAGGAGAATTTTCTCTTAAGAGTCAAAAAGTTACTATAAAAAGCTAAAATTGCTCCAGGACTGCAAGTTGCTGAAGCGTCAGAGGCTTTGGAGAGGCAGAACCAGAACTAGCTGTGAACAAAGCAGCATCAGCAAAACGTAACGTTAAACATGATTCTCTTTAATCTGGATACTCCTGAATCCTGAGTCCAACAAGGCCGCACAGTTTTCTGCAACTCTCTCCATACAAATGACTAAATGAAACATAAACCTATTTGAGGAGCTAAAAAAAAAAATCTAAATTATACATTTAAAAAAAAAAGTAGAAAGATTCAAATCTAGAATTCTTTAAAGCCCTTGTATTTAGCTGAGATGTACATCCAGAGCAATAAAAGATTAAATAGAAAGAAAAAAAAGAAAAGCATCTTACCCTCTCAAAATAGAAGAGGTATTTCTTGAGTGCCTCCCTGGCCTGAGCTTGCTGGCTCTGGTTGACTATATCAGGGTTTTCTTTGTATCGGCTGCACTCGTAGTATTCACTGCCATGAGTCTTCCAGTCTCCAAGACACATCCAGCAGAAATCTTTGAACAGAAAAATAACCCTTAACGGACTCCAAATGCATCCAAAATGATAGGGGGTATGAGTGATGGATAATGACGTGAAAGTGTGAGAAGCAAAACTTACCGTGTTTGCACTTGGAGCATTGCTGAAAGACATAAAAGAAAGGGGAAGAAATTAACCAAAAAGCAGCTACTGCTATTAGTAAGACTCAACAGAGGTAACATCAAATATATGCTGACAGCTGTTAAAGTGTTTGGCTGGAGTTAGAAGTATTCTCTGTACTCACCATGTGATTGCACCCTCCGTTCTTTTCGATGCAGATATTGCACTTCGGACACTGGAAGGAAAAAAAAAGAACGGCTCTTTATCGCAAATCCGATCCGACGATCACAGAGAAACACCTAAGCCCTGTTATTATTCTAAACTCCGAGCGCACAGTAAGCATCTGCTGCACGCCAAAGTACACAGCGGTCACAAAGCTTTGTGTGTGGCGACCATACATCTTTAGTGTGTGCGCTGATGTAGTTGGCCGTCTCCGAGTCGTCTGCGCATTTAGTCAGCCATTTCCGAATCGTTGCGCAGTCTGTCGGCGCGTGGTACATCTGGCGGCATTTGAAACTAGAAGAAAGTCGCATTTTAGCTGAAAATGTGTCGACAAGCAATTTAGATTCCAGGATTTTAATCTTTTTTTTTTTTTTTTAATAAAAAATTCACAAATTTCAATCGACATATATGCATGTCTGCGTCATACCAGAAGACTTCACTGCAGCGGCTGCACTGCACTCTGCGTGGCCTGGGCTCCTGCACCTTGATGACGATGGGACAGTCTGCACCTGGACACAACTGCAACTGGAAGTGACTCTGAAAAAAAAAAAAGAAGAAAAAAACACAAGGAATGTAGTCAAGAGAAACTCTTTAAAATGTTTTAATAAAACTGATTTCACGGTTTATCCAGGTCTAAGAAAGGAACATTTCTAGCAGGATGTTTTTAATATTTAGGCTACCTTTACACATCAGGTCAGATTTAATTTTTTTTATCTTTTTTGCTAAAATCAGATTTTTTTATTTTTTTGCATGGTCGTTCTTACAACAAATTAAAGCGCAGTGAGGCATCTGTGTGAACGGTTTATGAGCCCAAAGTGCCTTGCATGCACAGAAGAAGAACGTTGATGTGTCACAGCAACACTTTTTATAATGGAATTAATAGTATGTGGGTCTCCACATACTATTAATTCCGTTAAAAAAGTGTCTATATCCATTTATATCCATAAATGTCTCTTTATGGATAGAGTTTAAAGTTTTATGAGAATTGGGAGTTGACAGTATCGTCACAAAATCATAAGAAGGAAAACGCACAAAAAACAGAACTAATGGCAATGGCCTTTTGTAGAGCATCAACTGCAACTTCTGTAAAGAAGTCTGTCTGGATGAGTAATCAGAGGGAAGAGTGGTGGGATTGCAATCTTTCACTTTAGTTGCACAAACTTCTTTCATATGTTCATAATCGTAATTTTCAGCCAGTGTTTACGTCTGGATTTACCACGTCTGGATTTTTCTGGAGCAGAATTTTACCGTATGTCTCACATGAATAACATGAAAGTAGGAGGAGGATAAAATGCAACATGACCATTCAGACTGCAGACACTTTGAAAACAAACAGATGTGTATCTGAATTAGTACCCTATGGAAGTGTCATAGATCGCTTTATTTTTTATGAAAAGGTTGGAATTGGGCCATTCAGGCTGCGGCAAAAAAAGCCAAATATGGGTCACATTTGCAGCCTAAGTGAACATTGCCTTCGATGTTCATCTGATTGGAAGCAATACAGTCAGTAATTGTTGTTGGCATTAAATAGCAAGTGATTTCAGAGTGAGTGAACATTTTACTCTACTCGATTCAACACAAACCTCTCTCGCGAGATGCCGTCATTTGTGTGAATGTTGAAGATCGCTGAATTTCGACATTCGCACAAATGTTGCTAAATGATGCATTTGGCTGATGCTTCGTCAGACGGTCGACAGACACACCTCAACATAGTCTCTGAAGAGGTAGCGTTTGTATTTGTCCTTAAGCTCCTCTCCTGGCAGCAACGGGAGGACAAAGTCTTCTGGCATCCGCAGGGAACAGTCCTGAGCCATACATGAGATTCCTGAAAGCACAAACGTGTTTGGTGAAATGTTGAGGCTCTCGGTGACAAAACATGGAGCAGCGCTTTCCACAGACCCTCAGTCTTTTTGAAGCTTTTAGGGAAAGAAAAAAAAACAAAAAACAGGACAGGCAATTTTTTTTCCAGTTAATAACAGGAAAACTGAAGGTTCAAACAATAACATACAGATACCAGCAGTCTGGCTGTTTTTTCCTCAGGTAACTCAGATACTTATCAGGTCAGAATAAGCATATGTGGCTAAACTAGCATCCACAAGGGACAACTTTACAAATCCTCTCCTACAGAAAGAAGTTAGGGTATTTTAAAACTAAAAATAAACAGGCAATGAAGCAAGAACCAGTGGAGTGTATTTTATTAGGATTTTTAAATGACTGGCCAACACAAAGTGATCTATAATTGTGAAGTATTAGAGAAATTCAAACCAAGCTAAATAGCATTGTGTGATACGCATTTCTAATCAGCTCATTTTACTCCATTACTCTTGGTAAAATAGAGCGTCAGTTGTCTTCAGAACAAAAACTATGCAAACTTTTCTATAGTTATAAATGCAGATTTACAAAAACACTTAGTGTTTCACATCACCCTTAAAAGGCTGAGACTGGGAGCAGAGGTTCACCTTCAAACCAAGGAGCAACCCCAAACCTGCAGCCTGAGCGACAATGGAATGGTGTAGATCAAAGCAAATCATGGGTTAGAATGGCCCAGTCATTCTAACTCAAAGTACAGACCAAATTCAATTCAATTCAAAAATACTTTATTGTTACCAAAGGGAAATTAAATGTTGTTGTAACTCATTAACTCAAATTTTTCAGAGTTATTATAGATGGTGATGGCTGTTGGCAGTAAAGATCTCTTGTGGCAGTCTGTATTACAGTGAATCTGAAGAGGCCTCTGACTGAAGACGCTGCGATTTCCCAAGACAGTCTCGTGAAGGGATGGTGAATTGAGAGGTATTCCAAAATGTAAAAAAAATGATGCTCTCAATCCATGTAAAAGCAACACCAAGTAAAACTGATTAATAACCTGGAAAATCCCTGCTGTAGTGTTTGGTTTGAAAACAAACTGGTTTCTGTTACTGTTACACTGGACTGGGGTTGGAGGTCATTTTAAATCTATCCTTGTTGCAGCCAACAGAGTCATCTGACCTTTACAGGCTGAATTTATCAGAGAGGTCATTAAAAAGAAGCACAGGGACATTTTTCATACAAACAGGATCACAAACAGAACTAGTGGAGTCACAACTCCAGGAAAGTGACTCTGATAAACTGTATGACTGTTTTTTTTCCTCCCCATTATACACACAAACACAAAGCAACTCTAAACCAATCCATACACACGCCTACACACTAATTTGCTTTGTTGCTGACACAAGCACACTCTCACACACTTGCTGATTTTCATGAGCCTGCTGCGACCGCATGCTTTACTTGTAAACCTCAATCCAGATGGGCCTCGTCAAATCTCCTCTAAAGGCTCAAAATCTTTAAGATATTTTGACTCCATATTTAGGAAGAAACCTGTAGAGAAAAATCTAGGATCTGCAAAGCCTTCAGCCAGTAAAAAAATAAAAAATAAAGAAAAAACTGCTGCTGGATAGATATTAAAACTAAAACTGTGCTTGCTCTAAATAACCTAACCTCTGACCCGGGAACACAACCAGAATGACTCGGCCACTGTAACACCAGATGGGATGACTGCAGACACACGCTCAGAGCACAGCACTCACCCACTCCCATGCCGTCTTTGACTAGCACAGTGCAGTGCTGCTCCCAGCATGCTTTGCAGAAGGAGTGCTGACAGGGCAGAGCCAGCAGGGTGTCTCTCCGTACAACCTGTAGACACACACCGCACTGGAGGGACTGGGCGGCCTGAAACACACACGGGAAGATAAGTAGGCACAGCAGTCGCAGTAGCACTCGCCTAATACATTAGATTTTTTTTTAGTAATTATTTCATGAATGGCAAATTAATCCGCTCCGCTTAGCCTTCCTGTTACCTGTTGAAAGTATCGCTCTCTCTCGCCCTCTCACAGCTACAATGGACCTCTGACATTTATGGACATATCAATGAAAATAGATGCTCCTTTTAGATCAATGATTGGATCATTAAACACCTAGAGATTCTGAAAACCTCTAGAGTCTTCTTCTTGTTACGGCTTTATAACCTGGTATCTCTGAGCTACTTTACTACTACTATTACTTCTACAACCAAGCCAGGGTCAATCTAGCTGAAGTTGACAAATATGAGTAACAGCCAATTGTTCAACTGTTATAATAAACTGTACATTTGACGATACAAGAAAGGGAGTGTAATGATGACCCAAAATGGGCATTTATTACATCATTTAGAGAAAAACTTATAAGAATTTTGATTCATTTTTGTCTTAATAAATTTCAATTCATGACAACTTTAAAAAAAACCTTATTGTATTATTGGAAGTGTCATTTTTACCATTTTCTCCACTGTTTGCTTCATGACAGCATAAAAAAATCATCAGTACATTTGAAAACATGACTGAATGAAGATACTTTGTGTGATACAACACCGTGGCATCCTGAACAAACCCATTTTAAATGTGAATTTTTTTCAATAGTATTTGTATTTGTGGCATTATAAATGCTATGCCATGCAATCACAGCCATACAGTTAACCTAATTTTTATCGTTATCACAATAGTACCAAAAATATTGCAATAAAATGCTACAAGCCCTACGGCCAATCACTGGACAAGAGAAACAAGTTGTACTCACAGTGGCTAATCTGCATGTGCTGCTGGTCTGGACCAGAGCATCTGACAAAAGCTGAGAAGAGCTGGACTTACATCTGTCAGAAAGATGGGCAGAAAAAAAAGGTTGAAAGGGAAATTTAACAAAGGAAAAACATAAATAAAACAGAACAGAGCTCTCTGTTCACAGGTTAGTTTATGTAACAGCTCAATGTCAAATAAATGCCTGAAAAGCAGTGTGACCACTATATAGTCAATATCTGTGTAGAGCTGGGTTTGGGAAATATCATTTTTGTGATAGTTTTAAATGTCAAAATTATTGTGAAGGAATTTATCAGCATTATATATTAATACAGATACAATCTTAGAAAGTCTTTAACAGCTGCACTTTGGCACTAACTGCAGTATGACCAATAAAATCAACGTGACAGAGTCATAAGAGCCACCATGTAAATCAAAATGATACTCCAAATAAATCAGAGGAACATAAGATTTAAAAAAAACTAACAAAAAAAGGTTTGAGAGAACCTTGTGACTGAGGAAGATGAGCCAGTTAACAACCAGTTATTATCAAAAATAAATAAATAAATAAATAAATACATAAATAAATAAATAAATCTATGAATTGTGACACAGAAGAAGAGACAAACCTGTCCAGTATTTGTGAAACTTGCCAGTGAAAATGCACCAGGATCAGTTTTGCTACTGATGGTGAAACCTGTAAGGGAAAAAAAAAAACAAACACAAGACATAGTTTAAAGTTATTTTTAATTTAAAGTCAAGTGATTTTGATTCAGAAAAAAAGGATTGTGAGGATTTAGTCTCTGTAAAATGACAAAAATAAAAGCTAGATATATTGGATTAGAACACATATTCTACAACTTCCTTGATGAGAGCAGAAGTTTAAAATAAAGAACTTGCCTTTCATTGCAATAAAGGATCAGTCCTGACCTTTATCTGACTTCTACTAAACTCGAAACAAAAACGCATCACTGAATATGCCGTTTGCTGATATTTTTGTGAACAAAGAGTTCAGTGTTAATGCATTTAATGTTCCAACGCATAATGAAAACATTATTTTCATTTTCTCCCCTGCTGATCGGTGATTTGAGTCAATCAACAGTCGAGAGAACTGCCTTATTTTGATCAATGCTGATTTATTGATGCAAAACTACTTAGAGTTGCACAATTTACAGAATTGCAAAGGTCGCTGCAATACCAGTGCGTGCAACTCTGCAATCACAGAAGACTGGTTGGATGCAACATTTAGAGGGCAACTATATATCAAGGGGCCTTGCAGTCACACATTGCATTGCCACAATTAAATTTGAACCCACTGGAAGGAGTTTGACTCTCTCAGACATGTACAGTTCGTAGTGATTTAGTGACTGAGATGCTATCGCTAATGGAGAGAAGCTGCAACATTATGAAAACAGAAAAGAAAGAAGAGTGAGAAAAACCGGGGTTTAATCTCAGTAGGTCTCATTACTGCAGTGTAAAAACAATATTACAGTTGCATGTCCAAGTAAACTATTTATTACTAATATTAATATAAAACAATGGTAATTCAAATCACACTTTGCTCAATGTACTCTGCACCATATATAAAGATATTCAAACACTGCTGCAGAAACAAACTAAACACAAACTGCCAACTCCATCATCAAACCTGAACATGCAGCCGTTACTCTGAGTGACGATTCGGTTAGTTTGATTTTAGAAGCAGTGAGGCGCCGTAAAATGAATTCAAAGAAAGAGCAGAGATTAAACTATTTTCAACAACATTGTTGCGAGAGAGCAACACTTTAAATAGTAAACAGGAAGGCTGAGTGGACTGGAGTACAGCAAGGTTGATGTTTTGTCCTTTTTGAGCTTTCAACTTGGCTCTGAGATGGAACATTCTGGATTTGGAAACGTCGCCAGCCATGAGGAAGTTTCTGATTTAAGATGGACGGGTTGTTTCTTTTTTTTTTTTTTTTTTTTTTTTTAAGGAAGTAGATAGAAAACCTGTTGTTTTAGAAACCTAGCAACCCGCTAACAAGATTGTTTCAAATGTCAATTTAAAATGTCTGCTCTCTGACACCATCACCTCGACTACTACAATCAATAACCGCTCACAGAGGAAATGCTGGAAAACATTTTATGTTGTAGAACTACTTTATGTTCTCTCTCTGGTGTAGAAAGCGAGGTTTTCCCAACGATTTAGTCCGGTGATGGGGTAAACGTACCTTCAGAGTAGTAGCCACCGCGTTCACTTCCTCCGTCAGCACTCGCTGGCTCTCCTTGTACGTCAGACAGGTAAACAGGTACTCCTCTGGGTCGGAGGAATCCGCCCCCTGCTGCTCAACGTCACTTGCCACCCCATCGTAATAGTCTGCGATATCGCCCGGATCTTCTTCCTCTCCTCCGTCGTCGTCGTCCTCCTGGTCTTCCTCAGAGTTCACCCCAAAGTCTTCCTCATTGCTGTCCGACGCCTGGCTGTTCATGTCCACAGACATTCAGTCGATTGTGCCAATCACCCGGACAGGTAGACGAGCCGCCTACCTGTCGGATTTCAGAGGGCCAGCTCTAGCTGAAATGGCTTGACTGAAGCTCCGCCCCGTCCTCTTTTCCACTTCGAGTCAGCGTGTAGAGAGAGAAACCTTCCCCTCCTGTCTGACTGAGGCGTAACGACACGCACTCAGCAGCAGCGGAAGAAGCAGAAGAAGTCGCACTCTCCGTCACTCATTTGGAAAACGGATTCCAGACGCAATCTGGAAGAAGAGGAACAGAACAGTTAGAGACAAAGGAAGAGTGAGAACAGTAACAAAAATAATGGAAAAGTGACCCATCAATGAGTTCCATGAAGTTTAATTCCATATTCAAACATCCCGTTACTAGTTTGGAGGTTATATAAGACACAGATGGTGTACCAACACATTTCAGGAGTACTGTGATAATCTTTCAAGTTAAAAATTGCTGTAAACTGATGTCACCAAGCTTCTGTACTGCCGAAAATGCTACATTTTTATAAAAATGTACCGATTTTTTTTTTTTTAATTGAATAGGCAACCTGATTTTATATACATGAAAAAAGAACATGTGTAAAAAAAAATTAGTTTAAACAATATTCTGTGTGGTTGGACAGTGCTTTCGGTCAGACTTGGATGTTTTAGATCAAACTAATTGTTGTACAAGTCTTTGACAAGGACACTCAAAATCCTTCAGTTGTTTTTGAGCTGTTCGCAAGTGGATTTGCTGCTGGTATCCTTCAGAACATTTTAATGCTTTGGTAGAAAGATGAATTCATGGATCCGTCAAGTATAGCAAGTTATCGTGGTCCCAAAGCTCCGAAGCAGCTCCAGAAGGTAACGTTACAATCACAGTAAACCCTGAAATCTTCTTTTCAGAAATGCTTCATTACTTCAGACGCACACCTTAAAAAAACCTTCCACCTTTAGAGAGTCCATAAAATAGCTTTGCAACTCTTTCCAGACTGATAGAGGAGTTCTTGGTGCGTGCGTTTTCTTGAAATTTCAACCCATCTTTTGCGGTCATGTTCTAATAAAGTGATCTATGGTTCTTGCAGTGTGTAATTGGGCCAAATCTTTTAATTGTTATTTAAATTAAACAAAGAAGTGGTCGATCACAGTTACATCATGATATAACAAGAGGCCAATTACAGGCACATTATCAGTTACAGCAAATGCTTGATGTTAACCAACAGTGGTGACACAAATGATAGGCTTTAGAAGTTACTCTTCTATACAGGATTTAGAGTTTCAGATTGCTTTTTCCGCTGATAAATTTCATTGAATTTCATATTTACTCAGATATATCCAGAGTAAATTTCCATCCCTGAAATTTAATTTAGATCTGAAATATTTAACTCTGACAAACACACAGAAACGGATCAGGCAGCAAATACTTTTTCACAGCAATGCACATAAATTTATTATCGGTTTCCTTAGCTTGCCAAAAATATGACCACATGAATTAAAGTCGAAACCTAAATCCATTGAGGAAAGAAAAAAAAGGCACCAAACTACAAGTGACTAAAAAATTTAAAAAACTAAGCAACACTTGTGAGTGTTAGACACTGTCCATAAATGTGTTTGGCTATTTCACAAATATGAACACTATACTCTGTAGACCAAAGACATGCTGCGGTGGGTAAAGAAATCGCAGAGAAAATACTTTGGCTATGCAGGACAACTGATCCCCCTAAGCTAGTCACAGAAGACGAGGTCAGACCTGAACTGCATAGAAACAAACAAGTCAAACCAGATTGTGCTAAAATCCAAAGTGTCCTTAGATCAAACCTTTTCTCCTCCAAACAGTTGATCTCTCAGTTATTATATCCATAAAACGAGCTAGAATAGGTCTCAATTACAACTAGCGCTTTGTAAATTTTAGTTTTTAGTTTTTATGGATTCCAGATGACTAGATGGTCTTAATTCAAGGAACATTAGTTGCTTCCAACAAGAAAAGTTTGACCCTGTTGATGCACTCTAATTAGGCTTTAAACAGCCCAGCGGAATAATAAAATATTGATTTTCACTGCAGGATTTCACAAAAAAAAAAATTTTTTTTAAAGCACACAAAAGTCAAAAACTGAACATTTTGCTCTATTTGTATTTTGGTGGGTGACATCACAGGAGCGAGAAGAATAAATGATCTGGAAAACGACAAACGCTAAGCAATTTTTTTTATACTTTAGACATGACTTCTCTTACTCTCTTCAAGAAAAGCTTCATGCGTTTTATCATCAAAGTTTCCATCTCAAGTACAGTAAATTTGTTACAGAAATACAAGTAACACCCCTTAAAGAAGAATTTTACTAAGCAAAACAAAAAAAACAAGAAATGCCAATGGACATACTTAAAAATAAGCAGTTGCTTTGTAACATCAGCAGAGGCATGTCTGCTTGTTTTGATAGATTTGTGAAATATATATATTGTATAAATTATTGTTCTACACCAGAAATATCGAACTAAATAGAAAACTCGACCAATAGATTTTTTTTTTGTCTACCATAAAGTTTAGAGAAAAGTATGACTACCACCTTTAATACTGAATTCTTTATAAGCATACCCATTAAAAACCATGGGAATTATAAGGCACCACAAGGCCCAGGTGGCCTGGTTAAATTCGACACACGATTATTTATCACAGTTTAAAAAACAATATTAAAGAGGTCAACTGGTAACGGACTTCAGATGTGACTTTGCAAATATTAATCTGGAAAGAAAACACGGGGGAAGCCAGCCAGCGGGTTCCGGTGCCAGCCTAGCTTTAGACCAGCGTTCACATTCCGTCCGATCCAAGTTAAAAATAGTCAGCAAAGTGGGTGACACACATCCCGCTAGGCTAATGTAACACAGCGACCGTACAGGTTAGATAACAGCTTTAACTGAACTCTGCTGGTGTGTTCGGAACGGGAACTGAAAGTGTGAAAACTGGTTAATAAAGTGTGGGCACTGGCATTTTAGTCCCACCAGAGAGCCAGATGAACGGCTGAAGTTAAATCCCCAGAGTGGCTGCCTCTGTCGTTAGCAGGGTTAGCTCCCAGGCTAGCGTGCTGTAGTTGTGTTCAGCAGTTTAAGTAGCGATATGCGTAAACCCCCAAAATACGACGAGTTACACCAATGAGCGCTACGAGAGGGAGCTTGCAAAAGTTTTATACGACAAGTTATGCTTACTCAGCTAAGAATAAAAAAAAAAGCACATCAAGAAGTAGCTACCCTTCCTTATCATTCCCCTCAGCCTCCGCCTCTCACCTACTCTACTCCGGGGACTGAGATGTAAACAAGGCCCGGTGCAGCTCCGGAGTAAACACGTCCATTTAAACAACTGCTGCGTTTATATCCAGAGCAAAAACCAGGCGGCAGTTACCTGTCAGAGAAGAGCTGGCTTGACCTGCTGTAACAGCGGACAACGGCATCTGTGTGGGGGAAACCTAAAGAGCGATTTTCACTCTTTTGCTTGGCGGAAGGTGGAGAGGTGCTTATCGGCGACGTAACGTCCGCTTTTCTCTGCGCTGTCGGATCTCCTCTGTGGTCGCATTAAAGCGCCTTATCAGCACTAAAATGCTCGATTAAATGAACGAGTTTTTTTTTTGTTATTATTAATATCATCCAAAAATAACCCAATAATAAATTCCAGTCAAAACATTAATTCCGCAATGTTTTGAGAAATTAAAATATACTGATTTAACTTTTTTTTTTTTTTTTTTAAATCAGTAGTATTTAGTAACTATTTGAATTGTAATAAAAGCGACATAGCATTATCAAATCGATAAGCAACAACAACAAAAAGTCACATAGAATTTGCGTAAGAAAAGTGAAAAGTGTTATTACCTGCTTGGAGAAGAAAAATCATTACGGTATTAGAACTATTTTGATATTACTTGTAAATGTTGCTTAATGTTGTGAGACTATCACTTTCTCACTGCTGACCTTAAAATTTGATTCGTTGACCTGCACAGCAACCGAAGTTAGCTCCTCCCACTGTCCTCTTTAGGGTCTGTAATAAAACAGTAAATGACTTGTTAAAAAATTTCAGTAATAAACATATTCAAAAATAATTAGTAAAAAAATTACATTTAAATCTGCCTTAGCAAAAATAAGCCCTTTGTTTACTTCCCATTACTTAGAATTACTTATTGGCAATCTCATGTGCTGGACTGAAAATTGAGTGTGCAGATGCAAAGAGAAGCCATGTCAATTTAACACAGTAATAATAGCCACTCTAGTCCGTCTAAGCTGTTCTTTCTCCAGCTTTAAGTGCATGCTCTGCTGCTCTCGGTTTCACATCCCACGCTTGTGTCAGCAACAAAAACAAGTGTAACATCATAAAACTTCAGAGTACATGAGATGCTCTTGAGTGAACATGGACGGTGTCCTCAGTGTCCAATGTCCTGATGTCATACCATAAAGAACATTCATGGCCACTAATGGCCCATAAATCAGTCATCTGACAGACCCAGAACGCATGTTCTGGGCCCACTGCGGTTTTCACAAGTTCCATAGGTTAAAGTGAAACTGTGAAACATTAATGCATCTCTTCTGTTAGATGAGATAATGCACTTGTGGCGATAAAGGTATGGGAGCAAGGTCTCCATTTTTTATGCATTATCCTCTAATGTGCTTCTGTGTTGGAAATGAGAACGAGGTGGTTGAGGAGCTGGAGTAAATACAGAGATAATAGGTCTGGAACTGCTGAGGAGGTAGGTTTAATGTGCTTAACGCTGCAACTGTTTATATTTCACATTCGACAAGAGTGGTACGTTTCCTTTGTATTCGGGTTTCAAAGCAGCCGGGGCTTTAAAGGAAAGTTCAATAAAAGAAAAGTGTGCAGTAGCTTTTATGTCTCTGGAGTTTTTGCTTACATTAACCAAAGTTCAGTTTTATTGTTCAAGCAGTAGAAAACAAATCCTCTGGTCCTGAATTTTTCAAGATACCGACTGTGTTTACGGTTGTTCTTCTACTGTCCTATTCTCAAGCCTGGTAGGGCATCTAACTTATTTTCTTTCAACGTTCCCTTGTATTTTTGCTTCATCTATCCTCAGGGAAGGCAGTCATCATCTCTGACCGCCTTCCCTGTCCCAGTGGTTGTAAGATGATGACGCCCCCATCATGTTTTACTGTAATTATGTGTCATATCTAGTGTTAGTTTTGCACGTAGGCCAAAAAGATCTTCAATTCTGAATGCAGCTAGTTTGCACCTCATTCTATTTAGATGGATTAGATCAAATGTGTCTGCAAACAAATGTACACCACACTTTTCAGTTTTTAAATAGTAAACAACAGAGAACAAGAGTAGTTTTCCTTCCACTTTTCAATGCTACTAAAATGCATTGAGTGTTGTAGTTGTAACTTGACAAAATGGGTAAAACAAAAAAAACTAAAAAAGTTGAAGCCAGACATTGAAGTTTCAAATCTAAGTTTAAAGTGTATTTCAAGTTTCTCATATTCACATTCACTAGATGAGTAATTTATTTATTTTAATAAATGAATCAGCTGCAAAATTCACCAGAAAGTACTGGAACCGTCAGTTCACTGTACACAAATACCTCCCAATCAGCCTCCCCTGATAAAGAAACTTTGAAGAAACACAGATAAAACCACAACACATGGACATCAAGACAAGTGTGAGAATCAAGAAACAATAACAGACTTCAGGATGCTGTTTGTAGATCATTATTTGTAATCCTGCTTCAGTTTATCTTAAGATCATAAAAATTACTCAATTAGCATCTATCTAGGAAAATTTTAATGTTAATTGCAACTAGGCAACTATTATATCAATGCATTAATAAAGTAATAGAATAAATGAGGACTTTGTGTGGAGTGAAAATATGCAGTAAATGTTCCAACATCTATGATGCCTAATCTAATCAATATTCTTGTACAGTTTGCACAAGAGGGTTTTGCTTCAAGTCAAATGATCTCAGATCTGCCCTTTGCTTAGAGGTTTAAAACTTGATAACTCTGTTTGTCTTGTAAATGCTTAGGGAAAAAAAAGAGACTTCATTAATTATTTTGGTTATTTTGCTTTTTACTCATAACATTTCTTACAAAAATACTTTTCATAGAAAAACACATTACTAGTTTCATTACAGTTACCGTCACCTCATGTACAAAAATATTGTAGAAATTAAAGTTGAGAAAAAGTGACAAAAAATACAAAGACAAATGTGGAAAGTGGCACAAAGGAATCTGTTTGAAAATAAAAATTCCTTGAAAGAATGGAGCACATAAGCAAGAGGACATTTTCAAAGGAGGAGGACATTCTGAACTTTAAAACTCAGCCTGCTCTTTGATCATCAAGTGCTTTTCCACCTAACAAACCAAAACCGATTCACATCAATGCTAAATGTCAGTGATTGCGTTAAAATGGACAAATCTGTACAATCGGAGGTTAAATAAACACAGCAGGACTTTTGGTCCTCCCTGAATTTCCATCGTCTTGTTTTTGTTGCAGATTCATTTATATAGAAAACAAAAAAAAAGAACAACTGGTGGATCAGCAGACAACCAGCAATACAATTCAACCAACCACTGTAATTATCTTCAACACATTATAATCGGCTGCAAATTGTACAATTATTGGGAAAATTGTGTTAAAAAGCCAGTAAATTCCTTTAATGCCACAGCAGTATAATCTCACACTGAAAAATTAAAGAAATGCAGCCTTTTAGCTGATTCAGTGGGGGCATACAATCCAACATTTATTAACATCTCTAACAATTCATTTAAAATAGCATTATTCAGAAGTATAAGCAAACCATGACAACCTGCTCCCCTGGGGTTTAAATATGTTGCGAAACAGAGGGCTTTTTCTCTTTTCTTCTCTTCGAAATGGGGAAAAACGAGAAGACATTCAAGTAAGGCATATGTGTTGATCAAAAAGTCAGGAAATAGCCGCACAAAAAAAAAAGCTTATTGGAACTTTTCAATATCTACAGAGTTGCGATTAAAAAGTTTAAAACAACAACTTGGTGGAGGACACAGGTTTATCTTGATGCTGTGCACAGCGAGAAAAAAACGCTGCGGGAGGTAAAAGATCTCTATAAATGCTGAAAATACTTAAGTGTGAGATTATACTGCTGCAACAAAATATAATGTGCAATGTATTGCACACATCTTCACCAACAGACACAGTAAATGCTAAACCAACCAGCCACATCTAACCAGCAGCAGTGAGATGATTTGAACACTTTAACCTGAAGGACACTTTTTTTTTTTTTTACATTCATACTGTGTTTGTTTTCTCTACAGAAAGGTTGTTAAGAAGTGCATTCCTGCTGGCTCCAAACGTCAGACTATTGTAAAGTGAACAAGCAAATACAAAAAAAGCATCACAGAGGAAAGAAACATTCCTCTCCTTTCTTCGCCTCCTCTTTTTGTTCAGTCTTGCTCAAATTTGTGGCATCAGCTCCTGAGAAGCATTACATCCTGCTACCAAAGCAAGAAAATTATGGAAGTGTTCAGTTTAGTGCTTTGTTGATTCACTTTTTTTTTTTTTTTTACCAAAAAAATCATTGATGTTTGGTTTCTAGCTTTAAACTTTCTCAAAAGGAAATAAATGTTTCTCTTGACCCTTCTTCTCTCGCTTTGTCGTCGTCTTCTTCTTCTTCTGTTTTCCTGGACCTGCGTCCTCCTCTGCTTGTCTGTTTTGGGGCCAGGACAGCGCCAGAGTCTCAGATGCCGTTTTGGCTGCGGGAGAATCCACTTCGACCCCGTCCTCATCAGAGGAGAAACCTCCAGCTTCCTCTCCGGGAGCGAGGCTCCCCAAGCCCTGGCTCCTCTGACTGTAGCGCTGCTTCAGCCTCTCTCTGATCAGGAGTCCCTTCACCAGCAGAGTCCAGCTGGCGATCGCTCTCTTCTCCTTTTTCTGGGAGGCAGAAAGAAAGATGTTTACACATTCAGATAGAAGTACAAATGCACAGTCGGATCAAACATTTACGCAGAGGAATAACCGACACCCAGAATCTTCCGCTCATTTCGACCTCGTGGGAAACCTGAAGTTCAAAACGTCCACTCAGTAAAAACGAACCCCAGAAAGATCCACACCTCTTTTTCCTTCTGTTTCTGAATCTCCTGCTCTTCCACCCAGGCAGCTCGGAGGACCTCCTCATCCTCTTCACACACTATGTAACCATCAGTCCTGAAACGCAGAGAAATCAATTATTCATTTACTAAATGATCAAATACACGATGAGGAAATTCAAAAAGGTAAAGCTGGAACTTGTAGGTTAAAGTAAAGCATCTGCTGCTGTTGTGGCAGCGTGTGCAAGCCCGCCGTCGGGTCTTACACAGCGTGTGAGTATCCTCCGTGGCAGTCGAATCCTGTGACCGCGGGCGCAGCATCCAGGTCCAGCTTCCTAGCCACGCGGTGCAGGTTGGGCAGCCTCAGGTGAACGCAGCCCACTGGGATCATACAGGCTTTAAACATGTAGACGTTACCGTAATCATTACGGGGGACCTGAATGGGACACAGAGGGAGTAAATGACAAGAGAACTGTGCCGAAAATGTTGCATGTTTCTATGTTAATTTGCCCTCTTTAAATGGGATAGGACACACTGCTGATGGGATTTCACAGATGTACAGTTTAGCACTTTCATTGTATTGGCTGGAACTGGAAGAGAGCAGAAGTTTTGAGTGCAAGCATTACAAGTTTTGAGAACAAAGAAATGAAACTCTGCTTTCAAATTGAAAATGTGTGCTCTTGACTTATGGGCAGTAAAGTTCCCCCGTAAACGTGTCTCTGTGAATTATAGCGTAATATTGGCTTTTCTTCAAGTGGCTCTTTATCGTGCGTATTGCAAACAGGCGGGCAACTTTTAAGTGTTCTTCTTTGCATCTTGAATAATCATCTTTGCAGATATGATGGAAATTTTTGTTGTTTCCAATAATTTCCCACCTTGTTGCAATTTCATGTTCTTTAAAAGATTGACCAAAAAATAAATAAATAAATAAATCAGGGTTTGCAAACATATGAGCACAACTGTGTGTTTCTTTTTGAGGCAGCTACCTTCCCATCCACAGCTATGGGTGGCTGGTATTCTTCAGTCTGCCATTCTCCAAACAGAGGAAGGTCATTCACGTTCTTCATCTCGGACATCATCCTGGCCTTTCTGGAACGGTTGGAGAAGCCTTTCACCATCTGATAACAGAAACATTAAAAAGAAGTTGTATCTAGATGTCGTTCGGACATATTTAAAACACGAGAGTAGAACCGTGTTTTCATTTAAAGGCTTCCTCGAATTTCAGAGGCCAACAGGATTCAGCTGTGGTGTCACCTTGTACGGCTCCTCTCCAAGTCGGACGGTTCTAGCTTCCTTCAGCCAGGTTTCTCTGGAGTGGAGGGTGTGCACACAATCTCTAACAAAGAAGAGGACAGAATTTTTTTTTTTTTTCCTCCCCCATTTTTCAAATTCTTTTCATGCTGGCAAAGCGAAACCACCAGATGCAGTCACTCATGACTGATGATGACAGAAAATGAATTATTTTATTTTTCTCTTTTACCCTAATTTGTCTTTAAAAGTGTATCCTATGGTTTTCTTTTAAATATATACTACATGTGTCTAAATATAATCATATTCTCTTTATTACTATTTGGGGTATTTGCTCTGTAAAGCACCTTACTGAAAACTTTTAGGTGTATTTCTAATAAAGGTGCAATATTAAAGTAACATTAACTGAGGACTGAGAAATGGAGAAGAACAACTTTAAGAACAGCCCAGCACCATCAGGTGGTCACAGAAAAACATCCTTCCATCTTTAGGGCAATATTTACAGTAGAACCCTAGTCGACAAGCTTGTTCCTGTTTAGAAATGATCCAGTTTTTTGGTTTTATGCAAAAAAGGAAACCTAATTAAGCTCCAAACTGCTAACGACTGCATAAAACTTCTGCAGGCTACCGAACATTTTAGATACTCATATCCAACTCCTGGCTCAGTACAGCTGATCTCCCCGCAGCATTAAAGGTGTAAATGTATAAATGTGTGCAACATCTGTGTACCAGATCAATAAGGACAGGGGTAGAACTGACCTGGAGTACACCGGTTCTCCTCTGCAGTATCCGAGCACAGCGGCTGTGGGAGGATAGAGGGCCTCGTACTTCAGCAGGTGTCTCTTTAAGGCGTACAGAGGATGGTTCTTATACTCCGCTATGGAGGTCGGCATAGGTTTGTTCAGCAGCTTGCTCTGGAGCTGGGAAGGGAGGTGAAATGATCAAAAATACACACAGTTTATTTATGAGTAAACGCATAAAGCATGCATTTTCTTTTCCTTGACACAACCTTTCAGATCATTCACAATTAACCTAATTTGCCACATCACACATAATTTAGCCAAATGTTTGCAGTAACGCCACGCCTCTTGAAGTGCTGGTCTTTAAGGAAATGCTGGATTTAAAATTGGATTATATGACACATTAGCAGACTCCATTTACTAACAAGGTGACTTTGATGGCGATTGGTTCTTATGGTTGGTTATTTAATGGGTATCAAACTTAAAAGGGCTTAACAGAAATAACAAATACACTTCAGATTTCTATTAGTAGAAATCTTTGGAAAACTATGGATCATTTTCATTCCAGTTCACAGTTGTTCACATCTGTATTGATCTATCACATGAAATCCCAATAATACTCATCACAGTTTGAGCCAAAGCGCAGGAGTTCAAGAGAAATAAATGGTTTTACAAGCACTGGATTTACTACAAAGAGCAAATAATTAAAATAATAATAATAATAATAAAAAGCAACAAAATTTAAAGGGTTGAGAAAATAATTCATGAAGCGTTTGTAGTCGATTGTTTGGACATACCTCCTTCTCCTCCCTTTTGTCCCGCTCGTCCTCTGGACCCAGGAACGGCTCCAGTGTGTCCTCCCACCACTCATCGTCCACCCGCCTCTTCCGGGACGCCGTCATCCAGGTAGGGTCATACTTCCTGCCCAGGTCCTTCAGGAAGCCGTCTCCGTCCACTGCCACCACGTAGGTCAGCGGCGCGGTGGCGTTCTGCGAGCAGAGGTGGGGAACTCCGACTCCGTGCTCCACGTCTATGCACACCCATGCAGATGATTTGTCCAGGTAGACCTCCAACCACTCGTCCGCTCCGGGTCCGTCTTTCCTCTGCCCGCTCCGTCTCTTCACTCTGTTGCTCGTAGCGCCTTCGTCTTCATCATCCTCCTCTTTACCCTCCTCCCACTCACCGTCCTCGTTTTTCCCGCCGGTTCTTCTTCTCTTTCGAGCGCCTTGGGTTCTTGAGGTCTTCTCAGAGCTCTTTCTGTTCCCTGTCCTCTTTCTCTCAGGTTTGGTGCTGGTTTCAAAATCGTCCTCGCTGGATTCCTGATATTTCTCGGCGTCACTAGCTTCCTCTTCTTCTTCCTCATCTGCCTCACTGTTGCTCTCCTCTTTGTAGCTGACCTTTGAGGCGACGCTGCGGCGTTTGGAGTTTTTTGGTCTCTGGCCTCCAGATAACACGGGCTTCTCCTCTTTCTCCTCCTTCATTTCTTTCCTTTTTGCTTTCTTGCCTCCGCTGCTCCCTTTGACTTTCTCACCTTGAGCTGGTCTCTTGGTGCCTGGAGAAACTTTTGTCTCAGGAGAGTTGCTCTTGGAGCTTTCCTGGCTCGACTGGCAACGTTCTGGGGCTCCAGTTGATGTTCTAGCCCCTTTGGACTGGGAAAATTTGATATTTATGGTTATTACAGTCATGCCTCTAAAGCTTTCTCCAAGCTTTAGTCATTTTGTCACGCCTAAATGTTTCAGATCAAGCTAATGTTGACGTTAAAGGAGCAGTATCATGTGTTTTCAAGCCACACAGAATAAATCAATCGCAAAATCAACTGTTTTACATCCATTTCTTATCAAAATGCTCCATCAAATATGACAGATTTCATAATTTAGCACCTTGAAGTTGGGGCTCTGTCTCTTTAAAAACTCCTTGTTTTTCCTGAAACTTTGCCTTCAGAAAGTCATCACAACATGGCTCCTCTTTTAACCCTTTAACTAAGTTTTTACCAGCGTTGCAATGAGAAGTAGCTCCTATAATGAACCTATAATAAAGCAACTATTTAAGCATTCTTTTGAAAGATGGAGGTCAATATCAGTAGCTACACTCAGTAGCTACTGCCTGACCTGCAGAATCAAGAAATCATCCAAGCAGAACACGTCCAGCAACATGAAGTTAGCAAAATACTATCTATCACCTTTGAGGATGGAGGCTTGAAAGGAACTGGGTGCAGAGAAAGAACCAGTCGGCAGAAGAGCTGCAGAGACCTCAGGAACAACAGGAAAAGCTGCAGGAAAAACAAAATACATGGAATTAATGCTGAAACTATTATTTATTGTAAATGGATTGCATTGGGCAGGGGTAAAAACACCAACATGAGTCATCTCCTGATGGTCTCTGGCTGAGAGGCTTCCCAGTCGTCTCTCCAGGAGAGCCTGAGGGTCCGGACGCTCCTCAGTGGGAAGACTGGGGTCGAGGGTGAAGGTCGCGCTAAACCTAAAAGGGGCAAAAAGGTAGAATATGATAAAATAAATACAATCCTCAACAATACTTTGAAGATTACAATGTAAACCTTCACATGATTGGCAGAGTTTAAGGACATTTAGAGTTTTGGGTTTAAAAAAAAAAAAAAAAAATTCAAAGTTCAACACATTCACACACACCACTTGAGGAGTCCAGAGAGGTAGTTCTGGTCAATGCGCTGCCTCGCCACCGTGCAGAAGTGCGGGGGCAGCAGAGACAGAGCGACAGCCAGCAGGTCCGGTTCGCTGCACAGCCTGTTGCGGAACATCCCGTTAGCTAGAAGGCACAGGAGGTGGACCTGAAACACCGGAGGTCAGAGGTCGGTGAAGATCGGACACCCCCGCCGCGCCGACAAACGAGGCCAAAGGAGAGGAAAGAGATGTGCACGGTGTTTTCACCTTGTGTGTGTCTATCACCAGGTCCTTCTTGAACCGCTTCATCATTCGCCTGAGGTACGTCTCAAACTCCGCCTGCCTCTTCTTCCTAGCAGAACGTCAGAAACAAACACTTGCTTTTAGCTCACAGTCATGTAAAATGGAGATATTGCAGTTTGTATATCTGTCATAAAGGTTAAAAAACCTAGAACTGTAACCACCTGTGTTTAAATTTAAAATGTATGAGACTTCAGAATGTTTAGAGCACGGCTGTACAAAGTGCAGCCCAGAGGACGTTTGTCAAATCAAGCCAAGTTTATTGGTACAGCGCATTTCAGCAGCAAGGCAGTTCAAAGTCTGTTACATCATTAAAAAAAATCTGTGTCACTATTTATGAAACAAGCATTTCATTTTGTTTCAATGCCATCCTCAAAATCCTCAAGTCAATGCACATCAAACACACTGATCCATGTTCTGTTTACTACTCTAAACAGGTGGGTTTTTAGCCTTGATTCAAAGGAACTCAGTGTTTCGAATGTTTTGCAGTTTTTTGGACGTTTTGTTACATTTGTGGCCCCTGGACTGATTATGTTGTGAGTGTTCACCTTTCAGCAGGAAAAGGCATCTGCACATACAGTCAGGGCTATGCTTATGATTAACAGTTTCACATCAAAGCTCATTTATGAACTATAATGTCCTAGTCAAAGTCAAGACTCAAATCCAACTGGTTCAGCAAAGTGTGGATTTGGAGGTGGTGAGTTGAATACAAATGCACTCCACACTTTTCAGACCTTTGTTTATGAAAGCTTCAGAAAACCGTGAATCGTTTTCCTTCCACATTTCATTTTACTAATTTTGTCTATTACAGGCCATATTTTAACACAATAAGATTTGAAAAAGACCATGGGGTGAGAATACTTTTGTAATTATCTGTATGTTTGCTATAAAACCCAAAGCTCATGAAATCATCCATCTTTAAACCCCCTCAACAGGCATGAGGACAGCGGTGTCCTCTTGAACCCATTGACTTGCATGTAAGTGTTTTTGGGGGTGAGAGGTAAAGGGGTGTAAACTATTATTTCAACGTTGTAATCATTTTGTTATAAATTAGAATTAAAAATAACACTAAAGCAAAAATATTTGAAGTATTTCTAATCGTTCCTGCACATGTCTACTCACTGCTTTCTGACTTCTGCGGTCTCGATCTCGATCTCTACAGGCTGAGACGGCAGGACGGGTTCTGGTGTTTCAGCCGGACCCAGTGGCTCGGCCAGCTCTGATCCACACACACACACGCGCACAACAACAAACCCAGTGTTTTCAGATTCCTTTCCAACCGTCAGCTCACACCATCAAATCTCTGAATTTCCACACCTACCTTCCACTTCCTCCCAGTCATCCTCATCCTCACTATCATCCTCTTCCTCCTCCTCTTTTTCTTCTTCCTCCTCTGGTTTCTTGGTGCTCTTCTTAACTACGGGTGGCGCAGCAGTCGGCATCTCAAAGTCGTCTTCACTTTTGACCTCCTCCTTGGACGGAGACTGGAAGTACTTACTGGTTTTACTGTCAGAGCTGGTGTTGGTGGTTGGAGAGGATTTATTCTGCGCTGCACGTTTTGAAGGCATACGTGGTTTGGGGTTGACCTTCCTCTCAAGCTTCTCCTCTTTTTCTGCGGGATCATTTTCTAGCCCCCCCAAAAAAATTGACAATAAAAAATAAAGTACAGTGTCAATCAGAATAAACACATTTGAACTGATTGTCAAGTAAGCTCATTAAATGTGATATTTTTCTTTGGATTAATCCATTTTTAAGGCCCCAATTCACACGTTTTTGAAAAGGATCTTAAGGTGGCTTCAAAAAATATTGCAACAGATCGAAACTTGTATTCCAAATGTATCAAAATTATTTGTTGCATTGAACAGAGTTTAAATTACTTTTGAAAAACCTAAAATGAACACAAAATCCATGTGTACGATGAGTGCGTGTGAACATCTGAACAACACCTTTGTGAAGCTGTAAAACCGGGGAGAAAAACTAAAATAAAACCAATGGACAGACCAGTTAGACTATAAAACTCCAATCTTTCATGTTTCGTACTGAAGTAAAGCATTGTGCGTTGTGTTTTGATGAAGTGGAGCACAGATGTGCATGTGGGACAGCAGATCCACTCCAGTAACCATGCACACCATTCATCCACGCACCTGCACTGAAAGCTCAAACTGTCTGCTTATGCCAGCAGCGTGAAAATATAAACACATGTGCACAATAAAGAGGGATTCAATAAAAATGTTAATTTACAACAAGTAGGGGGCTTGATTTAAAACAACAACAATCAAATCGCAATAACAAACTCTGTTTTCTTCATGTCCTGCAAAAATGAATGTGAAAGTTACAATGTTCTGCACAACTGGAAATATACTTTGGATGTCAATTAGAGGTAAATTAATAATATTTACTCACTCTGCTGCTGAAACAATGATCTCAGATACAGATTTACATATCTATTACCGTTTTCTGGATGCCAGCAGCAACCCTTGCAAAGCTACAGCTACTACTGATAAAAAGCACGTCAGATTTGCATCCCTGACTTTTAATACCTGGAGCTTTCTTCCTGCCTCTCGTCTTTGCTCCTCTGCCTGCTGCGTTCAGCACCTGCTTCGGCTTCTTTGTATCGGCCTCCGTCTCTGCACACTTTCCCCGCCTGGCCATGCCGCCCGCCTGGTGTCTTCTCTCAGTCCAGACTATTTCCTGGAGGTTTTGTTTGGTCAACTACTAGAGTAGCTGATACTAACCTCTCCACGTGATCTTGTGTAACGCCGAAGGAGCAGGCAGTTACTCAACATTTCTTTGAGGAGTTTTCATAACATCAGAGACCCCGGTTGCTGTTTTGGGGGCCGGACCGTGACATCATTTCCGCTAGAGTCGTCATTTTGTTCCGCTGGAAATAAATTCCAGAAAGAGATGAATTTGCTTCTTCTAAACCACGGGAGTTCTATAGTGAACCAGCCTATATTAACCCTTAAATTATTGTCTCTTAAATTATTGTATAAATGTGTACCAAGTATCTTAAATACAGTCAAGCTTATGTATTCAATTGTAATGTCTCATTCAAACACTAAGCGGCAGTGTTGCACCTCACTTTACATAAAACTATCACGAAAAACTTCTTCCTTGTGCAAGGCTGTTGTTAAATATAATCAAATCGCACTTTCAACAGTAGACACCAATACTGAAGAGATTCTTACTGACATTAACTGAAATAAAAAGATGTCTAAAATTCGGTTTTAGACATCTTATTTTTTTTAAGTCTGCAACAGAGATTAATTTGTTACTTTTATTTAAATGCATGCTTTCTTTATTTGTCCTTCAGTTTCTTCATTTATGAATGTCTTTCACTCACTCCAGAGCATGAGCGATGTTACAGTGTTCTCAAAACCATTAAAATTTAATCAGGAAAACGTTGTACTATAGAATCAGCTAATTCTTGGAATACAGATGCTTGAAAACAGGAACTAAATGTTATGTTTGCCACAGATGCATAACATCTGTGATTCTGTTGCTTTTTGGTTAATGTGTGAAATCCCAACTTCATGAGCAGCCACAATCTGCCTCTGCCAGGAGGCAACATGCTTTAAAAAGTTTAACCGACTGTTTTTACTCTAAAAGACTAGCTTGGATATTGCGGATATGAATGGTACATTTCCTCTAAGTCAATCCATTGACTGACAATTCCAGGTCCTAGGAAGTATTTTCATTCTGCCTAGAATCAAAATTGTCAATATTCCCATTGATGTTAACCAAGTTTCAAGCTCCATTTATTCACAGTCTTCATACATGGAATTAAAATTATTTTCAATGGTTTTCACACATCTGTTTTATATGAAAAAAGTTTTATTGAAACTTGCACATATTTCTAAAGGAAATGTCACAATTGAACTTAATTGTTGCTGCAAGAATGACTGATTTAAAAAATAGATAATAAAACTACCAGACTCTTTTGACACGTTAATTCACCTAATCATTGTTTACCTCTATATATATCTTTACTAAATCAAATGGAGACTTAAAATGATGGATTTAGAAATCTGGAGCAGTTCTTTCCCTCACTATGGATACAAATAGTAAAACTTATCACTATGGTGACAATGTGAGTTTTCTCTGGAGCTCTTTTAAAACACATCCTTAATGTTCATTCTGATATAAATGCTATTTCCCTACATGGAAAACGACATTCCTACAAACAATGAAATCTGAAACGTTAGGAACGTGGATTGTTGACAACACATTTCACTTTCAGTTGATCTGAAATGTTCATTTTGACAAGAAGAAACTAAATTATAGATATCTGCTCAGAGGATCCTGTCTAATACATAATAAATCAGCTTGCCATGTATGAAGACCTTTGAAGCGCTTAAACTGAGTCCTCCTACTCTTGATATTTAAGTGTTGTCTTCAATTTATTTCCCTCAGTGACATATTGAGAGCAGTCATTGAATTCTATAAAAAAGCGAGCCTCACTTAGGATTCTGCGCAGGCAAGGAGTTCATTTTTACATTTATGGCATTTAACTATAAAGAAGTGAATCACGAGCACAGCTGCAGAAAAGCTTCCCCGCTGAGAGACAAATTAAAGCCAATTAAAATCAGCTGTCAGCTATGAAATTTAGCTATTACCTATTGAGCTGAACGCTATCACTATTTTTTTTAACTAGATTACATTATAACATTAATCTTGTGCAAAGTGGCATCTATAAAAATGACTTGAACTACATGTGATAGTGTAATTTTAGCCCAAACGTTCATTATATTGAAATAAAAACCAGTTGATAACTTTTATAGATGGGCTTATCGTTCCTTCAGCTGGCCTGTTTTTTTTTGTAATCACTGATTTGCAATTCAAATACTGAAAATTTGAAGAGTTCCTTTTCTTTTTACATTATCTATGCAAACAGAAAACAACACAAACAGCACACACTTCTGTGCAATTTCTTTTGAGCTAAACAAAAATCAAATAGCAGAACATGATACACACTACTTTGATATTCCTCCATTTTTTTTATCTGATTCAAAACTACTATCTCTATCAACCCACTTGTAGCACGTTTTGTTTTATGAATCATATTTTTAAGATAAAAAAAAAGTGGAATCGAGATTGTTTCTGGCTGGGAAGAATTTTTTTTAGAATTTGATATCAGAGATTGGAGCTGATCTCTAGCCTGTTAATCAGTGCATCTTCAATAAAAAAACATTTTGACTTTGAGGTCGAGCACATCTTTCCAAAAACAACAATTGATGTCCTTCATTCAGTTTAATGAAATTTAAAAAAAAACATGTGTTGAAGACATATGCTCTGATGCTAAAATGTAGACTAAATTTGGACAGTCTTTTAAATTTTGTCATTTTCTGTTGAATCCAAAACCACTTTTTACTCTTAACTTAAATAATAATAATAATAATGATAATTGTTATCTTGTTTTTTTCTTTTTTTTTTGTTTTAGAAAAAAAGCTCAACTGATCAAAATCAAAATCTATTTGTCAATTGGTCTGACCCCAAATAAAGCTGAAAATCAATATTGGCCCCATAAAAGCTGGATCAGTGCATCTCTGTCTGTAAACTTTTATTTTTTATTTTTAGATATTGAAACATGCTCTCACTGTTCTTAATTTCATAAGTTCTTGGATGGGAAAATGATTTCAGACTTTAGTGTTCGATGGAGGCGATCCCAAATCAAAGCTGATCAAGGCAAAAAAAAAATCACCCATCCTGATGTCTGGCCAAATAATCGGTGCATTTTTCCCTCCCTTTGCTTTTTGTGTTATTCCTCCCCCAAATAATCATGATAAAAACATCTGGATCAGGAGTTCAAACTTCAAGTAAAGCCAAAATAAAATCTGTAATTAAAATATTGATACAGTTCTTTGTGAAGTGCTCAGTCAATATTTAGCACAATGGTGTGAATTTAGGAGCAATCTCTCATTTAGTGTGAATCTTGCCCTAAACTTTTTGCACAAAACAATCATTACGACAGCGCAAAGGTTTGAGATGAAACAGATACATCAAAAAGGACTAATACATCACACTTACTGAAGATTTAACTTTAATATGGACAAGTGTCAATAAGTCACCTGTCAAGTGAAGACATGCTAATCAAGCCAGTGTTCAGGGAAAGCAGATGAGCTGGATTTCATATTCTTTCTGTTTCTTGTGATGTTTCGTAGTGGGGAAAACGAATCATCTTCATCAGTTGGTCTTAGATAGAAATATTCATCTCAGTTTCCGAGTGCGCATCTGTTTTATGCCTAACTGCATTATGAATATCTTATAAATATGCCTTCATTTTCGTTGCGTGGCATAAATCATCGTTACTATGCATGTTTCTGTCAGGAAGACATCTGGCTGTTAACACAGCTGCAAAAAAAAAAAAAAAGAAATCTGGTTAAAATCATCTCCACACCAAACACCTCCTTAAGTTCTCCCACCTGAAACATTGTTTCATCCCTGAGAGATCTCTGAATACAAAAACGAAAACAAAACAAAAAAAAAGAAAAGCGGTTTGAACTGGAAAAGAGCATGACAGAATGAATTCTGTGGTGACAAGCCTGCGTCGTTCCCCTGAAAGCGCGTCTCTCCCTCCCTGTTCTGAATCAATCCAGTCCGCTTCCTCTCAGTATCATTTCCATCCATCTCTGTTGTGCTCTGGATCGAACATGCCGGGATGCTGTGGCAGATGTGCGTGCTTCACTTCAGAGAACCGTCTGTCAGCCGATACAGTTGACAGCTTCAGACTGACTCGCTGCAGCAGGGGCCTGATGGGACGAGGAGGGAGGGAGGGAGAGGCGGGGAGGGCAGGGTATTTCCATTCGGAGTGTTTGTAATGGCGCTCAGCATACATATGCATAACTACCGCATGCATACGCATAAACAAATGCATAAATGTTTATTTGTGAAGTGCATGTGCAAGGATATTTTTCTTCTGAGACAGGCGTCTGAACGTGTCTGTGCATTTGTTGCCTTCAGTGAGTGGAAGTGTGTGAATGTCGTGAGGATGTGTGTGTGTGTGTGTGTGTGTGTGTGTGTGTGTGCGTGTGTGTGAGGTGTAGGAGGGAGGTGAGTTTGTGGCCCAGTGTGCTTTGCTCCCAGCGCAGTGCATGGCTTCCATCCCTATATGAGCCATTAGCACAGTCAGATAGGAATAAAAAGCCATACAGTGAACTGGGAATAGGGAAGACTGCCATTTTTAATTTTTTTTTTAAACAAGATGACAGAAACTGTGATGATAGAAGGAAGCAACTTCAAACAAAAACCACCTCAGGCTAACAGAAGTGGGAAACAGACAGCAGGTGAAGGACATGGATACCTCCAGAGGAAGTCATGCTGATGCTTTGCCCTCTAAAAGATTAACGGAAAATACAGAATAACCCCGGGGCTGATGAGAAGATACTTTTTTTTTTTTTAAATGTGCAGGTTAAATGAGAAACACATGACGAATCATCAAACAGGAGGGATGTTAGGGAGTCAGAGGATTAGGCAACAGGTTAAAAATCCCCATTAGAGGCACATTTCCAACAGCACGAGTCCTTAGGATCACACTGAACGGCGTCTTGTGATCTCTCCTGTGAACAGGAATGTTAGTCATCTGCTAACCGCCGCGGACAGTCACATCGCAGGTGACAGAGTTGCACAGAGTCCACCTTTGGACACTAAGCTATCGCTAGTTTATTTCAGAATATTACTCCAGGTTTTTAAAATTTCAAGATGATCCTGGAGTCCTCAAATGATGTGCAGCAAGAACATGGAACAGAAAACAAAAGTTCTTTAAATATTTCTAAACTGGTGCAGTCATGCAAAACTATTTACAAGTAAACATTTCCGGTCGGTATAATCATTGGCGTTAGTCTTATTCTGAAATTAATGACTTGCGTTATTATGAGTCAATTTCCTTTTTTCACTTGGGGGTTTTGTGGCAGCTAATGCAGCTAAAAGCTCAAAATGAAAATGTTTCTCCCGCCAGTGCAGAACAGTGGCACCTGTTGTCCTCTTCCACAGGAGCGATCTGCTGCAAAGAAATCCGCATGAGCAAGTCTGAGGACAATCAAAGATTAGATTAGTATTGTTAGCGTTAAATGTAAATTAGCAGAAAGTTTATTGCAAGTTTACGAATCAAAGTACACCAAGTTTATTTAACGATATCCTCATATGTGGAAGTTGTGTGGAGATCTGTCTCTCAGACTTTTTTTGCAGGTTCTTTACATAAGCGAGATTTAAAAGAGAATAACGCTTTTATATTGCAAATCACGGTTCTGTAGTTTAGTGCTTCAGCTGCAGGACTGAAACAGCATCTTCTGACTATAGCAAAATGTTCTTTCTTGACCTCTTTGGCCTTTGAAATTCCAGCACTATTTGAAAAAAAAAACCCCAGACAAACAAACAAGAAACTGCAATAAAACGAGATCAAAACATTTAAAACACAAACCTCTGAGAGTCAAGAGCAGGTAAGTTGGGGATTTTTTTTCAATCCCCTCCTTCTAATGAAACAGAGGTTGAAAACCCCTCTCTCTTTCTTGTCTCGCCTTAAGAGGTTTCACAACTTCAAGGAGCGGATATGAAATAAATCCAATTACCGAGCTGTCAATCAGGCCCTTAATTAGTGCGACCCCAAGCAGACTGAGCGGCATCAAAGCCGGAAGCCCAAAATAGAGGCGACGAGGGAGATCTAATAAATAAATAAGCAAAAAAAACAAACAAAAAACCACACAAAAAAAAAACAACACAAAAGCTGGCGGATTATTCTGCGAACAAAACCTCGTCATTACAGACGCTTCCTCACACCACCTCCTGACGAGCTGCAGCTATTTCTGGATCGAGGAGCAGCAGCAGCAGCAGCAGCTGGAGCAGGAGGGAGACTTGCATCCACGCTTCCTCTGACTCATTTACCGGTGTCTCCCCTCCTCCTCATCCTCTTCTGTTCCATCTGCGTCCTCCGTCCGGTTCTTCTGGGACCTCTGAGGCTGATCCGAACAAACGGAGGTCCGGTTGGTCTCAGTTAGAAATACAACCCCCCCCCCTCCTTTTTTTTTTCTTTCAAAACAGTATAGCTTCCCTCCCACCTTCCCCTTGTGCGTGATGATCTTGTCCGGGCAGAGAGAGAGAGAAAAAAAACAACACCAAAAAAACGAGCGGGATCAGACAGGTGGATGGTCGCCGCTGCCACCGGTGGTTGTGCTGGAGTCTGACCGCCCCTTTACGCATCTGTGCGTATTCCCATTCAGCGGCGCGGAGGCAAACAGTCAGAGAGGGAGAAGCGGAGAAAGTGAGAGCAGGGAGGGAGGTGTGGTGGAAAAGGACAGGAGGGGGAAAAGAGGAGGAGAGGTGGAGGGGGTATGTGAGGCAACAGCAGCCCACAAGTGAGGAGGAGTCAACTTAGAAATGACGAAAAAAAAAAAAATGGTAAAAGCAGGAACATACCTGAACAGGAGAAGTCCATCTGTGAATATGATGCAACGTGAAAAGTGTGTGTATGCAGGGGATGGGAAGGGGGTGGGGGGGTGGCAGACAGATGGGGTTTTGAGAGGAGGGGGGGCTTATGTCGCCGCCTCGGTGACGCTCAGTGTTAATAAAAGCTGGGCACCAGGGCTGAATAGGGCTCTTTTCTGTCTCATTCAAATACCGCCAGAATGCACTTTCATTCTGCTGATAAAGTAGAGGCAGAGTGTGTGTGGTGGCACGCTGGAGCGGCAAAACCTCTCTCCCTCTCTCTCTCTGTCTGTCTGTCTGTGTGCATGTGTGTGTGTGTATTCCATGAGCATCTCCATGTGTTTGTCCTCCACCTCCCCGTGTGTCTCCCACTCTGTCTCTTTCACTGGCATTTACACTCTGAACGAGCAGACAAACAGAGGAGAGGCTGCACAGCCTCGCCGCCGGCCCAGACTACCAGAACACACAGGGCTGCCGAAGTATAACACTTCAGTTTTGTTCATTTTACGTCAAAATTCAGTTCATTTCATTGAGAGTTTATGACAGACCACCACAACCCCCCTGAAGCCGACCCCCCCTCTTAGATTCAACAGAAGTCTTTCTTTACGAAAGTATCGCCACCACATGACGCCAGGTTTTACTGAGGATGATGTGACGTGTTATTTGTATTGCATGGAAGGGAAAACCTAACAATTCGGTGTCATCTGAGGAGAACACCTATAGTTGTGCTGTATGTTACTTGTGGCAAATTTTTAAATGAAACTTCTTATGGATTTCATTTGTCAATCATGCCACGTCCACAAAGTTCAGATTTGTGAGAAATGTACAGTCAACGGATTCTCCCACCTGAGCTGTAGATCTGGTCAGCTCCTCCAGAGTCACCGACTCACCTTTCAGCTCAGGTGGACGGCCGTGTTTGTTTACGTTCACAGTTTGTCCACGCTCCTTCTGTTTTCAGATGATGGATTGAACAGGGCGCTGAGTCAAATCTGTTCAAATCAGAGGTCTTCTAAAGAATTGCACTTAGGAAAATCAGACTAAGAGGCCAAGAGCTATTTCTCCTGCTGGCATTTGACTCTCATTTGTTTCGGTTACATTTACCCAGAATGCCCTGCTTGCCCCGTCAGTTCCCTGCTTCTGGAGCGGTCTCTGGTTCGCTTGGATCCACATATGAATTCAAACCGCACCAGAGTTCACTTGAACCGAACTGAGACCTACTGCAGGTTTCAGGCAACCAGAGTTTGATCAGAATTTAGTTGCACATTCACACATCCCCAAACGAACCAGACTGTAGGCAAACACACTATTATTTGATTATAGCGGACTAAACAGTGGAGGCACCCTTACTTACACTGATGGCTGTAACGTGACAAAATACGAGAAAAAGTCCAACAGTGTGAATACTTTTGTACGCCACTAGATTAATCCTCCCATGGTTTGCTTAGCATGATTACTGCTGATAAATCACTTAAATGCAGTCAAAGTATCGCATTTGTAAAGCAGGAGTTCACCACTCTTGTGTGCTCTTTTGGGCCTCCCATTGGTCTAAGCAGCTGCTAGATCGCTTCTGCCTTGGGCCGACTCTGAAAGGATCAGAAAAGAAGGAACATAACAAAATCAAGCTCGAAAAAACCCCAGAAAAGATGAGAGACAGATGAACAAGGAGAGACAGGGCAGAGGAAGAGAGGAACAACAGGAAAAATGTTTTCAGAAGCCGTAAAACAGACATCAAAAATGTCTGCGGACAAGACAGACAAGGTGAGAGAAGAAAAAAGTGGGAGAAAAGGACAAGATAAAGGAAAAAAAGTGAGAACAACACTGCAAGTGAATCAAATGGAAGTTCTTGGTTTAAACCACCCCTTCCTCCACCTCCTCTTCGTCTTGTTGTCAGGGGCTCGGCTGGAGTTGCATTCCAGCGCGTCGCTCTCAATCCCCGTTACTCCAGGCAACACAGTTCCTTGATCTGGTCCCGCGTCATGCCGGGCAAAGAAGGAGGAGGTGAAGGTGAAGGAGAAGGAGGGGGTCGAACAGGGGACGGTTGAGAAAATGAGAGAAGGAGGTGAGGGGTGCAAGAGAGACGAAGCGGAGGGAAAGAGAGAGAGGAAATGAAGGAATTGTCAGCAGTGAAAACGGAAAAGCAAAGAGGTGTGAAAGAGAAAACTAAAGAGGTGGGGAGGAGGGAGGCAGAAGGAGCGAGACATCTAAAGGGGGAAAGCCGAAAGGTTAATAAAAAGCGAGGAGGGAATAATGTATTAAGTGAGGCAAAAGAACGAGAAGAAACTAATAAAAAAAATGGATGTCTTAATACAGGCTCACTCCCACCAGTCCTCCTTCTCGATTAAAAGAAAATCACTGTTAAGGATCATTTACTTTTCTTAAGGCCATTAAGAGTCAGACGGGTTTGTTCTGAAACGCCTGGTATAATAAAGTTTAATTAAGTGGAGTAAAAGACAGCGAAAGTGGAAGGCAGTGCGGATGGTTTGCTTTCAAATCACAGATGGTCCAAGTCATATTTTGACAGCTCATGGCAATCGCTTCATAAATGCCTGAGCTCACAGACAGGTGGGATTCAGACCGAACAAAAAAGTTTGAACAGTTCTTCAACTGAATTATTTTTAGACATATATTGCATAAACCTGCTGAGATGTATCACCGAGATCTGCTTAATGTTTAAGGATGAGAGGACATTTTAATTAATGTGGCTGTCTTAATAAAAAAATAAATAAAATGGCTTACCATAACGAAAGCGGGATTCATTCTGCTCAAATGTCTCACAAACAACAAGGAATGTTAATTTTTGAGCTTCACTCTTTATGTGTTGACAGAGTTTCTGACGTGAAACTGGGTGAAGAGATGGATCCACCATCCTTGAATCTCTAATGTCCAACCAACTAATGGGTGTAAACATGGATCAAAGTACAAGAAGAGAGGAGTTTGTGAAGTTGCAGGATTCAAATAAAATACTTGGATTTTCTTTTTGGTCATTTAGAGCACAGAACTCTTTCAGAAATAATCATATATTTGTTACAGATCCAGAGGGATCAATCAGGTGTATTTTTTTTAAAGCACCTTGTTGCCACTTTGGAGGACCACTGACTATTAATCTACTGCAGGGAAACGTTAGGAGGATTCCAGCAGTCTAAAATAAGTTTTGCAATAAGCTTCCATAAATCTGTTTCATATTCAGCCCATCTCTCTTGTGGATTTCCTCATGGTTCTGTGTTAGAGCCCCTTTTATTCTCTCCATTAAAGCTCCACTTTGACAGCATTTTAAGATGATATTCCCTTCCATAGCAACTCATGGTTTAGATCTACATACCCCTATTTTCTAAGTACCCCTTTGTGTTTCAGATGCATCACGCACTGGTCAGGCGCATTCTGGTTGCAGGTCAGAGAACTACAGAGACTAACTTTTGTCAATGCAAGTCAAAAATGTTGTTTTTTTTCCTACACGTTCACAAACATAAGGTGTTTTATTTGTGCTACTTCACTTATATCTGGATATCCGCCATCGGATGTGAAACTAAATAATCACCTGTCAATACCTTGTGCAGTGCAACAGCCAAATTGGATATTGAGCAGAAAGCTGCTGACCTCTCACTTTACGAGTCAGAATCCTTCTTTCTTCCTGTGTTTCTAATCAGGATCTCAGACAATCCAGCTTACGAGGACAAACAGGAGGCAGAACAAATCATGAATGTTTCTAAACCCCTTATTTGTTTTTGAGAGGTAGATAATGATCTACGAATGCAACTTTTGGTTGTAGCATTTTGTAATATTATCTCAAGTATTTGAAAATCCGTGTCAGTCAGGAAAACCAATAGGATTAGCTTGCTTTGGTTGGTGTCCCTGACTGCTTCTCTTAGCCAACATTAGCAGCACGAGCTAATAAGGTAACCGGAAAGCTATCATTTTAACAATTAATAAAATGTCTGTGCTTAAACTATCACAGCCTAATTCACAAATGAGCTTTGTGATGTGTTTTGAGACGAGTAGATTTTTCTGTTCAGAAAAATCAAATCCCATTTATTTTGTAGAGGATCCAGATGCTTTATTTTTTAATATAAAGAACTTTGACCTCCAAGTTCAATTGTAGGCCTAAAACACAGTGAGATAAGTAGAAGTGGTTGAACAGAAAAAAAACTCTGTTCATAAAATTTGGCAAAGTGTATCGTCTTTTCATCAGAACGCTATTAATTTATGATCTAAATAAATAAATAAATCTATTTGCAACGACAACATTGCAAAAACCCACACAACAATGGGTGGGTCGGCTAACCGTGTGACACGTTCCAGCCGATGGCTGCAGCACTCTGTTGAGCGGAGGTAAAGAACTAGACTGTGGTAATCAGTTGGACGATAACCTGCAGATTGTAAAATCTTGATGAAACATGGTCAGCCACCTGCGTCCCAGAGGCCTCGGAATGACAAACACTGTGAGAGACCTCACCGTATACTCAGGGGCTGCTGCTTCAGTCAAGATCAGCAGCATGATGCAAAAAGCACATCCACTGGTTTGCATACCAAACTAAACAAAACCAAAAGCATTTTTTTAAATGGGATCAATTAATTTCTTCAATTTAAGGAAAAGACAACATAGGAGGAAATGGATGCTATGTAAAACTACGTAAAATTATTTGGCTTTAAGGCAATTGTGCAAATGGATAAATATGAAACTGCATCAGATTGATGAATAATATACTAATGTTAAGCATTTTGGTGATAACGGGTATATTTAGGATTCTTGCTTCCTGAAGAAGCAGTTTGTAGTCTTAGTCATACCTAGTCATATTTTTAAACTTCCTGTCAACTTTCAATATTCTATAACACACACACACACACACACACACACACACACACACACACACACACACACACACACACACACACACACACACACACACACACACACACACACACACACACACACACACAAAATGACCCACTGCTGGACTGTCTTGGCACCCCTACCATGGTGCTTACCACATTTTCTGGGGAAAATCCTGCATCATACAATCAGAGGAGGCATTCTGTTTAAAGGCATTCAGATTAAAAACAAAAAACAAAAACAAAAAAACCCAGAAGTTTACCTCAGATCTTTTTACACACTGGAAAACAAGCTGACAGCAGTGATAAAAAGTCCAAAATGTTTACAGGGGTAGTGTTGTATTGTGGATATGGATGATGCATTAGGAAGCAATGAAGCGGAGCTGGGATTTTACAGCTGTAATCAAACATGTCGCAGTCGATCTGAGGAGGAGAATATGAATTTCTCTGCATCTGTGAAGATGGATGCCACTTTAGAAAGCAATGTAGAGCTTTCTCCTAAAGTAAAAAGCATAGTTTTGCTTTCCTGGACAGGCTTGCTTTGGAGAAGATGACTAATGTTTTAAACACTTCAATTGAAGAAGAGGGTAAAATATATATATATATATATATATATATATCAATGTTTAGGACTATTTTCTCAAAGATAACTTCTCCAAGAAGAGAATAAAACAACTTCTGATCATTGTTTTTGGCATTTGATCCTTTGAAAAGAAGCAAAACACCCAAAACAAAACAAAACAAAAAAATAGGGAGAATAGACTCCTTCCACTTGACTGGATGTGATTATACAAAAACATTAGTTGGGTAAGAGAAGGTGAGCGAGGAAGAAAGCAGAAGTCAAAAAAGTGAGAGACGAAAATACATCAGAAAATGAAACGTTTGAGGCGGAATTGAACATAACAGAGGAGAACAGCCTGCAATAGAAAAACATGAAATATGAATAGGCCCTTGATGATATTCCCACTCTATCTGCCTGTCAGTAGGACTTCATTGATATTCAGCGGAGAGCTCCTCTTCCAGCAGCACATATCAAAAGGCTGCGTTATGATCAATAAACATGCCATGGGAATCAAAGCCTTTTTCTTTGATGGCATTGGTCATTTGCCCAGAAACTGTTTGGAAGCAGGAGCCGGGCTTTGAAGGCGGCCTAGTATGAGTCACTGGTTACATTTACAAGAGAGCAGGGGAGACAGAGAGAGAGAGAGAGAGAGAGAGAGAGAGAGAGAGAGAGAGAGAGAGAGAGAGAGAGAGAGAGAAATCAGATTTTTAACCTTTTGTGGGTCAACTGAGCTGCTGATCCTCTTGTTGCCGTCTCAACAGCAGAGAATGAGACGCCGGAGCGTCTCGCCTCTGCTTAGACAGCCTTGAAAAGAGCAGCTGTAAAAAAAAAAAAAAAGAAAAAAAAGAGAGCTGGGATTGATTGTAAAAAGAAAATCTATATAAACAGCTTGCATCCTTCAACTTTTTTGATTGATAACACTGCAGTAACAACAAAAGTGTGTGACATTTCTAAGGTATCCTGTGGGTTTAGGACTGATTGCATGTGTGAAACTGACAATGATGCAGAAATTAATTTTAAAAAAGTACTTATGTGTTTATTTTGGATATTTGTATACTTAAATAAAAATTGTCCTCAGAGGTCAAGGTGTTTATGAAACCTAATTCAACATATTCTAGATCTAGTGAAAAAACAAAACAAAACATATTTTACATTTATCACCCTGGAGATTTGATCATATTTGTATTTATTTGTCTCAGATTGAAGCATCTAATACCTCCCTCATGACTGTGCCATTGTGGTGTCAGACTTTTAGTTCTCCAGATATCCAGAAAGACTTTCAAAAATGTTTTGAATTTTTTTTTTTGTTCCATTTCTGCTCAGTCGAACACCACAGCATGTTGTGCACCATCAGGGGAAGCGAACAAACGGAGGATCAAAGAGGTGGCCGAGTCTGGAAAAGGTCCGTCTACAGCACAGGATTTGAAATTGTGTTTTTTTTTTTCCTGGTGAGTCTATAATCATCTAGAAGCACACACACACACACACACGCGCACACACACACACACACACACACACGCACACACACACAAAAAGCACTTTTTTATTCACACAGGCAGAGCTGAAAACCAATAAAAGCATTGTTCCCCTGAATAGTTGTAATCAATAATGTTCATGGGCTTGTCTCAGTCACTTTTCTCCAAGCACATCCTTTTGTCTCCCAAACACCAACGAGAAACGATGCCTTTTCCTTTGCAGCAGCACCGAGTTTAAGATTAGCGGTTGTCAAGCAGATTTTGTACACTTGCTACTAGACCAAACACCAATTTGTGATCCTGTATCCTAAATTTACAAACGACTCAATCAAAAATATTGATCTACCCATAGCCACCATACCTGCATACGAAAATAAAACATTATTAAAATAGTTTTTATCATTTAAAAAATATATATTTTTAACATTTTAAATAGTTAATTGATTTTCATTATATATTTTGTTTTATGCACTTTCGGAGTAAAACCAGGGGATTGAAAAAAAATCCTGTACAGGGTCAATAGATAAAGAAGTACAAATAAATGCTAAAACATGGAAATGATTCATTAAAATTCTGAATGCAATTCAGGTTAAAATTATTTAGTTATTTCAGTATTAATTCATGTAATTATTTCATATTTCCTGTGCTACCCTGGAAATTGTTTAGACTTTCACGATATGTTCGTCAAATGAACTTTGGCATCTGGTTGGTTAACCTGCCACAGAGCAGGAACTGAGTCCATGCATGCATAGCATCATTTCATGATGTGATGCAGGACAACAATTAAAGTTAAATGAAAACTGACAAAACGCTTTTGAAGAATTTAATTTTTTTATTACTGAACTATGAAAAAATATATTATTATTGAAACATTAAAATGAATTAACTTGCTGTATTTTGCTGCATTTAAGTTGAAATTACCCCCATATAAATATTTATTAAATAACTTGCATGTGTACAATATTAACAAACCTTTGCAATGTAGGACTACAGGTGAGAAACATCTACATTTAATCCAAGGATGACGTCGTCCTACTCTGTAGCATACAGGAACATTTATGCTTGCTTCCATTGCTTCACACTTACCTCCAAACAAATAACAAAACTGAGAAAATATATTTTTCTCCCGTTTCTTCTATTTACCTCTTAATTTCACTGAAGAGCTTCAGATGCCCATTTCAGAAAAGTCGATGAGTCTCAGTGGCCGCCTGCCTGCTCATCCCAATTCTATTAGCACGGAAGCCAAGCGTTGCACCAATTACTATCACTGTCATGCCACAACACCAATAGCACAATTCTGGTCATAACAGCAAACACACACAAACAACACACACGCGTACACACAGTTGGTATGTAACTTGGCTAAGTGGGCCCTCCGCCGGCGCGCTCCAAACTGCCACCTGCTACCATCAGCCTACCTCGGCTCCTGGCGGCAATATAACAGCGCCTGAGGCTGCAGCGTCGGACACTGGTCATTAATTGAGCTTAATCGTCTCATTGTTTAACAGCCTGAGACCGACCTAATGGCTGTGCCAAACCCGAGATCACTAAACACCTGGCTGCAATCAACCCGAAGCCAGGATATTTTCAGCAGAAGAGGAAGGTTTGGAAGCGGGTCACTGGTTCTCCTCTGCCGGGTTCATGTGTGATGAGACATGTCAACTTCTAATGAGCCTGAGACCAGGCTGAACTGAAATTGACTGCTTTAAAACTTCACTAAAGCACCTGATGGGGACTCGGATGGTGCGTACGATAAAATGCCCTTACTTGCATTTTAAAATGGAGTTTTTCTTTCTTTTTGTGCAGCCACATGCAAGAGCAGCACGAGGGTTTGTTGTCAGCTGGGTCCCATTAGATAGAAAACATTTTACTAACCGGCTTAATAAACTAAACATGACTACAGTGTTTGTAACAAGGAGTGAATTGGAAAATATGTGACCGACTTCCAATATGGTTTAATCGATAGAACGACGTTTGTTTTGAATCCATTAAAAGAAACAGAATTGAAATTATTGGTCTTGCGTAATAATCTAAGTGACTGGGGATCTGATTTGTTTTGTTTTCCATTAAAGCAAAAGTAAACAGAAATATGTCACACTGTGTACCAAGCCAAAACTTTACATACACTGAACGTTTTCTTATTTTAGGTCAGATGGAATTACCAAAATTCTGTACAGAAACATTCATGAATATATTTCTGACATACTTTTTCTCTTTGTTGTCGTAATTAGCAAATAGAAATAGTTTTGGTAACACTAACAGGAGAAGCTTGGTCTGACTGAAGTTTGGACAGAGAGAAAGAAAGAAAAGGTACACGAGTCGTCTTCTCCCGCGTACGTAGACTTCTAGTTGTATTGGTTTCACATTTTGTACCAATTTACATAAAAAAAAAATGTTGACGATATTCTAAGTCAATGTTTGAGCACATAAGTGGGCTTTCTGAATGACCTCAGACCCACAGTAATAGATAGATGTGCATACTGTACACTTGTGCGCCTGGAGCAAAACTCCAATTAGCACCACTATGAGCCCCGTGTTTGGCAGGACAGTGACGGTTGGCTGAAATCTCCAGGATTTATTACTTGTTTGCACACACACACACACACACACACACACACACACACACACACACACACACACACGCACGCACGCACGCACGCACGCACGCACGCACACACACACACGCACACACACACGCTGTATTATCACGCCTTTACCGTGTCAGCTAGCTCGCTGGCGATTCAAGAGGCTGAAGTCAGATTGGGTGGAAGGGCTATTTGCGGATGTACAGTGAGGCTACGCATGCAGTCAGGTTGTGGGGGTCTGCAAGGGTTATCTGGTGGACGGCTGCCCACCCTTTGTGTTTCAAATCCGGGGGAATCTGTTAGCCATTGTGGCTCCCTGCTTGTTCACCAGCCAGAGAGCTGAGAGAGGGGATTTCACTTCCACAGAGCCTTTGACTAGCAGGCTTTTTTTTTTTTTTCTTTTTTCATAATCGTCCTCTCTGGGTTTCTCTCCTGCTCTTTTATCCTCTCTGTCTCTGCCTCCACCCCACCTGCTTTGTTCAGAATGCATTGCACAGTCAGCCCCGGCCAGCTATAGTATAATCTGTGAGTGACGGAGGGGAGTGATCCAGTTCTGCACTGTGATTTTAGGTTTTAGGGGGTATCACGCGTCTTCCACAGGGCACAAGCTGCTTGTTACAGGCTATGCGGGCGTTTTTACTGCCAGAGTGTCACGATTTTTTCCTATTCAGTGTATTTATTTATTTATTTTTTTTGTTGAGACAAAATCCAGTTTTATCTTGTTATTGTTGAAGTGTCTCTCCCCAAACCGTCAGCATGGAGGAGCTTCTGAAACAGCATGTAGTGTCAGACATCAGACAGGTCTCAGCTGTAACCAGCACTAATGAGCTTCTCTCGGATGAGTTGTGGGTGTTTAAAGGCAGAGTGATGCATGCGAGTCCGGCGCTGGTGAAAAGCACTGTAAGACATTGCCACATATGACACTAGATTTAGGCAGGCTTTCTAATTTTATCTAAGCCCGGGATTTCAAGCTACAAACCGTGCTCGACTAAACCGCTGCTGCTCGTCGTTGCAGAGACATGTGCGATGCTCCGGGAGTTTCTGAACATCCGAACAAGTAGATCTCTTCGTAGACGTTGAGCAACAGGAGAGAATGAGCATCTGATTTCATGGAGAAAGGGAACCTGATCACCTTCTACAAAGAATTGCTGGCTATAAAGAAAAACAATTAGTTTTTCAATACAAAACATTGTAACCTCATGCATAATTTGCAGAGGCTTTAATTAGGGCTGCGGGGTGCAAGGAAAACATGCAATTGTAATATTATTGCTAAATATTGCAGTGATAACATCAACTGTAATTAACTCATGGTGTACTAAATCTTCTCTGTCTTTTTTTAAATGAAGGCAATGCTATGATAAAAAAAGATAAAAACTTTTTTCCATGAGTTCAAAACCAGTAAAATCTTTATCAGACGTGACCAGCAAAGGCAGTGAGAGTTCATCCAGTAAGATAAATATATCATTACTTACATGACTTGTATTAGGCATATATACTAATTATTGCATCGAGGCCATCGTCTGAGATTATGTGATTGTGATTCTGTGCATTGTACAGCTCTAGCTCTGACGTTTGCTTTTAGTTGGTTCTTCTATCATGATAAGCCGTGTGATGTGGCAGAGCACCCAAACTGCAGGCAGGAGGTACAGGCAGCCTGATGGTTGAGGTAAAATAAGCTTGTAATGAGGTCCAAAATGCTTCCAGAGACAAGTGCAAGCTGTGAAATAAAAAATAGACGTGCCAAGCAGTACAGGGCACACAAAGGTAACAAACTGGGACCAGGAGAAAGAGGCGGATCTGATAACAGCTGATTGGAAATGAAGGTGTTAAATACCTTCAGAGGGAATGATTGCTTGAATTAGGAGCAGGTGAGTGATCAGTGTATGCAGATGTGAAAAAGCTAAAAAAAAAAAACAACATTAAGTGGACATGATCAACACCAAAAACACAACAATATAAAAAAGGCACCAACAGATGCTGATTAAAAAAGGCCCTATTGAAATTAAACTAAAGTGGCACAAAATTCAGAACCAAATTAACTTTTCTACTTAATTAGAAGCGCAAGACTTAGTGAAAATCTAAACTGAAGCTGGAACACAACAATCGGCCAAGCAGTCAAGAGACCAATGATGGCATTGAAGGAGACGGAGAGAACCACAGCGGGATCGTCTATCAACACATAGCAAGAATATCAAGAAGAGTTATCCACGGTCTCTAAATATGGCTTTTATTAATGAGTGGCAGGTAGATTTATTGCACAACCATAGGAACGTCTGCTTACTTGCATAGAAAATGAGTGAAAGAAGGAGCTCTGGTCGAAAGAGATCAAAATAGGACTGCCTGGCCTCCATGCACAAAGCTTTACATGAAGGGGAAACGCCACACATCAGCCTCAGCACACAATAGAATGGAAAGATGGTTCTGTAAAGTCTTGGAGGATGTACATATTTTATTTGTAAAAATTTCAAACATCATGTATAATTTTTCTTTACCCTTTACAACAAAGCACTGCTTTGTGTTGGTCAAATAAAATACACTGCGCTGTGCATTTCATCTATGAGCTAAAAGCAGAAACTGCATCCTCACTGTCTCAGATCTCATGGAAATAATGGTTGACAGGACATTGAGGACCTGCAAACAGGTTTTACGGAAAGGGTTTAATGTAAAAGTCTCTTTCATGAAAGTTAAGAGTCCGACTGTGGACCAGTTGTTCATTTCCATGGGAGACGCACTCCTTCCCCAGTCGCTTTCATGCTGCTCATCAAAATGTGAAGGCACAACAGCGCTCCGACTGCACACTGGGCTTTGATTGATGCAGACAGGAAGCGGTGAAATCAAATGCTAAAAATATGAGCGGACTTTTACCACGGCAGCCTTGTAGGTGTGAAACATGTGTGGAATAATCAGGGGTGAGTAATGCAGAAAAGCCTCTCAGGGGACGGCGGGTTATAAAACAAACGGAGCTTCCTGATGGTTTTGTTGTATTGCTGCAGAAGCGTGTGAGCTGTACGCGTTTAATACCAGTCGCACGCTGCGCTCCGTCATCTCTCTGCTCCACTTCCTGCCGCTGTGCTCTGTGGTCTGTCACCGGGCCCGGAAGAGGGGACGAGGACGTAAAGGGAGGAGGAATGCTGGGTTCCCTCCTGGAAGCGACAGAGATGTAACATGAATCGGTGTGTGGTGTTAAGGAGAGAAAAAGGTTAAATACAGAAGGATGACTGGAGGGATTCTGGCTCAGTTACAGCTTCAAGGAGTAAAAAAAAAAAAAATATTTATAGAACTGCACTATTTCTGTGGTTAAAATGGAGATCTGTCAATACTTTATTGAGATTTCTGAATATTAAATAACTGACTAACAGTAAACCACAAACGGTCAGTAAGTTAAAGGCACAAAACACTCAGCAAAAAAAAAAGAAAAAAGAAAATGTGTGCTGACTGTTGTACTTGAAAGAAGAAAAAAGCAAGTAATAAAAACATTTTAAAATCAGCCATGCCAAATGTTCAACTTACTAGCATATCTTCAACTTCAATAACATGCATTATCATCTGTTAGTTTTCCTTTTGCAGCCAAAACCGCTTTGACCCGCAGAGGCCCGGACTTCACCAGAACCTTGGATGTGTGCTCTGGCATCTGGCACAGAGACGACAGCAGCACATCCTTTAAATCCAGTCATTTGTGAGGAATAGCCTCCATGTTTGTCCAGCACATCCCACAGAAGCTCGATTGGATTCAGATCTGAGGAGTTTGGAGGCCAAGCTAACACCTCAAACTTTGTTTTGCTCCCCAAACCGTAGCTGGACCATTTTCACTTTTATGGGGAATAATCTGTTTCTTGCTGAATAAAACCATGGAAATCAGTAAAAAGAAAAAAAAAAAAAAAAAGAAGAGTTTTCATCATGCACATGGCCTGCAATAATACAGAAGTAGGTGATAAATGTCAAAGTTGATGATAAGCCCCAGTGTTTCCAGGAGAATATTTCCTCATACGTCACCCTGCCTCTGCCCAAAGCGCACCACTGTTGCCAATTTGAGCAGCAGTGGAACATCTGTTGGATCACGCCACACCTTTCCAGCTTTTGCTCCCCTTAAGTACCATGTACCAAGTGAATCTCTCGCTGCTCCTTTCTTGGACTAATCATCTTGATCGATACTGACCGCAGCAGACCAGGAACAACCCATGAGAGCTGCTGTATTGGAGACGCTCTGATCATCAGTATCTGGATGGCTAAAATCCTGACACACAATTACCCCCCCCCCCACACTTCCGAAATCAGTTTTGAAGACAAAATACTCATTTGGAGTGACAGAACTGGAGTGACTGAGCCAGGTTTCTGAGAAACATATTTTCAACTCCCACCCACAAACTTTCTATGGGAGATCAGTATTTTTGTGAGAGCAACTCAAATACAGTACATGCATATTAAGCCACTTTATTTGATGTATGTCTGGTTCTTTCAATGACCCGTTAATTAAAAATCAAGTGGTTAGAACAGATGTGTTGTAATTTATGTTTTCAAGAGGGACTCTAGAGTGTTTGAGCAACTTGCAGTAATTAATTCTCCGAGCCCCTAAAGTTTGGGTAAACTCACGTTTTTGGAGTTTTGGTGACCTTAACTGACCTAAAACAGAAAATGTTAATCTGATCTAAAGTCAGACAGTGGAAAAAACAACAACAAAAAAGGTAGGAAGAAAGCTGAATAATTTTTAGTCAACAAAGTTTTACTTCAAGAAAAGAAAAACCACTTCTATTGCAGAGTCACTTGGATTAAAAAGTACATTTTGCGAGACTGAAGCCCTGAATGTTGGCAAATACAAAAAGCAAACAGGCTGAACCAAAAGTCTCAGAGTCTAGCAACAAACCAAGCGAAGTAGGAATAAATTAAAAGCAAGACTGTGTATAGGAGACATCCAGACCAAAAAAAAAAAAACTACAAAAAACCAGTCAACTGGAGAGCAGAGGAAGACGAGTGATGATATATTAAAGGCAAAACTCGAGACTGGAGAAGCTGAGACAGCAGACGGATGCTCAGAGTGATGTAAACAAGAAAACCAGAAAATGACAAAAAGCAGAAGAGGAGAGAGTAACGTGCAGTAAAATGTGGCTATATCTATATATATGTGTGTGTGTGTGTATGCGTGCGTGGGTGTGTGTGTGAGGGTTCTTGTATGAGGCGTGTGGAGCGTGGGGGGCTGCATGGCTGAGCAATTTCTGTCCAGTTGACTGGTTGTATGGTAGGGGGTCCCTGGGAGAGCTTTGATCATTACCGAGTGTGACAGAAGAGTTCTGACAGAGAGGTAGCCCCCAACCCGACCTATCACACACACACACGCACACACACGCACACACACACACACACACACACACACACACACACACACACACACACGCACACACACACACACACAGGGTGATACAGCAGCATCACCATGACCACTAATGTTACTATCCTACACGGCCGGGACATGAAATGTTGCAGAGAGGGAACCTAAAGATCGCTAATCGCCTTCTTGACAGATTGGACATTTTCCTATATCAGCCTCTTAATGTCTGTGCTGTCTGATATTTGTCTCTATAGAGTGCAACTATTGCAACTATATGCTATAAATGTGTTTATTCACCTGAATTGTCAAGATGCAGGTTAAAACAGTTTCCTATCTGTTGTCTATTAAAGACAGACAACTTAGCAAGTGTTCACTTCTACCAACCAGTCGTCACACATTTAATTCGTCATTAAATTATTCCATCTGGGTTCCACTGTCCAAATTATGGTGAAATATTATGTTATTCATAATTCTGTAAGTACACACCGTTAGGTGCCCAGGTGATCCTGTTAATAAACCCGGTTTGTCAAGAGAACGGCACTCACAGTGAGGAGTCTTTGGACGTTCCTCTCTACATCCTCCAGAGTCCTAGGTCTTCTTCCGTGTTTCCTAATTTGTTATCAGGGCCGTGCAGAGACCACTAAAGGGGCAGGTGCCCCCAAAAAAAGGGCACATCTAACAGCGTTCTAGGACAGAATATTAACAAAGCCTCTCAGCTTTCAAAGTTTAATAAACAATGATAAATTACAAAATTGTGAGATATACAATCAAAGCTAAGGTAAAATCTCTATATAAAGCATACAACTATGCCTATGTAAGATATTTTATTAGTAATTTCTTTCTGCATGTCTATTTTGTTATAGGAAAGTATTGCAATATTCAAACCCACAATTTAGCAAGATGTGTAAATCAGAGCTGGACCACCAGACATATCTGGTGGTTACATCTTTACAAAATTACACTATTAAAAATATAAACAAGGGCACAATGCAACCTTTTAGTGTACTGTAATCTATAAAAAAGAGCTGCCTGTTTGCTTCACTTGCAGTGGAGATGAAGATGGTCCATTCAGGAAAGCAGAACTGCATCAAACTTTAATGTAGAACTGCAGAAAAAAGAAAAAAACTAAAGCAAAAATTTAATTGTTAATGCATGTCACCATGAAAAAAACCTTTTTGAAAATTAAAATCACACATTTTTGTTTCATGAAGTGAAAAAAATCATTTGCCAAAACTTATTTGCGCATGTCAGAAATCTTTTCTTGCTATTCTAAGTTTTTGTTTGTGACTCAAAGTTTTGCTTGTGATTCTCTCATGACGTCTGGGGCAGGGTCTAAAATCGCAACAAAAGATTTCTGATGTGTGCAAATAAAAGTTTATGTTTGGCAAATAACTTTTTAAGTTCACGAGATAAAAATTAGTTATTTAATTTTAAAAAAGTTTTTTAAACAAAACCTTTTGTTTAAAAAGAGAAATCATTACAATTCCAAAAGTTTTGATGACAATTTTATTTTACTTAACTGAGGTTAGTTTTTTTATTTCATTGAATAATTGGGGGGAAAAAATTACTTAATACTCTGCGAACCAGACCCTAAACTTACTTAATCATTTTTTCCCCTTCATTAATGTCACTTTTATTACATTCATTATATCTATCATGGTAATTCAGGGTGAGTTATTTTTAATTCTAAATTAATATCCTTGTTGGACTTTTATTTAAGTGCTATTCTCCTTCAAGATACATTTACCTAAAGCTAGGATAAATGCAATGTACATTATGCAGCAAAGGAAATTAGAAGATTGGACATATATCCATTATGGAGATGATCGGTTTTGGACGGGCGATGTGCCCTTATTGCATAATAAATACTAAAGAATGACTGATATCATTAACGATACAGGGGAGAAGCTTTTTAGTTATCTAGCTTTGCTAGCAAAGTCGTTAGCTAGCAGCTAGCTAATAGCACATCAACAACAGCCTAATGTCTGTATGATAAAAATAGTGAATCGATAGATAAGAACAGTTTCTCCTCACCTGGCTGTCTCCTCCCGCTCAGTAGTTCTTCAGAGAAAGGCAGACGCAGAGGCCTGTCAGTGTCTGTTGTATTTCATTACCTCTCTGCTTAAACCGCGACTCCGAGCTGAAGCAGAAACGATACTTCAACGTTTTCCGTCATCTGACAAGTAGCAAGTTACTCCACTTTATTCACCAAAAACGTTTTTTTTTTATTCACCAAAAACTGTTCTGTAATCTGGAACGTTCGCTACGTTTAGCTCCAGTTAGCCGCCTTATCTCACTGCGCGAGAGGCAACTGCGTCATGCGTCACGGGCAAAAGGTCAAAGGTAACAAGGTGACCGGCTTATTATGTTGTACAAAAAAAACCCAACAAAAAAACTAATAATTTTAGTACATGTTATTATGTGTCAGAAGAGGGCTTAGAAAATAAAAATACCCAAGAAAAAATAAATAAATAAACATTGACCAAAAGGGCACTTGGGGGCCAAGGAGCAAAAGGGGCAGGTGCTCAAGCACCACTTGCTCCCCCCTCTGCAGAAAACAAGTTATCACTTGTTTTCTGAAGGATTTAGCGTCAAGGACTGACTAAAAACCATGGAAGAAGGTTGATTTTCTGTTTTGTGAACCCTTTTTGTGCTGACTCGGCCAGATGTTTTGAATCATTTTCCCGTCGATAACCCATTTACAGTTTACAAGTTTACAAATAAAAACTTTACTTGATTTTTATTGTAAGTCAACTGGTATATCATTAAGTCCGTGATTCCATACAGTCCAAAAAGGTTCTCAGGTCCGTTTGAGCAGGAACGCGCCCACAGCATCATAAACCCTACACCATACTCAACATCAAGAAAAAGGGACATTTTGTTAATTTTTTTTCTTTGTGGCAAAAAACAAAACTTGATTTTATCTCATCTGATCAAAGCATGGGGGTTCTGTTGGAGTCCTGCCTGAGTTCAGAAAACTCCACGTTTATGTGCAATGGCAGGAAAGAAAATGCAAATTTAGAGGTTGTTTTTGAAACCATAGTTTCCTGTAGATCTCTAATGGTGAGCTTTTGGTTCTTCCCTCTTTGCTTGCTGTGAATTGGTGGCCAGATAAGCCCATGTCCTTGTCCAGCCTCGTTTGTCAACAGATCCAATGGTTTTTAAAATTTTAATGGTTGTTCTGATTGTAGATGTGAAAGAAATTAAGTGAGTAGCTGTTTTCCTTTTTGGCTAAATATACTTTCTGGAAATTGTAAGGGAAGTCGCAAAGAGTGGACATAGATTTCATTTTTTCAAAAACTATAACATCCCAGTGTCTCCAATCTCCGCCCACTCCCTTAATAAGCAATGAGCAATTGTTGCCATATTTAACAAAGTGCAAACAATTATATGCCTGAGCGGCATGGTTCTGAGCTGAAAGTACTTAAAATGTCTACAGTTGTGGTAAGGATGCGTGTTTTCATGCTAACCTTTGGAAACATTTTTTTGAATTACTCTCAAAGGCGAAAACAGGTTCTGCTGTCTTCATTGTTCTGAAATTAAAGCTTTTGTTTAGACATCTGAGTAAAGGCTTGTTAAGTAATTTACCTGTCAGAATAAAACTGAATCAAATTCTAACTTCTGTTAAATGTTTCCTATCTGAAAGATTTGCGCTTGGATGTAAAAAAAAAAAAAAAAAGCCTTTTAGAAGTTAATCCAGTTACTGAACAGCTTTTCCTCTGTCACTAGGCTGAGAAAAACACCTCCCAGACAGGAAATGGATTCATAATTGTTATCAAAAAGCTAAAAAATGTTACTGCACATCAGGGCAATTGTTATTTATATTTTGTGACATTAGATGGCATAGCAAGTTGTTATTGTGAACAAAATCTGAACCTCTGCCTCATTTTCCTGTCAGTTGGTGGTAATGTCTAAAATTTGCTTGTTTCCCTTACTTGTTTTTCGTAAAACCTTATAAATAATTAGCATGCCCCACAACCTAAAACCACCAACAGTTTGAATTACAGGAAGAGACAGGATCCACAAGATTAAGCTTTTCATAATTTTACTTTGTCTATTATCTTTTCGAATGTAGTTAATCAAATAATCTGTTCATTCTGCTCAGACAGAAATTTGACAGAAACAATGACAAATGTTGTTTATTTCCAAACTAAAAAAAAAACCCTCTGGAAAATAGTAAATAGTTTAAAATGAAAAAAAAATTTTGGCCCCTCCTGGGTCATAACTTCAACTGAAAGTGAGAAATAGGAAATGTCATATATGGCAATTTATTCTGTCAAAGCAGACCTTGATGAAATCAGCAGAACTCATCAAAATGTAAAAACTGATCAGACATTTGATTATCTACAAATCCCACATCCACAAATATTTCATATTCACACCATGCAAGCTAACATGTTGGCATGCAAATTTCTGCTTGTGCACATATGATATATAAAGTTGTGTGCTCTTCGAACAAGTCAAGAAATTCAACAGTAAAAACCTATGAGGGAAAAATGTACGTACAGCTTCTATCAACATTAAAACAAATGTTTTGTAATATTAGTACTATTATAAAATCATTTATTTTTAAGACTATTGTCTGAAATGAAGGTGAGTGAATTACTCAGCAGAATAAAAGCCCCCACCTTCCACTTCCACACCAGAAATCCTCATTTCCACAAATGGTTTTAGTTGTACTTTAATCCTTTAAAGACTGTTATTAGAAAAAGACATATATTCTTGGATGCTTTATACAAAATATTTAAAGGAGTAGGTGGAGAAGGCATCTTGCAATCAAAACGCTGCGGGTAACATTTCAGCGATAAATGTATACTTACCCCTGAAAAGGCTAAAGTTAGCAGCTAGTTAGCAGTAGCCTCGACCGCCTCGAGTCGCAGAACAGAGCGAAGATGTTTGCCTGCATCTCAGAATAATCTTGCCAGAAAAATAAACTGGAATGAACAAGATTAAATAGTCCTGCCACAACAAAAGTTAAGATCTGTCACTATTAAGGTCAACTTACTTTTTCTTAATGAATTTGAGACATTTTAAGGCCTTATTTTTACATTTAAGAATTTTTAAGTATGCACAGATACACTGTGAAAAAGTAAGTCCAAAATGTTTATTTAATACAGCAGACTTGGGGGGTCTGCTGTATTAAATTAGTGCTACCTTTGTTAAGAAGGTAGAAGTATCGCAAACACGTAGATTTCAAAAGTGATACGGCTGGCATCAAAAGGTGAATGTGGCATTTCTGAGCACAGTCTGATGACCACAGAGTAGGAAAATGTCCGGACCTAAGGCACTGTGCTGCTTAAAATGAATGAAACCCTAAACAAGCCAGAAGCAACGGGAAAATCATTTGATCGCTGCCGTTTACACTTTAATAAACAGCCATTTGAAGTTTGACTGGCAGTGTGCCTGAGAGTTCAATAGAAACTGCCCCTGAAATGACCGAAAGCAACCCTGGAGGTGATCAAACCATCCATCTGAGAGAAACCACCGGCCTACACACATCCCCGCTCCAATAATAGAACATTAATTTCCCAATTTATTTTGTCTCTAGTTGCCGGCCCGCCAGTCCTTCAGGTGTTTTCACTCAGATTCAGGCTTCTCAGGCTCTCTGTGAACTGGTAATTAGTTTCTCCTGGCTTTCTGTTTCACTGCCTTTAGTGTGTGCGTGCACGCGTGTGCGTGCGTGTGTATGTGTGAGTCACATCCAGACAGAAATCAATTTCAGGCGGAGATCTATCAGCTTTTGTAGCCAGCGATCCAATCATCAAATAATGCATCTGATATCACGCTGTCGAGGTGGTCTGTTCAGGGGAATGATTCACTTTCTCTTTCTTTCTCTCCGTCTTTCTTCCTCTCTCCTCTATCTCTGCGATTCAGCTCTACACCCCCCCCGCCCCCCCAACACACACACACACACACTCGCAGTATCTCACACAATCTGTTTCACACACATTCCATGGAATGAGGTGATGGATAGTATTAGGAAACACGACTTCACCCGAGGATTATCAGGGGGAAAAAAAAACAAACCTTCCTTCAGTCTCTTTTATTCTGTTAGATATCATCAGCTTAAGATGTTTACAGCACACCAGGAGATATTTTCAGACAAGAGGCTGTGATTTATTCACTTTGTCTACCTCTGATTCAGTGAGTGACTGCAGCAATACATCCAATGTGCCAACAGGTAGAGAAACCAACAGGGATACAGAGAGCAGGAGCTGTACATCACTGGAAACTCTTCTAGCTGCAACATGTTGTCTTGTGTTTTCTATCTTCAGGAGATGAATATAAGTAACATGAAGCTCAAAAAAAGTCAATTTTATATAATACTCCCCATTGAATTTTCTTTATTTGCTCTCCAGTTCTGAGACGTTCAAGCGAGGGCTTGGTGATGTGCTCTGGATCGTCGGCCTGCTGTATGACTCAAGTGTGCTTGAGTTTAAGGTCACAAGCTGCCAGCTGGACATTTCCCTGCCAGCATGTCTAGGTGGGGCCCATAAGGGGAAAAGGAGGGCAGACCAGATGGGTCCCATATGGGTTTGTCCATGGGTTCCACAGTGGCCCCACATGGGTTTGCCCATGTAGGGCCACAGCCCACATGGGCCCTACATGGTGGTGGGCCCACATGGGTTTGCCCATTTAGGTGCCCCTACATGGTCAAACCCATGTGGAACCCATATGTCTGCCCTCCTTTCCCCCATATGGGGCCCACCCAGGCATGCTGGCAGCAAGTCATCCAGGGTAAAGCAGCACAGCAGAATGAAAATCATCAGGGTGGAATATTTCAGTCCAGGTAAGACCAATAATTTACATCTGCACAATCCTAAAATTAAGAAGCTAACAAAAAAACAAAATCTTTTGTGTTTCTTAAACCTTTAAACTTGGTTTTAAAGAAAAGCAGTTAAGCTTTGATCACATTTTATATTGTTTAGTGCAGATAAAAAACCTAATTGCAGGAAATTTTTAGCCATTTGTGGTATGTTCACAGGGTTAACCAATTGTTGGAATCTTGCCTGTCACTCGGTTTATGTTTTATTTTTTTATTTTATTTTGTCCTCCAATTACCCAAAACGCACCCACACGAATCCTTTAAATGGTGAGGAAGGCTCCGAAACCAACCGTTGTCAGTCGGTCCGCTCAAAAACCACTTCCTTTCATATTTCAAATAAGAGTCTCAAACATAGATACACCACAGCACACACCTTTGTGTCTGGGGCTCATTATAATAGCTTACATTTACTTCACCAGCCCAAATAAGAAAAAAAGAAACGTTGACAGCAACCGGATAACGCAGAGCCATTACACCCAAACCCTGCAGTCGCCTCGATATCACCAGCTAACTGCCCATTCGAACTCCAAAGACGGCTTATTAAAACCTGCTCCTGCTGAACGTCTGCATCCTTTCCATGGAATGTGGCCATTGGGATGACAATTAGGTTGATTTTGTCTTTGCCAGACCTCCATATTATGTATAAAACATTCTTGCAAATGAGAGAACTGCCCTTGGGCTAGAGGTGCTGAACTTTGAATCTTTATTGCAAAGGACTGCATTAATCCTCTCAACTTTGTTAGCCTACAGCCAGTGCAGTCTTTTACCAAGAAATGGAAGAAACTGATGACTCCGCGTTTCATGCATACAAACTTCAGCATTGGATCAAATAGTGGTTTAAAGTGTCTGCGGCCTCTAAAGAGGAATAAAGACAGGTTAGCATCTGCGTACGAGAGCTTGATAAGTATTGGCGTCTTGGATGTGTCAGACCACACAAATCTTTCAAATCTTTAGAATTGAAACAAAAAAGTGAGAAGTTGATAAACATCTTTTAAAAGAGCTTAGACTTTATCAGACAGCAGAGAGACAGACCGGTGACAAAGCGAGTAAAGTACTTTTCTAAAATCTTTCCTTACTTTCATGTCTGCAGGAGTTATGAAAGTAATGCGCTTGGTTCTCTGAAGGTCTTCCAGACCTTTTCAGGTCACACTGCTGCAGCTCAACGCATTCAGGGATCTAAGACATGGGGATGACAACTTGCAGACGTTAAAACTGAGCATCAGAGTTGGGAAGAAGAGGAGTTCATGTAACTTTGAACGTGGCGTGGCTGTTGCTGTCAGACAGGCCGGTCTGCTGATTTCAGACTCGTCTGATCTGCAGAGATTATTCAGGCACGGCCATCTCTGCGGTTTGCAGAGACTGGTCCGAACAAGAGACAATGTCCGGCGAGCGGTTAGTGGAAACGCCTTGTTGATGACGGAGGTCAGAGGAGAATGGATTTGATGTTACGGAAAGGGCAACAGCAGCTATAGGTGAATATCATATTTGTTGAGAACAGAAAATTGAAGCAACAATTCAAACAGAAATCATTCAGACTTCTAAAGTCGTAGGATGAACTAGCAGTAGGCAATATGGACTCAAAGTTTTATTATTTATGCAATGTTTTGTGGTGCTGTTGTGATTACAATAAAACTGACTGTAAGAACTATTTATTTCTTCTTGTTTAGGTAACTGTACTGCATGACACACCAATCACAACCCCACAAACACAAATTCTGCTCTTGGGAAAAAAAATAAAAAATTCCTTCTTTAGGACACCAGCCACATAAAGAAGTCTGATTTGTATCACTAAGCGGCACATAGTAACTGCATTTAAACATATTTTCTAATTTATTGATATTGAACAATCAGCGGAGGAAATAGTAAAACTAACGATACAGACAGTTTTTGTTCTTTTTAAATATCATTAATTGGAATTTATTCTCATCATGATAAGTAATTTATCACAATGAATGATAAACGATATGAAACTTGCCCATCCCTCAGATGAAACGGGTAAAATAGATACATCTGCAAAACTTTATGAAGAGAACAGTTAGAGATTTGATCTTTTGAGGCTCATTTCCCCCATTTTTTTAGCTTAACTAATAAAGGTAACGGTTTTAAAGACAGAAAATAGCATCTCAGGACCAGTAAGTTGGTTTTCAAAGAACCATGGGGTGAACTCAATAGAGTCCTCCTCTCTGGTCTTGTGTTATTTCACTTACTTCTCAAAGCTAAGTTCCAGATATTGTTAATTTGCTGTAAAAATATATTTTTTATATCGCTAAACCATCTCCAGCTTTTGGTTTTTATCACTCTGAGGATCCTTCTTCCTCTTTCGCTCCCCGTTTTTAAGTCCCAGCGGGTCAGTATGCATTCAGCTTAAAATCTCCCGCACAGAATTTTAAACATGCATAGTTCTGTGTAACCACTCTACAATTTGTTCCCAAGTACTTCAGCGTCTAGCACGTTTCCCTCTGAGAGTGTTAACAGGTTTTCTTTTCGCTCCACTTGAGTGCGTTTGCATTTGACGATGTGTGTAAATTTGCGTGTATACCGAGGACTGCAGCAAGAAGTGTGTGTGTGTGCGTTTCTAAGTGCCATACACCTGCAGCTTGCAATCATGTGTGCATTTTCATGTAAATGCATGCTTTGGGTGTAGCCAAGCAGCAACTGTGTATTAACCAGCTGTACTCACTGTTGTGCTTTAGTGCGCGTGTGTGTGTGTAATTTTTTTGAGGGTAAACCATTGATGTCATAATGCACAGAAGCAGACAGCCTCTCCCAGTGTGATGCCAAGACAAACGCTCCAAATATCTCTATTTGCCATCAGTTCACCCCACACACACACACACTTTACAATGAGCATATGGCAGCCCCCCTCCACACACACACACTCCTCCTTTTCTTCAAATTTTACCAAGTGTGATGCTCAACACACGCAAACACATTACCACGTCTCTCATTCACTTCACCGCCCATCCCGACATCATGCATCTCTCTCCTACAATTATCTGTCGATCCCAGTGAATTATCATTCACTCATTTAGCCCCATCACTCCTCCTCTCGCTTCATTTGCCGCCTCTCGCTCCGTCTCTCCTTCAGGAGAAAGGTCAGCTCTCACCAGGAGACTCACTGGCCTGTCAGAAAGACAGAGAGGAGAAGGAGGAGGAGGAGAAGGGAGGGAGGGAGGAAGAGGTGGAATGATGGAGCGCAGTCTGCTCTCGGCCGGCTAAATTTACTCACCAGCGGCGCGCAATTTCAGGTCATATTCATGGAGATCTCCTGCCATCCTGGAACGTCCACACAATGGGAAAATGGCTTCTGTTTTGCATCCTGTTTTGATTGAAGCGCTGTGCTGCAGAGCCAAAGCAGGGATGGTTAGAGAGACAGATGGAGTCCAGGTCCTGATAAACACCTGCTCAAATAGGAGGCAAAGATTTTCATGCTCAAGCATTTCTTTTCATCCTGCTTGAGAGAATATGCAGTGCCTGAATATTTTTTATTTATTTTTTCACATTTTGTGATTGTACAGCTGAACATTTTCAAGCTTTTGTGTTGGGATTTAATGTGATAGTGGCACATAAACAGTGAAGGGGAAATGATAAAGGATTTTTAAAATATGGTGCCTATTTTATTAAATATTGTATAAAAGCATTTTTAATCTTTTACCCCTGGACTGTTGAGTGGACTAGTCAAAGATTATCCGTGCCAAGAGAAGTTGTCAACAAAGTACCAACAATTACTTGGTTAAAAGACAACTCAAATGTTACTTAAGTCATCCTTTTTCAGAAATGATGTTATCTGACAGTCACATTTATAAAATCTGATTTATCATGATTTCCTAATAATAAGATAAAAAAAATTAATTAGTGTGAATAACTTCTTTATTATTTAAATTAGGGCAGAAAAACACCTGCAAAAAAAAACTTTACCTGTTTTTGTTTTTACAACCAAAAGTATCAGAAACCAACATCTAAAGACAGACAAACCTCACTGGGAAGATCAACAAGACTCTCCTCTGACAGGGTTTAGTCTCAAAACTCATAGATCCAAACATTAACAGTAGGTAACATATAGCGAGTCCTGCTTCCAGTAACGAGATCAGCTGTATACACCATTTTAACTTGCTGTCCAAATGGCACAGAAAGCTCTGCAGACAGAAAGTATCATTAGGACCAAGCAGCTTGTGTAGATACAGCTTGTGCCATACGTCTGTGTGGGTGTCTGTCTCCATCTGATGCTTGCTTGGTGCTTGTTCTTGACTCGGAGGAGCGACTAAAGTGGATAGAATAACCAAATATTGCATTCAAGTAAGAGTGCAATACTTGAATGTATTGCACTCTTACTTGCAATACATGAAATATTATTATTTTGAAAATATTATATTCAAAATAATAATATATTATTTTGAATATATTCAAAATAATATAATTCAAGGAACAGTAAAAATACCTACAAAAGCACTTTTATTTCAAAATGTTAGCTCAGTAGAGGTAACTTAATGTGATATAATTCTCCTCTACTCTGGAGAAAATCCAATTAAAAAAGCTTCTTTCAGAAGTCAGTGTATTAGTAAATAGATTTTATGAACATGTCATTTAATTTCAGTGCAAATATGAAGGTCATAGGGGTTTTATATAGATGACCAAGGAACACACAACACGGTCAAGGTTAAAGATTATGAGAATTTTATTGCATGTTTAGGTTATGAAAAATGTAGAATCCATAAATGGATCTGTAAACCCACCAAGACATTGGAATCTTATGAAATAAAAGATTGGCCAAGTGTTGGGTTGATCAGAGAAGTAGCAAAGAGTCACTTGGTAACTTAAGAGGAGGTGTCGTGGTCCACAGCTCAGATGAGACAATTTGTTAGGAGGACAACTATTGTCAGTGAACTCCACACACCTGACCTTCAAATAAGGAGAAAGTAATGGTTGTAGGAAGAAGAAGTTCTGGTCAGACGAGACCAGAAGTGAACTTTCCAACCTGCATGTAAAGCAGTTTGTGTGTCAGAAAGCCAACACCGTATATACCCTAAACACATTTTATTTCTAATACAACCTCATTTATCATGTTTGTGAGGAAGCCCACGGTTTTACTTTTTAAAGGATTCATTTTATTTCTAAAGAATCCCATGAGGTCATCGGTGCTGAGGGATGAGCGAATGGACCGCTCCATGAAGCTGTGGCTCTGTGTAAGTTAAAAGAAAGATTGTTCTTGTTCACCTTGATTAACCATGACAAATACTCTGTTCTAGCTTGGCGAAAGGTCGTTTTATACAACAATAGACCATTTTTTCTGATGAAGTAGGTCTGCTCCAAATGTGAGTCCCTTTTTTTTCTCTCAAATATCTTACTTGAAGCTACGCAGCTCTAAATTCAACCAGGAATCAGCCTCTTCAAACTAATTAACTTCTCTTCTAGCTTCTGCTTCACACATTGTAGTAGCAAATCTGACAAGAAAATTAATTTGTAAACAAATGGAAAGTTGTGTTATTTTTTTACTCATTTCATCTAGAACAATGTAAAAATGTCCTCCCACATTTCACAATTAATTTTTGTATGTTCCAGTCCAGCAAATAAAATGCCAATAAAATAACACTGAATTATGTGATTGCTCAGAGACAAAAGGTGAAAATGTTCATTGTGAGAATCATGATGTAGATTCAAATCTGATTGGTTTTCTTTCCACAAACCCTTGGCAAGATTCACAAGAGAAAAGTAAAGAAATCATCAAAATTAGACAGATAATTCCTGCATTATGATAAATAAAAAACACATAAGAGAATGCACATGCAGAATTCAATACCATCTGAGCAGTTGGGAGTTGTGGTGGTTTTACTGAAAGCCTCTGCTGTGAACAGGGGGGTATTAACTCCCCTCTTTGAAAAAGAGATAAGTCAAGGAAACAAATCATCAACCTTCTGGTCCAAGGCCACTCTTCTGGTGTCTAAGCAATAGCTGCCCTCAGGCTTTAATGACTTCATGAATGTCTCAGTATTGATTTTTGGACTTTACGTTGGCGATGTGCGGACCAGAAAAATCCCAGATTTCCAAGACGTATGTGAGATAGCTCCTGTTTGTGGACAATGGGAGGGGTAATCAGACAAAATAGCAAGGGGCTGCTCCAGAAGGACAAATTAAATTACATGTTGTGAAAAATCTTTGCTTTTTTCTTTCAAGATGGACTAACGAACATAAACTTTTTCCCCTGACAAGGTGTAGGTCGGTATGAGTTGGAGGATTCCCTCCAAGCCCTTGATAATTTAGTTAATTCTAGTTTTAATGTGCTGCATTAGTTGCAATAAATGGATGGAAAAAGAAATAACCATCCATTGATGTTTTCTTTATTGTCCTTAAATGGGCTTAAAGTCATCCACTCTAATTAGGCTGGACAGTGACTTCACAGGAAAAAGCCATTTTCACCAAGTCTTGCGTGTATAAAGGAACATTGTTTGCCATAAAACACCACGAGTGGAGACTATAGTTGCTCTGATTCAGTAACATATAGGGAACTAATTTCAGCGGCAGCAAAGTAGTAATTTATTTGTGAATGAAAATATTCCTCTCCAGCTAGGCAAGGACAAAAGGTTCTCGCATTATAACAACCTTATTGATGTTACAGCTAAAATAATGTAAAGCAATGAATGTCGCAGCTCCAAAAGTATTGTTTTATATTATTATTTAATAATTATGGTTATTTGGATGGACCGACTTGAAAGTGCAAACAGCAGCATTCAAATAAAAATAATATAACTGTTGTTAATTTATTTAAGAATGTATCTGCAACAAGATTTTTTTTTTTTATTATTTTCAATTCAATTCAAAAAAACATGAGACACTTGTGAAGGAAATGTCCTACTATTTATTAATTTGTTTTTAAGTGTTCAGTATAGGACCTATAAGAATTGTTATCCACAACTAAATACAAATACATTCGTAAAAAAAAAAAAAAAAAAAAAATCCATTGGAGTTTGTCAACTTGACATAAGAGCTCATATAACAGCACCATTTGTTTTCATTTACGTAGTTGTTCTTCATTTGGTACCGATTTCAGGTGAATCAATGCGACAGAGTAACGTCAAACGCAACCAACAGAACCCAGGGCAAGTATATTTGGAGAGTGGTAAATAATAAATATGTCAAAAGCAAAGACATGGAGAAATGCATCAGACCAAAAATTTTGAATTTAATTTACAGAAGATTTTGGGATTAACACACAGCCTTGAGGAACACCTTTTATGACATCCAAGTAATAGTGAGAACGACCACAAAGCTGAACACAGTGCACATGACCAGAAAGATAAGAAAAATCTGATTAACACCAGAGTCAGAATCACAAAGCTTTATTGCCAAATATAATTTTTTTCACCATCTCTGAAGCCTCCAGGAATTACGTGCACCCAGCATGCAACATGGTCTGCCAAGAGCAACAGAAAAAAGTGAATATAAAACATGCATACCGTCTGCTCAGTAGGAGACCAGAGTGCATATAGGGTTGAGTTGGGGTTGGTGTGCCACGGAGTAAACAGCAGGGTAGGGTTTAATTGTGAAAACACATATGCTGCAGTGTTACTGCATTTTCTTTGAAGAATTATATTTGTGCAACTCTTAGATTAGACTATTTAGATTGAATGAATTATGTTATCCATGTGATGCTACATTTGGTAAATGTTCTTTAAAAAGCCATAACAGATTTTTAATAAACCAAACATAATTAACCTTTTCCCACTCAGTATTCTGATAGGGTTTTTTTGATGACAGATTATGTAAACAGGTAACACCTCAGCAGCCTCTCTGTATAAAACTCACCTTAAACTGACTGTGAAATGCAGAACACACGAATACATCTCTCCGGTTCATATTTTTCAAACGCTGGACAGATGCACTCATCAGACTGCTCATATCCCATCCTACAGTAACCATAAGCTGCTTCCTCAGATGCACAGAGCAAACTCAGTTAATAAGGTGGAAGCAAACCAAGTGTTCATATTTTAGACTGCGCAAAGAAGAAAGTTTCAAACAGCCACAAAAGAAACATGCAAATTCTCCAAAGGAATACCTGAAGCCGAGGTCTGAAGCGGGGAACTTCTTGCTGTGAGGTGATAGCACTAATCACCGCACCACCCCACAGGTGGGATATGTATTTCCACCAAAGCCCCTGTTCTCTCCCAGCAGCTTTGGACAGAGACGTCTCTGTGTGCCAGCATTAATTACTCCAGACTCTAAACTCTCCTTGTGGCGCTGCTGTAGAAGCGGCTTTGATGTCCGTGGAGTTCATCTCCAACCACGGAGCCTCTGCTACCCGTCCTCGTGTGAATTAGCTCAAAGGAGCTCCAGGATCTATTACGAAGAAGCCAAGACAGGTCGCTGCGGTAATTGTTCTTTGCGTAGGCTGCTCTTCTTTCGCTGTTGCAGGATTTCTGTTTGGTAGTCTGATGGTACAAACACAAGGAAATGCATAAATATGATGTGGAAGAGACATTACTGATTTTTTTTTCAAAAGCTTTCTACAAAAAATAAAAATCTGAAAGTGTGACATGCACATACACTGTTCCTATTTTACTCTAAAAATAAATAAATAAATAAAAAATACAGTCAACCTGAGAACAGTTCAGTCTCAGTAGAAATCAAACTGCAAGGGCTTTAGATGTTTGTTAGAGGACATTTGAAGATCTCACAAAGAGATTCTAATCAAATAAGAAATCAAATAAGTTTTAAAGTGTATGACAAACCAAACCATGGCAGTCTGCCTAAGCTGCAGCCAAGAGTTGCATTATATATGGAGGAGCTTCAGAGGTGTTGAAGAACTGCTAGTCATGTACGTGGATATTTTGATCCTCTTGGACAAGTGTCAAAAAGTGACTCTTGTCACTTGTTGAGAGAAAGCCAAAAGGCTTACTTGATATTTTCCACATTAGACGTATGAAGGACATCTTTTGGTCAGGTGAGGCTAAAATCGACCTTTATAACTGCTCTTCTGACTGTATGGTTAAAAAAAACCATTATGATCAATGGAAGACATGTTTTGAACTTCCTCAGTCTCTCCCTGCTCTTTGGTCTGTCCTGCTCTGCACCCATAAAGCTTTTTGTGGTTGTATTTCAGGTATTATTTGAGCTTTGGAGATATTAATTAACTGCTCCCAGCTGTAAAAAAAATTATACCTTGTTGCCTTGGTTACACATGACAGCAACAGTTTAAAAGTTAAAAAGTAAGAGCGAAAATCCTTCCAGCTGCACGCAGCATCCAAAACCAGAAGGAATTACTGTCCAAACGTATATCGCCTCATCCAAAGACAAAAATGACCTACAAACATCAACAAAAAGCATAAATCTGAACTAACTTAGTGCAACTGCAAGATGCTGCCACCTCAAGCTTTAGTTGCTTAATAATGTAATGCAGGGTCCCATTTACTCTGAACTCCCGACCAGACAGATAACTCTGCCGCTACAGAGTGTGCTAAAATGTGACTGCAGCAGTTCAGTGTTGTACTAACAGAAATCAGAGGCTAACCTGTTGCTTATGCAGCCAAACCGCATGTCTCAGTGAAAACCTCTTCATGTCTTAGCTGTGACTCTAAGTCTTACTTAATATGGGCAGCTCTGTGAATATGAGCAGCTTTTATCTCCAGCAGTCACCTGGATCCAAATTTTAACCCACTAATCTGAATGAACGCCCCTGACCCTTCTGCCTTGACGTTAACAAAAACCAACAGCGTGCTGCTACAAGTATTCAACCTTATTCCTGATGGTTTGTTCCTGTGTGTGTTTGTTACATAGTGAGAAGAACATGACCGATTTAATTGAAGCATTTTAAGTGCTCTTGAGGATTCAGTATTATACATGCAGTGGATTTAAACGCCTGGCATGTTTGGATCAGATGGTTATTTATACTGAAGACTTACTTTCACTTCTGGTCTGACTTACATCTGTATCTTTACATCAACACTGTGTCAATGTTAGGACTTTAAATTGACACGTCTATATTAATATCAGCATCCATCTGGTTCGTCCTCTGGTATAATTTCCTGAAGGTGCCAGTCATCAGATCATTCGGGAAGAAGACAGTCACAATAAACGGGTTGAGGTATGAAATGGGCAGAAATAAAAACAAATGCCCTTGTGAAGATGCTGGCTACTTTGAAACAAGATTTGTGCCCACATGGGCTGAAGAGAAGGAAAAAGGAAGGAAGGAAAAATCCATAACTCCAAAAGAAACAAAATGAGCCACATCACAGTTTGCAAATGCATGAAGGGACGAAGGCCAGGTAAAATTATTTATTATTTATTTTGTCACATTACTACCAAACACCACAACGCATTTGATTATGATTTTAAGTGATAGATCAACACAAAATAACACGCGTTTGCCAAATAGAATAAAAAGGATATAAAATATTCAGTGTTTTTAATACAAAGTGTGGATTGTGTTCCCCTTTACTCTGACGTCTATAAATAAAATCTTATACTGTGTGGGCCAAATATTTCCATACATAGAAAAAAATAAACATTTAAAATTTTTACGATCGTTTTTATTTGTGTGGGACTCTGTGTAATCGCTGCACGTCTTGCACCGCTTCGTGGTTGATCCGCAACATTTCCAGTTTTCCGAAACTTGCAAACAGGTTTTGCCACAGTGTCATGTGTGTGATGCTCGTTCCATGTTTTCTGTTAAAGTTTTGTGCAACCATGCGACTGCTTCCCAATCTAGCCATCAGTATCATTTCAATTCTTTGCTCTTTTGTCAAACACATCTTCTTGGGTATCTGAAACATAAAAGAAATATACATTTCACATTCTCCTATGTATGGAAAAGTATGGCCCACTCTGTAGAATTCAGTAAAGTAAAAAAAAAAAAGAAGTAAGAATAGATCCAACCTCATTGGCATTTTTTTTTGACCTCGCAAAAAAAAGGTTCACTTTCTATTTTTTTGTCTTAGAACAAAACCATCCTATTTGTCGACCAGTAGGCTGAATGTGCTCCAGAAGAAAGGCCATTCTTGGCCTGGAAAAGGGGGTTTCCACTCCACCATCACCTGATATTGTCCCAGACTGAGCAGCTGAAAGCTCATAAGTGAGTCCACGCTCTTTCTGAGTCGTACTCCCGTGGCCTTTTTAGAAATGCTATCTCGCAGGAGAATAAAACTATTCACGGTAAACTCATGCATTAGTTGCCTCTTCACTATTTGCTTTGATTCCCTGCAGTGACTGACAATACATCTCAATGGAAAGAAAATACAAAAGCTTCACGCGTCCACTGGAGTAACTAGAAAGTCGTTTTCTGTCGTTGTTTGGTAATATCCTTTTATTTATAACACGCCACTTCCCATTTCCACGTTACGCCCTCAACTTTTATTTTAGGGGACATAGCTTCCAGCGGAAGACATTCAGCTCTAAAGAGCTATTTTAGGTTGATGATGAAGGTGCGCCCCGTTTTTATGTCTGTATTTATAAAATCATGGAAAATTTTTCTGACTGCTAGTTTTGCTCACAATGCACAGAAGAAAGGAGAAGAAGAATGAAGGAGCGAATAAGACCTTGAGTTGGAGGGGGAATAAGAAGAATAAAAAGATGAATTTGCAGGTGGATTTGATTCCCTCAGACAACTCCAAGGAGACTGACACAGGCAGAATATTAATGAGAAAAGTCTCTGTGTAAAGCTGTGTGCAAGGTGGTGATGGAGTGGAGTGGAGCGGCGGCGGTGATGGAGAGGGGGGTAAGGAGAGCCAAAGATGGTGGAGAGACCCAGAGAGTGAAAGACAAAGACACCGGGCGAGAGAGGAACAGAGAAATGTCAATGAAAGAGAGGGAGAGAGGAGAACAGGGACACGGTGGAAGAGAAAGGATGAAGGAGAGGCGAAGAGCCTGAAAGAAAAACAGATGGAAGGCGGGAGAGACCGGTGAGCTAATGGCAGAAGACAATCAGAAAGAGACAAAAGGAAATGATAGATAAGAGGTAAAGAAATGGTGCCGACATTAAAGGGAAAGGAGAGGGAGGGAGAGAATAACAAGCAACAAGATGGTGAAGGTCGTGCAGGGAAAAGTTAGACACAATAGCATAAGTGCAAACGAAAAGACCACTTTTCAGCAACTTTTAAAGCTGATATGGCTGCACGTCTGACTGAGGGTGATGTCCTGCTGAAGCCTCACACCTTCTGAAACAAAGTTTCTTTCAGGACTACCCTGTGTTTTGCTACCTTTGTCTTCCCTTTAATTCTGACTAAATTCCTTGTTTGTACTAAAGAAAAACAACTCTGGAGCACAATGCTGCAAGAACCAAAGATGGTGGCTCTGGCTGTGTTAAACAGCAGGGACGGTGCGATGTGTGACTGCTAGCTGTCTCCGCCATGTACAACTCACAGTTCAGTTTACGTTTCATTTGAATCCGATCTGGCTTGTGGTAGACTTTAAAGTACAACTAGTTCCCGTTTAATTTTGCCTAAAACCGTCTCAGTGTTGGTCACTTTGGTTTAACGGTACTTTTTAAGTTGGATTCTGCTACTTGTTTAAAACTGTACTACGTTTTTAAGCGACATGATAAGAGGTTTCCATCCCTCAGTGCTTACTAATAAGACCATTGGCTGCACTATATTATATATTCTGCTAATAAAAGCAGCCATTTACACACATTTCAGATTTTTCTGTTTCATTTTCCAAGTATGCGATACCTTGAATCGGTCTGGCACAGTCAAAAAACCACAATACGCCATACTTCGCTTTGCAGTCGTAAAATGACCAAATGTGGAAAGCACAAAGAATGAGACGAGGAGGGAAAGACTGGAATAAAGAAGTTATTACTTCTGACGGAGAGACTAAAAGTGCCGGATTGGTCGGGTGGAAAGAAAAACTCTTGACAGAGGAGTAGAAAGCCATGCAGCGAGATGAGCTTTGGGGTTGTATGCAAGCGTAAAGGACGATCACGAAACAGGGCGAGGCTGACAGATCGACGGGAGGAAGCAGTTGGTCTGGGCATCAAGCCGGTCTCAGAGATCATTTGACAGGAGATGAAAAACGCAGGTGATGAGCAGCGCGGCAGCGCAGATGATCAGTCAGGAAAGATGAATGCAGATGAGGAGTGGCAGTGAGGAGATAAAAGAAACACCAAGGGAGGGAGAAAGAAAAAAAAAACAGCAGCGGAAGACTTAAATACCTGTGGTGTCACCTTTGTTGGTGCATGATGCCATCGCCCTGCAATAATATGAACACAGACTGCGTGGGCTGTTTCCAGTCACCTCGCTCCACTTTTACTATATATAGTACATCTGCATGTGCTTCTGTTTCTTGTTGTTTTTCAGCTAAAGGTTGAATTCTACACAGAAAGAAAAAAACAAAAAGAGACTCATAATTCACGTGAAAAATGAGGCGGATTTTGTGCCCAGGAAAAAAAAATGTCTCGAAACAACCGCTGTTGGAAAACTCCATGGGACTTTGATTCGCAGCTCTTTAACATGCTCCATTTCATTATCAATACCACATTATCGCATTTATTTCGAGGCACCGCAATAATTACCCAATGAAAAACTAATGACAGGAACATCATTTACAATTATAAGCTTGCGAGGATCTAGCGGCTGCATTATTAATTCTGTGATCGGGGGATGGATTTGGAGGGAGATGGGATTATTTCATGGAACAAAAGGCAATGATAATTCAGCTGCTCCGGGTTTGTAATTACTATGCTAAATGCTTGGAGGGAGTAACTGTGAAATGCCACTACTACAATTACTACTGCTGCTTAGAATATTGTCACATTCTTTACTGAGTGTTGTTAAAGATATAATGGATAAATACACTGACAAAAGCTGTGTATTTATAGTTTTTTTTCTTTTGATCCACACATAAAAGGAGTGTTAGAAAAAGATCCTGAACTATGGGTGATCCAAATATCTATGCAACTTCCATGCACCAAATTTAATTTTATTTTCCATACAAATATATACTACATACAATATTGGGACTTACCAGTTATCTGCTATAATGCCAATAATAATATTGGATAAAAATATTGGCCCGAATTTTCATACCGGTGCATCCCTACCCTGCAGATTCTTGCTTTCCTTGCACTCCAAATTTGTTTTCTTAAGTTGTTAGGAAAAAATAAAATTCTTTTTGAATTGTGTTCTCTCGTATTTGCAAAGTAACTGGAATTAAATCAGCGTTTAATGGCCTCTGCAACTCTTTTTTTTATTTGCAATGTATCTTCTAACTTTCAAAAACGTCGACACAAGGTAGCTACCAGTGTAGAAGCAGCAGAAGACCAAGAATCCAGGGAGAGGGAATAATAAAAAAGTAAGAAAAAATCAAATCAAATGTAAGTAGACGTATGTGACGTGACAAAGTAAGTGAAGTGGAATCAGACTTGTGTTGTCATGACATCGTACCGGCCTTGAACTGCTGATTCACCCCCAATATGTACAAGGCCTGTTCATTTTTTGACACATTCAGTGTCGTTTCTCCATCACACCATCAGACACGTGTGAAGGCTCTGTCAGTGTCAGCAGATATCAACCCAGCATGTGTCTATAAAGCTGATCGGTATGCAGGCGAATCGGGTTTTCAGCACATCTTAGCTACACTTTAACAAGGACAACCCTGTGACTCTCTGTGTGGATCACTATAAATGATTGGGAACATTTTTCATTTTAGGGTTTGTTTTTTTTTTGTGGTTGTTGTTCATCTCTCTTTTATAAGTGGTGAGTTCTTTGACCCAGAGGTCTGCAGAATCCATTCAGCAGCACTAATAAGATTTCAGAGATCCACGGTCATCAGTCTTAAAATGAACCTGCCTTTCTAAATTTCACAAAAATTGACTTTTTGAAAGTGCAGCGAGCAGCAGGTGAAGAGAGATGGTGTTCACCTCTGCAGACGCACAAAAAAAAGGAGCAGTTCATCACTCCTCTTACTAAATTCAATTTGGGGGACAGCCAAGGAAAGACTACACCTACTTCCCATTTATTTAAGATTTGCTGAGGATAACTATACGAGAGTGAGCCAGCCAGCCAGCTCTGTGTGCGCTGTAACAGACCTGCAGGACATCCTGTCTGAAGCTGCTGAGTGAAGGTCAGACATTACCTCCCACAAAACTCGGATCAGTCACATTAATGTGCAGAAACTAAGAAGTACTGACTCAAGAGGTACTGACAGCTGTGTGGGTGGACTGACTGCGTACCTGGATGGCCTAAATAGTAACATAAGAGATCCCCACTATGCCCTTTAGTAAAGTCGCTGATATTTGTCACCGTATCAGAGGGCCTTTTTCTCCAGCACCGTTTCTCGGTGTTTGAAGGACACGTCAACTGAAAAAAAAAAATACTCAAATAAAAAGATTTTGCAACACATTTGAGTTTTTCTGAGCAACTTGGCCTCAGTAAATATAGTAAGAAGCAAAACCCCGTGTGATTCCTGTTTGGTGAACCCAAACAATGAAACATTCAGATGACAAGACAATACATCACATACAGAGTTTTAGCTGAATTTTGGGGAAAATAAGGAATCACCATTTTCTTGACTTTTTCTGTATTTGTGTATTGACAGCTATCCAGTTCAGTTTTTCTATGCTTGCCTAACTTTGTGGCAGCTGTGTGGGTGGACTGTCCTAATCCTTAAAAAGTATAAAAACCTCTCCCTTTTTGTGCTTTTAGAGATTTCTGTTTGTCATGGAGCTGTCGAATTTGAGGAATTTTGAAAATTGAAGAGTTTTGGTAATAAGATAAACACAGAGGTTTTTGTTTTTATCATGCTAGCCATGGTAACTGTGATAATTGCTATTAGGAAAAGATAGAAAAAGTTTACAATGTGAAAGTTGTCCTTTTAAGAAAAAAAAAGCTAAATTCTGTTTTGTTTCCAATATAAGTAATCTTGACTTAACATTACAGTTTGACAAAAACGAACAAATATATTCCTGGAGTACGAACTAAAAAGTTAGCATACAGAATTACAGCAGTTAGCTGAAGGAGGATAAACCTCTCAGGCCCAGAGCCACGAATTTACTGGATTATTTCCTTTTCTTTTTCTTCATATATCATTCTAATATTTTAATATACGACTGAAGTACTTTAAGTAATCCTGAAAAGGTCAAAGTCACTTTCAAAAGACAGTAAAGTATGGGCAGCTTAAAGGTTTTGCAGATTACTTTGAATCAAATGTGGTAGTAGGTACAATATGGTTTAATCATCCATTTAACAATTAACTTAAAAGTCTTTAAATCAGCAGTCTAGTGATATGAAGTGAACTTCTTTCACAACTCTGGATGCCGGCTGCATCCACTCAGGATGTCCTAGCTAACACAACAAGTTGATTCTTGTAAAAAAACAAAAAAACGAAGATAAAAATAGAATTACACAAAATATCATCAGACTTTGCTAACCAAACAAAAATAATCTTGAGGTGAATGATTAGTTTGTCTAAAACATCAAATCAATCAACAAAAACAAAGAGAAAATGTGTAGAATAATTACACACACAAAAAAAAACAAGCAGAGGGTTGGGTGGGGCAAAAAAAAAGAAGGAGCGGAAGAGGGGAAGACCGAAAGTGACTCTTCAGAGTGATGAAGAGCCCACCTGGCTCTCATTTTGGCAACCAACTGGTGCCACTGGAGCACGGAGAGAAAACCGAGAAGGAACAACAGGGTGGGGTAGAGGAGTAGGGAGCACGGGCGGAGGAGGAGGGTGAGCAAAGGAGGAACGGTCGTCTCCATGGTGAAATGGTGGTCGCCATGGTTACCCACAGAGCCCGGGTCAGCGGCTCCAGGAATGTGCACGCTGTTTGCACACGCGCAAACGCACGCACGCGTACAGGTCATTACTTGTGTTTGCGTGTGTGTAAGTGTGTGATAAAAGATGTGGGGTGTTGTCAGAGTCACAGAGGGGTGTGAATGTCTACACTTCAGGAGGTAAGAAAAGAGGCATGTGTGCGTGTGTGAGAGTCAGAATAAGACAGCATTGTTTCATCTCGTTGCCTCCTGCCGGGAATACATGTTTGCATCTGATGTGTGTTGCTGTTTGTGAGTTTTGTTTGCGTAGGTATGCGTGTGTGTGTGTGTGTGTGTACGTGCAGCTGCTAGGCCAAACAGGTTGATAGCAAAGAGGGGGTGACGAGATAACTGTGACTCAAGTGATGCTGCCACGTGCGGACGCCCGGCTGTTCGTGCATTTTTCAGGGCGTGTTTTAACTCAGATAGAAGAAGAAAAGTTAACCGGTGCGTATTGCTGTGCTGCCGTTTCAGCACACCCGAGCACAAAATCAGAAGTTCATACAAGACATTCACTCTCAATTTCCCCAGCTTCTTTCCACTATTTAGGCAATTCACATGGTTACCATGAAATGTAGGCACACAGCGACACATCTCACCGTAGCGCTCTGACACATTTTGATGTGCTTGGGTTCATGAGACTGTCTCTTATTAACGCCACTCCCTGTCAAACATTTAAATTCTCAGCTCTGTAGATCTGATTTAAGACTAAAAACAATGCTTGTTTTTTCTAGATTTCACCAGGGCAAACAATATGTAAAAATCTAATAATTTCACTTCATCAGCATTCAGACTCTCTGCAATGCTGTAAAAATGTTGCGTCAAGCTAACCGTTAGCCGCTATCTATCCCAAAGTTAGCATCTACTTTGGTAATGTAACGTCTATTGCATGTAATGACGTGCTTCATAATTTGTGACTGTATGATGTTTTAATGATGTAAAGCACTTTGAACTGCCTGGTTGCTGAAATGTGCTACGCAAATAAACTTGAGAGAGGTCGATAATCAAGTTTACTCTGCAAAGAGTAAAACAGTTTTCTCTTTAAAAGTAAACTATTTTCTATGGAGGCATGTCTTCTGTTTATTTGGGCTGTCACAACAAAGCATTAAACAATCAAAACTTGTTTCTTCACGAGCTATGTCAAAACAATTGGTAATGTAGTTTAGTAAATATGACACACTACAATGTAACCTGTGCAATATCAGAGGCGGTAATGATTTATATGTTGGTAGAGCAGGTTTGGAGAGGCGAGCACGCCAGACTGCCAGCACACAACATGTGTATAAATTGCTTCTCTCCTTTATATCCCACAGCAACAGCAGTTTGTGTCAGAAAAGGACGCTGTGATATTGAACCGAAGCCGCTTACCTGACCACAGTACCATCCTGGCAAGCCCAAACTACAGCCCATTTAAACCTGCTTGCTGTTTTAAACTGAACACAGAAAACTCTGCTACAAACTTCAATTAATCTGCATGCGGAGCAAAGCTTATTAAATTGCGTTGACCTGGTTTTCTTCCGTCCACGTAAATGAGGCACCTCTTGCTGTTAATGAGCAAGGTCTTAGCAAAGACACTAACATTCATTACATTTATTACACACCATGTGATACTTGCTGTAATCAACAGAGCCAACGATTACAGCAAAAACAAAAACAGAAGGACACGTAAAAAACGGCGAGAGGCTTCCACACAGCTGTTGGTGCCCGATGGAGACCTTAATGTCTGACCTCTTGCGGGATGCAGTGCTTAAGTTGAAGGAGAGGGTCCTCTTAATAAATGATCTCACTGTGTTCTGTCTGTACACTGAAAACTAAAAGGTTTCATGACCTGGGGGCAAAGCAGACCTATTGAAAAGGCACAGAGAAAGGTCATAAATTCATAGATATCAGCAGTGGGAGAGCTGTAGCTTCCCCGCTTCCCGGACTGTCCGTGTGTATTTCCGAGGTGTTTTGAAGGTCAGTGCAAAAGGCTCAGCATGCCTGGCTGATCCATCCAGTGGACTACCAGTTCCCAAGCTGCTGCCCTTTGAAGCGGTCAGAAGATTCAGGTAGGATTTCCACTCCAGCAGAAGTGTTGCATTGTCTGCTCCATTTCAGCTTATTTTCAGATATCAGACTCTTTTCCAGCACCTAGATGTCTTAAAGATCTTAAACACTCCTGCTGGTTTTTGAAGCTTCTGCAGCATCATTTTTAAACAGTAGCAGACCAGAAACACCCCACAGGTCCTGTGTTTCATCTGGCTTCTGAAGACTGATCACGAATGCCTAGACAAATCTCTCATTCAGAGCTTTCTGGGTATTTAATCAGCTCAACAACAACAACAAAGAAAAAACTCACAGAAAGTTACCAACCTTGGTATAGTTGTTTTTTTTCCTCATTTCTTTGATTAGATCTAATTTCTTTTTAAACCTTTGCTTTGATTTCACATCCCTTTCTGTCTTACTAGGAAAGTGACATAAATGCCGAACTGTGGACCCGGCAACGCACATCAAAATGTTTAAAAGCGTACCTTTTCTGTGTATCTCCAGTGGTCAGTGGGTGAGATGGAGCCTGTGTCGTTATGAACACGTCAACAATGCACCACAGAAACACACCAGCTTGCCATGTTGCTCTGTGGAAATGTAATTTTTTTTATATAAACCACTAAACTTTATCTGAATTATTTAGCAGCTTGATCATTACAGAAGCTGTATATTCACACCAAATGTCTGTTTGTTGCCTTGTTATTGTGAAATATTTATGTTGCTTTATGTTCTCATTTATCTCCTGTAGGTGAGGCGTGTAACACCGATTGCTCTCTCACACATCGATTGTGTGACTTCACCTTTGTTCTTGATATGAAAGGGTCTAAAGATAAGTCACGGTTAAAATATATCAATGAATGGTTTAAGCAAATTAAATCAGTTTCCTATTCCATCTGTGGATTTCTTTTAAGTATCATTTGAGGGGCGTCGAGCAAAACAATTCAATTTTCTCAAGTACTGAATCTTATGAACAAAGTTACTCATGAACTTGGAACTCTTTTGTCTTTGACCCAGCTCCAACACATGGCTCTCCTTCTCTGATTGTGACCTTTGACCTCTCTGACATCATTTATCATCGCACCGAAGCCCCCTGAACGTCCTTTGAAAGGACATGAACGGACCCCTCCTGCTGCGCATCTCTTCTCAACCTTTTCAGATTTGATCTGGGCTCTCGGTGGTGCATCGGGGCCAGCCGGTGAATACAGTAGGACCCTCCGCACGACGAACTCTGAAAGCCTTTAAATGCACCAACAGAGACATCAGCGGCCTTTCTGACAATGCCTCGGTTGGTGTGCAATGTCATATGAGGCGCCTGCAATTACATTTTGGACAAGGAACTCCAATCGCGCCTCAAGTGGCACCGTGATGGCCCCTCCGCCAACTTTCCAGTGATTGTGAGGTCACATTGCCTGCCTCCAATAACATATAATCAGCACATCAGCAGACGAAGGTTAGAAACAAAAAGGAAAGGAACTTTGGTTTAATGGTCACATGGGAGCCAGATTATTTTCCCAAAAGGAAAAAACAGAAAACTGTGATTTCTTTGCACTGCCATTTAAAACAATTATTGTCAATCAAATTCTTAAGGCATCAACCACATGCTGGTGTTTTGTATACATAGATGTCACAAAACATTAAATGTAATAGCTAGGTTAATGTTAATTTTGTAAAATTGGGTTAATCCCATTTTGATGTACTGACGATGTGCGGACATTATCCAAAGAACATGGTTTTATCCACTAATTTGTATATAGCTATATATACTTTTTTATTAACATCAGTTATATCATTAGCATAACAACGGTCAAGCAAATGAAATACAATAAGACTGCTTCATGTTCTTCCTTAAGTGTCTCACCAAAGCGAACCTGACATACCTGAGATTCAGTGTTTTGAGCTCTTTTTCTCTGTGGTGGCCTGCTGTGTTTGAGGTAAACAACATTCCTTTCCATTTCAATCCCAGGGAGGAGGGAATGAGCCATTAGGCTCCAGAAGCCAGCCAGTTCCCCACTGTCTGTCTGCAAGCTGAGAGCTGGCAGGCAGGCCAGCAGGATAACAGGCTTCCTTTTCCATCTACTGGATGGCTGGATGTTACACTCTGACGGTGGAGGATGCCAACAAAGTGAGCATGGAAAAGCCTCCAGGGTCCCAGAAACTAACAGAAGATGGGAGGGAGAGGCACGAGGGGGGTTAAAAAGTGGGAATTGTAATTTGAATGCTACTGTTAGTTTTCTTTGTTTTGTCTGGAATGATTTGCTGCATGCGCCAACAACGCAAAGGAAGGCTCGTCTTCAAGGAGGTGATGACTCGCGTCACGCAACTGAGCTCCACAAATCACTCAAAGATTCAAAGATGGGCTGACAGCTCGGCTCCACGCTTCCAAAACAACATCATCATTTGTTTTAACACCTTGGCAAGAAGAAGAAGAAAAAAAAGACAAGACCACACTATTTTACAAGGACATTTTGTTTCACTTTTGCCACATGGTACTTAGCTTATTGTTAGGTCTGATGGGACAGGTGAAAGATTCAGAAGCAGTGACAATCAAAAACAATATACTTTTTTTTTTTTTTTTTTGCAATGAAAACTGCAGAATTTTTAAAGCAGAACTGAAATATTTGGCCTGGTGACAAATAAGATTCTATGTTTTCATTTTTTTCGAATGAAAAATATAAAATTAAATTGTGTTGACATTGATAAAACTTTTTTTCAAAAGATTAAGATGGTGTCAGAGTTTCTCAGTGTTGACATTATTAAAAAATGCAAGCAAGAGAAAATGTAGATTCTGTGGACATTGCCTGCGTCCAGTCATGTCCTTTAAGTACAGGAGCTGGTTTTGAATAGCTACTGGTTTAAATGGTGCATGCGTATTGGGATCAAGGGTGTGGGAGTCACTAGACTTTACAGTAACAGTACATAGTTCAGTGATGTTGTTTTTTTTTTTTTTTGCAATGATGCCATTATCTTGTTAAATTGTTCTATTCATATATTGACCAATTAGCAAATGAGAAACACATTTCAGTGCCTGAATAGTGCCCCCTACTGGTAAGACAATAACTACTGAAATTGATCAAGTAATATCTCTTGTTACAAATTTCAAATTCAATTTTAGTCATCTGACTACTGAGATAACTGAATTTTGATCAACCTACACAGGGTGTTTGCATAATACTACATGAAATTAAGCAAATGCTGCAGCATTCGCCCCACATCTGCACTTTGCATATGAGAGCTTGTGTGCCTAACCTGAAGACTTATTCAAAATGTCCAAAAAAATCTGCAACAGGCTGATTTGACAGATCCTCAAATTATGCATGTGTTAACACCTCTCTATCTAAATGTGTGTATCATCAGAAAAACATATTTTGCTGAGAACTCTTAGTGATTTTCAAAACATTAGTAAATGTGTCCTGACAATTATACTTAGAGATATATTTAATTCTACATATATCAGTAAGCCAGACAGACAGACACACCTGAGGCTTTTGGACTCGGTCAGGTTCTGGTTTGGGGCCTGGCTGGACCCAATGGCTGCAAGGTGACAGAATTTACCTCTTCAGCGTCTCTGTGGTGGTGAACCAGTCAGCGATCCAACTGGCACAGAGGCGCCGAGCAGCACAGAAAGCAGAAGTTTGGAGCTGAAGTGACTGCAGAGCAGTGCTACAAAAGGCCAAAGTGTGGGTGAATGAGTGGCACTCTGCATTCTGGCAGTAAACCCGACTGTTTGTGTTTATAGGGCTGTGGGCCGCTCTGGGCCAAACAGGGAAGCACAACAAAGCATTTATATGGTGCCAAAATCCCGGGTGGCATTTGGACTTTTTTTTTGTTTTGTTTGTTTGCAATAGACTGTCGTTGAAATAGGTTGAATAAATCGCCACAGAATACTTAATATTAAAACATTATGGACCGTTCATGCTCTGGAGTCCACTATTACTGCAGTAAACAAACAGTGATGGATGCATTAAAGAATTTACTTTCAGCCTCCGAGTGTCACATTTCGCTTTTTTAGTTTTAATATAGTTTCATCCAGAATAATTTGCATCTTTCCAGAATGACAGCCAGTTGACCTTTAGAGTTTGATAAATGTCAAGCCACAGGTTCTCTGTCATGCAGTGTTTTTATTTTTTGTAAACAATTAGAATCATTTTACGATTAGTTTGAGCTTTAAATATTAACTGAATATCTGCCTTTATTTTGTCTATTTTTATATACATAGCATGTTTCAATGAATGAAATGATGCTGTTCCTTAAATTATTTCAAATTCCTATTTTTGAATATTTTATCCTATTTAAATTAAAGATATTTTAGCAGAGTATTTTTTAGGGTTTATGGACTTCAAGGATTACTGAGGACCTGTCTGAAAAGCATCTTATCCAAGTTAAAGTTCAGTTGTTGGACGTCACTTTAGCCTTGACATGACAGTCGTCCCAGCCAGCTCACCTCATTGGTGCAACAACTGACCAGATTCTCCCAAAGAGAAATGTTTTTCTGTATTGTTATCTAATAACACATCGCTATGGAGCTTTTTTCTTACAAAATCCACAAAAATCAGATTGACCAACTTTGCCTGATGAGGTTTTTTTTTTTTTTTTGACAAACCTTATCTATTTATAGATATGAATCGTAACTTATACAAGAATACCAGTAATGAATGATAATAATGACAGTATTAAGTTGTTTTCCATTGTGGATGTGCACCATGGGAAGGCCGACCAAGAGAGGAGGTTTCCTGAGAAATAACTACCTTTTTGTTGAAGATGGCGGGGTAACAGATGCAGGGCTGACTAAATGAACTTCTGTCTGACCTTTCGAGTGCTTTAAGCCAAATAAAAGAATGTTTTGTTGTCTGCTGGTGAGAGTTTTCTATCTGAACAACAGAGACGGCCAGCGCGGCCAAATCTACAAACAGGGAGGGGAAATTGGCCAAACGCGCGCTGTGCTGCAGAGCGCTTCAATGGCGTCACGCTACTCACCGTGAGAGGAACGTAAGATTATTTTTGTTCCACCCACGGAGGGAAATAACAGGCGCGCTGGTGCTGCCTTTAATGAAATGCCCTAAAACTTATCTCTGTATGGTTTGTTGTAAATTAAGTACAGAGACAAAAGGCCGCCTCCTGGCATCGCGCTTAAACGTTTCGTGCAATCAGCATACATAAATACAAGAACACTTCAACAAATTACAGGAGAACCGACGCCAGTGAGCAGCATCTGTCAGAAAGTTTTTTTTTTTGCATGTCTGCTTTTGACGTGCTGCTGCTGAGCCTCTTCATCAAACACACAGATGGGGGATCGCTCGCCTGCGTCTTTAAAACTCTGCCTCGGAATCAGCGGAGCCTCTTGAAATTCTCAGTTGGTTTTTGCTTAAACTCATTTCTCTCCGCCTCGTCTTTTGTTTTCCTTGTAGTTGGTGAATAAATTTGACTAATTTTTAAAAAATGTTTTGCCTTATATCGCGCCGTCAGCATGACACAGGTCATGTGGAAGGCAGCACACAAATACTTCAAGAGTTTATGAATTCTCCAAGTCGATGTGTCTTTTCATGCAACGCATCACTGATCACTCCACGCAAAGCTATTCCCCCCCAAAAATAATCTTTATTCTCCTTACTCACGACCTCAGTAGATCAACTCTTTTGTTTTCTAGTTGGGTTATGCCCATTTGAGCAGCACCAAGCCAGTAAGAGTGTATTCATCAGGAAATTATGTTTCCGGTGCAGTGAGTTCTCCCAGTGGCACACATCACTTTTCAGCAGTGTTTACCACCCATCAGTGGGAGTGAAAAAGAAAAACAATATAGCCTGCGTGACAACCCAGCTGAGCAGTGATGTAAAGAAACACTAAAATGATTCACCACATCAGTCAAAGCAAAAATAAGTGAATAAAAAGAATCATCAATTAGGCCATGATTCAAAAGATCCAACTACCTCCTAAAAGCATAACAAATTTCTCCAGAGGTCTGCTAATGAACTTTCATTTGGTTCAGGTCTACTGAACCAGTAAATAAACTAAAACACTGACAAGGCTAAGCAAATCAGGGCTCAAAGGTTAGATTTTCCTTGATGCTGATTGGTTTATACATATATTTAAGATCTCTCTCCATGGACCTTACCAAGCTCCGCCCAGAAACGCCCCTTGAAAGTCCCACGTGACTACATGTCTCACATTAACAGCTTAGCTCCAATGTCTAAACATGGCATGTTTCGTTCTCTACAAAGTATTTCTGAGTCGATTAATGGAGCATTTCTGCCGGATTTTCACAAAATATCAGTCACGACAATGGACAAGGGAACCAACAAGTTCATGTCATCTTTTTTGGACGACATCAAGATGTTTTAGCCACGTGATGCCTCCAACATTGTGCGCGTCGCAGCTAAATGCTACCAGTCGATGAGAAAAACAGCAGATTCTCACACCCTCAGCATAAATATAGCTGTGGACAAGATCACTGATGCCTACTGTTCTTGTAAGGCTGGGTAAGTCAGACATTCATGGTTTAGAGGGTTCAAATGTGCCTAGGACTTATACACGGTACTCGGTGCTAGCGCGGCTAACACGATTACAGTTTAGTAAAAAGCCTTTTCAGGTGAAATAAAATCTTTAATGTATGTCAGATACAGTACACAATTCATATTGATCTGTTCAGCTAACGTAAGACTGTGTAACAGACAGGCTTCAGAATGTAGAAGTTGTATCAGTACTGCCATTATGCTGTACTTGGCTAAAAGGTTTTCATAATGGATGTGTTTATTATTGACTTTATTTTTTTTATTCACTAAACACAAATACTTACACCATGGGACAGGTGAAAGATTCAGAAGCAGATGTGGGGCACCAGCAGACACTCCTTTGTTCTTATTGATCCTACGACGGTTGAGCTGCAAATGCGGTCGTGCACAAACTTAGATCCAAGCAAGGCTTTCCGTTTCAGATTTTGGAAATCTGTAAATTTTAGTTCCACAAACACGATCAGGATACCTGACATCGCCTGTACAGATACCCCACTGACGGAGAACCATTTTTTTTTTGAGTCCTGACGCAAAAACTTTCTGTCGGTCTGCTAGTCCACAATGTACATTAGCATGAGTTTCCGAGCCGGTAACCCACGTGGTAGCTGCGCTGTGACGTAAAATGGGCATTAGTCAATGAAAGGCTGCCCCTGTGGTAAGGTCCATTGGCCAAAAAGACTCGCCAAATGTATAGTCTCTACATTACCTCAAAAGGTCTGTTTACATTTTTTTTTTTCCATTTGAGAAAAGTGTTAGCATCATTTCTTGCCGTAGCATTTATCAATGCTGTTTTTGCAACAATTCACAAAGAAGCAGACTGGAATGTTAAGGTAAAATAAAATAAAAAAAATCACCTGCTCAATGTATTGCCAAAAAAAGTGACAACAATGTTTTAAGTTGGACAATTTGTACTAGCATGAAACTGCTGGAATGTAATGTGTTAGCATACGGAGGAATAATATTGATAGCTAGGGACATTTTTGGTTTTAGTTGTTAGATGATGAGGATTTTGTGAACTCTGATAAGAAAAAAAATGTCAGAGTGACTGCTCTGCCTAAGATCTGTCAAAATACAGAAACTAGCTAACAATTAGCCCTTTGGTCCGACCTCTGTAGCTCTTACAAAACCAAATGAGGAAAGTTTTTAATGGGAATAAGAAAGAATGGACTGTAAAGATGGAAAACTACTGTGCAATTTGTTTATGTAAAAAAATAATAATTTAGTTGTCAAAATACAACAAACATGTTTAAAATGGCTAAAGTGTGTGTGCTGCAGTCGATGCGTGTTCTGCTCCAGGAAATAAAGCCGAATGAAAATCTGCAAGTTTAATTTTCGTATTCCTCCCCGGTTTGGATAAATTAAATGAATTATTGTAAATTATCATAAAGTGGAATTATCTGGTGTCAATCTGTTGATTCTTTCCCATCTTGGCTGCATATTCGTCTTTATGTCCATTTTTATGCTTAAATCCTCAGCTTGAATCAGTGCATTGGCCCAACTGTTAACAAGACGACCTGCTGCCAAAGTGGTTTACAGAAAGTAGTGCCGGTATTTCTTTCACTACCCCCTGGGTTTAGCCTTGCCTTCCTCCCCATCCGCCAACCCGTCGCCCCAGCTCAGAGACAGCATTGCGTTGCCTATCTGTTCTCCTACAGAGCTGAATCTGTCGGCTGGGGAAGCGGTGAAATGGAAAAATTTAATCGCATTAAGAGAAAAACCTTCTCTTTTCATTTGTAAATTCCTGGGACACACTTTTTTTCTCCCCCCCTTCTTCGTTCCCCCTCCGTTACACTCACCTCTCCCTCTCTCTCCGTGTCCTCACTCCGACACGGCTGCTGAGCTCAGAAAACATCCGCCTTGGCTTCAGCACACACATACAGTACATAGAACACACACACATAAACACGCACACCCTACAGTCTCCTTCTCTTTACTCCATCCAAGGATTCAAGGATTTGACATACCAGGACGAAGGCCTGTTGGATCAGCGCAAACACCACACACACACACACACACACACACACACACACACACACACACACACACACACACACACACACACACACACACACACATACTTTTGTGATTCCTTCCCGTTTCCACTTAAATAAGACAGAGATCAAAGAACATTTCCCTGACTCCTCCTCTGCCCCCTCCCTCCATTTTACTTTCCCCCAAATCACTCAATGTACTTCATGTTTTTTTCCCTTCCTACTATTCTCACACTAATCAAAAACTCTGCACCTTTCCTTTTCATTTCAAGTACTCTCCCCCCTCTCTCTCCCCAACACCTTCTAAAACGCTGCATCCTTCCTTCTTCTATTACTGCTCACTAATTTTCTTTTTCTTTTTTTCTTCCCCCTCTTCTTCCCATCAGTACTTCTTCTGAAGAGCTGTGTTCCGGTTTCAAATCGCGTACACATCCGCCTTCATTGTGATTCAGCTCCACAGCAACGCCTATTTTCTTTTGACAGGACACACACACACACGCACACAAACACACACACGCACACGCACACACACACATTCTTCGTTCCAGTGCTGCCCGCCGTTCCTCCATGCTCTCGCAGATTATTGACCTCTTTCCCCTAAACACACCGAAGAGCTCCCTCTGCTTCCATGGGGACGAGCCCACCTGAGGAGCACTGAGGATTAACAGACCAGTTCAAACAGTGCTGAGAGCTGTTTTTTTTTTTATCCCTCCTTCTCTAACTTCTTGGAACGAACTCCCCTCAGCCCCCCTCCACTCCACTCCTCCAACACAAAACCCCATAAACACACACGAAAGAGCAGATCGATTTTTATGCGTTGGCTCATTTAAAGGGGGCAGACAAAAGCGAATGTTCCTCTCAGAACATCATCGAAGAGTTAAAGTTGCAACCGTCACCATTAAGACTTCAGTAAGAGGCGCTGTTTGATTTCCACTTCCAGTCTTGATTCAATACAAGGTAAATTGAAAAGAAAGCTTTCTTTTCTGCTTCAAAGAAACCTTGAATTTATTTGAAAGCATCCACTAGCAACTTTAAAGCTGCATAAATTCTGGACTCGGATATAAATCACTCGCTTTTTTCCCCCTCCCCCTCTCTTACTTTTTAACCTTCTAATGCATATCGTAGTTTAAGACATCAGCAGACAAGAGGAGGTTTCCCTGTGTACAGGTTCTCCTTCTCTTTTTTTATTCATCATCTACAAAGTCAGAGGCTGCTGGTGTCCCTGCTGAACTCGATGGTATCTATTGTGTGCAAAAAAAAAAAAAAAAAAAAGATCCGTTAGCTTCACATTCCTGCTAGATACTGTCACTGCAGGAGCTACAATAGAGGTGCTTTCACACAGCAAATCTTTTAGTTCAGACCCGCAGTGTCAGCCAAACTGTAATACCTCTCACTCTGCTGTGTGTGCGTGGGTGTGTGTGTGTTCTTCCATTTGTTCTCTCTCTCTTTCTCCCTCTCTGTTGCCATCAGGGGGAGCTCCCATGCAATGAGCTCGCTGCGTGTTTTCCACATCACCTCCAGTCTGAATGTGCCAGGAATAATCAGCTAAAGACGTCATGTTTGTTTGCAACGTAAGAGCTCTTTATCAAAGGCCTTTCCTGAGAATTTTCTGAATCTTTTTTTTTTTTTTTTTATAAAAATACTCATAGTTTAAATGAGTTCTGGATAAATAGTAAGATTAACTATTATTTATCGACACCCAGAGAAACAAAACCCTGACCTTTTCCCTCGAACAGCCCAATATCTGGATTTGACACGACGCATACATTTTAAACTCTTTTTTTTTTTTATGCTGCGGCATTTTTATGAAAGTAAAGGGCTTTTCCTAAAATAGATTAAAAAAAAATATATATATATATATATATATATATATATATATATATATATATATATATATATATATATATATATAACCAATTACTGCAACCATTTTTTACAGTTTTAATTAGGAGGAGATCATTAAGTAGTGGGATATTCATCACCATTAAAAAAAAATTAAAAGTGTTGAGCTCCTGTATGGTAATACAGCAGACACACAGGATAACACTTGATAAAAGTGTTAAAATCTGTTTCTCAAGTGCGTGCCTTTGACTCAGTCATATTAATTGGAAGCCAGATATTTTTACAGCATAGACAACAATCTTTTTAATGTATTCAGCAGCGCCTGTGCACAGTTTCTAAGTTTCTGGTAATTTTGCATTATATTTTTTTTGTGGCGATCAACTACAGTCTCCAAGTTGAGTTGCCATGGTTACTGACTGGATCCGACTCTAATGACCAGCTTCAGTCTGCAGGGGTCCGCCGTTTGCAAACATGTACTTATTCTATTATTAGCCACATTAGCTGCTAATTTCTTTGCTAGTGAACAGTGGAACAACAACGGAGGGGTGTGCTGGTCATTACACTGCTTCATCGTTTTGTTCCTGTCTTTAGCTGTTTGCTAGCAATAATTAACCAGATAAAGTAACACATTTTCCATGTTTTATGCTTCCATCTCTTCTGGAAAGAGTCCAACTGGTTAATAAAAACAACCAGTCATTTTCTGGCAGTAGGTTGATGCCTTTTGATGTCTGAAAAATGGCCCACTAAAAAAAAACAAACCATGTGATTATCAAGTCACAATCGGAAAGCACAGCCCCGTTACCTAGCAACCCCAGACGAGCCAAGCCTCTCACCCAGCAATCCAAGCAGAGGTCCAGGACATTTTGGTCAGATGGTTTTATTGCTGTGTGCTCTGTACAATGGCTGCTGGAGAAAACGAGTGTTCTGTTGTTGTTTAACCATCCGGAAACCACTTGCTGCTCTATTTCTGCTTCTCGGTCTGACTCAGAGTAAAAGATGTTGAACAATTGGAAATCTCTAAGCAGCCATTTTTATATGTAAAAAGTGTAACCGTTGTGTTAGGGACGTGAACAGAAGCAGCTTGTTTAGATTTAAAGTGACAAGAAGCGACATCTCATTCTGACAGGAGCTAAAAATAGGCAGGACTGAACAGGCGCAAAATGAATTTTTTTGCAAAAGATTTAATGAACATGTTTTGTATAGACCATAGGCCTATTCTGACGTTGACAACACTCATTCCTGTGTGAGCTGAGGCAAATAAAAAAAAAAGGGAAATAGCCACCAAATGTTTTCGTTTCAATATTTTTCCACCACGCCAGTGGAACAACATCACATGATGATAAATTAATGCTTCAGTGCTGCCTGTATCATATAAGAGATCATCAAAATAAGCTTTAAAAACACATGACTCCCTAAATCTGAACCGGGGTCGGTGCATACAAGGCTTGAACCAGTTACTGATTTCAAAGCACACTAAAGTTTTTAAACACGATTTTAAAAACTGCCAAAACTTTCCGTCTCCGTTCCGACAGTTTAAAGTCAAATCAGCGAGATGCCAGAGAATATGTGGGAGTAGCTATAGAGTTTTCTCCAGCACAGAGAGAGCAGAGCGGTTCTCTGCTCTGTGAGCTGTTTGGAAAATCACGATGTGGAAACTAATGGAGTGACACCCATCACTGCAATTAAGGTTTGAAACTACAGCAACACACAAAATATAAAAAGAGATGCTGAAAAATGTGTCCTCACACTACTGGTATCTTGTTTGGTGTTGCATTTCATAGTGATATGTTTTTAACCCATTTGGAAACATCGACCAGGTGAAATTCAGTAATCTGTTCAGGATCAGTTTTCAGAAACACAAATAAAAAAAAAAGCCAATTCTTGTTTAAAAATGACTGTATAAAATTAAGAACAGAATTTTGTGTGCATCGATAATGAAATATGAAAGCTGCAACACTTTGAGGCGTTGTCACTATCTGGTTCTGAGATTATTTGTGACCAGGTCTGTGAATTCATTACTTACAGATAAAATATGAATTGGTGATCTCAGAGACCAGCAGGTTTATACTTTCTACCTTTTTATTCAAACTGTTTAAGCACAATTTAATTTGCTTTGAACCAAGAGAACAATTCAGTGATATAATTTTTTTTTTTGCAATTGGTACTTAATCAGCTTCTCATTTTATGAAATTGAGCTCATTCTTTCCTGTAATTTTAATTGTTCAATACTGCTGAGTGATGAAACGGCATTTTCAATACCAATGACTGAATGGATTTTCAGATCCAGGCTTTTCCTTTCAGCAGTTATAAGACAGAAATACATGCATAAGTAAAATTGAATCCAGATATTTGCATATACAGAATAAAAACACACAGCATTATCTGGCATTTAGTAAATACAAATGATTTTAGTAAATCTAAATAAGAAAAGTTTGGTCTGATTTAACTTCACAGTGCGAAACAAATAAATGTGTTTGTGTCTTTATATACATATCATTATTTTTCATTTTGTGCACAGCTGGTTTAAGTCATATAACTATACAGTTTTATGTATTTTCTCATGGTCCTGAACAGTGCTTTAAAGCACTTTTGTTACAAGCACGTTGCATCACCTCTTTTTGTAACCACACTTTTAAATGCTTGGGAACGGAGCTTTGAAGTGATTAAGGTTTGGCGCTAGTGTGGGACCTGAATTTTTCTGAACTTTTCATCTAGCCATTTCAGACTTCTCTTGATTTAAATATGAAACGTTTTCACCTTCTTGCATTATACAAGATTTGTAATTGTACGTGGCACTGAAAGAAACTTTAAATTTTATCGAGATTAAACAAAGGAATGTACGATATATGTCTGTGTGACTAAAGAAGGGATTTTATATTCTTAGCTTTCTTCACATTTACTGAATGTATTGAAGAAATCCTTCATGTGCGACCATATATATATATATATATATATATATATATATATATATATATATATATATATATATATATATATATATATATATATATATATATATATATATATATATGGTCGCTATAGATAGATAGATCTATCAAGCTCATCAAGCTTGATGAGCTTGATAGATAGATAGATAGATAGATAGATAGATAGATAGATAGATAGATAGATAGATAGATAGATAGATAGATAGATAGATAGATAGATAGATCTATATCTATCTATATCTATATACATTATATATATATATATATATATATATATATATATATATATATATATATATATATATATATATATATATATATATATATTGATGTCACTATTTTCTGTCAAAAATGTTAGATCTATGCGAGCGTCTGACTCGAGGAAAGATTTCCATAACAGTGGCGTCTTCTTGATACGCTTCATCATTGATGATGTCTATATCATCAATGACATAGACATCATGTTTCAGTGCAAGACTGAAACATGATGTTCAACTGTTCAAAACTGAGTGATAAAATAAGTTATGCTACGCTACATGTTCTATGACCCCAGGAGCCATCGTCGCATAAACAGCAGTCCACAGTAAAGCACGGTGGTGGCACCATCATGTTACTGCAATGTCTGTCTTCAGCAAAGCCCTTGGCTTTCTTTTGAGCTGAGGTAATGATGGGTGAAAGTAATACGTTTTAATTACTATTTAAAACTTAAAACGATTAAAAAGATTTGTGGCTGACTTGAGTTTTTGATCTTATTCCAATTTTGCTTACCACTTTATATGAAATGATTAGGGATATCATAGCAGATAACCCAGAATGTAAGGTTTGGTTTGTATGGTTTATTTTAATATTTTATTTCTTCGGTACAGAATCAGAAAACCGGACCTTTGGTTATTGATAAAAACAAGAACTGAAGTGACTTAAGACCTAAAAAAATCAGATCTAATCTCAAGCTAAGCTTGATGGCATGCCTTCAACATACAGTCCAGTTATTGTGTTGTAGATTAATGGGTGTTTGCCTGATTATTAATTCTGTGATTAGTACAAAACCACTGTGCAAACAGTTTTATCCCCTCACCCTACACGGTTTTGGCAGCCCGAACCCAGCGGCACCTCCTTGCTATAAAGTTACACTCCTCATGGCATCAATTCTTCATCAATAACACGCAGTGCATAAATTCCAAAGCCAAGAATTGATGGTGCACTCAGCATGACTCTGGCTTCTGGGGGCTTTCAAATGCCACAGGAAAGGGACTCGCTGGCTGGAGCCCAACAGAATCTGCTGACAGATCTGGGTAGCTGAACTCTTATAACGAAAAGGTGTGAATTAGACTAAATAAATCAGGATGAAACGATTAAATAAAAAATTAAAAAGTGTGTCTTGATGAGAGATATTTTTTATATAGATCTCCAAACATTTCTCTTCCTTCAAACCTCCTGTTCTCTCTTATCTGCTCCCAGTGGCGCCAGTTTCAATCCAAACACACCACTTTTTGAGATCCGTATCTCTTCCCTCTTTACTAATCTGTTGCCAAGGAAACATTGCATCAGAGCGGATCATTTGAGGGTATTGGATAAATATAATCTATATGATGCATTCTTCCATCTGAGATGGTCAATGTGAATTGTCTGTGACCTTTTTTTATAATCATTGACCATTCATTCCTCCTTAAAGAGGGCAGAGTTACCCACCCGTGTTATGTAGTTTAATTAATAGAGATTTCTGCTGGCAAATGGAAAACCCAGCAGCAACATGTGACATCAAATCAGCAATAAACAGGAAAAGCATCCAATTACTTTGAAAATGTGGAAGAAGCCACAAAATTACACATAATTCCAACTAAGGACATCAAAGTACTTTGTACTTACACGCACATTTCCTATTCCTCTTTTTTACTTTGACTGCCAAAACATTTGGGTTCAAAACAAGAGATCATAGCTCAAATAATTTCTGGTATTTAAAAAAAAAAACTAGAAAAGGTGTGTGATTTTCTGTTTTATCAACAGAAAATCTCAGACTGTTTATCAGTAAACAGTCTGAGAAACTAGATCTGTACCTAAAGCTTTTATCTTTTTTTTTGAGTTTGACTAAAGTCTAAAAACATAGTGATTAGAATCAAATACATAAAAGAAAAACTTTCACTGCAATTTTTCTGAATCCAGAACAAGATAAATATACTGTAGTTGCTAGTGGAGAGGAAAAAAACATGCATAAACACATAGAAGCTGGGAAGAATAGAGTGAAAACACTGACTGACATAAAATATGACAATTGTTGGATATTTTTATGAAGTCCTTGTGGTGCAATATGTACAGTTTTGCTGCAAATGCCTCAGCAGGAGACTGTTAAATATGAAGGAAGTATGTGTGTTAGATATTGAGAATCATACAACAAAAGAAAAAAAAACACGTGGAAACGTGAATTATGCTCAATTATGCATAACATCCTTTCAACAGCTGCAGTCTGCCAATCAATTCCAAATAGAGATAAAGTTTAAAAGGTGCATTACTTATCTTTATTTTCATCTCTTTTGTAAAAATCCCCCAAAATACTTCAACATTATTTGAGAGCCGTCGTGTCCAATGTGTCGATGAGACAAAGAAGTGTCAAAGCAAGGATTGCATAAAACCGCCAAGACCTTCGTGAAAAGACAGAGCAGCATCTATAATAATGAGGGTCATTAATCCTAATAAACCTTTTCACCAAGACAAACAGAAATCCTGACAGCTTCTGTGGAAAATTGCAAAGAGAACATGAGCGGCAAGGAGATGGACAGCAAAAAGTAGAGCATTTAGAAGAAAACCCGGAGAGCACAGGTGCGATTCTTTGACCGGGTCATTTGGCTATTGTGTGGCAGCGACAGCTCTAATGGAAAAAATGACATGCAGCCTAATAGACAGAGATGGAATGACAAAGCAGTGGAATAGAAAAGAAAGAAGAAAGAAAATATAGATAGATGGATATAAATATAGACATACGTTGTTTGACGTCAAATGAATTGACCACATCATTTGTAATTGCTGCAGTGATGTTACTATCAGTTGGCTTGTTACCTCACTGAAATTTAGGATCATTGTTGTTTGAGAGAAAATGGTTGAGTTGGTCATAAAAGAAGGGATTAAAATGCCTTAACCAACAGAGACAATATATGAACTGAGTGATAATTATTGAAGTCAGTGTGGTCTCATCTCTTTATCTGGACAAGCTCAGTTCTTACACTCCACCTTTGTCAGAGATTCATGAACGTCTGCGACAGAGATTGGTGGAGAAATAAATGTCTGAGTAGGATGATCAAAGACAGGTTCAAAGTTCAACTCGGTATGAGTAGAAATAATTAAATCATCAAAAAATGATCTGGAAAAGAAAACGACACTGGTGACATAAAGATTTTTTTTTTTGTAAATCTAATTCTCATTTTTGTAAATCTGATCTCCCTTTTAAAGAGCAGAAAATCTTTTTAGTTGCCTAATCTGAGAAAGATTTCACTTTACAAACTTTTGCAGGATGGTTCATATTTTCACTTAAAATTGCAGTAAAATAATAGTCACATTTTCACTGTCTTTTTAATTAAGTAATGATCCGCATGTAGCCCAGTTCAGCTGTAAGAGTGTTTGTTGTCTTTACTTTAGTCCAGACAGTCTCTGCTTTTCTGAGGTGAAATTCTTGAATTTACCGTCACCTCCCAGCAGAACCAGCTCTGAATTTGTTGCGTTGTACAGAAGATCAGTAAGTGAAGCAGCTGCTTAACTCATGGCGGAGGGTGATGGACACCAGCCAACTGCGACAATGTCTGAGCTGTTAGGAAGCAAAACAATTAGGGGTGAATGCAGGTGCAGTTCAACTAGCATAAACTGTTATCTAACCTCCTTCTTTAGCTTGGTCTGCTCTAAAAATACCCTTAAAGTTCATCATGTTCAATGTGCGTAATGTGGTAGTAAGATTGGACATTTCAAAGGTCTGTGCCTGGGTGTACGGCTGGAGTGAAAAGAGATATTTGTTTGCAATAACAAAGATTTTCCTTCTACTTCATTGTAAAATGACCTGTTTGTGTTGCAAAAAAAAATAAAAAAAAGATCCCTGAAACACAGACTTGGATGAATATTCGATTCTTACTAAAAGTGAACATTTCTCTGGAAATAAGATTTTTATCTGATGAGAATAAAGGAAAATTGCGTGCATGCACTTGAGTGATTTAACCGGATTATTTTAAAATAGATTCTGAAGTTTGAGGCCAGATCCAGAATATTTCAGGCTTTGCCGATACAGATTTTAGCAAATTCCAGTATTTTTTCTCTGAAAGAATTAGATTACAAGGAAGAACAAGAAGAGCAATCAAAAAGGTCCTTTTAGCTTTCTTATTCTTTTAGCTTTTTTATTATCCATTAGCATATGCTGGCATGCTGTGTGCAAAGGAGGAGAGACTGTAAAAATACTATTTATAAAAATGAGGGCCATATTGACGTTCCTGTATTATTGACTAACGTGGCTCTGAGATTTCTAACTGGTCAGCCACATTTTTCGATCCAACATCAATTACATAAAGAAGTAGAAACCTAAAAAAAAAAATATAAACTAGAGCAACATTGCTGTGCCCTGTTTAGCCTTCCTAGTATTTTCTAAAAGTGTTTCTCTCTCTCGCTCTCATGCAGCCTGGATAAACGATGTTGAGACAGGAGGTTAACTGATGCGTTTGCTGGGAAACGGACAGGACGGAACAAGGTGAACATCATCAGATTCCTCGGTGCGTCACCAGCTTTAATATTTTTAAAAATATATATTTTTTAAAATGCTTAAACCAGGTTAAGAGTCTGTTCATTCATTGTGTGAACATCCACTCACTATATTACAGTGTCGCGAGTGGATGAGTCCATGCTCACACAGCTTCAGTGCTACCAAAAGATCCAAAGAGATCAAGTGATTCAATCAGAGGGTAAACTAGATTAGGATGATTTGGATTTGTGAGGGAGGGGAAAAAAAGTCGGAGGGGGAGGAGGGAAGTTTAAGAAACTTAAAAATTATACTTAATTAAGAAAGAAGATGGCTTTGTCTAGCCTGGAGCCCCAGTGGGAGAGCAGCGGATTACTGGATTACATGGAGCGTCGCTGGTCATGTGAGGCAGCATGGTCTTCACTGACCCAGCTTACCATCTTTGAGTAAGGAAGCTAAGCCTGGCTGTGAACGTGAACACACACATGGTGCTGGCCAAGCATCCTTCAATCTCCTGGGAAGACCTCAAATGACTTCTCTATCTCTGCTTGGCTTCCTCTCATACCTCTTTTATATCTTTCCTTCTTAGTTTTTTCACCTTCTCTTCCTCTCCTGACACCTTTTAATTCTCTTGACTATTTCTGTCCCCTTATCTCCTTTTCTTCCTCCTCGTCTTTTCCTGTCTTCCTCCTTCAGGCGAAAGGAGCCTCTTTCTGTTGCATGTTTTTGCACGAACAGCTCACCCATGCCCTCACAAATCCCGCAGTATTCACTGCCTTTTGCGACCAGGGGAGTAAACAATGAAACTGAAGACGGAAGAACACTCATTTCAGAACCAGGAGCAGAAACGTGGTGGTCCTAAATACAGGACACAGGAATATTAGCCTGGGTAAGTTTAACTTTCATTGACTTGCCAGCAGCGCATACAGCCTGTCTTTTGCTACTCTAGTGTTTGAGCAAGTGGCACAAGCAATAATTAAGTTGCTTATTTTGTTTTCCCAGCAATTTTTTTTATGATATAGCTTGCAAATTTAAAACCTATGTGATCAGCATGCAGCTTGCTCCCTTTCTAGACACTATTACAAAAATGTCATTCATCATATTTTGCATTTTTCAACGTTTTGACCTGGCTTAATGTTTTACAGATTAAACTGACTTAAGCTAAGTGAGGTTTTTTATTGTCTTTATTTTAATCCAATCTTCTGGAAGACTTCCTAAACTGGATTATTGTAATTCCATATCAAATCAGGGTTAGTATTAACTACGCACTGGAAGGTAATAGATGTATCGCATTTACAAACTGCTGAACGCATAAGTTTGGATCATAGATGGAGCTTAATTATGATAAACCTCCATCTTTGTACATCATGTCATAGGAGAGCTCCTGTTGTGGGCAAATAATTAGAGGGAGCAAGCTCAGACATGGCCCAGTCAAAGTCTATAGACAATGCCAAGAAAAGTTTACCTCCGTACTTAGACAGAGACAATAACAAAAGGTTAACTAGATAATTGGGAGAATCACACAAGAGAGCAGCAGACTTGAAGGCAGAGCAGAATTAGTGTAATAAAAAAACATTAAAGAAACACAATAATCCTAAGAATGAAATGAGAAAACCTACAGTTAAAATATCAAAGTCCACATGACAGCAAAGAATAGGCTTATAACTTTTAATATATGTATATAAAAGTATAGAAAATATTTTTTTTGTTAAAAAGGCGCAAAAATACAACCTAAAGTATAATTTCATTAAATCTTAATATATTAAATTGTATAATGCTGCAGTGTTAAATATTAATCAATTTTATTAATATTTAACATTTAAATTATTAGTCCTACCAGTCAGTGTTCAGACTTACTTTAGCGATAAAATAAAAACTGAAAATGAATTAACTACACACACATTTGTTAATATAAATAATAATTTTGTTGTTTTGCAGATTGAATTTTACCTTCCAAGTTAAAGGGAGTTTTTTTTTCTTTCGAAATAGTTTATTGATACTTGGGACATTTTAAACATGGCATTGCAACGTTATACAGAAACATTTTTTGCATTTCTCTTAACAAGTACAAATAAATTAAACTAAAAGAAGATAAGAACAAGAATATTAAAACAAAATCTCTGTATGTTAAAAGTTTAGCAGGACCGGAGTGACTCCTTACGTTAAAGGAAGATATAATTATTGAGAGGACAATATATTAGAACTGCGACTTGAGAAATATTGTCTTTAAATCCCTGTCAATCATCAACTTAACACTTAGTTTATGTTAAAAATTAATTTAAACCCAGGTTTGAGAGAGAGAGTGAATGTGGCTACTGTCTAGATGTTCTCACAGACCTCGAACGTTCAGCCGACACGGATCTAGTTCAGTCATTTTTATCTCAGTTTGGACATTTCAAATGCAAACTTAAGGGTCACAAACATGGCATGGGCCAGCAAAACATTCTGTCAGCGTGTTAAACTGCTTCATGGTAGGAACAAAAAAATATGTGTCATCTGCTAATAGTTTTTATTTAAACCATAAAAGTAGATGTTATTCCCACCACAGCTAATGTAATGTAACAGTCATGATAGTGAAACTAATATTATGACACTAGAAGAAAAATCCAAAACATCTTCTAAATTTAGAAGTAGCTTTCAAGTTCATATTGCACAAAATAAGATTACATTTTGGGAAAGTAATATTATCTTGGGTTATCTTTAAATCTTTATATCTTTATAAAGCTTCACAACACGCTGACATCAGGTTAGTTAGTTGTGCTATCTGCTCTGGTAAGCCGGCCTGCTCTTTAGTGTTTCACAGAAACATAGCTCACAGCTATAACATGATGGGCTTCTGCGTTTATTTGAGACTGTATTTTCTTTACAGCCACATAATATTTTTGTAACTCCGGCCCTCTGACTACTGACCGGACTTTCACTGGTTTTGGAAAATAAAAAACATGATGGCAAGAATCTTGATGGTGTTATGAAGTAAGAAAGTGCTCAAGGCAGATCTGTTGCAGCACCATAAATCAAACATTTTACTTTTGCCATTTTGACAAATTTGCTGAGAAGGCAGTGAGGGGAAAGAGCAGAGCGGAGGGAAACATGATCCCTGTTCACTGTCCCCACCAACTTTCACCACAGACTGAATCAGACAGTGAAGGATCACTTACATTGTTTTTTAAGCAGTGACAAACTGTAAAGAACTCAAAACTTTATCAAGTTGTAAACTGGTTTGTATATTTGCCTTTTTTTTTATTTTAATCTTTTAAATTTTTTTCTATTGAAACTCTTGGAAACCGTGATTCATTGCTAGTCACCGGGAAAACCTTTTTTGCCCGCTCCACCACATTAATGGGCATGTTTTTATTAAATCAGTGATTTATATTAAACTCAGTTATGCACAGGCTGCACGTCGACTTGGCCTGTCGTCTAACGAAGGACTCATGTGAAGAGCTGCTTTGCTTAAAAGGATCTTAAATGGTGGATCTAATTGCTAAATGCAATTTAACTCTTCACTCAATGATTTAATTACTAAAATATAGCAAGTCACCAATATGTTTGCACAAAAATCAGTGCTATAGAGGGGCTTTTTCTAGGTATTTTATGAGTTTTTCTTTTTTAAAGCAAAGCAAAAACTCTCTGGGTCAAGACATTCCTGTTTAACAGTTTTTTTTTTTAATTTTTTTTTTAGAAATGCCAAATCTTATTTTCTGGGAAGAATTACAAAAACTACACTGAATTAAAAAAAAAACTTTTTATAACTTGGATCAAGTAATATTGAGGGACATCCTGGAACAAAATTCAGTTTAGCTATTAAACGTATTTCAGTATCTTCACACAATAATATTTGTTGGGTTTTTATATGACAGATCAACACAAAGTAGCTCATAACTTGAAAAGTAAAGCAAATTTATCTTTTCAATTTTCAAAATATATAGATATGCATACAAAATCTGAATATGTTACTGAAACAACCCACATAAACTTATGTTTGCAGTTTACCTTAATATTCCCAGAAAACTACTCTAAACATACAAGCCAGAGCTTTGTGTTAAAAAGGTCCAGTCAAAGGCCAGACCTCGATCAGATTAAGAATTTGCGAGGCCTAAAAGGCAATGTTCACGAATGTGACTTATCTTGAACTATTTCGCAAAATAGAAAATGTCATAAACAAATGTGTGTAAAACTGGGGCTGAGCTGATCTTGACAAATGGCCTGTTATTCTTACAGCTTTAGTTGCAGCTGAAGCACTGACTCAGGTGGGCTGATAACAAATGTACCTCACAATTTTGATATCTTTATGTGTAAATATCTACAGTATTTGACAAATTCTCAATGATTTATTTTGATTTAAATTAAACACGAGGACTCTCAGTCTTCTCCTCACAGGCAGGCGACCGTGGGCTGTCCTTGTTTTTCTCAGTTCCAGCTGTACGAACTCTTCTTATGGAATTAACCTCACAAACCTTGAGCATTTAGTGCTAGATTTGGTATGCACTGCTGTCTGATCCAACCTAACGTAACCCTTCCCACCTGTCGCCACAAACCGTCCATCCTGCTGCTTCCCTTCGACTGACACGGCACCGCCGAACGCTCTTAAAACTTGTTTTGTGCGACAGAAATGGTTTTGCCGTCCTAACAAAGCGAGCACAATGGTATTCAGACAAGGATTTTTGACCTTATACATAAAAGCATTGTGAAATCAAGATAAAAGTGTTATTTTCATCACTTTTACTGACAAAATTTTAAAAAAAAAGTTATTGATTGATTCCAAATATTATGTCAATAAATATCATAGGATAATATTTCAACGTTCAAATGATTTGTATTATGATGTGTATTCATAAGAAAGAGCCCAAGAAGAGGTGAAATATGGGTCCAGCAGCTAGAGGACATTATACCAATGGATAAAATAGAAAATGACAAAGACAGAGAAACTCAAAAGGCCATAGGAGACGATTTCCTCCCTCTACTCCAACAATCATCATCATCATCATCATCATCATCATCTGACCTGAACACTAAACCATTAAAAATAAGATCTCTGAAAACAGGCCAGCTGGTCCTGACTTTCAAATGAAAACACTACGTTAAAAGTTGCCCATAACTCTGTGCGGACAGTCCGTGCAATGACGCGCTGATCCGGCTTTTCTGCGCGGTCCTCATTAGTTCCTACTAATCGGACCTGGCCAGGTTCACCTGAGGAGAAACCACAGGAGGCGCCAAGAAACCCGCGCGAAAATACTGAGAAGTACTTCCAACGGAGTTTAAATCAGTTTGACTGATTTAAGGCTTTTATTACAGCTGTTTGTTATTGTAGTATTTTGTTTGTAGTCTTAGAATAAATCACCTAAACGTAGGTAGCTTAACCACCTCTACAAATCATCAAATTATTTTAATCCCCCCCATATGGACCATTCGAAATTGCTCAGGTGTTAGCAATAAACAAATTTCACACTTTTACCTTTAACTTTTCAATTAATTAACGTTTTAATAGTTTAATAAAGCTACTATTACAAGGATTTGGTCAAAATGACACCTAAAATCCAACTTTTGCAGACTACTGCAAATGATTGAACACAATCATGGCTGATTTGTAAATACATTTACAAATCAGGCATGGTCTCAAACCAACCTGATACCATTAACCAATGGCTTCATTTGTTGAATTAGGTGTGCTTGAAACAGAACATTGTGTAGTTACGTCACATGCTAGAGCTAAAGGAATAGTGGCTGCATCACATTGCAGGTGATCAAAACACCTGCGGTAAGACTTTGCTGCAGCAGCCACTGCAGTTTCAGTTTCCAAGCACTAATATCGTCAGAGTCATACAAATACTGAGCCAAAAACTCCAATATTCCCTGGACTTTATAAATAATCCAAAGCGGTTTTGCGGTTCTATTTTGGCGAGTGATGAGTGAAAAACCAGAACTTGTTGGGCCAATGAATCAGCAGTACTGCACGTCTGGAGGAGGTAGAAATAAGCATGCTGAATACAGCATGATGCATAGCAGAGGCTCAGTGGTGCTGTGGGGTTCAGTCAAATATCTGAAAGTCTTTAAAAAAACTGTCAACCTGTCAATGAAGCATCTGAAGCTTTGAGCAGGACAATGACCACAAGCACATCTCGAAGTTCTTTAAGGTTCGATTTCAGAAGAAGTCCTGGAAGATACTGCAATGGTCAACAGACCTGCACTCTATTGAAAAATTCAGGTTGTATTTGGAAAAGGCGAATGCAGCACACAAACCCAACAATAAAAAGGAACTGGAGGCTTTTGTCCATGAGGCGTGGCTGCAGATTCCTCATGACAGCAGAGATGAGCTCTACTAAAAACCAAAGATGCTGACATGAACAGGCGTGGAAGTTGTTCAAAGTGGAACTGTGTGATTAATTTGGAGAATCCACTTGCATTATTAGTCATATTTCACTGTTAGCATTGTTCTTTGTTGTGCTTATTACAAACAGCAGCTAGTTTGTATGCATATGCAGGGTTTGAAACATTTTAAATCTGCAGGGACATCTATTTTGGTTTGACACAGTTGTGGTATTTATGTCTGGAACACCATCAACTTATTGGTTGTTAAGCTGTGCTGCTGTTCTGCATGAAGCAAAAAAAAAAAAAAGCTTAGAGCTTCAGTTTATCAATAATGTTCCATCACATAAAAATCAAACACCCACTGTATCTGTGCTGTAGCTCACCAAGTTTTGGTGAAATGGATAAAATTGTACAGCTTAACTTACCTATAAATAACATGAAAAGCAAAAGAGGAAACTGCAGACGTGTGTGAAAAGGTAAACATTTTATTTTTATGAACACGGAGGAGCATAAAGTGAATTCTCAAGGACTAGCAAATCATACAAAGTGTCATAATGTCAGCGCTGGCTGTAAACGTGTTCTGCTAACGTGGATGACGAGTGCGTGTGTCAACGTCATCGAGCATAAAGAAAAACGGAGCAAACTTTCGACTGGCGGCAGCTCCTGTGTGGTCGAACAGCTCTATGACTCCAACCTAATCCATTTAACTGTTTGGTAAACATTGACTTGTTGCCGCCTAGCTGAACTGGTCCTTTTGTTGGCCTCCAGATGAAGTGACGCATTTATCGTCCTAATCTTAGCCGCTTTCACGTCCTCATTGGCTCCTCGCGCTCGTTTTTCCCCATGTTTATCGAGCGACGCGCCGCAGGAAAACAAAACAAAAAAAAAAAACTATGAAGCACTGCCAAAGAGAGGCAGAAAATAACACGTTCAAGGCTACAAATACGAAAAAGGAAACATCAAAGAAGTTCTCTAATTTAGAATGAAAAGCTTCGATTTCTATCTCGAAGTCAAAGAAAACCAAACACACGACACTGGGTTGAAAGAAACCTCTTCCCGTAAGCAATAATAACGTCTAGCAGCATGACGACGATAGCATTCAACCTTCATTTGAGAGTAAAAGGATTATTTAAAAAAAGAAATCAAATTCCCAGCAGGTCAGACCTCTATTTATTTCTTATCTAATTGGCACAGATTAGAAGCTTTCATGGTGGAGAGGAAAACACATTTACTGTGAGGTGTAAGCGAGCGGGAAACACTTTCCGAAAAATCACAAGCTGTTTCTCTGCTAAAAATGACTTTTTAGCCTTGCTAAAAAGTGTAATCTTAAAGTAGTTTATTCATATTAAAAAAAGCAGTATTTAACCTGCTACTTAACCCAAATAAGATACTTTATCACCAACTATCTTAAAAATTGAAAAAAAGAGAGAAAGAAAGTGAGTTACAATTTTTTTTTCCAACTTTGAACAGAGGAAGCAGCAGATTCAGGATGAGCGTTTGAGCAAACAGAAAAGTAAACACAGAGAAGAGGCTTATCCGGAACAGATTAGCCACTTCTCACGTTTACCACTCACTACAAGCAGAGAGATAGGGATTACATCCATCATGATGGGATTACAGCTATTGGAATAAAAAAGGTAACACTTACAGGCCGAATTAATGTCACTTTGGAAAAAGAAGATGCCGTTGATGGGAGAGAAACCATCTTTGCCAAAAGTCGAAATTTTGTTTGTATCGAAATTGCTAAGAGAGACGGTAATCTTGAATCAGAATGCATTAAAAACAGAGACGCATGTTTTAAATCTTTTAAATCCACTAACATGTCTCCTAGAACAGAGCTGCCAAAAGATCAGCGTGATCATGTAACATCTATGGGAGATTTCAAAACAATGCTGCTGAACATGTGTATGAATATGCATCAACAATGCATTTAATTTCACCGTCAATCAAAAATGTATTTTTGAATTTGAATCTACATGATCCCAAAGAGTTTTGAGAAAATATTCTGTAGACTGGTAAGACACAATTGGACATTTTTTGAAGGTCCAGTTTAGTTTTTATGTAAAACTAACAGTATTTCATGAATATAACATTTTACTTATAGTCAAAAACAGTGATAATAGGGGCTGCTCTGCTTGGTCAGCATCAGGACAACTTGCCAAAATTGACTAAGAAAGGACTGTGTGACCTCAGGTCAGGCTTACTTTGGTTATGCAGCGCTCCAATGATCCAAACCACAGCAGGAAGTCGACCTCTGAATGGCTCTCAGAGCGCAAAATAAAGGTTTTGGAATGCCCTAGTCAAATCCCAGCTTTAATCCGATTGTGATTGTGTGGGATTGATGTCCTTAAGCAAGTCGTATGGCAGAGTTAGAACAATTCTGTAAAGAAAAGTGGGTCAAAAGTCACTCCTAGACAGCGCTGTTATGAGAGGCGCAACCAGTTAAATAAAATCATTGTTTGAAAACTCATGTTTGTCTTCATGCAGGTTATCTTGGTGTGAAGTTAAAATTAGTTTGAAGATCTAATTCAACACTAAGTGTGACAAAAAGGTGAAAACAGAAATCCAGATGTGTTCTTTACATTTGATGTACTGAATGTTTTCCATGTTGGCTTCATTTCAGTAATAATGATTGATTCCCCTGCCAGCAATATCTCATTATGGCCCACAATAAAACTATGCTAGATTCATTCAAAGCAACAACAAAAAAAGAAAAAAATCATTACTAAATAATGAATCATGTTTATACCCAAGTTGCTGTTTTGTTTTTGCCCACATTTTTCTACTTGCTCAGTCAGAGACCAGCAGGACTCTCCATACTGTGACCTCTGACCACAGTGGACTCAGTAGCTTTAAATGTTGGGTGTCTGGAGGCTTATTTGACACCTGTCAACATCCATTACCACAAACCTCCATTTGGGATTACACTGACATTTTCAGTGGCACTTCCTTGAAAAAGCTGGATTTATTAACAAAATGAAAGTACAGTCAGTTTAAGTTACTACAATTTACAGGAAACGTGTTGCATGCCGTGTGTCACCTCAGTCGAGTTGTGTTCACACAGGCGTCATCAATAAAGCATCGTGCTACAAAGGATTCAGATACGAAAAAAACACAGTCAACAGATGCGAGTTTTGACTCATACATCTTAGCAGGTGACTGACACCTGCTATCTTGTTAGGGTTCACGATTTTTTTTATATTTAAAAATATTAGACCAGTTATTAGTATAACGAGGCAGGATAATTAGAAATGTCTGCAGCAGAAATGCTACATGGTATGAGTGGAAGACGATGCTGGTGTCCCCAATCTGTGTTTTTGTCAACAAGCAGGACTCTGCTGTGTTTTAGGGGAATTTCGTGACATTTGGAACAGCATCTATTATGTCTCCGCCAGTCACTTTTCACACAGAGGGACATTTCCGTTTTTTAATGGCTTGTTAGAAAGCATGCAGCTATTTGTGTTCACGACGAGAGTCGCTACCACTAACAAGCAACTGTTTAGCTTCAGTCACCAAAATGTAACAATTTCTTGGTGAAAGAAACAAGCTGGAAGATATTAAATATAGATTTTTTTTCTGTTGCCAATTTAAAAAACTGTAAACAATTACATAAGACAAAAAAAAGAGGATCACGTTGTATCGTTTTACTGATTGGCAGTGTGAAGATTCATTTAAAGACATGTTTTAGTCTTTAGGCACCATTTAAAACCTTACAATACTTTGAATTCATTATCTCTAATAAGTTCTTATAAGACAGCTCAAAATAAAAACACTATAATTTAGCATAATTGTCATACTGTACAAAAATATAGCTGCCATTTAAATAATTCAATTTTGTTCTATTTTTCTGATTTCTGATATTTTAGATGTTTGCTGAAGAGAAGTGTGGCTTTTCAGACAGTGTGGAGCAGTTCATCTACCTTCGATCAGCTAAATGTCTCCCTAATGAAGCTCAATAATGATAACTGGGTTTCCATAATGAAAAGCTTTCTCTGCGTATTGATTTGTTACAAGATCCAAACCTCACTGCCGAGCCGCCCTGATCCAAATCAGCTCTGACCGCTGAGCGCCTCGTCCAGTCCTGAACATTTGGGTGGGGGTTTCTTTTCTGCTCATTAAAAAACACTGAATCCTCTCATGTTTTTTGGTCTGCAAACAAACAGCTTTGTACTTTGATACACAAATAAAAAATAGCTTAGAGATATTTGTTTTGACCTAATAATATGGTAAATATTATAGTCACTTATTTGTTCGATTTATAACAATACCAAGGAATCTGTGACATGTTTTAATTTTGTGGCTGATGTCACAAACATCAGCCACACAAAAACAAAGTTTACACAAGTGAGTTTGTATGTTTTAATGTCCTTGAAAATCTGAATTAGTCAAAACTGCATAGTTAATGATGGCTTTAAAGAAAAACACAAACGGTATCAATCAATGAAAGCCTGGCTCATGCAAGTCTAATACTTTTGTTTATTTGGGTGCAACTGAGCACCCAAATAAGCATTTTGCAAAAAATGTACATATTTATACATTTAAGTTGAAAATAGTTAGAACATATAAACTTGTTTAAAATGACTAACTATAAGATGGAGCACAAAATGTCCCCAGTGAGGTTTGGTGGAGTCGTAGGCAGGTGGTTTTTGATCCCCTCAAAAAAGAAAAAAATCAAAACCGTAAATATTGTGAAAGACAAAAATGCCAGCACATCTTTTATTTTTTCTTATTTTGCCTGTTTCCTCGACCCTCAGCATACACCAAGCTGTGTCCCAGAGTCTTCCAGAAAATTAAGCGTATCTTGTGATTTGTACACCTGTCACTCCTGCTCACCGTTGTTCCATCACTAATCAGAATTGACTTTGTTCCATAACTGTGTTTTCCAGCAACATGATTGGCTGTGAGGGCCTGAACAGCTGAGCTGCTTCAATGGCGTGGGCCGAATCACAGCTCCATCCAGATCCACAGCCGCTACCAAAACACACACGGCGCTCTCTTCTGTTTTACTCGTCTTTACTCCTGTTCTCGATCGGCTCCTTTGCTGATGCTGGTCCAGCAGAGCCTGCCCGTCTTCCACTCCTGTCCGGACAGCCTTTCATTATCTTCTGGGGTGTCCCTGACTCTTCCTGTGCCAGTCGCCTAAACCCAACATCCTTTGGCATGGAACGGGAGGGTCGAGTGTCCGTCTTTTACGAGGATTCGCTGGGTAACTACCCATATTTTCTGGACAAAAACACACCAATCAACGGAGGGATTCCACAGCACACACGACTGGATGGGCATGTGCAGAAGACGAAGCAAGACTTGGAGGCAGCTTTGCCTGCGCCCCGGTACCTCGGCCTGGGGGTCCTCCGTTGGGCAGAATGGGTCCCCCAGTGGTCAAGAAACCAAGAGAAACAAGCAATGTACCTGGAGGCTTCCAGGAAACTGCTCCGGAGTTTCTTCCCTAAATGGACCCCAGAGGAAGTGGAGAAGTGGTCACGGGTAAGGAAAGGAGGTCAGGGGATGTGGGAGTGCAAAAGAGACAGAAAAAGAGTGTAACATTATTTAAATATGATGTAAGCTGCTGTTACAGAAGGATGATGGAGGAGTTATTCTCATACTACCTGTCATAGCTCAGGAATTCCTGACGTTTAGTTCTAATGTGTCTATTAACAGGATAACAGGAATTTATCGGACATTTCTGACAGATATCCTCATCTTGCCACAGGTGGACTTTGAGGCAGCGGCTCAGTCAGTCATGGTGGAGACTCTGCGGGAGGTTAAAAGGTTGCGGCCCAAGGCATTGTGGGGTTTCTCCCCTTACCCTAGCTGCTATAACAGTGACCCCACCCAGACGCAGTTAGGCAATTACAGCGGCCAGTGCCCCCCTGCAGAGATGGCCCTCAACGATGAGCTTCTGTGGCTGTGGAAGAGAAGCTCTGCGCTCTTCCCCCTCCTGACCCTGGAGAAGCGGCAGGTATCACGTCACATTATAGATAGAGAACAGAATCCACTTCTGTGGACTTGGGGACTGTGTGGGGGTCCGAACCAAACATGAATGCAATTGCACTTGGTATGTTGTTTAAATCTATATTTTTCTCCAGGGTGGGACAGTGGCAGCCAGGTCCTTCCTGTCAAGTCAAATAAAAGAATCACTACGAGTAGCATCGGTGGCTGGAGCAGAGTTTGATCTCCCTGTTTTTCCTTTGGTAAAGAGCGTGTATGTTTCAAGCAAAACTTTCCTATCACAGGTAAGACACAGCGTTTAGAAACAAAACGTCCAGCAATCTTAAAGTGCAATACCATAAATGAAGTGACTAAAACGTGCTTTGGGAAAACCTACTTTTCTTTTCTTTCTTTTTTTTTTTAAGGCTGACCTCATCAACACTATAGGAGAATGTGCTGCCATGGGAACAGCAGGAGTTGTCATCTGGAATAGAAGTGAGATGAAAACAGAGGTACTGTGCAGAAGAAACACCAACATGCAACCACTGTGTGTACATTGTTATACAAGTATCCCACTTTGGATATATTCCATATATAACTGGGATTTTATCACAGAGTTGCTCTCTACCAGCTTCAGGTCATCAAAAGGCTGACATTTTGTAGCTACGTCTGTATGTTTAGAGCCGTGATTTGCAACCTCTAGCCAGCCTGTGTTTACCTCCATCCATCTTTTCATCAACTTGCCAGATTTCTTGTGCCCTCTGAAGAGAAGCAGCCCCACGGCATGATGCTGTCACCACCATGTGTTTCCATAGTGTACTTAGATTGATGTGCAGTGTTAGTTTCTTTGGAAAGAAACATTACAGCACAAAATGTTCATTTTGTTCCCCACCCAAGTGACTAGAATATATTTTTTCTACATGTTTGTCGTTTCCTGGCTTGTGGCAAACAGTAAACTGTAATAGTTCTTATCACTCTGTATACACCGTCCCTGGAATGAAACATGGTGGTGGCAGCATCAAGCTGCGGGGAAGATCCGATTTTTACTTGCAAAAGCATTAAGAACGACTGCCTGCTGATCTATTACATAAAATACACTGACATTTGTGGTTTCGAAATTATAAAATAACTTTGAGGTTAAACACTTTTGTAAGACACAGCGAGAGGTGATTATTTTTCAAGATTCCTGCTCAACCAGAACCTTTCTACTGTTTAATTTTTTTATCCATCCGTCTCATTTTTGCTTCCAACCTCTTTCTCGTGCATCATTTGGCCAATCTACCTGAGTGCACTAATCAGGGCCCGTCAAACCTGGTCTTTGCGAATCAAACTTGCTCAGCTTTTTGCCTCCATCGCCCTGTATGCTTCATCTGCTCATGTCTAATTCTGCCCCTCTCTCCCCAGAGAGAGTGCCAAGACCTGGCCGTGTTTGTCCGCAAAGTCCTGGGCCCTTACGCCGTCAACGTTACCACTGCGACTCAGTCCTGTTCCTCCTCCCTCTGTCAGGGGAAGGGTCGCTGTGTCCGTCAAAACCCAGACAGCTCCGCCTACCTCCACCTGCCGTCCCAACCCAGTGCTGCAGACAAGTCAACAGAAAAGGTAGGAAAGTGGGATTTTAAAGGCAACATCTGTGTGTTCTCCGACTTTGTGAATTTGTGTTTTTATGATGTGAAGCACTTTGAACTGCATTGTTGCTGAAATGTGTTACACAAATAACTTGACTGATTGACATTGTGCTCTTGTTGGAACAGGTGCAAACATGTGAATTTTATCTGCCATGTCAAACTATAAACAGAAGTTGGCAGCTATTTCCTGTAGGGCTGAAATGATTATTCGGATTAAAAGTGGTTAATCAGTTATTGAAATAATCGTCAATTAATTTAGTAATCAATTATAGTTAACTGGAGTACGTAGAATAAAGAGAGGACATTTGCTGAAAAAACCCCAAAAACACTGTCATCCAAAGCTGTACAAAAGACATACATAAATGTTTAAAATACAAATAAATACAAACAAAAAAGATTCTTTGTCTTTTTTTTAGCCACAAATGAGGAAGCGTACACTAAAGGAATGCTATATTATTGCATTTCAGGAAATTATTATTTTTATTTAAAATAAGGAATATAATTATTCGTTTATTTGCCTTTTTAATGTACGTCTAATATTGTATAAAAAGGCTTAAGTAATTAAATAATAGAATAGCCAATAAAATTGTTGATTACTAAAATATTCGCTGGTTTGCTTGCAGCCCTAATTTTTTGCCTTGCTTCGACATATAAACATGTTTTTTTTTCATAAAGTCCCTTTTTGTGATAATTTCAAACCAGAAAAAAAACAACTAAAGATTTAACTAAGCACGACGAAATGTCAGTGACTGTTTTTTTTTTTTAATCTCTACTCTAGATAGGACAGACATTGTAAAATGTCAAAATAATGGATTTAATCTTCGAAAACAAAAGGATTACTTTTATCGTTCTCTCTCAGGCAGAGGGAGCAGAAGCCACCCAGCAGCCAGATGCAGAGACTAAAGCGGCTGAACCAGATCCAGCTGAGATCTGGAAAAAAGACTTCCAGTGCCAGTGGTACAAGAGTGCAGATGGGGAAATCTCTGAACGGCAGCCCCCCAAGGACGGCGTGTCTGTTGGAGGAAAAGCTGAAGGAAACACTGGGAACGCGGCGGAGACCAGGACAGCTTCCACAACAAAAAGTGCCTCTGAGAGTTTGTTTAGAGGAAGTGATTTTGCTGGTACTGGAAGTCAAACAGTTCCAGTAGAAACACAGACAGACAATGGTACGAACCTACTAGCTGCCCCGACCCTACAAACGTTGCTCCTGCTGCTGGGGGCTGGATGCTTATGCCTGTGACCTTAAAATCAAAACTAACCTGGTCTTCATCAAAGAAGGTCTGTGGTGTGAACTGCAAGTACAAATCTCAACAAAATGCCTTTCAAAATGTCTTGTCTCCGACAGCTGCAGGATTGCTGCTTTGTAGCGAAATTACTCACTTTATTTTTAACAAAAGGAATTCAAACTATATTTAGAGCAGATATCACTGAATGTGCCAAGACACGGTGGTACAGAGAAGGAAACAGCTGTTGTGTGGGCTGGCTATCGAATGTAAAGGTTTATGTACCGTGGCAGAACTTTAGAAAACTGAACCCACACCTCCGCCTCCTCACATTTACATGCTTGTTGATCTTTGTACGTCGGGTTGGTTGTGATCTCCTCTTCTCCATTTCCAAGTCATCTAAAAAGACATTTCATGAGTTGAAGGTCAATGATAGAAATTATTTTAAAAGGTTATCGCTTTTCCACTCCTCAAAGACTGGCACCACCAAACCATGTGAATGATTTTAAAATCCACCAAGGACTCGGGATTGTTGACCCAGCTCTGTCCAGAGGTTCCCAGGTGAGCCCTGACTAACGAAGGGGGAAGTGATAGTTTGGTTGCTTTACCAAAGAAACCCCAGAATCCTGTCAGACAGGCATCAGTCCAGAATTTGAAAGCGGAATCCCACAGGCGAGATGCTACGAGAAAGGGATCCACATTCGCACAGCCAGGTCTCTGTGGGGTGCATTCAGTCCGACACATCCCCGACAACCACAGGCCGTCAGCCAGGACGCCACCATGCTGCGGTGTGGCCCTCGCCCCAACGCAAACAGCAACACACCGAGGAGTGCAGCTCCTCTGCGACACTGCCAAAGCCTCCCGAGATCATTCCTACATCATCAGCCCCATTAAAACAGCGCAGGCACAAACGCTTGAGTCTCTGTTGTAGCTGATTTCTTAAAAACTCAAAAGGAAAAGTTAACGTGTGTATAATCCAACAATTCATTTGCGCATATCCATAAACAGTCACAACCGATGGTTTTTTTGGGGGGGGTTTTGCATTGCAACCCAAATGCAGTGCAGCTGAAAAGACAGTGGGAAACTTAACCATCACCTAATTTTATTAATTTTTAATATAGTGTTAAATCCCAAATATTACTAATTTACTCTCAGCTTTCCACACTCAGAGGATGTTTTTCTGCTGATTCCACGCCGTATGATGTGAATTTCAGGCACAGTGACCGTTACTCCAAATAAATAATTTACTGAAGCCGTCAAACCTTTTCATACCTTTCACTTAAAAAAATAAAAAACAACTCTTCAAAAAGTATCCACGCTTACCTGGTCTTCAATTGATTGTATTCACACCGCTCTCTTTTACGAGCTCGTAGTATTTTATGGATGATCCATACTTTTGTAATTTATGTTGTTAGCATTATTTATGTCTTGTCTGTACAGAACTGTGATGTATTAAATCTGCTTTAAAAAACTGAATAAAAATGGAAGGAAGTCTTGTAAAAAGTGAGCTCAAACAAAAACGCAGAAGCATTAATAGATCCTACAAAAGATATTTAGCTCTGTTATATATCTAAAGGATTAATAAATCAATTCATACTCCAGATATTGTTTTACACGGGAGGTCGTCTCTAGTGTCGGATCACACAGAGGACGGATCCATCATGGAAAACAACTTTCAACTTGCACTTTCTCCAGAACTGGGAGTAAACAGAGAAAATGCACTGAGCAAAAGATTCAGATCAAGGGATGTTCTTGTTCTCACAGCCGCCAATGACTAGTTTGTAAGCAAAAGTCACAGAATATGAATCTCTGACCTTCTCTGGGCTACAATTTTGACATATACAAAAAAATCTAAATTTATAGACATTACGCATTGTATGAAAAATTGCTGAATTTCTGAGATCTTTGGCCTCCCCTGTCTGAGCTTTGGTGAAACTACACCAGCACCTTGTTACAGGCAGACAGAAATGGTGAACAATTAAAAACAAAGAGAGAGATTTTATTAAGCTTTAAGGTATGAGGCACAACCCATCATTAGATGTGCAAAAGCAAACAATAAAACAGTTTTTCATCCATGTGAGTTTTCCTTGAGCCACAGCAAAGAGGCAGAGTGTGTGCTTTGTTATGTTTAAGTAAATGTTATTTTTCTTTTAAAACAAACTCAAGAAAAATTCAAGATATGTACTCACATACAACCAATTAATATTACATTATGTCTAATTTCTTTCACATTCAAAACTGCAAACAGTTTTGACAAAGCCATTTGGCTCATTTCAGATTAATTTAGAATATATATTTATGTTTTTGTACTAGCTCCTTTAGAAAGCCCCGTGTTGCTTTTGCTGCTCAAAGTTGGCACTTCTAAACATTTTTGTAGCAAATGTAAGCAACAATAAGGAGCAAAGAAGTGCTGCTAACTACCTCCACGTTTATATTCATTACATTTGTTTTTAGACATTTACCTCTGAAGCCATACAGGCTGCATAATGAAGATAGATATGCCTGAGATCGTCTTGTTTTCTCCCCAAACAACTTTATACATGTGATATAAATGCTTTTAGGATAAAAAGGCAGCAAGACCAAGGTGTTATTGTCTTATTTATCATTATTAATATTCAGAATTAAGGCATTCGCTGATCTGACATCCACAGAGTGTAAATGAAACCATTCTTCGGCTAATTTTTAGTTACTCCATATGGTTGGAAAACACTCAGATCACACCAGGATTTTCTCTCAGGAATCTAGGAAAGGAACTTTTTTTAAAACCAAGAATTTTTATAAAACTTTGGCAAGGACATAAATTGATTTATAACCCACACACAAACCTTTTAAAGGTCACACACAGTTGTCTATTAATCGCTCTGCACAAATGGTGCAGTTAATGTAAACTGGAAAATTTAAATATGCGACGCTGGGCTGAGAGAATAAGAACAGAAGGAGTTTTCAGGGTCAGATCAGGTAAAGGTTCATCAGTTTTGACTTCTGAAGTTCATGGACGATTTACCAAACACCCGGGAAGCAAATAAATATCCAGTCTGTCTGTCCAAACAAGCCTGACTGGAAGTAACTTTTCTATTACAAAGTAGGGCGGCGCTTTCTGACAGATTGAATATGCTCGATTTCATCATCTAAAGTCAAATCTACCAATCATAAATCCTTAGGTTTTGACTCTTTTGTTGAAAAACCTAATTATCAGGAAGAGAAAGCATCACTTGAGCACAAACTGATGATAAACAAACCTCTAAACTGAAGAAGGGATAAGATGTAGATGTTTGCATAATGAAATCAAAATACTTCATGTCTTACTTTTCGCTAATTCCACATGGAGTTTATGTAGATCAGTGCAAAAAAAAATTAAAAATTAAAAATGCATTGATGCTTCAGTGTTATCTTCAGAATATTACTGCGTGCGCAAATGTCAACACTTTATATGTAAATCCAAACTCCAGCTTCGCTCACCTCTAACTCAAATGTCTGGGCTTCGTTTCCCGATGATGAAGACACAAACAGCAAAAGAGAAAACATGTCTGTCATTTTGAGAGTTTGTTTTCCAGGTTTTATTTACAAATAATATTAAATAGTAAATGAATGTAGATGTTAAGGACAAGAGTGAAATTTGTCACTACAGCCAAAAACACCAATTTGTTACTGACAATTAGAAACTGATTTAAGTTGCAGCATCCTAACAGCATGAGAGCATCTCATTTGATTTTACTGTTTTGAGAAAGTAACATAATTATTTATTTATTTATTGTAGTTTAAATTCTGAGTCTGATAGAAAGCAAACATGGTGGACAACAACAACAAAAAAAATAGATAAATGCATCTGCTCTTAAACTGTTCAGATCTGGTGTTAATGATTATAATTGTTTTATATTCAGTTTTACTTTCATTAGTTGTTTGCTGAGATAATTAGTTACATTTTAATCAGAATAAAAGTAACATGTTCACACAAAAAAAACAATTTACAAAAACATAATATTGCTTTAAGATGATCAGATGAAATTTTACGGAGTTTAAACAAATTTATTTCAACTTATTTTGTACTTCTTTTTTTGGGAAACAAGGCAGCAGAGTGACAGGAGTCTGAAATCAACTCTGCTCAATATTAGTTTCCAACTGCAGCTGCAGATCCATTTAGAACCGACTGATCAACACGAATAAACCGATTCATACTTCAGGATTTTTCAGAGGTCAAAATGGTTTTGAACCACGCAGAGTGTTGCAATTACATCTCTTAATGAGCAGGAAGCAGTGTTCCTGAAACTTTGAAGATGTTTCTGCTCTTTTACTTGAACTGAGTGCAGCGTCATTAGGCAGCACTCTTTTGAGGAGTGAATGCACAGATATACAGAGAAATTTTATGGCAATTTTGTTTTAGCTTTTTTTTTTTTTTTTTGCAGGAAGTGTCGCAGCATTTGCCCAAAAAGCCACGAGCTAGACGACTGTTGTGTGTGCATGCGTTCAGACCGTTACCACAGAAACTGCTTGTCTTTATTGACAACATATACGCCTGTCCTCTCAGATGGACACATTCTGACTTTGCCGTCTGTCGTTTGTTTATGTGGACAATATTGGCAGCTGGCATGTTTAAAAGGAACGCAAATTTTCTCACAGAGGAACACCAACCTTATAGAACTTTAAAGTTTTAAAATATATATTTCTAATGAGCATTTCTTTTAAAATCAAAATCTCAAACATTTTGCTTACTGAAACTAAAGCAGGGAAACATTGAAGCAGCTTTATTGGGAACTGGTCAATACTGGAATACAGTTTATGTGAGCAGAGAGAACAGGAGAGAATTACAAAAATAAAAGAAAGACGGCACAAGCCAAATGACACACAATGACATAGTTGAATCAAAACTTTTGCATACACTGTATAAAACAACGTTTCCCCCCTCCCTCACTGTCAGAAATGATCCTTTTGCTAAATTCCAGAATGAAATCACAAGTTTTACGTGCACTAAGATTACTACGACTTAAGGATTCGAGAAAGCCCAAATTATGATGATGTCATGACTTTGTAAGTTGCTGATTCCATCTTTGGGCATCACATTCATCTGTTCAAACTACTACATGCAAGAACATATAGGAATGTCCAGACAGCACAATGTTCAGGAACAAAATGGGTTTTTCGTCTCGGAGTTGAAAATGTTTTGATAAACCACTGAACAAAAGCTCAACGTCTGCTGAAAATGCAGGTAAGAGCACCAACATTGGCTGAAAAACCGCACAGAGAGGAAGAACAACATTAAAAGCCATATTAGTTGCTATTCGCACTCAGAGACAAAGTCCTTAACTTCTGGAGACATGTTGTGTGATTTAAAATCAAGGTTTAACTCGAGTCTCGTAGAAGAAATTTGTGGCAGAACTGAAAAGGGGTTCGTGAACGAGATGACCTACAAACCCGACTCACACCAGTTCTGAGAAGCTTGTTAAAAGAAGGTTGACCCAAGTCATAAGAACTAAAAGGCAATTCGATCAAATGCTAAAAAGTTCAACAAAAGCCCAGCCTGGTAAAGATCAGACCGTTTGCTTCCTGTAGAGGTTCTGGATCCTCGACTGCTGAGAAAATTAACAAAAGCCTCCCAAAGAGCTGCCTGTCATTATTCTGGCTTCTAGTGAGTAGAAATTAATTTTTATAATCCTTACAAATCTAAAACTGAAATTTTTATACAGTGTATGGGGGGGAAAAGTAACTACATATATCATTGTATGTCATTTGAATCTGAAGCATTCATTTCATGTTTTAAATTTAGTTCAAAAGGTTTAAGTGATGAATTACGAACATGAACGGTTCAGTTTTAACTCGCAGGGAACTGAACCCAGAACTGGTCTTGTTAAGAATGAACTTCAAAACCATAATTTAACACCATGTGTGACAGGCTGTTTGGAGAAAAAAAAAAAAAAAGAGAAGAACTGAAGCTGCAGTGAAATTTATATTCCCATGAGAAGCTCTGAAGCAACAAAAATATTATCGACTTCAAAATTCAATCAAGTTGGAGCATAAAAAATGATATCTAGCCTGTCGGGCGATGACATCTAGACGTCAAATCGAGTAAAATATCTGGTACTTTTTAATATTTTATTATTTGGACAACATTCAAAGACAGTTTTAGGATCACTTAAGATTACTCTCCCCGGTTATGTTCCTCACTTCGTCTCTTCGTTTTACGCCGCCGCAGAAGAGGAGACGGAGATTCGTGGCAGATTCTGGCTTGCTATTAACGCAGCAGACCTGTGATTTGACTCCTCCTTTTCAGGTGATGGGAGAGAATCGGAGTGGATAAAGTGAAAGACTCTCGGTACAGATCGGAGCCCATGAGACAGCAGACATTATCGTGAACTGGCTCCCCGCGACACACAGACGCAATGTTGTTGTTTTTTTTTTTTGTTCTTTTTTTTTTTTTTCCTGAACAAGCACGCATGCTGAGCAGACTGAATAAATAAAAACATACAGACACACACAGTGAAGGAACCTGCTTGTTGCATAAGATTAAAAAATAGACTTTCTGTTCCAGTGCAAATGTCACCGTCTTCCGAGCAGTTTATTCTTGCCTCTCCAGAGACAGAAATATCGCCCCCGTCTGCGGAGGAGAGGTTAGTGCAATCTGAACCAGGCAGGCTGGACGGATAAAAGTATCACACTCCTCAGACTGTAAGGAGGAACAACGAATGCGTGTAGCCCGCCTGCTGCGAGGTTTGTGTTTGTGCATGGGTGCGACCTACTAAGTATCCGGGGCGAAAGAGTTAATTTGGTGGGATTTTCTTCTTGAAATTTTGACAAGAAGAAGAAGAAAAAAAAACAAAAAAAAAAACAGCTCATCCTCAAAAGTCGATGCATTTCTTTTTAGATCCCACAACACGAAAACAGGTCATCTTCAAACGGCACACAGAAGAGCTATGAGTGGAGATCATTCAGCATGCCGGGCAGCGGCAGGTTCCAGACTCCTGAGGTGAACTTGATCTTCGCTGCAGTGTGTGTGTGCTACCTGCGAAAGGGCTGCGTTTGCTTGCCGGCATCCTTTTTTTGTTTGTTTGTTTCTTTTGGATGAGCTTTAGGTTGGATCTTTGCAGGTTGGAGCTGTGTTCAAATCTGGCAGGAAGGGGAGGCGGGGGGGGATTACTTGCAGATCGCTTCTAGAGCATCCAGGGTGCGTTTGATGTCACGGATCTGAGCCGCCAGCGTGTGGATGGGCTGCATGGAGCGATCCAGCTCCTCGCAACGAGCCATTAGTGTGTACATGCCCTGGAGGAACAAACAGAGACATAAAGAAATGAACAACGCTGTGTCTAAAAGTACAGAGCTGGGATGCAATTTGTATCCCTTCGGCTTCGTATTCTGTCACATTGTCATCACAAACTTTACATCACATTTTTCAAAAAATTCCATAGTTTTCCAAGTTCTTCACTTTCACCTTAAAATATAAAATACAAAAAATAATAATACAAAAGAGAGAGAGGGAGGGAGAGCACAAAAGAGGAGGTAACACAGGACATGAGACAAGGAAGAAAGGGAAGACAGTAGGAAGAGAAGGAAGGACAAACGTAACACATTCAGATAACAGGATATAGAATAAAGCAAAATGAGAATAAAATACAAGTTTGTGATTACAATGTAGCAAATTGGAACAAGTTACAATTGAGAAAATGCAAAACACTTTAAACGTCTGAAGCTTAGAGGATACTAAGATCAGGGGCACCTACAGTTCATTAAGGAATCAGTTTCAATTTAAGCAGATTTTGTTACAATTAATCCACTCAAAATGAAATGATAATCCACCAAGAATCCACTAATGCTTTCTAAATCAGTTCCACACATTTATAAAGACGAGTCACACTCCACGTTTCACCTTTATGCTCATGTCTACAGACTCTCCCAGGCTGTCCACAGAGTCTCTGTAGGTCTGGATGTAGCCAACGCTCAGAGCCGTCATCTGTAGAAACAAAGAGTCGGACGGGCAGAAAGTGAGAAAACAATACGGCGCAAAGAGATTCTGTGTAGCAGGAGGAGAAGAAAGCTAAATGGACATGAGCACCGTCTCTATAAATGATCCGGTAGCAAGCGTGATTCAGTGCAACACACAAACTATAACGGCAGCAAGTGAACTTGGCCGTTGGAGCGTAGCGCCAGCTCACATTCTGGATGGTCCCGTTGAGGCTCTTCATCATCATCTCCACGCTGTGGGCCACCTCCTGGGTGTGTCTCTGGAGGTCCAACAGAACTGTGGGGTCAATCGGCGGGATGTCCGCTGGTCTCCGTGACAACCCTCGGCTTCGGTAGATTGGACCCGAGCAGTCAGCTGCAGGTAAAACATCACGAAATTAGGCAATTATACGCAACCAAAGGGCTACACATATTCTCATGGTTGAATGAGTAAAGGTTTAAAATCAACGTAATAAAACTCAAACTGATAGCGCCGGCACACCGACGACATAAGGATTATATTTGTAGAAGAACATCCGTGTCAAAACACGTCAGAATACAGGAGTCATCGGAGGTCAGCGGATGTAAAACAAATAAATAAATAAAAGGTGATGGCTTCTTTCATTCTGGCAGCAGCAGGACTTTAATAGTAAATCCTTCTGGTCTAAACAAAGTGAGTCATCCATCTTAATTGAATCAGCAGGTGGAGGGAATGAGCTGCCACACAGGGCATATTGACTGTGTCGCTGCGCCTAAATTAAATGGCTGCTTTAGCCGTCACTCTCATCCGGGAGGAGTCTGAGAGCAAGGAGCGGCGCCTCAGCGTGTTCCTCCGTGAAATTTAAACATGTCAGGCTTCTGCTAATGGACCGTCTACATTAGGCCAGGCTGAAAAACTTCAAAGGACTGATTTATTCCCGGGATTAGATTTACACATGTCGCCTCACAGCTCTTCGGCAGGCCAAACGCCGACAGTCATCCACCGATGTCATCCATCACAACGCCTGGCAAAAGTGTTCACACCTGGTGACGTTTTCCAAATTTGAATTAAACTTATTTATGAGATCATGTGCGACAGACAGACACACATGCTTAGATAATTGCAAAATAGTTTCTACATGTCATCTTACGGTATTTTTTTGTTTTTTTTTATCTACATGGGACTGCAACTAACAATTATTTTGGTTATCAATTAATCAATTTTGGCGATTAATCAAATAAAAAAGTTGGCACATTCTGCCAGATTCTGATCGTTTGTAGCAAATGATGCATCTTGAGAAAAATAAAAAATCCTTCAAACATCAACATATTACAAAAGCTCAGTTGCAAAATAGCAAAAAGCCGATTTGTTGACTAGTTTTTTGATTGATCAATTAATAATTGGATAACAAAAAGTTCCTTAATAGCAGTTTTTTTTTCCCCACAGATTTTAAACCAAGTGAAGCTTAAACGATGCCACTTGAGTTTTGGGTAGTGCATATTTACAAAGTTTTTTTTTTTTCCATCTTAAATACAAAATGTGTATATTTTCTGTAAATATACACATTTTGTGTATCTGTGTTGTTCTTCCAGAAAACTGCCTTTTTGAGTCGATTACTAAATTAGTTAATTATTTCAATAATTGATTCACCACGATTACTCTTATCAATCAATATAAATCAAATAATTCCCACAGCATGATGCTGCACTGATGCAACACAAAATACTGCGCAGCTGTAAAAGGAAAGTGGAAGTGAGCTGTGCAGCTGTCTTTAGCCCCCTTTACCCCGACTCCCTAAAATGCTGCCTTATCAACTTCCTTTTGAAGTCATACAGTGAGTAAATAGAGTCCACCTGTGTGGAATTTAATCTCAGGATGAATATAGCTTCATATGTTTCTTAGAACCTTGTTAACATAGGTTCAATCTGGACACGTCTCAGGGCGTCGTCTTTAAAATGATTTAGTGAAATTCCGTTTTTTTAGCTCTTAAATTATGTTAATAAAACAAGAGAAATGGAGTTTTTAGAATTTCACGCACAATCACTGCAGTCCAGGCTGGGCTTGGAGCTCATTTTGATCTTCTGCTCCAGGTTCTTTGTGATGAAGTTGGTGAGGTCTCCTTCATGGCTGACCGTCCCCTCCAGCTCCAGAGCCGAGGAGATGGTGGCCCTTCGGCCCTCTGACTGCCCGCTTCTGCCACCTCCTCTGGCTCCTGGACCACCTTCGGGGTAAAAAAAAAAAGCACAAAAAAAAAAAGTATGAAAAATGACAGGAAGAACCAGACACTACATGTAATCCAAACTGTGACAGAAACGTACCTCCGCAGGCTTGGCTGATTTCATCCAGGCTCTTGCTGTCCTGCATCCCCCGGTTGTTCCGAACCCAAACCTGGGCCATGACGTGGGGAGGGCATGGAGTGTCGTCTGAGGTGAGAAGAGCAGGTTGAGGAGTAGAAGAGGAGGAGGTGGTACTGGGACCGGGGGCTGAAGAGGAGTAGTGTTGCGAGGGCTGCAGAAACAGGTAGGAACGGGTAGGAACTGATAAATGGTGATAATTTACCAAAAGATTATAAAAACTGGATTCTGAGACCAATCTGTAAATCTCAACTCCTATTGGCTCAGCTACTTTGCTTTTGTCCTTAATCCTACTAACCACTTACCTCCTTCTTTGCTCTTCCTCCAGTGTTCCTCCACCTGTTCTCGTTCTTCTCGTCCGTCTCCATATCCTGTTTCTCTTTCTCTCCGTCCTCATCTTCCTCTCTTCTGTCGAGCCTTCTCTCTTCACTCTCAGCCTCTTTCGGGTGTCTTTCTGCAATGTCAGGGCCTCCCTGCCGACATACGTCTGTGGGCTCTGCATGCGGTGCTGAATCCCACATGAGAACCAGATCCTCGGCCTTCGATCCCTCAGGAATGTCTGTGTCTTTGAATTCGGAGTTTCCCGTTTCTGCGTCATCATGAAAAGAGAGGTCTACCACCTGGGAACCGTGTAATGATAAGCTAGATGTTCTCTCGTGAAGATCTGTCTCAGTGTCTAAGTTGTTTTCTGCAGCGTTCAGTCTGTTTGCTGTGTCAACGTGGTTCTCTGTTCTCCCGTCCATCGATTCCGCTCTGTCATCCGGTAACCTGCTCCCGCCGTGTTTTACCGAGACCGGCGCATGAGGGCCGTTCTCCAGGGAGACGGGCGTCGCCACCCCATTAGCTGTTTCTGGCACTTCTGTGCCAATAACAGGGGAGAGACTCATCCCTCCCTCTGCTGGTGAAAACAAGAAAAAAGGTGTTAAAATCCTACATAAGGGAAGACTCTGCTTTTATAAAAGCAATCAAGGGGATTTCAATGCTCTAATGTTACTCTATCAACTGCATAAACAGCTGTTCACTTAACAAAACACACCAATTGCCTTGAATAAAAATGAATGCTTACTTGCATTTTTCATAATTGCCAAAACAGGACATGAGCTTATAGAAATATAGTCTGATAGTAGAAAGGCAACTTGACTGGAATAAAAAAAATGTAGCAGAAATAAGAATTTTATTCGGAAAATTGGACAGAAGCAAGCAGTAATTATAGTTTTCAATAATAGTACAATATATATCCTCCGTAGAATATTTGATAAGAAAACTTTCGTAGTTGATCTGTGGAAGTCTGAAGTATGTTTCCGTTAACTACATGACAGAACGTTCATTTGGATAAATTCTGAGAAAACAAATTAGGAAAGAACTAAGCTGTGATGGTTCCTTATTTCTTCAGCACAAAAAAATATTCTGAATCAAGTCTCATATCCCAGAACCACGGCAGGCTAAATTGTACCGCAACCAGCACTGCTTCAGAACGAACTTCAGTCTTATAGCAGTTTTACAAATGAGTAACAAGCTTAGCCATGAAGATGGAGTTTGAATATTGTTTGGACGGATCCTTTCTTTTAAAGAGACAATGAAGTGATAAAGTGCTCCTACAGGATGTTCTGAAAACGATGACAAATAGCTTATGTGTTTTATTATTAGGAGCAACATGGGGTTTCCTGTCAACAAAATTAGGTTAAGTGGCTCTTAATCCTGCTATTCTTGTGTACAATCAGCGCTCCATCAAAAATATTTTTGAAAACTCAGATTTGGATCATTTTAAAAATGACAAGTAGTTCCCCCCACGAACATTTCGGTTTCCACAGCTGCGTGCAGGAACCATGTGATCTTGCTCCTTGAAAGGAAGTAAACAAGCAAAGTCAGTAAAAAAAGAAACATCTACCCGTCAGGATTATGACAGAGAGGGTTGTGTAACTGCATTTAAATGCTGCAGGTCACGATCAGATGACCCACTATTTAAGTCATAGTCCCTAAACATGTCCCCGAGTTTCTACACACGTTTTAAATCCAGACGTTAACATTAACCAAAACTGCAGACTCCTGACAGCCTAGCATATTAACACTAGCATATTAACGCTAAAATAACTGGTGCTCATTAAACCAACATGGTGTTATTAATTGTATTTGTTTTACCAAACTACGAAGCTCAAGGACTTGCCACGAAACACAAAGTGAGATAAAAAGGGAACGAGTCTACCGTTGGTCATCGGTGAGGAAGTAGCTGCGCTGCTGTTTTGATGGGGCTAGCATTAGCTGCTAAGGCCTCCGACTCACAAACCTGAGCAAACCTGATATGATTCAACTGACACGGTAACAAAGCTGGATTTATTTCAGCCTAATATTCAGACTCATTTCGTAAATGCATCAATTAGCGACACCACAGGCCCCAATTTATCGAAAGAAACACTCACCAAAGCAGTTTCTATCTTGTAAGATGTAAGCAACAACCGAGTCCTATCAATATATTGTTCCCCACAACTCCCCCAAAGAACCGTTCCGCTTCGCGAAACCTTTCAGGGATCACATAAAATGTAAACTATTACTTTTTAAACATTGTCAAGTAAATGTAAATAATAACTCAGAAAATGAATGATTCACATTTTTAGAGTTATGTTTAACAATAATTAAATTCGTTTGATTTTCTACAAAACCATCCAATAAGTCTGCAATCTGTAATCAAACTTAAATCAAATGCCTACATCAGAAACATAACACATTTTTATGTGTATTTTAACAATGAGCGCCACTAATTTTACAAACATCTGCTTATTTATGTTATTTATTTCCGGGTGAAAAATGTATGCTGTATTTACCACAATTTTCCCAACAGATGGAGACAAACACCAGGGGCCCCTCAGGCTGCTGGCTCTGTTTTGGAGCCACATGAGAAAAAGCACAACTGAGATCTCTAGTGTTCTGTTGCTGGTTCTGTACGTTTGTTCTATGAATGGATGAATAGAAATGTATATTTAAAAATATAAACTCTCAAATTATACCAAGATCATATAGGTAAAAAATGAAATAGTTGTTGTCATATACACTGAATTTGCAGGGCCTGAAAAGGTACTTAGTAGAAGCTTAAAACAACAGAAAATAGATGATTAAACGTGCCTTTTCTTTGTTGGAATTATTGTACAAAATCCACCACAGCTATATTCCTACTTTAGTGAATTCAAAACCAGTTAGTTTATTTTCTTAGTCTCTACAATCCTCTACAATCAGGATTTTGGTGTTTGCTTTTCACAGTTCTTTCCCATCAGAAAAGTAGATAAATATTTGGCAGAAATCAGGTTTTAACCATTTAAGAACCATCAAAAATGTGAAACTGTATCTCCCTTGTAAACACCTAGGGGAAGTTATGCATGCTTTCTTAATGTCTTGTCTACACATCTATGATGCTATATTTTTTTCTCCCAGGATCAAAAATCCTGTCTGCAGTGTTTGCACTCTGATCTGAATCCAGCAGAATACCTGGGACTAACAGGCGCAATCACAAAACTCTGCCTTATCGTCTCGCCACTTGCTTCTGATTCACTTGACTTAATAGTTTTATTACGAACTTTTTGACTTTTAAATAATTTAGGCTTATTTATGCTTAACTGGACACTGACCATCACACTTTCTCATTTTCTTGTATGTTCTAATATCCAAAATTTAAAAAATATGATTAAGAATTTGTTAGAGCTTCCCAAAAAGTTTTATAGTTTATCACTTCATATATTCACTGCACAAACTTCACAACTTTTACATTTTTAAGGGACTTTTCAAGGATTCTGTGGTTTGCTGAATCCTTGAACCTCGGCAATTGTAATTGTTGTCGTCTACTTACTATGTTCCATACAATACAACGACTGATTTCAAACATTTTTTAACTCTCTTTTATCCTTTATCAGATGCAAAAACTAATACAATATATATATTTTTTCTTTTAAGCAGGTCTTTTGATTTGTCCAGTGTTCATCCTCTCTTCAACAACCACCAAACAAAATGTCAGAGGTTTTAACAGATCATGCTCCAATCACGTCCACCCGATGTGACACGTCTGTGATTTTCCCCATGTGAAGAGAGAATGAGCGTAGGATACAGGGTCCTAATTTATTCCTCACCAGAAAAAAACATTTTCGTTACATTTTACAGAAAGTTATTTGCTTTTATTGATTGAGTTTTGTTTTGTCTTTTCACAGTAGCAAGAACATTTGTCCAAATATGTTAGACAAACATGCTGTTGTGAGCTGTCCTAATACCTTCATACGACTGCAACCCACTCACATTTAAACAGGCACCGTATGTACAAAGAATGTGTCTTGGTGAAATGTGTATGTTTGAGTCTGTCTCACAACACCCAGTATTTTTGCTTTCGCACCGTCATTTTGAGAATGAGTCTATAACTTATTTCAAATGACAGTGAAATAACTTGCCAGGAGGCCTTGAAATAATGAGAAGATATTGGTTTGGTCTGTGTGCCTCCACAGTGGAAATAAAGCCAGTGTCTTGTGGCTTTACTTTATTTAAAAAAATAAAACTTTGAATGGCAAACCCCTGCAGAAGAGGAGAGAGGACTGAAAAACCCACAGTGCAGCCACATCTAAAGATCTTGTAAAATAACTAATCCACCTCATCCATCCAGGCCAGCTGCGCCCTCAGTGGGGATTCAGCAGTTTTATCCCATTTGCTGCCTCTCCATCTGCAGCACATATCAAAGCTTAAGAAATCTACCTAAAGACACTCAAGTTTAGGAAATAAGCTTTTGTTCCAGAGCACCCCTACAGAGTGCTCCATTACTTAATTCCGCTTCCCCTTTTGGGATTTGACAGTAGAAAAGAAGCAACTTTAACAGATTTTTTTTTCCCCCGTTTCCCACATAAGACGCAGCAGTTAAGACCAGGAGGTATACGAAGCAAATTGAGAGCATGTGGCTTCATACAAGATGTGGTTTTTCATTATAGAAGTTGGAGACTGCAAGTTTTACGTCGGTGGCCAAAATGATAGTATATGACCGTAAATCAGCAAGCCACTAATCCTGGCTGTTAATTCTCTCCGAGCTCAAAGGCGAGGCTTCTCGTGACCTGAACTCGATGTGCTGTTTCAATTAAACAAATGTAGCAAATGGCGCCCTCTCAGCACCTCACAGGATAGTTAAAACTGACGCTGCAAAAGTCGGTCTTCATCGTTCCCTGACTCAACACGAACGCCACTGATCGCACGTCTTGAAAGACGCTCAGGTATTCATGAAAACGTAGCAAAGGAAAGCTGCCCGTGTTGTTTTCCAAACCAAGAATTCAACATTTGATGTTGGTCTTGGGGGGTGGGGAGGGGGGTTGTTTTTGGATTCATGTTTAAAAGGCTGTTGTGGTTTGTGTTCAGAGAAACGTCAAAAAAAAAAACATCCAGTGGTTTTACAGAGGAAGGGGGATAATTAAAAGTTTGCGGAAAGGCGATTGGTTTCCAAAGGCCTTGATATAATCGCCAATGGAGCTATGGTTGAAGAGACCTTACTGTAGAAACCATTTTGGGCAGCAAGCAATAAAATTCAGTTTTAAACATTTGAGCAGATTTTGTTCAGCCTGAGAACTTCACTGCCAGGGATTCTGTGGTGACGTGAACAATCTCTTATTAGGCCTAAAGGGAACTTTTATTGGCTAAATGGTGTGAAAAACTCTCTGCGGTTGTCAGGGCACAAGGAAAAATAATAATAAAAAAGGCAACTTGAAGCTAATGCCAAAACTTTTCTATAGCGCTGTGACTTCCTTTGGCGTGTTTCCCAGCCACTTACTTTGTTTTTATTGAGTTCTTCTTTACAGAGTCCTCTCAAATTGCCAGAAAATGTAAAGTCGCTTTAAGCTACCAGTGGGTTTACTGCTTGGCTGATTCTGGTGCCAAGTATCTCATGAGGACCGTTTAGATTTTTTTAGTTTCTGCTTTGAGACAAATTCTAAGCACACATAGTGGTTTTCAACTCATTGCAAAAGTCTTGAGTCATTCTTTCGTTTAATTACATTTTGCTTCCAAGTTTGTGGCTTCTTTTTCTCACATTTGAAGCCCAGTATGTGCTACTTTTTTATTTCTCTTATTTTGATACATTCATAAGGCTTTTATTTCAAAATGGACTGAACTTATATGGCATTTTTCCAATCATTTGGACCACTCAAAACGCTCTACACTGAAGTCAGATTAACCCATTCACACTCACAAATCAACACTCAGATCTTCGCCAGGGGCACGTTGACATGTCAATAGGAGGAAGGTGGAATTGAACCGACAACCTTCCGCTCACAAGACGACTACTCTGATTTTACAGGGTACCATTGTGTCAGATCTGTGGTATGGATGTCATAGCATTAAGCTAATATTATTTTGTGCTTCTGTGCAGAAGTGTGCTAAAATTCTTAAAAGTGGCAAATCCGATAAAATAATAAATCTCTAAAACTTTAGCTTTACTAGTAAAAAAAACAGGAAACCACTCTTAAATCACAGATAACTTTGATGCCATGACAACAAAAAGGGACTAACTTCAGGACAATAAGTTCTTTTACCTATTAGGAGTTGTGCTAACTTTCATTTAAAGTGTCACTGTTGCAGGTTTTTTTTTTTATGTGTTCACTAAATGTCAAAACTGTCAGATGAAATATTTTGGCAACAACAAGAACAAAGCAGAACGGAAAATCAGTTTCATCAGTTAACTAATGAAAAGATGATGCAGTGGCTTGTCCTTAATGTCATAAACATAAAAGAATAACTGAACTGAGGTTGACCCAGTTCTTGCCAATAGAACCCAGAAGAAGAACGCTCTGGATATCTGGAAAGAACGGAACATATTATCTGCACACATGATTGCTCAGCAATCCATTTGTTAAACACTGCGTGATGAAATACTGACGTGGTCAGTCCAGTGGTTTGGAAAGATAGGGGTTTGGTGTTGAGCGGTATGTTACAGTTTTGGAATAAACACAGTGATGTACAGAAAGATTGCAGAATAGCATGACTGGAAAGGAATGAGTCCCGCAGTGGTGTGTCCAAGCAGAACTTTGAGTTTGGAAATGTGTGCCAAACATGCTGGTTGGGGGGGGGGACTGCAAAGTGAGCTGAATTATTTCACCACTGGTTCAGCGAAATGATCGTTCTTTATTAACTGATTCCACCAAATATGAGTTTGATGGAGAAGAAAGAGGACAAATGGCAGAGTTTGCCAGTCAAATGGGTTTTGTGGTGGTTTAATAGTGTTGAATGTTATGTCCACTCCATCAAATTTGAAGTTCGGACATAGTTTTGAAGGAAAAGTAAGCCACAAAACACAAACATCCTCCTAAAAGCAAATCTTTATACAATGTCTTCCAAAAGTTTTTATAAACTTATTTTATTTTTTATTTTTACATGTAGTCGCATTACAACCACAAACTTCAATTTATTTTATTAGGGATCGTATGTGAAAGACAAACACAAAGTGGTGAACGGCTGGGAAAACGAAACATGATCAATTTTCACAAAGAAATCCTGAAAACTGTTGCGTGCATTTACATTTCATTTACTTTATTGGACTACTTTAACTCAAAAACAGTTGTGAGTCAAATGAGATAGAGAGCATCAGTAAAAAAATAAAGAAAAAAAAATATATATATAACTTGTATTATGCTTTAATGTGTTGGGTTGATGTGCAATGTAAGTTTTTCCTCCACATGCAGCATATCGCAACTTCAGTTTTCTGATCAGGGCATCTTCTTCCACATGTTTCTCCAGTAACAAACTACAAACTGGACTTCTAGTGGCTTTCTTCTTGCCACTATTCCACAAAGACCAGGAAGAGAGGAGCGCACAGCTAATAGTTGTCTTGTCAACAGATTCTCCTACCTAAGCTGTGAATTTCTGCAGCTGCTCCAGAGTTCATAGGCCTCCTGGGCCTCTGGGCTCCTCTGATTAATGCTCTCCTTGTCCAGCCTGTCACTTCAGATCAGGGGAGTTTAAAGTTCAGCCTGGGGGTCATTTTCAACCCTCGGCGCCAAGGGTCCCAGTTCCAGTTCAAGAGTGGCACAAAATTGCCAACACAAGCGATGGATGAAAAAGGTGTTAGATTTTTATTTTTTATTTTTTTTACTGACAAATCTAATTTTTCCTGAAAATGGAAAATGTTAGCTATACATTTTATCAATGACATTGTTTTCCTTTCATTCTAATTTCACAGTCATCAGTAAAAGAAAGAAAAAAAGTACAGTGACTTTAACTCAATAGCAAACTTTCTCGTTTGTGAATCTACAGATGTTTTTAAAGTGAAACAAAATTGGTGAAGGTTTACTTTTTATGTGTCAAATCTATATTCCTTTACAGATCTATTTTATTCAAAGGTCTGATTAATTTATTTGTTTTGCATTTTTAATTTTAAAATATCTCATTTTGTTGCCTCTGAATACTTTAAACTTGGTGTTTTTGGCCCATATGAAAAAAAAAAAACATTTGGACAACATGGGTTTAGATGGATGGTTCATGTCTTAGGTTTGTAGTTGAACTGTAATCCTTACAGTTTAGGATGATGGCTTTGGGATATAATTTTCTGACCTAAACCTATTTTTATTTCTCCACACCTTTTCCATGATCTGTGCCTTGAACTTCATGATGCTGTTTGTTTACCGATTTTCTCCAACAAATCTCTGAGGCCTCCATAGAGCAGCTGGATTTATACTGAGACTAAATTACATCCAAGTTGACTCTGTGTACTAACAGAGTGACTTATGAGGACAACTGGGGCTGAAAACCAATGTAGCCCACCTTTTTATATTTGTTTGTAAAAATGTTGGAAAGTAGTGGAAATAAGTTCCTTCCACTTTACTGTTTACTGTGCTGCCATGTGTTGCTTGGTTGCATAAAGTCACCAAAATACATCATAGGCTGTAATTGCAACCAGACAAAATGTGTAAAATTCCAACACATACTTTTCCAAGGCATTGTTGTAAAAAGAAAAAAAAATCAAAGTCTCTAAATATAAAATGAGACAGGTCTGTTCCAGCTGCAGAGAAGCAGCTCTGGAAAATTACATGAGACGGGTACTGGCACGGAGATGTAAATAGACCATGACAGAGTGAAACACATCAGGTCCTTGTGATGACTGAGGAGCCGCCCTGCAGCATGTCTTCAAGAGAAACATTGAATGTCAGACAAAAACTCCTACCAGCCCAAACAGGCGAAGGTCATGCACAAACCTGTTCATAGTTTTGGATCTGATGCTCCTTCAGAAAGGCTGGCCAGTGATTCTGGATGGCATCAGACTTCAACAGCAGGGACTAAGTACACAGCCCTGGTGGACACCTGTGTTGAGGTGTGGGGTGGATTAGGTGTCATGTCCGATCCGTACTACCTGATGTCCACATTTCAAGGAGTTGGGACTAAGTTGAAACATTGAGATGCAGAACGGAAGAGGAAGAATTGATGTACAGACCCATTCAATAAATATGATGGAAAATCATTTCAGGAACCTTCTCACTAAGTGAAACACACTATATAAATTGACGGATGTTTGAGTTAATTTTAATTATGATGATTTTCCACTTAGTTAATGAAAACAGGACTTCTAAAATTAAAATGTTACACCAATAAAAACATTTGTAGAAACAGAAATGTGGGTTCAATGAAAAGCTTAACTTGACAAATGAGGCTCATGTAATTTTTTTCATATGACAATAAAAATTGAACTATTTTCAATGAACAAAGTTCACATATTTTTCTGACCAAAGTACGATAGTACAGGCTTTGAGACAAAAGCTATTTGATCATCTGCAGTTGTGTTTGTAATTTAAGCACAATGTAGGAAGCAGATACACAAGATGAAGATACAGAAGATGTTTCCAGGCCTTGAACTATGTCCTCAACACACAATAGCGATCTTGCTTTTTCACTTTTGAGTTTATTTTAACAGTTTACCACTTCCAATAACAAAGCGTGAAGTTTGTTGATTTAATTTGAAGCAGAGCGTTAGATTCACATTCCTAAGCACACAGTTTTGTGTCTGCGTCTCCACGACTTGCCCTCCTTTCCTCTTCCAAACATGTGCTTGTGAATAACTCGCCGCTGCTGGGTTCTTTAATGTGGGTGCAGCTGAGAAGGTTCAAACCAGGAAGCCAAAAGCCAAGCCCACATTAGGTATCTGCACTCTCTCTGCCCTGGTTCATTTTTTTTTCTAAAGCAACAGAAGTATCTCCCATTTGTTGCTAAGTTCCCAATTTGGCAAATTTACTGGCTTAGTCTGTGAACTGAGCTGCTTTCACTCAGAACCCACAAATGTCAAACAGACGCTAAAGCCCACACAGAGATGCTCTGTGCAGAATTGCAAGCTTGAAGAGGAAAAATGTGGAGGACTCCTGTTTGATTTATACAGGGATATAATACAGGTCCAGCTCCATGCTTGGTATATTCACGAGGAATGATACTGAACATGTACACAGAGCTGTTGTTATTAATGACTTCACCATCTACAATGCCTCTCATAAATACCCCTTCAACTTTTCCACACAGTGTAATGTTGCAACCACAAGTCTTAATGCATTTAATCGCGGAGGAAGCTTTGGTTCTCTTATTTAGCACAATTCAATTTATAATCCAAAGACGGAAAGAGCAGTCGATCTAACATGTATAGTTAATATTTGAGGATCTGCAGAGATCCGCAGGGTCTATGTTGACAGGAGAATTATTGGTTACAGTAAGAGAAACAACTTCATGGTTCAGACCAAAACACATGCACATGTTAAACAGACCTAGTCAAAGTCTTGTTTTAAACCTGATTGAGAATCTGTCACAATCACAGTCCAATCTTACAGAGCTTGAGAAATTTGCATGTATAAAATGTGCAAAGTTGCAACTGTGGCAAAAAAAGAAGAAATGGTTCTAAAAGGTTGAAAACCATGTAATATTTTCAACACCATTTCAACACCAACGCCATTTAAAAAGAAAATCACATTATTTCATCACTGGTGACTGAATATGAAAACTATGCCATTTGCAACATCTGATTACGACAAGAAAAATAAACTGAGCATATTGTAGTACTATGATACTTATTCATGTATTAAGCTATTTGTGGAATTGTTACATTTTCAAATAATTTTTTACTTTCTCAATATATTGTTACATTGTCAACTCAAAACCTATATTACTGGCAAGGTACCTCAGTATTACATTACTGATTCCACAGACCTTCAATGTAACAATTTATTTTTATTGATGCTTCGGACAGAAAATTTAAATTTCCAGCGCAGTTTGTCATAAGTAGTACCGGTCTGAGCTTTTAGTTTAAGTCAGTGATATGTATATAGTAAAGACACAGACAAAGGCAATGTTTTAAATACTTCTTTAGTTCTTGCTGCCTCAACTTGAAACAGATCAACTTTTAAATACCAAGAGAATGGGAAGGTTTCCCTAAGAAGTTATCAAAATAATACAAATAAAGACGCAGTTGGAAGGCGTTTAAACAGGGTAACAACAAATGGTAACAACTGGACATCAGATATACATATGAAAGCAAGCAGACAAAGATGCTCACGTTAAAAACAAAAAAAAAAACAGTGGAGGCTTTATGGCTTGGTGATGAGCTTTTACTAACCAAGATGCTTTACTCAAAGTCAAGACTAATAAATACAAGAAAGAGTCAAATCAAACAGATGATGGAAGCAGCTCTGTTTAACATGTAGCACATAATAAGTCGCATTTCACTGTTTTGAGAAGTCACTGTCATCCGACGAGCCAAAGTCCAGCAGAAAACATTCCCGTCGAGCCTCCAGCTTTCAGGTAGCACAACTGAAACGTCTTCATCACGTACTGAGCCTTTTTCATCACTGGTAGCAAGACGACATTATAGGCTGGAGCTGCAGAACCAGCTGTCACACAAAGTCACCTGCAGTCTGAAGGTTGAGAAACATGCATGTTATGTACAGAGTCCTCTGCCTCTTAGGGCCTCATCAGCTTGTGTTTTTCTTTTTTTCATTTCTTTTTTTTTTATTTGATCAAACACAAGTGGAAAATCTTTTGAAAGCATTATTTTACAAAGTTCAACATACTGAGAAGAAACACAGTTCAAATTACAGAACAGTTAAATGTCATCTTTAAATGATAAAGAGTTCATCCGATTTGAACAGCAAACGATAAACCAAGCAATGAACGTTCCAATTATTACCCTTGTTGAAGCCTTTTAAACCACATCTGCATGGAAAACCCTTTATTTTTTATTACTTTTTTGAATTTCAACAGATTCTCCAGATCAATGCAAATACTCCAAGCTAAAAGTAGAATCGTACTCGTCTTGTTTTGTTCACTCTGTCCCCCACATGGCACAAAATTAGCAGCAGGACTGCATCTGAACCTGGGTTAATGTTACAGCGCCGAGCACTGCGGCAAACACAATGGAAACCTCTTTTTGCAGTGGTTGGTGCAGCTGCAGCACGCCGCTCTGACGTCCTGGGAAAGTCGACCATCAAAGGGATCGTTGCACTCTTCTCTGCTTTTCATCTCGGTGGTCACAGTATGTAATCTTAAGGTGGAACCGCTTCTTTCTCAACAAACTAACAAACGTCTCACTGCTGATGAATAGTTTGTGAATCTACTGTGGTTGATTGTTGTGTCTACCTGTGTTTTTTCTATAGAACAGCTGTCTTATTTATTCCCAATTAAAAGGTAGTCTAATTTGTTTCTGGACATTATTACCGTGTTACGTTTCTGTCCGGATAGTTTCGAATGTCTTAATTAGCAATCGCTGCTGATTAGGGTCGGTTCGCTTTCAAAGAATACCAAAATGTTCAAAAGCTACAATTCAAAAACCACAAAAAGGGCAGAGCATGTTCATGAGATGCCAGGGGAAGTGCAGTAGATGCCCCTCCCCCACATGTTGCTGCATGTTGCTGGTCAGAGTTGACTGTTTGGACATATTTCAGGCCATGGTGTGTAAAACTAAAGACCCATTGCTCCTATTAAGGTAGCACTGCTTTAGAAGTTCACACACAGAATACTACTGCTAAATTTAACATGTTTATTCCACATTTCTGTTTAAATCTGTGCAACAAAATACTTGATAAATGTTATTACATTATTATGACTGTAATAATTATTGCTTAATATTATTGTAGCAGCAGCAAGAATAGTTGTGGCTTTTCTGTTGTAATTCGATCGTGACAATTTTTTTTTAAACGTTTTTGGCCCAATTATTAGCCTACTGTTGATTATTCCTCCATCTGATGCCTTGGTAACAACATCCAAGTACTTTTCAGCACAGTCTGCATGAGTTTTCCCTTGTTTTGGTTTGACCCGTTCCATTGCTGCAAGACAAGTTGCTGTATTCCTAATGATCCCCAATTCTCAATCATCACAGGAGGGGGAACTGTTCAAATCTGGGAACAAAACATTTTAAGAAAATTCTTCCTCCAACCCAAATTTCTTTCCACTCTCCTACTAGTTTTGCTCTTCTAAAAGCTGACAGACAACAGGTAGCTTATTTTTGCCTGTTAATAACTGGATAACATACAGAGCTCAAAGGTTTTCCTTTAAGTACAACATCCTTTCAGTAGGGCAACATGCTTTTAAAATTTTAGCTTATGGAAAAACGCTTCCTCAATCTGAATAATATCCACTTAAATGTCCTCATTGCAGCACAGAGTGACCTGGCTGCGCTGCTCGTCCTTCATTCGGCATGCTAAGCAACCTAAGCTAATCTACTTTTGCGCGTTTATTCACAAAGTCCTTTGTCGGAGCGAAGCGGTCCTCCGCTGTCCAAGCCGTCCTGTACAAAGTTCAGATGATTATGTGTAGTTTGATTATTTGCCACTAAGATGAGAGGATGCCGTTTTCATTTTAGATAAGTGCATGCGCATGACGTAGTCTCTGTACATACAGTATGAGTGGGTCCTAAAGTATAAGTTAAGTGTGTGCATGTGTGGGTTACACAAAGTGTGTGTGTGTGTCTCAGTCAGTGACGCTGTACGCTCAGGCGCTCCTCGGTGCCCTCTGTTGAGGCTTGCTCCTGCTCTTCCGTCCCACGGCGCGTCCTCCCCCTCCTCCCCCTCCTCCTCCCCTTCTTCCACCATGCTTGTGCTTCTCAGCCCTCTCTTTCTCCTTATGTGGCGGAACCATGAAGTCCCCGCGATGGCGCTGGCTGCGCGGCGGACGGTAACCCAGGGCCTTGCAATGCTCACCCAGGTTTCCGGGGTGAATCAGGGCCATCACGTCCTCGTACCAGGGCTGGGTTCCTGTGCTCTGATAGGACGAGCCGGCCAAGGAGGAGAGGACGCGATTGGCAGAGGGGCTCCAGACGGCAAGGCGGACGGTGACTGCGGTCCAGTGATAGCCGTGCTCCTCCACCTGGCAGTGGTAGATGCCGCCGTGAGAGAGCTCGGCTCGCCGAATCAGGACGCCGCGCTCTATCACCACCAACTGCTCACCTGTCATTACCTGGACGGATGTTGGCTCCATTAACATAATTCAGTTCAATTAAATTTTATTCTATTGTATCAACTCAGTTCAATTGGTTTTAATTAATTGTAATTTAAGCAAATTAATTCAATTAATATCATTTTAATTTCATTTCTATTCAACCTCAGCTTCATTTCATTCAATTTTTTTCAGCTGACTTAATTTCATTTTGATTCAATTGTATTTTTTTTCACAATTTAATTCAATTCAAATCGATGGTCTAATAAGCTTATTTATACAGCTTCATCTCCCAACAAAATGACAAGTCAATTATTGATCTCAATGTTTCATTTTGAAAGTAATGTGAACATCAGATGCTTTAACGTGTCAGACTTGACGGTGTTCGGGTAAAATGTGTCTACCTGGTTCAGTTCGGCGCTGTTCTCTCCAGCTTGTTTGTACCAGGTAACGGCAGCATGTCTGGACCGAGGCAGACACTCCAGGTAGGTGCTGTTACCCTCGGCAACCATCATGACCCTCTGCTCCGCCTCCACCTGCAGCCCAGCTGAATTAAACCAACAAAACACAGCAACTCATTAAACATGCCTCTGTTGCTGGTAAAGCTTCAGCTTTGGTCCGTTTCTGTGTTTATTTTCTCCCTTGAAGTAATTTGTTTACAAAGGATAGATTTATTTTTGTAAAGATGTGTAAAAAGCTTTAGTAGATATATTAATCCTTTACTGCAAAAACATAATCTCACACTGAGGAACTTAAAAACCCCAACTTTTAATTATAGTAGATTTATTTTGTGAGAGAGTAATTTAGCCTGTTCAGAAATAGTTTTAACCAAATCACTGGTGCACGGCCTTTCATATCTTTAAATCAAGTTCAGCTGAATCTTTTTAATAATTTATATTTTACTTTTCAAAGATTTTAATTACTTGTAATTAGTAATCTATGACTTCCTGTTTCCATCAGCTGAAACTATGAGACAGGAGCCTCATTCTTCTCACCCCAGCCAACTTACTGGACGAACACCTATCTTTGTATTGTCGCTATGATAGATGTGGTTCAAACCATGTTGGTCTGCAAAGTATTCATGCATAATGAGCAGTTGGACGCTTCACATTTGGTGAAATCATTGGATTTGCTCCTCACCTCCCTGTCGGACGCACTGAGTTAGAGGATCCTCCTCCTCCCCTAAATGACGAGCATTTCTCCTACAGACAAACAAATATAACAGTTAGTTGCAGGGATGTACGCAGATAGACACTAGGTGGTGCTAGACATCCTGCCCTTTTCTCTCTTTAGAAAAAAGTGCCCTTTTGAAATGTGCGTGTGTGTTTTTGACAGGATATAGTGTGTAGCCCAAGGTAGCATTCTGGATTACCAGTGCCCTACATTTCTATAATTTTGTCAAACAACACATAATTTCTTTAATTTTGGCCTTTTTTCCTCTTGAGCACCCTTCCCTCCAAAATGTCTGTGCACTCCACTGGTTAGTCGTTTCTGGCTCTATCAGAGAAAAGGCTCAGAGTGATGACATTGATATGCAAATGCTGGTTACTATGTAAATTTTGTCCTGATGATGGCACTAGAGAGAAGGTCATGTATTGCTTCAATCTGATAGAAGTGAATCAATCTGCTCGTGCAATCACTGGGGGAAAAGGTTAGATTAGAATATCCCCAATAAACATGAAAAACACTGATAGACGTTTTGTAAAAGGGGCCACAGTGTTATTCATTGAGAAAAAATGCCGTAAGCCTAAACAGAGAAATCCGAGTTTAGATGTGATCAACTTTTAAACTATCAACAGATGTGCTTCTAATTTCATTCTAGATGACTGACTGGAGATTGCATCTCCCACATTTAACTGAGGGGGAAGACATTTAGCTACACTGTAATCACGTTAGCTGTTGTTTGGATTTTTCAGGAAATGTGCTCTTTCTTTCTTCCCTACCGGCGCACGGTGGGCATATACGGACTGCAGGCATGTCCGTCCCAGGTGCAGTACGGATCCCTGGCCAAGCAGCACTCTGCGCAGGCCTGGCCATACAGCTCACACTGGTACAGGGCCAGCTGAGACACACCCTCCCTGGAGCCCACGAACAGCCACTGAGGAAGACGAGTGAGGTGGCAGACAGAAACAGATTGAGGAGAAAACAGAGGAAGAGAGGATCATTAAGGGAAACAGCAAAAAGAGGCAGAAATCCAGTTCACATGATGAACAAAAAGACAATATTCATCTCATTTAATGATGCGCAACACACTGAACTCATGCTGCTTGTGCACAGGAGCAAAAAATGTGTTGACGCTTGTTTTTTTTTTTAGACTAGATATCTAAATCGGTTGTTGAGAAAGCTGTGGGTTTGTCTTTTTCAAAGATTGCAGACTATTTTAACAAAGTAAGGTGAAAATATATGTGTGTGTGTGTGTGCGTGTGTGTGCACACAAGTCTGCGTGTACAGTGTGGTATCACTTCATTATGCCACTGACTGAGGTGAGGTAACCATAGCAACTGGTGATGAAGATGTCCTTGGAGACGCAAGGTGGAAAGATGAGTGATAAGTGTGATGCTGTGCATGCAGGGGTGTGTGTGTGTGTGGGGGGGGGGGGTGCGTGTGTGCGCGTGTGTGTGCGTGTGTGTGCGTGTGTGTGCGTGTGAGTTTATAAGTTTGGCAGCGACTTTCTGTCTCGTTCATTTTGTTACCTTTTTCTTTGACAACGCCATTGCTGTCACGGGTGATTTGTGCTGCGAGTAGAGAGAAACATGCTTAGTGTCTAAAGAAGCAAATAGCAACATTATAGATCAATATTAAATCATTTTTATGAAACTCAAATCTAAGAAATGTAAAAAAGAAAAAGTAAACAAAATAAGCTCCTAGAGGTAATGGGCCAGAAAACACTATGCAGACGTATCAAATCACAAGATTTATATATATATATTTTAAAAATCTGAAATTAAGCTGAAATATGCACATATTTTCATTTTTTAAAATATTTTATTGTACCTGAAAAACCTGCAGCTGCTCCAGAGTGACCTCCTGACTCTGACCATGCTCTCTGGGCAGATGGATAGCCTTTAGCACAAGACCTGAATCTGAGGAAACGGAGAACAAATAACATTTAACATAAAAAGCAGGACAGGGTTTAAAATGAGCCGGTTGCTCCCTCTGCTCTCTACCTGTGCCGATGAACAGGACGTCATACGTGCCATCCACAGCCTCCACCCGGTCCACCAGCAGCTTGCTGAACTTGTAGTGAACACCCACTCTCACCAGCAGTGGGCGCTCTCCCAGAGGCAGCACGTGTTCCTGCAACAAAGTTCATTACATTTACAAAACTGGTCATATTAAATAAATAAAATTGCTGGAAAAAAAATGATGGAAAATTTATGTCATCAAAGATGAGGTAGTGAAAGCCAATTTAATTTAACTTCTTAATTTTATTTAGACCAAAATAGAGAGGGGGGAAAAAATAACTGAACCCTGCGTAAAACAGGGCAGAGTCTTATTACGTTAAATGGGTTTAATTTAATAATGTTAAAGAGGACGGACCTGCAACAGCGGGTGAGTCCTGCTGAAGAAAATTACGTCGTCAGGATATTCTCTGGTCGAGCTGTAGCTTCCATAAGTGCTGCTGGGACACTGTCAGTGAGAAACAGGAAAAATGCATCGTTATTTAAGCACTGCATTGGCCTCAAAACAACATATAGACATTATTTTTTTACACACTCTGCAGCTTTTTTATTTGTGCAATAAGTGAAAGTGAAAGCTCAAATTTGAGGGCATCGTCTCGCATACTTGTTTTAATCAGTTTCAACTAAAATCATGCATCAAGTCAGATGGTTGGGGGTTGTAGCTTACAGTTCCTGGCCGTGGATAAGGCACTTTTCCTGTGAACTCGGCCCATTTGTATTGAGGCCCCTCTTTATGCAGAAAGTTGCCCTTAAAGGCTCGAACCACGTCCTCCATTCGATAGACGCACACCGCCGAACCGTTCAGGATGTCACTGAAAACAGAGCAGGAGAAGAGCAGTCAGGTAATCCTGTCCACCTGTTGTTATCCTTCCACCAGCAGCAAGAACAACAGCATCACTTCAGTCAGAAGGTGATGCAAGGCACTGGTAATAAAGTCTGCATATGCTCATCTTCTTATTTTGGACTGTTAGCTTCAGCCGTCCGCCCCAGCGGCGGTGTGTTTACTTGTGTTGGACCATGAAGCAATCAATGTGTGTAGTAATTGTGAGCTTCCACAAAAATATCTGGGAGGACATTTTCAGTCATGGATTGGGACCGCTGGTTAGAAAATGATTAGATGAGAAGGGAAAGAATTTTAAAGTTTTTAATTCTCCCATCTTTGTAATAGGAAAGTACAACAGGAAGAAAAAGAAACCCTCCACCATGCTTAACAATGAATACATCGCTCTGAAGTTCAAACACCTCACCTAGATTCCTTCTTTCTCTGGGGGCAAACAGCTACATTTTGACATTTAACATTTATCTAGAAGAAATGTGACTAAAGCAGATAGGCAGCTGCTTGACTTCCAGTTGTTTTCTTTTTCTAGTCGGTGACATTTGAGTCCACAGAGATGTGAAACCTGCACCATTGAGAGCAATGCCTCTAAGCTTTGAGGCTGTTTTCAGTTCATGAGCCTTGTTGGTTTATGGATTGTTCTCTTTTCATCAGAGGATGACAGTTTGGGTCAAATGGTTGAAACTTCTACACGGCACAGTATTTCCTCAGAACAATAATATTAAACGCGTAAAAAAACTGGTTTTGGAATAAGGCAGGGTGGCATTACGCTTTTGGAAAACTCTGACCTCAGTTATATATATATAAAACAAAAAAAAAGTGTGGCCAATGCTCAACAGCTGGGTTTGTGCCAGGAAACCAACCAAGTTAAATTGGCTCCACTGATTCTAAATAGAAGGATGCTAGAAGCTTCTGGGTGGCCACAAAATACATTCAAATTGCAACTTTCAGGCCGTATGTATAATTTTGACCCTGTGAGGATTACAGGAAAGTCATAATGAAATTCTTCTGCTTTTGAAATTATCCAAAGTTGTTTTAAACTCATTCCACCATGAAAAAGAATAGTTCAATAAATCATTAAGAGCCCCAAATCAAAATGAGAGTTATGTCTACAATGTTTATTACAAACATCTGACTGGCACTGGATGTGAAAAGCTGCATCTCATTGTGGCTTTTCTTTAACTTTTACTGACCTCTCTACGCCAGCAGTCAAAGTATTTAAATGTGCTCCCTTTGAGGCTTTTACCGCAAAACATGCCAACAACTGTAGCTACCATCGTCAGTTCTGGAAAGGATTCTTATAAACGCTTATTTAAGTAAAAAATCAAAATCAAAATCCACTGAAGCAGAAACAGGACAGACAGAAAAGCCACATTTACATGACTCAGACTGGTTTCTCTTGGTTCATCTGGGTGACACATATGCAGCACGTATGCTCTGACGCTCCGCTGGAGGAATCCTCCTTTCATTCCTCCAGCCAGTTGTTCACTCTGACACATCACAAAGCCCGAAGAATCACAACTACAAATCCACTTTTAACTCCTTTAAAACCAAATTCACAATTTAGGCTCATAAAGTTAGGGAAAACCTGGCATTCATAGTTAAAACTGATTATTTTTTGCGGAATTTTACGAGAGCATTTACAACGTTTTTCCTGAAATAAAGACACAATTTTCTATAAAATCTCATTCCAAAGTAGGGGTGACTTCAAAAGACAAAAAAATACAGAAGACTGATTCAGTTTTCATGCTCAACCCCATACTAAAGTCAGAGAGCGTGAGCAACTATGACTTTGCTGCAGGGAGGAGTTTCCATTCAGAAGGAGTGACCCCTCTTCTGTGGTTGCGACCCCACCCTGCGCGATGCTTTGGATTTCTGTCCATTCGCTGCTAAGATTCCAGACACTTTCCAAATCCCCCAGAAACAGGCCAACACCCAGCGCGGCTGTGCCAAATGCAGTCATGCTTCTGCTGCTACTGTAGAGCTCTGGGGTTTAGCTCAGGAACGCTGTTAACTCTGGGAGTGTGTTGTGCCAGCAGCGATGTGGAGGAAATGAGGAAACCCAGGCTGTCTTAGTTGGCCATGAGGGTGCTCATTTTCCTCTCTCTCTTTTACTAACTTTTTCCTAAGCCGCTCTTTCAGACGCCGCCTGCTCTTTGGGTTCTTTATTTGTTGATTTGACAGCTGCCTCCGCCTCCATGAGTCTGTTTCTTTTAGACATCGCTCATTTTCTTTTCTCTTTCTGCCTGCAGTTGCAGCTGCAGGTGTTTTGGGCGACGCCTCCACAACTTTGCCGGTCCTTCTCATGAACAACTAGAGCTCAGTCGGGTTGGAAAGAGAAGAATCGAGTTTAACTTTTTGTACAAAATAGCAAAAGAGGATTTTGCATAAAACCAAGAAAATTATGGACAACCACGAGCATCCTACTCATGAAACTGTCATAGAAAACTGAGTGTCTTCAGTCAGAGGCTTTGCTATAATACAGACTGCTACAGAAGGTCTTTGCTGCCCCATCACCACCTACAATAACTCTGACGAATCTTGAATTAATATGAGTTTTCAATTTCCCTTTGGAATGAATAACATAGTTTTGAACTGAACTGTATTGAACATGGTTTGTCTTAAACCGTATCTGACTTTGAGTCGTTTTGTGTCATTTTCATAGCCTCATTTGCCGCAACACACAGTTTCCATTCCAGTATTTCATTCTATTAAGCACCAAGCATCATCTCTGTCTGTGTTGAATAAATGTCTACCCACAGCATGACGCTGCCACCGCCGTGTTCATCATAGGGTTGATGTGCTCAGAGATTTTTGTATCTGACGTATGATCTGTGACAGACGCTGGCTTTCCTTTTGCAACTCTTCCATAAAGACTAGATTTGTGATTGCACTGGACTTTATTCTGGGGTATTAGAGTGAAGAGGGGTGAAGGGTTGTGGACTTTGTTCTTGTTTTCTGTGTTTATATGTGAAAAATATCAGAATGGGACAGACTGGCCCAAAAGTCCGTTCACAGATGATTACGGGGATGACGATGATGATGCGACGATGAATGTTCATTGTTGTTAAAAGTGAATGAACAAGAATTTCATTCATGACTCAGAGTGACATAAGAAAGAGCAAGCGGCGTGTAACCGGCAGCATGTGACACCGACATCTGTGTGCCACGCACCAGAGTGAGGCATCCTGTCACAGACACACTCTTCGTGGCGAAGCGTCATGTCGTACTGACTGAGGCAGAACAACGCAGATGTTGTGTTTGCTTGGAAGTTAAAAGGAAGACGATTTCATTGTCTTCTTTCTTCGAGTCGTAGAAGAAAACCACATGCTGCTATGTAAAATATAATAAAGATTTTAACATGCAAACATAAGAAGGACTGTTACGTGTGCAGTTGCTACGATCAAAATATTTTTTACTGGATAGGGATTTCAGGAACCACAGGAATTTATCCTTTTGGACGTCACGGTTATTTAAAGCGCTATCTGGTTGGTGCAGGAATGCTCACTGATTAAAACCACAGAATGTCCTTCACTATATACTCTGCAGTTTCATTTGAAGCCTGAACATTGCTGCAAAGCTTCCGAAATTATATATATTCTGTTTACAAACACAATTTCCAAAATGGCTACATGCTACTTTAGAATAATCTCAAATGAAATGGGGAAAGCCGAAATCACTGAAAATAAATCTTATATATGTTAATAGCTTATTAATATTTATTGACCTCTGATAGATTAAAACAATATCAGCAAATAAAAACTGTGTGATCAGTACAGCCTTATTGGCTCAGTAATAACTGAGAGAACTTTCTCCATCTTACAGTCGGTGGCTCCAGCAATGTAAGCACAATTTTGTAAAGCATCAATCAAACCCCGTGATCGTTCTGTGCAGAAACACTTCAGACTTCTCTGAGCAAATTCACATCTCAGGAAAAAAACAAACACAAAGCACACACAAAGCGGAGGTTTCATCGATGCAGGAGCCACTTCTAAAGCGTTGGTGAAAATGATGCCGCTGTCAAGACAACAGAGGTCTGTGATTATTCCAGCAGGAAAATCCCACACCTCATTCTGCACGGCCGTGTTTTCATATACACAAAGTGCATATGCTTGACTGGCCTCCCTGCAGTTCACACCTGTTTTCCACCGAAAATGTGATGAAGCAAATCAGGAGGAAACCGACCAGAGCAGCCGAGATCTTGCTGTTCGCAGGAACAGAAACGGCTTACTCTTGCAAAAATGCCACAGATTTAATTTGAAATGACCAGATGATGGAAAAGTTTAGTCAAAAGGAAGACCTTAAACTGGAATGGACACCGCAAAACAAACAAGTTAAAAACCATACATTATAAGTGAAATTATGTACCAATACAAGCAGTAAATTTCATCACTATTCAAGAACTATTGACTTAAAACAAGGTCCTCAGGTTATTTGTAAGTTAGTTTTGTCTTATTCACATGAAATAAGATAGCTGCATTACAATCTAGACAAAGCTACTTGGTTTTGCTGTGTAGGAGACTGAAATATCTCGCTTATTGAATTAAAGAATGAAATGTTTAGCTTTAATTCTCTTGAGCTGGGTACCGGATCCATTTTTATAAGGAGATCAGGTGGAATTGAAACCTTTTCTAGTTTTTAAAAATCCAAATGGAAAAACTGCATCAGCAATTTGGAGTGAACATGACAAAATGCAAGACCTGTGATTAATGTATATAAGGAACACTTAAAAAAATTATTTAAGACATTTTAAGGCCTTCATTTTAGATACATGAATTTATTAGTACCCCTGCAGTTCAGCAAGTGACATTTGCTGTTTTATGCCTCTTCTTCTCTTATGCTTTTTTTTTTTATTTTTTAAATACTTTATATTTTTTCTTTGCTTTGACACTCTAACTTTACTCCCGTAAACCGTTATAGCAGAGTTTGGATTTAAATGCAAAAAGTAACTGCAAAAAGAGCTGATAAGCATCTGTAACTTCACGTTTTTTTTTTCTTCCATATAAACCATGTGTAGGAGGACAAACCGTTTATCCGCTGTAAATTTCAAACTCTCCCTCTCACAGCACATGTGCAAGAATATACATAAATTACAAGTATATACAGGACTCTGCTCCTATTATTTCTGTATTATTGAGGAAATACCTTGAAGTAGTGAACAGGCCGTAGATGAGAGGATTCTTCTTGTCTTTCCCATGAAGAATAAAGATGTCCTCTGAATGGAGACCGTCGGAGGAGAGTCAAGAAAGGACGGATCAGGCGAATGAATGAGAGAAAGAAAGAGAGAAACAACAAAATAAAACATCAGACAAATAAATAACATTTCACATTCTTATTGCACTACATGTGTCTGAGCATTATTCTGTGTGAATAACCATGCTTGTATGTTTTAAGTCAGACACTTTGTATTCATCCTAGGCATTCCTGCGTCTACGGGGCGGCCTGTGTGACTAATAGCGCCGGGCGTACAGGCAGCATGGCTGACTGGCTGCTTGTAATGAATCTGTAGCCATTAATAACCAGCCGCAGTGGGAGAGCTGGGGGCTGAGTCCGCTGCAGGAGAACAACACCTGCTGTTACACACACCAACGCCACGCCTCGGTCTTCGCTCCTCATTTCAAAAAACAGCAGTTCGCAACATTAGCCGGGTTTTTCTCGCTCTGCCGTTGCTCAAGCTGTGCTCTCTCAAGCGGCGCAGTCAGGTGGAGATTGTTCCCTCCATCTGTCCGTCTTCGCACGGCCATCCCTTAAAGCCAGAGCAATTTCATTTCGACTCAAACAGGTGGATTTGGAGAGATTTCTCGGCACGGTTAACTATGAAATCAAACCAGACTGGTGGGAACTGTTGGTTAGATGCAAAAATGTGCAACGTTTCAGAGCATTTTCCTTCTTTTGAGAGAAATTGATAAGCACTCCTCTAAGGGAGGAGAAATACATTTTATGATTGGACAAAAAGTATTAAAAAAAAGATTAATTAACTAAGTAGTTCTTTCATGTGTAACTTGCCCATCAAGTCTATCAGATTAATCCATTATATAGCCTTTTTTGCACTAGATTGTCAGTATTGTGTATGAAAGAGTTCAAATAAACCAGATGATGAGCTGTGGTCACAGTTTGGAGAACAATAAACTGAATGCAGTTGTTTTTAACCGGACATGAAGGTAACACTGATCATTTATGATGTTGCTCAACTTTTACATTTTTTGTCCATCTTTGAAGTTATTGTTTTTTAGTAACTTTGACTTTATGAGTTTTTTTATATGCCTTTTAACCAATTAAAGCAATCTTTATTGCTTCTTTTTGGGGGGCTGCTGACTCCCATTCAAAGTGATTTTTTTATTTACTCCTACTGAAGTTTAATGTTTGTTTTGTAGTTTTTGTTTCCTTGCATTCAAACCTATTTAATGTTTTGCTATCATCACTTTCCCCTAAGTGAAGGCATTTTTTAATACGTTGCATGTATAGGTGGGCAAATGGTTTGCAGCTAGTTTAAAAAAAAGTTGCTTTAATTGGTGTTAAAACATACTAAAGAACTTTCGTTGTATATGTCATGTTTTTAAAAGAGCAGTAAAGAAATGCACTGTTAAATTTCCCTCTTTGATGTAAGATTTGTAGCTACCACCAAACAAACCAGCAGCTTTTAAAGGGAGGAGACGAATCTGATGTGTTAAAATGGGTCTATGTCTCTTTAAGAACCTCCCAACCTTCACAACATTTCCCCTTCAGCACGTTATTACAACAATGCTTCCCCATGCTGTCCTCTGATCCCTTTTACAATCATGTGTTGGATAATGAACTCAGTAAAAATTGCAGCTCCACCAGCTGCTAATTGCTAATTGCTAGTCGGTAGGAGCAGCGTGGGGTTCTGTATGGAGCAGAACCTCGACTGGGAACTGCAGTTAAAAGGTAGAGTTTTGGGAAAGTAGGCGCCGCATTGTATGAGAAAGCATTAAGGCATCCAATGAATGGTTGCCATGGGAGATTCAAGGATTTCTCAAACATGCATGAATGAGTCAAAGCAAAACTGCAGGTGTGTTTTTGTCATTATAAAATGGCATAAACCTTAAAAAAAAGTCAGTTTTGCATAATGCCTCTCCTTAAAGACTCAATAAACTTTAAACATACGGGGGTAGACAGAAAGAGAAGTTATGTAGGCGACTGCCAACTGCACCAAAAAGATGTTTACAGGTGTTTCTTCAAGTCTAATGTCGTAATGAGGAAACAACAGCCCCTTGTCTAACTTTGGCAAAAACTCGAGCTTTTATTTCATCTTCAGAGACAAAACTTTGACGATAAACTTTTGCCTCTTTCATCAAATAAATTCCTATTTGGCACCTTGTCGTAGCATTCATCTTTTTTTTTTTGCCGTCTCGGCTCAGGCAAGACCTTGGCTCTCACAGTTTATTTAAATCACAATAAATCAAAGCTGTTCTGTTTCTGCACTTTTGTCTCAGATAAGAGCGGCGAATGTTTTATCGTCCCATCACAACAGCAGAGAACAGAGCGCTTTGTTTTCTGGGTGGCATGCTGTGATAATCTATAAATACATGACTTGATTCAGCTTCTGGGCTGAGTTTGCCAAACAGCTTTGAGAGTCTTAAAAACTCTCGGAGCTCCTGCTGATGTTGAGACACAGAGTTTGTAGCACAGCCTGTCTGAGGTAATGGGGAAATGCGTTATTTGCTTAACAAGGAGAACTAAGTGGAAAGAAAGTGGGTCTATATATTTGCTGAACTTTTCTTTAAGTGTGTTGTTCGGATTTTCACATCTTGCATGACAAACAGAGTGAATAAGTGGGATTGTTCACTAGTTTGCAGTGTGTATTACTTAGAATGAAGGGAGTAAACACAGGTCACGACGTTTCCCCTCTCGTGGTGAGGAGGGGTGGAGATGGAAACAGAGAAGCGGATGAGAGATCCCACATTCCAGGTGGCCTCCAGGAACGGCAGCTAATCTCATCTCATCAACACATCTTCACCGCACACACAGTCACATTCAGGATATAAACCTTATACTTCCTAAGTTTGCTTGTACATGTTCAGATCCTGGAGCATAATTGTTTTAATATATTTATCCCTATTATTAAGGTGTAAATGTGTTTTTTAGCTCCTAGGCTTTGCTGTCTTTTACACCTGCTCATCTCATCTCCATAATTCCTTCTTCTTGGTTCTGTTTTCAGGGTCAAATCTTTCAGAAAATGTCCCCCACTTCTAAGCTCACATAACAGATTATTACCTTTATCATCTCCTCTTTCCACTCCCATTCCACTTGTCTTGAAGGATTTTTATGGCAGCCTTGTTTTATAACTCCAGATAACTCTTCATGATGTAAATGCTGTGTGCTGTGTTCTTTTTTTTGTTGTTTTTTTCTCTCCCAAAACGACGTGATATTTTCAAAGCAGGAAAGATAGCCAGACTAAAAACAGAAGCAGTGGGAGAGTCAGTGCTCCGGTAAGATTTAGAGCTTTTCAGCCAGTACAGTGGATCCCATTAAAGTGTTTTTGTATCTTCCCGAGCCTGAACAACGAGCAGGATAAGCCGATGTCAAAGAGTACCCCCAGTGGACAGGAGACCACCAGCGCCTAACACTAAACGGTTGAAAAGAACCATATTTGTCCATATCACAGATGAAGCGTAGTGGTAAATGAATGCCTGCTGGAATGATAATTAAGATGTTGCAGTCGCTTGTACACATAACAAACCCCCTTGAAGTTTTTCCACACCGTGTCATATTACAACTGCAAGTTTCAAAATACTGCATTAATGTTATTCACGATGATTAACCAACACAAACAGGTGATAAGTGGGAGAAATGGCATTTATGAATTTCTAAAAGAAATTCAATTAGAAAATCTGAATAGTGTGGCATGCATTTACATCAAGCCCTTCTGAGTTGATAATAAAGACATTTTGATGTCAGGACACAAGTTCTCAATTAGATTTTATTTCTGGACTGACTGTGTTGTTCCAATATAAATCTATTTTGTGGTTCTGACTGCATGTTTTGGGTTGTTGTTCCTCTGGAAGGTGAACCTCCACTCTGGTCTTATTGAAGAAAATCTGTCCTGCAGTATCATGCAGCCACTGCCATGTTTTAATATGAGGATGGGGCATTTAGGATGATGTGCTGTGTTAGTTTTAACAATTTCCATCAAGGCAAGGAAGTGAAGTTTAGTCTCATCTGACCAAATCACATTCTCCCTCATGTTTGACTTACATACAGAAAACAGATAAGAGATACTTTAAGTGGAACATTTCCTGTCTAGTTTTCATAGTTTGCTTTGTTCTTACTACTGTGCAATGAAAACATGGCTAATAGAAGTCTTGTGTGTTTTAAGCTCATTATGAAAGTTTACCTTATTTCAAAATAAGAAAACTTGACTTGGTTCTGCCAGACAGATTATTGGTCTTTACATAATTTGGACCATCCTCATCGCAGAGTTCACACAGCACAAAAAAATAAATAAATAAATAAATAAAATAAAAAAGATTCCTCTTAAAACAGTGAAAACGTGCCAGGAATGACAAAGAAATAAAATCTAAAGATGTAGAAATATCCACTTTCTGTGTGTAATAAAGTGTGGTGTTTCAAGGATGGGTACAAAGGAAGACCTCACAGCACGTAAAAGTAAATAAGCAGAGTTTGGTGTTGAAAAAGTACGGTGTAAAGTTAATAAAAACTTTGGATTATCCCTGTAGGGAAAATCTGAATCCTTGCCTTGAGCTTCAAACGTACTTTCCGACTTCTTCCGCACCTCATTGTGCATTCATCTCCACTTGAAAACGTTGCTCAAGTTTGGAAGACGCAGCTCGACATTTTTCTTTCGACAGAAAATTATAGAAGAAGCCACAGTTATTTATGGCTTACCCTCAGAAAAAAAAGAAAAAACGAAAAAAAAAAAACAGAAAAATTTCTATCATTCACGGTAAGTTTAACTCAGAACTGATTTAGAGACGTTCTCCCCTCCATATCTTTAAGCGTCGGATTTATGAAGCTGCACCGGCTTTCACTCCATTAATCTTCCATGGTGGCAGGCGGGGTGAACGAAACCTTTGTCCATCACATGAGATCACCCAGCGTCTTTCTGTTCAGTCTGATTTGACTTTGACTTTGTGAGATCTGTAGTGCCGATCTAACCACATCCATGCTTTCGTTCGTCTCCCTCTGAATCTTCCTCGTCTTTTTTCTTTCTGGCTCTCCAACTTTTCATCAGGTGTTTATTCCGTGCCCCTTTCCACACCTTGACTTCCCACGATCCCTCAAGGAGGCACTCGCTTTCATTGTTTCTCACTTTCTCTGCCCCTCCCAGCCTTTATCCCTTCATCATGCTATCTCTCTGTTTAGTTCCTCATCCATCTGTCTGTCTGTCTGGCCTATTTTCTCCAGAGAATTGTTCTTGTGTCTTCTTCCCAAAACAAAACACGGCCGTTTCCCCCCCTGAAGGAAGATAGTCTTGTCTGGCCCGCAGACCTGCTGCCTCAGCCCCTATCTTCCTCCTCCTCCTGCTCATCCTAATTGTCTGGTCAGAGACCCCCAGGCAAATACCCCTATTCTCCTCATGTCTCCACTCTTGTTTCTCTCCATTCTCAGGCCAGCCACCCTGAATACCAACATCTCACTGACTCTTCCTCCTCTCAGTCGTCTTCGAGTGAGGACACCGTCTCACAGTAATTCATCAGGATTGGTCCTCCATCTTGTCTTTAAGCCGTTCGGTCAGTGGTCTTAACCTATCTGTGCCCCTGCCTCCATCCTTCATATTGCAAATGAAAACTTGAGAAGTATCAAATCTCAGCTCCCCCTGAGTCAATATTTTGAAAACTTTTTGCTGCGATTGCAGCTTTAAGTGTCAACCAGCTTGCAGATGTAGCATCTATATTTTTTGCCCATTTGTCTTGGTAAAAGCTGCAGCTCAGTCAAATTTAAAGGGATTTTTCCTCTGGACAGAAATTTTCAATGCTGCTATAGATTCTCACCGGGATTTGGGCTCAGACTTTGACTGAGCCATTCTATCACATTACATTTTTATCTAACCCATTGTAATGTTTAAACCAATTCCAGGTGTCTAACCAGATTCCTTGTATCTGCTGAGTTCAAATCATCAGCACAGGATGATGCTGCCACCACCGACCCCATTTGAGGAGGAGGTGCATTTTTAAAATTGTATTCTTTAAAACTTCGTAACACATATAGTGTTGAACTTTAGACACTATGACGGCTGTGACATGCTAAAAAGAGTAAAGTGTAGGAAGTGTGGACACTCTGACAGGGCCCTTTCATAATAAAATATATTTTGTTTCTAGTCAGCTGTATCTCTGTAAATGGATTTTCCATTTGCTAGTAAAGCAAAACGGGTAATACTGATACTATTTGCGAAAAAAAAAAAAAGGTGAATCCAGTATATCCCTTATGTCTTCAAATGGTTAAAACAACCATTTATCTTGAGAGGTATAAACTACTGCAGATTAGGACATGACAATAAAGAAAACATTTTCAGCGTATCTAATTAGAAACATTCACCGTTTGTAAATAAGGCTTCTGCATCGTTTGAAAAAGTAAAGAATTTGATTAGGATTTTCTCGGTCTCGATAACGATCTGAAACGAAACGTAAATATGGAAAGAAGTTTGCAACTCCAGACGTAATGACTTATTTGTTTAAATAAAAGATAATTCACATTTCTCAAAAACAAAGGCCTTTTAAAGTCTGTTTCGTATTTAGATGATTACCTTTATCCTTGACATGCCGCATCCAACTCACTGATTACTTTGTGTTTGACATGCTGAACAAAAAGGAAAACGGTGATTCTGATCTCTGGCGGATTGACTGGTGCAGCTCCGATTTAAAGGATCTGCGTTTAATCCGGTCCAGAAGTCTATAAGTATTACAGGTTTAAAGGAACCAATACTGCAAAATAACTTATTGAAATAGAGCTTCAGTATAAAACCCATCTAGATGAATGGTGCGTGCTTAAATATCCATAGTATCATAAAAACCGATGTAAAGAAAACTATTTGGAAAGTTTTATTTTTCAATACATAACTTTCAAAAGATAATTTGTTAGAATCATTTCATGAAGTTTTTTTTTTTTAGGTCAGGTGAAAATCTTCTCATGTTGTAATCCTTTTGTGCATTTGTTAATCTTTTATGTTTTTCATTTTTATATTTACTCTCTCATCTGCACCTCATAAATATAAATCAAAATGCCAGAAGTCAGTTCATCTCAGCTGAGTTTTGTGTAGAAACGTATGGAGAACAGACCACAAAATACGTACACACAAGAAGTAGGAGAGCGTTAACTTCAGCAATTTCCAATTTTGAAGTCTTACGTAACCTTGAAATACCTGCGACATTGGAGATATTCCCCTGATTTCATTCTTTTTATGTCTTTCTTAGGAAAAGCACTTTGTTCTCTCTTTTTTTTCTCTCCTGAAGCCATGTCTGTTTCGAGTGCTCCTCCTAATATTCTGTCTGCTGCTCCCTTTATTCCCTCAACTTCTCGTTAACAGCATAAAAGCAATAACACAGCAGTAACGGCTTCTACAGCCCTCATCATCTCCTTTCCTCAGCCTATAATTCTGCTCCATCCCCTCCTCCAGCCTGGCTCTCTTGTCAGGTCAAAGCCCACTTGTTCCCTCCCTGCCCCTGCAGCTAATCTGACTGATGGCTCCACCTCTCTCCCTATCTATTCTTTCCGTTTTTCTTTCTTCTCCTGACAAACTGGGGCTCCCTTCGAGCAGTGATGGATTAGACAGCCTCACTGGGGGAGTAGGGAAATTTATTTTCCACTTGCAGAACCTGCTTCCAAACAACTGTAATTGCTGATGAGGCAATTAGGTCAAGAAACATTTTCGAGATTCATCTGAAAGGATTTCGAGATTTTTCATTCATTTTATTATTTTCAAACAAGGAGTGAGCTGGATTTTCTTATTATTGTTTTTTTTTTCTATGCAGCGTATGATTAAAAAAATGACACAACAATTCCAAACATGAATAAGACAGGATTTTAAAAAGAAGGTTTAGTTGAGAAATGTTGCCCATTCAACCCGACACGTACAGTTTCAGGTATTTGGGAGTCGGATATCAGAGATACAGGTTTAAAAGTTCAAGAAATTTAATTCCACAATCTGTTTTTTTTTCTTTTTTGTCATAAAAGCCCTTCAATCAAAACAAAGTTATTCTAAAAAATATATTTTTATTTTTAAGGACCTTCTGGAGATCAAAACAACAAAAAAAAGTTGTCATTTTATGAAACAACAAAACCAGAACGGTGAGATGAAGAGTTGGGTTAATTTTCTCTCCACAGTCAGATAAAGTGAAATAATCCCTTAAGTTGATATTCATAACCGAGGCTGGTAGCTCACTTTATCTGTCTGTAGTGATTCATTCAATAAAAATTATAATTTTTTTCTCTCTCTGAAAAGCTTTTTCCACATCATGGTCCAGTGGCTGTCTTCAGTTTCTCTAAGAGATCAATAATGGCGACATCTTCACAGTTTGGTCAACCACGTTGTTTCAAGCAATAATTAAAAAGTCAGCCATATGCTTAATAGTCATACCTGAAACTGATTTGAAACTACTTTGAAGCACATGAATATTAATAATCAGGGAATAATCTGGATTTTGGATAAATTATGAAAAGAAACACTTTATACTTTAGGTTGAGGATTGTTGTTACTCAGTTGGAGAATCATTTGTTTAAAAAAGACAAAAAATGACTTGTGGTTTTTTTTTGTTAGTTTTTTTTTTTTTTACAAAAAAATAAATATATATTTTTTATTTTATTAATAACCTCTCTTCTTCATGACGTCTTCCAGCCAGAGGTTATGAAGACGATCTGGAGGTGAAGATCCCTGGTCTAATTTTGGGTCAGGTGGTTGAAAGTCAGACACAATCCGGTTTTCCAGCCCAAACAAACATTAAAATTGATTTTGGTCTGGATATAAATCTTTCTGGCATGACACCGACCTCAACCTTAATGTAACATTTGGTCAAATATCCGGTCATTATGACAGCAGGACCCTGATGATGGCTTCAAAAAGAAAAATCCAAAAGAATATTCTTTTACACTAAAGGAAAAACTGTTAAAAATAATTAAAAGTCTTTATGGTAAGTGAATGTACATTTATCTACTCTTATATAAAGAAAAACTAAAAAATCATAGTTTTTTTTTAGGTCAATGATGTTTGCAGTTTCCTTTTGTGGGTGTAATTTCTAAAACAAAAAATACAAGTATTTTGTTATTTTGAACAAAGAAAAATATTTAGATGTTTTTCTTCTTTATTCTCATTTAAAACTATTGGAAAATTACAAACAGACGCCTGATTTCTCCTAATTATCATTAGCAGACAATTAGTTGTTCCAAACTGTTCCAGGCTCCTTTCCAGTTTCGGAAACGGACTTTGTTTTTTGTTTAGGACATAACTAAACTTTTTACACCCAGACAAAAACAGACGAGACAAAAATAACTGGAAGAATTTTATTGTCTCTACTGGCAGACCGCAGAAGCTCGTCTGTCTCCAGCGCTAAAATCTCCCCGCATTGTTCTCCTCGACAGGCAGCAACCACAACAACAAGGACAGCGGCAGAGACCCACTGAGAATCCTTTCCTGTAAGACAGACTCGCATCTGAGCTGCCTGACCTTCCTCTCCGCTGGTGTCTGACTAACTACGGTTCAGCGGGGCTCGACTTGTTTCACGCTGGCGGCATCCACAACAACAAGAAGCCCACAGATTGAAAGTGAGACATGCGAGCGTGAACAAAGTCGCTCCAACAACAGAAGCAAAAACAACAGAACAATGAAGTCCAAGCAAAACCGTCTGGCGAATCGAGCCGTGAGGTGATCGCAGACCAGATGCTTTGCTCGAAACAAAACTCAGTGGGAAGTGTTGCATGACATGGAGTACATGAGTCAACAACCTCAGACAAATGGTAACAAAGAGTAGAGGCAGATATCTATTCTTATTTGTTACCAATAAAAGCTAGACACAAATTTTTGGTCTAAATGCCTTGGTTGGCATTGCTGTTCAAGCTGTTATTACTAATCTTTTCATTTTTGTGAAAGGAGGGACCATTACTGAACAAAATGTGAATTGTAAACGTCTCAAAACGAGTATTTGCTGCTCTAACGGATCTCATTTACATGATTAACCAGTTTTGTGAGACTTGTCAGTGAGCACCTGACCAGTAGGTGGCAGTAATTCAGCTTTAACTTTCCTGCCAACATGAAGACAAAGAAGACTGTCAGTGAACATGTTTCTTTTCTTGGCTCCTCAAGTTTGCCTGCTTTGGTTCTGTAGCATTATAATGATTTGTGGTGCTGTAGCTGTGAATTTTGCTTGTAGTTTAACTGTGTTATTTTGTTCAATACTAGTTTTTTTTCTAACTGAACCACTTGATTTGTGCAGAGCCTGCAATGAGTAATGGGGAATTGTTTTCTTTTGAAATCCCTTGCAAAAGTTTTATATTATCTGGACAAAGCTGTGCATTTTGTAAGAGAAGCAGGCATGTTGGCATTCATACAATTCCTGTTCTGTCTGTTTAAATTCAGCAATATTATTCACTAGTGGGGATATTTCTGGGAATGATTTTTGTTTTATTTTTAGCATTGTGATTAGTCTTTTGGCCAAATGGACATTGGGATCTGGTTGGTGAATTCTGAAGGTGTCTCTCCCCCAACGTCAGATCTTCACCCAGCGAGCCTGAAAACCGTTATTGAGGTTGACGTTGTGGAATAGCTGACAAAACCTTACTTATTTATTTTTTAAATGTAAGTCTTTTACAATATTTCTTCCACTTCAAAATTACGCACCATTTTGTGCTGGTCAACTACATCAAATCCAAATTAAATCTTTGAAGTTTGTGGTTGCAATGCAGTAAAAACATGAACACGTTTCAGGGAGATTAACACGTCTGCAAGGCACCGAATGTGAGCCCCACGGAGCAGCAGAGGCTAATGGGACTTGTAGTGTTTTCGTTTGACAGAGCATGGCATAAACACAACACAGGCAGCCTTCTTTAGCCAGTGTGCAAATCCTCATAAAGTGGGACTTGTGGTTTATGTGTTTGTGTGCATGTGTTGCTGAAGTGTACTCATAAACAAATTCATATGGAGTCTTATCAGATATGTAGAACACGGCCACAGGCACGAGGGACAGAAATGTTTATGCCTCTGACAAGTCCGAACGGTTTTGGTGTATACAGGCGAGCCGAGGCCTGCGCATGTGTGTTGGCAACTAAAGTCGAGCTTTACCTTTAATATGTGTGCTTTCAAGTGCTTCCTAATTTCCCATGTGTGTTTGTTTAAGTTCTGGGCTACATGAAAGAGCATGTGATTTACTGTTCATGAGTTAAGGTACTGCATAAACAAACTAATTCACTGTGCGGGTCTCTCTGTTTACTCTAAAATCCCTCTGTTTACACGACCAGCTGAGATAAGAGTGTAGCTCAAACTCGCTGCATGCCCGCCTGCTTTTTTTTTATTCATTTGGTTCTCCAAGAGCTGAGAAGAAAAGGTAATGTGGGGGTTGAATGACTGCAGATGCATGCTGGTCCGTAACCTGCAGGTCAATGCAAGCATCCACGCTACATTTAATTCTTTATTGTACAAGCCTAATCTTTTGCACTGCTGTAAACTGTGAGGCTTATGCCCTGTTGCACATATTTCTTTCAGCGTTGATGTTTTTGTCCGCTCACCATTAAAACGACGGAAACCCCGGCAGCCCGATGGGGAAAGGCAGAGGCCTCCTAAGCCGGGGTCTGTCCATCAAGGGAATCCTTGATAATGAATAAAGTCTGAGGATCTCTATGTGAGGCCAGTTACCGTGGCAACCATGGGTGAAGGCACAGCCGCAAACCCAAGATGACCGGCCATTTTGTTGGCCTGGCTATGCAGACGTACAGCAGGCCAAGGAGGCCGTCAAGTCCCTTTAGGTTTCCTCAGTGTGTGAAATCTCTTTGAAAACACCAACGGTATGAACATACACACACGCACACATGCATGCAGACTGGCTGAATTTCTGAGCTCAATTCCTGTTTTATGAAGCATTCAGTGGCAGAGGTCCAGCTGTTGTTGTAACTCTCGCAGCTAAAGTCTGATTGCATGTGTAATGTGTTTGCCATTTGCTTTACTCACGCAGCTGGTCGAAATGCGTCTGCAGGCCGTCTGGTCCTGGAACCGAACACACCATCCGGGCCTTCTGGAAGGTGCTCCACTTGTTCACTAAACTCCTCTGACCTCCGATGTCGTTCTGCAACACAATTTAAAAAGACTTAATATGTTCATGTAAACCTCAAGCTGACAATACGACACGATTACAAGGGTTATGGACACATTTTTGTGCAGAAATCAAAGAAATGAAAGAGGTTTTCTTCACACAGGTTCTAGCTGCTTCACGTTGCATATACTCTACTGCGCAAAAGTTTTGAGTTATTGTCTGTTTATGTTATGGTTTCTAAGGAGCCACAAGCTGCACCCTTGCCATCTTTCAATGTGGTTTTGATCAATAACTTTCTAGGCTTTCGGAAATTCTGACAGGCTTTTTTTATGTATTTTCAGTCCACAATTTAAGCATTTTTTAGAAATTGTTTTTGTCATTTTTATTGTTCAACCTGGAAATTATTCAACTTTATTCAACAATTAAAATGCTCCTAAGCAATAAATCAGATTTAGAGTTTTAATCCCTCTGAATGTCGATCTTTTGAATATATGTATGCAGATATATATCAACTTAACCTTTCAATACTATTCCAATTTATGGAATGGGTCTGTAAAAGAATTCACATTGAAATTGATATCGGCAGTCTGTCGCAAAGAAATTACTTTGACATTTTATTGTTGGGTTTTCCAATTGCAGAAGAGCTTTTTGCTGAAAACCGAAAGCCGCACGCATCTGTCGATTGGATAAAGGCTGATGCTTCTCTCGGGACTTTTCTTCCCGTTTCTTTAAAGACACGACATAAAGACATTTCATGCACTGTTAATTTCCAGGTCTCCATGCTCCTTTTGTCTTGTACTTTTCCATGTTTCTTGTTTTTATAGGCACACACTGCACAATATCTGTCATGATCAAGTGCAAGAAATGAACCGAAAATAAGTAAAGCCCAAAAGAGACCAAAGAAACTTTTAAAAGACCCTGAGAAAGTCTTAAATACAATTGGTCCATATCCTTTTGATCGTTTTAAGAGGGTCTTGCTGCTTGGAGGTTTAAAACATTAAGAGCATTTTAAATTAATTGTAAATACCAATTAACGGATATTCATTCTGACATAATTTCTGTAGATGTCCCAGATAATAAGACCCACTGCAGTATTACAATAAAGGCAGCTGAATATAAAAACCCACAACCAACTTATTAGTAGTTTATTCCCCAAGAAACATGTGAACATTTAAAGTTTTATAGACCAAACAAGCTTTAACATTCAAGCAAATAAAAAAACTGTTTAAGAATGGTCAGTATTATAAACAACCTTCAAACAAGCCAACGGGGACATTCTGTTGGACACAGAGTCGGTGACTTCAGCACACACCCCAGCCTGTGCAGACTCACTAACCTGCACGTATACACTGGCAGGAAAATACCTCTGCCAAAACTTCACGCAGACCACCTCCGGTCTGATCTGTGCTCCATCTCTGCTCACCAGACGCACATCGTACCTTGCAAACTCGTGCCACTCTGGAGTAGAGAACCTTCCCGGCCGCCCCCTCTGCCTCCTGGGCACGCTCAGTGAAGAACACGTAAACTTTATCGTCCTCTGGGTTATCAGTTTCAGACAGTGGCGCTACCCGCACAAACTGGGCATCTGGAGACACACACACACACACACACACACACACACACACACACAGAAAGATAGCTAAATTACAGCAAATCAACTGTGGAGCAGCACAACTACGCTGACGTCATATTTTCAATTGTGTAACTGAATATGGGAGAATGACAGCAGAAACGATGATGGTGGAAGTGAGTTTACAGAGAGAAGAGGTGATTGTGGTTATCGGCAGCAGACATCAGCGTACTGGTCTGATAAAACACCGACCGGGTGAGCAGGATGATTGTAGAGATGCTGATTTGGATCGTGTGATATTACATTTACCTTTTTGTTTACCTTTAATATTTATTTTTTCCTAAATGAGACATAAAGATGAAGTTGTGGCAGTTGTTAGTGGGTTATAATTCAATAAACATTGAGTTAATTCAAACAAGCTGTTGGAGAACAATTAACTTATTCCTAGTGGTGTCGCTGTAGAAGTTAAAGCAAATCAGTTTCTTTGGCAGCTCATTGCATTTTATCAAACTGACATTTTTAAGTAAATGGTTTGCGGTTTTCCTGAATCTGTTTTTTTTCTCCCCCTCTGTTTTGATATTCACAAATGTGTCAGCAAAGCGCCGACATGTTCTGACACGACTGCTGTGTCGGCTGCCTGCTTCTGTAATCAGAAGAAGCTTAACTTGTGTCTTCTGCAGGTGTAAACTGAACATGCACACAACAGTAAAGCAATCGACAAATGTGGACAAAGAAAACAAATTCAATTTGAACTACGTCTGAAAATCTTGTATCTTCGCTTTGTCAAAAAAAAAAAAAAAAAAGAAAATCATAAACTCTCTCAAATGACTTCTAGAAAAGAAACATCGGATCCACAGAAAGAAAAAACCTTAACGGCACCGCAGAGAGCAGAACGGCACAATCTTAGGTTTAAGGAATAACAAGCTAAGTAGATGTCGGCTTTTATGACAAGATCCAATCATCGTTATTGGTTCATATCCTAGTCAGTCCAACTTTTACTGCCTTCTCAGATTAGAAAAGTATCAAAATAGTAGACAATTAATGTTTTTTCAACCAATTAGAAGCACAGAATCACATTAGTATTTCATTCAATTCTGTTCATGTCTTTATAATATTGCTGTGTCTAAACGTTTACATTAATTGTTGCAATGTATTATGCTGGTTTGAAGGTTGTAAACACAGTTCATGCAAAGCATCATCGATTACAGAAAGGTGGATTGGATCAGGCATTAGAAAAAAATTTGACTTTTACATATTTGGTACTATAATTCCACTGATAATTAAACAAAATTCTTAGTTGAATTATCAATGACCTTCTTAAGGTTTTTTTTGCTCTTGCTTGAGTTTCTCAAGCGTGTTTCCAGTTCTGGGACTCACCCTGCAGCCATGTGGAGTCGTACTGCTCTGTACGGATGACGTGTCGCCTGCCGAGGCTCCGAAAGAAAGCAGAGTCTCGACTCATGAAATCCGAAGTGATGCCGGCGTATAACTCTCCATCTAAACAGTAAAACGAATGATCACATCCTTATTGAGCACTGTTAAAATGAGACACATGCTCAGAGTTATTATGGTTCTCTCATTCACACATTGAATCTCTTCTTTAGTTAGACTCACTGTAAAAATCTATGTACCCAACAGACTACAGATCTTTACAACATATACGACGGGAAAACTTTGAAAACAAAAACATCCAAAGCACAGTCAGAGGCATGCTTTTATAGACAACACTGCCCACCCACATGCTGTCTGGCTGCTTTTCTCAGGTTAAATAACCAATTCAGCATCGAATGCTTTTAGCAAGCTTCATAGAACCTTAAAATAATCCGACATATTTATCATCAACACCTACCCAAAACCGTCAGTCACGTTGCATCAAGTGCATGCCGCGAAGTGGGGACATAATATGTGATTCTCACAATATGATCTTCAGAGACAGAAGGTTTTACTGTGTGACGGTGTTGACAGAGAAATGTAAAGATGTAAAATGTCCATAATGATCTCACCTCTTTTATTTAGTAACAATTAGTTGAACTTAAAAATATGCTAAGTTTTATATGCAGAAGCATGTGGGTCAGTGTTGCAATTATTTGGCTGGAAAGAACTTGATCATCCTAACATTTCCCTGACATCAAAAAAAAAAAAAAACTTCAAACTATAGGTGGAAAATTAAAACTACACCTTGTTTGACACCGATAACTCTAACCAGCATTTAATTACATTGAAGAATAATTAATATTACCAACAACCGCAGAAGCCGTTTTCTGGAATGGGTCGTAGGGGCATTTCCCTTTCCCACACTCTGTCTGGCTGTAGGAGAGAGTTTGGTACTCTGCCTTAAAAAGAAAAGCCACACAGTCAAGATTAAGTGAGCAAATCTGCTGAATAAACCAGAAACAGACACTAGTTTTGTTAGGCATGTTAAAATAAGTACATTGTAAAATATCAAAATAATCCTATTCACTGAGGCGATGAGCTCTAAGAAGGTTTGAGCCAGCTCAACACACATGGCTGCCACACACACACACGCACACACACGCGCGCACACACACACACACGCGCGCACACGCGCACACACACACACACACACACTCCTCCCCCCGCCCCTACACACACACACACACAGAGCAGCTAACTGAGGCTAATCAGGCTAAGTGCAGGAAATCTACAATGTGTGAAGTCCAGCCTTAAACCAGCCAGTACCACTGGCTCCTCTAAGTGCCGTGTCCACTCTGATCTCACAAGGCCTTTCATGGGATTAGCTGCTTTCTGACACACAAACAACATTCAGCACTCTACTGAAGGATCGCACCCAGACATGTGTATAAAAAAACTGGTAGGAGAACAGTCCCCAAAGTGTCCCAGAAGTTCTTGTGTTTTAAGTGAATATTATGTGTGGGTGCATATTGGAAAACAAAGCACATGTACACACCCGTCTTCTAGACGTGCTTTACTCTGTATTTGACATTTAAATGTCAACCAAGTCTCAGGTGTCTGGTGAGCTGCACAATGTTGCCACATATTAAGGACAGATGACATTAGGTAAACCCTCACAGGTCATGTGGGCATGGGGGAAGACACCACATCTGATATTTCAGCAGTTCAGGGGGCTCCGTGTGGGGGATGGGAGCCCGATCACAGGGAGGATGGAGGCTAAGACGAAACTACGAAAATATCTGCAGATACATTTGACTTCTCTAGTCCTTTCTCTTCAAAAATATACATCAGAAAGGAAGGTTCACCAGAGGCATTCAGACTTTATAAACTTTTTTCAAATTTTGTCATCTTCTGTGACAAAATGTGTTTTTTTTATTTATTCAAAAAAAAAACTTGGATCAAATCTATAAGCCATAAATAAATGTGCTCTCAAATACTTACATAAGTGTGTCATTAAAGTGTGTGAATATCAGTGTGAGATATTGGGAAAAAAAAAAAAAAAGATATATTAGGCACAGATATATCTATCGAGGCTCATTTCTAAGAAGCACATTGATTAAGTCCTAAGTCCGAGTTTATATGTAATTTTCCTTTGATAGTGTGTGTGCGTGTGTGTGTGTGTGTGTGTGTAGGGTTGTGTGCGTGTGTGTATGTGTGTGTGCAGTTTTACCTGGTGGAAGATGCTGGTAGCTATGAAAGCACAGTGGGGATTGAAGGCCCCGGTGCCACACACGTACAGGTGCGTCTGATTAAAAGGCTGCAGAACTCGCAGGAAGTTTGCGCACTCCAGCTGTCCAGAGACACAGATGCACACAGCAGCTCACCACAATGCAACAACCTGCAGTGTTTCGTATTGGAGTGTTCAGCAACAGCAGAATAATTCATTTATTTCTATCGTAATCTGTGGTTCTAAATGTGTTGGCTTGTTTCTTCCTGAATCTTGATTCCCCTACCAGCGTCAGAGTGTTGTTTGTTTACAGTTCCTTAAATGAATCGGATTCAATCAGCTTCAGTTCCGCAGTAGATTGCAATCTATTGTGCAACTGTTTCGGGGTTATTGTTGCAGAACATTTCAGGCAGGTCTCGTTCGGTCGTATCGCATTGCAGCGAGCAGCGGAAATAAAAAAAAATAAAAAAAGAAAAGTGATACGGCCTGATCTGTCAGGCAGGAGATTTTAATCTGTGCAACATTCTGACTGAAATCACGTTCTGAGATGAGCCGAATGATGGTTTACCTGCGTAAAACATGGAAGCTCCTGTTTTAAATGTTGCTGTTGTTATTCAATAACATGTGTTTGTGCTGGAATCAGTGAGTGTGTCTTGAATCACCTCTGAATCCTTCCCAGCCATGAGACATTCTTGGACCCGGTCCGGACTGCCTGGCCAGAAAAGCTACAGGGGAAGAAAGACAGAGAGAGGAGGGAACAAAGGAGGGAAGAAACCAGAACAAACAGAGAGAGACATTTAAAAAATATTTTTCCTGTTCAATTTTGCGTTCCTGCTCGTGCTACGTTTCTGATAAACAGCTATTGGAAGCAGCAGGTGCTCTGACGGTCAGCCAGGAGGGGAGAGCCAATAGCACATGACTAATCTGGATGGAATAAGCAGAGCAACAGCTTCAGGGAGGAGAAAAATAAAAACCAACTGGCAGCATTGATGAGTCCTGATAATGGGCCAAACTGTCAGGGCAGCAGGGATCGTGACAGCATGACTAATTCACAATTTGACTGCACCTGCAGAAGGAGTTAGGGTGCTTTTTATTGAGTGGCATGCACTGAGAAGTGTCCAACAGCAGAAATAAATGAAGAAAGAAAGAAATAGACATGAACATTTAAAGGAGAGAATGTGGACTTCTGGGAAATATCTTTTATTAAACAAACTATTGAAGACGCAGCGCGTTCCTGCCCACCTTTTGGGATATTTCTCTCCCAGCTCTGCACATCTACAAACTTTAACTGCATTGCAACTGTAGCACATAAATAAGCTTTAATAAAAGATCATGCAATTCACTAATTTGCAGAGTGGACGACTAATAGCTGTCCAGTGAACAGATTCTCACGCCTGAGCTGAGGATCTTTGCAGCTATACCAGATTTACCGTGGACCTGTAGGTGGGTTGTAACGCTGGTCAGATTGTCAGATTAGGTTAAATAAGTTCAACTCAGTTTTGAACTTCTCAACAACTCTCTCCTGACCCGTCTGCTGTTCCTCGTGTCCATGACGCTGTTTGTTCATTAACGTTCTCCGATGAGCCTCAGCGGTCTTCTGGGCCATTATGGATAAAGGGGCCGTAATGCAAATGTCTGCAACTATTTTCCAAATTGTTTGTGAGAAAACCTTAAAAGGAGAATTATTTTCCAGCAATACACAATTACGCACTACTTTGTGTTAGTCTATCATAAAATTGTAATGAAATGTATTGAACCATGTGGTTTTAATTTCATAGGAGGTTATAAAGTTTAACGGCAGAGTCAGTGTTCCACATCTAATGGAGGTGATTCAGTTTCAGGTTCATATTCAGGGTGACGAGAGACAACGAAAGGCCCCTGTGGCGGAGTGAAAACTTTTGAGTTTTCTAACCGACTTGCTTGCTCTGACTCTGTTAAAGTGTGTGTGTGTGTGTGTGTGTGTGTGTGTGTGTGTGTGTGTGCGTGTGTGTGTGTGTGCGTGTGTGCGTGTGTGTGTGTGTGTGTGTGTGCGTGTGCGTGCGTGCGCGTGTGTGTGCGTGTGTGTGTTTTGAATGGTGGGGGGGCTGGAAGGATGAGCTCACTCTAGGTTCAGGTAAGATTATCTTCCATGAAACATGTACTGGTAACAATGGAAATGTCTGACTTCACTAATAAAGCAATCACACACCGCCCAACATAATCACATTAAACATCACTTTTTTTTCCACATAAACTAAATAAAAATTAATTTTAAAAAACCCCAGGATGGGTCCAACCCAACCCTACGACTCTTTTCGATGAAATCAAAACTGAGAGGAAATAACTGAGCTCTTGATAATGTGCAAGCAAGAGAGAAATAAAGGCTCCAATGGCAGCGACATGACTAATCTAACTATTTCCCCGACTCAGTCATTCCCTCAGAGACCAGAGTCGTGAGGCTGAGATAGAAGCGATATGACCATGAAAACTGCTAAAGCTGCTCTGAAAAAGTACAAGAAGCAAACAGTTTCTCAGAAAAATCACAATCCATAAATCTTCAAGATCTATAAAAGCTAATGAATACTTTAAAAGACGCATGATCTGGCACTTATTAATTGGTGGTCCAAACAGAAAGTCATCACTCCGTGGAGAAAAACAAAACAAAATAGTGACACACAGTCAAATAAAGCCATTACTGACAAAATACTGCTGGTTTTAGGAAACAATTTTAGAATGCCCCGTAATCGTTCCCCGATGCAGTCATCCCCGCAGAGCCCGCTGCGGAGCCGAGATGATCAGATTAGATTAGTGACCGCACTTGGCCTAATCTCCAGTACCACACACTGACAGGAACACGGACCACCGCTGGAAGAGTACCACCAGGTGAAGGCTGTGGTTAATGGGAATTTATCCTGCTGTGGAAAGCATGCTGGTTGTCATCTTAAACCACATGCAGGAAGAGTGAAGGGCTGGTAAATCAGCGGCAAAAAGAAAGAAAAAAAAAGCAAAACAAAAAAAGATGGAAAAGTGTTGAAAATGTCCAAAGTTCTCCTGCGAAACCAGAGAAGGAGCAACGATGAAAGGAGAAATTTGAAAACAAAAAACCACTGAAACACAAAGCAACCCATGGTGACCTCTCTCTGGGTGATGGTGGCTGCCAGCTGTAGGCTCACAGAAAGAGAATGCCCTGAGGTTTTCTTTTTTTTTCTTTGTATGTTTTATTTTATTTTTTTAACTGTAGCCTCATCAAAGTCTCTGAAGGCGATAGTTAAAGTTCGGCACGCTGCCCTGGGATGAACTGGGGACAGTAGATATGCCAGAATCCCTTCTTTCAAGAGTTTCCAATGTAATCACGCAGTGTTTAAAAGTTTGGACAAAAAAAAAAAACAATTTTGAACATAGCACTATAAATATTAACAGCATAAGAGGGGAAAATAACTGCACATAATATGAAATGGTATAAACAAATTATAAATACTGTATGTGAAAATGCAAAGCATAGAAAATCCGCATGAAGCTAAGCCACGAGTTAAAATTATCTCTCCTTTCACTGGCGGAGAGCCGGGCACAGTGGGTGGCTGGCTGGAAGAACCGGTGTGTCCGTCCGTCTCAAAAGCTGTTCGTCTGCTCGCCTACCTGTTTGTCCCCCTGACAGCTTTGCGTGCGCGTCTGACTGATGAGGATATTGATTTGATCCGACAGATCACGGTTATGAAAAGGCAGAGCTGTCGCTGTCCTTGCTGTGACCCTGAACTCAGCCAGCCATTAACGTGTTTGTCTGGCCGTTTGGATGTGGTGTGAAACATCAGGGTGGCGAATACTGGTTGTTTTATTTCCTTCCTGTCGACAGTTTCCTCCCATATGTACATCTCCACAAATATGAGACCTGCTCAACTGATTTTGAATTTGATGTTGTGTGAGAGTGTGACGTTTATCCACATCAGTGTTTGGCGAGTTTTGTTGCACCAGTGCCTGCAGCATGGGAACGAGATCATCTGTTTTTTGTTTTTTTTGTTTTTTTTAAGTCTATGCTTCTTGCCGGAGGGATCCTGTCCACACCATCACTGATTTTACACAAAACTGAGACTTTCTAATGCATTTGTGCGTTTTGTCCACATGCATATACATTTTTTAAATAACACAACCTTAGTTTAAAAAATACAAAAAAAACCTTAGGACAAGGTAGATGCCAAGTAACAAATTGTCTAATTCAGATAAAAGATCAGCTGACTGAATGTTCCCATTTTGTTCAATGCCAGTTAAACAGAGGCAACGATTATTGAACAAATATACTTAGACTTTTCTTCTCAATTCTTTCCATCTTGTCTGGTTTATGTAACTTGTCAGTAACTTATGATCCCGACTCAAATCTGGACTCTCGTGGAAAATCTTCTTTATGTTCTGGAATTTTACAAAACTCAGACCTGCCGTGCCATTCGCTTCACTAAAACACATTTTAATGCAGACAACTTTCTATTAGAAAGCTGCAGACAGCTTATAATTGTTTATACTGGCTTCCTGATGAGTTCAAAAGTAACTTTGGAATATGATTCCTCCAACAAAAAGCAGTGGGATGATCAGACAAAATGCTTTCATTTTGTTTTACAAAAGAGATAAAGAAGGTTTTGCAAAAAATTCCTCACCACAAACAGTTAAAGAAGATGAAAATTATCCTTCTGCTGCTAAGATTCTCCTTATGTTGCGTAATGAAACATATTTCAATAAAGAATTAATTAACTAGAAATGAAAGTCCAAAGAACTGCTGTAAGTTGCTTACAGGCGTCAGGACAGATAAAGGATCCTGATGGGATAAAAGTCAGAAGGGTGTGACTTTGCTCTTAAATTGTCAGTGATTACCTCAATCAAGTTATCAGATTTGTAAATCTGCCATTATTTGACACAGTTTCGGGTGAAAAGAGTTTATATTTACGCCCATACGCACACACATTGAATGGTTATCTTCCTTTGGTTTATTGGTATGTGTGCGTCTTCCACTTCATACCTTCCGCGGGTTCTGCGTGATGTCATCCAGACTAGTAGAGAGAAGATTATCTTTCATGGCCACGTATAGACGCCTCCTGTCTTCATCAGGCAGCAGGGAGTGGAGGTCTCCTGCTTCCAAAGGCAGCGTCAGCAGACGGCCATTTTGAATGAGCTCTGCAGTGGAGAAGAAGAAGAGAAACATATGACATACATATAACATATAACATAAGGCCAAGCGTAAGCAGAGAAGGCTGAAACTTCAGCAAATGCACCAGAATATATGAAATTAGTGCTTAACACTTTGGCTGCAAGGCCCAAAAAGGTCAAAGGTCCAGAAAGAGGGATGCTATTCTGGACTTTTAAAGTTTAAAGTTCCTGTTCAAGTTTATCTTTAAGATAACTCAGTATTGATTAGCCTATTTGATCAATCCAGGTAGCTTTTCAAGCACGTTTAAGCATCAGAAAATGTCTCCAAAGCACAGAATGAATTAACATAGCTAAACATAAAGACTGGGAAAAAAAGACCTCTGCAGACCAGCTGCTACCAACCAGAAACTCTAAAATCTGATGTTTTTCTGGTCGAGGAATGCACCATGCCAGAAAGTGAACTGGTCCCACCAACCACAACCCTCTTTAGTGTGGAAGCTAACAGAAGGAAACCTCAAAGTTAGCTATTTTTATGTAAGAGAGATCTTTAAAATGAAGCATAAACGGTGTGAAACAGGAAACTCCTTTCTACTTTTAAACAGTGAGCAGATAACGTGAGGGGTGAATATTTTGTAGTAAAATTGCTGTGTTGTTTTAAAAAAAGGTTTTATATTCTCTATGGGTTTAAACACAGAATGTTGTTTTCAGTTCGTATAATTGTACTCATGCCAATTGTCGTAATCCCTCATATACTGTCAATGACATTAAAATATCTCCAATCATGTTCTTATTTTAAAATGAGGTAAATAATCAATTACAACAATTCTGCTTTTCACATACACCTCTGGTCTAATATAGATTATGAATTACTGCATCAAATAAGGAAGGCTAGAAAGCAATACTATTAATTAATCAGGTTAATTAATATAATTTTTTGATAATTAATTTTTTTTTTAAATTGGTGTAATCTAAAAATGAACATCGGCACATCAAAGATGTACATCTGTATTCTTAAATGATAAAAAGTACTTTGTATTAGTTAAGTTTCAACTCTAGTTTGAATGAAACAAAATTTAGTAGATAACACAAGATTTATAAAACAGAATTAAAAGTGGGGAGAAAACTATGTCAACAACAACAACCAGCTTTGACGCAAAATATTGTTTTACAAGTGATCAGATAAGTAGACAGACAAACTTTCCCACACCTGCAGTTTCTATGAGATGCTCATCTCTTGGTTGTTTTTTGTTCTGCTTCATCTGGACTCTCACACTAAACAAAAAAGTTGAAATGCATGTCATATGAACACACACACTTACATCTTGATACGCTGTACATCTGTTTCAGACAGGCTGTGGGATAACAAGGGATTCTGAAATGACTAATGATGAATGTACTGATTGCATTTTTTTTCTAAAATGATTACTCTGTCTCACTATGTAAGCTATGAGAACTATGGTGAGGAAGATTGTTGGATATCTGAGCAAGGACACAAACGGCACGTCGGTCTGTTTTGTGCGTGAACCATCAAAGCGCAAGAGCCAAGCGTCCTGCAGTGGATTAGAGTTGGCGTCAAAAAGCAAAGAGGCATCGGCTTTATAACAGTGGCAGACAGGGCTTCACACACTGGCAGCTCCTAACAGTACGCTGAAGTACACAGAGTTTTTGAAACACATTTGCCTTATAAAACAAAAAACTGGATGACATTGCCGCACTGCATTGGTAAATTACACTGAATATGTTCCCCTGATGTCATCCTGGCCCTTCAAATCCAAAGAAACAGGTTAGGACCGCTATCCCAGGCCAAGTGTTTAAGCCAGACAAAAAATGACCATTTATGCTTTTTTGGGCTGCTGCATTTATGCTCCAGCGACTAATTTACATAAATTGCTGCTCAGAGCGCTTAACTGTTTAACTTCATGATTTATCACCCTCCACAGCAGCAGCAAACTCAGCTCCTTTTTGTGTTAAAAATGTGGTTTAGTTTTGGTCTCTCCTGATGGCGGGCAGTCGTGTGCTGCCTGTTCCTCTGCGGTGATGGATGACACCTCTGAAACACACCGTTTGTTTCGTCGGACTGGTAAATGTGAGCCGACATTGTGCTCTGAAGTGCATCGTGCATAATATAATTGAGTTAATCTCCTTAAATATAGCGCAACAGTTTGAATTTTTGGCACGAGTTGTTTCTGTGAAACGTTGAAAACTCACTCCATTATGCAAGAGACACTTTCAAATTTGATTTAGGATATAATTCAAGGTTATGAAGAAATTTGTTATGTTTATACAGAAAGGAAGGGTTTTGCTCCAACGATGAAACAGATAAGAAGAGTGCAAAAGATGGAGGACGTGCTGTATTTAATCAAATAAATACCTCAAACAAGCTGCTCTGTCTGTTATTTATTTTACTGCATTTTATTGTGTTGTGCTGCAGTGTTTAAGCCTCAATGAAAAAAAGATAACGAGGAAAGAACGGATCAGACGGAAGCATAGCTGTCAGAGACAGAAAGAAGTGGGAAGCTGGTGGTGGAAGAGCACGAAGTGATGACACACTGCGAATAACATTCAGGGATGGATACAGACATGGCAAACTGCAGATTGGGGTGACAGAGAGGTCAGACACAGCAGGAGCATATTTGCAGTGTCTTAGCTGAACAGTCGTTTTTTCAGGTGGCAACAAGAACATTTTAATTACCCTGATACCAAACAACCACTTTGCATGTGAAAGGCAGGTCTTTGGTTTTCAGTTGTTTGTTAACCAACTTTACCTTGAGAGCTAAAAGACAATGAGCAATACAATCTTCCAAATGCTTACAAGAGCGCACAACACTTAAATATAGGTTTTAAAATGTTCAAACTTCAAAGAAAGTGTCTGTGTGTTACCTAGTCCTGACAAAAAACTTTCTGGTTGCTCAGATGCATCCTCAGACAGACCCAGATCACAGAGGCTCTTAACTTTGCATTTAGCTGAAAATGTCTCATGTATTGATGGAAATTTGATAAATGTAATAAATGAAAACAGAGCATTTTTAGTCTACTCATATTTTTCTATGTGTGTATTCAACAAAAGCCACTCTTTTATTTGCTAACTCTGCAGACAATTGTTTGATTACATGTCTTTGTTGTATTTTACGTGTTTTTCACTACAAATATGAAAATGGTTCAATATGTTCTGTACATAACACGCCAAATTGAAATAAAGTCTTCCTAATCTGTAAAGACAATTTCAATTTCTAGCTCAGGTAATAAGAATTGTAAAGTTGTTTCATCACTAGGTATTCTTCTTTTCCTGAGATTATTTCTAGAAAGATTTTTTAAAAAAAGAATAAAACCAACAAAAAAAATTTACAAAATGTACAAAAAGCTGTGATCCCTTAAAGATTCATCAAAATGACAAGTTTTCACAACTAGATCCAATTAAAAGGCTTCATGCTGAGGGCTCATGTGACTTTTCTTTACAGTTTCTGGGTGGCATCATTTTCACTAAGTGCAAATTTTGACACATTTGAATAGGCAAGATTTAAACCTCTCTGCCTTGATGTGAAAGTAGCAAAGCCTCAAAGAAATGGAACATGAAATTGTTCTCTTGCTGTAAAATGCAGTACATAAATATAAGAATAAAATGTAGAACTTCACATTGCCACGCTTTGAAATTCTGAAAAAGATAAACAAAGATATCTTGTTAAAATGGTCTAGTCTGGTTTAGTAAAATATGAATTATACGTAAGAACCTTTGAAGATCAAAAAGCTTTTGATGATATTAACTCTGATCTGTTGTCAAGTTATCAACCTCTAATTTAAAAATATGTATATATAATTTTGAATTAAGTCACATGAGAGATTTAAAATACTGATGACTTTTTAAAATGGCTGATCGAAATACTGGTATACCTCATTAGGTCCTATATTTATTAGCTGCTGTATCGACATTTTGTGTAGCTGTTGAAATCACATCACTATTATAGATCACATGAAAAAAACAAGGAACAAGCTACAGACAAACCAGCTGTTGGGTAGGATCTCTGACTGGTGATGTAACACATGCTTGTGTCTCCACTCAGACAAAAGTGAGAGTACGCTTTTTGTTTTCTATTGTTTTTTGTTTTCATAGTCTGTAAATAGAGATCAAGTTGTTACAGTGACAGGAAAATAACTTGGTGTTATAGAATTGTCATTTAAACACGAAGGATTAATTCTTGCCATATTTTCTCTTATAAAGATGAATCATGTAACCCTGTTTTTCTTGTTTAACCTCATCTCTTTCATTTGTTTTTTTTCTTAAGGAAAGTCACTGAAGTAGCTGCTTGTTCCCAGTGTCCTAACTTCATCTCTTTTCATCCTGGGACAGTGCGATTGTCTCACTGTTTATTTGTTTAGCTGAGTTTCCATCCAGTACGAAGCCAATAAGAAAGTTACTGCTGCCATTAACTCGATGCAAGTTTTCCTTTAACTTACCCAGAGTTAAAGGGCTGCTAACAGCAAGTTGGATTCAGCTGGAGGTTTCTTCCTGTTAAAGCTGACTTCTTTCTGTCCACATGTTTGCTTTTAGGGAAAGGAGAGCTGTAACGTCTGTGGCTGGGTTTCCACTGACTGCACAAATGTGCAATTTGACTTTTTGAAAATAAGTTCACTTAACACACCAATTTTGAGAATCTTTTGTTTTTTTATTAAAAGTTTTGGCATAAGGCTGAGGTTGTTTTTTTTTGTTTGTTTTTTGTAAAACTGCAATGGAAATACTTTTTCACATCAAATGAGTCACATGAGCAACAACTTCATATTGCCTCTGGTGCAAACCATGAAGAACATAACAGGAAGAAGGTGGAGGATGAATAATGACTTACTGTGTGAACAAACGTATTCATGTGTTATTTTCAACATTAGCGGAACACTGACAAAGTTGTGCACACATTTGTAATGGGAATTTGGATGTAGATATTAAAATGGATGTTTTATCAGTTGGTGTTTAAAGCTAAATTTGACTAAACCATTTTATAACTATAATCAAACTGCATATCATCTAATATGAATGCAAATTACTGGATTGTATTGAATTGATTTTATAATACATTTCTACAATTTGAGGTGGCCCTGTTTGTCTCAAAGTGCAATAAGATGAAGTTACTTGAAGTCACTGTTATGTGGCACAAAATAAATGAACGTAATTGAATTAACTGAATGGATTACTGCATGTTTGGGTACAATCAGGAAAGAGTACTGAATATTTTCCTCCTTATCCTGGGAAAAGGAGTGCTGGTTAGAGTATTGTGTCTTACAGTTTCATAAAAACACAAGTTCTTTCATTCCTCCGCCAATAGCTCTGACAGATTAAAATAGGTCAAACTGAATTAAGAATAATGAAAAACCTTGATTGTTTCTTTGCACTGTTAACTATGACAATGACAAATAAACCCATAGGGGGTGAAAGCCAAGTGGATAACGGGGAGGAGAGAAGGAGAAGGTCAATGGGGAGATGAACAGCTGGAGGGAAAGATGAGAAAAATGGAACGGCAAAGTGACAATGAGATGAAACTGGGCTGATGGGTGAAGACAGCTACGAGATGAGAATGGGAAAAACGTCAAAACAACGGATGATGATGGACAGATGAGAGAGGCAAGGAGAGGGGAGGAGGCAGGAGGAGGCGAACAGACTGAAAGTAATCCTGATGGACAAAATTAATAAATAATGATGGATAATGATGAGGGTGAGGGGAAGAGGAGGGATGAGGAAGAAAACAGGGGGATTGGGCGAGATAGGTCGATATGGGTGGAGGAGGAAATCATGTTTTGACGACACCGAGGGGCAAATGATGGACACGAGGGCAGATTGAGGAAGAAGTGGAGTCAAATGAGAAAGCAGATTTGAGAAGAAAATGGGAAAACCACGTTACAATGAGCAAGAGGAAAAACAGCAAGTAAGAGGACGGAGGGAGAGATCAGCTGAAGGGAGATTAAAAAAATAGGGGGAAAGAGACCTGAATGAAGGGCAAAATTCTTTGATGACAAGGTGGAAAATGATGAGGAAAAAGTGGCAAAGTGAGAAAAGAAGATAGGAGGGAGCAAAGAAAGATTGAGGCAGTAGACAGAAATTAGAAGAACCTCAACATGCTGACAGTTGGGTAAAATACACGAGATGGATGAGCAGAAAGAAAATAAGATTTAAAAAAAGAAAAGAGGCGAGGAAAACATGACTCAATGGAAACAGAGAAATAATCAGCAACAGAGAAACGGTAAGAAAGAAATGGACTTTCAGCCCAAAAGAAAATAGCAGAAACTTATGGTTAGCTCAGCATGAAATCTCACTGGGTTCTTTGTTGTTATTCAGCAAAGCATCAGGGAGGTAAATTGTTTTGTTTCACACTGATTTAGGTCTCATTAATCCAAGAGAGTGCATCAGCAACAAAATAACTTTAACCGATTCAGTTTTTTTTATTTAGCTTAGATTTGGCTGAACTCGGATACAAACAAAGATGAACTTTTTTCCAATCACTTTAAGAATGAAAGCCTGCCGTGTTTCCAAATGGAGGTTCTGTTGAAATGATAACGTTCACAATTGCTGAAAAGGAAACATGCTATTTTTAAAAAATCAACAGGGAAGACAACTCTTTCCGACCATTCCTGCTTTGGTTTGCTTACATTTAAAATTGTTTTTTTAGATCTTGTAATGTTAGATGTGCTGAGTTTTTAAATCGCCACCAGTCCAAGTCATTTAAGATGTCATATTTACTAATACCTGAGGTCTAGACAGCAAAGTTGTGCACACTATCTACTGTATGCACAAGAAAGTTATTAAATTCACTTAAACACTTACACTCTCTGGCCCCTTTATTAGGTATCTTTCTAAGTGGTTAAATTACTTGCTTAGTGCCTCAGGAATGTTCAAAGAGTTCTCCTTTCCAGCAGGAAAGTTGATGTACTGCTGGAAATTGTGCTATTATTTTTTTTATTTGTGTTTTACTCAACGTCTCAACTTCATTGGAATTGGAGTTGAACAAAAAAAGACCAAAGGAAGCTTGAAAATCCCCAAACGTTTGCTGATGTTTTTTCTGCACATGTAGAAATAAGCAGGTGTGCTGAAGGAAAACTCAATCAAAAGTTGCTCAACTTTGTTGCGTCAAAGAAGGTTTGTAGTCCTTCAGTTATATTTCAGTCAACACTTGATTATGGCAGTCACGTAGCAGCCGCTCCCTGTGCTGGCTGTTCTTCACCTCATGAATATTTCAGCAAAAGAAAAAAAGTGATCTAATCTCTTGAAAAAGAAATCTACTTACCTGCTTTGTCACCAACTGTGTTTAGCCAATAAATGTCTTGAATTTCAAACATTCCCAGCTTGCCAGCCTACGTCTGGAGGAAGAAAGTTTCTAAGAGGCTCTTACTTTTCAGGATATCAGACCCTGGTGGGGATTCATGCCTTCCTGCTCCTACTCAAGCATCCAGCTATTCACCAAAATTACTGTGTGCACCTCAGGAGCAGCATGACCTTGTTTCACGCAATATGAGGGGAAAAAAACTCAACTTAATTGAATGTGAAACCAACCGCTGTGGGGAGAACGCCAGCAAGATTCTGCATCTGTTACCCTCACAGGTTCCTGTTGGGTCACAGGCTGAAACATGTTGATGTTGGGATTCAATAAATCAGTAGAAAAAGGATGGAACCATCTCCATGAAGGACCCTGTCAAAAACTTGTCAAGAGTTCTTTGTGTAATAATAGAAATCGAATATCACCCTTGAGTCAGGATCACATGCTTTATATTGAGTCAACTCTCGCTCGATGTGATTACAACTCTGGCTTGTTTTCTTTATTCTGCAGACACGACAGCATGAGCGCACACAGACAAACCCGGCATATTTAAGCCCATAGGAATGAACAACTCTTATTTAATATGAAAAACCAAAACAAAACATTGTTTCATCCGCCACAAACACAGAGCGTTCCTCAGTCATAAAACACCAGCTGCACCTACTCCACCCTAACTCTTGGGACAGTTGCCTTGGATACGGCAACCATGCCAACATAATTTAGGAGGGGGCACGGAGGGGGTGTCTCTTGGCCCTCCACCCACTGCCGCCCCGCCTCACACACACACACAGATGATTGATTTGGCCAACACCTCTGCACAACATTTCTAACAGGGTCGATTGGAATAATGGAGCATTTCTAAGACATCAAAGACATTTGTCAGCGGGGGGCCGGAGGGCCGAGGGTAGGGGGCCGCGCCCTTGAGGACACACACTTAGACATATTTCCTGATACAACAGAATAATAAACTTTCCCCCATGCTTCTCACTTACATGCAGCCAGGGCCGGATTTACAAGAACGTGGGCTGGTGCCCTGGCCACTGAAGGAAAATTATTTTGCTAATGCAAATTACAGTACATTATTATTATTATTATTATTATTAGGTAGATCTATACCAGTGGTTCTTAACCTGGGTTCGATCGAACCCCAGGGATTCGGTGAGTTGGTCTCAGGGGTTCAGTGAATGCGCATATGAAACTGGGGGGTTCGGTACAAGTGAAATACTCGAGTACTGTTTTTATTCATAAAAATCCCAAAATATTATTACAAGTTACTTGATATGGACCCACAACTCTTACATAAGAGTACAATGCCTGCAAAGAATGCATTCAATTATATATATATATATATATATATATATATATATATATATATATATATATATATATATAAAGATTTTTATCTTTTTTTTTATAAAAGATAAAAATCTCTGGGCTCCTCCAAAATTGGAGCTACAGCAAACAACATGCAACAGAGCTTACACTTTTTATTTACATTGTTGTCAGGTCATAACCACATACTGCAATATATCCAATTGGGAAGGAAAAAAAAAGATATGTGGTTTTCAAAATATTTTGCGAATAAAAACTCAGAAGGTGTGGCATGCATTTGTATGCAGCCCCCTTTACGCTGATAGCCCTGGGAAGATTCTTTATTAGGATAAAGACTCCAAAATTCATGATGACCCAGGAATATGTTGTGTGAAGTTATAACGGATCATCCCAACTTATGAATGTGTCATAGAGAACTGTGAAATCCATTATATCAACATAGAAAGAGTGTGACACATTTGTAGACCTGTGGATGTATGGAAACACAAGAAGCACATGTAAGGAAAAGCTCTGGTCATAAGGCAACACAAGTTGAGCTTTCTGCACTACATGAAAAACTACCTGGGTGTTTGTTGGAAAACTAACACTGCACAATTAACCTAAACCTGGAAAAAAAAAACAGAAGTGGCAGCATAATGCTGTGGGTTGGGTTTCAGGGAAAATGGGTGGAGCTAAAAACAGAATAATGCTGACGAAAACCTGTTGGAGGCTATCAAAGACTGGGGTGAAAGGTCACCTTCCAGCAGGACGACGACTCTAACCATCCAGAGCAGCAATGGACTGGATTAGATCAAAGCATATCTACGAGCTAGAACGGCCCACTCAAAGTCCAGCTCTGAATCAAGTTGAGAATATATGGCAACATTTGAAAATACACACACATTCTTCATCCAGGCCTTAATGAATCCAAGTGACATTAACCGTAGCCGCCAACCTGAAATCTTCTGGCCTACGTAAAACGATACAGACAGAAGAGATGAGCCTGCTCACATTCCAGCCTGCAATAACTTTCCAGATGGAAGTTTTGAGAAAGTGTTCTTAAAGACCAGAGAGCAAAAGTTTCAGAGACAATTTGATGATTTGACTCGCCCATAGGCAATTTCACTCCCCAGCTCCGCAACCTTTTCAGAAACTCTGAATTGGAATTGATTTCTTTCAAAACAACTCGCAGCTCCTAAAATGCCTTTGAACAACACTGAGAGCTGGAGGAACAATTTGACACAAAACAGCAAATTGCTATACAGCATACAGAGTAGGGCATTAAAAAAAAGCATCAGAGACAGTCATCAAATGGCGATTTATACTCTGGATAAAAATGCTTTTAAGAGTAAAGAGTGTCGGTAGTTGCCACAGGTATGAAGTTATTCTTCACATGGTTCCTCAGAATAGATCATTTGGACCCACCTTGCAGGTTGCAGTCTTATTGAGTAGTTCTGTAATGACTTCTGAAACGTTCACTAACTGGAGGGCAGGCAGAATACAGACCGCGGTCAATAAAAATGCTTCAAGTTTACAATATGTGACATTTCTTATGAGTTCAATAGAAAAACACAGAAATCTAATTACTCTTGTTTTAACTTCTTCTTATGATAGAAATGAGATTCATTCCAGTTACTATTTGCTACTAATCCTGTTAATAATGTTGTTGTGAAATGTACGTTTTCTGCAAACACAATACTGTTATTGTACTTTAAACATCATTATCAGTTTAACTCTGATATGATTATGGACATTTTGGTCCATTTGTTTACATTTTTTCAAGTTGATCAATCAATAATTTTGCTGCATTACTGCATTTATCACAATTTTTAGTAAGAAACATTTTCTTTCACAAATTTTGAAATTCAACTTCACATGTTTAAGAAATCAAAAGAAAATTCCAAAATAATGCTAAATAAAACTTTTTTATTTTTTGCTTTTCTCTGCTTACATATCTTAAGCCACTTAGGATCTGCTCAAAACTTTCTATAATTTTGATCATTGTAGCCCTTAAATGCCTGTTTTATTTATTGAAAATGCACAAAGATGAGCTGTGTTGCATGTAACAATTTTTGGGCAGCTGGAAAATATTAGCAATCAGACTTAGATACGTAAAAGATTAGCCAAATATTGACTTTAATGCATTAGTAGTTATTTGTAGCACCACGTTTAAAATGTTCTACAACTTAATTTACTGCCAAAAAAATCCCATCAATCCCATTAATCTTTGTTAAGACCACAATTTATAATCCTACAGATGTTGGAAAATATATTCAGGTGCAGGATGTCAGGGTTTCATCTTGGAGAAAAATAAAATATTTCTTGTTTCCACCATAAAATTCACCATCATCAGGCAGTACGATTCATATTTATAATTTTAATACTCAATGTCTTTATGTTGTTGAAGTTGATTGGTTACACCGACGTACTTAGGGCAGTACAATGTATCACAAATATATTGTAATTTAATACTTTCATGACTAATAAGGCAAAAAATTGGTTGGAATAACAATTATCTGCTGCTATGTTAAAGATTAAGAAGAGATAATGCAGAGAAAATGAATTAGCAGGCTGTTATAACTGGGAAGGCAATGGTCAGTTGTGGTCAGGGAAAGCGCAATCTGTTCAAACACTTTAAAGAGTACATACACACACACACACACACACACACGCACACGCACACACACACACACAGACACGATTGAAAAGCGCAGCAGGCCTTATAAGCATCAAGTTGACAGAAGGGTAGAGAAAGTTCTTGACCTCTGATCAGAGCCAATTGGCCTCTGACTCCTGTCGCTGGGAATCAAAGACGGAAAAGGTTACGGTGTAAAGGAACAGACGTCCTGCGCCATAATCCCACAAGTCTGTGCCTACACGCTAAAACCTGTGCATGAATGGTCCCTTTCTTTCAGTGGATGGCTCTGGCTGTCCACATTTGCCTCTGTAAGTGTGTTGTTTACACCGTGTTCATAGGTGTGTGTTTGCATGAACGTGTGTTTTGTCAGCGGCCACGTATTTTTGTCCATGGTGAACATTAGATTAAAGGCTGCTGGTCATGGGAGCACTGACGGACCTCAATGTGATTAGAGCAAATGTGCAGCGTGTGATGCAGCTAAGGACATTCCTGCACTGCAGAACATTCCCTCTCTCGGACGCCCGGTCAAGCAAATGCATCTGTGTGCTCTTAAGACAGCAAGGCCAAATTAATATTAAGAAAAAAAGACTCGGTTAAGCATTGAAGGTAATTCTCCATGATGCATTGAAGCTTCCTAAGTAGGTGTTAAATAATATTTTTGACTCATGGACATTTCTCCAAAACTAAATCTGTGAAACAAACAAAATCAAAACAAGAAATGTGTAAGCCCTGAAAACTTGCATCAGTCAGATTCAGTGTTGTTAATATATCTCCATAATAAAGGCAGCCAGGGGTGTTTTTGCATTAAAAGATCTGACAATTTCCTCTGAAGAAGCACTTGGCAACAGTTTATCATGACATAATCACTGAGCTCAGGCTGCTTTATTCAATTTGCCACATGGTGTTTTCAGTGCAAATAATCACATGCTACATAATGGAGAGACGTGAATCAATAACACTTTAATTTGATTCATTTGGCTAGAGTCTGAGTAGTTATGAAAGACGAGATGAAAACGTATGGTAAAACATAACTGAACAGAAGACAAAGTGAAAGTAGCTTTAAAATTAGCAAGCAGGTGTCTGCTGGCTCTGCTTAGGATGCCTGAAGCGTACAGTAGCTCTGCTCTAAGCTACAGCTTCACTTCTCATCTTCTTCCAAGGCCAGTGCCCTACTTGCAATTTTAAAGAGAGCTGTCAGAGAGTTTGAAGGTGTCTTCCTTTTCCTCTGCTCCACTTTTTTATGCAATTATTTTTTTTTTTTGCTACGGATTTGGAGGACCAATCAATGCCCAGGCAGATTCAAGTTTCAAATATTCAAACTCTGGGGAAAGAAATGTTTACTAGATTTAAAAAATAAATAAATAAATAAAAAGAAATCCTAGAAGTACAGCAGAGTCTGAAACAGCAAAATCCACAGTTATTTGTTATTTTAGACTAGATAAGCCATGCTTACAGTTACAGATATGTTTGTTTCCTCCAGCTGCTAAAACAGCATCCCTGCAGTCTTGTTTTGATTTTGTCTTTTTGAATTAAAAATATACCAAGGAATTACAATAAAGATTGCGTTCACATTTTGTCAGACTACAAACAAAAATGTCAACGCATTTTATCACTGTAAAGACACCATGGTGAAACATGGGGAGGATAGCATAACGTTCTTCATGAAACCTAAAGCTAGCGTGGAACACACAGTGAAAGGGTTAAAGTGATTAGAACAAGAATAGAATGAGTAGAAAGAGTAGAATGGCCCAGTCAAAGTACAGACTTAGACACAATAAGAAATTATAAAATACTCGAAAATTGCTGTTCAGTTTCAATATATGCAAACCTTATACAAACGCATACCAAAGGACTTTAAGATGCAATTGCAGCAACATGTTGGTTCTGCAAACGTTTGATTTAGAACGGCTGAAAACAAACACATGCATTCATTTCAGATTTCCACTTGTGTAAGAAATACAAGAATATGGATCTTTTCACTTCTCAATCATGGGCTACTTTGTCTATTATATACAGCATAATCCCCCATGGCCTGTGGTTAAAATGTGACCAAATGAAGCTAATTGAGTACTTTTGAATGGTGTCTTATGTGTGTGTGTGTGTTTTTTTTTTTTGCAGGTTGAGGCTGATAAATCTGAGCACAGCTGTTGTTGTCAAGGTGAGGCACTCAGCCACGATGCGTGGTGGTCATATGATGGGAATGACGGGAAAAAATCCGTTTGGCACACGGTGCGGAGAACGTCAGTGCAGTTTTTCCATGCTGGCATAGCAAGAGCATTTGAGGACAGATGTGACGTCCCGGTCTCCAGGGGATGGAGTTTATGAATAGTTAGATTCACTTCAAATGGTTTCCATCCGAAACATCCTAAGAGCTGCAAAATGTTTCAAAAGAAATTAAAAGTAGATGGCGATGAAATAAACATTTTCTCTATCTTTAGACTCCAACTATATTATATTCCTTATTGCGAAGCCTTTTAATGCACAAACACAGGCTTCCTTTACCATTAATCTGTCCAATTATTCTCCCCCAGCCTAAAGCATTGTCCACGTGAGAGCATTAAGGATCTACACATGTGTGTACCTTTGTTTCTGTGTCTTTGTGAGCATCTGTCTTTGTCAGTCTGTTTGTCTGCTCACTGAGCCCCAGGGAACTTTAGCTGTCTGGTGCAGCGTTCCCAAAGGGAGGACTTTGTTGGCTGCGCCACAAGAGGAGGGTGTCGTTGGAGGGGCAGGAGGGGGGTGCGGGGGGTGAGGAAACCGGGGCACATTTCCTGTGGAAATGGGGTTATCACTTCACAATTACTGGTGCAATTACAGTGGGAGGCCTGCAGAAGCTTGGAAACAAAGCCTATAGGCACACAGATGGGCACTCGGATGGAGACATGAGCGCACATGCAATCTTGTCGAACACTCGTGTCTATACGAGTGTTCAAAAAAAGAAGTGGTGCTGTTTTGTTAAGTATAAGTGCCCTCATGGTCCGTCTTTCACAGAGTGCCTGAATGTGCTGGAGAAGGTCGTCTTGGTGTCTTAACCTCCCGCTGTGACAAGAGTGGCTCAATCCACAATAGACAGTCATTGTGTTTGAGGTTACAATGTCGTTATCCATCCACTGGGACACTGTAAATTTTCCCAGATGCAGAATTAATTGTCTGCTTCGTTCCTCACACGATGCCACATACATGTGCAAATCCAGCCCCTCTCATTACTGCTCAAGCGCCCTCACTCTCTATGTGGGACCACTTTTTCTCCTGGACCGGGACTCGTTTCTCTCTTTTATTTTTCTAAAAGATTAGAATCATCTTTTAACCTGTCAACATCATCACTTTTCTGATGCCTCCTGACCCCAATTTGTGCTCCACAACTTCAGCCAACGTAGAAAAATTTACGCACACAAACAAGCTCTGCTTAATGCGTCGTGCTGCTCCATTTCAGTTCAAATCCTTTAACACACACACACACAAGAACAGAATTACAGGCAAGCACAGACACACTAGGTCTGGACTGCATCACCCACAGAGCAGACCCACGTGGACAGCTTGACCCCCGACCTTTTGACGAATGAGTATTTATCATCATCAAACTGTTGGGTTTAGGTCAATGTGATGCTGCATACACACAATACAGTCTGGCTATTGTTTACATTTAATCTAATTTGTTTTTGGGGCGGGGGGTTTATTCCTTGTTGTCTGACTTGTAGTTCACGTCAGCCCAGCCTGACTCAGAATAATGTTTTCATGCTGGTTCACATAGATGAAATATTTCTATACAATGGTATTTTCCTCATACTTAAGCTCATTTATTTGGTTTAAGAACATGAACTCCCAAACTTCCTTTATAATAGTCCAAGTGAACATGTTTGTCATTTTTTTCCTTTTAGGGCAACATCTCTATTTAAATTTAGAAAAATGTTATACACATATTGATCAGTTGTTAATCAGGCTGAATCTTAGCAAAATTCACAAATTTTGCAGAAAATGTTTCTGTAGCTCAAACGCATCAGAAAATTGTTTCGGGGGTAAATTCTAGAAGCTTCTTTATTGTTTACTCAGCTTAAGGCAACATTAGAGTCTTCTGGCTTTCCCCATGAAGCACCACCAATTTGATCGACATTTAGATCAAATTGTTTGACAGAAATGTGAAGGTAAGTCATTCAGAGGTGAAATAGTCCCATTTGGTACTTTTACAGGTTTGAGGTTCTCATTTTTCTGCCATTCAGCCGTCTGCTGGAGGACATTTTGTACCAACCAGATGTCAATATGGAACCTTGGAAACGTTTCATCCAGTTTGACAAATGAACAGTTTCAGTAATTGTCTAAAATCAACTCCTAGTCTACTGCAAGGAGCTAGCTTCAATAAGTTCCCAATAACATCACAGCACAAGGTAATTTTGAATTAATTTGGTTTGGTAAGAAGCCGTCATTTCTTAAGGTTCGCAGAAATCAACAGGCCAAAACAGAGAGCAGACTGGAAGTCAAAGTAAGCAGGAAATAATATAAAATTAAAATAACATTTCATTCAAAAAGCCCCAAATAGAATACATGTCAACTAAATAATGAGATTTGAGCATCTTTATGGTCATTTCATATAATAAATGATATATAATGATTAATATATTGGTACAAAACTGAAGGAGGTTGGGACAAAATGGCAGCTTGTGGGTCCAATATGGAGGTATGAATTGACCCAAAGCTTCAGCAAGCTTAAAGAGATCATTTCGATTCTTTTTAAATGAAGTTATTATTAGCCAGAGTTCCCACACCTATTGTAAAAAGATGACAATAACCATAAATAAATAAGAGAATAAACCCTTGGCGTAGTGGAAGACACAAAAATTGGTCATCAGTTGTTTCCACTTCTCAGGAAAACTCAAAATGAAAATGTCAATATAGTTGGATTTAAAATAACAAGTGGGTTTAAGTGCAAGTGGGTTTAACTGCCCACTATTTCGCAACGTACCGTTGTTACATTTGGTGCCGTGTTTTTTCAGCCAAACAACCTCCAGTTTCCTTTGAGGAGTTACGCTGGTTGAGTCTGTCAGCTGTGTCAATCCTCCAGTCCTCTCTAGCTCTGCCAAGTGTAGAGTAAACTCAGACTGTCAGCTGCACAGCATCAAAGATGGTATATTATCGGCCTCTCCAGGTCGTGTTGTTGCTTCAGAAATCCTGGCAGATTCACAATCAGCTGATGAAACTGACAGACCAGCTGTTAGTTTCGAGTGTTATTTTAATTTTCCAACAAACTCACATTGCTTTGACAGCTTTCTGCAACAGGTTTGGGAAGTATTATCAAAATGATCCAAGTTAAACTTTTAAAATAAATAATGGAAGCGGTTTTGGGATTAATTGCACTGATCTGAAACAGAAAATTAAATTCTACGTAGCTGGATATTTATTGACATTTGTTTAGAATTGGTGCTACAAATGAATTGAATTGAATTGTAATGAACTGAAAAGCATGCTCAATTCATTGCTGTGGGTAAATGAGTCGGGAATGGCTTGTTATGCCACTTTAGATTTTGATTCAGTGTGGCAATGTGTCTTTGTTCCTGCTGAACCTGATACTTTATGACTGTGTGGACCCGAGCCAATCGGTCCGGGCCGGCAACTCGCAGAAAAATCACTGCAGTGTTTCCTCCACAGAATTAGTTACTGCAGCACACTTTCCTGGAGTTTCCAAATGTCTGCACTAAGGTAAAAAAATAAAAATGTCTGCAGCTTTCAAATTGTCTCTGGCTTCTGCTTCTTGGCTGAACTTCAAAGCATTTAAAATGTAAAGTATTAGTTAGGAAAAGAGGCAATAAAATACCCCAACATTTTACAAATGGGCGCTTTCTGAAAATAGTAGCTGCCCTGTGAAGGTTAGTGGTAGTCGTGATGTCTGCAGTGATTTACAGTCAGCTTTGAGGGTCAGTTTTATGAAGAATCTGTGCTTTAAAGCCAAGCCAGATGATAAAGCTCCCCTATCTGTCACTCTACATCCTCTCATTTTTAAACAGGAAAAGGAAGTCCGACTTTCAGCCTTTTGTGGCACATGTCTGATCTCTCCATCACTGACAAAGTAGAGAGGATCAGATTATTGTGGTTTCTCTTTTTTTAGTACGCAGTCATGGGAACATCAGCACAGAAGCTATAAAAGGTTAAAAATTCTGGCGGACACTTTTCTGAAACCTCATTTCATGCCAGTGCTTCTTTAATCCATGTGATCCATCAAGCAACTTTCTGTTTTGTTATGGTTTTATTATACTGGGGGGTGGGGGGGGAGCAGCACAATAAACCCTTCAAGTTTTCACGTCAGGTCCTGCCTCCTTCAGACTGTACAGACAGATGCTTCTCCCCTTCTGCCCCCCTCTAAAAGCTCATGCTGCAAGAGCGCGTCTTCAGCAGAAAAATCACCTGCTGTCAGGCGCATATGTGAAGAAAAACTGTGGAAAAAAAACTTTAGATTCTTCTGACTTTCCTGTATTTTTAAGTAAAACCTAAATACCAAAAGCATGAACTAAAAATACACATTCCTGCATACACTTTGAAATTACCCTGAGTATTCGCTCGATCTCTGAACACACCCTCATATCCTGCGTCTCCATCTCGCTCTAATCTACAGCTAATGAGGTAAACTAATGGTCAGAGTGAGTCTGACGCTGCTGATCCCATCTGCTTCTGGTTTCTAGCAGGCCGACAAGTCAAGTGTGCCTTTGTGGATTAGAAACGCTAATGCTGCCGGGGTGAAAGGAATGCTGTGAGAAATATACGTCTGCAGGATGCTGAAGAGAGAGGCAATAAAACATATCTAGATTGTGTTACATTGGACCCTTTTTTTTGTATTTACTTTTAATTCGGTCTTACATTGTTTTAAAAGTAGCGCAGCATTAAATTCCTTTGGGAATTGTAAACAGCACTTGGATTACATGAGTAAAACTTTTTCTCAATTTTCCCAAGTTTTAAAGAAATAATGATAAACACTAAAAACTCTGAGGGAAACAGAAAGAAATACAGAGAAGTCAGGTCAGGTTGGAGTAAATTAATACTTGGGGGAAATTGGTAGAAATTTGACATTGTGATTCTTTAATTACGGACCCCCCGGCTAAAGATGGATTCAGATATTAGCGTCGGAAGTTGTCCCAAGGGTGAATTTAGAGCATGTCCACTGTTGTCGGAGGTTGTTGCCAAAACAAGGTTTTAATTAGACCCCATTAACTGTCTCTGTCCAGAGAGGGGAGAAACCCACAAGCATTGAGTTTCTCATGAGTGTTTTCAAAGTTTTAATAACTACGTAAAGTTGAGCTGCAGGGATATTTAAAGAGTGCCTCCATCTATTGCAGAAAATTAAGTTTCAGATAGCAGCAGAGCAAAAGCAAAAAGTTTTTTTTCCCTACAAACAACAGTTCTAGATGTGCAACACTTTAATTTTGCCTATTTGCGATGCGAGCCACCAGTAAATTAGGACTCATTCCAGACAACAGGGGCGCCTCTGCTTAAAAATATTCTGAAATGCAGGGTGAGGAATCAGCTGTCGTTTGACTTTAACAGTGGCAAGCGACGTTACTGTCACCACTTGGGTTTCATTAAAATTAATAACGAAGAATATCCGGAGTGTGTGCTAGATGAACGTCCCAGTGAAATCTACATTTCAGCTGCATCCCCAGCCCACAGCCTGGAAAGCACTGGCCTAGATAGGAACAGATCTGAAAGAATGTATGAATAATAGAGTATCTCTTGATTTTAATACTGCTTTGAAAGCTTTTGTGCTTTATTACTGAACTACACAACGAAAACATGAGAGAAAGGTGAAGTTAGGAAAGTTAGGGAGGATGTGTTACGTGCACCAGGCACTGGAACCTCCCTCATACGAGGGAAATATCATCATCGAAACTGAGGACATAAATAATAAATCTTATAGTAAATACACTGCCTAGTATATATATCCACACCCACTGAACTTTTTTTTCTGTTTTCTCTTTACAACAGCAAACTTTACTATATTTCACAGGGATTGTATGATTTTACATGAGAAACCAAAACAAATTAGTACAAAGCACTGGAATGTGATGCGAATTGTTTCCAGGCCACCTAGGTGAGTTAATACTTTGCTGAGGCATTTTACATCGTAAAACTTCACTTGTATTAAATATGGACTTTGACTAGACCATTCTAACAGGTTAAAAAGCTTTGAACTGAATTGATCCCTGCCAGCTCTTTCTGTAGGTTTAGGGTTGCCGTCCTGCTGTGACAAAACTTTGAGACTTTTAAAGCATTTAGTGGATTTTCTCTCAGTTTTGGCCTCTGCTTATTTACAACTATATTCCCCATCAACTCTGATAAGTTTTATGTTGAAGAACATCCTCACAGCATGATGCTGCCATCACCGTGTTTCACCTTGGGGATGGTGTGTTCAGAGTAATGTGCAGTGTTCAAGTTCACCAAACTCAAAGGCCCATGTCCTGCACCTGTTGCTTTTCTTCTTTAACACATTTGAATTGATTAATAAAGTCATTAGTAGTTTTGTGTTGGTCCATCAGAATAAATTGCTTTGAAAGTTTTAGTTGTAATGTGATCAAATGTGGTAAATGTTATTAACATACTGTGAATGCAGATGTACTGCAAAGCAATGTGTTTGTGCTGCTAACTGTGTTAGCTTAAGGCTGGTTATACTTTGTAATTCAGGAAAACAAACATTTGCACAAAAAATTAAGATATTTGAGAACATTTGGGAAATGCAGCTAATACATGTGTGTTTATCTGTAACAACACATACACGGAAACAGAAACACCCACATGAGCAAATATGCATCTTCACAGCCATGATTTAATGTACTCCATCTAAAACACCCAAACAACCTGCATGCTAATGCCATTCCCCTGGCTTACATTAAAATGTGGATGTTTGTCCACAAAGAAACAGCGGGGGGAACTTTGCATAACCATTATAACTTGTCAGCAACTTGCAGGTAAAATCTCTATTCAGACCAAAAATAACTTGCATGTACTCCCAATAATCTCCTGTGACTGATAAACATAAACGTCTCTGGCAAACCAATTCGTGAAGTGAATGCTGCATGAATAAAACATGACTGAGCCTCTGTGGGAGCTAATAGATTCAAGCTGACTTAATAAAGCAGGCATAGTTTTATTTTCTAACAGTGTGGAAGGTTTTATTGCCATGAATTTAAAAGGAGGTGCCAGTGATGATGGAATATTTAAATGCATTCGCTGACAAGAGGCTCATATAAAACATTTGCGTCCTTTTATTTTGCATGCATACAAACAAGTCTTAAGTACTTGTTTGCTTGTGTTTATAAGTAAAAATGTTTTTTTTTTTCCTGTGTGTGCAACAGCAGTCTCTTGTGTGGACAAAGGACATGTTTCACTAAACATTTTGCATTAAAATGCCTCTTTTGTCAGAGTGTGTGTGTGTGTGTGTGTGTGTGAGAGAAAGAGAGGTAGAGATGCTATCTCTAATGGCCACCAACCAATGGCTGGGATAATAGTCTTATTACACAGGAGTTGGTGTGTGTTAGCCTACAGGTTTGACTTCATTATTAAAAGACAGATGACGGTGTGGTACAGGAGATGATCAGAAAATGATTCAGGTATTTTGATATTTTTTTCTGTCCTGTTTAGTGGAGCTCTGTTTGAAGATACAAAGACCTTTTAGTGAAGCATGAGCTTTCTATTTAACCTTATTTTTGTTTGGGTTTTGGATAGTTCCTTTCTGTCTTTGTGTAATGCAAATATTATTTATTCAGAATTCCATTTAATAAAAGAACCACTACCATGCATAGGTTGATTAAATTTAGGGCCAAATCATTGCACCTGAATTCATGTACTGTGGTTCTGATTGTGTTCTTCATGGCTAATAGCAAATTCAGGGGCCTCTTAACAGACAAAGCAATAATTTTGGACATTTTATCAGCAGCGCTATACTACGTGTAGATCCACCTTGTCCTTTGTGCAAGAGGAAAAGATTGGTTGTTCCTTTGGTTTATGTATCCAAGCAGATGCGCTTCAGTGGTCTCCTGGGTACGGTACTGGATTCCTAAGCCATGGTTGTGGATCTGAGTCTCAACTAATATGTTTTAACAGTTTTCTTAACTTACTTGTGCCAATTGATTAGTAAAAGTAGATAAAAGACTAAACTCTGAGTTGGAACCAGCTTGTAGAGTTGATATAGTCATATCAACGTTTCCCAGCTCTACATTGCTTAGTCCCACCTGGTATAGTTTGTCTCCATTTGTCCAAATTAATCTAGAGACAGACAAGCTACAGATTGTTAGTGCTGCTCAGTGTTTCTTAACTGCTTTAGCACCACCGAGATGTTTCGTTTACTAAAATATGATAGTTTAACATACTGACTTCCCTCATCGTTCCACAATTTTGCTTTAAGAGCTTCATAGGTTGTTTATTTGGACTCTGCCGCTATTCAGAAGTGATACAAGTTAGGAATAGTGATCCATGCATTCAATTTAAAGCTCTTTTTAAACACCTCAAGCAAGAGAGCAACATCAGCCACTTTATCAACAGTGACATGTACTGAGGGTCGGTACTGCACGGTGCTGGACTAAGAGTTGATTATGAAGCGTGAATGGAAGGTTGTTAGACCTCTGCCGGCAACTGACTGTTCTTACAGTTTATAAGTCTGAACGCCCAACCCCCTCCGTCATTAAAAGAAGCATCGTTGCTGGTCACCCCATTAATGTCAATGCTTCTTGTACTGTTGTGACCTTCTAGGCCTTGGGCTCGTAAACCATGATTGGGGTTCAATTCCCATCTGGGTTAACAAATAGAACACACTAAAATATTCATTTGCCTAAAGGTCAATTGACTTAATGTGCTTCCTGTTTAATACACAAAAGAAATGTTAGTAAAATCATCCACAGAACCTTTTTGGGTAGATCCTCTGGCTTGAAGATACTGAAGCATTTATAAAAGACCCTACAGAGGCAGAGTCTACCTACCATGTAACGTTTTTAAGTCAACCAAGACAAAGATAGAGCTTTAAGAGGAGTCAATGAGGATTTCAAGCGTATCCATACCGTACCAACTGATAAGCATGGTAATAAAAGCAGCATGCTGAGGGCCTGTTTTACTGAAAATGCATTGCACAGAGTGAGTGAAATAATGAAGGAGAAAAAGCCCAAAATTATTCAAGTTTTGGGTTACTCTTTAATTCATTACTGCACTTAAATTCTCCCTCAAATAAACAACTAGCTAAATCTTAAAATGGCAAAATCTTTATACCGAGTGAAATTTGGTGGATTATGGTAAAAAAAATAAAAATACTGTTCAGTGCCAGAGAACAACATTTTTAAAGGAGCTCCAGCATTTCTGAAAAGAAGAGAACGGATAAAAGATCCAAGTCGTTTTATGGTAGGAACTTTATGATGGCCACAAAAAGCAAGTGGTTTCCCTGCAACTTGCTAGTGGCCCTCAGAGAATGCCCTGAATGAACTCAAACATCATCACCCGTTTTTAAAATTCATTGAAGTTGCATGTATTATTATGGCGGGACATTTTTTATTGCACTTAAGTACATAAAATTGGTTGGCAGATTTATGCTTTTTCATCTTTTTTAATCATCCCTTGGCGTTCAGTCACTTGCTTTTTCTTGGGTTACTCTAGCATTATTATACAGCTTCCCTACTCACTAAAATTACAGGGCTTTGCTTACTTTTTGCTTCGTAAATCTTTATAGGACACAATTTATTTCACCAAAGCAGTGAAATCCTTCATTTAAATGTCAGACTTCACAGTTTTGTTTCTCAATTAGTCTCCTACTACGAGTCCCACGGATAAAGGAAAATCCCACTGTACGCAGCCTGTTTGAGCTGCCAAACAACGTCAGAGTCAAAGTGTTTGAGTGGAGCTCAAATCCTTCTCTAATTACAGCAATTCCCTTCTGAAAAATCTCCATCCTCTCTGAGTGAAAGCTACATCGCAGGAAAGACCACAGTGTAGAATCTCCCGCGGAGAGAAAGAAAGAGCACATGCGGAAACACATATACAAACAGAATGACGGACATCACAGTTCTTTCATCCATCACACTTTTTTTTTTTTTGCTCTCTGTTCAAAGACAGACATATTGGCCATTGTAGATATAGGACACACACAAATCTGTGCTGTTCAAAGACAGAAGGATTTGCCTCAGTGGAGCACAAAACAAAGACAGGAGTGAGCGCTCATCCTGAAAGCGAAGCAGCTTTTGTTTATGGACGTATACAGAAGCTTTTATCATAACGAATCTTTACCCACATCCAACCAGACTAATGGGATGTACAGGAACATGTGACTTACATCCTTCACACCTACACACACACAGCTACAGTGTAGAGAGAAAAGGATTTACCCCAGTACAGGTTCCTTCTTTTCTGGTTTTTCTGTCACAATGGAATGTTTCAGATAATCAAGCAAATTTTAATATCAAAGATAACCTGAATAAATGCAAAAGTCGGTTTGCAAATTATGATTTACTTAGGCTACCCAAATCAATACTATGTGAAAAGGCTGCAGGTCACCGCTAGACCTGCCGCATCACAAAAACACCTTAAGCAAACCTGTCCCAACACAAAGCAGGCTAAAATATTTCAAAAACCAAAATGTTGGTTCCCAATCTAAAGAAATGTAAGAATGGACGGAAAAACAAAGTTACTGACAAGTCTGGAAAGCAAAGTTGGACCTTTTGGACAGCAATCCTTTACATCCACAGCAAAACTAGAACAGCATTTCAGAAAACAGAAGATCAACTAAGACAGGGTGATGATGGTGAGGGCTGTTTGCTGCTTTGGGATCTGGAAACTTTCTGTGTGTTCCTGGTGCTGCAACCAATGATACCCCACTGGAAACTTGCAGCTACAATCTTGGTTTAGGAAAACTTTGTTGTTCTGATGACACAACCTTTGCAGCAGAAAAGTTGCTTTGAATAGCTTTTTTCCCCCCATTGTGTTTACTTTTACTCTTTGTGTGTTAATAAAATGTGTTTGAGAATGTAAAACATTCAAGTGTGGCAAAAAAGTAAAAACTAAAGAAAAAAAAATTAAGGGCGCAAATACTTTTCAGAAGAAGGTACTTCAGCAAATCCCACTGATGTCCTATTGGACAGATTCCCACTTGAGAAAATCAAACAAATCCCTCCGTCTTCCTCTCTTTTGTCTTTTCCAGGTTATGTTTGTTCAGCCTCAGCTTATTTACAACACAGACACTTTGAGCTTCAGCTTATGCAAGAAGATGTAATCAGCTGCTTTCTCACACCACATGATTAGAGGAGGCTGAGTTTACCTTGGTTTAACTGAGGGCTCAGATGCTTCGGCAATCCTTTTAATTTGTAGGAGATTCATCGTAACTAGAACTAAGAGGCCAAAACCTAAATCCTGTTTTAATTACAAGCAGATCTTTGCTTTCTCGTTACTTGCGACCGTCACGATTGTTGCTGGCGAACAACAAATCACCCTGAGTGGGTCACAGTGTTAAGCCTCACCCTGTTTGGGGAAGCTTAATGCCTCAAGACGATTCCAAGAGCATCGAATCCACCGTCCGTCACAGAGACATCGTGCTGAAATCCTCCCACCCTCCAGTGAGGCAGCCCAATCCCACTGCCGCTCCCACAAGGTTAACACATACAGCTTAACTACTGACAGCTGATGCAGCACCTCAAGAAATCCGTAATGTTTAAAATCCATGAAACATCAACTTTTTATTGCTGAGTCTAAGCTCTGGTCCATCATTCATCAGTGTGTGTTTATTCTGTCTTTTTGTAAAGTGAATGGAGAGAAGAAACAGGGGAAATAAAACAAACGCTCTGCAGTTCTTAACCAATAAATAGCTAACATTTCATTGACTTCTTGCCATCCGTTCTCATTTATCACAAGGCTCTGTTAAATCCATCGACAAGGTTTTCCAACATCTACCACATGGATCTCACTATGGTTACCAGATCCGCCCACAGGGCCAAGAAATTTGGTTGGGATCTGAATCTGGGATTTGTGCCATCTGACGATCACACACACTTCCAAATCTGCAGTAGGGGTTGATGCTGACAATGAGTCAATTTATGACAGGGAGGATGTTCTTGGTTGTGAAAGTAATACGCCAACAAATATTGCAAAAGATGTTGGCAAAAGACCAAGAGGAAATAAATTTAAAAGCAATAAAATAATTCCCCATTGGAAACTTGCAGCTACAATCTTGGTTTAGGAAAACTTTGTTGTTCTGATGACACAAAAAATATCTGCAACTAAAGGATAAATGTCCTTTCTGTTTGTGTCTTTTTTAATAATACTGATTGGGGTGTGTCAGAAACAGATTGTTTACCAAGAAACTGGCAAACAAAAGGCAAATAGGAAATGTGGCCGTCTCCCATGGGACACCATGATGTGAGATGCTGGGTGACTTGTATTCACATTAAGTAATTTTCTATAATCTACTGATTGTTTATATAACAAGGAAAAGTGACTGTATGACTATGAAACAGAAAACATACCAGCAAAAGGCAGCTTAAAGCTTTTAATAAGCTACATCTGGGGTTATTATCGTCTATATTTCATAGGATCAATCAACACAAACAGGGATCAGAACAGAATTAAATGGAATTACCAAGTTTTTGTAAAATGAAAGTATATGCAACATTTGAGAATTGTTACGACTCTTTAACTCATAAAAATACTTGACTATAAAAATGTTCAGATATCCCATCCTATGATGCATAGCAGGAATACACAGCATCAGGAACATTTGAATTGAGATAACATTGTAAAAAACTTGCTATAGAAATATCAAATGCACTGAACCAACATTGCCCTGACACTTTTCTTTAACAATGCAGAATATGTCTCTAACACTCCATAAGCTACAGCACCTTAAGAGTTAAAGATATACATCTGTTGTTGCCATTGAGGGTAGTAAGAGTCCATCAAACTGGCTAAATGTGTTGTCAATATGCAGATTATGAATGTCTAGCAACTTAAATATAATATTTTATCCAACATTTCATCCACATGTACTGCAATTTTCACACTCATAATTTACAATGATGATTATGATTTAATAGACTGTGCAGCTCCCTATATAGTTATGAAATGGTTTGTTTATAAAATGGATGAAGGAAGAGACAAAATGACAACTTATGGGCATGAAATCAGGCTGTAAACTAGCAAACTGACCCAAAGCTAAAGCCATTCAGTTTGTTTATTTCGTTAACTTAGCTTAGCCAAGCTGGTGCATAACTGAGCAATAAAATCATTACCAAGCCTGCAATAGTAATCAGTGAAGTCACAGAATAAAAGGTTAACCTTAAACTAGTTCATCAAAAGCTTGGTTTATTCAGCTTAACCCATTTCCTCATTCATTTTTTCACCTACAAAATGGTTTAACTACTATTTCATTATGAGCTTTTCCACTGTATCAGTTTTATTTCAGGTTTTTCAACAGCAATGAGAACAATCTTACAAAATACAAAATAAACCAAAAAGCATGTATGAAACGGATAAGAGGTTTTTTCTCACTGCACCTCAAAGTCATGAAGTGGCTACAATTCACAAGTCTAGAAAGACCTTGTGTTGAGAGAAGAAGGTGTGGTGATGAGGACCTCAGGCACATTTTCATACTGAAACCAGACATTAGCTAATAATTTAAAAATGCAAAACAGAAAGAAAATCAAGAAGAAGTGATTTCTCAACTACTAAATCAACAGGAGATTAAAAAAAACTGAAAGGATGAAAGAAGAGTGAAAGTAACAAATAGTGTCTGGATATAAGACAAGTCAGATCACACAAACTCAGAGCACATGTTTCCTCTTACCGGAGTGTGTAAACTGCAGCCTTGGTTGAGCTGCTCGCCACGCTCCCGTGAGAGCGCCTCCGAGGTGGGCCAGCAGGACCGCTGTCAGCAGCCAACACATCTTCCTCCTCATCATGCGCACTGAGCGGTAACCTGACAGATTCAGTCAACTCACTCAGCTCCAGAGTCTCCTTCCTGAACCAAGTCCTGCTCTCTAAAACCACTAACACGCCTCACAAAATAAAACAAAGTTTGAATCCGCAAGGAGTTCAAGTCTCTAAGACGCTAAATCCAAAAACTGTTTTTTTTTTTAACAGTCCAAGTGTGTCCGCCTCTCCTCCATCCAGATCCATAAAATAATTCCCTCCTTCTTCTACGAGCGTCACCCACAGCCCGTCTGCGTGTTTGTGAGTTTACATGCGCGTGTGGGCTTCAGAGATGAAGAGGAGAATGTATTCCAAGAAAAGGCTGAGGCGTCTCTCTGCTGCCTCCTCGCAGCTTGACAGCTCTCTGCTGTTCATGTGTTGCCCCAGCTCCCCTCTGCATGTGCTTTTTCTCTTTCACTCTGTGGAAGGCGGAGAATGAAGAGATCCCAGATCTTCGTGACCACCCAGCATAGAAACACACACACACACGCGCGTGCACACGCACCCACGCAAACACACACACAAATGTGGACGAGCTTGGCTATTCAGTGTTCTGGGAAAACCTAGTTGAAGTGGAAATGAGACAGACAAATCAGTTTTCATCATTATTCACCTCTTCCCCACTGCTTTTTTTTCCCCCTCCAACCTCTTGCTTGTAATATTGTTTTCTCATCAGTGTGTTATTTATTATAAGGTGTATAAATCTAATAGCTTGGAATGAGACACCATGATTGATTTACAGAAGCAAAACAAGACAAATTCAGTTAACTCTAAGTTTGTTTCATGGATGCGGCTCTGTCAGAGTTGTGTGCAGCGTGCTTTGCCTTCATGGGAAACGGAAGATAATTGCTGCCTTGACGTCACTGTTGGTTTGCGAGTTTTTAAGAAAAACTAAAACAAAACTCAGGAGTTGCTTTATAATTACAGCAGAAAACCTGCAGTGCAAAATCTCCGGATCTTTTCTAAAACAACCCTCCTTTCTTTCAGCTCCCCACTATGTTTCTCATTATTTCCTTCCACTCCTAGCCCACATGCATTCATTAAAACTTCTCTCTGTTTCTCTTGTTTTCTTTAGATACCAGCTCACTGGGGTACGTGTGCGCGGGCTGAATTTTTCACCAGCTGAAGTTCAATTACAGGCTAGTGGGGACAATTTATTCGCTCCCCGGAATAAATAATGAATTTGGGTTGCGTGCAAATGAAGTCGATGCTCCCTCTGAGGATTGTGGGGATTTGTGAATGATTTATTTTGCAGGGTTGTTTTTTTATTGGGTAATGAGAGCAGTTTCCCCCCCACCAATGAAACTATTTAAATATGTGATTACTACAATTACTGTCACTTAATCTTATGTTTTCATACCTTAGTTGATATTTCAGTTTGCTTTAAAGAAGTGGGACTAAATCTGCTTGTTAATGAAACAATCAAATTGGTGTAGAGAGAAATTTGTCGCCACGTACAGAATAACTAACGCTCCCCCTGGGAAGACGCTCGCTGCTTCAAAAGTGACCTCTAGGATGTTTCTGCAGCTGCTTGCTTTGGTAATTAAGATTAAATGATTGTGTTTGCAGTAATGAGGAAAAGCCTAAATTACAGTTCAGTTAAAGTCAATCGTCTGTTTGAGATGTTGGCGTACTTTCGTATCATTTAGAGAGTTCTGTTATCTGTACAACGCCAGCTAATGATTCTAGGATTGCTCAAAAATTCCCAGTCCCCAGATAAAAAAAAATAAGTTAAAACACATAAATTAGTTATGAAACGATGTGTTCTGTTTCCAAGGTTTTTATAAAACTTTCAACTGTTGCTGATATGAGACAATCTGATTTATCTTTAAAAATTAAAAATTATACAAGACAATATAAAACTGTGCTGAAAAGACTTTTTGCCATAAGAAGTCATCCATTATTTATAATAAGGGCATAGATGATTTCTCACAGTCTGTGTGTCATTTCCAACAAAGCAGTTCTGGTACTTAACCAGGGCTGGTGCCTCAACCAGTTATTAACTGGCTTTATAAGAGAGCTGGATTGGTTTACCACAACCAGAGAGCCAACTCAGAGCCACGTCACTGTGTCACCAAAAACGTCTGAGGCAGTAAATGTTTCATCCTCCCTCTGCCTGGAAGGTCCATGAAAATAGTTTAACTACACAAAACCTCTTAAGTATCTAAGTATCGCTGCAATAGATGCCAGGGAACCCTAATGCCACCATCCTGCTTTATTAACTCAGCTTTAAATAACACAAAATGTGGCGGGGTTCACCCTGGACAGGTCGCCAGTCTGTCGCAGGTAAAAACCAGCCCCTTGTTCTATTCTTTGTTTCGTACAGAGAGTATGTACCATCACAAAAACTGGACCCTCGTTTATTGAGAAACAACTACCTGATAGAGATGCAGACTCTGCTGAAGCTTTGAATTTTGTTTCCCACAGCCTGAGTGAAGCGCAGACATGTTTTGGAAAATCAAACCTCTTTAAAAACAAGCTTGTTAAAACACTTTTACTGGTACAAATAATAGCTAATGTTGAATCTTCTTCCCTCAGTAACAGCGTCCACCCTGAAAGAGTGTTGTTACCGGGGACTGAAGTTAACTGATCTGGTCAGCAGCTGAATTCTCTGTGCAGCTATCATTTATGGTGGTGCTGAGCGATAAAATCAAACTGCACACTTTCCCAAACCTTTGCAGACCATGCAGGAACTTTGCACCTGTTAATAAAAGCCAGGAACATCTTCTCAGTCAATGCAGGTAATGCTTTTTTCAAAAACTTCTTGTTCTTCTAGTTTGTTATTGCTGTCTGAACTATTCTGAGGAGAGATGTGCAATAACGCAAATGGTATAACATTTTGAGAAACATTGGGCACTGGAGTGATTACTTCAACATCTGAGTCAAAGAATCATTAGGCGCTGCTTCTTGATCATGTTTTACAATTTTCTTATTGGCCATAACCATGAGCAGCTTTTGTAGAAGAACCTCATAAAAATGTAATGCTTTAAATCAGAACCCTAATAGCAAAATTTAGTCATCCACTTAGCAGCAATATGCAGACTGTTCCTACTCCAATCAGAATCAAAAATCAAAGTGTTGGAAAGTTAAAAAAAAATAAATAAATAAACACTCTGTGTGACGTTCCTCTTTCTGAAACGGCCCTAACACACAGACAGAGATCTCCTAAACTCGCAGGCCATTAACAGGGGATAATTTGAAGCTCGATGCCAACATCATCAGTCGGCTTGTTAATTACAATAAATGATTGTCCAGTGAGCACGGACAAAAAGCCTCTGGTTCTGGTCAAACAAGTGACCTAAATTAGTCAATTAGCATTTGAGCTCTAGCTTTTGCTCCCGTTGTGGCAAGTCTCAGATCCCGCCGTTGCTTTTTTCTTAGAACCACATAAACATACGCACTCACTTCCATTAGCTCATGTATAGTCCCTGTGTCTCCTGCATAAAGGGAGAATGGAGCAATTAATGAGTAAGCAATGCCATCTTGTTGTTCCGTTTGTTTTCTGACCTAATATGACCAATTCACAGTTGTCAATTACTGGCACAATGGTTCTTTATGGAAAATATCTCTATTAGTAATATTCTTGATGTTTTAGTTGATTAATATGCAATTGCTAAATCCAACTAAACTTAAAAGTTGCAAATTTAAAAAAAAAAATCCGTAATGTTTATTTGATCTATAATATAACAAGGACATGAAGGAATTTTTATTATTATTCATTTTCATCACAGCTCTGTCATAGGATCCCCTCTTGTCCCAGAGTGGGAAGTGAAAGACCAAAAAATATCCGTCATCATCGGACATGGTTTTCCACTCTAAGTCGTTACAGAACTAGAGAGCCCTTCAGTGACATCCTGCATGCAAAAAATTGCATTACCACAGATCCTTCCTCCCAGGAGCAGTGAGGTGTTATAATCTCAACAAACTCAATAAGTGTTGACGTCCCTGCTGTCGTTTGCAGATTTTCCATGTCTTGTAAATTGTTGTTTTTATACACAATCATGTTCAATTCTATTCTACATCTATTATGTACATCAGAGGCCCCAAGCCCTGCTCTTTACTGTTTTTCTTATATTATAGGTGCTTCCCTCCATCTGCGCACCTGGCCTAAATGTGATTAACAATAACAGACTTCTACAGAATTTGGGGGCATAATATTGAGATAATGTAATCATTTGACGCATGTGGGCTGGGGTTGGGAAACATCTAAAACACACAGGACATTGGGCATTGGGTTGGGGACCACTGATGAATATGATTTAGTTGTTTTTGTAACATTGGGTAATATTAACATTATTGCACGATGATAAATTTCAGCAGCTGAGCAGCCCACTGTTGGTCTCTGAATATCTTCTTTGTGCTGTGCCATATATTTAAACAGGAGGCCAACAATGGATGGTAGGCAGGCCAATCAACCGCAGACAGAGTGGGTCTATGAAGCAACGCTTTTTTGAGTTATGACTACAGCTACAAAACGACAGAAAGATGCCACATTTAGAGTAGCGTTTGTCTATCCAAAGCTTACAAAGTCTGCCAAAAACAAATATGGATATGCATGAGTGAGTCCTTCATGCATTTTCAAGTTACCCATGGTAACTGATGCACCCCCATCACAACACAGATGCTTGTTTTAGCACCTTTTTCCGATGGAAGCCTGGATGGTCTTTCTCATCATGGCTACATACATTCAAATGTTAGTTTTGTCCCACAAACAAACCAATACTGAAATATGGACCTACCGACTTATTTACACGCCTCAAATGAACTTGTCTGTGATCGACAGATGTCTGGAGTTTGTTTGTAGAGATTGATGTATCTTTTTCTCTTCTGGTATCTGTTGAGATATTATTTGCACAAATGAATGTTTTTCAGATTAAATTCTTTGTTGCATATTACTTATTTTCCAGACCCAAACAAGCATTAAAAGCATAATTACAATGGTTTGCTGCAAACAATAGCAGATAATTCTGCAGCAGACCAGCTTTAAATATGAAACCTCTGAAACAACAGAGTATGGAAGGAGGACTTGGTAGATGGATGGATGGATGGATGGATGGATGGATGGATGGATGGATGGATGGATGGATGGATTAAAATGTATCATGTCATTTTCTTCCATAGAAACCTTGTAACTACACATTCTCAACAATTTACCTATAAAATATGACTAGATATACTAGGATTGCAAGTTTTCTCATATGATACAAGCAATAGAGGCAGTACACTATGTCCTACTAGTGTCTCATAATATTTTCAATCGAGTCTTCTAATGTTTTCATATGAGAGGAACCTTTCAAAATACGTCCTCACTTTATGAAAGAAAACGATTGCCTTAACAGCGCAATAAAATGTATCCGACAGAGCTACATGTAACAACGGGGCTATTTGCTAAACTGAGACATTGTGATAGACACATTTTGTTAGCAAAAACATTAGCTACAAGTTAAGTAAGTCGTGTAAAAACATAATCTTACTAGTTTCGAGTCGTTCTCAACTGAAGCCATGAGATAGTGCTGCCATCTAGAGCTAATTAGAACCGCTACACTCAGGTGTTCTGATTCAATGAGATCTCGCGATACTGGAACATTTGCGTTTGAAGTGTCACATTGCTGGTTTCTTTAATTTTTGAAATAAAAATATCAAAGAAAACTACAAAGCTTGAAATAAAGACGGTTAACAAAGTGAAATTAAAGAAGAGCAGGAAGTGTTATTTCTAAATAATTTTTTAAAAATATAGATAGATGTTTGTGAAGCCCGGCTTTATTTGTATTGTAATTAGATATTCCCACCGCTGGAGGTCAGTCTGAGACGGTTTTCAAAACGAATATTTTTTTCCGGGCTAAGTTACAGTTTTTGCCGCCTTACATTTGACCTTTTGCATGGTACTTTTAATATCATGTAAATTCTTGTGAATTTAAAAATATTAAACCAAAAGAGCCTAATTAAAGTAAATATTTCAACGCAATTTAGTTATTGTTTTGCGTGCTGTGAGGTTATAGTTTAGTTTTTATGTAGCTGTGTTAGACTATGAATTTAATACTTTTGCTTTCCGTAGAACATGTGTATCTGTAATAAAATTAACAAAACCACTAATGATTCCACAACTTTGAATAAAACCTAACTGAGTTTAATGGAGGGTCATTCAGAGATACAATCCGGATGTAAAGCTGTACGTCAGGATGCACAATATAATGTGACAGGTGGGTTCTCACACTAGCAAATAACTGGCTTGCAATGTTCCGTCTCGCAATCAAAACAACTATTTTTTGCATCATAATGAATATTAAATTTTAAACCATAAAACCAGACCCTCAATAAGGGTTGAAGGTTTAACATTATAGCGAGAAAATCATTAAATCTATGCATAAAATCGTTATTATATGGTAATAAAAAACAATACATCCGTTTACAATCATGTTACAGCTTTGATACTAAATAAATAAGAAAAAATGTCTCATCCAATTTCCCAAATTAAAAAGGGTAGACACATAGTTAAAAAAAAAAAAATCAAAGTTTTATGTGGCTTTTTTTTGTCAATAGATATTTAGGAGAGGGTGGAGTGGGTATTTTGGAGGGATGGGATTTTTTTTTAAATTTTTTTAACGCCGTCCGCGCTCCCGTTGTGATGTGTTGGAACCTTTTGTTCGGGAGCGCGACTGACGAGGGCGCGCTTTCGAGGCTAACCGGTAGTTCTTAGTTTAGAGAAGAAAAACGAATGTGAAGAAAAGTCACACCACAGTCTAGCAAAAATGCATGGATTGAAATTTTGTTTTTGTTTTATGATCATTTAGAATATATGTTATGTGGGTGGGTGAACTTATCCAACGTCAGGAGCTGAGACAGATGAGTCACTACTTCTAGAGTTTCCGTGCGGGATACCTAAAAATAAAAGTTTGGAAACAACAGAATAGTTGGGTGTTGCTGATGATTCAAAACGCTGGGCAATCCCTGTCAGTCAAAACCATAACAAAACAATACTTGCCAGACAGACAGAGGACAGAGAAGCCAGTCCTGCTTGTCGAAAGTCAGAATCAAAGATTCTCTATTGTAAAGATGACTATCTTAAGACGTGAGGCTTCAAACTCAGCTCGTTTTTTATTTTATTCTTCAAATTTTAAAATAAATAACACATTTATTGCTCAAACACCAGGCTTTCTATCAACACGCTTTGCTGTGGTATTCAACTTTCTGATTTGGTTTTTTTTTTTACAATCAATATGTCTTGAAGCAGGGGCCTTAAAACACACACTCTCTTAGGGCTACTATGAAATATCTTTATATAGCAAGATGCTGAGAGGAAAGAATAAACATGGAATCTAAAACTAAATTCTGAGCTGGACTGTAACCGAAAAGGACTACATTGGGTTCAAATGAACAGGATTATTTGGACGTGTTTATCTATCCTGTTTATGTGTGAAAGTGTTCTTTTTTATAAGCTTCTCCTTGATATCTAAATAATAATATTTAAATATATATATATATATATATATATATATATATATATATATATATATATATATATATATATATATATATATATATATTTGTTGATCAAAGAATGGCAATATATAATGGCAAGTCACATTCGGTGAGGGCAAGGGTCTAAAATAAATCTTTGCGCTGTAAATCGCAAGATGTATTGTCATTGATACTTCAGAAAAATGTCAGAGTGAGACGCTTGTCTTCTGTTTCTTGTTCCCTCTTTGGCTGGATGTATCAATTCAGTTAATAGGCTCTTATGTAACCCGCCCCCTCACTCCTTCTAGTTCCTCCCATTGGTCAAGAGCTTCTTCCATCTTTAATCGTATTGGACGAGGTACCAGGCCATGAGCTCATATTGGTTAAAAATAGTTGGGTTCGTGAGTGGCTAAAAATAGAGCAGTATATAAAGTCGGCAGCAGAACGCCGTTGTGCGCTAGTTTTCCCCGGCTGGCTGCTGGAGGACTAGGGTGAGGAGCTTTGAGTCACGGGGAGGAAAAAAGAAAGAAAGAGAGGAAGATCGCTCATCACCCGCAGCAGCCCTCCCTCTGTCCCTCCTTCTCTGCTGCTCATTTCTTCACAAGTGTTGCACCAGAAGTAGCGTTATGTCTTACATTAAGCCCTGCCACCAGCTCTGGGTGGAGTAGGCAGTGACGGACTTCCTTCCTTCCTTTTTCACTGTTGGGTTTTGTTCTTAGTGTCTCTGTAGTTAATATAGTCATTCCCCTGAGTAGCTGAAAGTTAAAACTGTAACATTTAATGACATGCTGTAAGGTAAAAAGGTATTTGTCTCTTACAGATGTCTTCTGTTTGGGTTTGTTTGTCACTCTTAAATGTTTCAGATAATCAAAACGTTCTATATCAGACAGAGAAAAACTAAGCAAATAAATAAAAACAAAATCATTTTGCCTATTAACAGAAAAAAAAACATTTTTACAAATCTGTGAGGAAGTAATCACACCTAGGCATTTATTTTTTGTGTAACTGGATGAACTTTGGCCTACTCTTCTTCAAAAATTGTGGTTTTTAACCCCTTTGTCCCCAGAGCCATCTAATTTGTTCCAAGAGCCTCTAGGGAACAAGGGTTAAGCATAAACAACCCATTTAAGGTCATTACAGCGTTTGAATCGGATTATAGTACAGGTTTCGACTACAGCGCCCGCCCACCGCCCCCACAAATAAACCCTTAATTTTCTACATATATTTTTTCTGGAGCCATTCAGGGGTGCACCTGCCGGTGTCCTTTGAATCACTTTCCTCCTGCCTTACGTAAAATGCTCTTAAATTCTGAGGTCACAAACTGATGAGCCCTCAGTATATTAGAGAGCAGAATGTATGCTTCATTATGTGAAGACATCCAGGTCCAGAAGCAGCAAAGCAGTCTCACACCACCACACGGTAACCACCATCACGCTGTCTGACTGATGTGATGTTATTTTTCTGAAATGCTGTGTTGGTTTTGCACCCGACGAGGACATTTCAGAAAGTTCCCACGCTGGAACAGGATTAGGGATCATCAAAAAATATTTCTTTTTTTGGCAACTGTGACACACACGCCATATTATTCTTTTTGATCAACGCTGACCTTGAACGTCAGCGAGGCCTGCAGTGCTTCAGATGTTCTGAGGAGTGAGGAGTTTACGTCCAGACCAATAGCAATCGGACTGGACTCTTCGTCTATTTGTTAGTGGCATGTTGTGTTGCCTTTTTAATTGTTTTTTTTTTCTTCTAATTAATGATTTCTTAATTTTACAGGTCTGGCAGAGGTCAAGGCTAAATCAGTACAGAATGGTCCAAAAATATCTAATGTGTGTGAAAAGAGTTGATTAAAGATCCCAATTTGTTTATTAATCTCCAACATGAATAAATGTTACCGGAGAAGATCTTTGTTCTCCTGAGAAAAGGGCAATGTACAAGGTAGTGACAGAAGAGACACGCATAATTACGAAATGTGTTTTAGCTAAAATGTCATATATATTTGTTTGAACAGATGATTATTATGATCAAATGTTCAGGGCAAAACACAGAATAAAAGAAATAAAAATAAGCATGTCAACAGTTCACATAAGAACAAAGATGAAAAATAACAGTGAGGATGTGCGATGTTGTTTTTGAGTGAAAAGGAGACAGAACATACAACACAGAGTCAAAAGAATTGACAATGAACGTCACACGAAGCAAACATGAGAAGTAAACCTGTGTGCAAAGTGGCAAAATGATCTATAAAAAAAGCAGAGCAACTATTAATATGAAAGCTTCTGCTGTGTTCGTGTCATGTTCTGGTCTTTAAAGCACAAGGTTAAATCAGGTAGATCCCTCCTCCTAACAAACTTTTCATCCATGTTTTTTTAACATGTCATATGGATGTTTAAAGTCAGCTTCATTTATACTGAGTGATATGAATAAGTAATAACCGCTTGTCACTTTGACCGGCGGAGGCTCTGCGTTCGTAAGGAGGAAGTGAGGCGACAATATGTCTTTGAGGTGTTTTTATTCAGGAGCTCCAAGTTACATCACCATCCTCATCAACAACCACACTTAGTGAAACACAGCAGCTTACACTTATACCTGAGGCAAGTTCCACTTACACCAGGTGAAGGGGTGACCACAAAAAAAGGACAAACAAACACTATTTACACAAACCTACCAACAATAAATGATCCAACAAATATTTACATGCATGCAAATTATTAAAACTAAACTATTCTAAGGTCAATCAAAAAGTAACTAACAAAATAAATCCTCAGAGTGTTACCCCTCTTAATGGAAGCTGGTATGTTCCAGGAGTATTTGTCTCCCTCTCTGCTCCACCTTGCTGAGACACACCCAGAAAGGCAAGTACTCAATTAACTCAAATTGACTAATCTAAATCAAAACAAACTGACATCCCCCCCCCACATTCTCTGAACAGGAAAGATGGCCAGTCTCCCTACCCAAAAAGAATGTTCACCAAATGTCAAAGTAACTGAAATAAAGAACTGATACAAAATACATTTGAACTGAAAATAACATAATATCAATAATCAACATGGGATGGAACCCCCTGGTCTCCATCACACCGCTTAAGAAAAGATCATACAAAATTTTATGCAAAATGCCATTAAAAAAAACACTATTTGTGTCGTGGAAGTAATTAAAACCCTTGTTCCCACCACATCAGGTGCTCTTGGTTAGATTACGGGTTTTCGACATTTTACAGGGGGCTTCCCCTCTTTAAACCTCAGAGATTTAGCTTGGTGTCTTCCTGAAAGCTGAAGTGAGGATGTGCGACCAAAAGAGCTGTCTGAGACCTCCAGAAAGAAGATTGTGGTTGCTTCTAAGAGGTTTCAAAGGGATTTAGAACCCATTAGAAAATCGCCTGCAAGTGGAAAGACATTCACAGCTGCCGCCAACAAGCTCAGGTCTGTCCGTTCCAGAAAATTCAAAAAGAATGTCTGCAAAAACCAGAAAAGAATGGCGAAAGTTATTTCAACCACTAAGGGTAAGGTGAAACATTAAGTAAGGAAGGAGTTTCATTTTCCACAGAATATATTTTTGTTGATATATTTTGCATTGTAAGTAAAACTAATTTACCTGGAATTAAATTATTTTATTGTCCATACATGTAAAATCCTGATTTCTTTGGAAGGCAGTGACACTTAATGGGGTTTTTTTTTCCCCACATAGCTGTATTTGTACCACACAATTCTTCTGTAAATGGTGTTTTTTATTCTCTTAAAATAGAGGAAATTTGAAGCACAAAGGACACCTTTTATAATTAAACAAGCCCCTTTCTAATAAGTTCTGAAGGGGGCATTGTTACTCCCATAAAGACCAATCAGACTGACCGTCACCTTTCTTCCTGTTATTGTTTGCTCTTGCTCCCAGTGACGACATGGAGACCAAATAGATTTTAGTTTCTCCAGCTCATTATCTCACTGCCAGGCTGGCAAATAGGTTTTTAATTTAAGTGAGTCTGCAAGGAAATGACACTATGCAGAGATCCTTCCTACAAGTTCATGTTGGCTTATTAAAAAAAAAAAAGACAGCTTTAACTAGTCTTTTTCAGAAACAACAGAGAACTAATGTAAAGCTGTATATCTGTTGATTTGAAAGTTATGCTGCTGAACAAAAATGCTGCGCACAACGTTGGAGAAAACTTGCAGCTCCTTGAACGTTAACTCGGCATCCAGGATCATCCCACACAGGCCGAAGCCTCCCCACCGCAGCCTCCCACGCTCACAGCAGCACAGGCCTCGCTGTGGGAAGCTGCTGCACAGGAAGCCGCGTTTCTGAGCATCAGAGCGTGGAAGCTCTGTTCCGCTCAGACCACGAATCCTCTTCATGTCTGCTGTTTGCTGCAAGTCAGAGACCGGACATCTTATTCTGAAAATCCACCTTCTTAAGGCTGACTAATGTCAGACTAATATGAAATAAATCAGACATTGGAATCATTATTTCAACATAAAACACTGAGAACAATATATATATATATATATATATATATATATATATATAGTATTAATGCCAGTGTTGGAAGTTCAGTATACATCATTGTTATTTTGACACTTGGTGAAATGTGGAAACACATCATTACTGCAATATCACAAAATAAAAATCTGGTAGAAAAGCTCTTCTGCTGGTCCAGTATTTCTTCAAGTTTTCAGAAAGCCTTCACAAGTTTTTCTTTGAATGAGCAGCTTGATTTCTTTTTGTGTATAACATTAAATTCAAAGGCAAATTTGATGTTTTTGCTAGGCACCACTTCATTTTCATACATTCACTGTCATTCTGAGGTTTTTTTCAACATCACTGAAAATCACTTTAATAGAGTTGAGGTATTTTCCTAAATTGCTAAATTATTGTAGCCAAAAAATATTTAATTTTTTAAATCACTAATCTATTCTTGCAGTGACCAATTGGAAAATTAGACTGAGGTTAAAAGTTCTGATTTTTGGTTTGAATGGATGATTTAACATGTATTGCAATGAGTTTCTGATTTAGAAATATACCATAGAACAAAGGAAATTATTGCCTTCAATTGGGCAAAAAAAAGTTTCACGGTGTAATAAACTTAAAATAGACCATTAGCTAACCAGGAAGCTCAAGAATGAATCATATTCCTGTCACACGTTTTATTTACATAAAAAGACCCTTAAAACCACAATGAGCATAAGGTGGGTGTTATAGAAAGTAATTTATTACACAAACCAAAGCTAGTTTACAAATAGTTTCCAGTCATGTGCGTGTGTATAGTCTAGTATGAACAAATCCCCACATTTCATATTTACAGACTTTGCATACAGCGTGGTTTTCCTGTTTCTTTTGCTTACGTCACTGCTTCAGCATCCAAGAAAAAACAAATCAGGATTTAAAAATCAAGAGTAAAATCTTAAAAAAAAAAAAAAATCTACATTATGAGTCGAGCAGATTTATGCCCCCGCACTCCTCTGTATTTTCAGCCAGGTTTGTGTGCAAAACAAACAGGAGAGGAGAAAAAAAAAAAGCCAGCACTCGTGGCCCTGACGATGCTCTAGACAGGCAGCCGAGAGGCCAGCCTTTCTCCTGACTGCCTAACAACAGCATTTGGCAGGGATGATTGACGGTTTCTTACAACCAAATGTAAATCATCAGAAAACTTCTGGTAAAGCGCCAAGAAAGAAAAAAAAAAAAAAAAAAGAGCTAAAGCAACAACACAAATAATTCCCAAAGACTTCCACCTCCTTTTTTTTTTTTAAATACTGATAGACGTGTTTATGACTCTTTTTTTTAAAAAGCTGGAAATAAAATACAAATACAACACAAGACTGGTTTCTGGAACAGGCTCCACCCAGTAGGCCAGGAAGAAGAACAGGAGGGTATAATGCTGCCAAGAGACCCTGAATCTGCCAGTTAAACATTACAAAATAAGCTGTTTAATTAACCCAAATAAAAACTGGCCATACATCTTTTAAGAAAAAGCCTTAAAAAATATTCCAAAATGAACAGGAGGTTAATCCTTTCACTGCACAGCAACTTAAGATTACCTGCACAAAAATCCATCTGGCCGACCAACCTGATGAGTGAGACGTTCCCGTGGAAAATCTTCCAGATAAATGTGTTTTTGTCTGTCTGCTTCACCGATGAAGCAGATGGAAGTAGTTTACTAGCAGAACTCGAATATGTAAATAACGGTCCATCCTCTAAAAACATAACAAAAAAAAAAACTGTCCCTACTGTGTGTTCAATCTCTTTCTTTACATGCCTAAACAAGGATTTCACTGTTCATCTCAAACAAGAGGATCAGTTTTTGTGCATGTAAACAGTATTACCCCCCTCCCTCCCTCCCCTTGTTCTTTGTCCTGGTCTAAACGTCAGGGCAAGGTGAGCACCAGCGGTCAGCTAAGTGGAACAGGAAGGGATTGGAGCTGCTCAGGCTACCTCTGCCGTCCAATGGGACGTCCTTTCCTCTGCCACTTCCACTGATTCAGGCCGACTTGATTTAAATGGAAAAAGAGCATGCAAATGATCGCCAATCAAAGTGGATGCACCAGGAGCAGAGCAGAGCAGGCAGGCCTTTGGTTGCCTTGCGTGGCCACAACTAATCTTTTGGACGCTGCTAACAGAAGAAGCCGACAGCTTGTCAACCAGATCTGGTGATGACTCGCTATCAATGAGATTATCAAATTTGATCTACAATCAACGCTCAATATCAGGCGACCTGTGGATTATCTCAGCAAGACTAAATCTCAGCATGTTTGTCTCTGGGAGTGTGTAAGCGCGGGATTAGACACAGCAAGAGGCAAAGAGGTGTGAGCATGTGAGCATGTTGCCTCTGTTCATGTCCGATCTTGGAGACCATTTCCTAGCTCACGGTGAACACTGGAAGGCTATTTGTGGGAGGATACAGTTAATAAGAGTCCACTGGTGTTTGCCTACTTTTGCAGAAGTTCAAGTAATCCATCAAGCAAAAACTAAGAGATGCTGCTCTGGTTTGGTGTCTGCTTCATCATGGCAGCCTTTGTGGTCCAACGGCAGCCTAAAGCATTCGGGGAGGAATAGCTCCCCCCTCCCCATGTGGCAAAAACAACTAAACTTCAGTCTTCCTTAAAACGAAGGTCTACCAGTCTGATTTTAACAGCGGACTGGGATTCCTCGATCATCTCAATCAGTGTCAGTGGCTTGCCGAAAAAGAGCAAATCTAACCAGCTGTCGGCTGGTAGCTGGTGTAAATCTCCCGCCCCAATGAAACGCACACAGGTGAAGAGCCTGAAGGTTTACAGCGACAGTCATTTACTGTGCTCCTTCCTTCCTAAACCCGAGTCCCAGGGTAAATAGAGTCCAACAAACAGCCAGTTTACAGCGGTAGTCATGTACTGCAGTCTTTTCTTCCCCTTCCCTCCCCTCCCTCTCATTCTAGTGATCCCTCCTTCCCCACTGAGCCCTATCCCCGGGTAGAACAGCCCAGGGCGAAAACAGTCCAAATATGTCTGCCGTTTTACAGCAGTGCACATCTATTGCTCTTCTTTCCGCGGCGGGCCTGCAGTGCCGCCCTGGTGGCCATCTCGAACACCTCCCGTACGCCATCCTTGGTCTTCGCAGAACATTCCATATAACCAAAGGCTGCGATGCGTCCAGCCATGTCCCGGCCTTCCTCCGACTTTACTGGTTCCTGTGGGATGAGGAGACGAATCAAGAGTCGGGTTCAGCTTCACACGTTCATGATAGTTGACATTTATTTGATCCAGCCTCCCCTTTAGACACAATTATTCACCACTATAGAAAAACCAGCAAGTCTACACACCGCAGCTCCCGAATAAAGACAGCAAAACCACCATCACTGACATTTTAATGAGAAGGATTTACCTAATGAAAACTTGATTCTTGTAAAAATAACAACTTGATTTTTAAGCTGAATAATTTTTAGACAGTTTTAGTTCCATCTTCAAACTGTAGCATAATTTGACAGTCCAAATTATGGTACAGTTCATATTAATAGGACAGTAACGTAGAATGTACTTAAATATGTCAACAAAGTACAATTAATAAAAATGTTTGTGATTTACCATTTGCTTATCTTTACTAAGTTTATTTGCAGTATAAGACTTTTTAGCTATTTTTGTCATCAATTGTGACACCCCCAAACTTAATTTCATATGCTGTTTAGATCTCGACACCTGTGAATTCTTACCACCAGGCCAATTCAGATGTTTTGTAAATATCAATACATAAATAGTTGAAATACCAACAGAGAGCCTTGTGGTACCCCAAAATAATGCTGAAATATTCAGAAAATGACCTAAATAATCCATAAAAAGAGGCACCTGCTTCATCTTGGCCAGCTCTCGACGCGTGTGCTCATCATTACGTAGATCTTTCTTGTTTCCTACAAGGATTATAGGGACGTTGGGGCAGAAGTGCTTGACCTCCGGGGTCCATTTTTCAGGAATGTTTTCTGTCATTTTAAAGAGAAAAGAGAAATACCTGGATTACATAGTGTTTAATGTAGGAGGATGAATTGTAGAATTACGATCAACAACAAAAAACTATATTTTTATATATATATGCCTCTTATTCTTAATGATCTAATTTGACCTTATAAAAATGATTGGATCATAGTAACTTTAATGTGATTAGAAGATCTGGAAAAGAGACAATTGGAAAATGTGTGACTACTTTAAAAATGTCAAATGTTCCTTTTCAAGAAGCTCTAAAACTAAAGTTGAATACTTTCAATCTGCAAACACCTTTAAAGAAAATAGGCAAAACAGGAAAGTGTACTGCAAAAAACAGAAGCATTACGTTTTTCGGGGGTTTTTATGTCATGCTTGGACACCTGTGTGGTTTTGTACTCACCCAAGCTGTCGGGGCTGTCTATGGAGAAACACATGAGGATGACGTCAGTGTCTGGGTAGGAGAGGGGTCTCAGCCTGTCGTAGTCCTCCTGACCGGCCGTGTCCCAGAGAGCCAGCTCAACCTGACGCAAACAAACATTAACATGAGAACACGGCTACATGTTTTAAGAAAAGGGAACAAGGACAGGAAAAAAAAGGAAGAGGGAAGGAGTTTTAACTTTCATTTTAACAGAAAAACTTCATTTCCATTGGAATTTGATTAAATTACAAAAGCCCAAACCGACCAAACAGAATGCAATTAGAAGAGGCAGACAGGATGAAGACCGTTCTACAAATCTGACCAACATGAAGTAGCTTGTGTTGTCCTTTACAGCACACAGGGTTAAAAATTAACCGGCCACTAAAGACTCAGTCTCGGCTTCCCAGAATCCCATTAACCAAGAACTAGGTCAGAACTTCCAAATTTGTGGCCAGTGAGACGTTGTGTCAGGACGTTTCATAAAAAATATATAAAATATCTATATCTAGATAGATTCACAGAGAAATGGAAAACCTACTGTAATCATACCAAAACCACTATGTAAATAAGCTTCCACCCCATGAAAGGACATTAAAAAGGGAGATTGTTCAACCTGTTTGCCGTCCACTTCAATGTCAGCAACATAGTTCTCAAACACGGTGGGAACGTAGACCTCAGGGAACTGGTCCTTGCTGAAGACGATAAGAAGACAAGTCTTCCCACAAGCTCCATCGCCGACTATCACCAGCTTCTTACGGATGGCTGCCATCCCTGGAGAAGAGCAATGAAAAGAGGTGTGGTTAGGCAAAACATCATCTGAAGGAAAATAAAATAAAACAAGTAGCATTTTTGCCCTCTGGGATCAACGTGTAATTAGTGCAGATGCAACACCATGATTGACACATTTAACCACACAGACTAAGAGCAGCTTTCACAACCACAGGTACAGCAAACCTGGGCTGAGAGGATATAATTCAATATCACATTAAAGTATTGACTGTACATATTTAGTTGACTTTTAACCACTCTATAAATGACCAAAAAACAGTCAACATAAACTTTGTGATTGTCAGTTTGCCCCAATGGACAGGTTGGAATCACGCTTTAAATGCTAAACATAGTTCCAGATCTTTAAATACCAGGAGCTTCCTGTTCTCACACGCCATCAAACAATCACAGCGCAGAGCAGGAACATGTGAGCTGCCAGGAAGTCACATTTAGCCAAGGCTCCAGTAATTCAGACCAACACTAGCGTGTAGGTGGCCAACTGAGTTAAAGGGAGTACAGGCAAATAATGTCACAGATTCTTACAGGTAAACAAACGAGACTCATCTCTGACCAACAAAAGGGTGTGGACAGTTACTTTATTCACAGCGAGGAAATTAAATACACCTCAATCATCAGAGATTAATTTAATAGAAAACATACTGCTACAATGGTGCCAAATCAGTGCCTTCGTTGTTTGCTGGATAAAAAGAACTAACTTCCTAAAAAGTCTTGTGTTCTCTGACTCATCAGCTTACAGTAGACGCTAGTTGGATCTGTCAAGCTCGCTACGCAAATGGCTCTCCTTTGTTAGCCTCTGACAAAGAAAAAAAAAAAAACAAGCTCATGAGTCATTCAAAAAATTTGGTGACAACATCCAGGTTGATTATGATGCTAACACTTCATTCACAGCCTGTTCCCATCAGGTTTCATCTCAGATGCACCAAAGCCCTGTGAGGTGCCGTAATGCTTCATGAATAGTCTTAAGTAGGACGGCGATGTCAAACAACATCAGACCGTTCCCTTTATGACGGAGGATAAAAGAAGACGAAATGGGGACGGCTGCAGCCTGCAGGCCGGTCTATGGTCAGTGTTTGAATAAGACAGCCAGTGGGGAAACAAATACAAGTGACCTGCTTTCAACAAATGCTCTTTATGAGTCTCCCACCAAGTCTTTAAACCTGCAGCACTTAATTATGAGGAAGAGATGTAGCACAAATCGTTTAAGCAGCATCTGATTCTCAGTGGAAGGATGAGATTTGTTAGTTGGTGTGTAAATTTGATGGGCATAAACAATTAAAAATATAAAGGCTAAAGAAACTAAAACCCACCAGCAGCAATGAAAACTATTGTGCAAAACACGGACCACAAAAAGGCACCAACCATTATCGTTAAAGCTTCTTCCTCATCACAGATAACCAATCCTATTTTTTTAAAGGACTACGTTCATGTGACCCATCAGGAAGGGTACAGGACTAGGAGTGTAAGAAATGAAAGTAAAAATGGCATATGAATGAGGTGTCAACAGTTTTGAGATGAACACTGTGAGCTAAGGTTGGGCAATTTGGCTCAAAATCTCAGATTTTTTTCATATTAAATCTGATTTAAATTTTTTCCCTCTTGCTTTTTTTCTTAAAATGAAATTACAAATGATAGGAAATATTTTTGAAACCTTGCTTTATTTCAATCATCATGGTAGTTGACCTGAATTCAAAGTCCAACCAAATTCAAACTGTAAAATGAAATAGTAGGCCATGGGCAGGCTGACATCACTGACTGCATTGGTGGGGGAAACCCCACCAGTTTGATCAGTTTCTGATTAAACTGATAAAATCAGATTAATCAGAAAGTCCTACTGTGAGGAGAGAGTTTTGACAGGATTCATCAGGGATATATCTTACCTTGTCACAACCAAAGGCTTTGATTCCTATTCAAACACACCGAGTTGGTGATTAGATGGATCCTATGAGAAATCTCTTCTGATAAGATTTCACAAGAGAAGGACCGAGTAGAGTACAATGTTTAGGAGTTTATCTAAATAAAGCCACAAAAACGAATGGACAATGAGGCAATCAATATATTTGTGAACTAATCAAAGCACCAAACTGACTCTAGAGGCTTCAAAAAGCACCATATCAAAATACAGCTACCCTGAGGTGTTGCAGAGGTGTGAAGTGAAACGCTTTCCCACAGGCATTACCGCCTTGTGTGATATGGATCTTGGTGCATTACCAAAGTAGCTAGCTACCGTTTTACATGATGATTCATCATCTTGTCCTTTACACAGGATGAAGTTGCATCTATAGGCAGGAAATATCCCACACAGACAGAGTAGAAAATTAGCTGCTATTTAAGGCTGAGAAATATTTCAGCCTCAGACAGAAACCTGGCAGGTTCTTTGCTTTTACCACCTGATGAGTGTTTAGGAAATGGACTATGTGTAGATGAAACTGGAATGTGTAATTAAAACATCTTATCGTATAATAATTCTGCTTGATTTGTTTGGTTCTTAAAATGGAAAAATCACTCAGCAAAACATTCTTCTCATGTTTTAGAAAGTTATGGAAAACAAAACCAAACTTGTTCCCAACATCTCATTACCAAGCTGACTAACAGGACTGAGAGTTAACCTGCGGAATGACAATCACTGGTCCAGCCTACTTGTGCTTTAAATAGATCGCTATTCTTAGGTTGATGGGAAAAAAGGGACAAAGATCTGAGACAATGCCCGTTAACAAGACGTTATCTTGCACTATTAGGTGAGATGAAGTCAGTGCATAGTATGTGTACTTTACTCCAGGCTTTAAAGCAAGGCAGCAACAACTAGCTAGAAAGAACATCTGCAAATGTCATAACATGTTAAGTGGATAGCCACACATATCACACAAGTCTTCAATTTAAGACTTTAATTAAATTCTTCTTTTCCAGTGGTCGTGAGAGTTTAAAGCTAGGAAAACCAAACATTTTATATTTGTGCGATTCTGACAGGTTGATCCTGTTCTCAGGTAACTTGGAAAATTACAAAAACATCCATTCAACCAAGTAATCACTGCAGAGACAATTACTTCTGTTTGCAATGTGGTGCGTCACACCAGTGTTGAACCATCATCAACGCAAACACCACAACAGCAGCAAGACAATCAGATAATTAGTGGTCCTTTAACCTGTCAAATTGATTATATTAACAAATCAAAATAATTCTAATTGATTTTTATAAGGATAGTGATGTTATAAATCATCTGTCAACATCTCACAGTTTAAACAAAATGAAGCTGCTTTATTGGGGTCATAACTGATATGTGTAACCAACAGCGGATGTAGTTAACATCAAAATAAACAGTTAACGAAGGCACCATCTGGAAAGTGTGTGAGCATTGAAAAAAATGTAATAATATTTAAGAAAGCAAAGCTTCACAAACTGGGCTTAAGCTATCCAATATATAGTGCAGACAAATTACACTCAATACCCAACAAAGCATGAACACATAATCTAAGCTTGCTTGTGTTATCCTTCATTTACTGAAGGATCTTTTCCCCAAACCAAAGGTGTTAAGCGGCCGTCTATTAACAGCAGACAGTGGTTGACTTCCTTTGGTGAAGCTGAAAAGATGAATTTACTAAACAGATTTGAGCTCGACAGCATGACAACCCTGCAGTGAAATCCTGCTCACACCCACCCATGTCTTAGGCACAGCGAAAGAGTCACAGCAATATTCATTTGCTATACAAGCCACTCACTGGCAAGAACCCCAAATATAATACATTTTAATGAGTTATTTAAGCAAAATTAGGTTTTTTAATTAACGATTCAACTTTTGGTTTATGTAGGATAATACAACCCATGCCTCTATAAAGCAATTTTATGCTTCCATAAATAATTAATAGTAAATGCATAGATTAAATGCATTCCATATGCAAGACACCACTGGCAGACAAGAATATGGGGAAGGGAAAAAAGACCGTAGCTGTTTTTAATCACAAAACACGAGAAAATTAATCTGAAAAAAGAAAAAAAAACCGTGAAGGATGTCATTACCTCAAAGCCTGGAGCGATGAGACATTTAACCATCTGACGTGAAGGGCGGCAAACCCCAACGAGGAAGTCACGGAAAATAAAAAAGAAAAGCTGCGCATAACCATCGAGAGCTACCAGTGTAAAAAAAAAAACTTTTTTCTTTTTTTTTTCCCGTAAACTGCAAGCCACTGGGTGGGTCACCAGAAAGATGGCGTCATCACAGAGGCAACAGATGGCTAGTGTGTCCGCAGTGGAAGAATGGGTGGGTGGCCCCGACACACATCCAACTTACATATCAATATATTTTATATGCTCATTAGTGAAGGTTAAATTAATTACAAAAACAATACATATTTAAATGCTGAATATATTTAGCTGAATAAAGATGCTGTCTACTCACCAATATGGCACAAAATCTACCCAAAAAAAAAGAAAACTACGTTTAACGCGAATGTAGTCTTTAAACTAACTTAGCTGTTTAAGTGTTGCTTAATATTCCGTACATATTTAGGGGAACTAATTTTATTTTTTAAAAAAGACAAAACGATTGAGGGATGGGAAGCCGCCTGGTTAGCCGAGGGAAGGAAAAAAAGACCTCATTGTTTGGTTACGGCTCGCAAATCTAGGCCAGTTTTTGAGGCTCAGTTTAAGTCTGACATAGTTTTCGCAGTCCCCATTAAAACCTCCATTGACCGAATGTGAAATGTGTAATACATTTCCGTCTTCGTATTTCTGAATTAACACGCCTGTTTTTTTTTTTTGTTTTTTTTTAAACCAAGTAATGTGGCGACTGCGGAAGAAGCACAGAAACCGAGATCGGACAGTGGGGGGCAGAGTACTTAGCTACGGTAAGCTAACCGCGCTAGCATTTAGCCTCGCGGCTCGGCCTCCCAAAACCAAGGACAACTTTACAAATTAGTGTTCTAAACTTTTAAACTAAGCAACACGAAGCAAGTGTCTTATCTAAAACATTATGTAATCAAGAAAGTAGTTTACCTTCAGTTTATGTGTCAAGCGGTCGGGTTTTTCAGTATTTCTCTAAGCTAAGCGGCTCTCCAGTCTGCCCAGTCGTTCGCTGCTTCCTCCTGTCTCAGCTTGATACAATGAATTAGTTCACGGGAGCGCGCCGCCACCGTTATGGGGTTTGTAGCTGGGGGAGGGGTGGCAGGCACGAGCCCAAGAGCCACGCCTGCGCGAGCACGTCTGGAAAGGAGCACTACTACCAGGGAGCTAAATGTGTAATGTTGGTGAATTTGGCCATCAACACGGTCTGTTTTCAAGCAGGCGTGGAATTTCATACATTTCTAATTAACTTGTAGCTCACTGAGTCACACACTCTTAGTACCACAAATAGTACAACTTTATGACAGTAACTGTTTACAAAGACTGCAATCCGTAATGAGTATTTATTATACCTTTACCTGACTCCAAAAATACTCAAAACCCAAAGTTTCCTTAAATTTTAAGCAACAAGAGCCTAGTGTTAATAAAAACACTCAACTGTGAATTCACTCGTTTTAGCATCAAACTCAAACATGTGTTTTTTGTTTTTTGTTTGTTTGTTCTTTTTACTGGCATCATATTATTTTAAAACAAAAATAATGTTGTTTACGCAAAGCCAAGCAGATTAATGTGGAGAGCCGTTTCAGCCAACAACCTCAGAGTCGGAAAAAAAGCTTCTTGCCCCACCTAGCGGTAATTTAATGTAATAAAAGTACTCAAAGCAATGGGGAAATACTGTACACATAAAATCAATCCTTTTAGTTTTTATTAATATATTTAAAACAGCTGAAACACTGGGTGCTTTTAAATCTCAACTTAAAACTCAGCCGGTTTAGAGTTGCTTATGGCTAAATTAGGGTTAGAGTGCGGGTTTTGATGTCTTCCATGTTTTTATGTCTTTAATGTTTTTAATTTCTTCTTTCTTTTCGACGTTTTAATGATGTAATGTTTTTTTGGTTTTTTTATTTTTATTTATTTATTTTTTTTAATCTCTCTCTTTCTCACTGATTATTTCTGTTTTTATTTTAATTATGTAAAGCACTTTGAAATGCCTTGCTGCTGAAATGTGCTATACAAATAAAATTTGATTGATTGATTGATTGATTGATTGATTGATTTGAAGAATGCTACTACGAATTTGTTGAAGTTACAAGTTGAAATTCAATATGATTGTTTTTTCTAAATATTTAACTTACTGGGTTATTGGGGCCTGCTGCATATGCATAGAGAGAGCAGTCAGTCACAGCCTCCCACGCAATGTATGGAGGCACCTATTGTTCTACCGTCAATAGGATGTCTCTTTAAAATATTTTTTCTTCCATCACCGTTAACCTTTGTACAATCCTAACATTCTGTTTACTCCTCTTGTCCTACGGATAAAAAATGACCTGCCCTAACAAAAGCCCCAAAATAAAGCAAATTAATTAATTTTTAAATCCAGCTTTGCTGGTATTCTAAGTTGAATTTGTTTTCAAAACACATTATAGAAAATTGAAAAGTGGAGGAAAATTCTGTTTTTATTTTGCAATTTTACAACTTTCTTTAAGTAAATTGTTCAAGTAAAGGACTTGAAAGATAATAAATATGGTTGAAATAGATGATTTTTTTTCAACAGAAAAGAGGATCTGACTGGTGGTTTCACTGAAGGCTGAGCATCTATGTTTCTGTAGAGATCACAGTTGAAGTAATGATCTGCACAGCTCTGGATTCTGACCAGTAATAAAGTTTATTTAGTTCATAAACATCAAAACGACAAGAAGTTCATGATATGCATTTAAATGAAATCCAAGCTGAACATTTAATTAAGATCTGTTGACTTATATTTGCAAAAAATAATCAAAGATCAAGAAAAATTTATTTTACAAAACTTTGTTGTACATTTTTAAATAAGCAATTTATGAATAAACTTATATTTTAAGACGGATCAAAAGACACAGATCTATGGACAGTAAAGAGTTTTAATAAATTAATGGCACACTTAAATAATTATTACATAAGTTATTCATTGTCATTTGACACTCTTCATTCCCCATAAGAGTCAGGACATACTGGAGCAGCAGTTTGGTATTAAGCTTTGAAAATATAAAAATTAAGTTTGTTCCTCATATAGTTTTAGTTTTTCTCTAAATTTTTCTAAAACTGTATTAGTTCTTAGAAAAATATACATTGTTGTTTGAAAACTAAAACAATAATAATAATAATAAATCTTCAGTCCTATATTATAAAAAATAAAAGTAAAATTTAGCTGTTTCTCTAAATTATTCTAAAAATATCTTAGGGAAAGATTCTGAATAAAACACAAGGTGCTATTAACATGAGTTTTATTAGAGGTTTAGATTCATACTGTTTTTTTTGCAGTTGGGCAGGTTTTACAGGTTTAGTTTTACCCTGTGTTTGGACTGGAAAATGTCAAATCTGGCCACAGTGGCGAATTGCGCCATTTTTGTTATTACTTAGCGTGACGCGCATGCGCCATGTTGGATAGAAATATGACGCAACTTCTACGTGAGCGTTAAAAAAAAAGAAAAAATAAAAAGACGCAGCTGGCATCTGTCCGCACCTAGACATGAAGCGGTCGGTCTGATATTCATGAACTTTGGGACCTCGATTAAAAATGATATTTTCTGATCTCCCAAGACGCGGAATCAAAGTAAACGCCCAGCCTTATGACTGAACCTTTTGTGGATCCGATTGAAATCGTGTCAGTGTTCATCTGACACGAGGCCTAGTTTGGCATCTTGTACTTGACTTGCGAGGAGGCCGAGGGAGCGCCATGTTTGAAATTGCTGCGTTGGTTATTCGGCAAGTTATTTTTCGGAAACCTTATTCTAAGTTGTCTTTTTTCACCGATAACGTTAGTGAAGCCATTTTTTTTGTGTCTAAATAGAGCAGCACACAACCATGGACTTTCTGAGGAGATATAATGGCAAACATTTAAAAAAAAAAAAAAGATAATGGCATCAGGAGCTAGCAGTTGATCTATTATGGACTATCAAGCTGAGAAATCGCTTCTATCAACCTGAGGACTCCCTACAAGGTGCATGGCGGATCCGTCCGATCCATCAAAGGTTGGTTAGGTCAAGCAACTGTTCAATGGCGGAACAGAAGACATCTGCAGGTAGGAGCTGTTGAGGGTTTTGCTACGCTGCTGATGCTAACGCTGTTGAAGGCCAACGCTGGGTCTCTTGGTGTGCTGGTTTGGTTTGATTCTCTGCAGAGTCAATGAGCTGAGAAGGATTCTGCTGTTGTAAATCCTTCTCTCTTTGGATTTTTAGTGTTGTTTGAAGCAGTTGCTGTGGTTTTGTGACCTGTGGAGGTTTAGGTGTAACTAGAATCTAATGTATAATCTGATATATAAACCATCACAACTGTCTTAAAGTCAGTTGTGATGTGAAAGAGAGATGGCTGCCAAGGATTTGGCAAATCAGTGATTCTTGAGAATAGGGACAAAATGGGTTTTAATTTTCCCCAATTTTTAAAAAATTATTTCTCAACCTTATGTATGCAAATATGACAAATAATGTTTTGGAAATGTAATGATGCTAAAGTGCAGGCTCCCAGTTGCAACATTTAAAAAAATATATATAAATTTTTTTAATCGACCTGACCCAGAACTTTGTCATCACCATCTGACAAAATAAATATAAGATATTTTTTTTAATGACCCTATTGGTGATGTTTTACTCATTTTTACAAATGCTCCTCAAGAAACAAAAAAAAAAATTCTTTAAAACACAACAAAAAGTCCATCTGACAGAGTTGGACAGTGCATGATGGAGTTGACGCAGAACTGAAGGTGGTGACAAACTAGTGAGTAAAAAAAAAATACTTGATACGTGTGAAGTAATGCAATTTATGTAAAATATATTCAAATAACTGCACATTTAAGTGAGATTTGTCAACAATTTCACTGAAAGAGTCACAAAAACTCTTGTTGGAGTTGACATCTGACGGAGTTGACAAAATACCAAACTACTTCAATTTATATGATGTTACTCTGAAGGAGGCCATATTGTAGCTCATCAGGTCCATAAAATCTTTACATTATACTAAAATTAAGCATTTAATTCACAAAATTTCATCAAAGTTTTGTAAATTGTCAGTTATGGTGTTGACACATCATGGTTGTGACAAACAACTTGGGAATAAAAGAAGAAAAAACTAAAGAATAACCTAAGCTAACTAGAGCTAACTAGCCCTCTTGGCAAAGGAAGAGAAAGGAAGAGGTCATGGGGTCCTCAGAAGTTCTGGTGCCCCCAATAATGCCTGATTATTATTATTTTTTTACATTCTTTTTATGTCTGACGGTGTTGACAAAAACTAGGGACACATTTCAATGGAGTTGGGAAATATATAACAATTATTTTTAATTCAATTTATTGATACTTATTTAATTATTTATATGACTACTTATACTTGTCATAATATATAATTTTAGTATTTATTTAATTGTTTTAAACTATTATAATGTATTGAGTTCTGCTCCGGGACAAGGGATTTTAAGACACCAGCCACCTACTACAATGTTTAAAATAAAAAAATATTCTGCAAACACAAGGAAAATATACATTGTTGTGAGTTAGATATTTGAAAAAATTATATTTTGTGTATATTTTATTCCTATGGACAAAACAGGTCCATAGGAGAGATGGACCTGTTTTGTCCCTATTCTCAATAATCACTGAAATACAGTTTAAAGGCTGTAGGAAGTGATTCAGCAAAGGCTTTGTAAATATCACTAATAAACCTTGATAACATACCTACTTTTTAATACTAATATAATACGTCTATGTTGACATTTGTATAGCCTCATGAGGATAATATTTGTCTTTCCAAATAATATATGTTTTTGGGTGAAGATGAGGTCTTTATATTTCAACCTACATCATTTTTTAAAATTGTATTTCTTGTGCCTATTTAATATTTAGTTTGAAATTTTGGGTACAAACTTTAATAGTTAAACAACTCAAACAAATTAAATTTACGATCAATTTAAACATGAAAACCGATCAGTTTTTGCGCCTCAACAACGCGTGGCTGCGTGCAATTTCGTCATTTCTTCACTTAATTTCTTCTGGATGACGACAGACAAAGGAGAGATCTCGTGTATATTGAGTATATCCCATCATTTCAGCTGCACAGAGACCTGCGCAATTTGATGGACACATTGTGGCTACGCAGCTTTTGATAAGACTGCCATACAATGTATTAATGCGCAAAAAAGAGTTTGCGGTGATCTGTATTTGTAGATGTCTGTGTTTAACTTAATTTCAATAAAAACCTGTTTTACCTCTCTGGTCTTTATATCGCATCAATCACATCCAGGGCACAGGAATTTAAACTGCATCCAAAGTTTAATGAATTCTCATCTCCCTTATCTCATATAGAGGAAGTTTCAGAGTATTCATCTGATCCATCTGAGGGGAAAACTGTTGGACAGTTAGATTGTCAGCTTCCTTGGTGGAAAAACGGAAACTGGCTTCACATTTACAAGGCAAGAAAGATTCATCGTCTTTGTTGATGCACTTTTTGATTGTCCAGGCCAATAAAACTTCAGGCTTTCACTTCTCTCTTTGGGACGTTCGTACAATTCATTCGCCTCTTAGAGAAAGTTTGAGCTGAAGTTCAGGGGGAAGAAATTAATTGTGACCCAGTAATGATCTCAGTCCATAGTCAGAAGACGTTTTAGGCTATTTTTAAATCATTTAGGGGATCCAGTCAAGTTGTGGGAAGTTTCTTACAGAAAACGCAGTACTGGACAGAATAATTGTGGTGTCAGTCTTGAAATATTTTGCAGAGTAACTGCCCTTTGTTGCACGTTTTTTTCAAAGGCCTGGGTGAAGCCATATGGAAACCCTTTAAACAGAGACGTGTGAAGTCCACCCCACCTGTGCAGAATCCAGTCAGCCAAGAGGAGACTGCCCTGGATGGAAAATGAGCCGTCTCCATCATCTGTGGTTGAGGAACTCTGCAGTGGAGATCATGCAGGAGACGATTCTGCTGCAAATGTAAATCTCCATTTACATTTGCAAATGGAGATTTGCAAATGTAAATGTAAATCACTGGGCTTCTGATTCAGAAGAACGTGTTCCAGCAAACAGGTGCAAAACCAGGGAGAGAATGACCGTTTCTCTCCGGGTGCTTTGGGTTTTTCTCAAAAACAGAAATATGTTCAATAGACCCAGCGTCCATGTTGGGTTCATTGGTGTTTCAACAGCAATGAGTGAGTGAGTGTGTGTTTTAGCATTTCTGTGTGTATTCATTTAATTTTCTAGTAAAATCACTTCAAAATCTTATCAATTTTAGAAAATTGTTCTTTTTAATATTCAGATGTTGCCAATAGAGTGAATGCTGAGTGTGATTTTTGTTCTCTTTGTTCTTATATGGGTTTTCTCTGGGCACTCCAATTTCCCCCACAATAAAAAAAATATCCAATAATCCCAGTGTTTATTTTGGATGCATTGGTGTTTCTATGGTCACTTAATGTGTATGTATGTATGTGTGTGTGTGTGTGTGTGTGTGTGTGTGTGTGTGTGTGTGTGTGTGTGTGTGTGTGTGTATGTATGTATGTATGTATGTATGTATGTATGTGTGTGTGTGTGTATTTATTTCACTACTGTTAAAATAATTTCCCTTCGTGAAGACTGTTCAGCAGACCTCCATCAGAACCAAAATGCTTCTGGTTTTGGTAAGTGTTGTCATCACAATAAAAAATAGAAAATTTTGGAAGTAATTTAAGAGGCCTTAAAAGCGTTGGAACTGTCCTGAGGTGGACGTCCATCCTCAGTCCCTTTGCCGCATGTCTTTCCCCCTTACTGTTGGAATACTACCAAATAAAGCCACGAACATTGAAAAAAGTTGCAATAAAAATTTTGTTTAAGAATGTTGAGCTGAACAGAATGTCAGAACTACAGTGATGCCAATGTTTTGGACATTATACGTCTCGTTTAACTCTACCAGTTACACATGGGATTAGTGTGGCCCTTTAAAATGAAGCTTACTGAAAATTTCAAAATAAAAGCCTCAATATTCTTCTCAGGTTAGTGCACCGCCTCAGAATTTTGGCTATTTTTCTCTCTCAGTTCACTGCCTTGCTGTAAGTGTCTGCTTCGTTGGGCTTGTTCCTCCAGATCCAGGAAAGCAAACGGGACACAACTGGAATTGAAACTTCTTACAATCATATTTTTATTTAATTGTGAGATAATGTATTCAAAAACTGAAACACAAGTATCTTTGCACAGCATAGAGAGAGAAAAGGAGGCTGTTTTTTTTTTTTTTTTTAAGAGTAGATTTCTGGTGAAGCGTACACAGAGACTGAAAAGGAAAATGACACTTCTTCAAACCATTTAGGAAATTAAAATGATGAAAGAAAAACACTTCGACAATTTTAGGGGGGGGAGACAGTTTCCACAAGGGAGTCATGGAGGCTAATATCATCTGCAAGAGTTTTGGCTGAAAAATAAAAAAATAAAACATTCTTTGAATGGTGCCTGGAAGCTTTGACATGTTATAATTTACACATCCAGACGAGTCTTTATAATTGAGAGCAATAGGCACTTTATCCACTGTAACTCATATATAGTATTATGTTAAGCAATCCAATGTTCGGTATTATTTATTTTTTTTATGTTAATCAATTTTCTATTTGCAACAAAACAGGAATAACCAGTCAAATAACTGAGGAAATATTTCTCCTATTGTGTATTTTTGTCTTCTCAATACAATCTGAAACGGAACAAGGATTGAGTGAAACCAAGCTAACTAGACTCAGTCTAAAAACCCCAGTTATTTCATAAACAGTGACGATGTGTTTCACTCTTCTGCTGTTTTTCCATTACAACACACAAGCAGAAGTGAGCTGGCAAATAAATTTGACACTATGACACTGGGCTTTTTTGAATGTAAAAAGTATAAAATCAGTATATGCTGGTATGTAAAAAAATTAGTATTTTTAACATAAATATTGGGTACTAACAATCATTTTGACAGATGATCAAATGCATACCCTTACCCTGATAGATTCAGGTCGTTCCAGGTAAAGTTAGTTTTTCTAGACTCTCTACCAGCAGGGGCCTGTTCATTTCTGGTTTGTACAAGCTGTAAAAGTACTTCTCCCAGAATTGATTTCTTCTGCTTTTTCTTTCCTGTCACATTTGCGAGTTTTGATCTTAAAAAGCATTTTAATTTTAGATACCCAGCGTCAACATAAACAGTTTTTAAGAGAATTTTATTAATTGGGGGGGGGGGGATGCCTATTCAAACCAACGTGGCGCTATGTGGGAAAAAGTAATTGCTCCCTAAATTTTGGTTGACTCTTCTTTGCAGGATTATCTTATTTCAGCCACATTAGAAGGTTTTCTCAACATCGGGCTACTTTGACACTTTACTTTTTGATTGCAGCCATTCAAAGGTTTTTTGAACCAGTATATTGCCCTTCTGCTAATGCACTTTAAGTGAGAATCTGACCATTTTTGTGCGTGCGTGTGTTTGAAAGCAAAATTGTGGTAAATCTGTTCAGGGACAAATACTGGAACAACACAACTGCCAAACTAACACACTCAAACATCTGCTTCAATACATTGGGAGGCTCTTGCCTGTGTGAATTTAATTTAGGCAATAATGTTTCCTACTTTTTTTTTTTTTGCAACTAGTGAGTCATCAATGACAAAATCCCCCCTTCAATGAGGGAAAACTGCGTGAAAAGTTAAACATGTAATAGATGCCAAGATCATAATTATCTTTAACATTCAGTACTTTTTTGTTTAATAGGACAGACCCAAATTGGGGAAAGATCCCCTCCCCCCCACCAATTACAAGAACATTAGGATATTAATTAGGAAATAGAAGAGATGGTGCAGCTTTAAAACTTATTCATCTTCTCGGCTCAACTCAAGTGAGTAAACTTAAATATATATATATATATATTACCAATTTGACATCCTAGTAATCATTTCTACTACTTAACTGTCCGTTAATGACGTTAATCAAAAAGGACACTGGGAACATCAGACCTCCAAGGAATTGATTTCCTCCCCCCCACAATAAAATGTGACATCTCCAGCAACGACTGCCAAGAAATTGAACAAATTGCTGACCTTTAGATCTGCATGGACTTCATGTTGATATTGATGAAACTATTTAGTTGTTCATCATGTTGGAAAATCATTAACTGCCTTACACATTTGAGCTTAGAAATAAAGAATGTTCCAGCAAGGGGATTTTCTGACGCATGGAATATAAATCAACGCGGCAGTAGGAGTGGAGCTACGTGTTCACGGGGTTTAATGTGTAAAACTTAAAAAAAAAAAAAAAAAAAAAAAAACTAAAATTAATAGGTAATAAAACTATTGTCTTAATACCAAAAACTATTTTCTGCACTTGTGCATTATTAGCTGTTGTTTTATTAGTAAATGTGAAGACATGGCCCACTGAAATAGCTACAGACCCCAGGATGTGTAAAAGTTGAACAATGTTCAGCAGTGCGACAGGCCCAACACATCTTGTTAGATCAAAGAAAACAAACTTTTAATTTCCTTTAGAGACCAACAGAACCAGAAGAAGAAAAAGTTTTTTGTTTTTTTTTCCTTACTGTTTGAGCAAAGCAGTGAAAAATAAAAACAGCTAATGTTCTCCATTTCTCTCTCTGTGGGAAACAAAATGTTTCTGGAGAATCATCTGGCACTTCAAGTCTTTGAGCTTGGTGTCGCCGTTCAGCAGGTTGGTACCACCGAGACGCTGTTCATACTCTGCGTTACAAAGCTGGTGATCCAAATAGAACAAGCAGCTTCGTCTGCACGCAGAGGATCAAAAACTTCATTGTGCGTCTTTGTCATCAACCGTTTTCTTGTAGCAGGCAGGCAAAACGACAAATACGTCTGTTCTGAAAAGACTTAGAAAAAGAGATCTGCACAATGATTTTGTTATTTCAGAAAGAAGGTGAAACGCATGTAGCAGTGATCAGAGTTCTGCAAGTCAGGATGTAGCCCCTAACACATAGATTTTCTTTTTTCAGTGGAAGGAGAGTAGAAACTAGGTTTGCCCAAAGGCGCCGAGCTTCTGTGACCAACACGTCTGAACTGAAAGCACTTTACAGTCTTTAGACAGTTTGTGAGAGCACAATTAGCACAATTTCATGTGTTCGCTCATCACAGATGTTGCGGAGAGTGAAATATCGACATCTAATCATCGTTACTGAGTGTATAACCAGCCGGGGACGCGTGAAGCACTAGCATACTGCTCAGTGACACCAACGAGAGAGTGCATCTGCATACACCAGAGGCTCCACTTGCTATGATCTAGAGCTTGCATCCTCGAAGGTGATGATGCTGGACTCGGGGTGTTGCACTCCACCTGTGGACGCTGCCCCGCCACTCTGTGACGCCGACGATGGGGTGGTGGAGGACAGGGAAGCGCCTGAGGGTCCTCCGGATGTTCTCTGTGCTGAGGACAAGGCGTCGCGCCCACTGGGGAGGAGCGGCTGGCTGTCGGTTCGGACCTCGTCGTCGTCGTCTTCTTCCTCGTCGTCCATGCTGGGCCAAGCGGACTGGTCCTCCACTCGCTTTAGGCGTTCATTCAGAGCTTTCAGGGCCAGTTGTCTGCATCAAAGAGACAACAGGAAACGATGATTGCTAAAACCAATCAAACCGATTTTGTAAGGTAAAGCTGAGAGGAAACACACATTTACAGGGCATCTGCAGGTTTCAGCAAGTCAAATTTAAGACTTGTTGATGCCATTGCCAACTCTAATAATTTAAGAGAAAAGAAACTACAAATCTAGGGAATGTATGGGCAGTGATGCTGCATTACAATCAAGCATAGCAAAAACTGCTTATGGCTCTTGTGCCTCTCACACTGCATCTGGCTCTCTACAGACTTTTTTGCACAGAATGAACACGGCATCTTATAGGTTGGCAAAAGTGGCAAAGACGAACACCGTCCGATTAACTGGCAATAAATGTGAACTTACCCATGATAAACAAGCTTTTGCCTGACAGAAAATTACATATGAGAATATTCTCATAAGCTCAAAAAGCAGAAATTTTGCATGACACCCCCTTTAATTATTAAATTTTTTCTCAATCCTACGCATAAAAAAAAGAAACATTTGCAAGGCAATGTTGCTTCACACCCAAATAGTGATTCAGCTTTTCTATCGTAACTCTTAATTTCTTCTACAACCACTTCAGCAAATTCTTGCATTTATCAAACGTTAGTCTGTTCTGGTATTTCATGTCTGACAGCCCGGAGAAAAACAAAGTAAAATGTCTTCACTTGATTGTTTGAATGGAGCTTTGGATTTGCTGTAGAGATGAAGAGACTTTAACTAGTGCACTGCATCCCTACAATGTTCGACATCTCATTATACCGGAATTTGCCGCAAAGAGAACTCACGATCAAAGGGCTAAACATCAGACCAAACGTCACACTAGAAAGTCTTGTTGTTCTTTATCTTGAATGACAGCATGTTACATCTGTTGCACTCCTCCTGATTTTTAGCACAGAGATCTTAGTCAGCATGTTTTTTTTTCCCCCTGGATTTTAGTATTGGATATCTGATTTGAGTGGGCACACTTGTTGCCCCCCATCTCGGTGCCTGTACGTTGGGGTTTACCCCAGTGATTACCCACCCTTCGAGTCCTTGGAGGGGGTACTGGAGAGTGCCCCTCCTGGGGACTCCCTTGTTCTGCTGGGGTGTTTCAACGCTCACATGGATAATGACGGTGAGACTTGGAGGGGTGTGGTTGGGAGGAATGGGGGGCCGTTCCTCCGTTGGGAGGAACGCCCCCCCCCGATCTGAACTCGAGTGGTGTTCTGTTGTTGGACTTCTGTGCTCGTCACGGATTATCCATAACGATCACCATGTCCGGGCCTAAGGGTGTCCATATGTGCATTTGGCACCAGGACGCCCTAGGCCGCAGTTCGATGATCGACTTTGTCATTGTTTCGTTGGATCTGCGGCCGTATGTCTTGGACACTCGGGTGAAGAGAGGTGTGGAGCTGTCCACTGACTCTTCACTGTTGCGTCTCGGTCCAGACTGTTGTCTAGATGAACACTGAAGTGTTTATATTCTTCAACCACCTCCACTTCTTCTCCCATGATGGAAATGGGGTTTGATTTGATCCTGTTCCTCCTGAAATCAACAATCACCTCCTTTGTTCTCTGGTGCTCCGGCTTCCTGACCACAGTCTGAATTCATGACTGTTAGGTCAACTGGTCTCTAAATTCTCCTTAGGTGTCAATAAAAAATACATTTCATGAATAAAATATCAAAATTAAAAAATCAGGGCTGCAGAGTTGGTAGCACTGTTGCCTTGCAGCAGTAAAGTCTTGGGTTTGAATCCTGGCCTGGGTTCTTTATGCATGGGGTTTCCATGTTCCCCATGTGCATGAGTGGGTTCTCTCCGGGTGCTCCAGCTTCCTCCCACAGTACAATACGATTTTGTGCACATTGGATAATAGATGGATGATGGAATTATTTTTAATTTGTTTATAATAATAATTATCATTATTCTTAGTAATAATAATAGCAATAATAATGAAATTATTTTAGTATGTTGATCAATATAATTATCAATTATTTATTATATTGATACTAATTATTATTATTGATAATAGTAATATTAGTTATTATACTTTAATATTATTGCTATTGTTAATAGCAATAATATGAATATTAACATTACTTTGTTAATCAATATACAATTATATAATTTGATATTTAGTAATATAATGCAGCTAAGTACTATACTAAGATGATTACAATAATTAATCATTAACAATAAGAAATAATCAATGTAATATAAAAAATAGTATTATATTTTAGTATTGACAATGATAGCAGTAATATAATAATTATAATTTAATATTAAATAATTGTAATTTAATAATTACATTATTATTTAATGTTTTGAAGGCTCTGCTTAAAGCTGCAGAGCTTTAAGCAGAGGTTCGGTGTTAGAGTCTCTACCAGGTGGAGCGGAAGCGAAACTCCGTCTGAAATATTACTGCCCTGTAGCGCGTAGCAGCGGTTCAACAGCGAAAACGGAAAAAGCTTCTTACATCGCAGCTCGAAGACTTAAATAATTTTGCAGGTTATTTGTTTAACTTTCTGACTGTCATGCCGGGTGAGTGTTTGTAGCTGTGCGCTGCTTTACCTGCCATCTGATCCTCCGTATGTCTTTTTTACTGCAGTGAGCCTCGATGTAGCCAAACTCCGTCAAGTATGCCATTGTTTTTATGCCATATTAGATTCGTTGTGTTGATGCATTTTTGACGTGCTTCACCCCACATGCTTCAATTTTCCGCCGCAACACGCAAACTTCCCCATTCACTCAGTGCGTTATAGTTCCACATTGCTTAGGATTTGTTGCTGCACGCTTGCGCGGTGTGAAGGAAAGAGGAGACCAGCTGCACAGGCAGGCTGCGAAATGAGAAGCAGGTGATCGGTTTGTGTGATCGGCAACAAGAGACCGGGATCGGCGATCACCGATCATACACTTTTTCACGGAAATCGACCGATTATGATCGGTGGCCGATCGATCGGCACACCTCTAATTTGCAGAATAAATCTACATTTCTATCTTAAGACCCAGTCTAATCAAAAGACATAAGGCCTCAACTTCTAATGCAGCTAATCAAGATTGAGAAATTTCTGAGGGATAAGAATAATTTACGTTTATTCATCTAGAAAACGCCAAACAAAACTAATGGAACTAAGTGCAGAAGAAAAATCTGCCTTTGCACAGCTATGGCTATTGGCTAGCATAATTTTTTTTACACTATAAACACTATGATTGTAAGGATAAATGTAATAAAACTGTAAAACTATGTGCATGTTTGGGATTGCATCGAACATTTACTGAATCTGAACAGCAGCTTGCAGAAGTGCCTCTATGATAATTGGGCTCGTGGAAAAATAATGTTTAACAACTTGACAGAAGGTGTTTGAGTGTGTGAAAGAATTCATGGAAGGCTGCAACTGGGATAAACAGCACAGCTGCATAACAAACCGCGCAAACAGACAAGACAAAAAGGAGCCTTTTATTTCAGAGCAGCCGAGAGGAAGGAAAACCGTTTCATCCCATGACCATGATTTATAGTTTAACTTGATCCTTCTTATTGCTAAAAAAAAAAAGCCCCTAAACTTCATACTAGATTGCTTAGAATAATAACTTAAAACCAACTGATCTGTGACCAACAATCTATTCACCAGAACCTCACCTCCGCCTCTCGGCATCCTGGGGGTCCGTCCCTGGCAAGCTGATCGTAATGGAGGATGGCGCCCCCACGTCGTATCTCTTCACCATCTTCCTGCACACCTTTATCTTCACCAGGGCGGCGTGCACGAGACCGGCGAGCAGCCCCACCGCCGGCTGGACCGCCTCAGGAAAGAAACTGGCAAAGGCAAAGTGGTCGGACATGTCCCCGCGGCCCCGGCTGTGTCTCTGGTAGAAGCGCAGGTAGACCCAGCCGGACAGCGCGCCGTAGCTGTACGCAGCCAGCGGGGCGCAGCTGTCAAGCAGCCCGGACAGTCGCAGCAAGGCCAGGAGGAGGAGGACCAACGCCGGGGCAGCTTTGAGTCTCACCTGAAACCAAGCAGGGAACATTTTGGGTGAAAAGAATCAGGAACATGACTGGCAAAAAATGTTTAATTTAAAATAAGCAAATGAATAAACTAGGAAAAGTTATTTTCTAAATCGACAAGAGATGAAAGAAATTCAGTTTTCACAATAACAAGATTATGGTGATTTTTTAAAAACTAAACCATATGCTGTTTTGTTAGTAGTACGGCTTGGTTTGTTGGGCAGCATCTTCCATGTTAAAGTCAAATACTTCTCTCTGTCCCAGCTGAAATGGCAGATCGTTTCTTTAATAGACTGAGCTTCAAAAGTCAAACTAATGGTCTTTAAAGCAACATGTGAATCATACAAGTAAAAATAAACCAATTAGCTTTTGGAAATGTTAACGTTCATGCTAACACTCACACCATGCTGTTGCATAATAAATGTTAATTTATTAATTAATTGGTTAATTATTTCACCAATGTGTTGAGAAATAAACCTTTTAAAAGTGACCCCTACAGACCTCCATGTTAGAGAAGTGAGGTCACACAGAGGTCAACATATTAACCACTGACTTGAAAAACCACAGCTATGTTTATTATGCACAAAATAAAACATCCCTTTATCAAACACTAATCTGACTGAGGAAGGTAATTGTCTGAATTTGCTTTAACGCAAACAGTAATATCCGTCGCGATACAACAGAGCATTACGAGAGAATGAGCCCTTAAGGGAGGCATTGTCAACAAAACGCCCTGATATTCAGCAATAATCTGCTATATATGTAGCATGAATACATAGACTAAATGACAAAAACATGATGAAAAGATAACATGCCTGAACCTTTTTTGACTAAAAAGAATAAAGATAAATCTAGAGATGCTTTGAATAAATAGGTATGATCTTTTAATTCTGGTGTTTTGAAGAATTTGAAGTATATTTTTTGTCTCATGTGCTAAAGTCCTATGAAAACGAAATCTGAAACCCAAAGTCAGAAAAACCCTGACTGGTTCCCGTGTTTTCACTGTTATTTTGAAATTGTCAGCTTTATGCATATCAATTCAACACACAAAGGAATAATTGAAAATATAACTTGCTTAACACCTGAGCACAAAGTGCAGAACATATTCATTCTTAAGATTATGTGTTCATCCAAATTAAAAGCAAAATATTTCCAGAATGAAGTGACACTTGTTTGCACTTGACACTTGATTTTGTCCAAATTAAAAAAAAAACATGTTTCAAAACTCTCTACAAACAGAAGAACCAGAGAACACCGTTCGGTTTAACGTGTGCAACATTACACTGATAATACACCCCCATTAAACACACATCACTGTAAACACACTGATTTTATGAGGAACCTTCAGTCTCACCTGTGGAACTCTGAGTACAGTGGTGTCCCCCATGGTCTGCTTCAGAGCCACTAGGACACCTCCCAAGAAGCCCACAGCTCCGTAGATGCGCACAGCAAACAGGAAGTCCAGGTCAAACGTGGCCACGTACGTGAGGAGGTAGGAGAGCCCTGCCAGGAGTCCCGCTGACACGTTGACCACGGCGAAGAAGATCAGGAGCTCCAGGGCACCCCACAGGGGCTCCAAGAGGCGCCCACAGGCCATGACTGTCCCCACGCTGGCCGCCACGCCCCACACATGCTGCTCCACCAGCCCATGGGTCACCAGCGTCCACACCCAGAAGTTGGGAGGAAACAGGTAGCCAGGGGTCACGCCTAGCGCGTAGGAAGTGTCAACCGCCCAGGCCAGCAGGTAGAGGAGGACCACCACGGCGCTGATGGTTTTCACCACCACGCTGGTGCTCGCGAGCGCGGCCAGGAAGTGCTGGCGTGCCACAGGGAGGTAACGATTCATTTTAAGCCTGCTTGGAGGAGGATGTTCCTTGAGCAAATAAGCCCAAAGAGAGAGCTTACAGGCGGGTCAGTTCGTTCTGGTGCGCCAGCTGTTAGATGTAGCTGGAGGAGAAATAATGACAAGTAGAACTGGAGAAACCGGCGAGTCCTGGCGACATAAATATCCAGGCTTTTCTGTAAGGCTTCATCCAGTAGCTGGCTGGAATGTGGATAAAGCTGCCTTTGGCTCTCAAATACTTCTCGTCAGGCTTTTTACCTTTAAGTAAAGCAAGCTACAACATAGTCTGTGTAGCTAAAGACGGTAACGTTGATAGAACGTCATAATTTTACAGCTTAACAAGCTAACAAACTTTGTAGATAAGCCCCATAGTATGTGATAACCTCAGCTAGGCAGCTTTTTGAATTAGCCACCAAGCTAGTCACCTTCACTTTGTAGGTAGTAGCACAACGAGCCAACAAATGTCTAGCAGGTTTCTGGAACGTGCTTGGAGTCAAATATGTACATTTCAAACTGAAACAAATACAACCAGCAGTCCACTTTTAAGGAGACGCTTCTGGTTGAGTTAGCTGGTAAACACCGGAGTGCTAAATGCTGGCAAACTGTCAAACTAACCCTTCAGGTACGATTATTCACGTCCGTCACAAAGTATGAAGACAATACAGTTTCTCTGGAGATGAGAAGCCCCAGTTAGTGTCAGAGAAACCTGGTCGTAGTGAAGCAGCAGCCCGGAGCTCCAGTCTTCGGTCTGCTGCTCTCTTGTCCCGGTGTTCGCCTGCCGAGTCAGCCCGAGGATTTCCCGACGTTAGCAACAGGCCCAGGAAACAAAGCTAGACGCGTTGAAGGACCCCAGAAGCGTCTGGTAAACTTTACCGGCTGCTGGATCACTTAACCTTCATTTCTTCATTCTGTTGCCTTTGGATAGAAAATCTGCCTGGCGAAATAATGTTGTTTTAGCAGACACTTATCTTCCCAACCATTTACCACCGTCATCAGCAATGGATGTGGAAACGTCACGTAACTGCTTTGGAGCAGAGCATGATGGGTAATTGAGTTGTTAACTACAGCGCTAAACATCGTTCCTCTTTAACGTTTTCATATTAAAGGCAGTTTTCTGTAGGGATTTTATGACTGAAATACACAGAGTAGCACATGTTTGTGAAGCGACGATGAAATTGATTCATTTTTTTCTTCTTAAGCAAATAAATATCTGAAAAATATGACATATATATTTGTATTCGGCCTCACCAAACCGAGATTTTGTAGAACCACCATTTGGTACAATGAAAGCAGCTTTACTCTACAAAAATCATATATCAGGAGGGAATCCTAACTATGTGATTGATTTCATTATGTTAACTTTAAAATAATTATTAAACTAGTTCTTTTTATGCAGAAATATTGAGAAAAATCCTTTCAAATTTTGTTTTAATTTGTTTCGGGTACTATATCCTAATAGGTTATTCATTCGTACACTTCCATCTGCACTTGCACTCAGATGAAGACCGAAAAGGTTGCAGGTGCATTCATTTTATTCTAAACAACCAGAATTTACATCACATTAACAAAGATGCAATCATTTTGTCTCCACTGGGACAGAGGAATTTGAAAAAGGTCTGAACATCAATTTTCTCTGAGTTATAAAAAAGCAATAGAAAGCCTCACATGCAAAAACGGACAGATATAAAGAACTGAGAGTCATATACGATGTGCACACAACAACCAATAGCGAAATAGAAACACACACACATTTGCATCAAACTCAAATTTTATTTATTGATATGGTGGATAATGTAACATATTTAAGCACATGACTAGTTTTAAGGCACAATTTCGATCTAGTCTAGCAGGTATGTGGTGATTTTGCAGCCATTTCTTCTGCCTGAGAATCATGCATGACATCTAGTGAATTGAGTTGCCTTTGCTATTAATCACCACAACGCAACGACTATTGGGTTTTCAATGAATCCATTAAAAACCTGCAATACCTCTCATTGGAGTAGTCCGGTTTTGGTGGACATTCAATGACACTTAAGATATTTTAAACTAAAGTAACCTGCAAAGAAAAAATAAATAAAAATGGATTTTTCAGTGTCTGCCAAGAAAATGTAACATAAATTCTATTAAGAGAATCAAATAAGGTTAAGGTAGGATAAAAAGAGAGAGAAGATTTTCACTCTGTTCTCTCATTCAACAATTTTACCAGTGTGCTACTGTTGGGCAGGATGCATAACAAAGCAAATGGAAGCACAAACAAGTACAAGAGTGGAAATGAAGGGAAAATAAAGAAAAAAACTTTCAAATGCAGAGAATTTTTTTAAAAAGTAAATTTTAAATGTTTTATTTTTGTTAAATAGTGTGTTGGAAGCTTCTTTAGGTAGTTTTTTTCCCCCATCTTTTAATGTTTTTGAAGGAAGGATAGAAAATATTTACAGCTTTCTCTTGAATTTAGTCCTTAAAGTTTCAGTTTCATCCATTTTCTACAGGGCTAAATATTGGATGTTCCTTTCTAACAACAACATGTCTACAGTTACTGACAATAAACATGCAAATTTATTTTCATAAAAAGGAATGGACAACTATTGCCAGCTTTGCACGCGGTCAGTCAGTTTGTGTGTGAGCAGTGGAGGTTCCCACATAAACTGTCGACAAGAAATGTAACAATTTGCCACCGCCAGGGTGTTTCTTCATTTGTTTCAGAAACCAAAACTGTATTTTTGAAGAATCTGCTAACGTAAAAATAATTCTTCCACTGTTCCACACATATCTTAATCAAACATTTTCTGAAAAAGCATTAAAAAATAAATAAATAAATACTTGAACGCTCATGCCACCCCATGACATTATGGCATCCTGGGTGAAAAGACAGACAATCTAAATCAAACGGTGCCAAACTCTGTGAAATCCACACACATCGTCATCTGGTCAGTCATTTGTAGCTTGCATCTATAAATAAGATAAAGAAAATGGAAGGAAAAAAAAATATTTAGAGCATGTTTCTTTTATTTACAAAGTCAAATGAAACAAACAAAAACATGTAAAACGGTGATCCATTCTCATGAAGCACTGATCATCTGCTCAACAGGCTTGGAACAGAGAACATCCTTAAAGTCAGGAGACAATTTTTCATTTTTTTCTTTTTTTTTTTTTTTGATATACCTTCTCCTCGGCTAAACTGGAATTCAGACAGTCGGCTCAGCTTGCTCGCTCAAACCGCTTCGTATTAATAAATATGTAAATTCAAGTAAAAAGCTGTAAAACTATTAAGCAGGTCAGTCTTCACAGCAAAAGCCGAGCCAGAAAGTTAATCACAGAGGAAACTCGTTGGCATCATGGGACAACAAAACAACTTAAGATGTGGTGAAATATGGAATAGGGAATGAAAAGCATCTGGTGAAGCTGCTTTCTTTCCCCTGCTGATTTTCTGTTTTTTTTATTTTTTAGATCCAGGACATAAGTTTAAATTCAGACAAATGTCTCTTAAAATCCACTTGAATACTTGCGTGTGTCCAAATACTAAATGTAGTGTTTAGAGTTTTGTCCTATACGTAGCCATTTTTTCCCCCTTTTTTTCCCACATTTATTCCACACAGTATTTCAGATGTAGCCAGTTTGTTCTCAGATCCTGGATCTTGCTCTTGCTCAGCAAACACAGTAATCATTTGGTCCAGTAATTGTTTTGTTGGGTCATTTTTCGGTTCATCATAAGCGAACAAAAACCTCCAACAAGTCTGAGGCATCTAACGGGAAAACACTAACAAGGACCATAAAAATCTTACAAACATTCTCAAGAAGATGGAAACCAAAAAAAAGAAAAAGAAAACGCTGTACAAAAATAAAAATACATATGAATAAATATTCAAAGTCATAAATAAATTAAATTTGGTAATATTTCAGAACTTGTCGAATGAGAAGAGCCAAGAAAAAAACAAACAAACAAGCATGAGTAAACATTTCAGAATAAAGAACGGATCAATTAAAGAATAATAAAAAAAAGCTAACAAGTAATGCTCGAGTCTTGCTCTGATGATGTTTGGAGTTTTGTGTTCATGTGAGGAGCTGGTAGCTTTTAAAGCTGGAGCCGCTGCTGTTCTGGGAAACATACAAACATACAGTTGATCAAAGCGGATAGGTTTTGAAGCTGAAGATGAGTTATGGGGAAAAGAAACAAGTCAGGTTTGTTTTAACCTACGTACACAGATTAATGTCTGTTTTACAGAGGAGCACAGTGTATGCTGCGGATATGCATTTCTCAACCATAGCTGCTATAGACTAGGCCTGGGCTGGTAGGAGATTCTCATAGTTGGACACCTTGAGTAAGAATAGCACAGTTTTAAGTGCAATAAAATTAAGATGAAACAAATAATATGCGATTACTAAAAGTAACATCTTCTATTTCATGAAGACTTTAAATTGTCAATGAAAATCTCCGTTTGCTTTGACTGCCTGTCCATTCGTGAATTATAAAACAAACAAAACAACAAAAGTTAAATAAATAAAATCGTTTCTGCTTTACACCGTAAGATGATTAATTAAAAACATTTTTTAAAGTTTGGAAACCCTAAGTTTATAAATATCTCGAATCACCTCATTACCGATAACCGGCCCATGCTGTTTGTGAACTTCTGCTCTGCAATCGATACCTGCTCTAAGATGCGACCCTCTTTGTTTTCGAGGTTTCTGGTGAGTTTGTGCTGTTATTTTTTAATTTTTTTGAAAAGCCACACAATATCTCCAAAATGAAGTTTAGTTTTACATTTCAACTCTGCTCACAGAACAAGACGGAGACAAACGATGAGTGAGAAAAAACAAAACAAAGCAGCAGAGTGAACGCGTGTATCGACGTTGGAAGTTTGCATTTTTCACTTCTTGAAAAGGATTCCTTTTGTAACCTTTAGAAAGACGAGGCGCCGACACAAACACAGTAACACCAGCGTAACCAAAGCTTTGATGGGGTGGTGGGGGCTGTGAAGCTCAGCGCCCCCTAGGGTCGTATCAGTATATATATTTAGGCTTTAGTGAGTGTTTTGCATCATTTTTCAACTAGGCTACAGTAAGACTGTGGGTGAGATTCAGTCTCCCCTTACCTCTTCTTTCTCACAGCTAACATTCAGAAAGATGGGAGGCAAATAAAGGCATCTTCTGTTGGTTGTTTCTCCGCTACAAGGATGACACCTCATTAGCTTTTTTTTTTTTTTCCACCTGCCTGCTTTTAGGCAATCGCCTGTTTGTTTTTCTTTTTTCTTTTTTGTAAAAGTAGATTACATAAAAATACAGTACACATTAATAAAAAGCAAAGAAAAGAAAATCATCCCACACCCCACGCCTAAATAGAAGGAATCTTTTCAGACAGAAAAAGGCCCGATATGAAGGCATTTGATTATTCGTACATTCTTCTTTCATTGGAGTTTTTTTAAGTTTCAGTAAAATGTTTTCCAACCTCATCAAGCCTTAAGATGACACATCATCTCACCTTTTAAAAAGAAAAAACAAAAATACAAGACATCCTGTCCTGGCAGTGAAGTATTTAGCGCAACAATCCTTTTCTCTCTTTTTTTTCTGAGTTTGGTTTGATATTTTCTTTTGATGTTCAAGGAAATATTCAGTAGCAGTATTCAACAAATGACAAAAAGTTTCACTTACTGAACACGTTTACTACAAGCTGCCTCAGCTGGAAGGACATTTTTCTTTAATGGGATAGGTCAGGATTTTCAAAGTGAGGCTCTGATATGATGTTTTAAGCGGTTGGACTCCTACTAGCTCGGTTAACTCTGGTGTCTCCATTTAGTCGAAATCCTGATTAGCTTGGGCTAAAGGCTAAAGCTAATGGCTAGTCTGAAAGAAGCTCAGACCAAAGCAGGCTTCCACCATCTTAAAACAAACTCCAATTGCCAAGCCTTCATGGTCTAGGAAATAAACTTGGTGATGATGCGCTAATTATTTACAAAGGGCGTGGGCACAGGAGGCGGAGTGGCAACAGAGGAGGAGAAAGCCCACGTTTCTGGACAGAGTAACTGCCTAATAAACATGGTAAGGCAGTGCAAAAATGTATAATGTCCACTTAAACTCCAGTTACATTTTTTCTTCTTGAAAATCTTAATTTTAATATCAAAATATGACTGGAGACACTATACATGTTCCACTCTCAGTGTGCGTTTCACACGGGAAGATCACTGGTGGCGCACAGTCTCCAGCCTCAATTTCCTGTTTATGTAATCATTAGCATCTGTGTAATGATATTTTGCACTCATAACAGAGCCTTCACATGGACTGCTGTGTTAGAGTGGAGTTGTTCTAAGGCTCTTAACAGACTAGCTGTTAGTTTCAGGCTTTGGGTCCAACTGATCTGCATTTACTTTAAATACACCAAAAAAAGTTTGAACTTTTTAACAAAACCTCACTTAAAGAAAACCTCAACTATCACATAAAGAGAAACTCCAGCTTCTGGCTGCCTTTTTGATTAGCTGTAAGCAAAGAGTCTTCACATTTTGCAAAGCTGCAGAACTACTGTAGAATCTCTAACAGTTCAACTAATGGCCGTTTGTCGTCACTATAGGCTCACACTCAGCAGTTCTCAGTCCAGTGATGAGCTTTTTAATACCAGGATTGGACAAACAAATCTGGAAGCTCAAAGTCCATAGAATTTAAAATCCCTCCCTCCTCATACCCTCTGGATCTTTTTAAATGCTTCACATTCTGATATTCAGCATCAACATTTGTCACTCGGTCTCCAGTCTGTTCAGTCACCCCTCAGGTTGTTCCTCCAAGGCAATACAGGTGACCAAAATGAAGATTTTAGACCTTAACTGTCCTTAATTCTTTGTCCATCCTCCCTCAGAGGACATTGCAGTCTGACGAACATGTCAAACTGAAAGTTGTCTTACTGTCCCATCATCTCAATTGCGTCATCATCATTATCATCATCATCGGAGCTGCTGCCGCCACTGACCTCTCCGCTGTTCACCAGAACCGGGGTGCGGTGGCTTTCTGAGCGCGCTGAAGGGGAAAACGAGGAGGGGGAGGAGGACGAGGAGGACCCGGAGGCGGCAGTTTGGGGGTACTGAGACAGGAAACTGGCTCCGGCTGGACCTGGGGTGGCAGCTGGACCTGGCAGCATCGACCCAGAGTACAGGCCAGCCAGAGACGGACTGTATGACAGAGGGAAGCCTGGCGGGAGCATCCCGGCCAAGCTGGGGCCCAACATGTACGGCGGGAGGGCTCCCGGAAGAGAACCGGCGGCGCTGACTGACGCAGAAGGAGATGACGAGGCAGAAGTCGTCACTGTGGTCGACGAAGACTGAGATGAGGAAGAGGAGGCGGCGCTGGCTCCGCTCAAGCCGAACATGTCTCGGTACATGTAAGCGGGGTTGCCCAGCTGGCTGTTGGGTGGCTGGAAGTAGTGTGAGCTCGACCCCATGAATAGGGGATGCCCCACTGAACCGCCCAACATGGCCGCGTTGAGACCCATCGGGGGAAGGCCGTAGCCCCCAGAGAATGGGAACCCGGGCAAAGATGAGTGTTTTCCTGCGTACGGCTGCTTGCCGGCTCGTTCCTCCATCGATGGGCTGGGGGCTTTACGCTTGCTGCCTATTCTCAAATCCTGGGGAACGCAGGTGTCCACGTTTGGCTGGGTTACATTAGCGACTGAGGCATCATGGTGGCTCGAGGCTTCCCCAGAGTAAGTGCTGCCACAATTTTTCTGCGGCAGCTTGTTAGAAGGTGGGGCCTTGGTGCCGCTCTCAGCTTCTCTGTCTGCGGCGTCGGACCCCGAGCCGGCCGCGTAGCGCTGCAGCTCGCTGATGATCTCTGGGCTGTCAGGGGAAAGAGGGCGGGGCACAGCCTTGGAGGGTGCCTTCGGTTTCCTGTCAGGAGATATGCAACCATTGCTGCCACCGGAGGAAACTTCCTGAGTTGGAGCCTTTGAGTCTGAAAGAAGAAAGACGATCGTTGGTTTTAAAATAATAATCTAACTTATTACATATCTATACAGTATTTTCTATACAATGTTTTTGCTAAAAGACAACCTAAAACACCCCATTTGCGTTATCGAAGCTGAAATGTTGCGGTTTAGATTAATCATGTGTCAGTTTAGACTGAAGTCCAAATTTTGGTAAGATTTTGACATTTTTGGAGAGTCTCTCTATGCAGTTTAACTGAGCTTCAGTCATTTTGCTAAGAAGCATAGGGATACAGTGAATGCCACTTCACCTGAAAGTCTTGCATTATAACTGTGCCAAAATGTGGCAATAAAAGTAAAAACAAGGCATTTCAAATTGTAATTCTTAAAATTGTATAGAAAGCCATCCATAATTTTTCTTTAGCTTCTCAATTACTCACTACTTTGCACAAAAAAATAAATAAATAAAATTCAAGTTGTGATGCAATGTTAATGAATGAATAAGTAATAACCTTTGGGAGGAGCTGCGACACTCTCATCCATGGTCTTAGCCTTGTTAGCTGCTCTAATGGCAAAGATTCGGCCATCAGATGTCCTGATATATGTCCCTAAATACAAGAAAAAGTAAACATTGTTTTTAGTATACACACTTACTGACATGAAACTTTACCTAAAGAATCAAAAGTAACTACATTTTTAAGAAAAACACAGCATTGTTGATGTTTATTAAGTTTCAGATAGTGATTGAAGATGACAAAAAAAGGCTTGCACCATTTAATTTAAAGTAGAAAATCAGAAGTTAAATTTAGTTTAAGAGTTTGGAATTGCACCTTTTGTGCCCCTGATAACATGGATACTTTCTCCGGCGTTGATCCTCGCCTGAACGTCTGTTGAGTTGTTGGCACCTGGAATCACTATGTCTGAAAGACATCAGAAGCAACTTGTGAAACTTCAGAGGCTTATGTACAAACGACGACAAAAAAAAAATGGATGGAGACAGAAGCGTTGGCGCTGCTTGCCTACCAGTGGTAGTGACGATCTTTTGCACAAACACCCCGGCTTTTTGCAGGCAGTTGACGGGGAAGCCTCCGAGGCTGGACGAAGAGGAGCCGCGGTCTGGGCCTGAACCCGCAGCCACATGGCGGGGCATCATGGGAGCTGATGCAGACTGAACTGGCCGGACGCTTGCCACTGGTTTGTCCTCTGTACGAGTGGGAGGGCGCCTGAACAGAGGTTGTTTGTTTTTTAGTTACTTTATTATTAATGCACATTTTAGAAGGGTTCAAACCTGATTAGAGAACATGTTGTAGAAAACTTTACAGCATTTAAAAGATTTTTTTCTGGATATTTTGTCAAACAGCAACTCACTGACCAGTTCCTCTGGCTGAAAGCAGGGATGTTGGTGAGGCTCTGATCACTGGCAGGGTAATAGTGAGCGTAGGACGGGCGTGTGTACGGCACAGACGCCCTCTTCTCCTCCTCATAGCCCTTCTTGGCGGCTTTCTTCTCAGCGCTGCTCAGTTTTAGCTCCCTGCGGTCTATCAGGAGGGACTCATGGGGGAAGGGTTGCTGAACAAGAGGAAGATTATCGGTGATTAGAGTTCCAATCTGAATCGACTTTGTTAGTTTTTTTTTAAATAGTGCCCTGCAAAAGTATTCATATCCTTTAAGACTGCAAGTTATGTTTGTAATTGATTGTTCAGTCGATCAGATAGAAAAAAATATTTAAAATTTGCACATTCTGCACATTTTCATTTAACCATTTAGGCCTTTTTATACAATATTAGAAATACATGAAAAAGGCTAAGAGACAACTAAATTCCTTTTTATGTCATTGCCTAAAATACAATAACATTGAATATGTTTAGTGTACGCTGGATCATTTGCAGCTAAAAAAATACTTCAAACATCAACATGTGAAAAGGTCAGCTTGCTTGACGTAACATCCAGCGTAGCGAAAGAAGCTTAGTATGAGATTTTGTTTGCAGATCTTAAACTGGGTTAAGCTAAAATGATGGCACTTGAGGAAACCTGAGTTAAACATATTTACAAACAAAGAAGAATTGATTAATCACAATCAGATTAATCATTTCAACTGCAAGAATCTATTATCTAGAATCTAGACCTTCTGCACATTTAATTACTGTATACCAACAACTACTTCACTGTAGCTCTTGTCGTATGTTTATAGTTGCTGTCATGTTGTAAAGTGAACCTTTGCCTCAGTTTTAACTGACGCCTTTGCAACCTTTAAAGGTTCTCCTGCAGTTTTTTTTTTATAATTTGGCTAATTTGGCTTTAGTTAATTTTTAAATATGCATGATATCCACCTACCTTGGTGATAAGGTGGGAGTAGAGATGCAGAGCTCTCTGCAGAACGCTCTCCCTGATTTCTCCGGTCAGCAGCCGGACCTGGGATGGTTCCGGTTCCTCCTCCACAAAGTGAAGAAGGGACTCGACTTCCCTCCTGGTGAAATTCAGCACAGGGTTCAGGTCGTCCACAACACGGTCTGGTGGAAGAAGGGAGAGCAACATTTTAATTTTATAAAAGCATACGTAGCTGAAATTGTGAAAAAAGAATGAGACAAAAGAACTGCGAAAAGATTTAAGAGAAATCATGCAATTAATGATACAAAAGGATATTTAAAAAAAATTTAGTAATCCAAAATGCATGTTTTTTATCTTCTAAAACTCGGAAAACATCAAAGGTTGGCTTCTTGCCAAAGACAATTTGTTTAGTTTTATGGTTTTTGTTCATGAATAAACATTTATTAAGTAGCTGAAAGCGTCTGCAATTAGAAAATGTATGGTTTCGGTTCCAGCTTCCCCCGACCACATTTCTCTTTTACTGTCTAAATGTGTTTTGGATATGCTGTGGAAACTAAACAGAGAGAGATTTAAAGCTATATTTGACAGGCTTAATACCTGAGCAGGGAGCCAGAATAGCTTGTGAGGCACATTTTGTAAATATTCTTCCTGGAGAACTCAACGATTCCAGATAGTGCTCCATTTCTGTAGACTCATAACACAGAAGTCCCGAACTCACCAGACATTCCCTGCTTGGAGATTTGACGATCATAAATCTTTTTCTCCAGAGTGAAGTCGCACACCAGGCGGTAGATGTGACACTGTTTCCGCTGTCCGTAGCGGTACACGCGACACACAGCCTGAGCGTCATGGCAGGGGTTCCAGGAGGCGTCAAACACCACCACTCGGTTCGCTCCAATCAGGTTCACACCCAGACAACCAGCCCTGAGGTCCAGATAGTGATTTTACATTATTTCTGATGTTGGATCTTGATATTAATAATGGTTATGGTGTCTGTGTGTTGGAGGTGGTGGGGGCTTACCTGGTTGAAAGTAGGAAAACCCAGGCTGATGTATTGGTCGGGTCATTGAACTGATTTATCAGTCTCTCTCTCTCTGAAGCTGTCGTGCTTCCATCCAGTCCTGGAAAATATCCCACAGCAAATCCACAGTTAAACTTAAATAAAAAAATATATATATACAAGCAAAAGTAAGAAACTGCACGTGTTTTTGTTTGACAGAGAATTATCATTTAACTAGTCTTTTGCTTGATAAAAAAAACAAAAAAACTAAGGTCATGTTAGGAGGATCATTCTGCACACTGATAAATTACAGACTAGCAACAATTTCTGTGACTTTTAAGTACTTGAGTAACCAGGGGAAGTGAAGTCTGTCTGCTACTTAAAATCGCCTGCAGGTGGCAGCACTCATTGCATGTCAATGCAATTGAATGAAAACTGATGCATAGAATCACTACAGTCAGAAGAAAAGACTCACCTACATATTAGACAGATTTCAGTGTATCAAGGTTACACTGAAACCTTGGTCCCTAGCAAACATGTTGGTGCAATATTCAAACTAATTGTAATTTCTACAGAAGATTTAGAACTAAATATTGAGTCATGACTAGTTTGTACCAGATAAAATGGAGATTGAAAGAAATCTGTTCTTCCTTAGGTGTGTTTTGGATGGTCAGTATCTAGTAAGTCTTTGAAACTTGTTGAAACCATAATCAGTGATGACTTACTGTAGTAGTTGAGATTGCGGACCCAGTTCTGGTTGGGTCGGTCTTTGTCGGTTGGATATGGTGAAGGAGGCACTGATCTCTTGGCCAAGAAATCCTCGATCACGGTAAGTGTGGACAGACTTTGACTGAAAGAGGAGCAGGAGAAAACGTAAGGTCACATACAGAAGGGCCATGACAAGGTAGAAAACAATGAGAGGTTTGGGAATCCCACAACCAAGAGTTTCAATCCTAAAGAAAACAGATTTGCTTTATTTCGATCTTTCACCTGAACACGAGGATTTTGTCTCCCTTCCTGACACTTTCCTCTATCAGGTGGAACAGCAGCACCATCTTTGCCGAGTTCTCCAGGATGCCAGGCTTGTAGTCACACATCAGTTCTTTCGCCTAGCCATGTGAAGGAGTAAAAGAAATGCCGTTAGATCTGTTGTCGCATAAACGATTTTTGAGATCTAATGTTAGAAAACCTCAAACTGGCACATACCCACTCATACGTGATGACCTGATTGGCTTTTTCCTGCAGCTGGTTCAGACTCAGTCCACAGATTGGATCCGGGTTGTCCAAACTCTTTGACTTTGGAGCCGGTGTTGCCGTCGGACATCTGCCCTGTGAGGTGGACGTGATGTCGTCAAGGTCCAAATCCTGCTCACTTGCCAGGTTTTCTTTCTGCAAAGCTTCATACAGCACGTCTGGATGATTCCAAATCTAAGAAACAACAACAAATCGCAGTTCCAAATGAATAAAAGTATAATACTGAAGAGGACAAGCAACATTTTGGACACACACAGACCTTGCAGCAGACACAAAAAGCTTTCAGGGGGTTGAGGCTGAGCCAGCCGGTGTTCCCTGCCTCTCTGAAGCGGTTCATGAACTCGGTGTAGAGTGCCCTCTGCAGGGGAGACAGACGCACCAGGATCACATGCTCGTCCTTAGAGGGAAGTTGGTCCCTCAAGACATCGTGGCCTCGTCTGGATTATAAATAAACCAGTCAGTATTAGAAAGAGTTTCTTAAGAGAAACTAAGTTTAATTTCTTGAGTGGCGATGCTCTTACCTCTGCACAAAGCCTTCCAGCAGACTGTGGAGAACGTGGCTCCTGTACCTCATCAGCTGGATGTCCTGAGGCGTGCTGTCCACACACTGTCCATTAAGAATGGGGCGCTCAAACATGTTACTGAACTCCTGTCTTGTTCCTGAAATATGTAAAAAAGAAAATCAACAAAAAAATGGAAAAAGGAAAGCAGACATGCAGAATCATAAACACACCTCACCACATACCTAGGAAGTCGGGACGGACAAAGTCGACCATGCACCAGTACTCAATGAGATTGTTCTGGAGCGGGTAGCCGGTCAAGACTACGCGCCGCCGGGTTCTTATGTTCTTTAGGGCCTGAGACGTGCTGGCGTGGCAGTTCTTAATGCGATGTCCTTCATCACAGATCACCACATCTGGACCGGGTCGGGAAAGGGCTTTCTCAACACCTTAAGAAAAGACACGACCTCAGTGAGCTATTTCAGCTCCCTTATCTTTCTTTACTCTAATTTTACTTTAATCTTCTTCACTTTCTCTCCACTAACTTCCTCATTTTCCCCGTTCTACGTCTTTCCTCACCTTTTAGAAGTTGCTGTTGTCTGTCTTCTTCGTCCAGGTTTATGATATCAGGTCCTCCAGTTTTTTTGCTCCTCTTCTTCCGCCCAGCCACAAAGCTCTTCTTCAAAGACAGGAGACGGTACATTTCGTAACCCATCAGCAGGACTCCACCATCCCGAGACCAGTCCTCCACCACCTTGGCCCTGGACGCTGTGTTTCTGGGTGTCAGGAGAAAATGAAAGGCTATTCTTAGTCAAATAAAAATGCTTTCCCCAACAAAAAAAACCTCCCAAAACAAATGGTTGGGTGATATTATGTACAGACATTTTCAGTTCAGTAATTGTTCCGGTCACTTACTTGTGTTCGTCATTGAGGATGTGAACTTTAAATGCACGCGGTGTGACCAGTGTAGGATCGGTGTCTGGAGGTAATGCTTCAGGAGGAGGGACCCATGTGTTGAACTCTGACAGCCAGTTCTGCAGTGTATTCACCTGGAAGGGAATAAGTATGTGTATCAAATTTTGGTTTGTTTGGATCACAGTGAAGATTAATCTTGTTCACACCTCTTTAGCCATTTTTGGGATGCTATGGGGTTCAGTACTCAGGACAATTTCTTTTTACGCTATACAGATTAAACAAGATCTGTAAATTTACATCTAACCTTTTTATTATCATTATCCAGGCATTAAATGGAGGAGGCCCACAGATGCTTACCGGTACGATGGCGAGCACAGTGTGAGTTTGAGTGTGCCTGAACAAGACGTCAATGAAGGAGATGACCTGAAGCGTCTTGCCTAAGCCCATGCTGTGAGCCAGGATGCAGCCAAATCCGCTGCTGTTGCTGAAGAGCTCCAGGGACTCCACCAAGTTGTCGTACAGGAAACGGATTCCGCCGATCTGAAGACGGATTGAGAAAAACCCACGAGATGAAGTGACGCAGACAAGAAGAGCGAAGAAATCCAAATTCTGGAGATTCCAGTGAACGGATATTTTAACTACGCATCACATCTAAAGCTGAACTTTTATCTATGTTCTTATTCTGAGTGTATCCCGATACCTGGTGAGGTTTGACTGCTCGCGCCAGCTGTGGCGACAGGAAAATGTCCTCGTCTGCCTCTGGATGGTTGAGGTTGACGATAACCCTGCCTTGGGCGTCTGGTTGGTTCTGGGTGTCGTTGGCATGTGCACCACTAGGCTCACTCTCCTCTTCCTCTTTGGAGACTTGAGCAACAGTGTCATAGTCATCTGTCCTCAAATCTATTATTTCTGAATAGAAGATAAATAAACAGAGAAATCAATAAGGTCTCAAAACTTCCAATACAATTATCTATCAAATTTCAATCTGGTCTTACAACTGCATGTAAAAAGATTTGAGGTTTGATGTTGAGGGGAGCAATCTGACATGACAAAAATCCTGCTGGCTGCTCGGTTCCCCACAAAAATACACACAAAACATGCAATTAGTTTACTGAAGTAAATGGAAGCAAACAACGTTTCTTTGTCTGTCATTAGTTGTAGGGAGGACTTTAGGTAAGGCAGTATGAGTTAACATTGTGTTTTAAGTAAGAATAGAAAGAAGAAAAAAACGAGTATCGCAGAAAAAAAACCACCAAAATTTAGTTTTAGCTTTCACACTGTTTTCTACTTTGCCATTAATGTTGTTTTAAGAAGCACCTTTTACATGAGTCTATGTGCTGCTTTTGATACACAGAAGGAAAAATTAAGTGTTGTTGAAACGCATATTAGACAACTCTTTGAAAAAAAAACAAACATTTGAAATGAGCTGAATCAACAGGACGGGACTGACTGTGTTCTGCTGAGTCACGACCGGTTACGTTACTTTTTCATGACGCCACTGTCTTGTTTATATGCAAATATTTATTTATGTTTGTACATAAACATAAATATACACTATGTACTACAGTGTTATAAGGTCATTGTTGCACAGTCATGTTGATTCGGCAGCAGTAGTACATGTGTGGTGTACATGGCAACGCTGATATGACTACAGAGCTAAATGCTTAGCAACATGGGATCATTATTGCCTCATGGCTTCAATTCTTCTTGAATCATTAGAACAAAATACTGAGGTGTAAAGGTATTACAAGGATACAGACAATTACACAAACATCTCTCTTTTAAGTTTATCAATGTTTTTCAGCTATATGACCAGCTTTGCTCAGCAACAAGTGGGGGAGGGTAAAGTTGTGTATGCTTATGGCATCCTGGTAATTTTTCTAGCATCTAGCAAGAAACATTTGAGGAGTTTTAAAATTTTCATAGAAGGTATTTGACTCATGTCTAATCAGCACTTCTATATACATTGTAGAAAATATTAAAGTTAGATTAGCTTGTCAACAAAACAAGCCCTCACACCTTTAAATGCTGGTATCTCTAATGACAGGACACTAATAATTAAATGTATGAATGTAAAAAAGAAGCAAAGACATCAGGATACTTTAATTGAAGGAAAAAAAGCCTTTCAGTGTTAAAAAAAACAAAAACAAAAAAACATCTGCTGCAGTTTTTCTGCTACAATAAGTTCCCATCAAATTCCCATAAGCCTTGCCGCTCTCATCTCTGCTAGTTGGGGGTATCAGTTGTTCAGCGATAACAGAAATCGAGTCCGTCTGTGTTTGTTGGGCAAAATCTGCCTCATAAGCGAGAACAGAAAGGAGTATCAAAGTTATACAAGCTAGCAGCCTGAGACGGCACGCTGTGAAGAGGAGGAGTGTGTGTTAAAAAAAAAAAATCAGAGTGAGCTTATATAACTGCAGTGAATGGCTGGTTATACAAGTAGGATTAGAGTGGAGGGGGCGACTGGTTATGCAACCCCAACTGGAAATGTCACTGTGCCACTGTGGTGTGTGGCGCGAGTGTGTGTTTATTATGAGTGTGTGTGTGTGTGTGTTCTGCTTCCTCCCTACGATCTGCTGGGTTTATTACCCCTCTCATTTAATCCCTCTTCCCTCCATTCGGCAGTTTTCTCACTTTTCATCCCTCGGCCTCTCATTATTTATCTGTGTTTACCTGTTCATCCATCTCCAGGTCCGTCCTTACACTGCAGGTGTGTGTCTGCAATTTGCTTTGATCTGGAGTCTAAAATATGCATTTATTTATCCCAGGGTGTGTGTGTCTTTATTTTGACTATTTGATTGACTTGCTGGATGTGTGTGGTGTGTGTATCTGAGCACATGGATGGTAAAAGAAGAATTACTCAACTGATTCTTCTTTTACATAAGTCTCACGGTCATGTTAACTGCATTTGTTTAACTGTGTTACACCTGAGTTTTAAATGGCTCCAAATAAGTTTTACAGTCAGTCAACTTGAAATATTTTTGAAAAATATGAATCATTATCAGGATCTCGCCTATTTCTGTTGGAAATTGACTTTGTTTATGTTGTCTCTGCTATCTAAACAAGAAAAGGAGAAGAGAACTGAAGAAAAAGACAGAAAAGTAGGCAAGTTGATGTGACACTGAGATCTCTTTGTGGATGTTAAAAATAATCTTCGTCATTAAACAACCCATCTGATAAAACTTTAAAAAGAAATACTAGTACACATCTCTCCTGTGGTTTTCGAGTAAAAACTTTTTTTTTGTCTCTCCTGGAAATTCCCAGCGATAAAGTCTCTGATGTGCTGCTCCTCCAAACCCTGGAGGTCAAAAGTCAATTTCAAACAGGCTGTGTAATTTAATAAATGGATGCTTGTTATACAACTGTTGAGAAGCAAATAGTAGATACTGTATGAGGCTTTGTGAGACAATGGGAAAGTCATACAATCTCAGTAACTTCTCTACCCAGATGAGCCACTCGGGAAGGCTCTGACTTAACCATCATATTTAATGTAGCACTGAATGCCGGCAGGCTTACAGGATGAGAAACATGCGATAACATATAGCAAAGCTCAAAAGCTTTGGATAAGGGAGTGAGATTTATTCTAGTAATTTTCAAAAACACCATGGTGAAAATATATTCAAGGCCATTGTTGGCCTGTTTAAGTTTTCATTTCTCATTATTTGTTTACACCATTTGTTGGAAAGCATCTTCATAAACTGCTCAAGGCAGTAAAGGCCTTGGTGTGAAAAGATCCCACACAGCAGCAGGATGGCAAATGACGTCCTTAAAAAGTTGCATGCAATTACAATAATAATACAATGGCGCCGTAAAGCTGCCATGTTAAAACACCAGAAACTGAGAAGAAGACATCGTCCATGCTTACGGCAATGTCTGTGCGGACACCTGACTGAAACAGAAGTAGAACTAGAAGCTTTATCACATTCATTTAACATGGTTACAATGCGGATGGCACAAATGCAGCTGAGTATAATAACAGCTTTGCTGAACCTCACCTTTGCTTGTAATTCATATTGTAATTTTTTTCATGTTTGAGTGGTTTGAAGCTATCTGGTTTCTACGACATCCAAGCTTTATGGTATGACAGAGTTTGAGGGTAACCAGCACCACATCATTACTCGAACGACAGTCAAACAGAATATAAAAATATTGAATTGTTACAAGGCAAAATTAAACAAAAAAAATATTATTTTCTCAGTTTAAATCCAGAAATATACATACCTCTGTGCTCTTTGTCTTTTTTAATTTTTTTTAACTTTGCGCATTGGATTGGAAAAATGAAAACATCCCTCTAAAATGAACTGAATAGTTCAGTTACATTCAAAACTACAGTTTTGTATTTAGTCAAAAAAGTACACCATATTTACATTTTGGGATTTAGAGGTGCATAAATTTTTTTGACATTCTTTTCCATTTTGGTTTCAAAATCTGGGGTGTGTGGTTCTGCACACTTATGAACCCTGATCAAATACAGCTCATTTATATGTCATCAACTTTGTGTTTTAAAGCCCAATTTGCTGCAACAACTGTAGCACAGAAGTGCTTACGCCATTGATAATGGGTCTTAAAATGAACACTATTAGAAATCCTCTTAGTGTTTCTGATTAAAACTGTTATTTTCAACTATAAAAGTCTTCAAAACACTTAAAGTACCTGCTGGCTGGTTTTAAAATAAAGCCCTTGTTTGAGGATTGTGTACCTCACCTGTTTTTTGTGTTTGCGCTGTTGCTGCAGAGGTGAGTGTGTCAGTCTTGCATTTATCTGCACTGATACTCGTGCTGCTGGACTCCAAGCACATCGCATCCTGTCTGGTGGACTTTACTTTTTGCTGGAATGACACTGATGCAGACGATGAGGGCACATGCTGAGTAACATCGCCTGAGGACGGGGACAGGAAGAATGCAACATGTAAGTCAGAAACTATGAGATGGAAGAAATAGAAAAGATATGGAAGCACACATGGAGTTAATGAATGGACAATGAAGGAGAAAAGTTTAGGCAGGTATGTGTGTGATTAGCAATCATTCTTATTATGCATGATAAAGAATGTTGATTACAGATTATTCAAGTAGAGATGTAAGATTCAGAAACTGAAGGATTAATCATCTTTGTGCACATCTTCTTACCGGTTGTGTATTCAGGCAGTAGAGGTAGAGGAAAATCCTGCTTCCTTTGCTCTTCCAGACGTTGCCTTCGCTCTAGCTCCTCCTGCTGGGCGACTTTGGTCACTGCATCTAACTGATGTTCCCTCAACAATTTCCTAAAATGTAGCCAGATAAACATACTTTTAACTTAATTGTAATTGTGTATTTTGACAAACAATCAAATTCTATTACATGAAATGTCAATTTTTTGATTTTTCAGGGACTTTTTTGGAATATTTGTAATAACCAACAAAGCTGAACTTCCGTTTTGAATGTAATAAAACCTGAACTATATTCTGTGAAATATTTGTCTTCTGTAGCTTTGGCAGCTGCACATAAGATTGCGAAACAGTTCTAAATTGCAAATTTAAAAATTTTTTAATCAATCAATCAATCAAATTTTATTTGTATAGCACATTTCAGCAGCAAGGCATTTCAAAGTGCTTTACATAATTAAAATAAAAACAGAAATAATCAGTGAGAAAGAGAGAGATAAAAAAATAAAAAAAATAAAAATAACTTCTGACAAAAAGTTATTTTTTGTCAGAAGTGTAACTTCTGACAAAAAGTTATTTTTTGTCAGAAGTGTAACTTCTGACAAAAAGTTATTTTGACAAAAAGTTATTTTTTGTCAGAAGTGCAACTTCTGACAAAAAGTTTGCAAAAAAGTAGAACACTTGCTCCATTTTAACTCTTCAGCAAAATCCCTGGATGTCTGAAAGATTGTAAGAGTATAAAACCCGAACTTTACAAATAATACCTCGCATATCCAGATGACTCAAAACACAGCAATTTTTTTTATTTAATCAAAATCAGTGAAATTTCTCTGCAGTTACTCAGTCTGAGCCCATCAACCTGCAGCACTGATATTTGAGATTTTCTTTTCATAGCTAATAAAACATTGAATAAAAATTACACAGAACTTCCTCTGAAATTGTTTTGAGCCCCCAGTAAACACTGAACTCACACTTTGAAATCCTTCAGTTTACAGAGGGATTCAGCATTTAGTGCAACCACTGTGCTCACTTGTTTTGCTTCATAGCGCAGCAGGGAAGCTCATTCACTCTAAAGTTCAAACTCGCCCATTGCCAGTGACCTCTCAACACATAATGACACAGAACTTTAGCTGCTGTTTCCTAAATGTAGCAACTAAAACTAAACATAAATAACCAAAGTGCTGAATTAAGAAAATTAGACAAGTAGAAAAATGAATGTTTACGTTGCTCTCTGTCTGGTATAGTCTTAATAGCTTTTGCTACAGGATGTTGACTATGAACCAAAAAATTCTGCTGCTGACCAGAATCAGTGGATTTTAATTGTTTCTGGGGGGATATAACTCATAAGGAGTGTTTTCAATAGTTTCATGTTGGCTGCAACAGAAAACTAAGATTTGGAGGCTGCTAGTTATTTTGCTATTTTACCATTTTCTACTTTTTTCTCTTTTTTTGCAGTTTTGCAAGCAAACTATCTCCCACAATTACTACCACAGGAGTTATTTTATAAAACAGTCCATGGAGCTGATTTATCAGTAGACAGCAGAAAGGCGGAAACTTATAACAACGTTGCTCAGTTATTTCCATTTGAATCCTCTGTTTTGGAGTTGGAGTCGGGCTTTTGGAAAGCTCAGATTTAAAACAACCTTTATTCTGTTGGACTATTATTACTGCTTTTAAAGAGAAACTGAAAAAAAGTCACTGACACATCAAAGATTTACAAAAAAATAAGGGTTTTGAAATCGATCACAAATCTATGATCGGTTCATTAACTTTACTCAAGACTGTAACCAATATTTGATGAGGACTCATTGTTTTTTAAATAATTTTTCTAATGCAAATAAGCCTACTACAAGAAACATTGAAGCTAATACATCCTCCAGCTAGCTGAATACTTTGGGGTGTACTGTATGTCTTCTTTACCTATGAGATGAACTCTTTTAAAAGAATCCTTAAGCCTGAGTCGTAATCCTCCTAATGTAAATATTTATGTGTCCCAGTTGGAAAGGGCTCTAGAAGCTGTAAATAGGCTCCAGATCTGTCATTATTGACATATGTTTGATATTTATCTAAATGCGCTGTGTTGCAGTGAAGCAGCATAGTTGGGGTTCGGCTTTTACACGGTTACTGGCAGTCGGGAGGAATGAGGCTGTAGACTCAGCATACAGTGTCTGAAATCACTAACAGATTTTATGGGCAACTGGGCTGCTGTTGGTTTTCTAATGGAAAAAAAGCTGCACAGTATAATAGAACTGCTAGTAAACAAATTTTAATGCAACTACAACTAAGTGTTACTAAGATAAAAACATTATAGAATCAGATAAAGTATTTTTAGCTGGGGTTTTTTTTGTCTGCCCCCAATGTCTAGCATCAATAAAAAAAAAAAACTTCTATAAGGCGTTGAGTTTGCTTTAATAGAGGGGTTAATTGTTGCACTTTGTGTTGTTTCTTCAAGGATCCCTACAGAGTAACTAGGTGGGCGTCCTTCTAGCTCTCTGACTCAGACCGTGTTTGAAGCTTGGCCCGAGGCGCCGACTCCGGTACCTGATGTTTCGTCTCATGTGAGCCGGCTTGGAGCTCCTCTTCTTGGTTCCTGTCAGGGCGGAGGGAGGGGCGTGGCTTTGGCTTGCCGGCCTCGAGTGGGGTCTGGACAAGGACTGCGAGGTGGGTGGGTGGTGCGGCGCCTCCGCCGAAGGCGAGGTAGATGGGGGAGGGGTGCACTGCCACACAGCCGGATCGCCACCCTGAGCCTCATTCTCCGAGCTGAAGGGGGCGCTGTGGGACTGGTCTGTAGGAGGAAAACAGGAACACAGATGATGATCAATAAAAACAAATAAAGGAGAGATTAGCTTCAATTGTTATCATTCATCATAAGAATTAATATTAACAAAAAAAATATAAGGTTACTTCAACGTGACGAACAAAATTGCTGCAGTTCTAAATGAAAGCGTCTGTATTCATGTTACATGAACTGTTTTAGCCGAGCCTGAGCTCAGGGTTTAAAAGGATCGGCAGCAATTTACTGTGTATTTTTATTCACTCAAGATGTGAGAACAAATATTGAGGCCGTCTTTGAAAGTAATGATGGAAAAACTCATAGTAGCACGCACACAAACTGCAACGTCTCAGCCAAACCAGGAATAAATACAACTTGAAATTATTTTATGAATTTTACATGCAACTTTCCCTCACAGCCAATCACACCCTTTTGCTGTTGTTTTACACCTTTACCAAATTTAAGACACACTTTTGCAAAATTCCATGTGTTTATCATATATTTATATGTATTTTGTATATTTCTCTTTGGTTTTCATCAAAACCTCGATGGGTTTTGTATGTTGGATCAGAAACAATGACAGGCTACGTTTTGATAAGGACAGAGAGGTTAGAGAGGTATTTGGAATGAAAAAATATGGCGTCTGCCAGCTCTCAACAGCAGGAAGGCTTGCATAACAATGTTTTATAATAGCTGATGACTCAGGGGAAGTGGCATGGACTGGTGTTTCACTGTTACAGCGAAGCAACTTTAAACACTCAGGCAACCCACTTAAAACAGGAAGCGCCACCGTTTAGACACGGTAAGTATAACTTCCCCTACTTGGCGCATATTTGTTACCAATTCCCTTTTATGTTTCTTATCTCTGATTTGAAATATTCACAAAGAACTGAAGTATAAATCTGAATGAAAACATGTCAAAATAAAGCACAGCACAGTAATGTATCATAGACGAACATGAGTTTAGTTTTAAATTATTTTTTTCAAAGAGGTAAAGTTGATGACTGTTATCTGACAGAGGTTAGATTGAAACAACTCCCAACCCAAGTATAGGATCATATTTCAAAATATTTGATGGCATCGTATAGAGATGCATCAGGAAACCAGCTGGTGACCAGTAAGGAAGATTTTGAGTCCTGTCTTGGTGATCTCACCTCAACCATCGTTGCTATTGCTTTGTAACAGTTTCCACAAGCCAAGAGAATTGCTGTCGATGTAAAATTGATTCAACAATAAGCTTAAAATAAGGCAGAATAAGGGCAGAGTAAGAGTAGTACAAAAAAAACAGTTGTTATATTTTTTATAATACAACCTGTAGGTCAAATGTTTGGATAAACCAAAATTCAGGTGCATCAATAATTGTAAAACTTTAGCCAGACATTGATCAATTTTAATAAAAATGCTGATATCTTTTGGTAGCAAAATATTAGAGTAACTTCTTGTAATTGTCAGGATTTATTTTCTGAGTTTTGAGTTTAACCTTGCAGGGCTTAATAATAATAATTAATGAAAAACATTATATTTTTCTTGTTCAATCTTGTAGAATGAGGCTCAAGGTGTCATTTACTAACCAGTGCAGGTAAAGTTCTTCTCTCTGCCCTAAAATCCCTCTGAAAAGTGAAAACCTGTGTTGCTTTTTCTACTTTTTAAAAAAAATTTTGTATCAATTTTCCCTCAATCTCCTTGAACGTAACTTTATTTATTTAACCTTCTCTTTTTCTTGCTTTCTTTCTCTCGCTTGTTCAGTCAGAAGCACACTGAACCAGATCTGGAGCTTATGTAAGAGCTGCATCAAAAAAATGGACAGCTTATGAAACACAAGACGGGGCACAAACACTGACGCACAGACAGACATATTTCAGGGGACGAGCACTCATAAAACAACATTAATCAATGATTAAATATCCAACACACATGTAAAATCGCTTGAGTTTATGTTTCTGTGGGGAACATTTTAGAGACGGAACAGATTTCTCAGCCCGTTGCTCTCCATCTAAAAATAAATGAAGTAGCAATAAAACCAAGATTTATCCCTCCTAAAAATCATTTTGTACATAGCAAGACTCCAGTTTGGTTCAGAAAATAACATGATGTTCTGTCAGGTTTTGGATCCCTCACCATGACATGAAAACACACCAATCAAATTTATCCTTCAGTCCAGTCAAGATTCTGCCTGGAAAGACTGGACCAACAAGGATGCAACAATGCCACACACACTCAAACGCGCACACACTCCATTTCAATGCAAACACACACACAAAAACCCAGCACAGAAAACATGCTCTCAGCGTGATACCTGGCATGAGAATGTACATAAGCTCGCATGCACTCACACAAACATCCTTGCCATAATGGGGCACGGAGGCCGGTGATGATGATGAGCTCAGTGTGAAGTGAAAAACAGCTTACATAAAACGCTCCTAAAGTCCGTGGCAACAAACTTCTCAACCAGGCTGCCGATGACACCAGCTCTGCCGTGGGTCTGAGCGATTGACGTGTTGACATTAAATGTTTAAAAAAATTGATCAAACAACGATGAGAAAAAGTTGCTGGCTTAAGAGTCAGTAAAAAAAAAACAAAAGTGAAAAATGACTTTGTTCCTATAAATGTATGGCAATAAGTATCCAATTTCCAACAGATCTTTTCAGTCCAACTGTTCAACCTCAGTAGAAATATCTGAACAACTGCAGGAGCTGTGTTACTGCGACCCCCTCCGGCTTTCCCCAAATGCTATAATAACATTGACGTTTCTAAATAATTACAGTGCATCTCCATGGATTGAAAAGATCGGGGTTGTTTTAGCCATGGCACCTAATGCAAATTTATTTTCAAACAACAAACCATTGGAAAAACATACCAGGCAGTTGTTTTTTTCTGCCGTGGCACTAACACTTAATAGACTGGGCTAAACATTGACTGAGGGTCAGAAAACTAGTGAACAAAGTCCCAAAGGAAAACAAAGAGCAAACACTAATTAAAGAAGTGAAAATCTGGAAGGCTTCGAGTTTGTTTGGTTTTATGTTCCAGACTGGTATTTAAGACAACAAGTGGACTTATTGCTGTTTGCCAGATGACTAACATGTCATTTAGCTCTTCAGAGACCTAGTAATAAGCTGTTCCTTTGACTCAGTTTGGGAGAAGGTCTACATCTAAAACTTGCAGAGTAGTACACCTCCAGGACTCGACTTGGCCCCCTCTGATCTAGGGCGTATAAGTATGACAAAAACAGCAAACAGAATAAATCTGTAACGGGGTAGACACAGCAACATATATAATAATAAATAAAAACTGTGGTCCTTGTAATTAAAATGGAGGTTTCATAAAATGAGTCTAATTAACCTTATCGTCAGATGAAGGACGAGAGAAAGAAAACAACCTTCGTCGCCAGACGCAGATTTAGAAATTCACTTGAAAACACCGTGTACCCCATTTTCCATTTGTCCGGCACAACCTTACACAACAGTTACATAACTGTTCCTGAAATGTGAAGAGCCTCGACATCAGCGCAAACACACAAACAGTCCGAAGAGGCAGGAAAACCAAAGGAAAGAGGAAAAGGGGAGAGAGACATCAAAGCGGGCTGGACAGCAAACAGACAGACACACACGCACACACCCACACACAAGCAAACGAAACACAGATGCAGATTCTGGGAAACGGGACACTTTCCTACTGAGGGTCAAGAGGACGACAAGTCAAAGATTCATTCACCAACGTAAGAAAGCAGACATTTTGTCAAGTTGGTTACGAAATGTGCTCTAAAAAGCTCTTAGACACACCTACTGCAGTCATACCTGCTTCACAAGATACCGTCCAGTTAAAGTTTAACATGTTTACTTGACCCAAAGAGCAAAATGCTTGCTTGCCACAATAAATTGGAGGTTTCATTTAAAAATCCCATTAGCTGTGGGTTTTTATTAGCATTTAAAATTGTACATTGTGAGCCAATCAAACTAAAAGAGTGGCGATAAAACTGAAAGAATAAGTGCAGCAGAGACATGTTTGCTCAACAGATTTCTGTTTGAAGTTACCAATAATAGAAGAGTGGGATGCTCATGTGTAGGCAATTAACAGGTTGGCAGCAGCTGCAAGCGGACTCCAAACATTTTATGACTGACACACATCTTTATCTCATCTAAAACAATCAAACTTATCAAGTGAAATAATTAGAGTGGCCGTTAAATGTTTGAACTAAGGTAATTAAAAAAAAAAGACATCATATTTAACTTTAATGGAAGTGCATTTATTAATCTTGGCTCAGTAGGACCTGGTAGGTTATACAACCCACCCACATAAAGGCACTAAATAAGTTATGTAACTAAAAAGGTTAATCAATGCTCCCTCACTGAGACTCAAGGAATCCGCGATCAAAATCAGTATTTAGATGAACGTAATTGATCATGTAAAGACACAAACCCACATGACATTGTGGGGAAAAAAAGAAAAAAACATCCAGATAACTCAGCTTGTCATTTATTAACTTTCGGTTAATCAGCTCCTACTGCAACCCACAGCCCACACAGGCCAGCCTTCAAAGCATCACCACTGTTACAGCAGAGCATCCTGCTGCTTACTGAACATTTTGGGTAAACTTCTGAAACCTCCTTTCACTTTAAAACCAAAATCTTTTTTCTTTAGACGTTATAGTATTGAAAGAAACCATGAGTTAGTCATATGAAGAACTTGCTAGAAGAAGAACATGTCAACTATAAATCTAACAAGTTTATGAATTGCGAGAACAGTATGATAACTCTACACAAAATGTTCGATGTCATCCAGCTGCTTCTGTTTAAGCTCTTAAAGCATTTTAGCAAAATAATATAAAATGTTGATCATAGGTAAAATGACATAAATCTTTTATTGTCTCACTGAATATTATTTACACCAATCTTAACATGAACAGTTTTCATTATTTAGATTTTTTTGCTATGACAAAGGAAACAAGAAAATGGAATAAACTACTGCTAAATTTAGCAGATTTTCACATGCTCATTGCTATAATACATCTTTTTATCACTGCACTTTTGTAGAATAATACATTTCAACAAGCTGATATTAGCTGTCCATTGAGGCTAAGCTTGCTGACCAGCAGTGCACATCAACAGGTGGGGGAGATTCTCGGCTGAAGAAAACTCCTGTCACTTTCTTTGAATTTTAAAGTTGCAGTTAGTAACTTTTATGAACCAATATGTTTTTTACATATCTGTTAAAACTGTCACAGTGTTCTGACTGTATAATATGAGACAGATAATCTGTAAACCCCCCCCCAAAAAACGCTCCCCTGCTTCCACCTGGTGGTCCTGCCGCCATCTGCAGAAATACACAACTCCCGGTCAGAAACAACCAAACAATTTTCCTGTCCTGTTAAGTTGTTTCTCCACAGTTAGCACATTTAGCAGCACATACACACGCATGACTGACATGGTGACAATGAAACATGTAAAACAAATTGTTTAAAAAAGTTACCTACTTCAGCAGTGTCTCCTTTTAAAGTAATATAACTTTACCTTTATATTGGTTAATGGGCCATGCTCAGTCAGTAACAAATTCCATATTTTCTACAATTCTTGTAAAAAATAAATACTGTATATTGTATAACAGAAGAGCTGGACATAATCTCTAAGTTGAGTAAAAATCCCAATCTTTTTGATGTAGATATGTTTATGTGGGCTCTAGTACTTAACTTTCTGACGGTCAGTTTTAAGCTTAGTACAGCGGTCAGTTCCTTCATTGTATGACCAGAGAATTTAATGAACTTAGGCATTTTGGCAATGCTTTCAACATTTGTGACACACTGAGTCTTTGTTACAGTAACAGTAATCCTCTTATTATGATCTCTGCGAACTCAAAACGATAAAGTTACGAACCCTTTGTCTTTTCCAGCACTGGGGACAAACTGAAGAGCTCAGAAGTAGCTGTAATGAAGGAGCAAGAGAAAACTGCCCACTGGTTCCAATCTTTATGTAATTTCAACATGCGAGACCTACCCTGCTCATTAGGAGGGCTTACTTTGAGAAAATTCAAGCGTAATTGCTGACAGTTGCTAGGTGACTGAATCAAATGATCAACGTGCAACAAGTAAGGTAGAAATCGGAGGATGAAACTAACAAACAAAGAAAGCAGCTTCAACCTCAAAAGGAGTTCAAGGTGAGCTGCAAAAAAAAACAACACGTGAGCAAGCATCCTGATAACTGGCTGTCTCATCAGAAGTCTGAAGTGTCACTCAGTAACTCAGAACCCACAGCAGCTTTTCCAAACCATTAATTTGTTTAGTCGAGTGTGGGAAGAAAAACTTTGTGCTCCACGAACAAACGGCACCGGGGGAAGCAATGAATGGAGAAAAACAATTCGACAAACCCTTGTTTGTCATGAGTATGCTATAGCGTCTCTGAGGGCAGCTGCAGCTGTAAACATCTTCTGCAACCACAAAGTTATGCAACTCCATCTGTGGTATATGTTGAGAGTTTATATAACAGTGCTTTAGAGTTTGGCTTGTTCAAAAAAGAAAAATGGCAACAAAAAAAACACCCGGTTGCCTCGCATACTTCTTACTTTCAGATGGGACAAACATTTAGATTTAAACTGCTGCATTGAGACATTGAGAATCAAATGTCTCTTGCTACACTAATGAACACATAATTTAATGCTTAACCAGTGAAAAAGTCTTGGTTACCCTGTAAATTAAATTTTAATTCAAAAATATTTTATTAACCCTAAAGGGGAAATTAAATAAATGGCGCCTCCTGAAACTTTGTTCAAATGTACATTTTTTGTCATTCATGGCTCATTCAGACTGAATTTCCAATAAGTAGAAGACGACATGTCTTGTTCTTAAGCTCAAATGAGCTGTAAAAATCCATGAAGTGACATCATAACCTTTTCTGGAGCTGGCTCATTAAATGCAGACAGGACAAAAAAGATAATCTCCCGTCTCCCAGCTGTTTTTCTGGAAGCTGTTATCTTCGTGAAGGTTCAGGACATTCTAGCGTAAGTTGCTTGAACATTTCTGAGTTTGCATCTATAAAACATGAAGTCAGGCAGCTGAGTACTGACGTCTAGACTGAGACCCTGAGCACTTGACCTAATTTAACTTTCTGCAGACTCAACAGTGGTGAGACAAAGAGTGCAAATCATTTACCTAAGGTCCCACTTTTTTTCTCAGTTTTAGACATCTCATCTGTCTCGCTTCACTGGCAAATCCTGTGTGTGTGTGTCGTCTACACTTTCCTCCCTCTGCAATCTCTTTTTTTATTCACCAACATCAAATGTCATTAAATAACAAAGAAGGGGGAAAAAAAGAAAACGGAGAGGAGTTGAAATGGGCATTCTGTCTGTGTCGCGCCCCGATGCTCTCCGGCTGTCGTCCACGTAAGCAGATTACAGATGACGGCAGATATTTCCTACTACAACTGTGGAGAATCCTTCACGTCACACACACTGAGAACAAACTAGTTATTCAGCGCCGATGGAAGATTCTGGGAAACATGCAGAAATGAGAGGGATGGAGACGTCAATGAAATGAATAAAGTACTGAAATAGTTTGTCTAATTCTGTAATCAAAGTAAGGGTTGAGACATTATAGAGACTCTGACTCTCAGCTTGATAGACTTAAGAAGATAAACACATACAGTACATTCTGTGCCCTTCTTGATAGGTATTTTCCTAGAACCTACATAAAAGAACCACAGACAACGTATATGAATTTTATGACAAACTTTGCAAAGGAGAACAAACTCTATCAATTGCTCCTCCGAGCTGTTCATAGAGCGTTCTGAAAATCTTTGGGTAAAGCTTGTCTTTTATTTTCAAACTTCAAAGAGGGAGGATAGGCAAGATAGACAGCAGAGAAAAAACAGCAAAGGTCGTAAAACATTTTACCTAAACACAGCAAAGGTCGTAAAACAATTTACCTAAAACCTTTGCTGTTTTAGGCAAAGGTCGTAAAACATTTTACCTAAAAACAGCAAAGGTCGTAAAACAATTTACCTAAACACAGCAAAGGTCGTAAAACATTTTACCCAAACACAGCAAAGGTCGTAAAACATTTTACCTAAACACAGCAAAGGTCGTAAAACATTTTACCTAAACACAGCAAAGGTCGTAAAACAATTTACCTAAACAACTAGCAACCCAGTTCCAGATGCGATATCTGATTTACGGCCTGAGCCCGGTTCAAATCTTGGTCAAACTGTTTCACCTGAAGATGAACAGGCAGCTGTGACCCCCCAGGTCAGTTAATACACACACTAAAGAAGAGAACATTTTAATCTGCTCTAACATTAGACTGAATATGAACTAAAGTAACAACAAAATGATAATACCAAAAAATCTCTAACACTTCTGCTACCACTGTGTCATGTAAAGACACAGTGGTAGCACCCATGTTTTCCATGTTTTGGAAAACATGGGTGGGAATTGTGAAACTTCAGGATGATGAAATGCAGCAGAGGGAGGGCAGCTTGTTTGACAAAGAATAAGAGGCAAAATGTAATAATAAATCAGAAAGAGAAAACTGCACATCTGATACCTTTATAGACTACTTTAACCAGTTTGTAAGGTTACATTAAAATAAATAACGTCCATCTCCAAAAACTTTTTGAAAAAAATGTGCACAAAGTCGTTTTGAGATGACCAAAATATGGGAAGAAATTAAAATTATTTAACTCTCTACTTTTTTTATAGTGACTGAATTCAGCTGATTTTAATACAGTACAACATTCACACTGGAAGATTTATATTTATTAAGAGGAATATACATAAGAGGAAATCTAGGTTTAAGCAGAAGTTTGCATTGAACTATCACATTCAGCTTTCAAAAATCTCATTCACATCCTTTTTTTCTCTTCTGACAACTGATTCAATGAAGGCCCAAAATCTGACCCAGCTTCAACCTCTGCATGAGGTCCTTCTGTTAAGACAGACAGGAGCTGAGATGAACAGTCCCAACACCACATCTGCTTCATTTGAAGCTGAAAGTATATCAGAGGTCTATCTGTAGCACACCGAGTACTGTATATCTTTTTGCAAGAATGCAATCTTAAGTAGGCATGAGATTATCAGTAAAAAATAACTAAATTCCTAATATGTACACAAGTTTCTATTATACATTTTTACATAGACTTGGAGGACGCTGAATTTGATGAAGCCAGTGAGAAGCTAGCTTCATCCTCCTCATCGCCTTGCATTGTGTGCTTATAGGGTAATACTCATCGGGGTCAAAGGGATTTGGACTCGTAAACCAGAGTTGATCAAGTGACCCAACTCAGGTGGGTTTAATCGCAGGATTTTACACGTCGCAGACAACGTGTATGTGGGCAAATTAAAAAGTTTGCTCTGGCTAAACTCAGAACTAGTGTCACAGAGGGGCGTCTTTTATGGCACCCACTTGTGTCGGCTAAATGCAACCCGTATAGGCAAAAGCAGCTGGGAACCCCATCTAGGTCTCAGCTTGATCTCAAATAAATATTATGAAAATCAGTTCTAATTGCACAACCCAGTGAGGATCCATACAAGTTCACGTTTTACTCTGCATTTTCATACATCTAACAGGAAATCAACAGGAGGTCATTAAGGACAATCCCATCTGGAGTCCAAAGACGTATGTTGTTGTTAGGCATATTGGCCCCATGTGTTCATTTTTACTGGGATCTTGTGGAGCATCATAAAGGGAAAAAGAAAAGAAACTAACTATTGAGAAGAGCAACTAAAATATACAAGAAAGAAGCTTGTGTTTCAGAGACAAAACTAAATGTAGCAAATTCAAATAAACTTAAAACTCCATGAAGCAACTCAGCAGGTTGCTCTCAATTTGCACAGGTGATAAAAAACTTCATATTACCTTGAAGTGAAATAAGATTTTTTTAATGTGGCACCGTGTGACTTTTGATTTGGGAAAAAAAAAATCCTTAATCTGCCAGTGAGTTCATAATTCTCATTAACTAATGTTGAGTGTACAAGTGATGGCAAATTTTATCCTGTTAAAAACAAACGATGGCAAGACGTCTAAAAGAAAACGCAATAAAAAAAGGTAACATTTGTTGTCAAGTTTTTTACTCTGGTAAGCCACCTCAGCTTTCGCCCAAACTTGGAAAAGGTTTGCTTCCTCCAAAGAGATGCAGCAACAACTCATCTCATTTCCTCGACAAAGTGCGCCGTGGTGGAAAGAAATCCCAGATAACAGGAAGCTTTATCTGATTTGACACCAACCAGCAGCACATGGATGAAAGAGCGCAGATATTAAAAACCGATTGAGTTAAATCAGGTCAGTAGGTAGGCATATGATGAAAGGTATGCAGTGTACAAAACTTCCAGCCTGAGGTGTCCTGACACGCCTCCGTGCACTACAGCCTGATTTATTAAAACCCCAATTACTGTCGCTGTCACACCGGCAGGCATAAGGCCTCAGTCTCACTAAGAAGAGAGCTGCTTCCTAAAAAGACAGGCCACCACTGCTAAGGCCGGTCGGGCAAGAGCGGACACTTATATAACTGCTGCCTCTGGCTGTTACACAACCTGCATGTTCACACAAACCTCACGTCCTGAGCGCGCACACACGCTCATAAAGATGCACCACGTCACAAACATCCAGGACGCACTTACAAGACGAACGGCGTCATGTTTCAAGAACAAACGTGCAAACGCAATTACGAGTGTTTTCTCTGCACACCCTGACGATTTCGGGGATTTTTACGCCTCAATCCGGCTGTTTGGAAAGCTGTTCTCATACTTTAGAGACCGCTCTGAAGCCTCACAAAGGCTTAAGAGTAACGGTGAAGACCGATACGATGTATGGATGACGGGAGAGCAAATGCAAAACAACAGATAAACTGATCAATAGTAAATTGAGTTGATAGAGAAAGAGACAGAGGATGTTTATCTTTAAACCGTCCCGATGACTCTCTCAGACATAAAAATTACTGATTTAATGGGTGTTTCTGCAGGTATGCAAGACAAAAGTCAAATAGTTAAAAAGCCAATTCTACCAAATGCATCAGAAATGTGTGAAAACATCTAAATTTGAAGAAAATGAAAATCTGTCTTTAAAAAAATCTAATTATTTTTCCATTTGGCTAAAAGAAATAATCTTAGTACTCTTGGAACAAGAAACGTTTATCCTGATTTAATATCAGTATCTGGTTTCAACTGAAAAAAACTACTCTTTGCATATTTTAAAATTTAAAATGCAGATTCAGCAGAAGATTCAACTTGACTGGATGAAAAGTAAAAATTTTGCAAAGCAAATAAGACACACGTACACCCAAACTGACACCCAAATGCACAGACATACACATACCTGTTACATAAGAGACTGCCCTGAATTAGTTATTAGGGCTGCTTTATTAGAGTGAGACAGGTGAGTTATGAAACGCTCCGGCTGGAAACATGTGAGTCAAAGAAACCGTGAAGGACCATATATAGGAGGAAAACATGACAAAGTATAAAGAGAGATAAAAAGGAGATAATGCAATAAGCAACGGCAGCAGAGGGGTGAGGTGAGGTAGAACAGGATAGTTTGTAGGCCAGTGTGTCAAAGCTGCCAAGAAGGAGGAGGAGGAGGATAGAGGCAGAGAGGACGCATGCTGGAAGCTGGAGCTGGCTGTCGGTGTGCTGGACAAACTATAGCCTGTTGCGTAATGTTCTTTGGCAGACGGCGTCTACCTTCAGCCCCTGTAAAATACTTCTGCGAAATCCCACCTACTAAGAAACAGATCTCTTAAACATTTTGTGGAAAATTGTGTCAGAGCACATGACGGCTATTTTAGATCAAAGAATTCCACATTTGTCTGAGTTCATTATATGCTAAGAAAAAGATTTTCTATATGCGTATCAACTCAAATTAAGGTACAGAAAAACCGACAGAATTACCAACAGAAGCTCTTTCTAAGATGCTTTTTCTCCCCCTAATTTTCCTGAGTGGCGGTCAGCATCTAGAACCTTCTGGACATGCTCAGGAAGACAAACCGTCCAGTCAGATTCAACACGGTTTGCTGAGTAACAGCAAAGGATGACTCAGCACATTAGGGCTCCCATAACTGATGACTCAGCAGGATGACTCAGATTATTAATTTTTATAACAAGCAATGGTTGAGATATTAAACTAACTAAAGCTACTTACAAAGACTGGAGCTGGAATATTGTCAGGGAAAAACTCCACCCAAAGCACAGCAGTTAAGATACAAGTTGGAAAAAACATTTAATATTACAAAAGGTCACTGTGACAAAAACACCCTTCACTTATAAAGACAATTTTAAAAAGTCTTGTGTGTAACTTTGGACTTTCAGGTTGTCAGAACAGAACAAGCAATCTAGTTTGTCAACCCCCTCTCCTGTTTTTGTACCACAGAGGTCTACTTTTCTATTTCCTTCACTAAGCATCTCCTCACTAAAGGACAGACTGTACTCACACAGGGGTAGGAAACACACACACACACACACACACACACACACACACACACACACACACACACACACACACACACACACACACACACACACACACTCAGCACAATGGATTAGGAGAACTGAGTGTGTTCTTTAGTCCTTATCGCTGCTCGTCATGACTCATTTCAGTAATAATGAATCATCAAATGCTCCAGCTCACCCAAAAACTCCCAAATGAAAACTGAACAAGTAAGGACATATGGACATTTGTAATTTCTCCATAGACGATCAACGTACATCCTCTTTTCATGTTATGGCAATGTTTTAAAGAACATCCTGAATAAAATGTATTCAAACAAAGAGGAATCTGTCAACATAACGTTTTATAAATCTAGCCAAGGGACAAACGTATACTCTTACTTTCAGCCAAGTTTCTAATATACTGCTCACAAAAGTACTGACAGAAACTTAGCCTTTCTTTCTGAGATGTGTGTTGCAGGCAAGTGTTGCGTTACATTAAAAAAAGGGATGAAAAGCATTTTTTTTCTCCTCCATGGCCTTTAGGCTGTGAGAAAACAACAGAGAGCAAGACTTTCAACAGGAACCTTGAGCAGAATACAGAAATATTGCTCCGTTTCATCCTTTTGAGCTTTTCAGCCTCTTTCACTGAGCAGACTGGGTTTTGTAATGTTGACAGCCTTTTGGAAATGTGAGTTAAGGTAAGGATCTGCACAGCCCCTGTAATGCTATCTAAACTAACTGTGCAAATCCATAATAAACGTCAAATCGAGTTTTACAGCATCTGTTCTCTGAATACAATGTTTACTCTACAATTAGGGCAGGGAGACTAGAAAAAATATTTTATTATAGAGAAACCAGTCAGCTACAGTACAAATAATGCTGTAATGCTCAAAACATTTCTGATCAATGTAAATCTAAATAACATGTATAAATGAAAAGATTAAAACCAGAAAGACTACAACAACAATATTTACATTTGGGAAAAGGAAAACAGGTTGATTTAAGCCAACTTGAAAACAATATTCCATATTTGTTAAGTTGCTAGTAAAAACAAGACACGGTTTATGTTGAAGTTGATATTAAAAGTTCAGGCATTTCTGAAATGCATTGCAAAACAAGAAAACAAATTTATGATTTACCTCGAGGTAACTGTAGTGATGCATTTTTTTTAATCAAAGAAGGAAAAATTAAACTCAACTTGTTAAACTAATCAAACAATATTTTCAGAACTGACAAGCTCTTTTGGTATTCAACATTTATTCAGCTGAACAGCATCCTCTCATGCTGAGCCGTCCTTTCTTTATGCCTGTCACGTTTACCCCCATAACCCAGTGCTCTGCTGAACCATATGTTTTCCTGCTTCCACATGTTCACACTTCGAGCATGGCTCAAGCCCGCACGGCTCCACCAATCAGACACAAGCCGGGGTTTAGGTAATGATACGAGCAGCCAATGGGAAGGCGGGACCTGGATGACAACAGGAGGAACGGGCTGCGTACGTGAGTTGAAGAGACCGGCAAAAAATCCCCCACAAAAAGTGAAGAAACGAGAGAAAACAAGGAATGACATCCAAGAGGGACGGACGGGTCTAAAGACAAGTTGAAAGTAAAGAGGTTTGGCAAACACATGAGAAGACAGACCATGCTTGCTTTGGTCGGTACGATCTGCTGTTACGCAACAAGGTTAAGTAACTTAACAGTCCATCTGTGAAGGAGTTTCTGTTTTCTTCAAAACTCATAGAAATATCCCTGTTTTGAGTCCTTTTCACTTTTGAAGGTCTTCCTATAAATTCTTTGCCCTGTGCTGCCTTCAGTCCATGATGTTATTCTGCAAACAGGATGTCGCATAGAAGTAGCACTGCACCACACCAGCACCGATCATTATCTTTCAAATAAGCCACTGGCTGTGAATCATCTCCGAATCCTTTTTCTTGCGCTTCTCATAATCTAACCTCAAATCCTGTTTCTGGTGTTTTGTGCAAGATCTTTTCACTTATATGCATCCAAAACTTTCTACAGATTTCCCTCCGGGTTTTTACACTCATTGCAGCCCCAGTTCTCCTAAAACGTGAAGTAAGTAATGTCACCTACCTGAAAAAGACTCGGATTCATCCAGAAGCAGCATGGTTACTGCGGAAAGATAAGAGATCGACTTCTCTGCCTTTCTGTCACACTGGAATCAACCTCTGTTTTGTGAACTGGAAATTAAAGGAGGAGGTTTATCACCCTCCTCTCAGCCTAAATTTAATATGCAGCTGGTTTTTAAATCGGCAGCTTCGGTGAGTGACTGACTGCTCTAGCTGACCGCTCCGTGTGTTCCTCTCCACTCAATAACACCAATGTAAGGCAGAGGAAAGCAGGAGGGATGGCAGATGAAAGCTTACATAACCCTGCATGTTGGAGCTGGGGCCCCATTCAGGGGGTATGTCTATGGGAGGGTCTGAGTGTCACTTTCTACCTTCCCCCTATCCCAAATGAAAGGAAAAATAAAATACACGCCCCTATGAGCATACGTAGGATAGCAGAGCATGTGCGGAAGCAGTCACTTTACAGTCATCTTGTTAATGTACATGTTATTAAGGTTTCTTAAAGACATAAAACAAAGCTTTAATATTTTGCATATGAAAACATGCTGGTAACAATTACATTTCTTTGAAGTAAGCGATATAGTGGTTGCGCACACAAACTTATGAGAGTCAACTTCTTTGTCAGCTGTGTTGTGTAATACGAATGAGAAGAAATATGGTCGCAAAAATCTGGGTCAAGGTTTCTGGAAATACCAACAAACAAATACTTTGCAAAACTCACGATACGGTATGTGCAGCTCGTACGTACACTGGAAAATGGAAGGTAATAAGACAGTGACAAAGCATTTAGTCAAGCTAACATCATTTAAAGGTCAAGTTGTCTAACGCATAGGAAAATCCCACCCCCCCAAAAAAACTGTAGAAACAAAAATATGGGAAATAGTGGAAAACCCTTAATTTAAGACACTTGAAACACTCATCAACATTATTAAACATGCTGTCCAGTTGTGTATGTTTTCTTCAGTAACAATTCTGCCTTTTAAAAGTACAACTGAGGGATGATACATGAATTTTCTTTAAAGGATAAGGGGATTGGAAAGTTTTTAAAAAATCATCCTGAATAAGAAAATGTGGATTCTCCTTAAAGAGTATATGTGATGATGACGTCAAAGAGGCACAAAAATCAAGCTAATAAGCTAGCATTGATAAGATTTATGTTAGACTAGCAACAAGTTTCACACAGGATTCTGTAGCATTTAATGTCAATGTAAGTAGGTCCACATGAAAGCTTGTTTTTCCGATAGTAAATTTTATCTTAAATAATTTATGTTTTAGACATAAATAGGACAACAAATAATAAAGCAGACCATGACGTGTGTTGAAGATAACAAACTGTAATGTGCATATTTTAATTGAGTTTCATTTTCTTTACACAAAAGTTGGTAGTAGCTTTAATGACTAAATAAACTGAAACCTGATCAGCAAAATAAATCCCTCTTAACTCGTGGATCAATGAGGGCATGACTCACAAAATGAATTAACTTTTTTTTGTGTAAAGAATAATATCAAGTCAGTACTGCCAAGTAACAATTTGACCTTAATTTCTAGGAACTACTGAGAGACTAGAAGCCATTTTATTCAATTTGTAGGCTTATTCAATCAGATTTGTAACAATAACACACAGAGGGAAGTGAATGCTGTTGTATATCTTTTCAGAAAATGTGCAATCTGTGATTAAATGCTTCATCACAGCTGTTTGTAATCCAAAAACTACTTAAAAAAATGATGGTTTACAACAGGTTATGATGAAAACAATGACAATTTGCATCCAGTCAAATGAGTTTTTTAGACTTTTTTGTAAACCAGGATTTTATTTGGATAACAAGGACAACTTCTGCTTCTATTTCATAATATGCCTTATGAAACAAGAGAGCTGTGCTCTGCCAGAATTGCACTGCACCACATGTAGGTCAGTATGATAGATCTCCCCCTGCCTTGTGTCTGATAAAAATATACATGGCAGAAATATGAACTTAAAGATGTCGGGGGTGAGTAAAAAGCTGACTGCTGTGTGGAAACAACTGTCAGCCAACTATAAGAGCTGTCATGCACTCAATCACTCAAAAGAAACTCCAGCTACTCACCCATGTCATGTGGCTGAAACTTTTTTGTTGTGGTCTCCTACTGTGCTGAGAGATACACGTTCCACTTTAAAAACTAACTCCAGTCGGTGTGTGCTCCATCTTTTGACAGCTAACACATTCCCTCACTGGGCAAGTGTGTCAGAGTTTGTGAGCGTCCAAACTTCTAGCCTCGTTTCGCAGTTTAACCGGCTCTCCGGCGAGGACGTAGTGTCAATGGGACAATTACAAAACAATGAGTCGCTGAAAAGGGCCTCAGCCGGGCGAGTGTAGCAGCTCCCCCCACGCCTCCAGTGGCGCTGCCTTTTCTGTCCGCCTCCTCTTCTTCCCCTCCCCCCGCATTTTTTAACCAACTGACACAGAAGCCGACGTGACGCCAGCAAGCCACGCCCACCCCAGAGAGTCTGCCTTAGGTAACAGAGGTAACGGGTTCAATCAGAACGAGATGGACAGATGAAGAGGAGGATGGAGGGTGAGAGGACTGACAAGGACACAAGAGGAGGAGCAGATGAATGCAAAACAACAACCATGAAGGTCTCCTGGAGCCAATTTAACTTGAAACCTTTAAGAGGCCAATCATATATGAAATGTTTTACAGATGTACGATGGGTTCAGAAGAAAAGACTTTAAAGTGGAGGAGGAGAAAACATCTGCAGTCAAGAAACAAACATTTAATGGCCACTTTCTTAAGTATAATGCCAAGTTGGAACACATAATCCTGTGGCTGAGGTGTTGGAAACATTCGTCAGAGTCTGATGTGGGTCTTTACCAGTGGTCTCAAACTCTAGTCCTCAAGTGACCTTTACATGTTTCTCTGCTTCAGCACACCTGGCTCCATTTTTAACTCATTAGCAGAGCTCTGTAGAGCCTGACTGCATCCTAGTGAGGCAGTTTCACCATTTATTTCAAGCAGGTAGGGCAAGAGACACATCACAAATTCGCACAACTGACCCTAAAGAAAGGCAGTTTGAGACTGCTGGTCTATACTGAAATAAGACAGCATGTCACAGGTCCTGCAGGTTTGTTGGATGAATATCTACAGTGCAAATCTCTACTTCCCAATTCAGTAAATCCAATATGTGCTCTGTTGGATTGAGATCTGGTGACTCTGGAGGTCATTACCATACAGGGAACTTGTTGTTTTAAAAAAAATCAGTTAGAGAAGATTTATTTGAGCTGGAAGTTAAAGTCATCAGAAAATGAGTGCAATGTGGTCATGAAGGCCAGCAACAATACTAATACAGACACTGGAGTTTAGAACTGTTCTCACTAGGCAAACACAAAACAACAAGTACATAGCAAGAAGGAATCAGTAAAGAGTAACACAGAGAAAAGACACAAAGGAAGATTGAGCAACAGGAGCACACCACTTTTGTGGTCAGCCCAGCTATTGGAAAATTAGCTTTTGGCTTCAGAAGACAGTATAACACATCATAAACCGTAATAAACACATCATAAACACCACATTTACTGCAAACTTATGTACCACGTAAATGTCAAAACCCTATTCATAAAAAAGCCTTGATCAACGTGAGAAAAAGTGGACAGCTTTAAAAAAAAAAAAAAAACACTACTATTTGACTTTGTTGTAGGAAGAGACTGTCTTATGTTGGCATGAGCGACTCCAGAACACTTTTACATCGAAAGTCTTATGGGACCAACTACAGGAAAGTATCTCAGAAGATTCTTTGACACTGGCACTTTTTGAAGCCAGGCCTCAGACTGATCCACCCCGGGGAGATGTGAAGTACTTCACTGGTGTGAAAGCACAAATGCACAGAATGCAAGGTTGCAGGGTTTGTTATTATCTGCAGTGGTAGATAACAACAAAAACAATGGCAGACAACTTCGTACTGGATGTGCTACTTAACTTCCTCTGATAAGGAATGCATGTGTGTGTTTTACATGAGACCTTGGTTCACTGGAGTCAGGTAACAGTTTTCTAAATGAGGTTGAAGTTGGTGAGGTGCAGACTAAAGATCCAACATACCTCACCCTGCAAAGGGTCCATGTGGACTAAATGCAGACACATATATGACACTGAGTTGATAAGGCTGAGAATCACCCAGGCTGCAACTGTGCAACACTAACAGGTGGCCTGGTGGAAAAGAAGCAAGACTTTGCACCCAACTAGCTCATAAAAATTGCTGGTATCACTTCTGATTGTCAGAAATGAAGGAAGATATCGGTATGCTAGACTATGAAGTCTCAACCAGCCAGTGTGTGAGGTGTCTGCACAGCTCACTAAATACACACAGTATTCATGGAGTCTTAACATTAGGGAGTCTTAAGGGCCAAAAGCGTATGCACATTTTAACAACATGCTAATCTCACAGCACCATGTAGTGGCCTGGCATGACAACTACAGCAGATTCAAGATGTCTTGGTGGTTTCATCTAAACATGGAACTTTTCCCTAATCAGCATCTGAAAATACCAATAGTTTCCAGACAGCAGTGTCATGTAAACATAGCCTATGAGTGAATAAGTAACGGACGTAGCATCACAACATATTTATCCCATTTTCAACTTCCAAGAATCACATCTGCAAATTAAATGTTTGTTATGCGGATCATCCCAACTGTTCATGCTTTACCGAGGAACTACATTTATAAATGTATGTGCCGTGTGAATGTGTCAAACAATAGTGAGACATATAGCGACACAATACATACCTCAACTTTTCTCAACATTGCAATAACTGTCTGCTTTGTGATGGGTGCGTTTGTCCTTTTCACTTGATGATTTATTTTTTGCCTTATTTTTTTTTATGCTGTGGACTATTTTATTACTGGAAATAAAGACCTATTTATTCCTAAAATATATTATGCATAAAAGAATTACCCTGCAGGGTGAGCAGCAAACTTACAGGGTGGGACATTGAACCCTTTGGCTCTTGGTTTTTCCTGCGCATGCAGAGATTAACCCCTTACCCCTAAAACCCCTACCTGTTACGTAATGACTCCATTAGGACACCGGTGTCCTGGTGACAGTTAAGAAGTTTTAAAAGGAGGATTAATGACAAAATGCAAGACAGGAAAAGGTGGAAGAAATCACATATAAAGGAATAAAACAGAGGAACACAAACAATCTTAGAATTAGAGAGAGTTAATATGTGTATACTCCCAAGACCCTTGGATTATCATTCACATGTGTACAGGGAGGATGGGATGTAAAAGGATCACATGACTTCACTCTTCAACCCACATTGCTGTGTGTGGGGGAGGGTCAGCAGAGAGAAATGGTGAGGAAGGGGGAAGAGGAGAGCTGACAGCAGCAGCAAAGACTGCAAAGTCTGCCTGGTAACAAAAATTCATGCACACAAGCTCAGTCACCTTTGCCACACTACCACAGTTTTGCTATTTCACCACGCCTCCTATGAGGAGGGAGGGCTCACATTTCTCTGTTTACATAACCGAAAGTGACCAATAGAGTGAGACAACAGAGAGCTGTAGGGAGATGGCATTTCAGCTGCGGGGCAGAAAGAAGTTGGTCCAGTCAAAGTCAGAGAATTACATCACAAAAGATTCAATTCAATCTAATATTATTTCAATATTAACAAGTTGTTAATATTGAAGTAATTTAAAAGCATAATGGAGGAAAAACAAATTCCGTATATTTTTTCAAAAAGCCCACAAAAAAATCTTTGAGGAAATTTTCCATGCAGTAAAATCATAAATATGGTAAATAAATACATTGATCAGATTTAAGAAATCCAAAATCCTTATTTATTGCACTAATTTGTTACTTGTGCACTGATGGTAAAAAAAAAAATACACAGAAATTTTATGGTTCTCCTTCACTTTATTAATTTATTATTGCAAGCTAAGAACCTAAAAGACTTTGAAGTGAGCCTTTTTTTTCTAGTATAAATGACTTTAGACTGCAAACATGCAAAATCAGATTACATTAGTGAAACTTGTTTTACGCCAAGGACGAAACTGATCATTGAAAAAAATAAGTGTCAGCATCCTTGTATAAATTTCACATAGTGGGACTTTTTGATATGACTCACTGTGCAAGGAGGCAAAAACTAGAAGCTCCATTCAAAAGTTTATTCAAAACAATCTGGATGAAATGAGATCATGTCTAATGTTAGATCTATAAAACGTGAACATTGCACACAACATTGTTCAAAATTAGCACAAATTTTACTTGGTTATAAATGTGAAGGTTTCTTTGACATTTGAAAAAGACCAAATGTAAACAAGTTTTAGTTTTAGAAAAGAGTAACATGGTGAACTGATCCCTTGGTTACCAACATGTTGTTGTTACCAGCTGACAAATACATTAAAATGCTGCTTCTTGTGCAAAGACTCTTCTTGCTGTGCAACTGACATTTTACTTTTATAAAAATGTACTGGGTTTCGTCTCTAGATATCGAGAAAATGACTTTTGTCATTGCACAACCTGTACAGCTTAAAAGTTTAATGACACTTTAGAATAAAAATTGTGCTGTTTTTATCCATAAAAATGTTTTTACAGCACAAATATGCAAATATGTTGTCAGATTTGCACTTTTCTCTCAATTCATGCCTCTAAAATAAAGTTAAATGTTCACTGGTTTTCCACACATAGTAAAATATCAAAGGTAAAAACTAAATAAAAGGCATTCCTACAGAACCAAATCAAGCTGTATTTGAGTTTCTGAAATTATTTTTTGCCATATATGTATGATTTACAGACTATTTTAAGAATCAAATTAATCAAAGTCTGAGCTCAGATTTCTTTTACACCAGAATTTTGTTGCCTTCATTGATAGCTACTCAGCATATGCACAAAAAGCCTCAGTGTTGGAAAACACGCAAAAAATTGGAGTAAATTATATCTCAGACAAACTAGCTGCAATGTACCACCGTATTTCAGTTAAAGAAGCTTCCAAGAAATCCATGTTTTTCTATTCATACCCTAATGAGCTGGTCATTATCCGTGGACATCAGTGGGAAACTATTACTACTGAATAGTAATAGTTCAACAACATGCTTTGGAGTCTTTGTCTTATAACGTACTCTTTAAACAACACAAAGTAAAATCTACAATGACAGGACACCTTCAAAAGATTCTACTTCCTGACACAGTTGACTCTGCTGTTTATAGTAGGAATACATTTCTAAATGGTGCAGGTGATGACGATGAGATCATCTTATTTGGCCAACAAACTATTGGTAATTACTACACCCACAAAGTTTCCTTTGAGTGAGTCTTGGACTTCTCAGACACACACAAAGCTGCTGGATGAAGCAGGAATTAAAGGACAAACCTGAGGCTGTAAGAAGCAGCGACAGTTCCCACTGTTCAAAACTGAGTAATTAATTATTCATTAGGCTTATTCATTTTCTTATTGATATTATTTAGTTGTTTAGTTTTTTGAAAATGTTTTTGTAAAGTAAAAGTTCAAGAGATTGTTGAAGTTCACTAAATTGCTCGTTTTGTTTGATTTTTGAATAATTGCTGCGTTTCAGTACAGTATCGGGGCAAAGTAAAGGTTCACTGTTCTATACATTGCTTTTACAAATCCTATAAATAACAGGTTGAAGGAAAAAAACACATAAAAAACATTTCAATCTTGAGCAAAACAAATGTGATCAGAACTTTCTCCAGAACACTTGCACTTGATTTATTTATACAAAAAATATTTCTCTCTTTCACTAAAACCTTTTGCAGTTCTTTAAATTAAAAAGTGACAATTAATTAGCACTAAAAATCCCCTGTCATGTGAGCAGATTTACAATAGTACTGAGCAAACAACGCTATTATTTTCATCTAATCATAACCAGGAATTACATAAATTCAGCAATAAAACAAGATCTTTTCTGTCATTGTTTTTTAAAATCCCTGCTGCCAAAAAGGAAGCTTTGCTTCTTCAACAGACAGAGCAGTGAAGAAACTGTGTCCAGGTCCTCTGACTCCGTTTATCGACCCTGGTTTTTTGAACTCATTGCCCTTCCACACACCTGGTTTAACAGGGTGAACTTAGTGGCCTGCACAGAAGGTAATTCAATCGTTTCTGATGCATGTTGGAACAGGAACTCTTCTTAAACATGAAGGATGAGCGGGACCAGGAACGAGAAGCCTAACTACTGACCTTCACTATGATTGTTAATACTTGAGGCATTTCCATTTGTTGAAAAAAAAAAAATTCTTTAGACAACTTCAAAAAGTAACCAGAAAATATCAGAAGACGACAAAACAGCTGTTTTTTTAACAGTTATCTTTTGGGATGAGAAAAACAAACGCTGAAGCAAACCATCACAAACAGAATAAAAACAAACTGCAACTTAGTGGCATCAGTTTGAGGAATAAAAGTGTGAGTAAACATCAGAGCAGCTGGAAGGCCACGGCGAACACATGACTGAGCAGGTGGTTGTGCTGACGAGTTACTGAAACTCATCATCGGCCTGACATGACGTCAGCCTGTTACCTGATCTCTGTACATCCAAGATTTGGCTCCAAGAGCCCCCCTCCTATACACACACACGCACACACACACACGCACGCACGCACGCACACACCAGGTTATCTGGCAGTCTGGTGTGTCAGTATGTGGACCAGCTGGTGTTACTGTATCACCTCCTACACTTCGCTCTGTGCAGCCCTTAATCAGGTCACTCACACACATCAACACACACTGATGATGTTATGAAATGTTATGATTCACCATCTAGTCCCAGCAGACTTCGAGGAACCGAATCTTACCGATACATTCTAATGCCATAATAAATGTATGATCTACAGATTAAAACGGGTTATATAGCAAGATCAAGAGTAGCAACTATGATTTTCTTGATTTATTTTCTGAAATTTAGGGTGAATATCGACAATATCCTATTTCAGATTAAACTTTGTCCTTTCTTGCTGTGTTCATAATGGATCCAACATGCATTTGAATAGAATAGAGCAGACATTTCCTTCATTGTCCCACAAAGGGGGTAATTTCTGTGCAACAGCAGCAAAGTGACAGATAATAACAGCAAATAGACTCATGCAGAGATAGAATATGAGAAGGGATGTATACAGTAGGAACAACCCAAATCTGTGTCAGTGGAGAACGTGAAGAGCTGGAGCGTAGAGGCAACCAGCCCTCACAGTAGTAGTAAAAACTTAGGAATATTTGCTAAAATGTTTGCGCATTTCTCTCCTGCTGATCTGTCACAAACAGTGCAGCGGACATGCGAACGTTGACGTGCAAAACTGCCATAGAAAATTAAAATTAGAAATGTACTATTTAATTTGGCATCAACACATGTATCAAAATACATGTGTTGCTTTTTATGTATCCCATTTTGTGTGGTTGCAGATTGGGAGAACTTCTGTAAGGAAGATGCTGACAGACTTTTAACTAAGGTATTTTAGAAAAGCATTGGCTTAAAGGTTGTTAGGGTGTGTTTAAGTTTGTATTTTTAAAATATTTATAACAGTATTATATATTTTTCGGATGAACTGCGAAGAATTTAATGTGTTTGTCATAAAAACCTTGAATTTGGCAGAGATGTGTAGATGTATGGTCCGGATTTAACAAGCATCATACCATCTGTGAGTGATTTCTGAAAAGACTGAAGCAGCAAGGGATGTTAAAGTCAACTTGTGAGAACCGTCAACTGACAGAAGAAAGAGCAAGTTTTCACCGCAGGTGTGATGTGGCAACGGCTGGTAGAAAAATCTCAGGAAAAACACACCAGGAGAGCCACTGTGCAGCGAGTTATTTGATGTCTGAAGACAGAACAGATCTCCGGAGGTAAGTTGTGGGTAGATTCATCGGTAGAGATCACGCTTGAAAATGGAGCGAACTCAAGACAGATGGTGAAATAATAAGATCTGTTAAGGGTTCCTAAATCTAAATCCTCATCTAGTTCACCGGATAACCTTTGCTCGCCGTTTGGTGTAGAGCGTCAGAGTCCTTTTTTTTTTTTTTTTATTAGATTGCTGAAAACTTGGGGAGAAGATGCATAAAGCAGTTAACGACGACTTGAGAAGTTAGCTTAATATCACCTGCTAATTTAAGCTGCTTTATAAGGATAACTTCCTGTTGAAGCAGCTTGCCCACTTTCAACTAAAGCTGACAAGTTTATGCATTTCGCAGATTAATAAACAACCGGGTGTCGCTAGCATTCGTGGGAGGAAACATGTTTAGTTGTTTTTCTTCAACTCGAGCGAACGTGAATGTGCTCTGCTTAGCGACGCCCACACAACACAGGCAGGGGAGCAACAGGCTAATTAACAGACTATTACTGTCCTCCTCTCTGGAGTCAACGCGTGCATGTGCAGAGACACAAGACCTCACCACAACCTGAACTGTGCAGAGGCAACACACAGTCCTCAGTGTGTTCTTTTGCAGACACATCCACCTGACCCAGTATTACAGCAGCATCAAATTGCAGTTTGCAGGGCAATTTTATTTTAGAAGTCCCATGCCAAGTCCATTTCTCAATGTCACTTTTTCTTTTCTTTTTTTTTTTTTTTTTTTACAAATGGCTTCACTTATAAGTCACGGATTCAGTGCTGCCCAGTTGTTACAAGCTTAGAATTTGCATGCATGATTTTTACTTTATGCACTGCTTGCATTTTTTGTTAGAATTTATTCCCTGTAGCGTAATGTGCTTTCTTTGCACCAACAAGTGTTACATTGAAACAAAAGTAATAAGATTTTAAAATAACAAAAACACTTTGGTAGGCGATAAACTATCTTTATTGGGTAATATATCAGCAGTGGTTCTGTCATTCCCAGGCGGTCTTCACAACAGACTTCCTAACTTGCTGTTGTTGATTCTTCTGTTTACCTCATTTAAACTATATTTTCTCTCCAATTTAAAATGTGCAAAATGTATACATTTTAAATTGGAGAATTTAAAAATTAACACATTTAAATTTGTTAAATGTGTTAACAAATTTCCAATCCGAACGAGCACACCATGGTAATTCCCCCGGTTATTTAAGGATTTAAATTGTGTTCAGTGGTTCAGAAATAATGAAAAAAATAAAGAGGAAGAGTTGGAAGAAAACCAAATAACTTAAAACTTTGACCTGTACAAATACAATTCCAGAAAAAACTCCTGACATACTGACAAAAGAATGGGAACACAAAACTAACCCTGAAAACTATGTAAGATGTCATAAAAATGTGAAATCTGTTCTGAAAATTTTCCTTATGTGAAAGATGTCATCTGGTCCATCTCAGAGTCTTTCAAATTTTTTTACATTTTCTGCACTCAAACAGCTTTTTCACATAAATATCAGGTAAGATTGTGCCTTATACTACTCCTATAAGATAATAAAGAAAAATAGGCAGTCCAAACGATGACAAAAAAAAAAAAAATAAATAAATTGTTGGATACCTTCAGACATCCTTGAAATCTTATTATTCAAGATCATTTCATATTGCATGGAACTTTGTAGGAAGTGAATGGCCCTGACCTATGGGTATTTACAGCTGTTTAGTTGTGTAATAACCATGACAACCCAAATCTCTGTGGAGAAAACATATTCATTGAACTTAAAAACTGCTGTTTTTTTGGTTGGTTTTGTTTAAAGCTCAGTGTGTTTTATAGAAATGCTGCAGAGAACAATGAAGTCATACAGAAATAATTCGTAGTGAGGTGTTTTAGCAATTTTGTGTAAGGATATAACATTTTATCCCAGTAGTTTTAACTTCTTAGGTTTGCATAAACTACACTTTCTCAATTGTAATCCTTTTTTGTTAATAATGTTTGTATGCAAATTAAACAAAGATAAAACCGAGGGACAGTAGAAGAGTTGGAAATCCCAGCAAGTTAAGTTTAGCGATAAAAAAATGGCAAAGCAATCATTGGGAGCATGAAGACAAATTTATGATGATGGGTTTAAAAGTGAATAAAAGAAGAAAACCTGGGATAAAAGATAGAAATGGGGACATTTAACCAGGAGGAAGTTACTGCCATGGAGGGGGTTGGCATCCTGGTGACCGTTGTCATAGCAACCATGGGACAGACATAGGAGACTGCGGGGGGCGGATGATGTCACCGGAGTAAAATACACTTGCAAGGCAAGGAAGATGAGCATGTAGATACTCCCCTCTCGACACACACTGAGGAAACCCCATAAGACGTCCTCTGAACAGGCTTGTTAGTTGAAGGGAGCAAAATACAAACAAGCCTAAACAGGAAGTTATACGGAAATACGGCATTTTAGATCAAACTGTTGGATGTCAGTCTTTTTAAAATAGTCGAATTCTGCTGTTGTTGTCTTCTGGAAGGTGAACCTTTCCCAGTTTCAAGTCTTTTTCAGCAAATAACTGGTTTTCTTCTGCATTTTGCTCCTTCCGTATTTCCATCAAATCTGACCTCTCTCTTCTTTCTGTGGATGAACCTCCAAACAGTATATTGCTGCCACCACAATGTTTCCCAGCGAAGACAGTTCTTTTAGCTGAAATCACATTCCTTTGCTGGTTATATTCAGAAATTGGTAGACATAAACTAGAAAATGTATATGTTACACATTTCTGCTCTTGGACTGGAACAATTATGCAAAGTGTGATAGAAATGCTTTGTAAGCCCAAACATCAAGTTGGAAAAACTTGATTATTAATGCTCCCTTATAATCACGATCACGTCTCTCCTTCTCATAAAGTAAGACAGTTTCAGGGTCAGTGGAATTCTGCAGCGTCCACCAAAGCAACTTGACATGTTGCAGAGTACTGCTGTAAGATGTAATTAGGACAACATGTACGGCCTCTGTGTGTGAGCGTGCATGCTGCTCGGTTTGCATGTGAGAGAGAGAGAGGACAGTGAGAAACAGGAGGTTTGCTAGGAGTACTTGAGATGTTCACGGGTCTGTTCAGCCCGGGTGGAAAAATACAAGTAAACTGTAAATTAAAAAAGGTTATCTAATAGTGACTCATAGTGATCAGAAGCCCAAAGGTCTCCACAGTCTGCAAACAAGAGCTATTAAACCTCCTAAATCATTAATGCCATGAAGACTTAGGGTGCATTCACACCAGCCCTGTTAAATCAAACTCTAGTCTACCTAGACAGTCAGGTTCGTTTGGGAGGTGTGACTGACCAACTGAACTCTGATGGAGACCAAAAAAGCAAACTCTGGTCCACCTGAAAACGTAGCTCTCAGTTAATTTATTCGTCCCTTTTACTTAGTTGTGAGTACACTTACGGACAGTGGACACATAAGATGAGATGGTAACACTTTATTTGAAGGGGTGTGCATAAGACTGACATGACACTGTCATAAACATGACATAACACCTGTCATGAACATGAAGAAGTCTTTATGAATGTTTATAACAGTTGTCATGAAGTGTCATTCGGTAAATAATGACACTGTTAATGCAAAGTTGCTCTAAAAGTTGCACTGAAAGCCCATTAAAAATGCCAACTTTGCATTAAATTATCAATTTACAAAATCATGCAAAGTTGGCACTTTAAATGGACTTTCAATGCAACTTTTAGAGCAACTTTGCATTAACAGTGTCATTATTTACCGAATGACACTTCATGACAACTGTCATAAACATTCATAAAGACTTCTTCATGTTCATGACAGGTGTTATGTCATGTTTATGACAGTGTCATGTCAGTCTTATGCACACCCCTTCAAATAAAGTGTTACCGATGAGCTCAGATTAATGTATCATATTAACTCACCATGAAACCCTTCTTCATCACTTCCATAATCTCTACTGTCATCACTGGTGAAGCAGATCTCTCTTTCGCTCTTCCTCTCGTTCAGCTGTTCCTCTTCATCGTCAGACATCCTAGCCCCACGGCGGCTGCTCTCTCAGCATGGCCACGCTGCATGCGCCTGAAACACAGAAGAATGGCTGCAGTCAGACATGCTACTGTTAGCCCAACTTAAAACAGTGTTACCTGAATAAAAGCAATGGGTGACACACATTTTAAATGCTACATTTATGTTTTATTGCCTATAAATTAGAAAACACAGTTAAGAGTTGGTCTGTGTAGCTATACTTCATTTTTCTCTTGTTCGGTTTTTCACATCCAATCACAATTCAGTTGCTAATTATTTTGTTTAGCCTACAATTACTCAATTCAACCACTTGAGAATTGGTTAAGTTGTACTGTTTCTTTTTTTTATTCTTCAACGTATCGACAATTCATCTGATATTTCGGAGTATACAGAGAAATATACTCTATCGACCGTAGACCGGAGAAGCTTAAAACTTGTAGGAACGGTTAATTGTTAGTGATTTTGCTAATGCTAACTGTTAAAACTGGTACACCAAGATACTGGTAAATGGTCCATTTCTAGTCCAGAGACTTTTGCTCTTTGCTCTGCTTTTTCCAAAATTCAATTGTTAATAAGCTTCCAGATTATAAGAAATCTAGCTCAATGTTGTGCTTATATGTAGAAAAAGAACACATTTAGAACTGATTAGATGATCAAAAAGTTACAGTAAAATGAAAATAAACCAAGTTTTATAGGAAGATGTACCAAAGTTTAAAGGTTATAATGGCAACAGGCTTTCGACATATGGACAGGCATTTCATTTGGAGTGCAGTCATGACCGGCTGAACTCATGTAATCATGCATGTGGCATGAAGCCTGTCGGACCAGTCCAAGGTTAAAAACCCAGCTGCCATATCTCTCTCTGTTTATCCTCAGATTTTCTCGGGCAAAGTGCAGATTGAAACTCATGATCCATATGTCTGAAGCTTTTTAACAAGTGAGATGGTTTATGTGAGGTAGCAAATTTACATAAATCAAACTATGAGGACTGAACTCATCAACTCCAACACATCATTTCAGAACCCTAAAGAAAAGTGTATGGATCTGTATTTGTAAGGCTTGTTCTTTAACTTATTCTCCAGCTGCACACCACATTTCCTGAATACACAAAGAGAAAAACCGAGTTGGAGAAACATTTTAAAGATCACTTCAGAAGGAGGAGGGAAAAAAGGTCAAGATGACCCACTGATTGAAGGCGCTGTTGGAGAGCAGACAGAAAAAGCAAAACATGCCAGGAAGAAACATAAAGAGCGAGGCAGAGAGCTTTCAAGAGTTTAAGGATCCTTTGAAAGCTTCACCTTTCTGTAAAAGAAAATCTCACTTGCCTCACTCATTGGATTTTCTCTGACCTACTGCTAACAATAAAATGAGGGCAACACATATTAAAGTAGCTTTTACCAAGGTGTGGGCCTTGGTAAAAGCTAAGTTTTGCTTCTTCATGTGAAGAAGAACTCAAACTGAAGAAATAAAGGAAAACATGCAGGAAAAAAATTAGTTTATGACCATATGCCATTTCGCCCAAACCTTGTGTTAACGCCAATAAGAGTTATTTGTCAGGGATGCATGATATTTCCACATATCAGTCTATTTTTTTAACATATCGGTTTGAAAAGTAAAACTGAGCCGATATTAACAACCAATGTTTGTTTCCATCTAGCTGCCATTTGTGTTTCAGGGGGGGCAGAAGGATGGCCGTGTGGTGTTTGTACAGTCATGTGACAGTGATGAAACACAAGAGTGTGGACATGCTAAACTGAAGCAGTGTACACGGTGTGGTCATTTTTTCACAGTCTCAAAAGTGTAGTGAAACAAATACAGCATGATATCTATTATCGGGCATAACTCAATATACATATCGAATATTGACATCGGCCAAAATTTTCATAGCAGTTTCTCTGAATGCTCAATGTTCAGCACAACTGATAGCCTTCATTAGAATCTGTTCTTGGCACGATGCGTCCTTGTGATTGTGGGACATTCCATCAGGCAGTGTTTTGTGTGCAAAACTTAACAAACAGAAATAAAACAAAAGAACAAATGACACCAAACAAGTTGTGGTCACATTATGTCTGGCAAGTTGAGGAATCTGTGTGTTGCTGAGATGAGGGAGCATTGTGAAGCGCATGCTGCGTGTTTGTGTGTGGGGTGCAGTGGCGGTCAGAGGGCTGCGGTAGGTGGGACGGGGAAGAGATAAGCACAGCGAGCAGAGACATAGAAACCAGATCCTGTCTGAATGCTGAGGAGGATCTAACCGAAGTGGAAGAGTTTATTCGCCATTCGGATAGAATTACAAAGTAGCAAAGTATTTTTGAATAAATAGAATTTATTAGAAATTTTACATCAAATTATTCAGATGAACGAATTAAAGATTCAGCTGTCTTCTAGACAAAATGATGAGGTTGAAGTCTACTGCCACAATAATAATTCAAATGCTGCATTTCTATTTTAACTGACTGACACAGTTGAATTAATGGCACAGCTTAATGTAACAGTGAGAGTTACAGCACACAATACAAGAATGCTGTGAGATGCTTCGTCACTTTTTTCATCATTTCAATTGTATGATTTTGATTTATGTGCTGACAGACTAACAGGGTTGAAGCCTTTTTAAAACGTTTTCCTTAACGCACAGTGTTATTTACCGATCTGAATAGATTAGACATTGTCAACCCAACAGAGCAATTCAAAAACTCTTTCATATCTCCACAAAAGCTGCTGCAAAAGTCAGCTGTAGAAAACTCAATCAGATATGAAAAAAACCAAGACTAGAAAAAACACACTTTTACAGTAAGCTGTCTCTAAACTTCTGATTTGCCAAAGTAGGTCACAGCAAACTTTAGCAGACATACAGTAGAGCTTGTTAGCAGCCAGAAACCGCTTGACTCATTGCCACGAAGCTTTATGTAACTTCATGTGCCCAAGGAAAGACAGGAAAGCTATTCTGTTCATGACAGGCAATAAAATACCCATTCCTACTCTGAGTAGCTCTGATATCCTTAAATATGGGTTGGGAATGGGTACTGTATGAGAAATCCACGATTAAATTTGTTCCAGAGGTAAAACTTTTCAATAAAACATACAGTAATGGAGAACTGATGTATGATTTGCTTCAGCATGGTTTTGTTTAAATCATCTTCGCCTCATGCTGAAGACATGCAGCACAGTAAATTTACAGCAACTGCCTTTTAAGCATTTTCTTGTAATTGCTAATATTAATAATCTAGTTTACTACTGAAAAAACTGATGTTATATGAGTGTTTCTCTCTCCATCCTCTCCTTCAATTTCTGAGGTGAGATAGTGGGACTATATACAAAATATAAATGCTCACAAGCTGTTAAAAGAGAAAGAATATGCATCAAATGTGTGCCATTAATTAGTCAAATGTTTTGTTTAATCACCTAGATTAAGAGGTGTGCGCAGAAGGATTTTTTTTCTTTCTTACATAAACGTGCATGTTGTGATCTGCAAAGATATCCGATCAACCATGCATGGTGTTATTATTCTGGGAAGTGGGCCTTTCCAGAAAAGAGTCCAGAGACGGTGCTTAGTCCTGATTCACCTCTGGTGAAATGAATAATACAAAGCAACTTTTCAACAGCTTTGAAACTGTGACTGAAAAATCTTGGGAAACCTTGAAATTGGAAACAAGTTCCTGTGGGAGCAGTGAGGAAATTTTAATCCCACAACGGCGCCGAGGTGGTTCCACCAACCACAAAGGTGTCGCATCAAGAAAGGTCTCATTTATGTTCGAGTGAACACTTTCAGATGTACGTTTGAAAAAGTACCATGATGAAAGAAACACAATATTACCTTACATAATCTACACAAGGACACAAATGTTTTCAACATAATCTCATGTATGTCAGCCAACTTCAGATGGAACAAACAGAGCAAAAAGCTACTTTTTCTTGTAACTAGATGGAAGAAGCTAAGTAAAATAAAATTTGATGGAGAATGGGAGAATGATAAAGAGAAAAAACAGAGGAAGACAAAAACAAATGATAAAAGAAGAGGCCAGTGAAAGAACAGCTGCTTACATAAGATCCATTACACAAGATGTAGCTAATAAAGCCACTGCTGAGATCACTCAGCATAAAAAATAAATTATACAAGACTTACTCCAAGACAAAATTGTCAACACAATGTCTCACCAAATACAAAAAAACTTCTTAAAAATTACAGTTTGTATAAGAATCAAATTAAAAGACACATGCTGAGAGATTATTTCTATTTGTCCCAAACCAAAACCTAATTCAGATTTTAATCCTCAAACAGTTCTTTACAAATGTAGAGAGATCTGGGTACTTGAACCTCAAACATAACAGACAGAGGAAGGCAAACACTGCATACATGGAAATTAAATTCTCCTCTATTCAGAATTGATTTCTCTATTCAGAGCTGAACTGGAGTTAAAAAAAAAAAAACCTAAGAGACACAACTTTGAGAAAGATTTAAATGAGTGAAGTTGTGAAACTGTTTTAAAGAGAAATCAAACTTTCAGCAAAAGTCTCATTGAATGGAGAACTCTGATTCAAAGAATCTTTGAAGTCCCTTTGCATGTATTGTGTGAAAGCTCCACCTTGGAGCTGCTGCCACACAGAACAGCCCTTCGCTTGTGAAAGTAAATCTGGTGAGCCTCGCCTTGACACTCAACAATTTTCCCCGACACACCTCCATCAGACTAGCCGCAGTAGCGATTAGCAAACACCTGGTGGAACCGATCCAATGCTTCCAAGTACGGTCACAAACAGCATCACGGAGAAACATGGTTTTGATTACGTCCTGAAAGAGAGCGTCAGAAAATCTTCTTAAAGAGAAAGATACAAATTTCATGCGGCTATCACGTGAAGTCAAATTTCTTTTGTTATTTTTGATAGATATATAATTTTTTACAACAGAAAATAAAGTTACTTGACTGTGCTATAAAATAGCACACTGTATAAAATCCAGTGCAAACATTTATCTGTGAGTTATTTAGCCTCAGTATAAATCCAGCTGGGCTGTAAAGGCCTTAGTGGTTTGTTGGAGAGTATTTATCCATCATAATCTCAAACTTACCAAGACTACTTAAACTGACAGGTTGGGCAAGTAGAGAATTACTCGGAGTTGCCAAGTCACTATAGTGGTGAGTGTTGTGAGGACATGTATTAGTCGTTCACTCCAACAGAAGAAAACAAAAAAATCTCAAAGGTAAAATGTGTCCTGGTCTAATAAAAACACAATCAAACTGTCCAGCCTCCATGAAAAACACAGTATGCGTTAGAAAACTAACGGTGCTCCTGACCATAATCTCATCATCTGAACGGGTAAATCGCGTGGTGGAGGTATCAAGAAATAGGGCGCAATTTGGCAGTAGGGGAAGGGAAGGCAGTCAGAGGTAATGAGAAAATTAATGGGGCTGCATGACAAAACTTGTCAGAGTCTGCAAAAGACCGAACAGCTGCAACACAAACGTGTACCCGTGGCTTCAGTCTCAAAGAGTAACAATCGCTGTCCCTGCTTTTATACCTTTGCTCAATTTGCTAAACTTCTTAGTAGATGGCACTGTGGATCAAATCTACCTGCATTCAACAACTTAAAAAGATTAGCATCATACGCGTAACTTTAAGCTGGTTTCACAAGTCTATCAAATATTTTGCAGTAGTTTTTTCCTCTTTGTTTATATTCAGCCACACATATGTGTGGCTGAATACATAAGATAATGCCTGAAACAGTGGATGTGCTTTCAGGCTCCACCTTGCAGCATCGTACTGTTTGTCCACAAGCTGAGCTCAAACTGTTACAAGCATTAAGAGCCACATGTAAGAATAAACATACAAGAAGCCTTAAACCCTAAACTTCAAATTGAACGAACAATCATTATCCGGAATGGCCTAGTCAAAGTCAAGACGTAAACCCAAAAAATCCAACTGAGAACAGCCTCAATTCAGGGGGAACTGAATGCAAATGGCCACAAGGCAAACTGAATTAATTTTTATAGCACATTTCAGCAACAAGTAATTTAAGGTTTTATATGATGAGAGCATACAACAGCAAACAAGCTACTAAACTTTCTCAAATTTTGTATCAAAATCACAAAAAATACCATAAAATACTATAAATAAGACTGGAGTGAATCTATATCTCAGATATTATTAATCTCAAGTAACCCTAAACAGATTTTAGCCTGGATTTAAAAGGCTAAAATCATTTTTTTATTCTTTTTTTTTTTCAGAATTTTTGCAATTGTAATTGTTCTTTTTCATAAGAGCATGAAACTGAATGCTGCTTCTCCATATTTATATCTGGTTCTGGGGATGAAGAAAACCTGAGCGGTCTGGAGGGTTGAGACAACAACAAATTTACTTAACTTACTTTGGTGCTAAGCCACTCATTGATTTACAAACTATTACACTTTTTACCTTTAATATATACAAATAAAAACATGTATCGTTTTTCTTTTGCTTTTCGATTAAACAGCTTAGTGTTGGTTGGTCACATAAACCCGTTTTGAAATTCACTGGAGTTTGGGGTTACAACATGACAAATGAAAAAGAAAAAAACAGTAAAGGTGGTGAGTACTTTTGCATTTCACTGTGAAACAAAATTAAAAAAAAGAAAAAGGCTTTCTTATGCAACACTCTTTGAGCCGAACACTCTGGTGGTACCAAACTAAAATGTCTACTGACTGTCTGCTGACCCGCTCTTGGATCTGAAGCAGCCAATTTGCAAGAATAACAAAACCACTGACACTTCACTTTATGACACTGCAAATGGATATTGTATAACATTTTTTTTCTTTTTTTTTAAATGTGAACCTGGCTTACAGACTTATGTCTGCATCAAATAGCTTTGCTTGTGTAACACAATTACACAATACTGAAGCCTGGTGGTGTAAGTGAGGAGGGAGAGGGTTAACCAATCAAGCCAGGTTGCTTTCATCCAAAGCCGACAGGATAAACAAACAGGTCAGAGAGCGGCTGCATTCAGAGAGGGCAAATCTTCACATCGGTGTAAGATAAATGTTGTTTAAAGAAAAAAGGTTTCACAAATACTAATAATGAGATTTTATGTGGTTTTCTTGAACCACTATCAGTTTGGTTTCCACAGAAACTGATTTGCCAAATGTCTTATCATTGTCACTCATGCTTTATTTAGAACATCTAAAAATATAAAGTAAAATTTTGCCTTCCCAGGGACAACAAAAAAATCCTGAAAACCGTGAAATACACGATTAGGGAGAAGAGAGTTTCAAAAGATGGTACATTTGAAGTCACAACTTTAACCCTTTGCATTGTTCGATACTTTTTAAAGTCCCAATACCTTAGCTGACAATAGCCTAAAATGTTACCACAGTCAGGAATCCCCACCACATCCTCCACAGCAGAGGTCTGCAGCAAAGATTTAGGAACTCTATATGTTTCCAAGGGACACAGGTGAGCCAATCTACCTAATATTTCTGTAGCAAACTTTAAAAATATATTGTAGACTGTACAGGTTATATGATATGACTCTGTTTGTAAACCACTAATTTAGTTGAATAAGTTATAGTATGAACATTGGTTAATGTATTCCCTGAGAAATCTGTGTCAAAGTTATGTTGAATAAGGTATTTGAATTACCCATTAAATGACTCAGACCATTATTCTAATTTTATCTATGAGCCTATAAATACTCACCAAGTGCAAATGGATTAGCTTGTATTCCAGCTCGCTGACCCAGAGGTCACACACAAGCAAAAAATAAGTGACCTCGATCAGGAAACAGAGTTGACCTGAAACGGCCTGGATATTTTTAAACGTATAATCCCCGGGTCAATCCCAACCTGGCTGTGTGACATGTAAAGCCCACCTGCCTCAGCTAACGGAAAAGAAAAGAAAAACATCTACATGAACAAATGATCTCATCTGGTTCAAAAGCTAATAAAAGTTCTCAGTTATCAGTGAAAACAATGACCATTTTTGTTGCACAGTGGTTTTTTGGCCATCGTCCGGTGAATACTTGTACGTCCGTGGGGGAAGGGTTGGGACTCATCAGGAGAAGAATCGCATTCCATCGCCTAAGGTGATCGCCAATTGGATGTTGCTGGCAGCTGTCCAGCCAATCAGAAAGGGTTAAACGGGTTCACTCAGGCTGTTTATGGTTCACTAAGAATACTGCGGGGAAAAGGTCTCCCCGCCTCAGCTCTCTGTGTCGAGGCCATGTTTTGTTCCTTCATAAAAACTGAAAAACAACCCGAGACTAGTTTTAGCATGAGGCCAAACAATCTGCTTTGAAATCTGCAGAAGGGGACGGGAAGCATACAAAATATGTAACGGTAATATGTTAAAACACTCTAAGAACCATCCAATATGGAGAGCTGATTCAAAAATGTAATGCTCTGTTTTAAAGTAACATTGGAGGTTTTTCCCAAAGAACTTTGCTGAAAACTGAATGTGTTTTAAACGACTAATTAAAAGAAACTCTTTGCCGGATGGTTTCATCATCCACAACCCTATTTGGAGGAAACTACACCACAGATTTAAATAGAAGTCAAAACAACCTCTTTTGGGCAACGATATTCTTACTAAAAAGAGAGGAAAAAAAAGAAGTAAAATCCTGTCTCGCATGTAAAGCATCTCAATAGTCAAGTCTGTCATACATCAAAGTCAGATTGATCTGTTTTCGTCCCCAACAGAGCAATTCACTCTGCAACGTTTCTAAAGGTATAGTTGGAGGACATACGGACCACTTTTCCTCACTTTGCTACATTCTCCAACTGTTCTCCAATTTTGCATTATTTGCTGTTATTACAGCATTTCTCTTGATGTAATCTCTGTTTTTCTCTCACACAAAAGAAAGAATCATATTTTTTAATACATTCACATGTCATGCAGACATTTATGTAAAAGTCGTTATAAACTTTAATATCTGTGATTTATATTTACTGGCCACCAGCATATTGCTGTTACAACCTGAATTTGTTACTTTCCAGTCGTACTAAAGCGTGCTCTGACCAGCATCCACCAACTCCCTGCTAGCAGGTCAAAGTGACACTGCAGCTGAGTTGGGATTCAAAGAGCTGGCAAAGCAGATCTAATCATGTTTTTCTCTTAAAATTCCCTTTAGTGAAGGATGTCTGGGGCTACATTTTAAAATAATTTGTTTTGAAAGAGTTAGCTCTACCTTAGACAACGAGATTAGATTCTGCCTGTGAATATAGGTTTGACATTTAAATAATTGAATTAGAAATTTCAAACTTGGTCTAAAGCAGGACCTCAAATTGAATTTGCAGTCAACTAATCGTTGCCAAAAAAAAGACAGCAGATGTAACTTGCATTAGGTATAGCAGAGAGGAATAAACTAAATACGACACAGAATGCCAAATTTAAAATAATGCTTAAACTTAAGTATGATATATGGAACTGTATACATTTCTATAAAACCCACCAGATGGGTCTGTCACCAAACACGTTCTCTTAACTACCATTTTCATTAACTCTAACAAGAACACTTCTTCTCCACAAATATAATCGGTAAACACTGCAAATGTCAACATCCCAGTTAGCATATCACATCTGCATTTATCCTGATGATGTACATGAAGTTGAGTTGTACAGGCAGCCATTGTCAAAGATCAGCAGAATAAAAAGTACAAGGCAAAAAGCAAACATAACTGATTACTCAGACAGTAAGGCCGAATCTGGTTGGAAATAATTAAGAAGATTCTTGAACCAATGTCGTATTAGAAAAGCAGCGTGACCTAAAGATCAGTAAGGGACAACAGAAAACAAGAATTCAGTGATTTAAGCTTAACTCTTGAGATATGATGGTTCAACAGGAAACACAATCTGAAACTTAGAAGCAAATAACTGGTTCAGCTTTACAAAAATCCCCCCCAAAAGAGGAAAAATACCTCTAGTTTTGACAGTAAAGATATATTATTTAACACATGACGGGTCTAGATTTTGACCCAAAGGAGGTCTCAGCTCACACCGAGCCGCCGACAATCAAACTTTACGGCTTAATGAAAACAATCCTAAATCTAAATCTGCCAGGGGTACAAACAAAGCTAAACTGATGAAACTCAAGTTATATGGCTTTCAGTTAGTTAGTTAGTTTTTCACCATGGAAAAGCGGCTTAATCTATAAACATTGGAGATTAAATTCCATCTCCAATGTAATTTCATGTCTGGACACTGTTTCCATTCTATTTACAAACAATATTTAGTTTTAGTGTTCGTTTTTTTTTTTATTCATAAAATGTTATTATTTTATCGAATTATTTCAAAGGTTGGAGATAAGATCTGAAACATACCTGGAAATAATCTTGTTATTTCTTCATTTTCTCCAAAATGATCTCTTTTGAAGAAACAGCTACACAGTTTTCTTTCATATGTTAAAGTCCTGAGAATGAAAAAGAAAAATGGACGTGAAAAAAGACCAGACGTGAATTTAATAACATTTGAAACCATTTAAAGCTTTGCTATACCTTGATCCCACAAATCAGGCCTACACCTAACTGCAAAAGTACGAGACTGAATATGTGAGACACCAAGCAAGATACATCAAATTTAATGTTGAAATTTGCTGCAACAAATGTTTCTGCTGCAACTTTGTTGGCACAGAATCGCCTCTGAATACGTGGATACTTGATTCATGGACAACTTTAATTTTGGAAAAGCTCAGCTTAGTGGTGTCAGGTAATTCCACCTGACTGTGGTGTCTTCAGACCAGTAGTTTAGCAGATTGCTTCCAATACAGGGGCAGCATTGTGATACTGAGCAGCTCCATCTGTGAGCCCCCCTGATCTCTCACCTCTGGACTTCCCTGAAACTAGACCCACTCATTCCAATGCAACTGAAAAACACTGCAAGTGTATATATATATATATATATATATATATATATATATATATATATATATATATATATATATATATATATATATATATATATATATACGTCACGGTATGTTAAAATGCACTTGGTTTTCGGTTTAACCTTCCTGGACAACTCTCATCTGCGACGAGGACGTTTAACCCTGCAGATGTGTCACCGCTGGCAGCTGGTGTCACACAACAACAAAAGCCGCGCGCTTCTGCTCGTTTCATAACTCGGAAGGAGGCTTTAACGCAGCAATGCAGACCGCAGGAAGGAAGAGAAGGTGCGCAAGTGCAGAATGCCTTCCATACTTCCATTGTGTGTGGTGGGGGGGGGGCAAGCACTTCATAGCCATCCGCACTCTCACACCAACACAGAAATGTAGTTTTAAAGGGATTCAAACCAACAAATAAGCAGCCGCTCTGAGTGTCTCACCTTCCGTCCGCGCTTCTGCCGTCAATTCCTTCAAGTTTAAAGAAAAATACAAGAAGCTTAAAGCAGTAATGAGATGCAGGGAGGGCTTGGCCGCTTTCACTGATTCACCGGTTTCTGCCTGAAAAGAGGAGGGTCGCTCCTGCCGCCGTGCACGCGCCCTGCTCACAACATTACGAAAGTCCCGGAAGTGCACGAGCATCCAAACTGTTGTGGGTTTTTGTCGCGCTGCATGACAGTGACGAGGCGAAACAGATTATTTAACGGCAACTAAAACCAACAGAGATTGGTGTGTATACCCAAAACTGCAATCAAATAAGAGTGGCGTTTCTTCCAAATAATATTACTAAAGTATAATTAAAACCATGTCCACTGGAAATTTACTCTAAGAGGAATATTATTGATATCAGAGCTGTTTGATTTAGGGCAATGATGTAATCAGACGCAATTCTAAAATAATGTGCACACGACCTTTAAATAATAAAACAAAAATCAAGTAAATTAACCAGCATCTTTACAGAGCAGTGAAACTAAATGTTGAAGTCGATTTAAAAGTTGTTGTTTTTTTCAAAAAGTTATTCAACCAAATGTTACTTGTCATACCCACTTTTAACAATATATTGCAAAGTTTGGGTTTTAGATTTACTATAAACTATTGCATTTTACACTATAACCTGATCAAGTAAATTCCAGCAAATTTACTTGAAAGTAATTATTCTTATATTTAATCATCTGGCATTACTACTTTGCAACTCTATTGTGTGTAGGTTGTGATAACCGTTGAATGACACAAATGGATAAACTGCACCTTTTAGTATAACCGGATTATTTTTTGTTTATAGTTATGCTTTCTTTCTGGCCAGAAAAGGGTGAAACATAGTGTTACCATATTCCTGTCAAGTAAAAAAAAAAAAAAGTCCTTCACACATTAAAAAAAAAAAAAAAAAAAAAGGAGTGATACTTTGCTGTAGCAGCGTTCGTAGCAAGAACTCCTGCCTCTTTACCCGCTAAAGATTCAACTCAGAAGAAAACACTCAAACGTCATTCTCCCTTTCTGGGAATGCCCCAATCCTTTAGATGTAAAAAACAAAAAGAAAAACGTCTTTTGTTTTGTTTGTTGCAGATAGAAAAAATACTTTTAATTGTTGACAGTATTTAATCGCTGAAAAATCCAAGGACGGTTTACCATCTTGGGTTGTAAAACAAGTGAGCTGGTGAAATCTTCCCAGAATCCCTGGGATGGGGCATTCTGTTGCTCGTTCAAACTCTGCCCTCTATCGGCTGAATGTTGACATAGCAGCGGTTTTCACCTGAGTCATTCATCAAGACAGATAAGTCCTTTCGTTTTGCTCTTTATGTGTAAAGATTTTCATTTGTAGACAGTCTGAAGAACTTGTTACTCTGCCATGAAAGAATAAACTTATTCCTTAAAGGAAAAGGAAAAGTTTAAAAAAAAAAGTTTTTTACTGTTTGAATTATATTATAAAATTTATTCTTGCTAGGAAAGAAGACCTGGTTGATTTGGCAGCAGATGTTCTCTGGTGGCTATTTAATGGCATTATTTAAATCTGCTGTGTTTTATTTTAATTGTTGTTGTTCTTTGTTAATGGAAAAGCTCTTCCAGGAACTGGGTAGTGCCTGGAAATCAGTCCAGTTCATGGAAGCTCTTCCAGATCTGATCATTTCCCTGTAACTGAAGGGGCAATGTACAGGGCAATGGATACTTTTTTTTAAAATCACTGACCACCGGTGTGCTGAAAATGATTCAGCCCCTTCTGCAAATTAGGTTTATTGGGAAAATTGACCTAATTATTTCAGGTTTAAGATAATTATTGCCATGCATTAGGCTGTGTAATAAGAATAATTAAAATTCCTCCACATGACAACTGGAAGTGTCAAAAATAATTTAACACAAAATGCCACTTTTAGTGACTGCTATAGTTCAATGACGAGCACCATTAGCACTCCGTAGAGCATCCTCTTGCTGTTATTACCTGTTGTAAATAACCAACAATAGGACACAAGCCTCTGGCAGTGTTTCGAGGAATCTTAGCCTGAGGCCTGGATTTGAGAAACACAAGTGTAAAAACATCACTAAAAGGTCATTTTTGGTCACATTCTGTTCATTGTAAACACTAGATGGCGCCATTCACCATGTAAAACTGGTGCTACAGTTAAAACTGGAACCAAGACGTGCTCACAGTTACAAAGAATCTGGCTTGTTCAGTGCTCTGGTACTTAAGTACAATTGATCCATGATGTAGTTCCTCAAAACGCAGAAAGGTTACTTCTGCAAATCTGTGTCAGATTAATAAAATTATTTATCACTGATTTCACAGTTTTATTTTAATAAATGGAAGTTCTCTCCTACCTGCTTCTTAGAATAATATCAGACACAGCATATTGTTTTTTAGTTTGTTTAAAAAGAGTGTACAGAAAATGTAGTTTGAATGCACACAAATCTAATCATGCTATTTAAAGAAAATAATGTTTTACATCTGCCGTTACCCAAGATGTGTCAGATCATTACAAAGATTTCAACCAAATGCTAAAAGATTGTGCTGACCATGATAAACACACCATGTGAGCTAAAGAAACAACTCAGAAGATTTTATTAAAATATTAATGAATCAATATAAAACGAGTCTCACTTTCTGAATTGAGTGACTTTTACACAATATTCACATTTCTTATTCACATATATACCCATGTAACTGGGTGGTATGGACACAAAAAAAAGTCACATTAAATATTTTTTGTGTATGGAGCAATTTCAACATTTATCAGAACACAGTTCTGAGACTAATCATCCGGTTTCTGAGACAGCTTCAGCTTTCATACAAACTGAAACAACAAAGTAAAGTTGGCATTACTAATAACTAACCACATTTAAAGTGTAAAACTTTCCATGATCTAAACACAATTCGCTTTAACGTAGTCAGACAGTATGGATTTGAAACAAAAACATTTCTCATTGCATATTAAAGTCTTTACCGTGGATTTTGTCAGAATCTGTTTCATAACACAAAACTGGATTTGTTTTGTTGCTTGGCATTAGCTGCACTTCGGAATGGCTGACTGCCCTCTTAATTAAAGGTGATTTATTGAGGGTTTGACATGACAACTTGAAGAGTGACGCAGCAGGCAGTGGCGAGGTCACGCCCCGCCACGCTCTGGAAACAGGTGGGTGGAGGCAGCAACCAGGTATTTATGAAGTGGGTGGATGATGAAGTGGGTGGATGATAAGTTGTGGCCGACCCAGCCTTGCGCAGCAGGAGCTGCTTTTGTAACTAGGAGCTCAAGTTTTCCTTCCCTCTGATTACACGAGACAAGGTAGGAAAGTAGGTGTAGTGTAATTAAATGAGAATACAGACTGATTGGATTGCCACTGGATATATTTTATTTGGTGTTTCAGTTTCAGAATTTTATAATCGCACCTTCTTAAGCACAGCAATTTCCTTTGGGCTCATTAAATGCTATAAACGTGGGTTTTCCATTATAGCAGAGCATCTCGAACGCATGAAAAGGTTCAATTATGTGTGTATTGATTAAACCTGTGTGTGTGTGTGTGTGCGTGGGTGTGTGTGTGTGTGGTTACATCAGCGGGTGGAATCACGTGTTCCTTCAATTCATCACTTATCAGCTCCGCCATATGTTGCTTCACAGAGAAGCTGAGTCTTTTTGAGACGTCTAATAACGAATCCGACACAAGCAGTAAACTGATAAACCTGCTATGTTTCCCATAAGAGTGCTTAGGCAATCATTTTACCCAGAAATTCATTAGGAGATGTTTTCACACTGCTTCATTTATATGTAGAAGAAATTATGTTTTCATTGTCTGTAAAACATTATGTTGTTATTCACACTACGTCCCCCATTGGCTCGCAAACAAGGACGAGCATTGAAAAGCCGCCACCGATAAATGATGTTATGGCGTGTCTGTAACTGAGTTTATGATTTTACATTTTATTTCTCTCTTTTTTTCAGGATCATCTGTTGCTCTGCCTTTTAGAGGAAAAAAGGCGAAAAGATAAAAACGAGTCTTGCCAGGATGCTTGTTGCTCTACATGCTGTAAGACGTCTGATTGATCTTTTCAAAGCTTTTTCTCAATTGTAAGGCAGCATATTTCCTTTACAGTTAAACTGAAAAAGTGGTTACAATACGTTGTTGAACCTCTATTTGTTTCCCAGGTCCTGTGCCATTTAATTAAAAGAAAAGGTAATCCAATTCTCTATAATTGATGGTGAATGTGGACTGAATTGTAGGCTTGAATCAGACGGTGTTTCAACAACACGTTACTTTAAAATGTCCCACTTATGCCACCATAGGTAAGTTGTGGTAGCTTCCTGGCACTAAAAGATATAAACTCGGACTCCAGATCAGTTTCAAACCAAATTCAATAACCAAGTTAATAATAACAGAAAAAGATCTTCTAATTTTAGGTTTCCTATTATTTTCTTCCCTCTCTCGGCTCTGCTGTAGGACGTGCTGGGTCGCTGCCCGAGCAGAATGCTGACAAGGAGCGAAATCTTTCCCGTCACGCACATTACAGTAATTAACTCTGCATTCAGAGGATGAAAAGGGGAGTACGGCTCTTTTGTGAGTTATGGAGAGAAGCATGAAGTTACAGAACTGATGAAACAGCTTATTACACTCACTCCTTAGCATGCAAAGGAGCAAACACTGCAGCGTTCGCTCCTGTCATCTGTGGCGCTTCCACTCGAAATAAAGGAGAACAATAAAATCCATTTTGTTTCGATGAGTAAAATTCTATTTGCGACGGCTTTCATGGTACAGAACAATGACTAAACGACTGAGAAGGAGAATAGATTCGAGAAAAGAACGAGACACAAACAACCTTCTTTCTTTCCGCCAACAAACTTTCCTTTTTACAAGTCCATTTATTTCAAACATCTCTCTTGACTAGAGAAGAATGAAATACGTTGCAGTGCATGGACTGCAAACACAGAGCTGTGATGGGAAGAAGAAAAACAACCTAAAGCTTCCAGTGTTATTCCGCTGAACACAATAAAAACTTTGTGCAAGGCACGCTGAAGAACAAGCACACCTGAATCCAGACCTGATCTCCTCCATCTTCGTTTTAAACTCTGTGTGTTTTAGGTAAAAACCACTGACTGTCCTGTGAAAGTCAGTCCTGCACTAAGAAATAGGAGCGATACAGATTTAACTGATAACTAATATTTATTTATTATTATTTTCAATCATCTTCAAAGATTATCTCACGTTTGTAGGATAAATAAAGCTACACTGAAGCCCTGTTGTGTGTGTGTGTGTGTGCGTGTGTGTGTGTGTGCGTGTGCGCGTGTGTGTTAGATGCCCTTAGGAGCACAGTCTTTAACTGTTGATCGAAGTCGTTCTGTTCTATATTTCTCAAAGTGACCGGTTTTATTTGTAATCTTTTACAGTGGCATCGATCAGTATTTCTTCAGATTTACTGACGGTGTTTTAAATTCTGTCGTTGAATTTTAAGTTGCTTTTCCTCTCGTTTTTATTAAATCTCCAGAACATTTTTCAGGTGAATGTTTGTGACTCATGAACTCGAGGGATGGACAAGCGTTCGATCCGCATAAAATTAGGCAACAAACAAAACAAACCAAAAGCTGCAGGGTTAAATACAATCCAGTTTTCATGATTTTCCTTGAAAGGTTGTAGGTCTAAAATGGACCAATCCAGACTTGTGTTACTTTAACGCAACAGGGCTTGACCCAGAATAATTTGTTAACTTTTCAGAAAAAAAGGATAGAAAAGAATAGCCTCATAACCTTTTGGTTCATGGATTCTACAATAATATTATGCTAAAATGTGTTATTTTAACCATGTCATCTTCTATACCAGCTGGTGTCAGGGTGTCTTTACTGGTCCTTAAGGAAGCCAGGACTTTGAGCTTCTTATAAATTCATCAGAAACATTCATGCCAAAACTTAAATGATTAATAAATATATCATCTTAGTCTGTCTACCTTGACTTCATGACCAGTTAACTGGTCAAAATGTGAATGTTGAACATAGTTTTGGCTAAATACCTGACAGGCAGAAGGCTAGTGTTATTCTAAATGAACAAATTCATCCTCAAAATTAGTTAAAATGTGTGTCATTTACAACAGTCCCACCAATTACACCTGATGCTGGGAAGCTTCACAGCTGCCATGGTAACAGACTCACATTTCACCTAAGTTCCCCAGAGTCTGTTTCCTCCACAGAGGACACTGAGTCTAGATTTTAGGAAAACCTTCAGGTGGCTTCCTCCACCAATCATTATCTTCAGTCCATCGTCCCATTTATCATTTCTTAAAGACATCTTTTCAGATAGTTTATCTGCTGTAGATGTAGTTTTTCTTAGGCCTAACACTTTTTCTGTCTGTCCACTTCTTGAACACACATTCCACCTCATGATTGATCAAACCCAAGGACTGGGAAAAAAAGAAGATAGCACTGAAAAAAGCTCCAGAAAGTCTGGAGATAAAAGTACAAAATAAGTTTGTTTGTAAATATTTAAAAAAAAGTTTTAATGTTGCTGGAGTCATTTTTTCCCCCCCAGGTTACAGATAATTCCCACCTAAAAAACAAAGTTGTACTTTGGCAGAATAAATGGCTTTGTGGTCTCTTAACCTATGAAATGTCAGAAGGCAGTCGTGTTGTTGATGCGTTCTGCCTTGTTGCATGCAAAGTGTGAGATGTGCTGCTAGGAGACAAACGACGCGGGTACTTCCCTCTGCCACTACATCTGGACTCGGGCAGTGCGAGTACTGATTTAGGTCCACCCTGCCCATCACTCATTCAATCATCAATTCACAGCTGACCAATAGGGTTTCCCTGCCCTGGGCTGTTGCTTGGAGCGAATTGGAGTGCTGGCACATTGCTCCCTTTAATCTCCTTAAGTATTTGCTCCCACAGTCACATCAATGAGCCAGTTTGACAAAGCCATCAGTTCTGGAGTTGCAGATTTTCCTGAGCAGCCAGGACTCTGTTGGATCGGGGAACCCTGCATTGGCTTTAGAGACTATTTGTTTTTTTTCAATGATTCATTCGCCACTCAATGACGGCAAATTTAAAAAGGCAGCTTGGACTCCTGCCACTGGAGCCTGTTGCTGGGGAAATGGGAAATGTTACCAACGGTTCCTCGGAAAAGTATTTACGCCCATTCAACTTTCTGACATATTTTCAAGTTACATCAAGAAACCCAAATGTATTCCTTCCACTTCAAAATTATGGGCTACTTTGCAGATGACATAAAGTTGAAGTTACACAATGTGAAAAGTTTTAAACTTATGAAGGCTTTTGCGAGACTCGCTGAAAGCAGAAATATAGATCGGTCATGAAGAAATCGAAATGCTGCTTTTTAATGCAGGTTTGGATTGTTTTTCAGAATTGCAGCATTTAAGAAGCTCAGTTTGGAGAACAAATCCTTCTCTATGTCTTTAAATGTTACATTTTCTCAAGGAAATCTTCAAATTACTATATATGTTTAATTTTTTCCTAATTGCAAATGGGGATGTTTTCCAATCTGAGTAAATACTGAGTTTCCAGGGGCTTGTCAAACCAAAACAAGTCATGTTTTCATGCAAAACAAAAGAAATCTAATAAAAGACAAATATGAACTCTGTTCAGGCTCCAAACTGTTATAACACAAGCAATAATTCATTCAGTTCTAATGGATTCAAAATGCTCATAATTGTGATTTATTCATTTATCTTATGGTAAATATGCTAAATTTGTTGATCTCTACAACATAGATATTTTTCTTGGAGTTGGACATTTACAGCTGGTTGTTTTATGACTCTGCCGTACAATCTTTTCAAAATCACAGATATGAGGTGGCTAGTTCTGATTTTTTTTTTGTAAGATGAAAAAACAAATTGAGGTAGAATATACACACTAAAATCAAACACATCTAAATATATTGCAGTTCATGTAGACTAATTCATTTTTAATGTTTTTGTTGTTGAGTGAGCCTATAAAGATTATACTCTCTTTTCATTGTCCCTGGTGCAAAACCTTTTGCTCAACACTCAACTTGTCAAATCACAACTTCACAGCTTATTATTGCAGCAGCATCAATACATAAGTGGGCAAAACAGGCTAAAGGGGGTAAGATTTTGGTTTCTCTTCACATTTGCAGCTGCGCTTTAGCTTCTACCTTCTATTGAAAGAAAAGCTCCACAGTATACAGGCTGTGGCTGGCAGGGTTTCATTCATCACTATAAAGTCTCGCCTCAGAGGGAAACACTTGGCAGTGCAACAGAGAGCAGACCTTCCTTCCTTACATCGACTTTGGCTGTGAGATGCCGCCTGGCTGTTATCTTAAGTAGTAGTTTTGTGGCTGAACTGGTCAAATACACCTTTCAGTACTTAGTTTTCGCAAAGCGCTCAATTTTAGGCTTTGTCTCGAATACTTACATGTATTTAAAACAAAAATTGGCATTTGCAGCTTGTTGTGTTTGTCTTACTTTTTGGAGAGTTCTGACACTGACTCTAGAAGGTATCAGATCAAATGCATAACAATGGGATGTTTTTCAGTACTTAAAAGTGTTTCTTTTTTGAATTATAAAAGAAAAGAAAGGTAAAGCAGAGGAGGTTTCACGTATTTGAAGATCCCAGCGGGTTCCTCAGAATCTGGCAGATAAAACCCAAATCACCACAAAAGTTTTTGTCTTGACTTTCAGACTGCTTTGTTCATTTTGTAGTTGTCACAAATCCATTTTACGTGGCCACCTCCCCCCCGCCCCCAGAAAACATAAATTTGTAACTTTTATTTGAAAAGCAAATGGGGGGAAAGAGGATGTTTTTTAAAAGTTTGAAGAAGTGGAAGTGGTTTTGAAGACTTATGGTTGATATCTATTGTCTAAGATAAACCAAAGGTATGACTAACAGGACAAACACTAGATGACAGAGGAAGCTGAATAAACTTCGCTACAGAGTCAGGTAATCTAAAAATCAACAGAAAGTGGTACAGGCCAAGTGATAAAAATAAAATGAATCAGTTAAGCACCCTGTACTAAGGATTTTGCAATGAATAAATGAAAGCACAAAAAATGCTGAGGGAAAGTAAATGTAGGTCAGGTGTGAAGGGAGCAGAAAGTTAAACCGATACACTCACTGTGTGCATAAATCTTAGAATAACTTCAGGTTGTACGGATTTCTTAGAATTGTTTTTTTTATTATTTATGAATACCCTCACTAATATTAGAGTAAGTTACAGAGAAGTCGCAACCTTTTTGCAGCCATCAACAAGAGTTTTCCATAATAACTACTGGCTATTTAACCTCTCTTCTGACATTATATAGTTGATCTAATCAAGGCTTTAAGATTAGTCTGCCAATATTTTCCATGGTTAAGGCCAAGTCCATCCCAGAAGGTAAACGTTGGCCTGCTTTAGTCATGATTAAACCAGTTCTGATGTAAGTCTTAGCTCGTTCCCCTCTTTACAAACCCAACCGCGTCCCAGTTTTAGCTATTTCAATGTTGACACAAGATGAAATCCAAGAATTTGAAGGATTGCTATGAATGAAAACCAACCAAATTAAACAAATTCTGCCATTTCTGAGAAGACTTGTCAAATTTTCATTCTAACTCATGCCAGTTCCTTGATGATGACTAAAAAAATGTGTGTGCTACATCTGCAACTTAGTAATTGATCCAAGTATGTGCTCAACGTTGAAAGGTCACAATCAAACATTTTAAACATGACTGACGCTGTACAACTATTTAAATCTGATACGAGAACAATTCCAAAAAGGTCATTAATATCACAAAGTTATGACAATCACTAGATGAGTGGAAGTAACCTTCAAACTGGAAACATGACAGATCAATAAAGATAAAAAGAAAATACAGTTACTGAAAGGGGCAACAACAGGAAACAGCAGACTCTCAATAGATGAACCGTGAACTTAATCCTGCAGGCAACAGCAAAGAAAGGCTGTTCTGCATTATTGTAGAATGTTTTTCTCCTTATTTATGTCTCCAAAGATGATATAGAACAATGAAAGATGTATTTCTCATCACTTATTAAAAATAACTTTTACAAAAACCCCAAACGCCTCCAGCAGAAACGCCGCCTGGTTCAGATAAGGGCGGAGATCCAGATAAATAAAAAGCTCCGAGCAGGTGTGTAACACCATGTACTCTCTTCACCCACGTGACGCTTCAGTGCAGTGGACGCCTCTGCGCGTTCGCGTCGCCATCGTGTCTTTCCCTGGGAAAAGACTGACGAGCACGCGCAGCAAGAAGTCGCGCCCGCGAGTTAGTAGTAGTGTTATGATCCATGGTCTGTTTCGTCATTTCACTTTGTGTCAGGCTCATAAACTGCATTTGCTTGTTTGAGACTTACATCAGTTCGTAACAGTTAAGGTCTAAAATGGTTTTGGGGAGAATAATTGATGCTCACCAATTATCTCAACTGATATCTTCCCGGATTTTGCCGCATTTAAGCTTATTTATTTTTTATTTCAGCAAGATTTTTTTCTTCATTCTGGAGTAATCATCAGCAGTGATTTCGCTGTTCCTCGCCTTCTGGCCGCCGTGGCCGTGCGGCACGCTCCCGCCCCTTCGTCAGGATTGAGACTGGTGCTGAAGCTGACGAGAATGAGGATGCGGACGATGATGGCGGTGATGGAGGAGCAGCGCTGACTTTAGTCGCTGTTTTCTCTTCCCCCCCCTTTTTTTCCCCTATTGACATTTTTTTAATATGGTCATTTAAATCAGGGCGTCATAGAAACAAAAATAATAATAATAAAAAGCAGAAACGCTGTCGATTTGACCCAGCCTGCCTTCACCTCCCTCCAATCTCCTGAGCTCGGACAGAGATGGGGAACGAAGCGAGCATGGAGGGCGGCGGGGAGCCGGGAGCCGCAGGGATGATGGGGTCTGCTATGCCCGGTGGACCCGGAACAGGACCGGGGCCAGGACAGCATATGAAGCCGGTCAACGGGGCAGCTGCCGGGGGAGGAATGGGAGTCGGAGGCCCTGGCATGGGGATGGCAAGGTAGGAGCAGCAGGACTGGCGTTGCTTGGGGTGGTTGGAGTGCAGGGTGGCACTGTGTGTAGCGTTTTATCTAGCACGGAAATGCTTCACAGAAAACGGACGAAAGCATGACATTTGATTTGGAGACGGTGTCGGGATTAACGAGATGTTACGCAGACACCCCCTTTCGCTCGCGTAAGATTTGGGAGAAGAAACGATGGTGCGTTCTTATCGGGAGAGGGCTGAAATGAAAAACCAGAGCGCTGTCCCCGGTGCTGAAACGCTACAAGCAGCACCACTGAGTCAAAACTGTGTATTTCAGCACGCATTTCTGTCTACAGAATGGGGTTAATTCCGCATGGGAAGGTGGCTTACAACCACCATGTTGGTTAACAGAAAGCCTGCACGGGTGCTGCTTTGGATACGGATTGAAATGATTTGATTCCGCGGTGTCATGTGCTGTAATAGTATTTCCTCCCTCCTTGGCTCAGCAGCGTAGTGCGTTGCACTAGCAGTTATTTTTGAAGACCGTGCCATTATAACTACGTATCATTATTATGGGGTCATTTTAAAAGCTTGATTGTAACCATGTCATTAATTAAAGTGACAGGCGCTTCGTTTTTTTTATGCTGAAGATGGGATGCAGCTGGATGCTCGAAGCGCCTTCATACCCTCACGTGTTTCCGCATGGATGAGGGGGTTTAGTGTGAATGCGTGAGTGTGTGCGTGTGTGTGTGTGTGTGCTTATGTGCAAGTGCGTGCCTCTGCTTTTTTTTTAGTCATGTAGGCGTACATTTGATTTGCAGAGCTAGCATCTTATGAAAATGTCAGTGTTTATTGACCTAGAGTGATATCAAGTCTGACAAAAAGAAAAAAAAAAAAGACAATGGCTATTCCCATACCGTACCGTACTGTACGGTATCTGTGGTATGTGCCATACATAGCACACCATACTGTAATCTACTGTACCATCCCATAAACCATTTGTCAGACCAAACCTTGACACTGATCACAGAATCTTAAGAACCTATTCTCTTACGTGCAAATTTCCAAAACATGTGGAGCATGTTTATATTTCAGTCCGTACAACTAGAATGTGTAACGACTTAAAAAAAAAAAAAAAAAGCTGCAAGCCAATGCATCACTTATCCCTGTTACAAAATGCTTTGTCAACACTTGCCTATAGCTGTTAACGGGCTATAAAAGAACAGTTTCAGTCCGAAGCATCTAAAGCTTTACAACATAAGCCATATGCCATGCAAAGCTTAGTCTTTCAGTCTCTTGCTCCCAGGTTATATGGGACCTACACACCAGTCAGCCATGGCATGGCGTTCCACTTGCCTAAGGTAGAACTGCACGTTTTTTGGGGGATCAATCAACCAAAACAAGAATAAGCACGTGAAAGTGAGATGATTGTTGTTGTTGTTGTGTGTCTAAGCCCCACAGATTGTGAGCAGAGTTTCAGGGGATGTTCAACCTGATTCTCAAAGACGCCATTGGATTCATTCAGATGTGAATTTCAACAGTTTGTCAAAGACTGCAGCTCGTCAAGCCATTTCTAACCAGTCATTGTGGTTGAAATCAACCGTAAAGTATATAAAGTGTGCAGGTATTCTCTGCCAGACATTGCGTTATGACTAATATAAAAATTAGAATGTTTCATTTTACATTAAATGATAAAAGTTTTCCCCAGACACCATATTACAAACAAATTTAATTGCAAACTAATACTTAATACGCCAGTTAAACCAAAAACACCACACTCGCTTGAGTACAAACAGAAACAAAGCTAATAAAAGTCTTTACTTACAATAAGTAACTTCAGGAGAATATTTGATGTAGAAATGCAAATAAATTTGCATTTTAAATGTCACCAGTGACATCAGATGACAGGGACGTCTCTCCTAGGGGTAACACCTGAAAGAGACTGAGCAAAATGTAACATGCTGTTGCACAGAGCAGAATTACTTATCTTCCACTCCTCATTCATATGCTGTCTCTGCACACAGAAACCCAGAAACCCAATCAGGATGGAGTTTTTTGCAGGATTTCTGCAGGAATGGGGCTGCAGCTGGTCAACATGCACCAGCACCAGTACGTGCAAACTGTATTCAAGACGCACCCCTGGATTCATTCATTCATTCGTTCATTCGACCATAGGAGGGAATCACAGAGATGCTAGTGCTTATCCATTATTATTACATAACACAGAAACTTGTGAAGCAGATGACAGCTTCAGCTATCTGCTTATAACCAACGACAGTATGAAGCCGGCTCCGGTTCTAGTTATTATCCTGGTTGGCAGGATTCCCTGTCCTCATCAGTCTTGTGATTTTTTTTTAAAAGTTTTGGTCTTTTTTTTTTCATACCTGGCACTTGCATTTTAACTCATTCTGAGTTATAAAAAAAAATAAGATGATAGCTTTCATAGCATGCTGCTCCTCACATTAACTATTTATACCAGCATAATGAGAGGCCATGTGAACAGATTGAATCACGTGGAGAGCGTGTTTGCTCACCACCCGCCCATTTCTCTCTCTGGTTCTCACACACACTCAGCCGCCCTCCTCCGAACTGCTCTGCCTCCCTGCCTGCTCACATCAATCCTGCTCACTCTCTCTCTCTCTCTTTCTCTCACTCTCTCTCTTTTTCTCTCTCTCTCTCCTGAATACGTACATGCATTGGTTCTTTCCTCTTCCAGTGTGTGTTTGTCTTTTTGTGTCCCACTCTGTGTAATTAGTTCAGCCTTTGAATGGATATTCTTGCAACCTTCCATATATTTTTTTTGTAAATGTCTGGCTAGATGATATTTTTTATAATCTAGCCTTGTTGTTTTCCGAATTTCTATATCTTAATTTTCATTTCCTTGTTAAACCAGATCATTTATAATACAAATCAGGAGTTAGTTATTATGTGACAGTGATGAAAGCTAGCATATGTTTGCATATGTCATTAAAATAGGCAAAACAGCAGCGTGTTTATATATTTCTGTTATTTTTCCACACTGAAAATCTCGATGAAGATCCACTCTGTTTAGAAATAATAAAGTTAATGTTGATGCTTAAAATGCGATATTTGATAATATCACCTTTTATTTTGTGTCTCGCAAAAGTAGACACAACCCTTTAACTTTTTCGTACTTTGTTGCGATAAAATCACAAATGTTTGTTTTTATTTATTAGTTATATTATACATGATGTGATAGATCATGGAAGGAGAATAAACAACATTATTTTGAATTACAAGAATTAGATGTGCTCAAAAAATCCTTTACAAATGATCTGGAAAACACAGTGTTTTTATGCCATTTTCCACTGTCGTTAAGTATTTTAGGGTATGTCAATCATCTTTTTTCACACAAAAAACTGGACGTTTGTTTACAAAAGGTGAAAAATGCCAAGGCTGTGAATATTTTCCTCAACTGTTTACACTGATTCCAACATTAAATCACCTGTCTCATGTTTGTAGGACTGTGTCTTTAAGGATAACAGTAACATGCATTATCCAAACGAGAGTAGGGTAACATTTCTTCTTTTCCCAGTCCAGTTATCTTACTGAGAACAGCCCAAAACGTCACACTCTCTCTCTCTCACCACATAAAATCTTCTTTTCCCTTCCTCCCTGCCCTCTTTTCAAACACTGACTTGCAGCCAACAAATGGCTTTGTTTGAGCAATAGGATACAAGCTCTCTCCTGTAAAGGACGGGTGTGTAAAGATAAGAAAAGAGCGAGGGAGAAGAGGGGGAAGCAGGGAGAGAGTTGAATAAGGTGAAAGGGTCGAGAGAAACGAGAGAGAGGAAGATGGTGGAAGCAGATGGAGATAAGAGCCACAGTGATACAAGCAGGAGAGGGAGTCTGATGCGATAATAATATATCAGAAGATAAACCGATCTCTTTTGCTTTTGTCTGGAATCGTGTGAAACTGTGAAATTGTAAAATATTTAATTAAAAAACAGATTTGATTTGAACGTTATTTTAAGCATGTCTTCCTGTTTGTCGGCTTGGATTTGATTTGAAATTACGAGGTCCGTCAAAGCTATGTTTGTTTTTCAGCTGTTGGATATATTTGTGAGCTATTGCTTTATACAGTCACGTGTGTGTGTTTTTAAAATTTCTTCTTTGACTTTTTCTTTGGATTTTAACGTATAAAATCAAACATGATACATAAGTAAAGAAAATCTGAATTTGGTTGTAATGCTTGACCAAAATTTAGCTTGAATTGTTTGTTGTTTGTAACTCAATGTAATGAGTCGCAATGATTTGAGTTGAATGTGCTCTGGATTTCATCAAATGTAAATGGATAGAATTAGATAGTAGCAAAAAATAACTAGATTATAGCAACTTCCACTGGCAAAATAGCACGATAAAAACATAAAAGCTTGAAATTATAAATAGTAAATAGTGAATATGTAATAAAGATATAAAAATATAGGCCAAAAAAACAACAGAAAAATCTTAGAAAATAAAAGGAAATAAAGGCAAGAGGAATTTTAATGTGTTGAAGAAATCATAAGTGCTCTGGCTGGACACTGTTACGTTTTAACCATTAGGAAACAAAACAACAATTTAGATTCAGAACAATTATAAAATGTGAAAAAATATAATTTTTCCTGAATATACTGCTTGAATAAGCCAAGCCCACTGAAGTAGAATAAACATTGTGAAAAATGTGCAACAATGAAAAGCATTTCAGAAGCAGGCAGGAAGGATTCAGTCCTAAACAATCTATTAAAAAAGAAATAAAAGAATATGAATAACACTGGATTTCTGTTTAACAGCAAGCAGGACTGAATTAAACACAATCGGTCAAAACTGGCTGCTGCCAACATGGCGACAGACAGGAGCTTGGTCTTTTCAATAGAGTCAATTTGTGTGCCGTTTATACTGAAGTTGCTGAGTTTCGTTTTTGTTTTTCTTCCTCTTCTTCTTCTGGATTTAAATTGTTTGGCCATGGAAATTTTTTTTTTCACATTTTCACTTCCAGTGAAAAGACTCTGCTGAGAGAGGAGGTGATCAAACACGGTGGCACATGTAGACCACGACTTATTTCTGAAACAGTTTAACATTTTTAAACAAGAAAAAAAAGAAAAAGAAAAAAAAGCATGCGTAAAGATTCAAAACGACATGTGGAGTCAATGAAAAGGAGACGAAGGGTTGATCTTTCCAGATGGTTCAAAGAAACGAAGGGGAAGAGAAACAGACAGGAATAATCTACAGCACATATGGTGCAGGCAGCACTCTTGCTCTTGCATCATGAATTTGTTACTTACTGGCTCAACTTAAATGAATGCTAATCATCTGATAGAGAACAGACTCAAGTGTGTATGCATGTGAGAACATGAATGTGTGTGTGTGTTTTAGGTGGGATTTCTTAACTGTTTTTGCGCCGCTGTGACTCACCTACTGAATCAGATCAACGACAGAAATAAAGTGCTTCAGTGTTTCTTTTCTTTTGTGCATTTTCGACACGCTGCGCACACTCGTGACTAATTTTCACCTTCCAGAGGAGAGGACGTGTGAGAGCCTTTTCCTGTTAAAATATTACTCGTCTACCACTCGTGAGGCAGCAACATCCTGTCAGAGTGATTTTCACAGGGAATCAACTGCAATTGCTACTGAGGTGTGCTGCTGCTGACATTTCTGCTCAGGGCGACATGATTTTTATTTTTTTTCCTCACATCGGCAGAACAACAAGCACTGCTATGATTCAGTTTCCAGACTGCTGAATTGACTGATTACAGGCCGTCCCTGTGGCCCTGTGCGGCCGAGATAGAAACTTAAGCTGTTTCATGCTAAACGCACGCAGGCTGCTGCTTCACTCTGAACATTTGGATGAGTGCAGCTGAGCTTTGTGGTTGATCTAACTGCATTTTGTTCTTTTCTTTTTTTGTTTCAACTCTTTAAAGTAGCTTAACAAGCTTGATTCAGAGAAACACACCACAGTGGGACATTGTGCTAAAAATTCAGATTGACAGCGTTGTAACCTTTTACTTCCCAAGAATTCCCTTGGCAGGATTTTTTTTTTATTGCAATGAAATGTGTTGCTTCATATGTTGCCAGCTGTGTGGTTTATTAGAGCATCCGCCATCTGCCGCAAACACAAAGGATTTCAGAGTCTAACTGTCCACTTCATTACATTCAAGATGTTAGGTAAGAAGGCTAATATAATCTCTGTGTTTGCACGGTTTCATCTGATCCGGTTTTAATTAAACTGGGTCTTTGTATTGCAGGGGAAATTGTACTGTTTACTCAGGGTTCATCACAGGGGAGGGACCCCTGTGAATTATTCAAGCATAAGAAGCTCCTAATCTGAACAAATGAAACACAGACAAATTTGCAAACTTACTTCTGTATGCACAATTTCTTAAAAACATGATTTTGACGTACTTCGGTAGCTGCAAATAGGATTTCTAGGGCTTATTGCACCATATTTTGTTTTGAAATTGTTGACTTTCTTTTTGACCAACCTGTGCAATGTGCTGAAATAGTCAGGTGCAAGGAGAGGAAAGTAAATTAGAGAAAAACCTGCGAAAACTCAACCAAAATTTTAGGCCTTGAGGAACAACTGATCGAGACCCTTTTGCATAAAATTGTTTATCGCCTAAACTCAAAAGTAAAATGTTTTGTTTCATAAACATAAAGTGATTGTGAATGCATTTGACAGAGGGTCTGTACCAAAACGAGAGCAAGAGTCTGTTTCTATAAAAAAAAAAAAAAAACCTCCAAGGCATTCGATCAACAGACAGAGGCTCTCTGTCTTCTCCCCCGATCTCGATCTTAATCAGGCGGCCACATAGCCTCCAAATACTGAACGTGGTCGGGTGGCTGCACCTGGAGATAAGACAGCAATAACTACAGCATCACACCCAGAAACTGTATTACTTTTCAGCAGTGAAAAGATGCTGTCTCCTGGGCTATAAGTGAAGCCCAGTAATGGGCTCAGCAGATATGATCCAGTTATCAGAACCAGGCTAAGGAGTGGAATATGCAGAATCACAGAGACGGCACTTGCGGAGAGCTGGGTGAGTGTTTTTTTTTTAAACTGAAGAAACAAAAACATTATTCCTTGCTCTACAGGTGATTTACATCCCAAAAGGGAGGAAGTGAATTTAAAATCAATGAGAGAAATAGTTTTTTTAAAAGCTGAGAAAAGTGAACTTCAGTCAGTAATTAAAACTCCTAAATAAGGGAAGATTAGAGACATCAATATCAGTAAGCTGTTCCTCTCACACGGACTTAGAAGCTAGAAAAAAAAAAACTTTTAGATGTGTGAGATTATTTCAATGTGAGGTCAGTGGGTTGGATTGATGAAAAGTAGATTGGCGATGTTGCAAATGCTTAGAGAGCAACACTGATGAGAAAATCAACAAATACTTAATAAAATTGTAGAGGGACGTCGTAACTTTGGAATCCTGCATCATATGCAAACAGCAACAAGCCAACAAGAGAGGGATGTGCTTTCAAATGTACAGATCTCTGTGGCATCACCTACTTAATGTTATGCAGTTAAATAATTAGGAATTATCCTAACACAGAGGTGCAGAGCAATGGGACAACATCTGTTTTTTAAAAGCTATCATTGTATTTTTGCATCATCGTAAAAATACAAAACCAAAAACTAACTTAAAGTGACACAATCTCTCATCTTAAATCAGCTAACTGAGTTAGCTGATTTAAGATGGAAATACAATTGTCGGCACACAGAAGGTGGCTGTCAGTGTTTGAAACGTTGCTGTTTCATTTATTTCCAGGTTGAAACTTGGAGCAGCGTTTAAGCAGCAGCACAGAAAGTTGTCGATAGAAGAGAACCTTCTGCTGTTGCCGTGTTTCTTAAGAGTGCTGCGTCTCCTTCTAAGGGCTCAGCAGGGATTTGTAACAGACACCGGCACAGTTTGGCCTGACCTCATGTCGTGAGCAGAGTACATTTGTGCTTTAACCCGGTCACCCAGCATTACAAGTTTGCACAACATTGTCAGGTTAGGGCATTCCTGTACAGCAGTACAAATCTGCAGTCTACTGCAAAGTGAAATAAAGTTTTCAAAGGATAGGTCTTTTATTTGCCGTTTAGCAAACATATTCTTTATTTTTATTTATTTTTTCACATTTTGTCACATTGCAACCACAAATTTGGCATGTATTTTATTGTAGAAGGATTTAAAATGCTGTTGTAAACTGAAAAGTGTGGTGTGCTTTTCTATGCAACCTATTTTACTCTTGGTTCAGATGTGACAGTTTAATTAAAATTGACCTCTTTTGCCTTATCTGTGTGTCTTTGTTCCATTTTCCCCTGGACTTCATCAAATGCAACAGAGCTTAATACTCAAGATAATGTCGCATTAAAGTGTGAAATAAAATAAAAAAATCTTAGTATTTATTCATTTTCGTATAAAATAATATTTAAAGGTAAAGTTGCAGCACACTGACGCAAAACATAAACTATTAGGTACTGTTTACACAAAATAGCTTTTTAGTTTTTTTTGTTGTTTTTAAAAAGAAGTATTAAAAATGTCGGATAATAGATGGAAGATTGCTTGAGTTACTATGGTAACGGCCGCTGGTAATAGTTTTTCATAATTGGTTTCAGAATTCAACATGAATACACAGGAACCCCTTTTATCAAATTATGTATTATTACATCTCTATGACTCACCCACAGTAATTATTCTGGTTTAAAAAATAGCCCACCCAGAACCACTCTGCAATGTCAACAAAAGTCTCAGTGCAATTTATTTATTTCTCTTCAAAAAAGGAGTTTGTAACAAAAACATGTAAATTATTTATTTATTTATTTATTTATAGATTTTTTTTTACATATTTCTTAAAACTGTCATCATGTCGTATCAGTGATTAATATGAGACAGACAAGCTGTGAAAAGATCGACCTCCTCCTCCCTGAGGTTGTGCAAACCTTGTACATACTGTCATGATTTCAGCCCTTCAGCTCCACCTTGAGTGTGCTGATTACTCATTACCCTCACCTGCACTGTGCTGCTCCCTATTTAAACAGCTGCTCGTCACCAGCTCAGTGTGAGATCGTCTGTTATCACAGTCACAGCTTTCAAGTCTTGCTCCATGTTCTATGAGTCTCCTGGTTTCCTGGTCCTGCCTGTTTTTTGACCACAGATTTTGTCCTTTTCCCTTTGCTGTTTGAAGAATTCTGACCTCCTGTTGCTGAACCCTGCCTGCCTCTGACCCTGCCTCCAGTTTTCTGTCTATTGGATTTACATTGCCTGAGAAGCTCCAGTGCATGACCCTGGATTGTGTCAACGACTAAGTCTCTGGTTTGTGGATTTTGTCCCTGTCATCTGGTTGCCCCCTGAGCCCCCGTGGCCCCCACTGCCCATTCACCCTACCAACCCCAAGGTGGCTTCCCAACTCCTGTGGTTTCTCCATTCCTGACTCATCAGTGTGACCACACCCTGTGGAGCCCCCTCTTCACCCTTATTTAGTAATAAACTTTTGTTTACTGAACTCTTGTCTTGGCTGCGTTTTGGGTTCTGGCTGATTTTGCTTGTACTTTACAGTACGATCTTGCGAGAATGAACCCACAGCCTAATCCTGATTGGTGTTCTAAGGTGGAGGGTGCCATTATTGGCCTAGAAAGTAATGTCCAGGTGCTTTTACAGGGACTTTCGTCTTTAAGGGCTTCTAAAGCCCAAGCTAGGCCCTCCATTACACTGCCACGTCCTCTTGCTGTCACTCCCTCAGTGAATGCTAACAACAAACCTAAGATTCCCCCCCCCGCCCCCCCCCCCGGAGCGTTTTGATGGGGATCCCGAACAGAACATTTATCAGCGCGTCGCTGTCTCAGAGTCTGGAGAAGGGCCAGAGCTACTCTGCAAGACTTCTGCTGTTTATGCCCGGAATGCCTATTGCCACAGATCCCTGACCCCCAGATACCTGGTCGGTCAGAAGGTGGGGTTATCCACTAACGATATGCCCATCAAGGTAGAGAACCGCAAGTTGGCACCCTGTTTTGTGGGCCCATTTCCTGTTACTTGTTAACCCAGTAGCTGTGTGTCTCAGACTGCCGCCTTCATTGCGTGTACACCCCACCTTCCACGTCTCCAAGGTCAAACCAGTGATGTCGTCCAGATTTTGCCCTCCGGCCAGACCCCTCCTCCCCCCCCCCCCGACTCATTGATGGGGCGCCTGCCTTTACTGTTAGGCGGTTGCTACGTTCCCGATGTTGGGGCCGTGGCATCCAATATCTTGTGGACTGGAAGGGCTATGGTCCTGAGGAAAGGTCCTGGGTACCTTCTCGCCTGGTCCTGGATAAGGGACTCATCTGCGACTTCCACCGCCGGCATCTGGAGCAGCGGGGCGTTGTGAGCCGCCCCTTGAGGAGGAGGTGATGTCATGATTTCAGCCCTTCAGCTCCACCTTGAGTGTGCTGATTACTCATTACCCTCACCTGCACTGTGCTGCTCCCTATTTAAACCGCTGCTCGTCACCAGCTCAGTGTGAGATCGTCTGTTACAGTCACAGCTTTCAAGTCTTGCTCCATGTTCTATGAGTCTCCTGGTTTTCTGATCCTGCCTGTTTTTTGACCACAGATTTTGTCCTTTTCCCTTTGCTGTTTGAAGAATTCTGACCTCCTGTTGCTGAACCCTGCCTGCCTCTGACCCTGCCTCCAGTTTTCTGTCTATTGGATTTACATTGCCTGAGAAGCTCCAGTGCATGACCCTGGATTGTGTCAACGACTAAGTCTCTGGTTTGTGGATTTTGTCCCTGTCATCTGGTTGCCCCCTGAGCCCCCGTGGCCCCCACTGCCCATTCACCCTACCAACCCCAAGGTGGCTTCCCAACTCCTGTGGTTCCTCCATTCCTGACTCATCAGTGTGACCACACCCTGTGGAGCCCCCTCTTCACCCTTATTTAGTAATAAACTTTTGTTTACTGAACTCTTGTCTTGGCTGCGTTTTGGGTTCTGGCTGATTTTGCTTGTACATTACACATACACCAAAATGCTTGCAGCTATAACTAAACAAAATGACTTTCCACAAAGTAATGACTCACTGGGACTAAGTTTGAAAATTTAATAGCAGAAAATCAATATTTTACATTGGATTCAAAGTTTTTTTTATTTTATTTCATTTTATTTCCACTTCAGAAAAATGCACTAGTTTGAGACGCTGTATCAGAGGAAATCACAGTAACACACATTGAAGTTGTTGATGGAATAAAAAGACAAAATGTGGACAAGTTAAATTATTTTGTGAGGCACTGCAGATCTTCTTTTTTGAGTTTTTTTTCATGTCAGCGCTATTTTCCATGTATGCCATTGCTCATCTTCTGTTTCGTTCAGCTGAGAATACAATTCTTGGGGCTTTTTTGTTGTTGTGGTGTGTGTATGTGTGTGTGTGTGTGTGTGTGCGTGCTTGCGTGCGTGTGTGTGTGTGTGTGTGCGTGTGCGTGTGTGTGTGTGTGTGTGTGTTTGTCAGTAAATATGTTGCTGTGCTCTGCCACTTTCCCGCTTCTGCACCTGCGAGGGTTGTGCTGTGTTTCTCATTATGTTGTCACCACCTGACAGCAAATGTATTGATACCGTAGCGGCGTTCGGCGTACGTGGATCCTCACACGCTCTCAGGGCGTTTCTACGTCGTAGTCCCATTAGCGTTATCGCCTTCACACTGCAAAGTCTGATAAATGATTGGCTTTTCTTTCTCAATAACTTTGCACCCTTTCTCTGCCTGTTTCCTTTTTCGAGCACTAAACTGATTTATTGTTCCGTCCTTCGGTCTTTACTCGGGTTTGTTCAAGGATGGAAGGTAGAAAAAAGGATGCAGAGAGAAAAGAGAGAGAAAAAGAGATCAGGATTCCACAGATTTCTATTTGTCTTCCTGAAACGGCCTGGGTGTAATATCCAGGAACACGTTCTCTTATTTAAAACTGACACTGACCATGTTTGCGCCCTGACAACAGCGAGTATGGCAGTTTCCTCTGAATAGCACGGCTTCATTTTCATCACGGTTTTAGCTCCTGCTTTCATTTGGACTCAGCGTGGAGGGTCGGCACAGAGGCACACACTGAAATGTAGTGTCACTGTCGTTGGCGTAAAGGTAAAAACTATAGGAGTTTTGAATGTCGCCCACATTGGATGACTCGTCTGAAAGCAGTTTTTCGGCTGCTTTTAAAGAGCTGCAGCTTATTTTTTGTACCAAATTTGATTAGTTGTCACCATTACGGGCATTTAAACTGGGCATAAATGGTAAATAGACAAAACCTATATGGCGCTTTTCTAGCCATCCAAGCCACTCAATGAGTTTCAACCAACCACATTCACATATGCAGAGACATCCGTACACCAATATCCAGAGCAGCTTTCAACTTGAAGCTGAATGCCTTGCCCAAGGGAACGTCAAACTCACTTCTTTCTAATTGCAGGACGACTGCTTCTCCTGCTCAGCCAGAGTTGTCGATGCAGCACTCTTACACAGACAACACATCTGATTCAAATGAAGAGCAACGTTTCATCCTCTCAAGGTTCAGTCCTTGTACAAAAGCATATTGTGCTGTCTGAGTGAACACGGAACATGTTGCTTTGGAATCGGTGCCGTTTTGTTTCGCCTGCTTTGCCAAAGCAGCGAAACGAGCAACACCCCTTCACATTGAGGCGCAACACCTCCGTGATTATGAAGATCTCCTTCAGCGGTCCGCCCACCTGCTCCTTATTCTGTACGATGGTCCTGCGTGACACGTAATGAGCGGCATAAAGGGAGGAGAGGAGGAGAGCGATGGAGAGGGAGGTAAATCCAGCAGGACATATTGTGGCTCAGCAGTTCTGTTGTGTTGTGGCCCTGCCAAGGACAGGCTGCATATTCTCGCCATCACACCGCAACCTCATAAAAACCTTCTCGCTGCTATTGATTTTGTGTATTGAGAAGTGACGGAGTCCTCCGCGCGCCTGCTGATTTTTAAGACCATCGAGCGTCTGCAGTCAAAATCCAGGGCTGTGTTTCAGACGGACCGATAAATCGAAGTTGGACAGATTCTTACAGCAAGAAGTGCAAACAGTTACACATTGATGGTGAGGATGGTTCTTACGTTGCTGCTTAGCTCAAACAATCAACTGATAAATTTTGTGTTTCGTGGCACTGATGTTAGGAAAGATTTTATAAATTACTTTCCGCAGTACTAGCATGCATGCTTCCTGGACAGACAGCCAGTCCATCACAGGGCAACAGAGAGACACACAACCACAGACTGACATCTAATGGCAATTTAGACAGACCAGTTCACCAAACAGTCATGCTGTTGGGCTGTGGGAAGACGAGTACCCAGAGAAAACCCACAGACATGCAGGGAGAACATGAAAACTCCATGCAGACAGACGCCAGACCGGGATTCAAACCCAGGACTTTTCTTATTGCAAAGTAACAGAGCTGCGGTACAGTTCCGATGCACTTTGATAAATAAACATTTAAATATATCCGTATAGAACAAACAACTTTAATGATTTCAAGTCTCAAGAAAACTTGAAATATATAATAAAGTGCTTCATTACTTTTCAAAAATGAGCAACCACAGATCTGAGAAATGTGTTGATTGGCAGCTTCTGATGTACATTTCAGCATGTTGAGTGACACAGAGTGCAGCAACATAATGGAGAATCTTAACTAGGCTGAGATTAAATTTTGAAATTGTTTTAACCCTTCCATGCATGAACTATGATCCTTTGTGTCTGGATTTTTTTTCCAAAATGTTTTATTTTATTTTCTTATTAAGGCATAAAAAATGGTAGGAAAATTTAAATTTTTTTTATTTTACTTTATTTTTTTAGGTGATCAATTGTAATTTTCTCCAAATACAAAGTTGTTATTTGAAAAAGACATCAGTAGCATTGTTTTTTATTATTTTTACCTGCTAGAGTCATCTGCAGTAGAAGGAGGGATGCTTTTTTTGTCTGTCGGCCATATTGGATTTAACAAAAATTATTTCTTGCGTTTGCAGTGGATGGCCAGTAGTTGATGGTGTATTTTATGATGCATTATTGTCCACTTCAGTAGTCTGTGTGCATTTATAACATAAAAATCCACAAAAAGCACAAGAAAATGACTTTTAGGCAGCTGTCTACTATAGTGACCACTGTGCATGAAAGGGTTAAATTTAAAAATAAAGTGAGAATGTACTGAGAACCAAATATCTCATGGGTTCAGTCTCTATTTCAAGGTGTAAGACGCGCCAACAGTGAGAACAAATAACAACGGAGGTGTGCATTTTGAGTTATTAGCGTCCTAATTAAAGATCGTAGCCGATCCTGAATTATTAATGGCTCATTTTAAAAGCCTACTGAGTTTAAAATTGAGTTAACAAGCGTCTCGTTTAAAACTTCACCAGAGCCCAGGCCTGCAGCGTGGAACGACTGCAGGCGCTGCAGTCGACTTGTTATGGCAACAAGTCGGTTTCTACCAGCCTGACTTGTTGCCATAACTGTAACAGTTTTTAGGGCTTTAACTGATATTTGATCTTTACCCTTTCTTTTTCTTAATAAATGATTACATGTAATCTCCTGTGCACAAAACCACACATCACAGATTGCCGTATTTATTTAAAAAGGACAAAGCAACAATTGAAAGCCCGTATATAGGAGCATAAAAGTCCAGTGATGGTGTACTGGCTGGTGTATTGCGGTCTTTACATGTGTCTACACTTCATTACACATGAATCAAACTGGGTCATCAACAATGCTTTGCAGAACTGGACGACCTGCTGAGCAGGCAATTTCACCGTTTGGATCAGGTGTGAGGGAGCAAGCTGCATTTAGAACGGGGTTCTGCAGCTCCGGTCTTCAAGGGCCGGCGTCCTGCAGCTTTTATATGTGTCTCTGGTTCAGCACACCTGAATAGAAAGACTAAATTACCTCCTCAGTATGGAGCCAAGTTCGCCCAAGGTCCTGCTAATGATCAGATTATTGAAGTTGAAGTAGAGATGCATCTAAAAGCGGAGAGTCCCTTAGATGCAGCATGATGACACCTCCTCAGCTGCACACATTTGGAGGTGGGGTGCATGTTTTTTATACACGTACTGAATCTGAAGGATCATCAGGTAAACCAAAATGGTTTTTACAAGCTTTTATCTCTTGGTGTCTCATAACAACAAAGCTTTGAGAGAAAAAACATGCAATCATGCATGTAGAAACTAATATTTCTTTTGGAGTTTTTGTAAAGTTTTATCTGAGGTTTGACACTCATTTTGGTGTAAAAGTGCTCATTCAGTTCCATCTGATAAATCTGATTTGATTCATTTTAAGGTTGTCTTCATCTCGATGCACATTGCAGGAACTAAAGGCGATATTTTCTGATATATTTTACTGGCATGACTCTCTGTGGAGGTTTTTTTTTTTTTTTTTAAAGCAAGTGCTACATCCACTGATTGAGAAATTTCTTCCAGATGCCTCATGGTAACATTTGACCGCCCAGACCTGCACTAATCCACATTACAAACACAAGATTGAGTTAACGTGTGACCTCCTAGGGCAATAGAAACATTTAGAATCTGTTCAAATTGCAATGTTCAGCTATTAAAAACCTATTTTCCATGATGGATTTTCTTGCTGCTCAAATTTACACACTGAATAAACTGCAAGAGAGAAATCAGTTTATCAGAGAGAAATCAGTAAAAAAAAAAAAAAGACACCAGAAAAATAATGTGGGGCCAAATCCTATAAAAGATGTGTCAGAGTGGCAACAGCTTGTTTTGCCGCATTTTGAGCAATTTATGTCAGTAAATAGAAATTGTTGCTACTAAGGTGTTCTCTATTTATAACCTTCTGCCCCACTTACTGGCCATTTGGAGCCTGAGAAGCACAAATTAATCCTTTTATTACACACACAGCATGAAATAGCCTGCTGCTGTGGCTGCTGCTGCTGGAGCAAAAAGGGCTGCTGGTTGAGGGAAACGATATTTGCAAACCAGGAAGTAGCAACTCACTGACACGTAAAAAAGAAAAAAAAAGAAAAAAGATCTTACGAGGGAGTTAAAAATTAACCCTAAATTAAATTGTACAAATGTTTTCTTAATGTAAAAAAAAGAACATGTTTTCATTTCATATAGCTTGTCAATACACTGGTCAGTGACTTTTCCTGAGAATGAATAAGAAAGCAGTCCAGTGCTAACTTATTGCCATTCTTTGATTTATGTGTCAAATTCTTCTTCTATAAAATTAAAGAGAAAAATAGTTGTGGATGTTTCTGTTCCTCTGATTTTTACTTTTTCACAAATACGTGTTTTTAATGGACAAAGTTTGGTCAAATTTGATTGGCCGCAGTTCAGCTTGTTTGAGTCCATGTTGAATCAAACTTTTGGTATTTTTTCCCACTCGGTCCTTTATTTGTCTGTTGGAATTATTTTTTTGCTCTTCCCATTTGCTTATTTACACGCAGCACAAAGCGGGCTTTGTTTTGGTAGTTTTAATGAGAGTAATTATGAAGCGAGTTTTATTTAGGGCCAAACAAGCCGCTCTGTAAACAAGGATCATGGCGACGGAGAAGGAGGACAAAAACTAAGCGAGGATGGAGAAACAACAAAGGGACAGCTTTTAGACATGTAATGAATGAATGATTGAATGAATGAATGGATGAGAGTCAGTAGAAATCATGTCAATTGTGTCTCTGTCTTTTGTTTGTTTACAGTGGTTAAAAAAATGATTAAAATTGATCACTTAAACCTATAAATGTTTTGCTGAATGTATTTGTTGACTCACTGAAAGAGCAGAGAAAAGCATATTCAAAGTTTGCTTGTCTAAATCACAAGACTGTCAAACCTTCTACAGCCTTACTTTTTGAGAAGTTATTCATTCTTGAATACCTAAAAAAATGATTTACGTACTCAAAATTCTCTTCTTTTTTTTTTTTGCTGTAAAGACTAACAAATCTGAGTTATTACCTCTTTTATTCTTTTTGCACACCTAAAATGTGAATGGAACGGGGGATTTTCTCCTCTTCAGGTCAAAATATTACATGAGGTAAAAATGTGTCTCTGTAAGCATGAGTCATAACATCACAACAAATGAAACAAACAAAAACAACAACCACGCCTTTTTCTCAACACACTTCATCATGACACTCCCTGTCTGTGTTAATGGTAATAGTTCAGGTGGTGCAATGCTTCATCTGATACACAGCACCACAGCTTTCTTTTTCTGTTTTTTTTTTCTTTTGGTTTTCATACCCACCAATAACTACATAATTGGAATTGATCTCTTTGCTACAGATCAGTTCCTTGGGAGAGAGTCAAGTCTTTTTATATTCTGAGACAATTTAATGAGTATCAACAGTAGAAATCCACACTGGTGTGCTGCTGAAACTGATTATGAATGCATAGCGAACAGAAAAAGCAAGATGGACAAAAACATGTTCAATTTTCGTGTTTATATATCTACAAACGTTTGAGGAGGGGAGATTATTTCTACTGAGACTGGCTTCAAAGTCTGCTTTAGTCCGTCAAACGTCTCGTTGAATATCCTAAACCTTTTTTTTTCTTCTCATGTAAGCCTCGACTTCATCGTGTGTTTTCTTTTTAACCAATTCACCAGCAGCTTCTATTTGGCAGAATCAGCCTGTTTTCGTTTCAGAGTCAAACAGAAAGAGCAGTCGTACAACGACTTCAAGACTGTTGCCCATTTAACCAGCAGACTCTGAAACAGGCTTTCTTTTTTCATCAGACACTTTAGGTGTAGTGTTGCTACTTAACCCCTGCAGAGCTGTAGTTGCCCTCTTAGCTGTAAGTGAGCCAGCGAGTTAATAACTCAGTGGGACGCTCATTCAGTCGGCCGGTCAGTTACTCGATGCGCTGAATAATTTGTCTCCAAACAACCATCTTCAGGCTGGACAACAAGCACTTTGTGGGCTTGTTAACTAGCAGGTTTTATAACACTCGCTCAGCCAATGGTCATTCTCAGAGTGAGGCCTATTGATTCAAGCTTAGAAATCCAATTTATGCCCCAGTTTCCTCTTTTTTTTTTGCATGTGTTACTTACAGTCTGTCAGCGGTTGTGCAACCTGTATGAACAGGGTTCACTCCATTTTTAACCCCAAGGAGAGGAACAAACACCTGTCTGTGTGTGTGTGTGCGTGTGCGTGTGTGTGTGTGTGTGCGTGTGTGTGTGTTTGGTTGAAAAGGAGCAATCTATTACACACTACTGGTGGTGAGAGCGTCTCCAACTACTGTGAGATTGTTCTCGAGCAGGGACATCTAGACGTGTGTAAGTGTTGCTGTCATTTTATCACCTTTATTTGTGAAACAGAGAAAGCTTCTCACAGTTCTCTTTGAATTCACATCTTTGTGCACCCACAGTTCTTCTGTTTTCCGAGCACCGTTTATATAAGTTTTGTTGAAATTAGCGCATTTTTGGCCATTTCGGTGTAAACGTTGAGTAGATAAAAGTCAACAAAATTTTCCCTTTAGCATGATCATATTGTAAACGATATTTGAAAAAGGCTTAGAACATAGTTAGGAATCTCACATTTGATCAACAATAAAGCAACAGACCAAGAAACAGTTTCACAAGCCGTGCAAAAAAAAAGAAAAATTAAATAGATGATTGGTGAAAAAACCTTTTGAACTATAGTCAATGAATTAGCATCAGTCTTTTTGTAATCTGAATATAGCCAAGGCGGTGTATATTTGCCACAAATACTGGTTGATCCTATTAGCTTTCTTTTACTTGCCACCTAGTGGTTTTGATGTGAACTGCATTACCTTAATGAAGGAGGAAGTGGCAGCAGACCACGTGGTTTCCAGCCTATAACATTCGGAAATTGTTTGAATCTGAGGTATGTTGAGTAGAGGATTTCTAGCTTACTAGTGTCTTCTGCTATTAGAATAGACAAATGAACAATTATTTTAAAATATCTGTAATTTTTGTCTTCAAACTGGCAGAATCCTGATATATGCTTGTCTGTCTACTAAAGTGAGCTAAAGACAGACTCTCCAGGACATAACTGATAAAAAAAAAAAAACATTGCCTGTTCAAAAACATATTTTGGCACCAATAAAATAAGCTACAGAGTTAAAAAATAAATATTTGTTTTATTCCTCATGTGCCTAATGTAGCTAATTAGCTTTCAAGTCATCAAGCTTCTTTCTTTAGGATTTGTATGACTTCAAAAATTGCAAATAAATTATAATATATATTTTTAGGGGTTAGGAATCGGCTGCACTTCTTGCTGACAGTGTCACTGCCACAGTTCCAGACATTATGCCAGCAAAGAAAATTTGCTGGCATAATTTTGCCAGCAAATGAAAACCTAGCCTAGAGTGACTAGGCTAGGTCCTTTTGGGGCTGAAGTAATAGCAATATTACTCAGATGACTTGAAGAAACTGTTAAATATAAAGAGAACAGTGTCTAAAAATATGGCTGTCAGAATTTTGAAGCACCTTGCAGTAGTGTTACATTCTGTGTTACACCACCATGTCATTTTTTTTTCTTTGTTATGCATAAACTGTTGATGATGCAGGTGAATTAGAGACTAGAATGACTGGAGTATCAGTTTAACGCTGCCACCTGAGAAGTCTATTGCCATTGACATACAAAATAAAAACCTTTATCATGTGCAATACACTTAGTCAACATGTATGTACTCATAAGCATGTGTTCATCCAGTCTCTGTCTTCCTTTCTGCGTGTATACCCAGCAGACATAGCGCCCATAGTAACTGCAATTAGTAGGTTGCGCCTTTGTTGTGAATCATCTGACAGAGTAGTACGGAGGAGAAAAGAGCATCGACTGCCAAGTCCATCAGTTGTTTGGTTGAGGAACAGACAGAAATGGCCCTGCTTGTGGACTTCACTAATATTAGTGCAAAGTTGTTGATGTAAAGAGATCTGAGAATGAGGACTGTGGGTCACCAGGGATGTGAATCAGAAACAAAGTAAGAAAAACAACAGGTAAGAGCTTCCGGTAAGCTTCTGAGAGAAATCGTTAGGTTTAACATCTAACAGTTAACGTTTGTTTAGTGAAAGTGGATAAAAGAAAATATATCTACTATCTAAACTACTTTTTACACTGAAAAAGCCCTTCCCTCTTCATGCACTTCTTTTGTTTATTTGTTTTTGTTGCTACCCATCTGTGCCACCCATCTGGATTTACAACTGCTTTTAGCTGTAGCTACAATCCAGTAGCTTGTCATGTGAATGAACCCTTTGAGATTTCAAGAGGATATAAAAAATGGGCTTTATAAATAAATTTGACTATTATTATATTTCCCAGTGTGGTTTGCTAGTGGCCCAAAACCTTAGAAATTATTATGGAGGCCCTTCCAGACTTGAATATTGTTGTTTCTTATTTTTTTTAAATTTCTTTAGACTGAACCATATGAGATATTTTAGCTTACTTCCTGCATCCAGATGGTGAGTTTGGAGTTTGAGTCCAAAAAATGTTAATCACAGTTAAATGATGACAAGGAAGACATTCAGATTTTGACTCAGAGCCATGGTGGTTTGGATTATTTTTTTCTTAAATTAACTAATCTTTTCAAAGATAGATTTTGTGTTTGCTCAGGTTATCTTTGTGTTTAAAAAAAAAAATAATACTGCAACATGCAGTTAAAGTTACTTTCTCCTGCCTGGAAAACACATCAGCCCTCCCAAGTCTTTATGGGCCTCATAAGATTTCTGAGAGGCAGTCATTTTATTTTATTTTATTTTCTCTTCATGAAGTAGAAATATAATTTTCCTTTTGGGTGAGCTAAACAATTTTTACTGTATGTGCGTGCAACTTAGACACTGGGTGAATATTCACGCTGGTGTGACGGGAGAGAAGAGGAGAAAAGGACAGGAAAATAATGGGAGGTAAGGTGGAGAGAAAGGAGGGAGGGGAAGAGGCAGATGGAAATAAATGGGCCGTACAAAAGCAATTCTGTCAACAGCCCTGAGTGGGAAGAAATGCAGGGAGAGGAGGAGAAAATAGATGTTTGGTTTGGGCACACCAATAACCTAAATGGACTTGTTCTGCTGCAAGTACAGCAGTGGAATAAGGAACTTATCCATCTTGGAGGAGAAAGACCTGGAAAATCCCAGTTGAACCAGTTTCCTATGGAAGCAGTTTTGTGTCAAACAAGAAAACAGTTTTGTTTTTTTTTTGTTTCATTTGACTGTTTTACTGTTTCTTGAGTAGATTAGTTTACCCAACAGTTTGAACTTTGAAGCATCAGTCAGGTAAATGTTTTTAACACAACTAAAAAAAAAATTAAAATAAAGGTAACTTTTTACATTTAAATGATTAATAATTCCAGGTCTACAAATGCATATTCATTGCCTCGTGTTCTTATAAAAGTACGTTAGTCCTTGTAAGCGTGACTTTTTCCTGAAAGAAGTGTTGTGAGAAAAAAGGGTCAGTAAATGTTCACTCTTCTTTGAGGAGTGGACATGAAAATGTCAAGAGAGGAAAAGATTACGCCAAAGAAACGAAAAGCAGTTGAACAAGGCCACTATTACTGCCAAGAGAAAAGAAAGTAAAGAGTTAGGAAATAAAAATTGTAGAAAGTCAGAAATGGGGAAAACAAACCCCGAACGTTTTACAGGGACAGAGTTTGATCTTAAATAGATGTTGGGAGAAGGAGGAGAGAGATTTCAAGTTTTTAGTGTTGACTGAAACATCTCTTAGCCCTGACTGCTGGAAATACAATATACTCCTGATCAAAGAAGATCTTGTTTTTCTGTGCGTGCATCCAGAGTTATCATTACAATGGTAGTGAGTCTGTTGCCTTTGTCATAGAGGCAGCAAGCCTGGTAAAAACCGGCCACTTTGCTTTGTATAGAGGGTCTGGTCTCTCGGCTATTGAGAAATGATTGCTTCCTGGAGGCGTGGACTGTGTTGAGGTTTTAAAGTTTATCCAGTCGCTAACGTTTGCCCATGACGTATATAATGCAGTTTGACGCTATAAAGCTTATCGGAAATTGCCTGTGTTATAAACAAACATCCTCCTCTGAGAAGATAGAAGAGCTAATCTGAACAAGGCCAACTGTTAAAGTTCATTCAATATTTGGAAACGCGGCCAACATGGACTGAACGGCTTCTTTCACTTGCTCTGCTGCCATTGCTGAAACCGCAGGCAGACCACCATTCTGAAACAGCACAGAAAATTGACGTTGTCGTTCACAACTTCTTATTCTGTTTGCTGATTTTGAGCAGTGAGAATCTGAGACAAGGGGAAAAAGCCCAGACTGTGCTGGAAGTAAAATCCTTTTTCAAGAGGAATTGCACAGGAAGGCAATAGCCACTGCCCTAAAACTCTGCCCACAGCAGAGTGACCCTACGTTTTAGCATTCACAATTAACTCTTATATCTTATTATAAGCGTGCATTTTATTATGTCTACATGTGCATTTAATGGTTATTCAAATACATACCTAAAAAAAACAAAGAAAAACTTAGTTTGGAGTAAAAGTTTCAAATATTGGTTGATGCTTTAAATCAGAGGTCTCAAACTCAATTTACCCAGGGGCTGCTGGAGGCAGAGTCTGGGTGAGGCTTGACCGCATAAAGGATTCCACAAAAAACATTTTAAAAATATCCTCAAATGTCATCAACATTTAATTATTTATCCAATACCTGAACTGCAGGCTTTGGCTTTGACGAAGACATAATGAGGGTGTGACAAAATTTTTGGTGCCTTCACATTGCAGCCTAAAGTGACCCAATTCCGATTTTTTTGTCAAATCGGATTTTTTTTACCGGGTCGTTCACACTGCCACCTGTATGTGTTCTACAGTCTGAATGGGCAAACAACCTGAGTGTCCCGCATGCGCAGTAGAGGGCGCAATCGCGTCAGCGTTCTAAGTGTTCTGCCAACCGCCATAAAAAAAGTGCTCAGTGTTTGCGGAAGTAAACATGGGGGCTAATGGTGGAGCTTACCTTACACATTTGAAGTTGTTGTTCAACCGGAGCAGCATATTAACAATTTAATCCTCATTATAGTCCATCATAGTTGTTTTTCTTCCAACTTTTCTCTTGACGTCATGGACGCAGAATTTGTTGAGTATCAGTGGCGTTCAGTTCGGATGAATGCGGCCTGGACGTTAAGTCGCATTTGAATCGGATACGTATCAGATATGGGCCGCACTCTTTTCGAATGCGATCCATAGCAGTCGCCTTTCTCTGCGTTTGATCGTGGCATTTGTTAATGGTAGAAAGTAGCTTAGCCTAGCACCGAATGTCAGCCATGACGAGGAATGGTGGGCGGGACTCCCTTCAGAGGTCCGCTCACTAATATTATACTTTCATATCACAGTGGGGGCCACGAGACATCGTCCCGCGGGCCGCGAGAATGAGACCTCTGCTTTAAATCTTATTTTTGCTGGGGAAAATATATTCTTTTTTCATTACCAGATAACTACTAAATACTTTTGAGATTTGTATATGTAAACTGTCGCGTGTAAGAAAACATAAGGGTGTAAATACTTTTGAAAGGCGCTGCAACATAATTAGATGTGACTTCAGAGAATTGACCCAGATTTCAAGGCTTTCTTCTGAGCATGAATTCTCTTTTGTTTTGTCTCTTTCAGAGGTCCAACGGGCCCGATGGGTAGTCCAAAGCCAGGAATGCAACAAGGTGGACATGGCGGAGGAGGGATGGGTGGAATGGGAGGAGGGATGGGAGGAGGTATGGGAGGAGGAATGGGTGGAGGAATGGGTGGAGGAATGGGAGGTGGGGGGATGAGTGGGACGGGAGGAGGAATGGGGGGAATGGGAGGAGGAATGGGAGCAGGCATGGTAGGAGGAGGTATGGGGGGGATCGGAGGGGGGATGGGAGGAGGAATAGGGAGTGGGATGGGAGGAATTGGTGGAGGAGGAATGGGGGGGATGGGAGGAGGAATAGGGAGTGGGATGGGAGGAATTGGTGGAGGAGGAATGGGGGCAATGGGCAGTGGTGGAGGAATAGGGTCCAGAGCTGGAGAGCCGTATCGTCTGGCTGCTCATGACAGCCCAACCTCCCCTCGACACATGCAATCCAGCCAAGGGTCGGGTATGGGGCAGGTCTCAGGTTCCGGCCATGGGGTGGGTCACACTGCAACTGGCTCCAGTATGGCAGGCCATGGTGGCCAAAGTCCCGGTCAGCATGCCTCCCGCCGAAACCTCCAAGTCGACTTCAGTGGCTCAGGTGGTTCTCGGACGGGCCGGTCTCCTTCGCTGTCTCCTGACCGCGGCGTGACTCCCACCTCGCCCTACTCCCTGCCGCAGATCGCACCAATGCCAAGCAGCAAACTGTGCCCAGTGTGCACCACCACAGAGCTGTCCAATCCACCGGCGGTGCCCAACTACAACACTTGCACCCAGTGCAAGGCCACTGTGTGCAACCAGTGCGGATTCAACCCCAACCCCCACCTCACTGAGGTAGGTCACAGTAGACAAGGATATGCATGTGGGACAGGGTTCATCTGTGAGTGCAGATGAACCCTGTCCCATTTTATGATAATTTATGACAAAACTGAATCTACAAAGCAAACCTGAGCAGATGTTTATGATTAGCCTGTTAAGCAAAAGATAAAAACAAACAATCGATGATTGAGAAATGTTAACATGAGCCAGACTGGATAAACACTGCTTTGCTTTGCCGACTTTGTTCGCTGTGCCAGCAATCTATTTTTTACTCTAATGAGCCTTAATTGAAGTAAGTGAATGAACTGAATGAATCTGTAAAGTGTAAATAAATAAATAAAAAAAACAAATTGGCAAAAAAAGGAAAGGATGAAAGCCTCTTTATGTGCATTTGTGATGGACTGCCAGTGCAAGGCCTCAGCAAGTGGCACTAATTGCATGCTAAAACTTCGTCAGATTCTCCATTAACGTGCCAAGGCGAGAGATACAGGTTATGATAGTGTGTGGGTGTGAAAACTCTGCAGTACTCTGCTTTCAAACCGTGAACAAAAAAAAGTAAATTCAATTAAAAAGGGAAGTAGTAAGAAAGTAGTAACTGATTTTTTAATGTAAAAAATAGGAAATTCTGACAGAGCAATGATTTTATGCAAAGACACAATGGTCAAAATTATTTTGTGGCTTTTACATAACCGTGTACATTGCAATTAAACAAAGACAAAGAACTAGCATGTTGTGGCATTCACATGTGGAAATCTCACATGTGGAAATCTCTCCTTGGCAACTGGCAACTTGGCAATGCTAAATTCTCTAATTGCGTATATGAAATGCTACGGTGATTTCAGAATGTTAATAACTGTCTTTGTTTTAAAATATTTGGAAAATTCTCTTTTCCGGTGATATTTCTCTCACACAGTGTGACATTGCCTCTTCTCTCAGTATTCATAATGCAACTGGCAAAAAGGTTGGGAAATCATTTACTTTTTTTTTTTTTACTGTTTGATGTATTTCATTCCAGATTAAACAAATAAATCTGAAAAAGAACAACTAATACCTAACTGAGGTGCAGAATTATGAACTTTAGGATCAACATGAGAATTTCCAGACAGTTGGAATGTTTGACACTTTAGTTTTATGATGTTAAGTGACCCTTGTCAACTGTGGTAATCTAAAGATTTGCAAAAAAAAAAAAAAGAATATTTAGGATTCATTTATTAGATCGCTGGTGTCTACCGTTCTTCAAAAAAAAAAAGAATATGAGCATGTAGATTAAAATATAAATTGAAGCAACATTAAAAATGCATTTCTAATTGTTGCTGAAGGTTTTTTTTTTGTGACTACATATCCCTAAAAGGAAACGTTTCCTTTAAAAAAAAAAAGCTCCTTTTACATTTTGGGACCTCATTAATCTCTATTTCTGTTCACTTTAGGCAGCCTTTTCCTTCCTGAAGTCCTAAAGTAATAAACATTTTATTTCAAGCTGCAGGTGTACTGCGAGCTGAAGATGTCAGTTTAGCAATTTAGGAGGATAAACCATGGATGTTGCAGCAGAACCGATGAATATGGATGAGAGACACTGAAACACCCACATGCCATGTATTTGCAAGTCATTTCCTAAAAGTTATTCAAACCTTGAAAAAGAACAGCTGGGAAAGTGGCTAAAAAAGCATTACTCAGAAGGTTTATGTGTGCATACAGAGCATTGAATCCTTTGGAAGTGGGTTGCACGTTATCACCGTATTCTGTTAGCATTAAATCACAAAGGGTCTCTAGTGTTCAGCTTTTCAAAGCGGTAGAAAACTTTGAGGCAAAGGCTGTCTGTAGTAGGACTCAGTCTATTGTCACCTGTTGCTTTTGTGAGATTTTATTGCTTACAGTCATCAGAACGTCATGTAAAATTACAAAAGCTAAAGCAACCTGGTCGTATTTTTGTTAAATTTTACAAACAACACCTGACCTGTAGATTCAAGACATGACATAAATAGAAACTGAAGATCCAGTTGAGTTAAATTGGCTAACTCAAAAACAACACATAATCTCAAGAACAGATTACAAAATTTATTTTTAACAGAGAGATAATAAAATTTTAGATGTGAAAAATGTCAAAAATGCCTGTGAAACATGTAAAAAGATGGTCAGCAGCTACAGGCGGGTTTGAATGCTTTAACATAAGTCGAACTTTGTCTTGATAATTAAGAAAACATATAAAAGATGCTCGACATGCTATTTTAATATCATTTAAGTTAAAACTGTTTTTACAATGTTATAATACATATTTTTATACAAAACTATTTTTTTTCTAGGATTTAGCTAATAGAAATTATTTTTGCCAATTCTAAATGACCTAAAACAACACAAGTTTAGTTTCATATTGTTACTCAGGATAGAAAAAAAATTAATTACATAATGTCATTATTTCATGTAAATAAATATATGGCTTCTGGTATAATTATGATAAAGGTCAAAAATTATTCATGGCTATTAATAGCACTGTTGTGCCCAACGTGGTGTTTTCCATGTGTGCTACTCTTTTGTGTCTCAGCTACACCTTTTGGCAGCACGTCTTCCTCCCAGCATCCTGTTTGTCGCTCAGCAGACTGTCTGCTAATTTTAGACGCAGCAGGCACAAAGAGCTGCTCTGTCTATGTGCTTTTGATTAATTAGGTTTTGGGTGAAATCTGCAAACTGTGCTTTTCTCTCCCCACCTCTCCGATCACGCCACGGTTCTTCTGTCACACACATTTATAAGAGTGAGTGTTTTAGGCTGCTTGTGTTGAACAATTAGCAACACACAACATACAGTTTGTACTTTACCACAATTATTTAAGCGCCACATGGCTAATCATAAAAAAATAAAATAAAAAAATCAAGGGAGCAGCATTCATATGCAAAATTATATATCTTGTTTGGGAAATATTTTGGTTAAAAATGGTGCATTTTACCTGACATGCTGCCAGAAGAAGAAGTCTGATTTTAAAATAAAATGATTTGTTATTTAAACAGATTGTTTGCCAATCTAACACGAACTAAACCAGGGGGGGAAACGACAGACGACGCTGCAGACAGACCAGAAAATTAATGAATGACTTCCTCCACCTCACTCTTCTCTACTTCCTGTTTGTCGAATCATTAAAACTTGGCAGACATTCAGCAAACACAGGAGCCGTTCTTACACTAACTAATGATTCAAATTAAAATCAACCAAATGAAAAGGTGCAACATTTATCATGTTCATCATTAACATGCTGAACCACAGAAATCTGTCGGAACGCATCACGGCAATCATATCCTCGTCCACTTGCTCTTATTTTTGTCTGAAAGCAGAAACGGCGTATGAATTACATGTTCAGGTGCCTCTGATTTTTCCTTGGTTATTTCCTCTTGTTCCACACCTCATTTTAGAAAGTGGGCTTATGAACATAGCAGCACAAAGTCAAGTGAAAAAGGACTTGTAGAAACACCAATAGAAAAACAAAATCAGGGGGATTTTTTTTGTTTCGTTTTGTTTTTAGTTTGCAAAACAACAAAATTTGCAGAGCTTGAGTCTGAAAGCTCCCACTGACATGTTGTTTAGTATTATTTTACAACAGACAAGGAAACCATGAACACATAAAAATGACCTCAGAAGAGAATATTTGCCGCTTCCTAGAATTCTTTAGCCGCATTGATTATTGCAACAGCATCTTCACAGGTCTGAATAATAAATCAATCAAACAGCTGCAGCTGATCCAGAACGCTGCTGCTCGTATTCTGACTAAAACCAGGAAGATAGAGCACATAACACCAGTTTTAAAGTCCCTGCACTGGCTCCCTGTAGCTCAGAGAATAGACTTTAAAATACTGTTGTTAGTTTATAAATCACTGAACAGTTTAGCACCACAATACATTAAAGATCTGTTGTTACTGTACCAACCGTCTAGATCCCTCAGATCTTCTGGTTCTGGTTCTGGTTCTGCTCTGCTTCCCCAGAATCAGAACCAAACGAGGAGAAGCAGCATTCAGTTTCTATGCACCACAGATTTGGAACAAACTTCCAAAAAACTGTGAAACAGCTGAAACACTGGGTGCCTTTAAATCTCAACTTAAAACCCACCTGTTTAGAGTTGTTTATGGCTAAATTAGGGTTAGAGTGCGGGTTTTGATGTCTATGATGTTTTTATGTTTTTCACCTTTTTAATCTTTTTTTTTCTTTTTTAAAAATCCCTTTAATGTTTGTATCTTTACTTTTCAATTTCTTTTTATTTCTCTTTCTCACAGTTTACGTTTTAATAATGTAAAGCCCCCCGGAAAACGTCCCAGTTGACGGCGTTCAACTAAAAACCTAGAGGTTGGAGTCCTTGTCAAACGGTGTTTATGTCTAAAGTCCTAGAGGGTTAGAATCCCAGTTAAACGACGTTAAACTGAAGTCCTAAAAGGAGTGCAGGTTTTAATGTTTTTATCTTTTTTTTAAAATCTCTTTCTCTTTCTCACTGTTTATTCAATGTCACATGCTGTTTTTATTGTAATTATGTAAAGCACTTTGAAATGCCTTGCTGCTGAAATGTGCTATACAAATAAAATTTGATTGATTGATTGATTGATTGATTGATTGATTGATTGATTGATTGATTGATTGATTGATTGATTGATTGATTGATTGATTGATTGAATTCCCTGGAGGTTCAAGGCGACGTGAGTTCGTGGAGTTCAGACTGATTAATGTACCAGTTATGCACATATCGTCCATAAAGAGTCGTTCAAAGCTGGAGAGGCATACGAGGGTCATTATTTAAAACTAATGTAATTATTTTTGCTACTTGACTGTGAGCTGGGAAAACATTTCCTACTGTGAGCAGTCGCAAGAAGATGTACGAGTGACAGCTTTTTGAATCAATTTTGCTGCAGGTTTCATATGTTTTAATGATCCACTGCTAACACTTTTTATGCACTTTTTATTTCAGCTTCCTACAAGAGGTTAAGTAAAATGGTGTAAAGTGTGTCCACAACTGAGAAAAAAATGTTGCCAAAAAAATAAAATAAAAATAAGGCTCATGAATGTGAGAACAGCCCATCTTATCTTCGGAGCTCAGTTTTAAATATTACATATTAAAAATCATGTATTTTTAAATAAATTGAGCAGTACTTTTGGACTGCTGCAGTTAATAAGAACAGACCCATTCAATATTATTAAAAGTCAATTTATTTCAGAAATTTTATTACTAAAGCATATTGTTGAAGAATTACGCACAGTTAAATGAAAACATTTAAAATTAGAATATCATGTAAGACCAATTAAAACAAGCATTTTTAATAACATAATTATAACCTGAATGATGTTTAATGTGTTGCTCAATCGTTGCTCAAAAGACACTTTTTAATCTGACAATCGAGCCTCATCGGAACGCATGTCCAAATTTATTGAATATGATTGAAATGTCCCACTGGAGCTCCATTTCTGAGAAACTATGAAAACTTATTTACTATGTCTTTAAAACGTAAGCACAATCCACTAATCCAGTAGGTAAAATCTCCATGCCATTTAATCACTTTTGGGATTTCAGTGCATCATAGATATGTAGATTCACCAACAAACAGGCACTTAATAATTCAACATTTGCTGGTGAATAGAAGTTTCTTTTTTTCTGTAGGTTGCTTTTTTATTACTCACAATCTCTCTTCAATAAAAGGTGTGCAAACATGCACAGCAGATTGATTCCTTCATTAAATAATGTACTTTCTATTTTTAAACTAAAGTCTATGGAGAAGAGAATAAGTCTTAATCCCATTATAGCCTGTAGACATTCTAAAATATATTGGGTCGTCTTTAACTTCCTGGAAAAACCATCCTAATGAATCTTTTTATCCTCAGGCATATGAAAATTTAGCATAAATTAAAAGCTTCCATTTTTGTGGCGCTAATTCGTAACGTGAAGGATCAGGGCACCGTCGCTGACCAATCGGAGCAGACCTGACCTTAGAGAACGCTCTTAACTTCAAATCCCCCCTCCCCTGCCACTTCCTTGATTTTACCACCAGGTAAACCATGAGGGCAATTAAAAAGCATGTTTTAATCTTCTGTTGAAGTTATTTATGTTGGGTGCAAGTTGTGACTGTACTGCTGATTGCGGTCCTGTCCCTGAGCATCGTAATTATAATAACATAGACATGACACTATTGTAATTATCTCTTAAATTTATCACTAGTGATATGATATACTTATCATGATAATGTCAGTATCATCAACGTGAATGTAAGAGGTTGCTGATGGAGACCATTTTCTCTGCGTGACCTTGGTTTCCTAAATGAGAGGTTGCATTTACATCCGTGCAACTGGAAGGTAATAATTACATTTCAGTCAACGTTGCAGCCTCAGATAATAATAAGAATGCTTGTTGTCTTCTGTAATAAAGACATGCAGTATCTCAAAATAAAGTCTGTTAATATGAAGCAAGCAAACTGGAGCACCGACCGTCAAAATGAAACTAACCAGAAATATCAAGAGTTGTTGTTAATATAGGAAGTTGTTATTGCCACTCTCTTTGACAAATGCCTCCGAAAGCTTCCAAATAATTAACCGTCCTCCTCTGTAGTTGAGATAAAATCGTTCAGTGGACAAAAAGCGTCAAATAATTTATCGGTCCCGTTGTCACTGCCAGCGGAGACCTAAAGTGAAGGCCCAACTCCAGACGTACAATAAAGTTTTATCTGGAGCGGCGAAAGCAATCATGAAAATAATAACACCTCTCAACCTCACTGAAATGCAGGTAGAGCAATTTTCTGCTCTCCAAACCAACTTGCAGACAAAGGATGTTTGTTAGCTCTAGAGACAGAGCAGCCATCTCTACCCTACGTGGACACATGGCTGTTCTTCCTTTCCACCTCTTTTTTCTTCATATAATTTTTTATAATTCTCCTAAGACCTTTTTGTCTCTTACATTAGTATCTTCCTGATTAGTGTTTTTCCTCTCTTCCTTTTCTACTTCTGTTTTGTTTTTTGTTTATTTTTGCGAGTTAAGCATATGTCTCTGAGAGTAGACCGACACATCTCCACATTCCTGTACCAACCAGCAGACATTTTTTGATTTAAACACCTGCAATAGCTCATAAAAGGAGCGTGAAGTTGAAACCAGAAGTTTACATCTGCAGAATAAAAAGACGCACGCACCTTGTTCTACCCTCAAATCTGTGTAAGATAAATGTTTTTTGCTAATTAGACTAATGTGTGAAGATTTTTTTTATTTAGTAGGAGCATGTAACAGGAAGTCAGCCATCTTGTTTAGCTCTCAGTAAGCCATATGTGAGGAAGTTCATCCACTGCCATCTCCTTATGTCACCGACGTGACAAGCTTTACATTTTATTTAGGAGTAGAAATATATTATTGGTTTTCGTGGGTCCATATTCGTTTACCGACAAACGGGCGAGATGTTCAAATTCTCTGTGTTTTTAGCTTTTGCTAACGATGCTAAGCTGTTAGCTATTTTATCTCTGTTCTGCAGTTCTTTTCTACATTAAGACGTGTACGTTGTCCATCAGTGGAGCTAATCAGGGAATATTCTGACTCAAATACTCCTTCGACTGGCGTTAGGCTCACTGTTGAGTTGTGTTAAGACACACAAAAGGAGAGCAGAACTGCGTTTCTTTATAGTTCCCTACGTCCATTTGTCTCAATGGCTTCGCCTGTTTTCCTTTTTAATGTTAACACCGTTTCTCTGTCTCTTCCATCCACACCTCAATTCATCTTCCCCTTCAGCTGCAGCACAACCAGTTAATTATACTCACCTGTCCACTGTTCCACTGATCACTCCTCCCTGCATGCATGTTACCTCTCATTCCCTCTGCTCGATGCTCTTGTTGTCATCGTGTTCACGTGTTCTTCGGCCCTTGCTGATGTTTCTTGTGGTCCTCTGATGCCTTGGCTCTCCTTTTAAGTGAGATTTGAGCTTTGCTATTTTTATCAAACATGATTTTGCCACTCCTGTTTGCATTAGGGTTCTACACCTCTTCAACTGCTGACAGACGTAGACAACAGGAAAAGGGATGTAATAAAAGATGTCACATGATGGGGTGGGAGTCCTGAGAGACCACATTAAAACCAATCTGTTGGAGGAAGGAAAAGCTTATGTGGTAGATTTGGGTATTTCAGGCCTTTATGTCTGAAAATAAAACCTTTATAGGCTTGTACTACCCAATGTTTATTTTCTGTCTTGACATAGTATAGTGCACTCTTGTGTTCTTGTTATTGTAACGCCTCAGAGAGCCACCGCTGGTTTGTCTAGTGTTAAAATCAGTTATTGACATTCATTCAATCAATCAATCAAATTTTATTTGTATAGCACATTTCAGCAGCAAGGCATTTCAAAGTGCTTCACATAATTAAAATAAAAATAAAAACATCATGTGACAGAATAAACAATGAGGAAGAGAAATAGATTTTAAGAAAGCAGTACACTTTTTCATTGCGTAAAAAGATGCAGAATTTTTTCCCCCTTGAAACTAAAAGACCTTCAACTTTAACCGTCTTGGGTCATTCAGGATGACTTCTTGTTAATCTCAGAATAATAAGTGAAATATATATTTTTACACTTGAGATTTACCTGCACTTCATTTATAGTAGAATTGCATGTTAAACTGTATTACCCTGGTCAGATGTTATGACCTGGGTAATACATCTGCTTTTCACAATAGTTTGCTGAAAATGTGGCCCATTGCGTCTGTCAGAACTGTTATAACTGAGAAAGGTATATAGGCCTTTGTACCTACTAAGGTTTAATTTGTAGGTAGAATAAACACTTTTTTTTTTTTTAGCAGGACATTTTGTTGGCAACACTCAAATATTCACTTAATTTTCTACAACCATTTTGTAATTGTCTGACAGCGTCCTTTGGGTCACTGTTCATTGAGAGGACACATTTGTGGTCATACGTCTTGATATGTTGCTTCAACATATTTAGAATATTTTTCCTTCATGATGTCATCCATTATGTGAAGTGCAACAATCCCTTCTAAAGCAAAACGCACACAAACTGCACAAAATGAGGCGGCCATCCCAGAAACTCTTCAGAATGTAACAATTACATTATAGACGGCACATATTTGAGTGTTAATAGACTAAATAACATGTTTCCAAAAATGAAAATCTCTGTATGCATTTGCTAGCTGCAATCAGTGTTTTTTGGGGGGTTTTTTTGTATTGCTGTGGAGCAATAGCTTCTTCCTTGCTCAATAGCCTTTAGGTTAATGTCAGTACATAATTCATTTCCGTCTGGATAGTGACACACACCTACCAGCATCTTCAGGAGATCTGATACTTTTCTTGTGAGGGCGATTCGTACATTTTGGACCAAAACTTCTCTGTCTCTGAGATGGAGAATACTGAATACTATGATGCTGGTTGTGCTTGGATAAAACACAGAATAAATAATTCTGTGTTTTCCTTCTGTCTCTTTTAGCTAGTTGCTAAGCTAAAGCTAAGCTAAACCTAAAAGAAATGACATGTTAGGAAATGCAAATGAGAGTTGGGGAAGGGATGACACAATAGCTAACGCCCTCTTTGGGGCATAGCTCAGAGAGACGAAGGGAATGGAAAACTTTTGTTTGATGCCATTTGTCTCTTAGAGATAGCAGGTCATAATAGACCAGCTGTATTTTGGTATTAATAAATGGAACTTATGACTTCAACTCACTGACTCTTATTTAGCCTCATACATAAAGAACTCAGCATGGAGAACGGATGATTCTCCACAGGATGAACATGGCACAGTTTAGATATTTTTAAGATTTACCAAAAGGTGAATTAGTATCTCTTTCTAAAATCTTTGCTTTGTTTTTTAACAAGTTATTTCATAGAAGGACTGTGTGTTTGAGGTGCTTTCCCAAAATCCATCGACAGATGTGCCTCTGTTCACCGCAAATGTTGTGAGGTAACCTATCAGAAGCTTACAAAGCCATGAAATCATCTGAGTTTTCTTCACGTGTCTAAAAGCATGTTAATCTTACTTTATGTAAACTTGTAAATAAAAGGAAAGTACTTGTAAGAACACATTTCGCTTATTATTCTGGGATTTGTTAAATACTAGCATAAACTGACAGGCTCATTAATGCCCGCTTTAGATATTGAAGTAACCGTTTTCCATTGAGTCGACCCACTGGGACGAACATGCCTAACCCCACCTTTTGAAAATGCTCTAGTCTTTCCAATTAGATGCACTGAAACTCTGCAGTGTTATTTACATTTCTACTCCTATTCCTACTCCAATCTTCGTTCTTTTTCTTCATTAGACACAACTTCAGATCTTACAATCTGTCTTCAGTTTGACAGGTTGAATGTAAGTGTTGCTATAGATACCAGGTCAGTGTCTGTGCACGTTTGAGATGGTGTAAGCTGAGCTGGTGAGACGCCTTCTCTGTTTCCATGTGGAAAGCACTCTGGACACGGGGGCTACTGTGTTAGCAACAGCATCGTCAGAGCCACAAGAGAACACACACTGTACATGGAGTCACCGTCACAAACAAGAGTGCAAAGTAACTATATAGCATAGCAAACACACTTCTTCCATTTATTGTTTTTAACCCTTTCATGCATGAATTATGATCCTTTGTGTCAGGATTTTTTTCCAATTTTTTTTATATTCTTAAGGTATAAAAAAAAAGGTATAGGAAAAAAAATTGTAAAATAATTTATTTTATTTTATTTTATTTTATTTTTTTTAGGTGATCAATTGTAATTTTCTCCAAATACAAAGTTATTTGAAAATACATCAGTAGTATTGTTCTTTAGATACTGTGACATCGGATTGTATCTGATGTCACAATATCTTTTTTTACCGGCAAGAGTCTTCTACAGTTTAAGGAGGGACAGGGTCTGTCGGCCATATTGGATTTCACAAAAATTAGGTACCGGCAGGGAATCTAACCGCAGGGAATGGCTGAACAGAAACGAAAATCCAAAAAAACTGCACAGCAAACAGGACTTAGACCAACACAGTTAAAAAAAAAAAAAACTCTGCATCTACATGGTCTCTGCTATTCTAGTAACAAACACTTAAATACAAATATTGCCATATCCAGGTGACCATAATGTCAATGCTGCCCGTTTCAAACTAATCATGGCGAAACAATGCCAGGTAGATTGTCTCCCAGGCTGAGTTTGTGTTTTCCTCTACATTGTTTAACGTTTCTTCTGAGCCATTAGCTTTTTCAGCTTACGTTTGAAATTAAATGGAAACAGAAGTTGAATGGAGTCAGAGCAAAGAGAACCTAACGAGAAAAAGCCCAAGAATGGCTGAACTGTTGTTTCCCTTTCCTCTGTGTCATCGTTTTTCATAGCCTCCTGATAGCCATCCCTGACAAATGCACCACAAATGGAGCTTTTAAAAATATTTGTTTTGCAAACACATGTTAATCTGTCGGCCCTGTTCACACTAACTGCTAGCAAGGGAGAGCTTTACAGTAGTGTACCTGGCTGCAGCCCGTTTGCTGTAATCCATTTCCCACTGAAGCGCAGGAGTTGGTGTGCCATCGTGGCCTCTTCAGGATTATCTCTTAACATGGCCCAAAGGAAGTATCACAGTAACTGGCCTGTGCTTGTGCTAGTCCTTCGCCTGCTCTGTCCCTTTAAACTGGCACCAGCAAAACGTTGACAGGTGAGGCCGCTGTGATAACAAGAGTAAACAGAAACGGGACGCAAAGATCAAGGTGATTTCACTATAACACTTTTACTATTATGATTTAGCTTTTAAATTTTAGCTCAACCTGTGTACAAATATAAACCGCACATTCGAGATTTTTATTTGCACAAAAATGAACATTTGCAATCATGCACTATTCTGGGTTATTAAATGAATAAGAAGCCATCTCAAATTTTCCCCACTCCCCATATATTGCAACTGTTTTCCTTTAGTAGTCCAATTCAAACTCTTTCCCTAATTCGTAATATTCCTGCTTTTTACTCACATCTAATGAAGTTGACTTTCCCTTCTTCGTGTTTCCTAACTCTTCCCACAGGCGGGGCGGGATTAGATGGCAGAGAAATAAGAAGTCGTCTGTCTTTGTGTACGCTAGGGACCGGTTCTATTCTGGGAAGGTAGAGACAGGGAGAATTTAAGGGACAAGGGCTCTCCCTCCACATGCATTAACCATGAGAACAGAGCAGCAGAGAGGCTCCAGCCAGTCGACAGGAGAGGGGCAGAGGGAGTGGAAGACGCATCAAGCTGGCAACACACATTTAGAGGCTCTCGCACATCCATTGTACAAAAAAGCACCCACATTCAGGCACAGAGCTATTTAAGCACCTGGTCACATGCAAGCATAGGTTTGTGTGCACTGACTTATTTCTCTTGCATGAATGCAAACCTTAACAAGAATGCAAGCTCAGTAATTCACAAGAAGCTGATTTCAAACAGGTAAAAGCGCTTTCTGGCACTCAGAGTTTCTGTCAGATAGGTGGCACCAGATGGAAAGTACGTAGTGTGAAAAGACACGATAAACAGAAGCAAAGCAAAGACACCAGGCACACAGGTTTATTTCACATCACCTCACATTATCTCTCTGCTCCCTTTGCCAAATTGTGTTTTGTTTGTCCTTCAGCACTGCTTTCTGTGCGCCAAAAAAAAAAAATTCAGCTTGAATAATTGCTGAAATGGCAGTTGGTGCTAAAAAAGGAGACATGTGTGCAAGAGCAACTCTGGCATAAAGTTTGTTGCAGGCCTACATGAAGGCTGCTGATGTGACAGTTGTCGAGCCTGATACCTTCTGCAAGTAGGGTAAACCACAAAAAGGTGTATTTAAAAAAAAAAAAACTGTTCACTGTGTAGTGTATCCAAACATTTTTATGGAGCTAAGGAAGCGTAGAAAAAAAAAAAAAAATACACAAGCAACAAGGATGACAGCGGAATAGACAGGATTGTGAGGTGAGGCCCAGTGAAAAGTTTGGGTAAGATTCACAAAACAGCTGCAGAAGAGTCAGTGCCTGAAGAGCCACAACAGAAAGCCAAACGAGAAACAACGTCAGGATGTCTTATTTGTACTGAGCAGAGAAAAGGATGGGACTGCTTCAAAGTCCTCTTTTCAGTTGACACTATATTTGTTTTAAAATCCTGGTCCTGGAGTGCTGATGATTGGGAGAAGACTATACTGAGTTAGTCAGCCTACCTCAAAGTTTCTGCAAAAGAACCAGTTAGTTTTGAAGAGGATGTAATTTTCCAGCAATACATTCTTCAATAACTGTGGTATCATTGTGCTTGTCTGGCCAGTAAGCAGGTCTGACATAAATCACAAAGAAAATCCCTGGAGTTTTATCAAGAGGAAGTTGAGAGACACCAGATCCAACGGTCCAGTTGAATCTAATATTATGTGAATTTAACTTTTTTTGAGCTTTATTTCATGTTGTAATCTTACTTCTTCACCAAAAGCTTACTTTGATTGTTGCTTTGATTCTTTCATGCATGCTTGAGAAATCCTTTAATCTCCCTTGGCAACTGTTCACGGGTGATTAAAAGCACTTGCTCCCACAAAGCACAGCCCATTTCCACAGAGCTCCTCCTCTGAGCTGCAGCCTCCAGTCGACTGGACAGACAGAGGACCCCTTCCTGTGACTCCCCCACTCGGCTCCACCAGACTAGCGGCAGCAGCAATTCACAAGCTACTTCTGAGTCCAATGAGTAAACGGCACAATGAGAAGCACTGTTGAGAGGATGAGCTGAATGCAGGGTGTCAAAGAGCAGGAGCTTCTTAAAGAGACAGAGGCTCATTTCAAAGCATCAAATTGCAATGTCAGATTTCTTGTATGTTTAATACATGCAGCGTTTTTGTAACAGCTGAATATAAAATCATTGCTTAATGGTGCTATAAAATACATAGTTTACCCCTTTAAAAATATGTATCATTGAAGTTTAATTATGTTTTCATTACTGCAATTCACAATCATCAAAATGAATAAAACTAAGCATATTAAGTACATTGCTTTGTGTGCAATCGATTTAGTGAGTTTGAAAATAAATTACTGAAATAAAATGCAACTTTTCAGTGATGTTTTAATTTATTGAGAAAAGAACGCTTTTGCTGTGTAGTCCATGTAGAGAGTTAAACCTGCCATTAACCTCTCGAAAGCGATGCAGGTGCAAATGGAAGATCGTTGTGAGATGTTAAACGTCAATGTTTTTTGTTTTTTTAAAGGGCCTCTATCCTCGAATGAAATCGACTTTCAGATTAATGGATTCTTTTGCAGAAACTTTGAAGTTTGAGGTATTCTGATGATGCAATGTAATATTTATAATCGTAATTACACCAGACAAGTGTGAAAACAGAAAATGTTGATTTAAAAAAAAAAAAAAAAAAAAGACACATCCTTCTTGTTTCAAGGATTCCCTGCAAGGCTCGAAAGCTCAAATATTCCATTCATGTCCGCTCATATTCATCTCCCTCACACCTGAAAAAAGGTTGAACGTAAAAGGACAAGTGGACAGAAGTTGGAGACTTGATGGAGAGTGAGGAACTGGATGTTGGAGCTTTTTAAAAGGGGACGTCTCGTTGCTGTCACTGCATTATAGGAGTGTTTGAGGCTGCTGAGGTGATATGACTCATTAACGATGTTGTGCATCTGTAGAAGCAGATTTGGACTGTCTGGCTGGCTGGCTTCCTAGGAGGAAAGATGTGTCTATTTTCCATCAAGGACGCTGCTTTGTGTAAAGTTTATAGTAATTCAGTCTGCATGAAGTCATCAGACAGAACTTAGCAAAGCAGAACATTTTCATTTCAGCTCACTGACTCCAACTATGTTAGTTATTGACATGTTAGAAACCCACAATCTTTCTAATCACTGGCAGGAAATCCTTCATATTGCAACAGCTACGAAAACGATTTAGCTCCACAATGTTTGTAAATTTCAAAGTGGGCAGCTAAATATGCCCTGATCTTCATATTCCCCAGATTAAACGGATGAAGGCCGACGAAAACATCATTTCCAGTGACTAGTAAAAAAATCTCACAGTAGTCATGTTGCCATCAAGGTTTTTAATGCAAATGTTTAAGCATCAAATTAGAAAATGTTGATGGAAGTTGCAAATTTTGAAAAAACTTTTATGCTCTAAGCTGATTTTTACACTCCCTTGATGTGATTTTTGGATTCTCTGGAAAAAGTTTTGTTCCAAAGGCACAAAAACTGGACACATTTCTCCATCTTGTTTTCTCACTATCATTTGTAGCGTCAACATGTGACAAAGTCCTGTTGATTCTTTTCACTTTATTTTGTGACATTTTAAGACTTTGCACAAGTTTTGATTCACAATTGGAAAATGATTCAATATAGTTCAGCGGACTTTTAATAATCTGAACTTTGTGCTGTGCTGTGAGGGTCGTTGACTAAAACAGCCACATGGAAGTCTCTCCTGTGTCATTAGAGTATCCAGACCTAAAGCAGGTTAACATCCTTCTTGGATTTATTTTTTGTTTGTTTCAAAACTCTTTGATGTTGGATAAATGATAAACGTTTATAATATTCTGACAGAAATAAATGCAATAACAAATCAATGTCTATCGAGTTATCAGAATCTAAAAGAAGATAAAATTTTCATCGATATTCTGCTAAAATTATATCTTTCATCAGATATATGATGCAGGCACAGCGAAAACAGAGAACAACACTTTATCATCAACAATGAATCCAAACCCAATCAGTTGCTAGGCAGCTTTCCCTTCTGCTTTCATCTTTTAATCTATTTCATTCTTGCTGGTGTATTTCTACATGCGTAACTTCCTTTACTGACGCAGCCCATTTACATTTGTGTATTGAGAACAGATCCGAAAGCTTCATGAGACTCTAGCTGAGCTCAACGCTCCATCCGACGCTTCACGCTGGTGTTTTTCAGTTTCACTTTAATCTGCTATTGATCGCAGGGAAGAGTCTCGGACACAAGCTTTTAATCACGGGTTGTGAATTAGCACACAGAGACACATGCTGGCTATAACTGTGAGGACCATCACTGACATGTGATGCATCGCCACTCACTGACCCTCATCTTAACCCTTCCTGACCATGCACTTGTGTACAAAGTCCCTTGCGTGGAGTTTGCGAGATCCCATTGGATCGGGCCCGAAGTGCTGAGGCAGATTTCATTTAATCAAGAAACATGCATTATAGTGTGATGGCAGTCAATACAATCGACCAGTGAAGGTTATTCAGAGAGGAGAATTAACGATGAACAGCAGCAGAAGTGCGAGTGTGTGTGTGTGTGTGTGTGTGCCGTGAACATACAGATGACAGTGAGGGCGTGCAGAGATTGTGGCGCCCCAATCTTCCCGTCGAAGGCATGATGAGAACGTGAGTGATGAAACTGGAATAGAGATGGATGCGCATTTGTGCGTCGTCCTCGAAACACTTTGGTGTAGATGTTTTATGATTTTTTTTTTTCTGTCTCTCTCTTGGCCAGCAGCTCTGTGATGGGAAATCATGCAGAGGTAGGCTTGTGTGCGTGTGAATGGGTTGATGTAATTCATTCATCAGGACAAAGCAGAGAATTAACTGTCACTCGCCGCAGCGCCAATAGGTCCAGGATGAGTGAGGACATGTTCTCGTCTCCAGAGAACTTTTTTGCGGATGCGGCCGTAGAGTTTTGCGTTTGTTTCTCGCTGAAAACACAGCTAATTAAAAAAATAAAATAAAATCAATTATAACTCTGAAAGTTCTTGTACATGCTATTTAAAGACATTGATTTAAAAAAAACTGATAGTTTCTATTTCTGCAAGTCCAGAAACCTTAAGACAAAAGCGTGAAATCAAATGTTTTCTTTTGATTTTGATGTATGTCCAGTCATGTCTAATACCAAAGTAGTTTGAAAAGGGAGCGCAAAAAAAAAGTGTTTGTTTCACATGCAAAAAAATAGAAATCTCATTTTTAACATGAATGAAGGAGGGTTACAGCTGCATGATAGCTTTTTTAATACTAATAACTAGCTCAGTGTATGATCTGTAATAAGGTATCATTAAATTTTGCATCTTTTATTTGTCACATTGTGCTACTTCTGTCAGGCAATCACCCCACCAGCAATCTTTTTTAATTGAACTTCCTCGGAGAGTCCTAACAGATCACTAAAAAGCCCTAAATTCTAAAACAACTAATCAGAAAACCATAATATCTAAGATTCATCCGAACATCCAGGTTGTTTGTAAAATTCATCTTTACCTTGTTACTGACATTACAAGTAGGCAGATAGAATATTCAGAATCTTGTCTTCACTCCTAATGTGTGAAGACAACCCGTTGCTACTCCTCCATTTTAAGATGCGAGCATCTTAAGCATGTGTGGTTATTGTGGTCACGTTAAAAGGTCGAAGGAAGCAATATGTCGATATGCATCTTTACTAGAAGGTTCCCTTAAGTGCACGTGTCGGTGTGTTTCCATTATTAGCTACAGAAACTCAGAGCTTCATCGTGGGAATACTTCCTGGAACGGCCGCTCGCTGCATGGAATATTGATCCGGACATTCGTCTCCTGCCGGTACCGAAAGAGCGAGACAAAGTGTTCACTCATGTAGTCACTTTGCAGAATAGTCTTGACTCAGTGATAGACATAAGGAAAACACAGTTAATATTTTATAAACAAATTTCTCTGGCTTTCATGTTTCAGTCCTAGTGGCATTAAATGTAATGTTTTAGGTAACATTGCTGAAATTCAACAGTTCTTAATATTGTCACTTTAAGGTCAGTTCTATTACTCCAGAAACTATTTGTGCTAAGTTAACCAAGTTTCATAGCTCATTGAAATGCAGAAAAAAAAATACTGTTCAGTCTTTATTTACAATCAGAATTATTTTATATCATAAATGCTAAAATTCAGAATATGTTGGGGGGTTTTTTACAGACGTTTTGGTATGTCCAGGTTTGGTTTAAAATTCTTAAGTCTTTTTCTTTGAGCGTTTTCTTTCTTTTCTTCTCATTTATTTATTCGCCTCACACCTTGTGGATTGACAGGTTAATTTAAAACTCTATACGCTCTCATGCATAAGCTGCACAAGCATATTTGCGTAACGCAAACATGTTGACATTTGTGTGCTCATGTTTAGCTCCTGTTTATGTGCTGCATCCATTACCGTGTTCAACCTCTTGCCTTTGGAATGAGCTAAAGATTTCAGATAACATGGAAGCACAGGCAGCTTTTAATAGCTCAAATATGCCTTAGTTACATCAGTAGGGCTGATGTGAACCCATTACGACTCGTTGCAAATTAATTCTGGTTCAGGTTTGGGGAGAAATCAAGGCAAATTCTAACCATGTGGTAAAATGTTGCTGTAACTGTATTTATTTATTTATTTATTTATTTATTTATTTATTTATTTATTTATTTATTTATTTTAAGTGAAGCCACAACAACAGAAAAAAAAATCTATTATTATTGCAGGTAGCTATTTGACTTTTTCCCTTGGTAGTGCGGTCTGTCACTGTGCTTTTTCAGTTGCTGTCATGGCTGAAAGGAGGTTAATGAGCGCCGGCTCGGGCGCCCGTCCAGACTAACACGCAGAGTATAGAAGTAGAGAAAGAACTGTGCAAAGGTTTTGAGCTACCTTCAGTTTATTTACGCATTGCCTCAAACACCAGTCCCTTTTAAATTTTTCAAAGGTGAAAAGTTGTTAGCATAATCTGTAGGATATGTTCACCAACAGATGGATCACCCAAGACAAAAATAAAAGACATCATTTCCACTAATAAAGATGCTTATTTTACATCATGCCACTTTAATTTGTCAAATTCTTTTCCCCCTTTATGCAAGAAAAAGTAAGGGATCAGCAAGAAACAACAGCATCAGTAGCTTTGATTGAGCTCTTGCTGTACCAAAATAAACATTTCCAGCGACATCGATGCGAGCCACCAACCTCTTCAATAAATCCAAGGTGATTGAAATAAAGAAGCTATTGCTGTTGCATGATTTCAAGGTGGTTTGGATTTTAGTAAAAAAAAAACTCCATACAATCTGCTGAGCCGCCCTTGGATGAGGCGCTTTCCATCCAGATGAATCAGCGGCCAGCAGCAGTGTGGAGCATTCAGGTCACGCTGTGCAGAGCTGCAGGACGGGCAAGAAACAAATGAAAACTTCACTCGTGACATTTTTTTAAATGATTATTTTTTTTAAAGCAAATGTGTAATTAAGCTATCTTTTAAGCATTATGATGATGAGATGAATCACTCAAGTTTTCTCTGTGAAACATCTTCAGCACCTGTTCCACACTTATAGCGTTTGGAAATCTGTGGCATGAATATTTTATGCTGACAGCTGGTTGTCAAGTGTGTGCTTGCGAGTCGTGTGTTGTGCTTTCTTTTTCTTTTCCCCATAGCGTTTGGGTTGGCAGCCATGTCACACATTGTGTGCGACAGGAACAGGAAGTAGCTGATCCTGTCGTCAGGGCGCTCAATGCCAGGCTTATTTGTTGTGTTTCTTTTTCTTCTTTCGTCTATTTCGGACAATATGATGATTTGTTTTCAAAGGTTCACGCATCTTTGTGTTTGTCCCAGCTGCTTTGTTAAGAATCTTTGACTGCGTGTGAGTGAGATAAGATATTAAAAAGAAAGATGGCATTTTCCACCAGCGCTGCAGGGCTTCAGCACAGAATTGCTTGCAGAATATGGTACCTCATGTTGTCCTATTTGCTACAACCTACTCATAATTATGACTCTGCAAATACAGTATTGCTTCTAACATAACATAACATAACATAACATAACATAACATAACATAACATAACATAACATAACATAACATAACATAACATAACATAACATAACAGATGCTATTAGCTATTTTCATCATTAGAAAGTTTGTAGGGATAAACAGGAGAAGTGGAAATGTGTAATACTGAGAAAGCAGAAGGAAGGAAGATCCCACCTTCATCTCTTTTCCTACTTTGGTGCCTCCAGGCTTCTTAATAACAAATTAAAGTCACGATAAACTCCACTTTGAGGAACTTCCACTCGCCTCCTGCACTCGTCGGAGGAGCTGCATGAATTATGAATTCAACTATTTCTGACGGCTCTCACTGATGGCGTATGCTTGCATCTAATTAATTGTTTTGCGCTCCAGTCTTCTAATCTGTAAAGCAGTCAATTTGCCACTGCAGTGAATCAAGCAATTGGCAGCTAATTAAATCTTTTAATTTTGCCTTCTCAGCCTGGTTTATTTTCCTGAGTCGCCTTTAAGCACAAATAAATGCTTTGCTTCCAGTGCTAACTCTTTGAAGGACTAGGTTTCAGAAAATTTTGGAAAATTTTGCACAGTGATGGAAATAGGCAAACGGTAAATCAAAGCCAAAAAAAATTTTTTTTGTTTGTTTTCAGTCGTCTACTGAAACTCTTACTCTCTCCCCTGAATAAACATTTATTTACCTTGCAACATGTTTTCTCATACATCACATGCATATGCTGCAGTTAAAACCTGTGTGGAATTTGATATTTAACCGCAAACAGTGCAAAGATGAAACTATAATATCAGAAATGCAACAGAGCGAATCTTTAAGAGGTGTTTTATTTAGGGAAGCTTTATTTATTATTATTTTGTGTTTATCTTTTAAGTTTCCCCAGTAAAATACTGTTAGAACATGAGAATCGTTGTTTCGTTTTCCCCTGGCAGGGGTTTTGCTGACTGTACTTTTTTTCTCTATGCATTGGATCAGTGGCTTTTATTCATGGCGTCGGTGCAATAAAATATTTTAAAGATTAAACACTGCAAAAGCACAAGATCTTACCACATATTTCTGGTCTAGTTTCTATACCACTTGGAATAGGACAAAACTGTCGTACAAATAACTTTTTAGCAAGAAGTAGGAGCTTGTTCCAAGTCAAAAATTCCTCAATGTTGATTAAAAAAAGTAAGTAGAAAGTTTGTTTTATCTTATTTCAAGTGTACTAAGATATTTGCACTAGTACCAGGAGTACCAGGAGTACTTGGTAAGATTTTGTGTTTTTTTTTAACAATACTTCCAATACTATTGATTATTATAATGTTTTCAACAGTACCTTATTCTGTTCATCAAACTTATTTCTAGGTTTTAACATTATCTTTTTGGTAAAAAAAAAAAAAAATCAGACCTACTCCAACATTTTCAGTGTGTGCATTTGTGTTGTCCTGCAGCGCTGACACTGACTGAGCGGGTGGAGCTGACCTTCAGGTTAATGAATGTTAGAAGAGGAGCTCAGACCTGATGTTTCGATCAGGAGACTGAATTCAGAGGCGTGAGAGCCGAGTGACGGCAAACAGAGACGTGATTGAGGAAAGACCGCCGTGTGTTTGAGGAGAGCTGAGCTTCTCACAGTAAGCTGGAGGCGAGAGGCTAGAATCACAGTCCGTGTTTGGAAATGTTTGCGCGCTCTAACGAGGTCACGTCACATTTATTCCGTTTGTGCATGTCCAGGCATATTTGACAGAACAGAAGAGCAGGATGACGTGTTTTATATCGAGTCAGATGAGGGAGTGTTGTGGGTGAGCAGGGCTCTCGCTGAAAGTGTTGGCACCCTTGTCAAAATTTAAGCTCGCAGTGAAAAACAACCTTTAAAAAGAAGCCTAAATTACATGTTCCTATTAAAAAAAAGAACATCTTGATGATGTTTGAAAAAATATTCTAGGGATTGATGACACAAAATGGGAAATTTCTGGAGTAAAATTAAAGATTTGGTAGCATAACGATGGTCCGGGGTTGCTTTACTGCTTCATGACCTGAATGACTTGCTGAATAATTTACACAGCCAGTGTCAAAAAAAAAAAAAAAAAAAAATCCAAATTCATCCAATCAACATGCTGTGGCATGATATTATATCGGCCATCTAAACTAGAAAACTCTTTAATGAAGCTGGAATAACCAGTTCTGCAATATGTCAGAATTCCTCCAGAGTGATGAATAAGTCACTCTGGAGTGACTCTTCACCAGTTTTTGCAAACTTCTGATGGATTCTGCCACCCAGGACGCTCCACCCTTTCTGAGGTTCAGAGGAGGAAAAGAAAATGTTTTCACTTTGGTTGGATTTAGTTGGGATAGCTTTTACTTTATTTCCTCAATTAAATTCATCATTTTAAAACTGCGTTTTGAACTTTTTACCAGCTGCCTTTTTCTGATTTTAAAATATAAGTGATCTGAAACAAAGTAAAAATCCATAAGGAGACACATTTTTATCACACTATTGAATTGTATTATGCAAACCAACCATTGCATGTTTACCTGAAAAGTAATTACAGTGTTTGTTTTAAAGGTTATCATATTTGGATCTTAAAGAATTATTTTACACAACCAATCTTTCATAGAGATGTAATTTTAGTCCGGAATAAAATGCTGAATTTTGTTAAATTCAGCAGCGCTTAGTATGTGTTAATACTCTACATTCAATTATTATAATTTATCTTTTCATGCAGTAAAAAGTTTACATTTCGATTAACCTTTAATACAACTTCATTACAGCGTGTTCTCCTTTGCATTTGAAATTCCTGCTAAAATCAGCAGAATTAGATATTGTGATAAATTATGCGTCTTGCAAGGCCTGCAAGAGTTTCAGCTTCCATAATGTTAACGGGCCTGAAAACGCCCAGCAGCTTCCTGCCGCGCCACATGCAAACGGACCTGAAACATAATCCAGACTCGTACATATTCATCTCAGTAACCGAAACAACTCCTGCAGTACTTAATGACTCTGTTTTGTGGTGAAAAGCTGAATTGTCTCAATCAAAGCAAGTGATATACTTTTTTTTAGAAAGGGCTCAGAACTCTTTTAGTAGGCCTGAATCTTTTAGAAAATCAATACTTATAGACAAAGTTAATCTGCTTTCATGTTTATTAAACTGTAGTCGGGTGCAGCCAGAAGAGGGTAACTAATTAATGAATAAAACGAAACACGCCACCTGCCTCTGCCTCTGGTCCAGTGATGCACCTGGTTGTCGTTTTTACCGAGCAGCTGTCAGTCAGGATGCGACTATAAACGGAAAACAGCAGAGATCCCTGCAGGCTCGGTTCAAGTGCACCCCAGAGAGGTGATGAGTGAGTGCTTCCTGAACCGGACCAACCACTCAACGTTTGCTCTGATTGATGATCCGCGTCATCTGAAACCTGCAGCCGACTGTTACATGCGCTCCGACGAGTTATTTGTCGTCCGTTTATTTGATTAAAGTGTTTGGAAAAATCTGACACGGGAGCCACACTTTTGAATGACTTCACTCAGGGAAATGAACTCGCAGTGCAGCAGAGAACAGGAGCAACACTGAGCGTTGGCCCAGAACTTTTCAAATATGCAGAAATGTCGGCTGACTTGAATAAACGACTTCACGAGATAACTGGCGATGAAAAGCCTGATTTTTCTCACATTGTAGGATTTTTTTATTTATTTATTTTTTACATTTTATGACAATCTATTGAAGTGATTTATACAAAAGTAATGATTTAAAGCTCTGAAATGTCCTTGTGCCTTTGTACCTTTTGAGGTTACTGTAAATTTAATTTCATTTAATTTTGCGTGCGTGCGTGCGTGCGAGCGTGTGTGTGTGTGCTTTTTGTCTGTGGCTGTGACTGACTCTGTATTCTAGTTATGTGATTAATCAAATCAAAACCTGAGTTCTAAAATTCAGGAAATGTTCAAAGTTCGAAATTTAGGATGGGAGTTATTGGGAATAAACATGAAAACATAAAATGATCACATGACTCTACATAGTATTGGAAACTTAAACCTGCCACAGGAAATTAATCTTCAGGTTTTTGCAAATATTTTATTCTTTCTGCAACTCCGATGTAGCTCAGCACTTGTCCTCTGTACGTATGTAGAAATTAGAGATATTTCTCCTGCTTTCCGTATTATTAATCTCAGCCACTACGGATAATTTTCAACCACTTAACTTTGGTACAATGGATGAAAATTGACCAACCTCGTCATTATTAAACCATAAAAAGTCTAAATGCAAAAGTCAGCTGGAGAAAAGGACACTTTCCACAAATTTTAGTGAATCAACGTTTAAGCCCTGCAGAGCTGGCAGTGGGATTCTCCTTAACCTTTCATGTGGATTCTCCATAATCCAGGTGGCAGCGATCCTTCAAGTGGAATTGGAAGCAGACTGGACTGTTTACTTTGGGTACTGAACACGTCTTGTCTCTCTCCCAGGCTTTTATTTGACTTGAGGCATTTAGCTCTATAGAAACGCTTGTGCCACTGATTCTCAAAGGAATACCTTAGCAACAATTTAGACATCCCTGCTCAGTAGACCTTATTTTCCATGACAGGTCATAAACAGACCTCCTGCAGAACGTAATAACAAGCTGTGAGGTCATTTGGTTCCTTGGACCGCTCCAGATTTTCACCCCACCGCCTACTTGCACCTAAATAGTGACACTTTTTTTTTATTTCATACTTGAAAAAAAAATTTCACACTTATACTCAAGTGCTTAAACCATTTTATATAAGTTTACTTTTATTGCATATTAACAGTGCTGTAAAGCATGTGTCCTCTAACAGATTTCTTCTATAACCCTAGTACATACAAAGCGGAGTTTATAAGTAATACTTACATGTATTGGGGGGGAAAGCAGATATCTGAACCAACATGGAGATATGTGAAATATGCAACAATTACCGTCAGTTGTTTGCGATAATTGACAACAAATATCCAGGTCAGTTTGCCCAGTTGCCTGTTTGTATTTGCTTTTCGTACTTATTCATGCTGCTGATGAATTGTCACCGACTCATCTTAGGAGAATTGTTTTAGCTCAGCAACAGGTTTAGGTCTCACCACAGCACCTCGATGCGATTTAACTCCAGACTTTGACTAGGCTTCTCCAAAAGGTTTCCAACCCATTCGGAGATGGATTTGCTGATTTGATTTTGGAAGTGACTGTAAGAGATGCCTTTGTGTGGTTTCGGCAACACAAAGACCAAAACAACGCCAGACTTTGGCCACAATGTGAGACCATTTCTCGTACTTCATTCTTTCAGACGGGCTCTAGTGAAGGGCTTTCTGGATTATAGAGGTGAGGTAGTATTCAGGACGGGATTGGCTATGTTTAGGCCTCAGTAGCTTTTTTCTTTAAAGAAATTCCTAATCTGAAATCTGCTTTTTACTCTTAATGCCATTTTAGGCTGGTCTGACTTTAAATATTTACATGACAAATTTACAGCAGAAAAAAATATGTAGAGTGAGAAATAGTCAAAGACCAGTATTTTCATAGATAATTCAGCTAAACGTATTTTTTCTGGAAAACTCTTCTATAACTTATAATTAAATTGAATTCTGCGTTGTTTCTAGGTTTTGTCATTCCCACGTGTTGATTGTTTTGAAATATGACACATTTTGACTCTTGATCAAATCAATAACAATTCTGATCAGCCTCATGGTTATAGATATTACTTGTTAAAGTCAGAAACATAATGAATCCCACTTGAATTCATTGTTTTTTAAGCAGGAAAACATGCAAAAATGTGCAAGTCAGGGACTCTCAGAGATCATTATAGTGATATTGACGCTAATGACCCTTTTGTATTTTTCCACCTGTCACAAAGAGCAATCGGATATGTAGCAAATCACCAGTTTTATCCACATAAGCAAAAGTGGGTATTCTGCACCACTGTGCAGTTGATTAAGCCTAATGCGTTGAGAAGTGAAGAGTTGCTTGGATTTAAAAACTGCTGACTCCTTTCTCTCTGCCGTTTGCTCTCTCCATCTCCATCCCTCTTCCCATCACTCAGTATTTCCCTCACTTCTTCAAGTGTCTCTTGTGATGAGGTTTATAAAGCAGAAGGGAAGAGAGGGACTCATTAAAATCCTCCCCCCCTCCCTTTTCTTTAGTGTTTTTTTTTTCTCACCGTCTACTTCTCTCCATCCCCTTCTTGCCATCTTCACCAGATTAAATTATGGTGGAACGACACAGGAGGAACCTCCACAGCAATAACTGCTTCCAAACCTCCTTCCACCGAAGCCATTAAAGATGCTAAGACCTACATTTTCAACCTTATTTGAGTCCGGGCAGAAAATAAAATGCCTAAACAAGGAAGGCAATGAGAAACAGGAATCTGAAGAAGGGGAGAAAACAAGGGGGTTGATGGGGAAGGATTACAGGAGGGACAGCTACAGAGAGAATATGTTAAACAGGAAAGCGGGAAAGTGGCATGTTGGGCTGTAGCAACGGTTGTAGCCGCTGAGTTTACAGAAAATGGGATCAGTGATGCTTTCAAGGCAGGAATGCCATGCAGCAAAGCAGGCTGGGAGAGCACAGTGACTGATGGAAGCATTTTCTTTCAGAAGTAATCAGCTTGTCTTCTGTAGCCCCATGCCAAGAATGACAATTTGTGCACGTCTGGGTGCTCATTTTGGGGGTGGGTTATTAGATGGCAGGCGGGGTAATACAGTCCATTTCCGCAGTGCACTATGGGAAAAAAAAAAAAAGAAAGGGATGGGAGCCAGACATGAAACGTGCAGAGATTTACTAGCTTTGCAGAGGAGCTAAAATAGCAGTATTCGGGGCAGTTGTGTTGCAGTGGATGCATAGCTTCAACAGGACAGATCGAGGACATGAGCAGGTTGACGCTGTGGAGTCAGGAGCTGGATCATTTCTTAAACCGGGATGAGTTAGACAGTTCGAGGTCCGGACACAGGGAGTCGTCAGTTCTCATCTGAAGAAAGAAAGGTAAGAAAGAGAAGAGGACGAGAAGATGAGGGGTGGCGCTATCATAGTGTCTCACTGAGAGCCGTTGTGTATTCATGAAATTTGACTTTGGGTGTCTCTTTATGCATCTGTATGTCTGTCCTTCTGGTTCAGGGTGTGGATACCTATGAGTAAATACGTCAGTAAATGAAGAGTTGTAGCTTCAGCTCAGCAAGATTTTTATCCTTGCTTTGATTTGTGTTTGATTAATCTCCTTCAGCTTGTTCTTCAGGTTGATTTCTGAAAATCCTTCTCTATGTTCGTCAAACATAGAGAAAGAGTGACTCCAGTCTTTTTTGTTGCTTTCACGTGAATTCTTTCTCCATCACCTAAAGTTTAGATGTGCACACAAAATGATAAGGCTCATCCTGCCTAAGTCAGCAAGAGCGTTTATGGTGCCGGAATCAATGGCAATCAACTTGAATAGGGAATAACAATAAATCATAGAAGTGGTTTCAATACTTCAGCTGCAGAAATAAATCTTCAGCTGTACTCACTTACTGTTTTCCTAACCCTGACTACAAGCTGTATATAAGAGCTATTGCGTGAGATGCATGTGCTGCTTGGTCTTCGAAAAGATCAGAGACCAAGGTGAAAATTGGGGATTTATAGGTGAGTGTAACATTGTACCGTTTTTGTCTTCTGGCTGCAGGTCCAGGAATGGCTATGCCTGAATTGTCAAATGCAGCGAGCTCTTGGCATTGATATGACCACACCTCGCTCAAAGAGCCAACAGCAAATTCACTCACCGTCCCACCAAGCCAAGCCCATCGTCCAGCCACAGCAGCCCGTTCCGCAGCCAACGCAGCCGGCTGCTGCTGCTGCACAGCCCAAACCTCTGGCACAGATTCAGTCAACTCAACAGCAGCAACAGCAACAACCTCATTCCCAGCCTTATGGCCAAACTACTCCCTACTCCCAGCCCCAGCCGTATTCCCAGCCCCAGCCGTATTCCCAGCCCCAGCCATATTCCCAGCCCCAACCGTATTCCCAGTCCCAACCGTATTCCCAGTCCCAGCCATATTCCCAGGCTCAACCGTATTCCCAGTCCCAGCCATATTCCCAGGCTCAACCGTATTCCCAGTCCCAGCCATATTCCCAGTCCCAACAGTATCCCCAGTCCCAGCCTCAGCCTTACCCTCCATCACAACCAGGACCCCAGACGCAGCCTCAGACACATCCAGGCCTTGGTGGCCCCCAGTCTAAGACAACACCCTCTCAGCAGGGCCTGAGGTCTGACCCATACTCCCAGAGAGGTGTTGGAGCTCAAGGAGCTGCTGGAGGTCCGACAGGCGGCCCCGGCCAACAAGGAGGTCCTCGAATTCCCCATCCGGGTGCTGTACCTCTGCCTGGGTTGACTAAGGCACCCTCCCAGCCAGATTTAGGTCGAGGTTCTCCGATGCATCAACCTATGACACGTCACCATGACCAGACGAGAAGCGCTGGATCTTCCCCAGCCCACCGACCTCAGAGTCAGGCCCCTGCCCAGGATGGTCTGACCAAACTGTTTGGCTTTGGGGCATCGCTGCTCAATCAGGCTAGTACCCTGATCAACGTTGACCCTCTACCCACAGCCTCAACACAGCCAAGCCCTGCACGAGGTAAGGTGGTGTTCAGCAATGCAACTCCCGATAACAGACAACAAGGGCCCAGCAGCACTAAGCCTTTCAGCATGGGGGGTCCTCAAGCTCCAAGCCAAATTGGGGGTCCACAGGCAACAAGTCAAGGGGGAGGTTTGAGTGGACCAAGTCAAATGGGAGGACCATATCCGCCAACCCAAATGGGAGGACCTCAAGCACCTAGTCAAACGGGCGGTCCTCATGCACCCGCTCCAACAGGAGGCGCCGTCGGTGGACCCCAAGGGCCAAGCCAAAAGCAACAGCAGCAGTCTGGACTCCAAAAACAACAAACGCCGCCACAGCAGCCACTTACTCAGCGTCAAAAGGAGCAGCAAGGACAGCAGATGCCTGCTCCCCAGCAGAAAGTGTTGCAGAAACAAGAACCAGTGTCAGCGCCCATGACTGCTCCAGAGGCCGAGAAGCCCAAGGTGAACTGTCCTCTCTGCAAAACAGAGCTGAACATCGGCAGCACCGACACACCCAACTACAACACCTGTACGCAGTGTCAAAGCCAAGTGTGCAACTTGTGTGGCTTCAACCCAACACCACATCTAGTAGAGGTAAGAAGAGACGCCCACATGCCTACATCTCCTACGCACTGATATACACTGAATTATATTAAAGAGTCAAATCAGAGTGTACAAATCCCCAGTTAACTCTTCCCAGACAAATCAATATTGTTTGCAACATGCTACTCATTCTGCTGTTGGACTTGCATGCAACAAGACCCAAACCTCTTAACTGTCCTTTGGTTCTGATCCGTTCCATTTTCTTCTGCTCCTCGGTGCTGTACTGCTTATTGAAGTTCATTTCCCCTGATCTTTATTCACATTTTTTTAGATTGCTGTTTTACACATTCATTCCTTCACCCTCTGTGTTAACTGTGAGTTATTTGAATCTATTTAAGGAGTGAAGCTCATTTCAGAAATGTGCAATATTGCTTTTTCTTTTAATAGCTCCTCCATTAACTAAATCAATTTTATTTAATCAAGAGATACATTTTCTTAATAATATATTTGATTAACATAATGTCTTGTCCACACCAAAAATGCTGACAATTTTTTTTTTTTTTGCAAGCATCACAAACAAATGCTTTGAGAAAATTGTACCAGTGGTTTCCCAAACTCATCAGAATCCACTTTCCAAGCTTTTAGCAAAACATTAAAATAGTTTTATTACCATGCCAATGAAGCACACACGGCTAGAAAGCAAATTAAGCAAGAAGGTTACGGCAACAAAAGGGTCTCAACAATCATTTCAGTCCATAAATAACTGTCTTTATATCATCTCTGCTGAAAAAGTAAATCAGTGTGGAGTCCATCTTATCTCAAATTTGGTCGGTACAGTTCTACCAACTGCAGTCTTGTCCTGATCTCTATGTTTCACCAAATAATCTGGACACGATACATGTGAGGAATGTCTTCTCTGTGTGATCCAGTCCAACAGTTATGGTACGCTTTGTCACTTGCTGAAAAAGTTATGGTCCAGAACCAAGTGCTTTTTGGTATATGTTTTTTTGTTCAGTATTTGTTCCATATTTACCTTTTGTGAACTTGTCCAGCATGCAGACGACCTCTGTTGGCAAAAACATGTTTCTCTGCAAGGCATATTTAGTAAAAAATGTACAGATAGAAAATAAGTCATTTTTTGTTCTATTTTGTAGTTGTGTTGCATTGATATTGTCACAAACTTTCCACATGGTGAGAGAAAATCAGCATTGAGTTAGACTTTTTTCAAGTTCTAAATAAACGATGACAAATCTTCAGAAAAGAACACAGAAATGTCCAGACATCGCTGATTGGCATGACGTGAAGAAGGCTGTGAACATATTTTTAGTAAAGTAAGAGAAGCGTAGAAAACACAGACATCCTATCCACCCACACTTTCTTTGTTCCCTCCAAAGTGCTCCTGCTCATGGAACAATGAAAGGAGTATAAAGGTCCAGCACTCCATCACCTCCCCTTTATCGATCCAAATGCAGTCTTGAAGTGGAAAGGAGAAGAGACAGCATTGGAAAATGAAAGACAGGAAGACGAATAGCGTATTAGGATTTTGCCAGGGACAAAACTGAAGGGCCGATGACAAATGGAAAAGAAGGATCGTCTGCTTAGGAAAAAGCCTGAAACTGACTGCCAGGGTGGATGGAAAAAGAAAAATCTGCGAGAAATGTAAAGCATCACAGATTTGTCAGTGGGTTAGTCTAGCAGACTAATTAAAACAACTTATATTTATTTTTGCCTAAAGGCTCCCTATAAAGTACAGTTGTTAGTATTTCTATTGTGTAAGATGCTGGAATTGCCGCTGGGTGGAGTCTGACATAATGGGTTAAATATAACCGCCTTCGTAAGGGTGCAAAGGACACTAACACACACACACACACGCAAACACATATAACGAGCAAATATTGGTCAAAATGTTATTTAGACCGAGAGAATCAGTCACAGTCCTAAAACTCAGAGCATGACTTAAAGGAATGATGAGTGTAAATGTGGGTCAAGATTGTGGCCTTGGTACGTTGCAGTTGTTTTTATGTAATAAGAAAAACACATACTGTATAATTATTACTCATCATTTAGTGTTGCCCTTGTAATAAGCCACAAAAGGTTAATCTTCTGGCCAAATAGTGATATTCACGTTTAGGAAGTCATGTGAAAACATTAAGTATGGAAGATGTGTTTTTGTGACTCCAGAATGCGTTGTGTTTTCTGCAATATGAGTGTTAAAAAATGGCCAGGGTGCAATGGATGTTGAAACCCAATGTGAATAAGACTGTTGAATGCATGTTGCTAAAACAGGAAGTGTCTTTTAATTTGAAATCCTAATCCCAGTTTCATTCAATTTACAACACAGAATGGTTTGAATAAAGAAGTGAACATGTCGTCACATTCTTAATTTGGTTTGTCAAAAAAAGACACAAAACCATAAACACCAAAGTCGGAACTACACAGCATTTGGTATTTAAATGACTCTGTACAGTAAATTGACATATATATTCTGACTGTTAAAGTAACATGGAGCTTTAACGCCACAACATTAACTCCACATTAAAAGACAATAGAATTTTGAAAGAAGCTGCTGATTCCCTGACTGGCCACATAATAAAAAAGGTAAAAAAAAAAAAGTTGAACAAGGTCAAATACAAGAATAAAGAATATATTATTACTTTTTGAAAACTAATTATCAAGAATCTTGGATTAGAATATCTATAAAAGATGTAAAAACAAAAACATAAGAAGATACATGAGATAATAAAAAAAAAGTACCAATGCCAATCTAAAACCCGTGGAAAATGTTTTTGAACCATCTGTGTTTTGAACTTATTAAATAATCCAAAGAGTTGATATTCTTTAGTTGTTAGTTATGAGTTAAGAACAAGAAACAAGTAACACATGTTGATTCTGAAGAAGAGAATAAGAAAATGAATATTTAGTTAAGAGACTGTATGTGAACATGCTGGTGTCTGATTCACAGTGTGAGTCCTTATATTTTAAAATGAACTCTGAACTCTGAAATGGCTTTACAGTCCACATTGAAAATGGTTTGTTCTTGCAAAATCAAACACTAGAGTGGACAGTTCCTGAATTATATTGTATTTCAGTTATCTTCCAGATTATCTAGTAAATAGAAACTAAAAAATCTAACCAAATCTATCTGATTATACAGTGGGGGCTGCATGATGTTAGCACTGTTAGCTAAACCACGTTAGCTTATTTTGAGATGCCTTCAGGGAACTGCGTTCGTGGCATTTCCGTTGCTCTGTGATGGACTGGCAATCTGTCATGGGTACGCCCTACCTCACCTCCATCCTCTCCCCCCAACACACACACACACACCACCCCCAACGTTGAAAGGATTAAGAGAGCACTGAAAAGCAGATGGATGGTTTTCCAAGTTGCCATCAGAATGATTACAACTCAGTTGTGATGTAATTCCCAGCCAACCACATCCAACTTCCAAGACAGGTTGAAGGATTAAGATTAGACTGGAGAATATGTTTGAGAAATTTCTTGAAGAAATTCTTAATTTGTTATTCTTTAGTTTTAAAGTTGATAACTCCTCATACAGGCTTTCTGTTTTGTCTACAGGATTTTTTTTCTCTTGCTTTCAAGATTCACTAAATTTGGATTTGTAGTTTTCAGCAAACAGACAAACATGAAAATACAGAATAATTATTACTGACTTTCTCTGTGACTGTTGAAGACACTCGTGAAGAAACAAAAAAAAGTCTTAATAGTAGATATCTAAGGATGAAAGAAGAACTTGACAGGCTGGACAATTAGGAAAGCTAGACCGTCTTAAGGGAGAGAGAGAAAGACGTTTACAGAAGCATAGAGAGGAATAATAATAAAAAAAGGTAACATTAAAGAAGGATGACAAGCGAAGCAGAGATGGAAACAGATGGCAAGAGAACAGAGCCAAGGCTGAGAGGAAACCAGACATGTAAAGCTGAATCACGCGCAAACTGGAATCCAGAGGGAAGATGGGCACCGATGCACTCTCTCACACAGTCATACAAAAGACAGTAAGTGGAACAGTAGAGGGAAAGAGGATCAAAAAATAGAGTGAAGCAAAGAGTGTAAAGAAAAGCTGCAAACAAAAAAAAAAAGGATGATCTCACAGAGCCACTGCAAATGCACTCCTTTCAACTCGGCCCACGGTGTTAAAGCAGGCACTAAAAATAAAATACTTATGACTCCTGAGTCGTCTTATTTTATCTGGATGTTACTTAGTTCACAGTCACACACCTAATACACACCTCTGACATGGAACGTGGCTTTACAGAGACCTTTTACACGTAGACCTCAACATATGTATGTTATTTTTATTTTAAAGCACTAAAGTATGTACATTGTATTGGTATTTTATAAAATGAACAAAATATTGCTGGTGTAGAAAAATAATATGGTGAAATATGATGATGGCAGTGTCATGTAGGGGAAATGCTTCTCTTCAGCAAGACAGAGACATTGATCATAGTTGATGGGAAGAAAAGATGAGATAAAATAAGATAGTACTTTATTCATAACAAGGAAAATTCAAGAGATGTGAGGTGAGCTGGACGTAGAGCGCATAGCATAATGGAAAGAACCAGTTAAGAACATTGAAAACCAGTGAGCTACTATACTGGCAGAAGTGTGGCGAATGGCTTTGAATGCAGGTTATTTAATTACGCGATCTAAAACAGCTGTTAGCAGGGAAACTAAGGTATATAGAAACCACAAAGAAAACTTAACTAAACACGACAAAGAACAAGCCCAACGCTGGAGAATACATGGAGCTATGAAACAAAAAAAAACATGGCCAAGCGCCCAACGCTGGAGAATACATGGAGCTATGAAACAAAAAAAAACATGGCCAAGCCGCATTAGAGAACACAGAAATGTTTTGGGAAAACACAAAAGGACAATCATCAAACTCAGAAAGCAAACAAATGAAAACCAAACACCAGCACCAGTACATTATGACACATTGGCTTATTGATACGTTTGCAGAGGGCTGCATTTGATATATTTTTAAACAGCGGACAAATCACTTCATATAATATGTGGCTTCATTTATTTGTGTAGGACAGAAAAAGTTAAGCCATAACATACAGAGACATGGATCAGAAGACAGACATGTGGACTGGTTTGTCAATCACATCTGATCCACTTTTAGCGTCATTGTGGAAACGATCTGGTCAGCACACTTGAGCAAATAAATACTGTAAATAAAAAACATCTTGTTTGAATGTAAAACCAAATTCAGCCACAAATAGATGCAGTTACTCTGCAATTATTATTTTTTTTGCACATATTAAAACAAATAATAAATAGAAATGGGTAGACGACACGAACATTTAGTTTGGAAAAACTGCAAACAGTCAAGCTGATCAAGTCTAGATTTTATTTTGTTTTAAAAAAATAATGTCAATCTTTCCATCACAATTTACTAATCACTAATTCACCTACACTAAGTTTGTCATTTGGAGTTCATTTTACGGCAGGTGAGTCTTTCACCGCACCTTCTGCTTGAACAGATCAAAACGTTTTGCTTAGTTTTTGTTCTGCTGTCAGAAGAAACAATAGAGCTTCTGAAAAACTCTGGTATCATAAACATGACCTCACTTAGGTTATTAATGATCCTTGGGTCTCTAAAGTTTTATAAATAGAAATTAAGAATGAAGTAGTTTCTATTTAAAAATAATCTGCTTCTGTGGTCTGCAGTCTGTGGTCAAATATTTAATCTCACCCCAATATGAAACAAAAAACCAAAAAGCTTCCTTCTGATAACACAAACAGGCCACTAATGGGTTTGTGCTTCTACGTTGTTGAACTACAGTTGCTCCATAAAGCAGATGTTAGTGAATGAGGTTATTCCTCTGGTTAGTGTGTCATTCAGGCCTTTGCAGCTGTCAGAACAATTATTAGTATGAGTGCATCCAGGCCACCTGCCTGTGTCTCTGCACCAAAGAGTGTGCATTTATTAGTGTTTAACTGCACCTGAAGGGATTATTGACTGTGAAAGTTAATACCCAGGGTGCATGTGGTTCGGACAATCATTCTGCTTAGTGATAATTCTACGTAGGGCCATTTTGTGTTCTTAATGTGAATGTTAATGTGTGTGTGTGTGATGTCCACAGGGGGCAGCTACTAAGTGCAATGTGTACTTTGCATCAAAACAATCTGATTAATCCCAGTAAACTGTTTTGTTATTCTGAGTCATGTTTAAATGCTGAATCAGTGGAGCATGTTCTCTGCTTACTCTAAAATCATTTAGGAACCGATTAAAACGCTCCGCCCACCTATTTGCAGTTTCCCCCCCTGCATGTTCAGATATTCACTTTTTTTTTTTTTTTTTTTTTTTTTTTAACAAACTACAGCTGTCATTTATTTTCGTCTTTATGTATCTAGTTCTCTGTGACTGAATCAAACTGAAAATTCTCCAGTTAAACACCTTTTTGGTCTGTTGTGGTTAAAAGTTGATTGAATATCTCTGTATGACTGGGATTATAACTGGATTCAGTTGAAATAATGTAAGCAATCATAAACAGATGCTTTTCAAGCATCCAGACAGTACATTTCACTCAAAAGCCACAGGTATGGTCTCTCTTTTGTCCGTGTTCGAAGGTTGATATTAAATCACAGCTATTCGGGTGTACCAAAGGTTTTCTTCAAAATAAAATACATGAGTTCTATACCAGAAAGAAAGCAGAAAAAAAACCCAACAAAACAAAACAAAACAACAACAAAAAACAAACAAACAGTCAAACAGTAGTGGCCTTATTGTATTGATCTTACAGCAATAGTCGCAGAAGATCCATCATGCATCTCAGGGATATTAACTAATCTGAAAAATTAACGTAATCTTACAGTATTAGTCGTGCTGCGACATTTTCTATTCATATCAACGCTTATGCTTTGGTCTCACTGCCACTTTAAAGACATATTGCACAGTATTTCCCACTAATGCTCACTGTTGTCAGCTTTGAAGCGGGACCGTCGCCGTCGCGTAGTGGTGACGTCACAAGCGAGTTCGCCCTAAGGAGACGCTGCCATATTAGAGCCCAAAAGTACCACCTGCTGGAGACTTTGAAACCCACACAAAAATGAAGTTGAATTAATCAGACAAACTCAATGAACTGTCGTCTCAGTTTGAACTTGGGCCAAACCTAAAATCACACCGGTCAATTTTATCGTTTGATACGGAGAGTTATCCAGGGGAGCATTTGAAAGGGATAAAACACACCAGTTTTTAAAAGTATATGTAACTTGTTTCAGTTGCATTCTAAGCACTTTTCCCAACACTTTTATGCATTCTCATTCAGTGGGAAGTTAAAACAAGATCTTCTGCTCCATGAGAGACTACACTATTTTATCCTTGCTTCAAAATCTCAGATAGTTTCTTGTGTTTTAATTAAGTAAAGGGACTGGCCCAGGGTACTGTGTATGCAAGAACTGCCACTGAGTTAAGTACAACAATACTTTGACATATTTCAAACAATCTAAGTCTAAGTCAATCTGCTGTCCTACAGGCATTAAGTCTGCAAGAGTAGATCAACGGTATAGTTCATTTTTCCACGTTTTCAGTGATCGTCCTCTATTATCTGCACTCAGCATCTCTTCTGCTCTCTGGTGCAACGTGTAAAATTAGAGAGGCAATCTGCAAGCTGATGAGCAGAAAATAGATTCTCCATAAGCAACGAGGTAATGGAGCGATGAAACGGCATTAAAGAAACTTCAACAGAAGGCAGAAGCTGCATAACGCACCATGAACTGCTTGACATGTAGTCAACACCAAACAATTAAAAGCTAATGAGTGCCTCTGGAATATGGTGACCAAGTCTTATTCAGGAAAGCACAGTCACAGAACAAATATCTCCCACAAAACACCGATTACCAAACAAACACACTGTCAGCCTCGCCGTCAGCCTCTGATGTCCAAGTCACAATAATCCTCCTCACACGGATTCTCGTGTCAACCAATCAGCCGGCATGTGTGTGTAATTATAGGTGACTTGACTTTGTAAAGGGTGTTGTAATGTTTTGTGTGTGAGCGTAATGTATGTAATTCACTTGGCAAGTGTGTGTTTGGGTGAGTGGGTGTTTCTGCACAGTGTGTGTTTCTGCGCGTCACTATGGTTTACACGGCCGGATCAGCAGAATCGCTGGTCAGAATCTGAAAATAGTACAGAGAGAAAGGAGCAGCTGTCACATTGTGCCTGAACCACGCAGCACGTCTGTGTGTGTGTTTTATGCAAGTCTGTGCATGTCTGTGGAAGGTTTTATATTGGAATTCACTTGCACACTTTTTTTTTAATGCATCTGTTCTTGAAAAAAAAAACAACAACTTCAATTTTGTTTGAAACAGATTCAAACTTCAGTTTTTATTCTAATGAGTATATTTAATTTTTATAAATGTTACAACCTCATTTTTTTGCTAGAGCAGTATGTCAGCAAAGGTTGAGCAACAAGCTGTTTTGCATACTCCAACAGAGATGAGTCACCACCCTGCATATGATTGCATGACTCTTTCACTGTTATGGCCTCAGAAGTTACCAAAGTTAACTTTTTCATTTATATAAATTCAATATTATTGCGTTTTTTTTGTTATTTTATTTTTACTCACAACTTTCCTGTTGGTGCTCAGGTGGATTTATATGGAAGTTTCACATATAACTCACTCTCAAATATTACCATTTAGGAAAAAGGGATTCAGGCTTTACCTTCTTTTGTTAATTTTAACGTTTTAATTTTAAGTATTCACTCTTCTTGATATTTTCCTTTTTCTTTCCATGTCTTTACTAAATTTCTTCAGTGGATTTTATGTTTTTTACATCATGGACCGACAAAAATGACATGTGGTTATCTAGAGTTTATTCAAGCAAAATCTGAAAAGTTTAGTTCGCATTTGTTTTAGCCCTCTTTACTGGAATATCCCAAAAATAAAAGTCTACTTAGCCAATGGCCTAAACAGGAGCATGAAAGTTCAACTGTGTGTAACCTGAACTCAGAAGAAAAGAATAGCTGTTCTGCGACACATCACACATACAAACATCACATAATAATTTTTAAAAACAAAAGACCGCCTTGACAAATACAGATCAATAGAAAGACCGCCGGTTTGCACTGAAAGGATTTTTGATCTTAAAAGTTTGAGTTTCAAACGAGCACGGGGTTGAAACGAATCCAATAGGGATGGAAGAAGCCATGTTTCCATATTTAGGGAGAAGTTTAAAAATAGAGGACGAGAGGAGCAGCAGAAGGAACAACAAGAACTCCAAATGGACAGATGCATCGCTGCTGCAACTCATGACATCCCAAGAAAATGAATAATACAACAGCTCACCATGCCCTGCTCTCCTCCTCCTCCTTTCCAGCCTAAACGTCTCCATCTGTTCCTTCCATCCAATCAAATCTGTTTGTTCTTCCTTCACAGTTCCTCGTGTGGCTTTAAGACCTTCACCTTTCCAAACAGGGTCCTTCTTTAAGTGAACATAGAGCCTTAAAGTCTGCAGTTTCAGCAACGTTTCTGTTGCTCAGCTCCTTGTTAGATTTTCTGCTGTACATCTGTGCAGGAAGCCATGTCCACTTTGAGCCTTTTTTTATTTATTTTTTTATCTCTCGTTGCCTTCATCGCTTATTCTGTCAGAACTCTTAACTTATTCAGCAAAACCCCACTCACTTTTTTTTTTTAAAGCCATGCATTATGCATTTAGACAACCAACTTTTTCTGTATGTGTTGCTGCCTTGTCTTGTGAAGTGACTTTTCAAAAAAGGAGCACAAAAATTGTAAACTTTAATGCAAAATGAGGCCATTTGCTTTGCCTGAACCTCTCAACTATTGTTATCCTCCCACCGCGTTAGATGTGTTAGTTTTGAAAAGGTTCAAATGATATCTGATTGCCAAGAAATGTATCCATGCCAATATGACACAAGAACAAACAGAATGTTTTCTGCTTGTGCCCATAAACTCTGCTACCTTTGTGACGTTTAGTTTATCGTCTGACTGCTGACACTTTGGGACATCATAGGGTGAAGCAAAAATATGTTGGACACTTTTTATTGCGTCATTGTTCAGTCATAATGGAAACGGCGCATTTAAATAGTCATTTTAATGGAAAAAGTAGTTGAAACGCAACATTTGATCGAATAGTAGACAAAGTTTACACTACATTACATCTAACCAGTGCAACGCAGGGTGAGAGGCTGTGAACAAAACACACAGGCTTTGTAGCTGTTTTCCAGCAGACATTCAGTGGGTTCATGTGAGCAGCTGCTGATTTTAGTGGATTTTTAAAAGCTGAATATGGACAATGATCCCAAAATAAAAACAACCAAGCGACTGAAGACATGTCTCAAATCTCAATCCCATAAAAAAAATGTCAAACAAGAGTTCAGATGCACCACTGAGACCTAAAGTACTCTTGCTTATGTAAATTATGCCAGCAACTTTTTAAAGGCACCACAGGCAAGCTAAGAAAAGTTGCAGCAACTTTGCTCTGAAGCTTTGGGTCTTAAGTCTCTGAGACTTTTGCAACGTATGCGTTTTCTTCCGCTCCGATTTTTGTGACGTCTGCTCCTGGCTTTGCATGCAATCTAGACTCACAGTCAGCTCTTTAAATACCTGCAGATGATCAAGGCTGAGTGCTCGGGTTCATTGCTATGACAATTCGCACACGACTAAAGATTTGTGGATCCATGTTGGTTTTGAACAGATTTAGCAGTTTTCTTACAGCCTGATATGTGTGTGTATGAATCTGTTCTCTTTGTAATTCTTTCTCACTTCTCTTTGTTGCCTTTCCCTTTCGATCTTTACACACCTTCTACCATTTCAACCAATCAAGAATGAATCTCATCTTCACCAGAGATGCATCCAGTGATGTTGTCTCTCATTATTCTTCATCTCATTTTCCACATTCTCTCCTTTATTCTCTCCGTAAATGTTTTGTGCCTTTTGTTTCTTTCTCGTCTTGCTCTTGAGTTACAGCTCGGCCTCTGTAGCTCTTTTATTAGTTTTTCTTAGTAATCTCGAAAGTCCTTTCCTCTCAAACGTTGCTGGCATGTATACAGCCCTCTGTTGCAACTAGTTATAAATTACACACATAACTTGAATAGTGAAGTTTGGGTAAGCTGTGAGGAGTGCTAAAAGGCTGAAGTGACGCAACCTCTGCTTGTGACGGGACCTCGGAACAAGATAAGATACTATTTCAGCAATTACTGTGGAAAAAAAACATTAAAAGGACCTAAAGAATAAAAGGGAATCATGCATTGAGGTAGCATGAAACATTTTACCAACTCGAGGCTGAAGGCTGTGTGGTAGTGTACTGGTTCATCTTTCGATGTTGTGCATCTTACCTGATGACACCAGTTCAAAGCGTCCATTACTACCGTATCCTGATCAGAAAGCAGAAACGTGTCTTTGATCGTCCCAGCTTCCCTCACTGTCCTCTGCAGGGCCCTGCACTCTTTTATTACATCTGTGCATCACTGACCACGCCCTCATTTTGGAACAGGAATCAGGGCTAAGACTAAAATCTGGAGGAACAGTGCTGCCTCGTGTTGTGCTGCATTTGAGCTCCCTGAGACATTAGAGATTTATTCCAGCGACTGTGCCGTGAGCTAATATATATTTTCATTATTATTATTATTATTCAAAGCTCTCAGCTGAGCTGACAGTTGGGCTTCCAATGTATTCTGTGTTCAGGATTTTCTTAGATTCCAGCCATTTCTTGTTTTAAACACTCAAGGTGAATCCTTTAAAGTTGGTAATACTATAAAATAACTATTTTAAAACATCTCTATTTGAGTACTTGTTCCCGTAGCTTCAATGAAGGGATTTCAGAACATGCTGAATGATTTAAATAGAATGATAGATATAGAAAAAAAAGCAAAAACATGAGATAAGGCGTGTGAGAAAGAGGACAGTGAGCTCTCCTCCTCCTTTGTAGCCACAGTGGGGCGGCTGTGGAGGTTCGAAATGTGCCTCGCTGAATTTTTCAGGAGTACAGGTGAGGTCATTCTCTATATATAGTTGTGAGTTTTCTGGAGATGTTCTCCACAATCCGCAGAAGTCTTATGAAAAATTCACTGACGTGGGCAAGTACTTATCTGCAGATTAAGACACGTCACATTTGGTCTTCTTATTGAGCATCACATTGGAGATAAATGACATCAGTGTATTTTGGTCACAAACTTGGGTGTGAAGCTATTTTCTTTCCCGATTGCCTGCCATTATTACAGATTCCTGCAGGCAGAGGTAGTGATGTTTTTCTTTCTTTTTTTTTTTAAAGAGAAAGCTGAATTGCCTCCATGGTGGCTGTCAAGCAGCACATCTTCCAGATCCACAGCAGGAACAGATGGACAGAAGAAATGGAACTGGTTTCCAATCTCTCGCATGTGATAGTGCACAGCGTGGCTTATATGAAGAACCAAACGTGACGAGAAGGAGACAAATCAATATTATCATCTCGGGTAAAGAAGCAGCCAGTCCCCAGAGAGTTGATGAAGCATGCGTGCGTTATCTGTGTGTTCGGCTGCGTACTGACAGGTTCGCCTTTCTCCTGTCCTACTTTCGGTTCTCTCCACCGTGTTGCCTTTAAATGGGTCAGTGAGGAGTGCTGCTTCCTCCCTGGGCTCCGCGGCTGATTAAAGGGCCCGCTCACACACTCCAACCAGAGGCTCTCATTGAAACGCAACACGACTCCGAGCAAGTCGGAGCCCAAAGAAGTGGGGTAGAGGACGGGCATTCCCTGTGTGAGGGAACAAAAACCCGCCTGAAATGCTGCTTTAAAATAAGAGCAGAATTAATTCCTGTTGGAAGAAATTCAATTTCACTTTCCATAAAACTTCACTCAAACTTATATTTGACCTTTCCCTTGACACCCCTGTCATACCATTGTGTCGCAGGCCTGATATCAAAACTCAGACAAAGACCTAAACTACATTTTAAATCTACAGCTGGACATGGATACATTAAGACGTGGAAAGATTTGTCCACGTTAAAAAGATGCGTCAACAGCCCCAAGCTGAGCTCCAGCTCTGTCAAGGAAAACTTATAAAATGGGGGGGGAAAAACAAACTTTGTCACAATGTTGACGGCTCTAAAATAATTCTTTGTCTGGCTGTTTTCCTCTGTTCTCAATCTCTCGGTGTCACATGCTGACATTTTCTCGGAGCCCTCCGTATCACAGATGACGCAAAAGGAAGTTCGCAAGTAGCTGTTCCCAACGTGTGTCTGCTAAACTTAGCAAAACTGCAGTTGTTTAATGAGTGGGGTTAATGTTGTGCGGAGTGTATTTTTATCCGGGCCACCCACCAATCAATTTGACGGGTGAAAGATGTTTATTATATATCCAGTAATTGAGTTAAATGAGTCATTCAGAATGATTAAAAGTGGAAGTTTAGAAGACATCTAAGGTACTGATCCTGTATGTTTCACACATTCGAGCTGCTTGTTCAGTTTGGCTTATAAACCAAACTGAACAAAAGGCAGCAAAAGAAAGGCCTTTGTAGATAACAGCAGTAACTCTTTTGTTATTTTAATGCATCACAGAACGGATATGAGGTTTCAGAAAAAAGCCTGAAGGTGCAAATGATATTAAGTGAAATACTTTTGTTCACTGTAAAACCTTGATAAAAAAAGATGCTTTTTTTATCACTTCAGCTTACAGCAGTGAAGTCGTCATAAAGAGACAGATTTTTATAGCCAAAGATAAACAGAAACCAAATAATGTCTTTAAAAAATTACATGCTTTCAAACAGACCATGAGCTGTGATTGTTTGCACGTGGACGCTTCTCACAGATTCACCCGTTTGCAGCGCAGAATTTCTCCCCTGTAAGTCCAGGATTATAATATTTACAGGATTATGGCTTCTGCACATGTTTGATCACTTGAAGTAAGTAAAAGTCTCTTTAAAAAGAGACATGAGTCAGTTGCTTCGGGTTGTTGCGCCAGGATCTGTGTCATGTAGATAAAAAGGTGGAACGTCTGACTTTCTGGGCCTTTTATTCAACTGCAGTTGAATAAAAGCTGGGAGAAGTTGGCAAAATCCCAAAATATTGAGTGGATATGAGTGGATATGTGGGCAGAAGGAAAAAAAAAAGGTCTGTAAATCCTTGTTTCTCTCTCGGGTTTGATGTCTTCCTATCAAAGTAGAAAACGTGTTGACCTGTTCTTTTGTTTGTACTTGTTTCTCACACATTCGTCTTATCTAAATAAGGAAAAATGACTCATGAGCTGAAGGCTGTGCCGGTGAGCTTGTGTTTGATTTGGTGTAAAAACGGAGTTTGTTCAGCAGCCTCCGTTATGCTTTGCATTATAAAAATAAGGAAAAAGAATCACATCTGATGTGAAAGGAAACCCACTGCACACACATGACTCACCTTGATTATTGAGTTAAAAGAGCGAGTGACTCAGACACACATCATATCCAAATGTCTTTTCTCTTTCATCTTCCATCTTTTCTTTTTTTTTTTTTTTTTGCTTTCCCTCCTTCATAATGCCGTCACTTGTTCCGCTAGAGCTTTTCTGAAACTCCCAGTTAGTGTGTGTGTGTGGGGAGGGGGCGGGGGGGAGTGTGGTAATGGGAAGTAGAAATAAAACCTAGGATTGTGACAGACTGAGAGAACATTGATTCACACTTGAGTTTCTATTTTTTTTGGTTCAAATTTCCTCACTATGCCTGTGCTGGACAGAGAAGCTGAGCAGATAAATGGCACCTGTCTTTCACTCCTCTCTCTGTTCTGCACCGACATTCATTCATTTCGTGCTATTTTTGGATTTTCTACTCGCTTGATTCATGTCGAAACAGACACACCGTGCACAGGAAGTGACATTTGAACATGAATCCAAGCAGGCGATGGGAGAAGTCTACAAAAAATATTTCGATGAAAAAATAATGGAGGAATAGAAAAAAAACAACATTCTGAGTCCGTACATGTTGAGGCTCTCTGATGAAAAAAATAAAACGGATTATTTAATTTCATTTTCAATTAGAAAATAATATAATATTACCACAATCACACCAGGCACAGAGTGACAGCCACCTATATTTTTACCATCATGTTTATTTGCAACTAATGTCATAACCCATTAATCACTGGTTGGAGTGTAGAAAACTTGGCTCCAAACTAACTCAAAGCACTTTCTTTCAACTCTCCAATCTTCTTGCTAAAGCACAAAGTACATTTCTTGTTGTTCTTTCGATTACGCAACAGATGGATGTCTCTTTATACTATTGATTCATTTTGGAGACTCTGTGCAAATTCCTGTGAAAAGTTAAAAACCCTTCATAACTTCTGCGCGGTGTGTAAACGCCCCCTCACAGCCTGACGCCGTCAGCTCGGCTTGCCATGACGAATGTTGGTGGTCCTTCTGTCAATCAGCTGTCAAAGCCCATATGTGTGGCTTCAGTCCGCTGACACAGAGGAGCCACCAAGACGTGACACACACAGACACTGATAGAGATATGGGGGCATGCAAATGTAAACAGTCCATCACTCTAGCATACTGTGTGTGTGTGTGTGTGTGTGTGCGTGTGTGTGCTACATATAGAGGACCACTTTCACAATATTTACCAACAATGTCAAGTCATTTTTCCCGGTCCTCCTCACTTTTTTACGATTTTATCATTCTCTACTACTTTGATTTAGTGAATTAAGTTTTGGTTAATTTATTTCAGTAACTCGGCTCACTAAATGAACCAAATTATATTGATTAATTACACACAAACAGGTGTTTTAAAGTTTTTATTTCTAAAAATGATGGCGATTTACGACTTGCAACTAATCAAAACACAGCATTTACGATTAGGTTAAGTCTGAAAAACTGGAGAGACAAGTCCAAGTCAACCTTTAAGTCACTGTAATGATCGAAATAAAAATTCTCAAACTGGATGTGTTTGAATTCAGCAGCTCGCATATGACAAACTCAACCACCGGGTGAAACCTGTAAAATAATAGGCTGCAAATGACGACGGCTTTAAAAACAAAAGTAAAGTAACTGTGATCAGGGGGGCAGGGGGGAGGGGAAAAGAGAGAGAGCACTGCATGTCGCCAATAAAGATGAGAAAGAATGGACTGAATGTGACGGATTGAGAGAACTGAGAAATCGAGGGAACGACTTCGATAACGAGTTGGCCGTGAAGCTGTGAGTGCAAATCTGACAGAGCGAGCTAATCTGTCAGAGGTCACCGAGCTGCTGGAGACGAGTCGCCTCGTGGGAGACGGACAGAGAAACACAGGGCTTAACGAGGGGGAATACCCAGTGAGATCCTCTGACTTTATTTGCAGCCTCCTGCTGCTGTTTACTTAATGGATGGTTCCTATGTGGGCGGAGCCACTCAGTGCATCTTAACACTCCTCTCTCCTGTAAGCCTTCTCTTCCTTTACTTCCTCCTTCAATCCCTCCTTCCCTCCGGCAGATCTTCCATACTGACAAACATCGTCTCCTTTTCTCTATTGTTTTTCTCCTCCAGCGTTCTAGTCCCATACTGACATTAGCATTCGACAGATTATAAGTGCTTATGGACACTTCTGGGCCTAGAATTTAAATTCCCTCATCAACCACATCAAACGTCTCATTTTCTAGCTCATGCAGAGTGATCAGCAAAAACCCACAAGAGAGATATTTGCTCCTCATTTTTCTCCCCGACTTAAAACTCGGTGAAATCTTTGGTGATAATATAAATATTATCACTGATGTTCACTCACACAAAACCGCTGGAACGGGGTAATAAAACATGGCTGAAGAAATGTAATTTCAGTCATGGCATTTTCTCTCATCGAGAATCAATTGCATAAATCAACAGCATAAATATACATTAATCCACTCTCTCAATAAATACTCAAACCTTTCCCTTAGCTATGTTTTATGAGACTTTAACCTGCAGTCTAATTATAATGAAGTTGTCCGTCCCAACATTACTTTATTTCCTCTGTCCTCATTCATTCCTCTGTCCTCTTTCGTGTTCCCAAACTGGAAGAGAAAGACTTTTTGAGGTTTCACCTTCTGTTATGACCTCTTGCTGTTTGGACTCTTAGATTCATTTGTGTGTCTGTTTTGACCATTTCATGGTTTGATTGCTGATGTTTTGCCATTTCTTTCTATTAGTTCATTTTTTGTCATCATTCTGTGGTGGAGTTGATTTCTTAGTTTACAGTTTCTTTCTGTTTACTGTTTTTGTCAGTTTCTGGGTTTTTCCCTTAAGTTCCCTCTTTGCTTTGTTTGTCATTCACCTGCCTTTCTGCTCCAATCCCCAGTTCTTTATCATTTCCTCATTTGTCTTTACCTGCTCCCTTCCCCAGCTGCATCCACTCGCCTGTGATTAGCTCTTTTGGTGCCTTTCCATCTCTCCCTCAGTATTTAAGCTCCTCTTTCTCTTTTTCACACTTCTGGTCCTAGTGTTATATCCCCAGACATTTTTCTCTATTTTCTTTTCTTTTCTGCCTCTGAAACACATCAGTATCCAGCAGGGACTCTGAGATCAGAGTCTCTGCTGTCTCTCTTGCATGCTGACTGTAGTGATGCGCTCATCACGCCATACGTTGAGCAACATGGCCACAGAACGACAAAAACCAGAGCCTATAGACTGTGAACTCAAACTCTCACTTCACCATCTATGCTGCAGCTCTATACTTAAACTGACTAAAATATCTGGACGCCATCAGCAAACAGCGTCACTACAACCGTTAATAAACCTAGCAAATATTTTTTGTTTGTTTACAGTTATTTGTGTAAAACCTTGAGGGAGTCTGAACTTATTTCACATAAAAGTTGGCATTTGAAAATATAAAGCAGAAATGAAAAGGATGTGATAAACAACAGGCGATATGTGGTTCTATTTAGATCAGTTCTGTTCCTGTGCTGTGCAGCGGCAGGTTGTTGAACCGGTCATGTCAGTAACATGTTGTTCATCTGTTCAGCTCAGTGAGAGACACAATGACTAATGATGGAGTGGAAAGACCCGAGTGAGAGAGTGAGAGATTACATGCTGTGTCCTTATGCAGCACATAAAGAGACTCAGTGAGTACACATGTCTAATTGTGAGCTTGGATGCAAACTGCAGCTCCACAAAGGTCGAACCTTTAAAATCAGAGAGCAAGGAAAAGCCGATTACAGCAAGCGCAAAAAAACATGAATGTGTTCATATGCACAGGCTCGTACGCCTACATTATTGCAGCATTTATAACAATGCTGTCGCCTCGCAAGCATCATGAGAGAGTGAGCAGGAAGCAAACGGAGTGGGAAAAGTGATGGATGGCTAAAAGAAAAGGAGATAGAAATGAGCACAGAGGTTAGGATTGGACTGTACCATGAGGGGACAAGAGCAGAAGGGAAAGGGAACACGGATGCAAGTGACTCATGTTTTCTGGGTTTTTATGGGGCAGTTTTCTCGGTGCAGTTTTACATTTTTGTTTACACAAAGGCCTGGTTCTCTTTTCGCAAATTGTAATAATGGCTTTGGCTCCAAGCCTTGCAGTGGGTATGAATGTAATGTGGGTAATGAGGGTTTCCAGGAAATGTCTGTGCTTCACTGTAATGTCCTCTGAGGGCGTAGGAACTCGAGTTGTTTGCATGAATGTGAACTAGAAAAATCCAGCTCCAACCAGCAGCCCAGTGGTTTGCATCCTGCTGCTTCTGCTCTCTGTCTTTCTCTCCCTCTTCCTGTTACTCTTCATCATGGCTCTTTTACTTCCTTTCTTTCATTTTTCTCATGTTTTTTATGATTTTGAAATACTAAACAACTCAACCCCCTTCCCCACCTCTCCAAACCCTTTTTCATCTGTTCAGCAATATGTAACTTTCCATTAGTATTATTCTGGGCTGCAATGAATCTCATAAATCTCTGTTTTTAGAAAACACGAGCTTCTTGCGCCTCTGCTGGCTGGTTACGGTCATTGCAGCTAGATGTTGCCTCTGTCCGTGGTGCTGATGTACAATAACTCCTCTGCTTCTGCAGCAGCAGCAGGAATATCTATTACCATGTTCTTAATGGAACAAATTTCAAGACATGTGTTCGATTTAATTGTTACCTGAGCCAATTACAATTAACATTTAATTGATATTTAACTCAATAATATGGAAGCATCTCTGAGTTTATCCTCTTGTTATTGCAGTGTAGTTAAGGGGTCTGCTTAAATCCTCTTTAGTTGCGTTTTATTACAAACAAATATTTTCGTTTGTCATTCAGAAGCTTCACTGGCAGCTTTTCCTGACATTTTCTTTCTAGATGAAATGCCCAAACATGCATAAAAAGAAAACGACAAAATGTGTCTCTTTTCTAAATTGTTCCTTCAGATGTGTACTTTGACTGAACTGTTAATATCTCCAGTGGTTGTTTTCTGTGTGACAGCACGCAGCCAATATGCTGACAAGTTTTAGTCTCGACTATTTTCTTTAACACAGTTAACTTTGATATTTATGCACATATTTTTTGTTTTCATTGGTTTTGGCTTTGATTTCTCCCCCAAACAATAATTCAAACCTATTTTGCCATTTAAGTGTGACAAATCACCTGGTCAAAATCACATGTAAATCCAAACCATGAACAGTTTTGTGGTGGGATAAAAATAAGTGACAGGAGACTTAAGGTGATAAGACAGAAAGTGAAAGTAGAAGAAGAAGAACTGATCATTTATAAATTGGTTCTTATTTGAATCTTATGTGCAGCTTTCACACTCACACCTCCACATCATATTTCTTGTGGATTGTTATGTGCGGGCTTACCTATTCAATGAATTCATTTCTAATATTGCTAACGATATATTATGACACCATCTGGCAGCAGAAGACAAGCATTATTTCAAACTAGATTAAATGTTGAGCTAAGGTATTCTTTAACAAACGTAAACACGGTTCTGCTCCACACATCTCAAAAAACCTATTAAAAAAAACAATAACAAACGACCTTCTGCTCATTTAGAGATTTATTCTGCTGTTCCACTTTTTGATCCTTTAGGGCACAAAGCAGATTTTAATATTAGACAAAGATCATGTGAGTAAATCCAAAAGGCAGTAGTAAAATTATGTTTTACTGTTTTACTGCACCTTACTGTGTGAAAATGAAGCACAACAAAGCAGTTTTATGATGAGTAAAATAAAAAAGGAAAAGAAGAAGAGATGCTCTCTTCCCCAGGGAAAGTACAGTAAATAGATTTAGTCTCTCCAGCTAACACGCATCACAGTGCACACAACCATGAAACTATATATATATATATATAAAGAAAAAAAACCTTAAGTACTCCAACCAATCAGATCACATCTTAGAAAATGATGACAATTTCTGCAATTGACCAATAAAAGCCTCCGGATACCAATCCATCCTTACGCCAGAGTGTGTGCTGGCACAGAAAACGGCGTTTCATTTCATTTCATGTGTCGTTGCAAGTACCTTTAATACAGAACTGTCCCCCACCTCAGGGGGACAGTGGGCAGCTGTGGGTGTTTAAGTCTGATGCACTTTGACTGAACATGTGTAAATGGGTTCATTCTGGGCTCCTCCTCTGCTGTGCTTTTTGCCCCATTATCTCATCTGTTTCCTACTAATCTAGTCAACAGAAACACCCAGAGATAAAAACGAACGAAATGATTTGCGCTGAACTCTGTGCAGCAATTTAAACGTGTGAAAGAGAGAGCAGCTTCTGTTTGGTTATATAAGAGACGACTTGTCACATTCATTTCTGTTTTTTGTTCTTCAAGTGTTCCCTGCTCAGCCTGTCAGTATTTTATTGTATAATTGCAACGAGACGATGAGTTTCAGTTTTCACACTTCAAGCTTTTCTGTGTTACATGAAAACAGACACCATTGGCTTCTGTGTGACTTAGGTTTGATTAAATACTAAATCGGCTCAGATCCTCTAGTTGACTCATGTTTCATACCAAATGATTGCTGTCAATTTTTACATTAATTTATCATTAGACATTTAAACAAAATCCACATTTGATCACTTTGTGAAAGTCTTTTACTTTTTACAAGCATTGTCTAAGATTACGTGATGTAGGAGAGGCTTAGTTACATAAAGAAGGTTTTAATAATCCTCGGTTTATCTTTTTATTGAACGCAAATGGGGATTCTGTCATAATAAAATATGAAACGACAATATTTACATAAGGTGTATAAAAAGGACACACAAGGGTTGTCTATTTTTTTCTGTTTGAAATTAAATCAGGTTGGACAGTTTCTGTTTTAAGTCGGGCAAAATAATAAAAATCTCATCTGTTCTGAAAGGTATTTGCACATTTATATAAGTGTTTGCGCCGATGAATGTGTCACTTTTCTGCCTTGTTTTGTTGGCTTTCGGTAAATGTGCATTTTAATAATCCTGACTGCTATAAATCAGTGTTATCGGATTCGCTATCATTAAGTTTAAATTATTTGTCTTTCTAAACCCCTGACTGTTTTATATCTTAGTTATCCTTCTCGCTCCTACCTATTGCTTCCAATGTTGTCAGCATCAACTAAGCTGAGAGGATTCCCCTTCAAATGTTTAATTCTTTTTTTATCGATTCCTGGTTTCTGAATTTTTTCTCCATTTTTCCTCCATTTTTTCTCTTCAAAGAAATATTTTCAGAGTTACATGTGGAAAAAGATTGAGGGGATTTCAACCTCAGGCTTTCTTGGGTTAGATAAATATAAAGGTTTCAGCTTTTTCAAACCAAATTGTTACAAATCGCAACATTACCTTTAAAAAAAACCCCAAACAATTAAAAATCCCTCTATTTTTTCTAACCCGTCTTATTCCATCCTTGCTTCCCTCGCGGCAGAGAAAGAGCACTTATATCTTGCACTGTGTAAAATGAAAAATTGATGGCCTCGGAGGATTGACATTGACACCTAATCAATGCCAGTCTGAGCTGCAGCGGCAGACAGTCGATGTGTGATTAGCGCCCGGAGATGACAAATAATCGTCACTTTCTGATTGTGTCGCCCCTCCAGACACTGCACATCTCCCAACAGCGATGCAGCATGCGGTAGAACGAGTGTCTCCATAAGTACATTTACAGTTATGGCTAAAGGAAAGTGCACTTACTATTAAATTAAGGGCTTCATGTAATCTGTTGAGCCCATATTGACGTAGAATCTGACGTTTAGTAGAGACCAGATCATTTTGACATCGAAACCGTTCAAGTGATAAAAAATGAGAATAGAAATGAATTTGTACTGAAGTAAAAGCATTTTCAACATAAAATGGTAAGAGAACCCTGATAGTCAAAATGATTGATGTGATTTCTAATTTAATGTCATGTTGACAAAGAGTAGAAACAGAGCACATAATCTGGAGCTCTCGATAACAAGTGCAGGCTAGGATTTTTATAGAGTTGGGTATTGGTTATATATTTGTTATATTTTTGATTTTTGAGTATCGAAACACCAAGTGCGGGTTTCAATTATTCTGTTGGAGATTTCATTAAAAATAAGAAAGCCAGCACAGACCTGTATCTTCACTTCTCTCAGAGTGAAAATACAAAATAAAATCGGCTATAAAACGTGCAACTTGCATGCAGTGACGCTGTTAGAACGCCGATGGTTCCTGGTGGCATATTCCATAGTGCCAACAATCCATGTTGACCATCACAAATGATCAGTGGTGGAGAAAGTACTCAAAAAATGTACTTAAGTAAAAGTACAAATACACAGTCAAAAATGTACTCAAGTAAAAGTCAAAGTACCACATTAACATTTTACTTAAGTAAAAGTAAAAAAGTACTGGCTTTTAAAAATACTTAAGTATTAAAAGTAAAAGTACTTGCTGAATGCATTACCTAATCGCTAATATCATTAAGTGTGCCGATTGTATTTAATTTTAATACATCAGAAATGTGCCATTTTAATGAACACTACCACAGATTAAACGTGTTCTTATTGTGTTTATTCTCTGTAACAGTTTAGACTTAGATATGCGATTCTATGGATCATTATTTCAGGGATGGAAACATCTTGTCTCCTGTCCTTACATAGCATGAACTTCATTAGTGACATTTATTTGGAAAGAAATCCAACTGAAAGGGGAGGGAAAGAAGGTGTGGGGAGGCAACCAAGGAGCCATGTAGCAGAGTTGTAGTCAAGACCACCGAACCCGAGACCAAGACCAGTGCCCCGCGCTAAATGACACAATAACATTAAGTTTACCTATCAAAATTGGTTCTCAGATTGATCTGAAAGATCCACATTCCCATAAAAACACCTAGATATTAAATACTTAGACCTGAAATATATTTAACCAGTATCAATTAAAACTCACTTCATTCTGTTTTGTTTTCATCGCTGTGCTACAATCCGCAGATGTCTCCTGCTATCCCTAGACAAATAACGCCCTGGGCGGTTGCCCATATTGCACATGTCAGAAACCACAACTGAAACATCGCAATTAACAGTAAATATCGTTCAACTATGAACACTGTCCAACGGCGCAACAAGTAACTAAGCAGAATGAGCATTGTGACTGTTTTCATCCTCCCTCCCACTGCGATGCTTGCCACCATGACAGGAGACGAAATCAATCAATGAGCAATGAGCATGCTCTGTGTTCATGTTCAACTTTTACTTATTCAGCGAAGTGTACACAAGAACAAAGAACGGCTCTCAGTGAGGCTTCAGTCCTTAGGACTTAGTAAAGATCCGTCCAGAAGAATCGGATCGTTCCTGAATGTTATACCACTATATTGCAGACTTTGGTCACAGCGTTGTCCCATATATGCGACACCTCAGTCAACACACAATAATTCAGCGCATGAGTGACAACTTTTTTTCATCGCAGATGCAACATGTGTCTCTGTACAGCTAGCTTAGCTAGCATCACGTCCACAGAACTTACCTTTCTTTAAGCTTTCATTCCAAGTGACTCTAAAAGTTGGACGAAGTTCCACCGTCTGTGAAAGCGAAGCGCTGCTGATTTTACATGTCGCCATATCTATGATTTATGCAGCGCTATTATATTACTGACGGTTAGACAGACATCCAGACATCTCCTCCCGCTCAGAGGAAACTACTGCGCATGTCAGGAGCTCCGCCTGTGAGTAAAGGTGGAGCCGATGGGTGACAACAGACACTAAGTCACGTTATTGCTTGGATTTTACGGCGCCACCTTAAATCCCTGAACTTCACATTTTAACGGAAAAAAAGAGCAACGCGACTTGGATGTAACGAGTAACGAGACAGTTTTGTAGAAATGTAGTGAAGTAGAAAGTACAGATACTTAGTGTAAAATGTAGTGGAGTAAAAGTAGAAAGTACCCATTATTAAATCTACTTAAGTAAAGTACAGATACACGAAAACTGTACTTAAGTACTTCCCACCACTGCAAATGATGCAATGCAGTCTGTGTGCAACAAGCCAAAAGTAGCTCCCGATATCAATAAAATAAATGTCTTGCCATGGTTGAGCCGTTAAATTGCTAATGGGCTTTCCGTATTCCACCACTTGATCGCCACCATCTCCTTCATCGTGATAAAGTTAAAACCACTGATTAAAAATAAGCAGCTGGATCGTCAGCCTCCTCTGTATCACTATTACCAGCCATTACTGTATTGGTTTGGTGTGGAGAGCTTTAGGTGGTAGCTCGACATCATCTACAGATGATAATGAAATGTTGTAACAAGCAATGAGTTCATCTGCGAGGTCCAGCTAACATAATCCCACACGTGGCCAAGTGCAGACTGACCCACATATTGTTTCACTGCTCGAAAATCTGTGTTATATTCATGGGATGACTCAGCTAATCAAACACACACAATCACACGGAACAGTCAGGCCAGACATGAGTCAGCGGCAAAGGACAGGTCAACCTTCACATGATGCTTGCGAGTGTCTTCATGCTGTACTACTTGTGAGAGTCAGATGATCTTCAAATGCCAGGAGAGATTGCGCGCTGTTTGTGCTAGGATGCCGTTAACTCAGAATAATCTGTCGTTGGTTGACATGGGTCAGCTGTGGTGGCTCCAGGTGTTTTATTGTAAACATATCCCACAGAAAGGAAACTCCAGGTAAGACCCAGAACTTGTTGCTGGGGCTCGGTATGTTATATTGGTAGGAAATGCCGTTATAAATTATAAAGCCAGTGAGTGAGTCTACTGCAATGGATTCCTTCCGATTTGTTGGAAATGATAGCCTTAGCAACTTGTCATCAGGACGGCAGGTGCTATTTGAAGTTTTTCTGCTTTTTGTGTTGTGCAGTCAGTTGGTTTTGACCTCGTCAGAACTTCCTTCTCGCCGTTGCTCTTTCGAAAAGAAAGAGCTCATGTTTTTCTTAAATGTCAACGCCACATCGGTTTCTGTTCTGGGGAGGTGGGGGTTTATCTTTACCCACAAAGTCACACAGGAGCAACAGAAACCGCGAGCAGCCTTTCCATACATCCAGTGGAACACATGGGAACACGCGCCGCGCACACGTTTAGTCAAGCGAATGCGACAACAGTGGAGGATGCTCACACAGTGAAATCCTGTCCCAGATGCATCTCTCAGCCAGAGCTGCCAGTTTCATGAGGCAGAACTAATTCACTTTTCATTTTTAGATTTTACCACTCCTTTCTCTTCTCCTCCTCTCCTCACCCTTCATCCTCCTTTTATCTCTTATTCTAATTCTCTAATATCTTTATCCTACCCCCCCCCCTGCTATCTCTACTCATATTTTTTTATATTTGGCTGCTCACTGCTCTGATATTCCTTCCCCTCTTCTTGCGCCCCCTTTCTTTTTTTGATCTGTCCTACATCTTCTGACTCTCCCCCTCTTGCTTATTCATTGTTATCATCTCTCCATTTTATCCTGACATTTTTAGTACAATTTCTATGATTACTTTCACGGCCAGTCCAGTATCTAGTTTTTCTTTCTGCAATCAGTTGATATGCATTGATGTGGCTTCAGTTGGTATGGATGGATGGATGGATGGATGGATGGATGGATGGATGGATGGATGGATGGATGGATGGATGGATGGATGGATGGATGGATGGATGGATGGATGGATGGATGGATGGATGGATGGATGGATGGATGGATGGATGGATGGATGGATGGATGGAGTTCATACAAGCCAGACTCATTTCAAATAATAATGGGGAAAAAACATGTTTAGAAATCTCTATGAACCACAATAGGTTATTAGAGCTGCATTAAAAAAGAAAATTACATCGTATCACGACTTTATTCTTATGAGAATAAATCCATAATATTACATTGCAGCTTTATTCTTGTATTATTTTTGCTTTTCTCTCGTAACTTTATTACTTTTTGTCATTTTTTAAAATTTCTACTCACTAAAACTAAAAACGATCAGTGACTTGCAGAAAGATTAACCTCTGAACTTTTACTCACTCACATTACTACTTGAAATGTCAACAAACTTGAAAAGTTCGTTGACCTTGAAAAGTGTGGCGTTCATGTACACACAAGTATCACTGTAATTGTCGAGGAATACAAACCTGCCCTTTATGGAAGAAGAAAACCAATGTTGAGAGAAAGCCATGAGAATAGACATAAAAAACAGAAAACATGTAAGAGTGTGGGTTACGCGGACAAGAAAACAAGCGGCTACATGCAAAGTGCTCTGTCTGCACATCACTCTGATTACAGGGAGAGAGAAGCTGATCTTTATTGATGGTAAGATGAATAGAGTTAAATAAGGAGCAGTGTGTTTGTTCCTCTAAAGGGGAAATCCAAACTGATATTGGTATTTCTTTTACTTGAGTTACATCAACATTTCTTCAAATTTAGCTTTCTTCAATCATTCTTCATCGTTCTCATGCCATCTTCTCCCCTTTTAGCTTCCATTTTTCAGCCTCAATAACCAACTTATTCACAATCTAGTCTTACGGTGGAAGAGAGGGGGAGTTTTTTTTTTTCTTCCTTTTTTTCCCCTCTCGTATCTTTCCTCTGAGCCTTAAGCTAAATTTTCATCCTCCTCTCTTTCTAACATCTGTCTGATGGTGGCTTCTTCTTCCCAGCCCTCCGGGATGAGGCAGCAATCTCCCCTGCCCCATAATGCTCCTGTCCATGCGAGGACTGCCTCCTGCACTTCAAAGTACACACTCCACCACTTCAAAGTCTCAAAGCCGTTCTCATGCTGAGGCCAGATCAATTAGAGCCTAATAATACCCAGCTTCCTCCCACTCTCTCCTCTGCTGGTGACGAGTTTCACACCTTGAGTACGCGCAGCAAGAAAAAGAACTCTCTTATTGTAGATGTTCTGATACAACAGAAAGGGAAACAGTTTGATTTTAAGCTCAATTTGGAGGATTAGGTGATGTAACATCACGTTTGCTGCCCAGCTCAGCAGTTAATGAAATAATGCAGTCATGAAATAAATCACTTTTCACACACTCGTTCATGCCCAAGGGTGAATTTTAAATCTGGGAGAAGATCCACACATACACACACACGCACGCACACACACACACACACACACACACACACACACACACACACACACAGCTATACAGGTATATGTGGTTTAGCCTGCCTTTTTCGCCAAACAGGCCCGGTGGTGGTTTAGATGGACTACCCTTTCCCAAGTAGCTAGAGCAACGAGAGATGGCTTAAAACACTGCAAAAAATCTGAAAAAAATTTAGCTCACTTTAGGTTTCAGATAGCAGCTACACAGCCTTTGTTTCAGCAATCTGACACCATGGTGGGTTATATGGACATCAGCAAATTGTGGTTTATGAGAACAAAACAAAGTAATGTGAGGACTTTAAAGGGACAACTACGTCATATTTAAAAACCTGCTGATTAGCATAAACACACAACCTGACAGCATACAGCATTAACAGAACATAATTTTATTAGGTAAATATGACCAAATAATTCAATTATTTTTCTTTAAAAAATAAAAGTAAGCCTGAAATTGAAATGACCAAAGGAAAATAAAAAAATTTAAAAATTTAAGTGCTGCAACAAAACATACAGAAAAGTAAAATTAGGGTGCATAGTGTTACCAAGTATTCTGAATATAAATAAATAAGTAAAACAATGTTAAATTAAAATTCTGCCACTTTTTCCAATATTTCTTTATGCTGGACAACAAAAAAATGTCTCACCATTAGAAAAAGAGCTTTTCTGCCTATTAACACGACTACATGAAAACAGCCTCTATGTCACGGGACTTTACAGATAATATTATTTGATAGGCAACAAAAAAATCTGTTTTAGTAGCATGAACAAAACAGAACCCTTTTGAATAAATGATTACTTCACATAAAATCTAGAGCTTTTTCTTTTGTGTCTGCCTTTTAGCAGTTATTCCACGGTTTCTCACAAAGTCCCTGATATTTTGTGCTGTTCTTTGAGCCAGCACAGGATCTTCAACCAACTTGCAGTGATTGCACTCATTTTTAGTGGCAAGTTTTCCTTTACCTATGTGAGCTTTAAAATGCCTCATAACAGCAGAAACCTCAGCACTTGACCAAGGGTTTTTTGGTTGTCTTCTGGTTGCGCCAGAGGAGGTCTCTGAAGAAAAAAAAAACGTAAAGCGAAAAGCAGTTTATTAAAATATAAAATAAAAAACATGCTACCTTTACACAGGATAACAACCTTACTACAAAGTTTAGAAAAAATATTGTCCAATCATGAAAGTAGTTTGGCTGTAGTTTGTGAGAACAAACTACAGCCAAATGAAACCAGACAATGAAAAGTAATAAGTGACATGATTGCCATCTATGAAAATGGCACTCCAAATTTGCAATAACCTTAACCACATTATAATGGATAGAGAGCATAGAGGGGTTATAAGCTATGTATGGAGAGCCTTATTAGTGGCCAGTTGCATCAAGATGGCTGCTGGGCAAGCATGTTTGTAAGTTTGTCTACAATCGACTAACTGAAAAGTGAACAGAAATTTGGAATACCAAGCTTCAAAAATGTGAAATTACTGGAAATTGAGTGGAGAAGAAAGACAATAAGAAATGTCCAAGCAGAAACAAAAGGAATCTTCCAAAGGGAGACATGTGGACAAAAACAAGTTGCTTCAGTTTAGCTTTATTCTTTGCTTGTGCTCAATAAATAGCTTATTTATTGTTGAACTCCATGTCTCCCTATCTTTTATTATGGCTCAAAGAGCCGGTCATAACACTCTTCACTAGGTTGGCACATGTCTCAAGCAAATGGCATATAGTTCCAGGTCATCTGGACTGCATGGCCTTTAAGCATGAACTAGTTAATATGGTCAGCTCAATAGAATCATGCTTTAACTAAATGTAGCTAGGAGTTGGGATCAAAACACAGCATTAATAGGAAACTTGACTTGCCTTCAACAGGAGGGACAGTTTTCTCTGCTGTCGATGACACTGCTCCCACTAAGACATACAACAGAAGTTAAAAAAATGGGTAGACAAAAAGTAATAGCATCTTTGGATTCAAGTAACATACACAAATCATCCATATTCTTGCTTTGCTCAGGTTCCACAAGTTCCTCAGGTTTCACAGGTTCCTCAGGTTCCACAGGTTCCTCGGGTTCCACAGGTGCCTCGGGTTCCACAGGTTCCTCGGGTTCCACAGAATCGCTACCATCCGAGTCACTTAAATCCTCCTTTTCTTCATCCTCACTTAGTTCTATTTCATCTGAAAGTCATTATTAGAATACTTTCTCAAGTGAATGCCATACATAAAATTATATCTAAGCACTACCAAAATTAGGCTTAAAACGCGTTTTGTATTTAGTAATATGTTCTAACCTAGAGAATCACTATTGTAATATTTTCTAATAATAATAATTTATTTACATCCATCAATTTTACAAATATTGGTAATGTCAGACAAGTTCTACTAATGGCAAAAAGATCACAAAAAATAATTTAAGCAATAACCTTCGATTTCAATGTCATCAAGGGATTTCCCTTGCAGGGTGCATATTTGTCCTTTCTCCATGGACAAAAGGAGCTTAGAAATCTTTGCCAGTTGTGTTGTTGGCACAGGTAAGCGATAAAATTCCCTGTGGACACGAATATCATGCCCCAGGAAGTCAGCCACCTGGTCAATTTCGTTATTTTTGAGGTTGAGGACTTGTGACAATGTGGCAACATGCTTTCTGAGTTGTGTGGACCTTAGGAACTCGGGATGCTTCGCCCCACATTGGCTTCCATAAACACGCAAACAGTCTTGGCCCCTGTAGTGACTTTGAGATCTTGGTCGGGCAAAAAGAAAGATGTTTGTGGAGCAAACACCACATTGCTCTCTTTTGCTGACCAGCAGAGTCAGAGCATCCACCACATCTGGAGAAAGGAGAACCGCAACTTTTCGACCTCTTTTTCCAATTATTTCAACACGACTGAAGTAGCTACAGAGCTTTTTTTCAACCTTGGACAGCCCAGCAGCAACATCTTCATGGAGCTTGGAGTCATCCCTCTGCTGGAAACCTCTGAGATGCATCTTTGAGACTTCTCCAGCTCGTCTTCGATTGAACACAATGACCTGTGCAAGAGTAACTTTTGCAAGTTCTGCATAATTCTGGGGACTGACCTCATCTTTCAAGTTAGAAAATGCATTTTCTCCAGATTTCTTAAGATACCTATGAAGACTCTGAACATCTTCTGTGAATGGTAAGGTTAATGGCTTATTATATTTGTCATGACTCAAAGTGTTCAAGGCAGTATGTGACACTAACTCAGACCACTTGGATGTATACAGCTTTTTGAAAGCGTCTGTTGACTTAATCAGTTCTTCATCTTCTGCCATGAGTGCTCGGCAGTGGATAATGTCACTGATTTTGTGTAGTGTATGTCCTAGTTTTAGTGCAAGACTTGGTGTTTGGTATGAATGCTTTTCTTCATCAAAACCGCAGACAATCTTTACTGCCTGGACAACTCTTTGGAAGTTAGCAGGTTTCACAGCTTCCTCCAAGTTATGTACAGAGAATTCAGACCGTAGACATATTAACAGACGTCCAATTTCACGGAGCTTCTGTCGAATGTACTCATACTTGGTAGGGTCTTGTCCATGTCTGTTGTAGAGAGACTGGGCCAACTGAATAATGGTCAGGTCATTTCTCACAACTGTGGCTACATCATCCTGCTTCATGGGACCGAGGAGCTTCCAAACCCCACTTGAAATCTCCTGACAGAATGCAGACTCTTGAGCCATAGCAAAACCCAGTACTTTGGTTCTTCCAGGTCCTGGGTTCAAATCTTCATTTTGTGGCTTACAGGGGCATCTTCGGACATGTCTCCATAGTTCCTTTCGAATATACATACCTTGGCAGTACATACAATGTATAAATGTTCCAGTCTTTGCTTTCGCTTTTGGCTTTCTCTTTACTTTCAATGATCCTTTCCCACTTTGTAAAACCTCAGAGTTATGTTTGAAGTTCCCCTTGTTTCTCATTTTCTCTAGAAGAACTTTGCGTTCTTTTGAGTTTTCCGGAAGGGAAAAAACATAAGCAATTTCAGCATGTGTCTTGTGGGTTTTTAAATGGCGTGAAATTTTGCTCTGTGGTCTACCACATACAAAGCAGAAGTTCTTAACACCCATAATATGCTGTGAGGATTCCTGTTTGTGAGGCTCCTTTTGACTTTTTGGTTTTTTGTTTGAGTCTTTTGTAGACTTGACTGGGCTGAATGTTTCAAGTGTGTCATCACCCATATCATCTGTGTGAAATGGAGGCCAGATATTTGATGTGCTAGGTTCAACCACAGAACTTGAGTCTGGCAAGAATGAAGCGAGATCTGGTATTGTTGGGTTTCCTTGAATTTGTCCAACTTTAGACTTGATGGGCTGAAAGGGGATGCTAATATCTGAGTCTTCATCAGTTTCTGCAGATTCTGAATTTGGTATGTAGTCCATATCAGACTCATGGTCATCATCTGACATTTCACATTGTTTGGAAGGTGATGTGTTGTTGTCGTCATCTGATGAGGAGTGAGCCATGGAATATTTAAAAAGTTCTTTTGCCTGAAATTGTGGGAAATATAATTTATGTTATAATTGAGACTTACAAGGCAAAGCTAAAAAAAAAACTTATGTGGACATTCACCTGGGTTCTGTCATTTGTAATTTGTTTAAGGCAATATGAATGCCAGACTTTTGAACAACCTGTGAAGAAATTTAAATGTAAAAAAACAAACAAGACAAAAAAAAAATCTAAATCTCAAATAAGCCATTACACCTTATTTTAAGATCACAAAGGTAAATATGGATTAACAATTATTTTTTAAAAATGTGCAAAATTGAACTTTTTGGGTAAAATTTTATGTTCCGTTTTAAAAAAATATTAAGGGTAAAGATTTTAAGGTAGTTTGAAATCTTCCACTGCTTTGAAAGTCACCATGATGATGTACATTTCATTGTATTTAAATCTATATACTCACTTCTGAAAATGCTGAAGTGAGTGTCGACCATGAAATTTGTTCATGGTCGACAGTTCAACAAAGACATAGATCCTATTTGCAGCACTTTTTAATTCAAATACAAATTAACTAAATATCTTACCTTTACACTGGTAGCCAACCCACTTGAATGAAGAACAAGGACCAAAACACTGAATACACTTCTCCAAAGAAGATAATGTTGTGCACATCAGGTGATGTTTTTGACACTACAAGGAAAAGATTAAACACACACATATACATATATATATATATATATAAGAGTTAGGGATATTTATTTAAAGTATATTCAATATTGGGTAATGAATGAGAACATATTTAAAGAGGGTGCAAATCATAAAAAAATAACTTTTCCTGCAAACTTTTAAATTGTTAAATTAAAAATATTATGTGGTAAAGACGCAGAGAAGACAAAATCTTTATATATATATTTTTTCTAAGTATGACAACATTTAAAATTTTATTCTAATATATTCTGGGATGTCAAGTCAACATTTGTCAGAGGTCAAACCAATATTAACAACCTCACAGGAACCAAAAAAAATATTTTTATCAATTCAATAACGCCAGGTCCCCATATACAATATGGTCCTTCTGTATCACATTGGGGCAGTTGACCATGAAACACACACATACACACACTGAGCTTGCCACCTAAAAACCATGACATAAGACTGTCCTTACAAACCAATGTCTTTATAAACCACATGACATTCAGGTCCACACACACACACACTTAAGTAGAACAGATTGGCTGAACTGACATCATTTAGCTACACTTTAATCATAAAATACCTCTGAATTGTTGGGAAGTGAATCCAGGACTGAATCTGTCTCATTTGGGACACTGGTTGTCATCTGATCCTGGTCATTTTCAGCTCTCACCTGAAACAGAAAATAAATAAAGGTCAACACCATATTCCCTTTGACTTATTTACGAAGATATCCTCAATTAAGCGATGGTGCCCTATGACAGCAAACACCCATGAAAGGTAACTAGTTTTAAACCCAGCCAAAATGTTTGGTAAAGTCAAATAAAAAACAAATTCTGTACCTGTTCTGTGTTGTCAGTTGTAGAAGTTGAATGAGTACAGTCAGGACTTTGAGACATTTCTTTCTCCAACTCCTGTGAAAAAGAAGGAAGAATGATTATTTTTCCCCACAGAAGAATTTCTGCGATGTTGTAGAAACAATAGTTTGATGTTTGACCAAAGCGTTTTGAATTCTGGAAGCAGCTTGACAGACGAACTCTTAAGAAACAAGTAGAATGATAGCAAACTTTAACAAATATTCAAAATGTTATAATTTCAGCAGCACTGACCAAATTGAAGTCTGATTCTGTGGTTAAATTAAAAGTAAATTTCACCAAAATGTAATGTATTTTCTTTAACTTTTAAGAAATTTAAATCTTTATTCTCCCAATAGGTTCTGGGATGCCAAGTCAACATTTATCTAAGGTCAAACCAATATTAACAATCTCACAAGAACCAAAACAAATGTTTTTTATCAATTCAATAACGCCAGGTCCCCATATACAATATGGTCCTTCTGTATCACATTGGGGCAGTTGACCATGAAACACACACATACACACACTGAGCTTACCACACTGAGCTTACAAACTGAAAACCATGACATGAGACTGTCCTTACAAACCAATGTCTTCATAAACCACATGGCATTCAGGTCCACACACAGACACACTTAAGTAGAACAGGTTGGCTGACTGACATCATTTAGCTACACCTTAATCATAAAATACCTCTGAGTTGTTGGGAAGTGAATCCAGGACTGAATCTGTCTCATTTGGGACACTGGTTGTCTTCTGATCCTGGTCATTTTCAGCTCTGATCTGAAACAGAAAATAAATAAAAGTCAACACCATATTCCCTTTGACTTATTTACGGACATATCCTCAATTAAGTGATGGTGCCCTAAGACAGTAAACACCCATGAAAGGTAACTAGTTTTAAATCCAGCCAAAATGTTTGGTAAAGTCAAAATAAAAACCCAACTTCTGTACCTGTTCTGTGTTGTCAGTTGTAGAAGTTGAATGAGTACAGTCAGGACTTTGAGACGTTTCTTTCTCCAACTCCTGTGAAAAGAAAAAGATTGTCTTTTTTTTTCCTCAGAAGATTTTCTGTGACTTAGCAGAGAACAATAGTCTTATGGTTGACTTAATTGTTTCGAATTCTGGAAACAGCGTAAAAGATGAATGATGGCAAACTTTAACAGATAGTCAAAATACTACAATTTCACAAGTATTGACAAACTGAAGTCTGATTCTGTTGTGAAATTCAAAAGATTTTCACCAAAAAGTTAATGCATTTTCTTTAACTTTTAAAAACATAAAATCTTTATTCTCCCAATATTTTCTGAGATGCTAAGTCAATATTTATCAGAGGTCAAACCAATATTAACAACCTCACAAGAACCAAAACAAATGTTTTTATCAATTCAATAACGCCAGGTCCCCATATACAATATGGTCCTCCTGTATCACATTGGGGCAGTTGACCATGAAACACACACATACACACACTGAGCTTACCACACTGAGCTTACAAACTGAAAACCATGACATGAGACTGTCCTTACAAACCAATGTCTTTATAAACCACATGGCATTCAGGTCCACACACAGACACACTTAAGTAGAACAGGTTGGCTGACTGACATCATTTAGCTACACTTTAATCATAAAATACCTCTGAATTGTTGGGAAGTGAATCCAGGACTGAATCTGTCTCGTTTGGGACACTGGTTGTCATCTGATCCTGGTCATTTTCAGCTCTGACCTGAAACAGAAAATAAATAAAAGTCAACACCATATTCCCTTTGACTTATTTATGGAGATTAAGTGATGGTGCCCTATGACAGTAAACACCCATGAAAGGTAACTAGTTTTAAATCCAGCCAAAATGTTTGGTAAAGTCAAAATAAAAGCCCAACTTCTGTACCTGTTCTGTGTTGTCAGTTGTAGAAGTTGAATGAGTACAGTCAGGACTTTGAGACGTTTCTTTCTCCAACTCCTGTGAAAAAGAAGAAAGACTGATTATTTTTCCCCACAGAAGATTTTCTGTGATGTAGCAGAGAAAATAGTCTGATGGTTGACTTAAGTATTTCGAATTCTGGAAACGGCGTAAATACTATCCTACTGTAATTATTTATTATACATTTGTGGGTAACTGGTTAATTTGCACTGCAACGTCTTGTACAGTCAGCCATCTATTCTTGTGAAAAGAAAGGTAAAACAAAGGAGGTTCAGGTTTAAATCATCATTATTAGCGCATTTCTTAAATGAACATAATCTTAAGATTCATAACATTTGATTTTTTTAGTACCTTGAGTCGCCATGGCCAGTCTGAGTCCCCATAATTGTACGTAATCTCTTCTCCCTGATTGATATCTCGAGTTGCAAATAAACACAAATGTGGCTTCTGTTGCACAGTCAGATACTTCATTTTGGTATTTGGGCTGATATTGTCATCGTTTATAAGCCTTCCAAGAGAGCCATCTTCTTTTGCTGCATCAACACTGCAAATATATAACATTGCATTTTAAATATAAACATATTCATTTACATATATGCCATTCTAATTAGACTTCTGATACAAACATACTCACCACCAGAGTTTTCCATTAAAGTAGAATTCAAACAAGAAAACTTTAAGGTTGTCATGGTAAATTTTCTGTCTCCTCTCACATTCCTCTTTACTTATCAGTTCACCTCGATACTCACACAGAAAGTCTCCTTTCTGAAAAGAGGTTGTGGCAAAAATACCACGGCCTAATGAAGAAAGCAAAAATAATAGTAGAAAGAGTAAACAATGTATAAAGGATTGACTGTAATTAAACCACCCCCCAAAAATACCCATACCTTTAAAGGCATTGATGTACTTGACGTAAAGCTCCACTTTGTCCGTTTTGGTATCAATATAATATTTGGCATCTTCCTTCGGTTTTATGCGTCTTCGCCTCTGCATGTTTTACTGGCATGTATGAAAAGTTATAACAGTCAAATAAGGAATTACAGGCTTCTTTATAATTCCTACAAGCTTTAAAGCTAAAAATTAAATTATCACTATGGAAACATGTTATACATGCAAGACACATACCTCAGATAAAACACCAACACTATAATTTATTTAATCACTGATTTAAAAAAGTGCTTTACCATCTACAAATAGTTCATACAATGATCAGTGTTCAATATATTGAGGTTCAGCCAGTAGTACAGCCTTACAAGAATACTTGAGCCATAATTTAAGGAAAAAGGCTGTTTTTTTTGCACAAATGAATTTTGTTAAGTCCTATTCATCTTTTAGTCAGTCCTCCAGGTACAATCCCCTCCAACTTTTAAATGCATCTCTGCCTCAACACACCTAAATCAAATAATGTCAGAAATCTGGAGAATTTGGCTGCATGTGAGGTTATTCAGCTAATTAAGGTACAAATACACATTTAAAAATTGAAGAACGACTATGTTTGCCTGAATTTGAGGACTCCTGGTTTATACTTTCAGCATTTAAGTTGCTGAAGTCAGCGAAGTGATTACAGTACACAGCTTTAAAGCCATCGGTGCACCTGCCCTATTGCATCCATTTATTCAAACATTCAACAATTAATGCTTTTCTAAAAGATTAACAAGTTTCACAGAAACCTGTGGGTTTACTTCTTATTAATTTCCTGCTTGCTCTTCAGCAGGACCGATGGCAATCAAGCTTAACGAGCTTAACAAGCAGAATGTCACTACGCAGTTAGCTAACATAAAGCAAGCAATTTGCCAATATCGTTAAATATAGTGATGAAAACCTTAGTCTATCACCCAGTTTTTACCACTAAAAGCTAAGTGGTACCTGTTTGGGGTATGGTACCACACAGATACCATCTACTCCAAACATCGTCAACTTGTCAAACACGTTTCGTCTAGCTACGAAGCTAGCTCTCCTAGTCAAGCTAGTCTCTTACTTTAAAACACTTTGAATAAAAACTATACTGCTTCAGGTAGGTCTTTTCAGTCATAAAAGTATACATATCTAAGTTACTTGATGTAAATATCCAAAATATGTTGGTTAGCTTTCATGTCACCTAAATTAAAATCTAAAATAATTCATTTTGCTCAAAAATCTCTTACATTTGCAGTTATTTACTTGCAAATAACTTTATCTAGGCAAAATGTATTTTTAATTTACAATTTATGCTTACCTGTGCAGAGTTATTCCACCAACATGTCCATATTGAGAGATGCGGCTTCAAATGGGGATTTAATTTTTAAAAACCTGGCGTCTGGGACTGTTTAGTAATCAGACACGCCCACAAGTTTTTTTCAGCCAATCAGATGATGACCGGCTAAAAGCGCGCGTAGTGTATGGAAAATGTGTGTAAAAGTGCAATTCATACACACCACCGCTTGAAATCAGGCAGCGCTGTGTTATACACTGGAATACACAAATCTCAGGTCACATGGTATAAAAGGACAATTAAAGAAAGTGAGATATCACGCTGTTTATTCACTGAAAAGTACAAATATATGGTCCACATCATGCAAAAACTGGCATAGTTGCTATAAAACTTTAGATTTATGAGAAAAAGTGTTGTTTAGATACTCAAAATTTTAAATACACTCCTTGATTTATGAGGACATCAGCATTGTCCTTGTATTACCCTTAGGTCCGCGTAACGTAAGTGCGTATTCAGGTCAAAAGGCAGGCTAAACCACGTATACCAACGCACACACACACACACACACACACACACACACACACACACACACACACATACGCACAAAAACAAAACAAAAAACTCACCCATGCTGATATTTATAGCCTTTTTGCTGTGCTCATTTCTATTTTTTTTGTAAATAATGGCTTGTTGTAGTAGTTCCCTTTCTTTACCACATGCATCCAGTGTTGGCTAGAAATAAATTACAGAGGGATTTGTCATATTTTTAGAGAAATGTACAAAACTCTACTGTAGCATATCTGTAAAGATAACAGTACACTGTAATACACATCAAATCGATGTAAATGGTTGGTGACCATTAAAAAGGTCAGTGGGTTAGTTTCTCAGAAGATGCGACTCATGAAGGAGTGATTGATATGAATATATATATATATATATATATATATATATATATATATATATATATATATATATATATATATATATATATATATATATATATATATATATATATATATGATTTTTTTTTAAATCATTAAATTCTGCTTGAGCAAGCGGACTTGGAAAATGTAGCATAGCATAGCAGGAGTTCAGTATTAATTATCCTGTCAAGCTGCTGCTCTGCCTTTACTGCATTTTAAAATGAGAAAACGAGGATGCAAAGCATTAGGTAAATAATAATCCAGTATCTAGTTAATGCTTTTTCACCAACATGATAAAATGCGTTTTGTTTGTCGGGGTTAACAGTTTGAAAGACTAAACCAATAAAGTATTGTGAAAAAAATGTTCTGTCACCATGACGAATGCTTAATACCCGCAGTACTAAAAAAAAAAAAAAATCATTAAATCCCTTAAACAAATAGAACTAAAGTGTGTCACCATGACTCAAAGTATTGGATTTGAATTAAACCTGATTTACATTTGATTAAACATGTCAGACACTTTGATTTTTAAAAATCACACGAAGTTGATTGCGATACTAGAAGACCATTCCCTTTCACATACATGATGACATTTTTAACACAATTTGAAATCATCTGTTCTTTCGTTTCTCTGCAGGTTCTTATTCTGTTCTCTGCTCCCACCTAGTTCTCAGGAAATAATCCGTCTCTTTTTACTGCAAAATTGTTCACGGATTATTAACCTTTAGATAAGTAGCTACTCTGCACTAGACTTTAACCAGAATCTTTCTATTAAAAGACACAAAAGGCTGCCAGTTGTATATTTTATAGTTAGTGAACTGTACATTAGTCAGAGAGATATCACTTATGTGGGGAACCTTAGAGAGTCTGACTTTAAGCTGTGGGTTTGACCTAATGGAGCGCTTTTGTTTTGTTCTGGTCCTCCTAACACATGCTTTCTAAAGCACTTGTGGAAGTTTGTTGACTTGTCTGTCTTCATGCTCCCTGTTCAGTCAGTGATGAGATAAGCAGGCCCCGCTATAGCTCTGCTGCTGGCGAGCCGCCATCCCATTACTGCAAAAGTCAAAAATCCTCTGATCCCTGCAGTCACTACTCGCACACACACATCCAAGCACAGCATCTTTGCAGGGAGACACACTCTCGCACTGCGAATGTTCCCCCTGTGTTTCACTGGTGTACTTCTGTGTGTATTAGTGAGTCCCAATAAGACACTTAGCCTGTTACGATTAGCTCCCATGACAGATTTATGGGTCATACCGTAAACAAACTTCGGCCTGCCTTTGATTTGTCTGGCACAAAGGCAGATGTCTCTGAGCTGTTTTTTTGTTGTTGTTTTTTTTTCTTTTTCATCATGGAGTCTCTGATTGTTCTCTGTCCCTGAGCTGTAGAGAGAGAGAGTCCTGGCAGAAGAACCTTTCAAGTATAGTTTAATCAGCATGAGCCTCCATCCAGTGCATGGGAGCTGCTGGCCACTGGCTTTGTGTCTGACGTTTAGCACTTCTTATTGAAAGTTATTTGAACCAGCTGCTCTTAAGCTCTTTCCACATAGCAACCCATGTGTAAAAAGCATTGAAATTAATCCACTTTTTAATTGAGTCCCCTTAATATGTAACTGAATTTCGGGGTGTACTGTGGTGGCGCAGGGGTTAAGCGCAACCCACATATAGAGGCCTTGGTCCTCAACGCAGCTGTTGCAGGTTCGATTCCGGGCCTTGGCGACCTTTGCTGCATGTCTTCCCCCTTCTCTCATTATCCACTTTCCTGTCAATTAACTAGCACATAAAGGCCACTAGAGACAAAATATATATATATATGCAACTGAATTTTATTTTTATTTTTTGTATAGGCTTACAGTTTTTCTCAGTCACTTTGTTGAATTTCTTGAATTATTTTCAACGTTTTCAACAAAGGGTGGTGCATTTCTCAAAACAAATTTTTCAAACAACAATTAACCTTGGACTACTTGCAAAAGATAGTTTCTTCTTCTTAGACTCTTCTTCTGTTTTTCTCTTCTTCTCTCTGGCTGCTGTCTCTACCCAACTCTCTGTCAGAAATTATTTTCACTTCTTCTTTTCCACACATCGTTCTGCACACATTGATACATTTGGGCATTTTCTTTTTGCTAAAGCTGTTTTAGGCGCTTCAACAAAATTTGACAATATATTAAAACAGGAAGAAATAGCTCTGGCAATAAGTACCAACATCTCCGGGGGTATCTAGCCAAATTACATGAGCACAGACATAAACTGAGACAGCTTTAAACTAAAAACCATATGCTAATGAGATCCTCCTACTAGCGCTATTAGAAGAGTAAAGAAGTGGCACGTCAACCATATGTAGGTTTTATGTTGTCTATGTGACGAGTGCCTGCCTGGAAGTGAGGGGATGTGAGGGGATGTCACACACACACACACACACACACACACACGCACACACACACACACACACACACACACACACGCACACCCCCACACACACACCACACACACACGCACACGCACACACACACACACACACACACACCCCCACGCACGCACACACACACACACACACACACACACACACACACACACACACACACACACACACACAGCCTCCACTGCTCTGCCTCTCACAATAAGGTTACATAATTAAAGAGGCTCTGTTGAGCTGATAAAATGGAGAGAGGAGATTTTTTAAATATCTGTGAAATGGAAATGAAACCTGTTTGTGTTATATAACTGGCAGAACAGCTTCTGCTGTAATTCTCCCTCTTCCCCATGCGCTAATTCATTTCTCACCCTCCTTTTCCTCCAATACTTTTAATTCATCGCCTCCTTTCTGTGCTCCATGAGTTTCTTGTTTTCTTTTATTCGTTTTCCAAAATGATCCCCATTTGTTTTGTGTATTTACTTGTCCAGGTCACTATCCATAACTCACTTCCCTCTAACAGAGCATGTCTGGACTGATAGATGTGATTGATATGAATGAATGTTACATTTTCCTGTTTTTTTTTTTTTTAGATTAGTTAGAGGCATGAGATGAGTTGTGAGAAACGTACCTCATTTGCCTCACCTTTCCATGGTGTTTTGTAATTAGATGCTACCTATATTTTATCTGTTTAAACTTCCTGAACATGTTATAACATTATCGGGCCAACAAACAGGTTCCTTATGAGACATCAGCAGCACCTGGCTCCTGTCTTTCTTAGTTTGCCCCCTGATCTTCTCTTGATCTTCCTCCTTTTCCTGCTTCGTCTTCCTCTTCTGCCTCCAGATCAAGCCAGACTCAGCAGCGACTCATCCCATTTAAAGTGTGCGCACATGCACCCGCGTGCACACGTGGCGTCATTCACCCCAGCAGTTTTTCTTTTGCTCTCCCTGGTGGTGCTCCTCTCCACCTCTCTCCTCTTCCTCTTCTCCTCCCTCCTTCTGGAGAGCTCCGACCTGCACTTACACATGGATGCGAGCCATGTGTCTACATGTGTGTTTGTGCTTGTGCTGGAGTGTGTGTGCGCTATGCAGCAGAGCACTGCTTAAAGCATCAGCCAGCACAAGGGAAGTGTGCGATCAAGCAAAACAATGGCATTCTGGGTAAAAATAGCCCCTCACTCTGTTGGGGGTAGAAAAAAAAATAGGAGGCTGAGAGTGACAAACAGGGAGATGGAAGGGAGGGGAAGATTGGAGTCTAATGACTGTGTGCCGAAAAGAGAAATGAGATAAACTGTAGATGAAAATGTGCCTAAACTGAACGGAAACATGAGTTACTCAGAACGGAAGCAGCCTAATAGGAGAGTAGTGCTGTTGAAATATGTTTCCATAGCAACTGGTCTGGTGGCTATAAATGTACACAATGCACATGCAATAGTGTCAGACTATATTAAAGTTAATGGAGATCTGTTGACAGTATATATATAATATAATATTATATAGTATAGCCAATAATTTTACAACATGCTTTTGGGATGCGGCATTCTGTGACGTTTTTATTATTTGGAACATTTTGATACCAACATTATTTCTGGTTGCTGATTCCAATAAAACTGGATTTTTTATTAAAGAAAGTCAAAAACTGGCTGATGACATTACATAGTGACGCATACTGGAGTTATCTTTGAGCGATATTGTGTCTGTTGTCATCATCTGTTGGTCTTTGTGCTTTAGTTGTCACGTTGTCTTTATTTCAATCATTTTAACTTTGTTACTGACACTGTTCTATGCATTGTTTATTGTTTTTTATTTTATGGTTCCTTACTTTCACTTTTCTTTGTGTATTTGTTTAATTATTTTGGTTTAGGAAGACGGTTTTGTGTCTATCCTTTTGTGTTAATTAGTCATATTCCGTCTGCTCCTCTGATCACTTTCCCATGTCGGTCAATCACCTCCCTAGCAGTTAAAAGTCAGGCAATTTCTTTACATCCTTGTCATCATTGTTCATTTCCATGGTTCTGGTTTTACTGCTGGTTTTTCCGCTGCTTGATTTTTCCAGTCAGTGTTTCTCCAGGCCTGTTCCTGGCTTTGGAACGGTGTTCTTTCCACATTTACTCTAATGTTTTCACTGTGTTTAACAGATTCCTACAAATGAGACAGATTGTGAGCCAGTATAAATCCTCTAAAAGAAAATAACAGAACAGAAAACTAGCAGCACAAAAAGCATTTTAAAGGAGAGAATAAAATATAGCAATAGCCAACAAATGTGAGAGGAGAGGTAGATCTTGAATTAACGACATGAAGCCACTAAATGAAAAGAAAGTATAGCAGCTTGACATGTGGAGCGTTGTTGACATTGTTGGTGCCATGTAGGTTGTGTGGACACCACTGGGGCACTCTGCAGGATATTTCTTGCTCACAAACAGGTATATGTGTCGTTATCTGCTGGCTTCAAAACAAAAACAACAGTTGCAAAAAAAGAAAAAAAAAGGCCTCTGTAGTTTGAGAAGCCACTGAACAGATCGGCACTGGACATACATACTTGCGTAATCATATTTTTGCAATTTATTAATAAGAGTTATTATTAGTTTTAAGTGTGTGGGGTTTTTTGGTATCTTAAATAAGTCTGATGGAAAGTTATTAAAAGAATAATGACAGTTTTTTTCAACCATGCTCCCAAATGTACATATTTCTGAAACTTTATTCTTATTGTTTACATGTCATAAATAGATTTTCCAGCCAGTTCACTTCTTTTTGATCGTTTTCTGTTAATTTAATGCATCACTGAACAATAAAAATCATAGAATGTAATCACTACTTTGGCCGTCTCCTCATAATTAGTGATATTGCACAGGCAAAACCATCACTTATTAAAGGTGGGCTCTAAAGGATTGGGAGTCTGAGAATGGCTCCTAATCAGAGATGAGCACTCGAAAGGATTCGGAGAGAGATCGAGATAAAGGAGGCGCAGGAGGACGGAGAGCATCAGAGGGGAGTTACAGAAAGAGCAGGTGGAAAACGGCAGCGATGGTAGATAACTGTTGAAGAGAGAGTGCTGCATCTATCAATTATTCATTACGTCGGTAATACAGCCTCTCTCTTGCCCCAAATAACATTAGCTGTCCTGGATAGAGGCAGACACAGAGGCAGAGAATAAACAGATGGTGCTGGTGGGGGGTCAGAAGACATTGGAGACACTGAAAAGAAAGTTTAACATTACAATAACAACATGAACAGATAGTTATTTTTTTAATGCAAAACTACAACTAAACCTGACAGACTTTAACTAAATATGCTAGGTTGAAATGCATAAGGTGCATACTGCAAGAGTCAAATGAGGGCAGGAAATCATAAGGAATGAGTTTTTCATACAAATTTTCTGTCTGAATATGAAAGTTTTAGCTATTATTTGTGTTTGATTTTCACTTTAAACAAAAATCTGACATTTGTTGTTTACATGTTCAAAGTAAATATTTCATTCATTCGTGTGTATGAATTTACATGGCAACCAGACGGATGCGTAAATACGAATTTTAATCAATAGTGAAAAAAAATTGACATGTTTTTGTGATATTTGTTTTTACAATTTTTAAAACCAACATTTCCTCTAATTGCAGCAGTTTAGCTTTAAGCCCAGCCAACTATCTACTACTCATGTCATTTCAGGCAAGCGATGAGAATCATGACTGAAGACTGTTAAATGTTTAGTTCTGCTTTTATTTCAAAGTCATTTCTGCTCTTTCTGTGTCAGTTTGATGCAGCTTCCTAACACTTAGCAGTCTGTGAAGTGGTGTGAGTAAAAGCTAATGGGATGAAAATAGTGTGTAGCTGTCAGAGTGGCTTGGCCTTTCGGAAACTTGTGTCAGCTTAGTTCAGCCTGCCATCGTTCTGACAGCTCTGTTTCCAAATGAGATCTCCACAATGTACAGAAATGAGTCTGAGTGCAGTGTGTGTTAGTGGAAAAAATACCACAAAAAAGTGAAGAAGACTAATCTAAGTGTAAACTGTTTAATTTTGGCAAATTACATAAGTTGTATTTTGTGAAAGAGTGTGTATAAATATTTATCCAACTCTTTTTTTGGCACCTTATTACCAATTTCATAATACTTCTAATGATTACGTGAAGAGATCACATCTGACCATGACTGGTCAGACGTGACCATGATTGGCAAAGTCCAGCCCTGAAACTATGTAACACTGTGTAAAATATTTTCTTCCTATGATGTTTTTATCTATCAAAGAGTAAATATAGTACACATCACTACAAGGTAAAAACCTACTATAAAGTCATTAACACTGACATTAAATTATTAAACAGCATAATTTAATTATCTTATTACTTCTTCTTTTATCTGGCACAGGGGTCCGCATACTTTACAATTCAAAGAGCCATTTCTATCCTCGGTCCAGCTAAGTAAATCTCATTTAGACCTTTGGAAAAGACAACTTCTATTGATAAATAGGACAATTGATGTCTTTATTTTATTTTTAAATACACGAAAACTAGATCTAAAAGAATATTACTGGTACTTTAAGTGTCGTTCAATTACTACATGAAAAAACTGAAACCTCCATTAATTATATTCAAGTACATCTGCTGGTTCATTATTATTTTTACCCAAAGTTATTAGGAGCCACTTAAAAGGTCCGAGGAGCCATTTGCGGCTCCATGTTTTAGTCCGTGAAGCTTCATCAGCAGGTTCTGTAATTCAAAATGGCTGCCTGTGATGGCGAGCGTCTTCTCTAACCAAACAAACTGGGTCAAATGCTTGGTCAAAACTACAAAACCCTCATCTGTATGTGTGCGTATCTATTTCATGATTTAGAAATAAAAACTAATTACTTGCCTCTTGTTTTTTATTCTGTGTTCTTCAGAAGAAAGAGTGGTTATGTCTTAACTGCCAGACCCAGCGGCTGTTGTCTGGAGGCGGCCTTGACGAGCCTCCTCTTCCTGTCCCCCATGCCTCCCCGAAGCACCAACCAATGGGCTCACCTCATCACCAGACGCCGGCCAGTCAGCAAAGCCCTCTCCACAAGTCGACCACTCAGCAAGGACCCAAACCGGTCCAGCCGCAGGGACAAAAATCCCAGATGGGAACAGGCGTCGGTGGACCTACTGGTCCCACGCCCGCCAAACAGCCCACCGATGCCAAGACCACAACGCCAGCCACAGCACCAGTACCAACCACCGAGGCCCAGAAACCCACGAAACCAACAGAGGAGAAACCCAAGACGGAGCCTGAGAACCAAACTGCCAAAGAAACCAAACCTTCACAGAAGAAAGGGGAACAGATCACTCCAGTAAAGGAAATTAAGAAGTCAAGGCACTATGACGTAAGTTTGACGTTCTTTGTTCTTTGTTCTTTGTTCTTTGTTCTTTTTTTCCTTTGTTTAAAAAAAGGTTTGAATACTAAAGTACTGGAGGAAGAAACAGTAACGTGAGACCGTGCTGATATATTCAGCGTGACAGGATATATGTCATATATACATTACATATCTGATCCAACTTTAGAAAAAAGACTTGAGGGTGCTGTGGTGGCGCAGGGGCAAAGCACAACCCATGTATTGAGGCCTTAGTCCTCATGCTGGTGGTCGCAGCATGCAGCACCAGCATGAACCAGGATTCTGGTTCCAGAAACCTGGGATTCTGGAATCAGAATCCCAGGTTCCAGAATCCCAGAACCTGGGATTCTGGGAATCCCAGGTTCGATTCCCAGAATCGAACCTGGGAATCACCAGGTTTGATTCCCTGCCTGGTGAAATTTGCCGCATGTCTTCCCCCTCTCTCATAACCCTTTTTCCTGTCAAACTATTTTCAAATAAAGGCCACTAGAGCCAACAAAACATAAAAAAAAGACTTGACTAAATTACACCAGCTTCTGAGATATAAAAAGAGTCCCCTGAAAATGCAGGTAATTTCTGTTAAGGGTTTAAGCCTCACAATAGTGTATTTTGCAATATACATTTAAGTGAACTTATTTTATACATAAAAATATATATATATTTTTAAGTTTTGCTGGCATCATGAAAATATATATTTTTTAAAAGCTTCTCTACCTTGGCTTTATCTCAGCCATTATTCATTCATGAATATTTGTCATTTTCCTTTTTGTTTCTCTCTGTTATGAATTCATTTAAACTCATCATGAAATGTCAGAGCCCTCCAAAAAATGTTCAACCTTGTTCTCTTATTCAGATGAAATGAAATGCAAAACAAAGTTTTCTCACAGTTTGTTATTAGCGGGTATAGCTGTAGAGCGAATGTTTTGTTAGGTTTTCTTTCTCTTGGTCATAAAGGTTATGACGTTGGTAAAAGGTAAGATGATCCAGTATTTAAAGATGTACTGAAAATATGAAATTACTAACAGCCTTATAGACCTGTAACTAACAGAATAACATGCACATATATCCATTTCTTTAGAAAAGAACTAAATGATTTACAGCAATTTTTATCAAGTAAAGTTTTTTTTCTCATTGTGACAATTTCTTGTGTTGTTTGGGTATCTGGTTAGAAAAAGAAAGAAACTTTCCTGGCAAAGAAACCCTCCAGGGCTGTGTAATGTATTCTATAGGCTTGTATAAAAACCACATTTACCTTTTTTAGCTTGTTAAAGGTGGAAAAAGGCAATCAAATATTTTTATTTCATTCTCATTTTAACAAGGGTGACTTTTATAGCCATAGAAATCCATACAAAATTTGACCTTTCAGTGGTTTTGTGTTATTCATTTTGAGCTTGCTGTCCAAAAAGGTGTAAAGACTCAAAACATGTATTTTAACTGACTGTGTGATGTGAACATATACTAAAGCAAAATAACAACCATCGCTCATGTAATTTTATAGCAACCTCATTTGCATAATCGTTTGTTGTTTTTTCACATACCAAATCAAATCTCTTTCAAACGTTCATTAATAATGTATTTTAGATTTTATAAAGGGAAAAAAGTACATATCTGAAAACAATTGAGAGAGCAAACCTTCAGGTTTTTTATCATACATAAGGCATTTAGCGCCCGTCGTGTAGAATGTAAAATAACCTGTGGGTCCTCTTGCCTTTTCTCTTTGCAGCTCTATTATTGTGCGTATTCATTCATTTTAGAACATTTTTAAATCCAAAAAGGCTCTTACAATTAATCAAAAGTACTCTATTTTGATAAGTCGCTGTTTGGTTGTGCCAAATGTCCACATATGTGTCATAAAGAGCTTGAAAAAAGATGAGTGAAAGCTCACTGAAGGCTTTAATTTTATTTTCTAGTTGTTGGGTTCAGAGGTGCTTCCAGTTGCAAATTCTTTAGGAAATCTGAATACTAGAATGTTGTCCTGATATTTTAAGACATATATTGTTAATATGTTAATATATGTTAATATTTTTGTGGTGCTTGATACAGACGGAATGTGGACCTAATACACTATGATAATTTGATTAGTTTAGTCTTCTAGACATTGCAAAAAATACACTTTTTGTGCAAAACGTGTTTTTTTTTGCCATACTCCAAAAAACTAAGCTTATTTTATATCTAAAACAGAATCTCTTCAATTGTATTAAAAAAAAAATGCGTCAACAAAATTGTCAAATTTTTATTACTTTTGACCCAAACCATATAGCCAAATTTCACCACGTCTAATGCGATCTTTCTTTGTTTCTGTTCTCTGTAGGACACAAAAAACAACAGCACCCATGACTTGTCACGCAGCCCTCAGAGTCTCAGTGACACTGGCTACTCCTCTGATGGGATCTCCAGCTCACACAGTGAAATTACAGGTCTAATCCAAGAGGAGGAAATGAAGCTGAGTGAGAGGGGAATCAGTGGGCGAGGCTCTCCTCCAAGCCCCTCTGAAATCACCAAGCTGGAGAGCTCGATGAGGCCACTGCTGGAGAAAAGCCTCTCTGAGGAAAAGCCGGACAGAAGGGGAAGAAAGCACAGGGATAGAGACTTGGATGACAGAGGAAAGCATCGACCACGTTCCCTTTCAATTCCTCCAGATGCATATGATTCTGATGAGGAATTAGAGGATATACTGGAAGAAGAGGAAGATGGCGGGGACTGGGAGAGTAAACGGAAAGAGGGAAAGGAAGAGAGAAAAGAAAAGAAGAAGAAGGAAAAGGAAAAGGAAAAAGAGGCTGATCCAACAGAGATGACTGATGAGGAGTTTATGAGGAGACAAATAATGGAGATGAGTGCTGATGAGGACAACGAGGAGGATGAAGAAGAAATGGAGGAAGACGAAGATGAGGAAGATGAAGGTTACGGCTACCAGAAACCGAAGAAAAGCCACCACAAGCACATCATTTCTGACTCAGGGAAAGAAAAGAGACGGCTTCAGCACCACTCGAGTAGTTTTGAGGAAGAAACCAAGACCTCTGCCGATGTCTATAAGGGTTCTGTGGAGGAGGGGGAGGAAGATGTGATGGCGTCCCAAGGGGGGCTGAGGCGCTTCAAAACCATTGAACTCAACAACACCAACAGCTACAGCCGAGATATGGAGCTGAGCAATGAAAATGATCTAAATCTGGACCGGGAGCCAGAGCTGGAGATGGAGAGCTTAACCGGATCTCCAGAGGAGCGTTCTAGGGGGGACTATTCTTCAACTTTGCCTCCAACTTCGTCCTCATATGGTTCAGGACAGTCTCCAACATCCATCTCATCAATGGAGGAAGACAGTGACAGTAGCCCAAGCAGGAGACAAAGACTGGAGGAGGCCAAGCAGCAGAGGAAAGCACGCCACCGGTCTCACGGTCCCCTGCTTCCGACCATTGAAGACTCCTCAGAAGAGGATGAACTCAGAGAGGAAGAGGAACTTCTGAGAGAGCAGGAGAAGATGAGAGAGGTAGAACAGCAGAGAATAAGAAGCACAGCACGGAAAACCAAAAGGGATAAGGAGGAGCTGAGGGCCCAAAGACGCCGAGAAAGATCCAAAACACCACCAAGTAATTTGTCACCAATTGAAGATGCTTCCCCTACAGAGGAACTAAGACAAGCAGCAGAGATGGAAGAGCTTCATCGCTCCTCTGCTTCTGAATATTCCCCCCAAAGTCTGGACTCTGAGGCTGAGGGGTACGAGTCCAAAATCTACAAGTCAGGCAGTGAATACAATCTGCCTACTTTTATGTCTCTCTATTCGCCTATGGAGAAATCTTCCTCAACTACGACAACCACTGCTCCATCAACAACCTCCAAACCTCTGAAGAGTGCTGAGGAAGTTTACGAGGAAATGATGAGAAAAGCAGAAATGCTGCAAAAACAAGAAAAGCTACAGCAGCAGCAACAACAACGACATGGACAGTACTATGAGGAGGACATTAATGGACAAAACTACGACGACGACTATGACTATGAACAAGATCAAACGGGATATGACAACGAAGCGGCGGAAATAGAAAACGACATTTACGAGGAAATCCGACAAACATCTCAGAATATCACTAAGATGCAACAGGCCACAAATGAGCAAGTCGAGATTGAAATTGAGAGTTCTTTTGCAGATAAGCAGCTGCTGGACACAGGCTCAGCCTTTGCTAAACTACTAGAGCAAAGCAATGCTCTGTTAACTCCTGGGACAAGTCCTACCCAGGTCTCAGCGCCTGTCTCCTTTGCTGAGAGTGGAGGTCGAATACCAGACGTGAGAGTAAGCCAGCACTTCACTGCAAAGGATGGGCACAAAGACCGAATTAAAAGCCAAGCAGGAAAGAATGGCATAACTCCAACAGTGGCTGCTACCACCATTGCAGCTTATGGGGTTTATGCCAGAGACGCAGTAACAATTTCCCAAACAGGATCAAGCCACACTATGACATCAACCCAATCTGATACCTCACGCAGACACACAGGAAGTCTTGCCACATCCTCAGCTACAGTCTCAAGTGTATGTAGCAAGATTGCAGAGATTACCCAGGCCTATAGTCAAAGAGAAGTAATCACCAGAAGGATTGGGGAGACAAGAGGTGTTCAAGTGCAGGACAGCTCAACATCATCTGCTGAGAGGATTATTGAACCACGCTCTCCTAAGTATACTACCTATTACAGGAGCACGAGTCCTCCTCTCTCTCCATCACCACCGCCACCACAAAGTCCTATTCGCTCTCCTTCCAGAAGGTCTACTGCTGAGTTCTCCACACAGACCTTCAACTCAGCACTGCGAATGGAGCCAGCTGGTTCTGGGCCCACATCACCTGTGATGGCTCAGGGAACCCAAACAGCACATCGATCAATTTCCCCTAGGCTATATCGACAACAATCTTCCCAGGAGGCTCCATACTCCCCACCTCCAGGTCCAACTAGACCAATGACAGTGAACACGGCAACTTCTCCATTGTCCTCACCCACTCGATTTAGCCGTCAGTCAACATTTGATAGCTACTCTCCATGCGGCAGCCCCCCGGACACACCACCTTATCAACAGTCACCTACACACAGCTTCTATAGAGCGCAAAGAGTGGAGAAGGTGAATGTAGGGACAAGCATGGTCACTACTGCTGGCTTATACACCAGAGGGTCTGTGTCCATGGATAATATCTCCCTCTGCCGAATATCTACAGTCCCGGGTACCTCAAGGGTTGAGCAAGGCCATATGATCCAAGGTGGTAGTGTTGTAGATCTGAGAACTGTAACCCACTCAGCTCCCATTATTATGACTGATCAGGGAATGGACCTTACTTCCTTAGCTACAGAAAGCAGGAAATACCACGGTGGACCAGAAGGTTCCAGGCATTCAACAATCATACAACCACTGATTATGAATTTGAACACACAAGAGACCACCACACCTACCACTGTGAGTGTCACTGTGGCTGCTTCTATGTTTATGACCCAGCTAAAACAACCAGTGGTTTATGGGGATCCCCATCAAAACCGAATAGATCTAGGTCAGGGCATGGGCTCAGCGGTGTGTCTTTCCCAGAACAAATCACCAATTTCTCCTCCAACTGATCCTTCCATTCCAAAAATTGATGCAAAATTGGAAGATCTCAGCATACAACAAAGAGAATTGCAAAAACAACAAGAGAAGCTACAGAAACAACAAGAGCTCCTTGAACAACAGCTACAACAGCACCATCAGTTGCAGCAGCACCAACAACAGGCATCTGTTCTAGCCAAGTATAACCTCACCGGCCAGGTCTCACCTTTGGCTAAAAAAAATTTATTAGTCAGCCAGACTAGTACTGCATCTACAGTGGTCAGTGCTGTTTCACCAGTCATTAATCCTGAGCTTTACGGCACTGGTCCTGTTGAGCTGAAAGGGAAGCCCAGCCCACCTGGTTTGATGCAGGGAGGTAAATCACCACATAGTATGGTTGTACAAATGGATGGAGGGCCCGAGCCAGTAAGGGCATTGACTCAACTTGTGAAGGTAGAAGAAGGACAGGATGCAGTGGATTTGACAGGAGGCCAAATAAAACCTGACCAACCAGCTTGTTGTGATGTAGTTTACAGACTGTCATTTGGTGGAAATTGTGTTGGTGTCTCTGAGAAAGAGGGCATAAGGCCACCATCTGCCCCACCTATCACAGATGAGTCCGATCAAGAAAGACAACCTGGAAGGTACCATGAGTACCCAATGGACACACGTAAGGCTTACACGTTACCTTTTCCTGGTAGGCTTCAGCCTTCAATGTCTGATACGAACCTTGCTGATGCTGGCTTACAGTCATACCACTCTAAATATGAGCCACACCTCCAACAATCTGGTGAACTTGTCATGGACTTCACTGCTATGAAACAGAGCTATGGAGGATACATGGGCATGCAGTATGGTTCCTACACAGATTTACGTCATGGAGGAGACATTTCAGCACAAACGTTGCCGATAAGACGATATAATTCCTTGTCTAACATCAGTTCAGATTATGGTTATTCTGCTCGTGATATTGCAAGCTTCCAAGAAGCTAACTTGGCTCAGTACAGTGCTACAACTGCAAGGGAGATAAGTCGAATGTGTGCCGCACTTAATTCTATGGACCGATATGGAAGCAACCCAGACTTGCTGCAGTATGGCAGCTTAGGCAGAGGTACTGGTCCAGGTGCCTCCAGACTTGCAGCAGGTATTGGCATGAGGCAAAGTCTGATCTTTGGATTAGATGGAAAGCCTATGTCTCAAAATCAAGCTCTGACGAATCTTATCAATGCCAGGCAGGCTAGTCTGAGGGCCATGTACCCTGCTGCTATTAGGTCATCTGACGGAATGATTTACTCCACCATTCAGACCCCAATAGCTTCAACACTTCCCATCACCACCCAACCTGCATCAGTACTTCGACCTCTACTGAGAGGGGTCTATAGGCCATACGCTACTCCCAACATGACACCAGTGCCACTGGCCAGTCTCACCAGATTGCCCATAAGCCCAAGAATGCCCTTAACTGGGCAAGTACCACTTCGTTATCCAGCACCAGGTCTGCTTCAGACAGCTTCAGCCACTGCCTCTACCACTGTTGCTGCATCAACTTCAGCACCAGGAGCAGCCCTTGTGCCTGTGTCTTTGACAACCTCAAGCTCAACAGCCCAGGAGGAACCTGTTTACCTTGGTAAAGGTGCAAAAGTGGCATCAGAAGTCACTTCAGCACAAGGAGCGCTTGTCACTTTGACCGAACCGCAGCATCAACCAATAAACCTGTCCCACACACATCTGAACACCCAACAACAGAAACAAGTGACAACGGCTCAGCAGCCACAGCCTCCTCCTGCAGGTCACGTATACCCACCCTCGAGTCCAGCAATAACCCAAGGCTACACCCAACCTGCTGCAGGCCCATCGGTCCCCACTAGTGGCTTGCCCATTCCATGTGGTCTCCCTCCTTTCCCTCCACCTGGTGCAATACATAAAGAGGGTGAAACTGAGGCAGAGAGGCTTCACCGACAGCAGGAGCAGCTTCTGCAGATGGAGAGGGAGCGTGTAGAATTAGAGAAACTTCGTCAGCTGCGACTGCAAGAAGAGCTTGAGCGCGAAAGAATGGAGCTGAAGTTCCACAGGGAGAAGGAGCAAATTCTGGTGCAGAGGGAGTTACAAGAGCTGCAAAACATCAAGGAACAGGTATAGGGAAAATCAGGATTTGTAATTAAGAGTTATGTAGTGGTGTTGATGTCTTTTTTTGTTTGTTGCCTTTTTGTTATTTTCCTGATTTGAATGACTTATAATTTTTCAAGTGGTTTTACTGATGTTTTACATCAGTTATTGATTAACAAGCAATTTTGTGTATCATTTAATGTCAGCATGTTTTTAAGTTGACATTTTTAATTATCTTTCAAAAGATTTTTTTATTTGTTTTTTTTTGTATTCAAAGAAATATTAAATAGTCCTTCAAGTTGTTGATTAGACACTGATATAAGAAAAAAAAACAATTCCTTGTGTAATAATTCTTGATTCATTTTGAGTCAGAAATTATCTAGCCTGAATTACGAGGTGACAATTGTATGTTTTGCATGCTGTTCTGTGTTATTTGAATGCTGTTACCTAGTGTTACCCCGGTGTCTATGCCTGCTGATTCCTTGGTACATACAATTCATATGATGTGGAGCTTTTACACCTTAGGAAGAACAACAGTAATAACAGTGGAATTGATCTAAATAGAGATTGCAGAGTTTTTTTTTCTGTGTTGGTTGTTGAGAGATTAAATTGTTTTCCTGGACCACTATATAAAATAACATTATGATTAAAATACTCTATTTTTACTCTATATTCTTTGAATGTATTTGCAAGCTCAACTTAGACCCCTATGTTTCGAAGCATGTTTCTGAAAATGTGAAAATTGTTTAAGAAGATCTCTGTTCCTATTGGCTCACCATCAGTAATACGATAGTGAGTTTCACTGTGGAAATGGAATTCCGCCTATGTGTGTGCATGTCCGTTGTATGTATATGTCTATCAGACATGATGAGCCTGAACTCCTGTCACATTTTTAATTTGTTCTGAGTTAAGTAAGTTAACATTTAAGAGCATATTTAAATTAATTCCTCATTTCATCTAATAAAATTTTAAATATGTTTTTCAAAAAAAAAAAAAAACTAAGAGCTAACATAAGCATTTTCTTCTTTTTGTTAGAACAAGCAGTTGAAACTCTTTCAAGTTAACTCTGTAAAACAGGTGAAGCCCCCCTAAAGAGAATGAACTACAAAATGAATGTTTGATTAATATACATTTCATAACATACGATAGGAACAAAAGCCTAACCCCTTCTCCTGCACTAATCATTTGAGCTGCAAAGAAAATGCTTCAAATATTTAATATGAGCATTGTTGCAATACTGGTAAGAATTACCAGTACATGCTGCACTTTGTTTCAGTTGCGCTTCAGTTCTCTAACTAACTTGGAACCATTCTTTAGCTAATCCATCAGCATAAGAGCTTCATGTCACATTTGCTTTCGAGAATCTTGCTTTGCATTTTTTGAAAACCGGTGATCTTAATTACAACTAAATCATGGCCTTTTGTATCTCTCTTTTGTTTGTCTATCTATTCTCATTATTACCACCTCACCATCTTTTATTTTATGTTTTTGTTTCGTCACCTTTTGGTCTCCTCTGTTACTGTTCTTCAAATGTCTCCATGTTTGTCTGTATGTGCGTTTAGGTATTACAGCAGCAGCAGCAAGAGCGCGAGAAACAACTTGTTCTCCAACGAGAGCAGTTGGCCCAGCAGAAATCCCAGCTCGACCAGATACAGTCTTTGCAGCAGCAGCTCCAGCAACAACTACAAGAGCAGAAGCGGCTGAAAACTGCTGCTCAGACCATGCAGGTGAGGAATTTCTACAACTTTGATAGATGGTTTTCAACCTTCAGGGTGCATTCGCACCAGCCCTGATTAGTCCGCACTAATCAAACACTAGTTCGATTGTCATGAAAGTCTGGTTAAGTTGGGAAAGTTTGAATGAAATGAAACTCTAATGTGGACCAATAAAGGCAAAAGTTTGCCCACCTGCAGTCCTAGGCTTTGGTTCATTTGAAGTAAACTGGTGCAGTTTAAGTGCATTTATAAATGCAAGAGGACTAGAGGCTGCTCTAAAAGCAGTGTATGGCCTCATGGTGTATTGCCTTCTGGTTAAATACTAGCAAAACAAATGCATGACTGTAGCACTACCAGGAGAAACGGCTAGTGGTCTTTTTGCAAAAGACAACTGAGAAATCCTACAACTGTTAAAATCTGATGTGACTCCATTTTGTTTACATTTTGTGAAGGATGAAGTTGCACTCAGTCTTCTTCAGACGTTTTTGTGTTGTTTCCTTCAATGGTTCTTGGTGCGTATGGCATTTCTCACCAGCATTTGTGACAACATACACGGATAAATTGTCTCTCCATCTTTGCTCATTCTAAATGTGTTCTGCCAGTTGAGGTCAAAAAGCTGGTGAAATTATTCCATGTCTTCAGGACCACTGGTACACAGTCATGTTGATAAAGGAAAGGGTCATTCCAAAATAAAGTTGTTCAAAATGTCTTGGTATACTAAAGTACTAACAATTCCTTCTTCTAAAAACTAAGATTCTAAGGCAATATTTGACCTCACTCATCGACACACAATGGTAGAGTTGCTGTCAGTCTGTGTCGCCACCCTTTTGCTGTAAGACTAACACTTGTACCTGGTGACTGGAGATAATGCACTGGTGGCATCCTATCTTGGTAACTCTAACCCTGAGAGTGACCTATCCTTTCACAAATGTTTGTTTTTCAAGGTGCTGTTTTACACCTGTGATGATGGAAGTGGTAGACATGCCTGAATTCAGTGATTTGAAGGAAATATCCAACACTTTTTACAATATAGTGTACGGTATATCAGATGTTTTTAGTTCTGACATTGTGAATGACTGAAAACTGTACTTTGTCTTTATAAATCTTGTCCTGTAACTTTTTGAATTATTCTATTTCAGTATTTCCTTATTGGTCATAGATATTTAGAGCTGAACTTCATAATTTGGCTCTATTTTTGCAAGTGTCCTTTTCAGTGTTGCTTTGCTTTCTTTGCATATTGTTAGCTATCTGCGTTAATTTTTGGGAATCTATTTATGAGAAAACGAAACGATTACTATTTGACAGGTTCGTTTTCAAAAACTTTATAGTCTTGGTAGTTCTAATCAATGCGCTTTTGCCAACAGCTGGATATGACCGGACAGCCACTGCATCCCTACATAGACTCTCAGATGAGCTCGCGCTCTCTCCCTAACTCTTCCTCAGAGATATGTTTGAGGAATCAGGATGAACAGCTGGAAGCCAGAGCTGGTATGAGGAAACATAGCTCCATGAGCAGGCTGACCCGAGACACCTCTGATGGAGATGGTGTGATTTTCTATGGCTCCCCTCGCAGAATTGTGGATAGTTGTGTACAGACTGATGACGAAGACGGAGAAGAGAGGTAACAATATATTTTTCTTTTTTTTTTTGAAGTGAGTAATGGGATACCCTCCCTGGCTATGAGTATGTAGGTGGTATGGCATAAGGATGACTGTCTGTGGGTAGCACAGTAAGTGCTTCCCACATCCCAATCCTCACTATACACCATCAAAGAATTTTTTTTTTTTTTACAAGCAAAACCCCCTAATTTTTTAATAGTTGTATCTAACATAAATATCTACGCAGACCTTAATATCTACAGATTGTTTTCTTCATGCCCTGTTCTGCCTTTTCCCTGCACCACCAGGTACATGATGCGTCATCGTACCAGGAGGCGCGGTCGGAGCGTTGACTGCTCCGTCCAGACAGATGACGATGAGGATAAGGCTGAAACGGAGCATCCAGTTCGCCGCAGACGCTCCCGGTTTTCCCGCCACGCCGAGTCCACGGCAGCTGGCACCAGCACTGCCTCGACAACCACCTCAACTACTGACACCAAAGCTGACACATCCAAGATAGTTTCCTCCAGCATCGCTGTCCAGACCATCAGGGAGGTGTCCTGTCAGACAGAAGCTGAGCACCTAGGAAGAGTCTCCCCGGCAATCCATGTGACATTACCAGACCCTAATAAAGTAGAGATTGTACACTACATCTCTGGACCAGAGCGCACACAAAAAGGACAATCTCTCGCCTGCCAGACTGACTCAGAAGGGCAGTCGCAGGGCGTTGTAGCTCCACAGCTAACAGTGCCGACTACAGTCAGTCCATATTCTTCCTCTGCTGGTACTGGAACAGGGCCGTCCAGTTCGGCTGACCTTCACGCCCAACAGCGCCAGCAGCAACACATTGCAGCGAATGCAGCAAAATTTGAGCGACGTCGTCCTGACCCATTAGATATCAACTATCAGCCTCACAACCACCTTCACAATGAGTCCATCTCCAGCCTCATCCGGCAGCAACAAACCACACCGAAATCTCCACAGGTCCTCTACTCTCCTGTGTCGCCAGTGTCCCCACACCGCCTGCTGGAGACCTCCCTGTCAAGCGAGAGACTGAACAAGGCCCACGTCACACCTCAGCAGAAGTCTTACACAGCCGAATCCCCCCAGCGACACCCATCTGTTCCCCGACCCATCAAGAGCACCCATAGGTCCATGTCGGACCCCAAGTCCCTCAGCCCAACCACAGATGAGCACACCAAGGCCAGGCTGTCTCTGTATCAACAACAAGCACTCCAGAGCCAGGTAAAGTCACTGAAGCTAAGCCGATGCTCTAAAAACCTGTTAAAAAGTGATGAAAGCAGATGTATGGGTTGTATTTACTCTATTCTAAGAGTTTTATAAAAAAAAATTTCCTTGAGATTGTTTAGGAACAACAAGGTCTTTGCTGTACACAAAAGCTTTTCAAGTACTCCTTTGCAGTATTCAAAGAACTGGCCTTATCATGCACTGATTTTGAAAGCTATTACAATAGGGGAATTACAGCTGTGTGAAAGAGGTAGTAGCAAGTCCTCAAAATGTTCTTATTGATGAAATTTCTTAACCTCATTTCTTTGTGTTTGTTCGTTATGTGATGTCACGCCAGTTCCCAAAGTTTCAGGTTTAGTTCTCAGGACCCCCCTTCGGGTCCTCTGTAGAATTAAACAAAACAACAAAAACAAAAGTAAAGTATATTTATGCCATTCAGGGTATCGTTTTACCCCTGTTGAACTGACTTATTAGAAATTCTTGTGTACTGAGAAAATTGTCAGGTTCTGGGTGTCTTCTACTTATTTTTAGGTGAGAAGCTGAAATGTTTGGGAATGACTGGAATGGATAAAAGGCTAGGGTTTTAACATGCCTCTTTCTTGGTGATTCCATAAAATAACTTATGTGAGTGTTATCACCACATGAGTCTTGTTTCAATTGAAAGTACAGTATATTTATTAAGCTGAGCATGTGCTTGTCAAAATTTCAATTTGTCACAATCTTCTGAGTATGTTTTCTCTAATCTTTTGGATTTCTCTCAAATGTATGTACTATATTAACTTGTAAAGGGAATTCCACCACGTTATAATTTTTTTAGGTGCTTTATCCATGCATTCCCTACAAATAAATTCAGATGTTACAAAGTTAATAATTAATTGTTAATTATTAATCCTGACATTTTCTTGACAATACTTTTTAGGCCAAACAAAAAAAAATCTAAATCATCTTTGACTGTAACAGTGACATAAAATCCTTTAAAATTTCATACATTTCTGGTCATTTCTGTACCATTGACTTTGCTTACAAGCAGGAGCAGCACAACTTCGCAAATGTTTATGGATCACATGTGATATTATAGTGTATTTAGGAGCATCCAAGAACGCCGTACAGTGGCAGCATTAAATATCTGAATGTTCTAAGACAAATTGGGAAACATCCTTTATTCAGTAAACGATTGAATCCATTTCATTTTGTCGTATTTGCTAGAATTTATCTATTTTTGGTCAAAATTTTAATATGGAAAATGAAAATTCAACTACTTTTATGTGCCTTTTCTTCCTCCCAACTCCATATGTGTCAGCTGGGTGTATTTTTAGCCCTAATCTCAAAGATCATAAGAATAATAGGAACCAAGGAAGTTTTATTTTTATGTTGACACATTGTCATCTATTTGCACACTTAAAACACCAGCTAACATGGTTGTTTGATGGAATATGTGGAATTTATCTGAAAGGGAAGATAATAACTCATCTTCAAAACAGTGTGCACCCATTACAGTTGTGGCGTCATTTATTGGCGTAACAGCTAAAAAGTTACATTATTGAGAAGTGCAAAAATCAAAGACCTTACCAACCTTATCTAAAAATGATTGTTGTAAAATGTTATATCGTTCTGTAGATCATGATAGTTATGAAACATAATATATGTAAGAGTAAGTTCATCAGAGATGGGGTTTTTTCTGCAGGGGTGAAAAAACCTTCAATGATTCAGTGCTCTTGAAATTCATTTTTACAGGATTATTTTCTTTCAAATTGAATGTATGTTGTTTCATAAATTATTAAAACTCTAGAGTATTCAACAAAACTGTATCAGAGCTGACACTAATTTTCTTGTTCCTGTACGTCTTCTAACAAACTTCACTCTTGTTTCCTGTTGTCTTTGTCTGTTTGTCTTTATGTGTCTCCTTTGTCGACCTTGGTCTCTTGTTGCATCCTTTCTTTGTTTCCTCTCTTCCTTGATCTTTTTCTCCATTTGAATTTTCTTCCTTTCTTTTGGTCCCACTTTGTTGAATATTAATTCTGTTTTGTGCACATTTATTTACTTTTTTCGTTATTCTTCCACCGCTGTCTACACTGGTTGAAAACATTCTTGGATCACTTGGATGTTTTGGTACACACTTTATTATTATTTTTTTTTACCTTTTTTGGGGTTTCTTCTCTTTATTTGTTCCCTTCATCCCTTCTCATCTTGTTGTTTTCCCAAAACCATCCCTCTTTGTTTTTCTTCACTTTCTTGTCTGCATTATCACCTTGTCCATCTGTGTCCTTCTTCCTGTATTTTCCTCATTCTCATTCTTGTCGATCCAATATTCTCACTTAATTGGGCAAATCTATTATCTGTAATTTTCCATTAATTGTTAATTTTAAAATTAACCTTCTCAATGTCACATCCCATCAACTGTTCCTTGTGCACCTCATTATTTCCCCCTCAAATGCTCTCCATGGTTTTTTTTTTTTTTTTGGCCTCCACACATTTTCCCACCTTTCCTTCCCCCTCTGCCCTTTCTCTCTCTCTCTCTTCAGCTGGCAGCCTTACAGCAAAGCTCTTTGCTTCGGAAGGTTAAGCGAACCCTGCCCAGCCCTCCTCCAGACGAGACTGCTACATCAGCTCACTTGACCATGATGACACCTGCCCAACAACAGATCTACTTGTCCTCCGTGCCCAGCCTCAAGCCCAGCTCAAGGTCTGGCCTGGCTGCTAAAGCCAGCCTCCTCAAAGATCTCACCCACGAGCTGAAAGCTGTGGAGCAAGAGTCTACCAAGCTTAGAAAACAACAAGCTGAACTGGAGGAGGAAGAGAAAGAAATTGACGCTAAGCTGAGATACCTGGAACTGGGAATTCATCAGAGGAAAGAGACTTTGGTAAAGGAGAGGGAAAGAAGGGACATTGCTTACCTCAGATGTATGGGGGACACCAGAGACTATATGTCTGACAGTGAGTTGAATAACTTGCGTTTAGCAGCTGCTGCTGCATCACATGAGGCAAATGGGCTACTAACAACCAGACCAAGCACTGCTCCACTTAGCCAATTTACCAGTGACCTCAACACAGCAGCCCAGTACCCACCAACCTCATCCTTCCTCTCTTGTCAATATCCCCAGTGCCAACCACCAGCACCATCTCAGCAATCAAGTGTGCCATACCAGTCATCCACATTCAACCAGCCTCCTTACCCAACAGTGTCGCAGTCACAGGCCCTGCCACAGCCCATGACCCTTCAGAGTCATCCCCCTCCTCCTGGACCCACCTTTCAATCTCAAACATCCTATCCTTCCCACACCTATCCACAAGCTCAGCCCCCATATCCCCAAACTGATACGGGGTTACCATCTGCACCTCAACCTCAGCCTCCAGCAGGGCCTACAGGTTTTGGACCTGCACCACCTGGTCAGCCACCATACCCCACCCACAGCTCACCTTATCCCAGCGCTGTGTCCCCCTACCCCACCCAGACGACTCCGTATCCTGGGCAACCCCAAGCTGATATTCTTACCGTTCACCCTGGAAGACCCAGACAGACATCACTTGCTGAACTTGAACATAAGATGCCAACCAACTATGAGACTATCAGCAACCCAACAGTTGTGGTCACGACCACAGCCCAAGATGCTACCTTTTCCAGTGCAGCCCCAGCCTATGGTCCGTACACGGGAACAACAACAATGCCAAGCTCCTATGGGCCGTATGGATCTGCACCTGTTTCCAGCAGTTATGGTGGTTACGCCACAGTGCCTCCAAGCACTTATGGTCCATATACATCAGCCCCAGCTAGCTCATATGGCCAGTACACAACAACTACTGCTAATACATATGGCTACACCACCACCACAGCCAGTTCTTATGGACAGTACACTTCAACAGTTTCCAATGCCTATGGGCACCCTGTAGACAGTCCTTCCACCTACAGCACAGCAGAAGGAATGTACGGGGCTCCTGGTTTAGAGCAAAACATTCCAAGGAACTACATGATGATCGATGATGTGAGCGAGCTGACGGCAAAGGACGGGCTGGGCACGACAGCAGGGGACATGATGCATCATGGCAGTAGCGGGCGTTACCCTGGCGACATCCATGGCCATGGCAGCACATCTGGCAGCACGGCGCGTGGAGGAACTGGCAGCTCCCCCTACGGCAGGGCACCTGAGGAGGAAGCAGCGATGCAGGATGAGCTGTACGACCACCACGGCAGGGGTAAGAGCAGCTACAGGCACGGACCTCTAGGGGGCAGCAGCAGCAGCGTGAGCACTAGCATGGGTGGGGGATCCCCCTATTTCTATGACTACGACTACAAACTTGCCAGCATCCGCGCCGGGGTACAGAAACCTTTGGCGTCCTCCAGAAGCCTTCTGGCCCCCGCTGTCATGTCCTCCAAGCGCAGCAAGCACAGGAAGCTGGGGACTATGGAGCAGAAAATTTCAAAGTTTTCCCCAATAGAGGAGGCTCGAGATGTCGAGGCAGATTTGGCCTCCTATTCTGCAGGTGAGGCTTACCCCTCATCTCACATTCGAGGGCGCCAGCTGATCGAGGATTATGGCTTCAAGAGGAGTGCTTTTGATGGCACCAGTGGCACAACTCATGGAAGTCGACACTATGGTATGATGGTGGATGAGGACGATCGGATTTACTACACCTCAACTGGCCGCTCCCGCTCCCATGGCTACGGCATGGACAAGATCTCAGCCAGAGATTACCATAGCTATCGAAGCAGATCCTATGAGAGAGACGACCGCTCCTACCGTTCTGGCTACAAAGGACGCCATCCAACTCGGCAATACTCTGAGGAGGAGAGCCCACTCAGCCCTTTGGGGAAATTCATGGGTTCTGGGAGATCTTCAAGCTTAGGTCGTGACCCATATGACGGTCGCAGCAGTAGATATTATTACTATTATGGCAATTATGGTTCCAGTCACTCGCTGCCAGATGTTCAAGACCATATACGGGACCTTCCCCGGACACATGTCTACAAATCGGATGATACATACATTATTGATGATTATCATTGTGCTGTGTCAGACAGTGAAGGTAATTGTGGGAGCTAAATTCCCACAGTCTCACTACCCACTACTGCTCCCACCGTTTATCTAAACGTCCCCCACCCACCCAGAAGCTAGCTTAGCAAAATAACAAAAAAAAAAAAACAAAGGACAGAGATAGTCGTTGCATGTCAGTGTTTTCTTCGTCCTGAGAGTTACTTGGAGCTCTATAAGTCGTGGACTGCTGTCTGTCTGTCTGCCTGCCTGTCCGTCCTTCCGCCTGTCCGTCCAGCCGTTTCTTTGTTCGACAGTCGCATGGTTCTTCAGCGTGGTCGTCTTTGTCTTCACAACACTGACTGACTTAAGAGGTCTTTGCACGACAGCAATAGTTTTTTTCCTTCAACATGTTATTGGCTCTGTTGCACTGTTAATGTGTTTTGATATAAAAAGTTTATGTCAACACTGCAAAATGTTGTCCAGACAAGATTTTCTATATTCCGTTTGCCAAATGAAGCTTTGTTTAAAAGTCTTCCATAAAAAAACAGAACAATACTGACTGTTTGAGGAGAAAAGTTTTAACTGATTTGCAAGTTTCCTCAAGCAGTCAGTGAGTAAAAGATATGTAGCAAAAAGATCTGCTGTATTAGACAGTTTTGCAGTGTTTAATATGTCCTGTTTAACTTGTCTTGTACTTGTGGAGTAAATTTGTGCATGAGTGTAAAATTTTACTTTTTGCCTTTCTTTCTGTGTCTTCCCCTACCTATTTTTTTTATTTTTTTTTTTTTGGCATGCGGTTGGTCTTCCTTCTGCCCTCTTCCTTCTTACAGCCTGCATGCCGCTCTCTCCAAACGACATGGAGATTGATTGTGATCTGCTCTCGGTTTCCAAAGCCTACCATCTGGGCCAGGAAGAAACTGACTGGTTTGAGAAACCACGCTCCAGTTCTCGACACTACGGCAGCAGCCACTCTGGAAGAAGTCGGCATGGTGTCAAGCACACCTATCATGATTATGATGAACCTCCTGAGGAGGACCTGTGGCCGCAAGATGAGTACAGCCATGGTGGGCGGCATTCATCATCACGTGACCACAGGCACCATGGCACCTCTAGCCGGCACTCTTCCTCCCGTCACTCAGATGAGCCGAGATCCTCGAGGTCATCTAAGGGGCATCCCAAAGAACCGTCTATGCGCCATGACCCCTCAGGACGTTCTTCATCTTCAGGAAGGCGTGGTGAGTCCAGGTCTGGAGGGTATCACTCTTCCGACTACTCCAGGGATCCGTCTGGACATCATCACGGCCAAAGGTCTTCCAGGCAGGGAGATCCACACAGGTCCTCACGCAGCAAGTCCCAGGGCCAAGTGGACATGCAAGGCCAACCACCAGGTAAACGGGGTGCACCTGTAAATCTGATGGAGCGAACAAAAGTCACTTCTTGATAGCTGAAGTTTAGACAATGCCTACATTCATATGTAAATATTTAAACATATATTTTTTTAAAGAATACAAAAATAGTTTGAGGAAAAAAATTTAAATTGAAGTAAAGTTTTTGCTGTCTACCAAAGATAATACTTTGCCAAGACTTTGGCTTGATAAGCAAAGGAAACAGATTACATCAGTAAAAAACCTTTAAGAGTATTTTTGGTTGATCATCCTGGATAGATCAACAAGATTGGGGCGAAAGGGAGAAAAATTGCAACTTCATTAATAAATTCTGATTCAATCTCTAAACATTGATAGGATCCCCTTTTAAAAATCCTGTCTGAGGCAATAATATTTAATAGCCTTTGCTGTTGAGATTAATTTTGATGATTTTTTTTTTACAGTCAACAATCCCCTCAGGGATCAACAATTTTTAATTAACAACATCGAATGTAACTTTTCAAAGGATAAGTTTTCCCTGAAGGCATCATTGCAGATGTGTTCATAGCGGTGTAGTAATTAAATCACCAGTTTGATCTTTGGATACAACCCTTGTTGTTCATTGTTGTCTCACTCCTGCTGCTTCTGCTAAAATGCTTCATTTCAAGAAAAAATATTAGCAAAAGAAACCCTGCACTGTAATATGGACTTCATTTCAAAAAGGGACAGATGATCCCATACCGTTTTTTTTATTGTTATTTTTATTTCTGACTTTATGTCCTCCTTTGTAATAAGATGAGTTTTTGAGTTGCTTTGGTTTAAAATAAAACACTTTTTTACCTTTAAATAGGCTCCTCCAGGTCCGGCAACAGTATTGGGCGAGTTCAGGGCTCTGCTGGTGGGCCTCCAGGATCTGGGCGACTAGGCGGTCCCGGTTCACAGATGGATGGGACCCAAGGACAGAGGACTCAGCTCCAGCAGCAGGCCCAGACTGCTGTAGCCAGACCAGGACAGCCTGGCACAACAGCAACCACAGGCCTTCAGCAGCAGCCACCAGCCCAAGGTCAAGGCATGGGCATGGGCATGGGGATGGGCATGGGCATGGGTCAGGCCCAGGCCAAACCAGGGCAATTGGGACCAGCAGGCGGGCCGATGGGCCAGGCTCGACCAACTGGTACAGCAGGAACCACACCGCCCACCATGGTGAGTAATGGGAACAAAACCCGAGGAGTCTCCAACAGCTCACATCTGCACCCCGTTTTATGTCCAATTTCCTGTTAACAGTTCCAATTTCAGTTTTCTAACAAACAAGAAAATACAAGAACTGAACTGAATTAAACTTAGGATTGTGCTGTCAGGACAAAATGTTTATGGAGTGGATATACTATGCTGGTTTTAGCATCTAAGAATTATTAAAACACAATGCCCTGACTCCTTTTGTATATATTCTAGAGAGTGTGGACACTTTCCTTAGGTTTCCAGTAAGCTTCCAGTATTTTGAAATCCTGCATGACCCATTGAGGTTGAAAGTATAAAACAAACTTCTCTTACTCTTTCAGCTTTCCTGTTCTTATCTGAAAGTCTCATTCTCTCACGCAGAATGAATGAGCCAGAGTCGACATGCAATAAACAGCTTCTCTTTAAGATTGCTACAGCTACGCTCCTGCCATATTTTCATTTTAAACACATCACTGATAATAAAAAGTACTAACTCCTTCGCTCAGTCATAGCTTCAGCATCGAAGTTTGTTGGTGTCAGTGCAATCTTGTAAAACTTCTAAATACAATCACTGAATGGAAAGAAGTTGATTTTTCTGTTTTTGTTTTCTAATTTCTGATTTTTGTTTAGTTCATATTGCGTTTTTTCCTGAGGTAACAAAACGAATTTTCTTCATCAGATCTGCTTCTTGGAAACCAACACAGCAAGCTGTTTTGCTTAAAGTTTCCCTTCTGCTCCTTTAGTCCGCTTTTACGATCATCTCTCTTGTTTTGCTGTCCCCCTATTTCTACCTGCGCCACTTTTGATAAGAGTTTCCTGACAACCACCCTGTCCAATTTCAGATAGTTTATTGAAATCCTTACGTGCCTCTGCTGGCAGACCTTATCTAACACCGTGATTAACACGGAGAAAGCTGATAACCCAATGCAGCTGATTCACTGTCTGCTAGACGACCAAGAAATTGGCACTCAAGATTTCTCCCTGCAACAATCCATTCCTGCATTTACTCCATCAATCCATTCAAAGCTATTTTTCAGAAGGAGTGTGAGACTTTGATGATTACACTTTAAATAACATCCAGAACAGGCTGATGATTTTGGTTTTAGTACATCTGAATGCTGTCTATATTCACAGGATGCCGTCCAAAATTACCCAAGATGTTCCCATTTACTGCATCTTCTTTGCAGTTTTTTCGCTCCTGCTTTATTAATTAAATTAGATGCCAATGCGGGGTGCAAATAATGCCTGAAATCTGTAGGTTAATGTTTACTAACTGACTGCATATTTCTGATATGTCAATATTTTTGATAGAAAACAGTCATGTTGGAATTTCACATCAGACTTGATGTAAAAGTTTCTTGTGGAAAGTTCAACTTCCAAGTTCAAATGAAATGCGCTATTAATTAGCACAATAGTTTGATGAGGCATAAATTATATTTTGGACATTTTTATTTTGTATTCATTACTAAAATCTATCCCCTCATCCTACACTTTGTATAAGAGGCCTAGACCCTCATCTATGAAGAAATTATTGCTTGCAAGACTCTGACATTTTAAAGGGATGGATCTGATTTTACTGAATATTTTTGCCGTGACGTGTGTAATGTGCCAGCTTGATGGTGAGGGAAGCTGTGCCGTGAAACTTACCAGACTTACCACATCTATACCGCATTGCAAAGAGAGAAGTGCCAAGTCAATTTACATCTTTGCCACCATTAAAATATAATAAACATTCCCCTTGCGCTAACTTTATTTGCTCAATATTTGGAAGCATGTCCAACGCTTGGCTCCGTTCACTTCCCTCGCTGCCATTGCCTCGCTACAGCCAATCCTAAAACAACGCAGAAAACCGACGTCACCGTTCACAACTCCTCCTGTCCACTGATTGACCCGGTTGAAATTCAGCTAGAGAAATTGAGCTCAATGGGAGAAATCTCACACACAGGGAGATGAGAATTGAGTGGAATTTGGTTGAAAAGAAACAAACCGGCCTAAGTAAAATTTTAAAAAGCCACTAATGCTAATGGGACTAGCAGCTGCTAACTAGCAGTACTTGTGTTGCTAGCATGGTGAGGAACATTAACAGAAAAGTAGATGATAGATTGTTTGATTTTTTTTTCATACTAAGCATTTTTGCTTTGAAGCCTTTCTCTGGTAAAAGATGGAAGTTAAAATGCCTTCCTTCTGACTATTGCAATTGATCATATATCATTTTATATCTTTCAAGAACTGAGAAGTCCCATTTAGAATTTTGTTTGTCATTTATATTCTGTATAGTTGATACCCAAATAAACCTTACAGTGCTGGAGATCAGACAATATTTAGTAGAAATGATAGTTTCCATGTGTGAAACTCCCCATTTACTCATTCAGGTCTCAGTAAGCTGTCACTGCTTAATAAATGAGTGTCTTATTCTGCCATCATGGTTTCCTAATATGTGTATTTCTTTTACTATTCTTGGCTGTCTCACTGTATCAAAATCTGACTACTGTCTTATCTGGCTTTTGTTTGAGTGAACAGATGAATGCTGGATCCTTTTGATTCCAGTTTGTCACCCACATTCAGATTACATAACATGTTTTTCTCTCCCACAGCCTTCTATAACCACAGATTTATGGCTAAATTTACCTAAACACAGCAACACTTGTCTTTTTTTTCCCTTCTATGCAGACAAAGATTGACACGCCTCCTGTAACGGCGATTGGGGCGAAAGCGGCACCCGTCATGGCCTCGAAGGCAGGCCAGCCCCCGCTTACAGGAATAGGTGATGTTCAATCACAACATACATGCACGTAAAATCCCATCACTCACCTGTTGTCCACTGTGCCTTAATTATGTTATTATTGTTTGATGTTCTTCCTAATCTGAGGTAAATCTGAGGATTATCCCTCAGTATGAAAGCCTGAGAGTGTTAGGTTATTACATAATTAGCTACTGAAATAATGATTGATGAAGGTTTTGAGATATTTTTATATAACTGCAAAATGACTGAGCTGAATGCCTTTCAGTCATCAATCTCACAACGCTGCCTGTAGTAGACTAGTTCTTTAATTTTATGCAGTAAAAGAGTTTTATTGCCAGTTACTCGTTTGAATAACTGGCATGGAGTAACGAGGCTCCATTTTTAAGTATGTAATGTGGCCAAAAGGAATCACCCAAAAAGTGCAATATAACATTAATATGTAATGTTTGTCAAATCTATATCAATATAAAAGCTCAACTGTAGTGTTGGCTCAAAGATAAGCAGGATAGTCCCTGAGAAAATTACTTCAAACTCATTAACATCTCATTCCTTTCATTTTCTTTCTGTTTCACAAATATAGTGCACCACTTTGAGCAGCACTTACTTCTTCCTACCTGAACTACGTTTATTTCTCTGTCCTCTCTCCTCTGTCTTTCTAATGTTCAGGCTCCAAGGCAGCTCCGAGACCCGGCGGCATCGGCAGTGCAGCGGCAGGTCAGCCTGGCATGGAGGGAGAAGGAATGTTCTCCAAGATTCTTCCGGGTGGCGCTGCTGAGCAGGCCGGCAAACTGGGAGAAGGTACGGCAGACTGCTGAAAACGCATCGCAAACATGGGGGCTTATTGAGTTTTTATTACCGAAATGAGAGTCTTTTAAGTTATACAAAGCGACCTGGATGAACAGAGCCTCTGAGGCTTTCAAATTTCTTTGCCTGATTGTTTTTTTTTTCTTACCAAAGCGATTCAACAGTGAGGAAACTTTCCTAAGCATTAGTTCATTTTTTTAAGCTACATCTCTAAAGAGCTTAATTTTACAACAGCTCACTGTGACAGGGAAAAACAGTCTGTCACAAAAAAAAAAGCTGCTGTCACAATGTGGGCGCAAATATAAAGAAATAAAACACATTTTATGAAACATTACCTCCTTTCAAATGTGCAATGTTGTTAATGAGATGAAGGGTGTACAATGGAAGTCCTGCTGTTGCTTCTGGACACTGAACAGTACATTTCTCTACGATGTTACATTCTTTTTTTATTTATTTATTGACTATTCCCCCGTCAGGAGGATGATGCTCTATATGAGTCTGTGAGTGGCACCAAGTGGTCAGTTAAGCCAAAACAAGCTGATGCTAAAGCATCAGACAAGCCAAAGAGTGACACTGAACACCTACAGCTGCTTATCTGCAGGCTTCACAGACAGTGATCTGACAGAGCTTTAGCAGCAGCTCCTCAAGTGGTATTGGTGACCGTTTAAATTCAAAAGCGTTGACGTTACTCTGTAGTTGTTTTTTTTTTTGTTTAATGTTTGAAAAGTCAGTTTTAACTCATTTATCAAACCCTTTTGTTTTTGTTTACTCTTCCTGCAGCTATCTCTGGCTTTGGCAAGAAATTCACCTCCTTCTTCTGAGGTGACACAAATAAGGTATGTCTGTTAATTCACATGGAAAATAAGTCGTATAAAATGGAATATTTAATATAATATTGTTTGTTGTTTGTATTCTACGGTGACTTTATTTTACAAGTCCTGTTTTAGAGGCCCTCCGACTTGTACACGAGGCAAAAATGAGGTGTTTTTTGGGTCAATGACTCCTGAAAGAAGCACCATGAAAAGGTTTCTTTAGCGTGCATCGGGTTTAGGAATAACTTTCATGAACGTTTGTTGGATTGCTGCAGTGTGTTGACTCTTGCTGGCTGTGAAGAGGCAGGGGGATGAAAGCGGTTTACCCAGTCTGCTCTGAGTTTGGTCCTCGTCTATTTGTTCTCTTCCACACTGTTACTTTCGGTCTTGACTGCTCTGCATGTGCAGGGTGAGAGATTTAGGGTAAGAACTTGTTTCCGACATGAAATGCCAAACGGACTGTGCGCCATCGCAGCAGGTTATGGTCTTTGATGATGAGGGTTGTGAACTTAATGAATTGCATTTAAGGCTTGGAAAGAATTACAGGTTCTAAACGTTTAAGTCCCAGTACAATAAATGTACGCGCCACAATTGCAGGCCCGCTTCTCACTGCTAGGCTCGAATAGCTGACAGCTGTTTTTTTCTTTTTTAAATCTGCACTGGCATATTTTTATACACTACAAAACTATTTTTATTTTAATGTAACAGAAGCCTTAAGTGATGTATGTTAATGGGTTTACAACGTGAGACTTACATGAACTCCTAAAATACTGTTTTTAAATAATAATGATAATAATGTGTTTGCAGGATTATGAAAAATGTCATAAATGAAGTCATGAGGCCTCATACAAGAAAAACCTGTGAAGTTCCCCCTGCTTTTGTTTCCCCGAAAAAAGAGAAAGGAAGGAGAGAGAGGATGATGGCTGAGAGGAGAGCGGAGCGTTCTGGTGAGTACTTAAAAAAAAAAAGGAATCTTTTGAACAATTTTTTGTTGTTGTTGTTTTTGAATCAACATACTTTATTGTTTATTATTTGAAATAGATTTTTGCATTCGCAACCATAAAAAAAGAGATAACTTTCGACTGGAGTTCATGTTTTCAAGGACAGTGAAAACAATTTGGTTTTTACTAGGTTCTGAAAGCATTGAAATGTGATGTCAAATTTACAAAAATATCAAACGTCCTTTGTAGAAAAATTCAAAACAAATAAACTCTGTAGAAGCTTTCCAATCCTTACACAATCCCACGGAGCAAAGACCTCAGAAAACCAGCTGTTGCATTCAATCAACGGATGTCCGTTTTTCTCACCGTCGTTTTATGTGGCGACGATAATTTACAAATGTAAAACGTTTAGGCACAGCTGCCAAGCTCCTCAGCGACATTCCAGCAAATTCCTTCAAGATCCAGATGTGTGACTCTCAAAGAAAGTGCAAAACAACTCCAGAGCTTCAACTCTCCTTAGCATGATACGTGTTAAAATTAGTTTGCCTCATTTCATGCTCTTTTGCTTTAAGCTATATAAAATATTTTGTTGTCAAACAAAAATCTTTCACCTGCCAACATCTGCTCAGACATTACATTTGTTCCCATAATCACATCATGCCACCTACGCAATCTGGTTTGTGTTATGATGATAATCTGTGATTAGTGTTGATATCTTTCTGATCTGTTAGAAGACGCAGGTCGACTCGTCATCCAGTAGATTGCTATCAAATTAAAGCCGCATTATGTGAGTGATAACAGCTAATAACAATAATTTGGCCGTCTAACACTGATCGAAAGCGTTCTAATATACTCGAAGGAAAACACCACACCACATCGAAGCATCAGGAGTCCTGGCGTTCCACAAATAAGATTTATATCCGTTTGGTGAGCTTAATTAGTTTTCCAAAGATGTTGAATTCCAGAAGCCAAGTTAAACTGGAAGTTTCCTTTGTGAGACTCTAATCCTGCTTTGTAATTTAATCCCCAGTTGTGAGTTTGCAGACCTAAACGGGGGGTGGGGGGGTGAAAAAGAGACTTTGACTAAAATATATTTGCCTCTTTTTGCAGCCAAAACAGATTGGAATCCTCTGGATGCTTCATGTCTCAGATCTGAGCATACAAAGGCAGAGAGAACACTCTGATCTCTCTGACAGGCCAGACAGTAAGTTACTTTTACCTTGGAAACAAAAATGTCTGACAGGATATTTTAAGCTGCAGAAATCCAAACTTTGTGACCTCGATTTGTTTTGTTTTTTTTCCAATTTTACTTCAAGAGGTAGCTTCTGTGATAACCTACGAGGCCAAACAGTTCTTTATTTAGTTAGGTTTTTTATGACATGATTAGGCTACATCAAAGTACAGGTACATTTTACACATTAGAATATTGTGGAAATTTTTTTTTCCTCATTTTAGAAAGAGAAAGTCATATTGTTTAGAGTGAACATTTTTGAGTCTGAACGAGTTATGTACCAACACTGGGCTGAAAGTGTAGAGTAGTGTAGAGGTTTTTTTTTTTGCTGCATTAGGGACTGGTGCAAAAAAAATATATAAAAAAATCTATCAAGAGGAATGGACACTATGTGGAAATACTAAAGCAACCTCTCAGAACATCAGCGTGAAAATTAAAATCAAGAAAATGAATGGGTTTTGCAGAAGGACCATGACAGTTTGACCCAAGTCATTCACTTTTAAAGACAACACTGGCAATTTTGGCATTCGGCAAATACAAATAATCCTGATTATTTAGATGAGCTAACACAGGAAAGGTTTCGGCTGATTTAATGCCAGGCAGGGAGGAAGGACGGACAGATGTTGCAAAAAACATCCAACAATTGCGTGTCTGTATTTTTTTATTTTTTTTTACCTTTTCGACATACTGGTCCCTAAACAGACATCTCTGCAGGTTTCTTTAATCAGACATGACAGGATGTTCTGTGTCGCAAACTGTAAGGAAAAGCAGCAGAAATGGCTGCGTTGCTCTGCCTTGATAACAGTGGCTTCTGAAGCCTTTGATGCCGCAGCGGATGAAGGGCAGGCCTTGAAGTTGCCGGTTTATTTCACAGTGTGAATCCAGTGTTGCACTGAGCGTGTTTCTGCTCGGTGCAGCCATGCAGCGCTTAACTGCCTCATGTGGCTGCTGCTGTGGCAGGATCTCTCTCTCTCTCTCTCTGTCAATCCTCCCACACACTACTCCAACTTTCAAACATTTTTCTCTTCCTCTCCTCCATTTTTCATATAGACTCTCTCTCTCTCTCTCTAAGATCCATACTGTAATTTTTTTTTCTTTTTTTAGATCTTCCCTTGTCCTGCCTAAATACTGTGGTTATTTTTCTTCTCTCTAAAAATGTTGTTGTCTCTACATACTGTGTCATTTTTAATTATTTTTTTTTCCTGGCATCATCTTTGTGTTATTTTTGTTTATAATACAGAGAGATTATGTCTGTACGTTAAATCTCCTCCCAGTGTTTTTCGTGGAAGATGTTCCTTACAGAAACTGGCTGTGGGTGTTTGCTCCCATTCAGTCAAAAAAGCATTATGTAGGTTGGCTTCTGATGGCCTGACTCACTGCTCCACTTCAGCCCCTAAAGGTGTTTAAAGAAGCTCTGATCAGAGCCTTGCAGATGTGTTTTGAACAATGAAAAAGGTTTTCTTTCTTTTCCTTTTTCTTCCTGTCCTCCATCCTGCTCGGCACGCCACCCTTCGAATTCGACTCTACGCTACGCAGCGAGCCGGTTTTGTTTGTGTGTGTTTCTTTTTTTTTTTCTTTTCATTCGAACGCGGCTATGTGCATCGCTGTCCGTGCTCCAGTGCGCGTTATGCACAAGCCCCCCTGGGGTCCTGTGTTCAGTGCAACAGATTAAGTTTGGTGATAGAACGCATGTTTGGAGACGCTAAACCCGGGTCACACGCAGAGTGGGAGGGAAAAGCATGAGTTAAGTCATTTTATGGTAAAAAGTCCTGATGGGAATCAAGATAGAAAAACTCTTTATTCCCATTTAACCGTTATTTTTATAACCACAAACTTTGATGTCTTCCACTGGGGTTCAATAAAATAGAACAAAAGAAATCAATACAAGGTAAAGTAGTCCGTGTCAGTCTTTCAAAGATCTCTTCCTAGCAAAACTGTCTGATGATAAACGTATTTCTTCAGCAATCTTGTTACAGTGCCATTGCATCATGGCTTCGGAAGTTTTTTCTTTTGGAGCAGAGTTTAGAATGGAAATGATTGTTTGCTGTTTGACTAAATCCAGGATCAGGCGGCTGGCAACTTGTGTTTTTCTCTTGTCCTGATTATGTAAAAGGTCATACATGAAGTTTGCATATAAACAAATAACCAAAGTCGCAGCAGCATTAGAAACGACTCAGTTTTTCCTCCTGATCCAGGACCTGCTTTCATAGTCTTCGATTACGCCACCAAAAATTCGAATGATGCTGAAAATGTTCCAATTTTAGAGTTTATAAATCAAGGTGATGCTCGGAACCTCGGGTTTTACGTCATGAACTGGTGCAGAGTTCAAGACGCTGAGGTTCATCATATTATCGTAAATATCTAAGGCGTTAAGTAATGGCTCTGTGCGATTTGTTTTTCCTTTTAAAGCCTTGATGGCTGTGAGGCAGCCATGAAGTCCCAGAGAATACAAGTGACGTTTCTCTCGTGTCGTCTGAAGCAGCACCACAACATGCATCCTTCACATTATGTCCCCATAGGAGCAGCGTCAGCAGGCTGACAGGCTGAGTTCCTGTGGCCTCGTCTCTTCGCTCACCACAGCCGCTTTCTGCATGTTTTAACACGGACGTTATGTACCGCTCATGTACATAATGCAAAGCTATTTATTCCACGTTTTTTTTTTGACTGCAATTACATTTTTTTTTTTTTTATTCCAAAGAAACATCAGTTTGAATGGAAGGCATTACAGATGAAAGACTCTGATGAAACATGCATTAAATGAAGGCAGGTAGTTATGTGCTTTGTTTACGGACGTAACGGGGATGATTTTATCCAACAAATCATTAGAGCTGCATCTAACGAAGACAAGAAAATCTGTGATTAACTCAGATGGGAGAGAGGAAAAAAAAAAAAAAAAAAAAAGCAGATGTGAAAAATTGGGCTAACTCTAAAACAAATCAAAAGAAATTCATCTTAAATTATATTCACAAAACATGATATATTCCAACCCAAATCAAACTCGATTTAACAACTGTGTCAAATACAGTTTTAAATAGTCTTAAGAAACAGGAAGATAACTCTTCAGCAGTAAACCTTTAAAGAACATCCTGCTGACATTGCAGCACGTAAGGATGGATGAATCTTGATGGATTCGACTGAAACCATCTGCATCCATCTGCTTTATTATTTTTCTAAGATATAAAGAAAGAACTATTTGAAAATTTGCAGATTTCAATCTCTCACTCAAAATATCAATGGCAGAGTTTTCATTAATAGCTATTTCTATATTGTATGTCTATGTGTAAAATATGCAGTGCAGTTATGGACTCAGACACCATCTGGTGGACAATATTGTGTACTGCAACTCGTGTTTGTGACCGAATGATGTTGAAAAAATTCCTTATGGGAAGAAAGGATTTCTTTCAAAGTCTGGCTACGTATGGAGAAGGAAAAAATAAAATTGAGCATCGGAAACGTTTACAAAACATACAAATGTAACTTTCCAACAGCATCTTTCTCAAGATGTCCCCCTTTTACCCCATCTGCTACATCAAGCTTAGTAATCAGCTTAATAATTTAAGCAAATATCTCTGAAGATTTGTACACAGATGTTTAAAACCAGGGAAAATATCTTAAAATTTTAGTGTGGAATGGGAAGGAAATGGAAAACGGGTTTGGACTCTGACAGAGGATTCTGCTGGTGTGCAAATGTGTTCAGGGAAAAAATGAGAATCGTGTTTAATTTTCGCTGTTTAATTGATCTGATGCACCAGTATCAATGCTTTTTTTTATCATTATATTCTTATTTTAAAAGAGAGAATATGAATTTGCTGAGTCTGTGCTGAGCAACTCAGCACAGACTCAGAGTCTGTGCTGAGTTGCTCAGACTCTGAGTTACAAAAATGTTGTTTGTTTGAAGCCGAAAATGTCAACATTTACAGATCATGCATGGGCCATGACAGAAGAAGATTCAAATGAATTTCTGCTTAATGTGGCTCTCGCTCGCTTTCTTGCAGCCTGAATGAACCATGTGGTTTATTTTAAACACCTCAATGATGGTGAAAATGGCTAACCTCTTAACTTCTTCACTCATTAACAATTTTCACACTGTGTCATTTTATATGACGTGGCCGTGCTTGTATAGAGTTTTCTCCGAATGAAAAAAATAAATAAATTTTTGCGATTACAACCGACCGATCACCAGTCAAGAATATTTAGGAAAAAAGTTGTCTGATTCCACACAAGTTGATTTTTTTTTTTTCGCAGTACATTTCAATTTAGACTCGGTGTATCTTCAGGTCTATTTAGATATCTGTTTCTGACAAGCACAGATTATATTAAACAGATTATTTGTAGAGGACCTACAGAGAGAGATTCAATCATCAAAATGTTTTTGGTCAGTTTGAGGGTGTTTTTTTTTTTTTTAACTAATTTCTCGTTTTTCTCTTTTAGATCATTCCAAGCCCGAGCCAACATCCATCTTCAGAAGGATTCCCATTGTTATGCAGCTTCTCTCAGAAAACCTGCAGCAGCTATTAACATCTACACCCCTACATGAAAACAGAGCAGCTGCTGGCTGAAGGTGACAGCAGAAGAAACAGCTGTACCACCGTGATCACCCTCCCTGCCAGCAGGGGGAGCCGTGTTCAACGTAACAGCCCGACAGTTACGTTGACGTGGTGCAGACAACGACTGACGGCCGCATTTGTCCACGAGAGCTGCTTTCATCCCAACTTCCTGTAGGAGGTGATAGCTTGGTTTTCCAGTCCTGTGCTCAATCTTGGAGGTTTATAAATCACCTCTACTCTTTTCTGTCTTTTTCCGAAGTAAACAATGAGCAAAAAAAAAAAAAAAAAGTGAAAACTCACAGAAGCATCACAGGTTTTTCTTGTACGAAAGTCGTCTCGTTTTACCACCGAATACTGACAAGGAAATCATCGAAACGTCACTATGAATGAAACAGACGACGAAGAAGCGGCGGTCGACACAGCCCAAGCATGTCGCCACGCCTTTATTTTTATTTTCACCCTCTATCGACATTCCAGATGGGGAACTGTGCCCTTCTTCTTTTTCTTCTTCTTCTTCTTCACTTCTCTTGCGTTTCTTGAATGCTAGCTCTTCTCTCTTTCCGCACCCCACTGCAACGATTCACAACTTGCCATGTCTTTAAACAAGAGTAGTGTGGATTTTAACTAACAGAAAACATGGGGATGCATGGAACTTTATAACCAAGACCTTACACTGTTTCATCATTATGTAACTGAGGCCATAAAGACATCTGAGCTTAAAGGCGTAAATAATAGCAAAGAAAGGTTAATTAAGCAACACACGAGGATCTGGCCATGGGAATAAGAAGAGCTTTTAGTTTATTTTCCTTTTTTTTATTATTAGTTTTTATTTGATGTTGTTTTTCTTAAGAAAGTTGTATGACTAAGTGAGGCAAATGAAGCAGTGGGGTTACTTTCTAGCCAATTTAAAGCCATTAAGACGATATTTACTACCAGTTTATGTGGCAAATCTCCAAAATGCTCCACAATTTTGGCTTTTATTTAATATGCCTTTGTGTGTTTTTTTTCCTTCTTCTGTCAATTGCCTGTTTTTTTTATGTTGCAGTTTACCAATATCGCCTTAATTATTTCAAATGTTTAATTTTAAACCAGAAGTGGCGTATTTTTATGTCGTTAGGTAAGCTGGAACCACAGCCACAGAGAGGTTAATTTCTATTTTTTTACCTTAACATTGTTTTTTTTGTTTGTTTGTTTTTTATATATATATTTTCTTGTGATATGATTTTATTTATTTTCTAGCGTTTTGTTACATTGAACTAGGCTCCCCTCCCCTTGACAATTTTCAGACTCTTTGTTCCTATCAATAATTATGAAAGCAATAGAGTAAGAGGTAGGAAAGTGAATAGCACAATTTTGTGTCATTTTGAAAAAAATGTGTTGCCCTCGTTTGTCTGGTTTACCGCCAAAGCTCTGCTTTAGTGTGACTCAAACGCACCACTTGTTGCATACTGCTGCTGTATGAACTGAGCAGAGACGCAGGAGTCCGGCGACGCCCGGACTGGCGGATCGGTACCGACGTGCTGCTTTCTTCAGCTGAAGTCTGACCTGAGAGCACTGCAGGGCAGCAGAGGGGCGCAGGAAAGCAGCAGAACTGGACTATTCATCACTCTTCAGTGAGGGAAGCAGGAGGGAGTGTTTGTTTTTTTTCTTTTATTGGGATTCTTCTGATTCTCCGAGATGGACTTCTTACACAGCTGTGTCCGCATGTGTCTTCACTCTGTCAAATGTGAACCTGAAAGCACACTTGGAGTGGTGTCAGTGATCTTACTGAAAAATAACCTGCTGTCATATGTGACTGAGGAACCAAAAATCACACACTCGGTTGTGTCACCAAGTCACTCGCCTTTTTTTTTTTTTTTTTTTTTTTTTTTTTTTTTTTTAAGAAAAAACAAAACAAAAAACGGCCTATTTTCTATCGCGGTGGAGTTCAAGACGTCTGACCCAACTCCCCTTCTCCAAACCAACAGAAACAAATCTTTTCTCTCAGACTGTCAATCACCTTGGAAATATTCTCAGGTCAGTATTCGCTCTGCTGTTGCTCCTGCAGTGCATTGTGGGGAATCCGCGGTCCGGCCCTCATGACACGCCCCTGACAGGGCGAAGCCTCATCCTCCACCTCCTTCTCCAAATCAACTAACTTCTGCTGTATATTGTCTTTGTGAACGCTCGCTGGGAACCTTCGCATGCTGCCCGGCACAGAGGAAAACCTCAAAGTCACCTCTATATTGTTCTGTTCCTGACGTTTGTACGTATGCGTGTATGTATGTGCGTGTTCAGGGTTCAGTATGCGAGTATTTAAAAAAAATAATAATAATAATCATCATCTAATGTGGGGAAGAAAACAAAACGGACATCAGTTCAACCACGACGAGCATCGCAGGCAAAGGAGGAAAAGTCGTTCTATGCAATGAATCCTGTTTGAGAAAAACCTGAGGAGGTTGAAGGCATGTGAAGAACAACGTAGAAGGAAGTCACAGTCATTGTTGATCACTCCTCAGTTAGAAACCATGTCTGCTTTGTTTCGTTTCCGTGAAATTTTGTAATAAAGAAAACACGTCCCTTCTCCTTTGATATGGGGAGCTAAAGACATGTTCACAACAACTGGGAAATTTCACTTGTAACATAGCCAGGAAGCACTCACGAAGCCTTTTGGGCAGTGGAATTGGTAAAAGAGATCTATAATATTATAGATCTCTTGATCTATAATATATATATATATATATATATATATATATATATATATATATATATATATATATATATATATATATATATATATGAAATATCCAAGTTGTCATGAATAATACGTCTATCCCAGTTAATAACTTTGTTGATTAGTTTAGCAGAACTGAACTGGGTTCACAGAAAAGCTTTCTACGCTCAGGGCTTCTCTCCTTTTTGATGGCCAGAAACAGAAATGGCTATAATAATGCCATTGTGCAGACAATGCTTCTCCAGAAAATGTCTTACATTGATCTTAAAAGAAAAATCTAATTTAGGCGTTTAAAAAAACACAAATAAATATAAATCTATAGATTAGTTTTAAATTAAGTACTGTAAGCTGCTACTGAAGGAAAAGTGCCCTATAAGATGTATCTTTCTATGGTGCTATGAAGCACTATTCAGAGCATTCCTGATGTGATTATTTTTGGGTAGTAGTGAGTTTGGAGGCAGGTGTCATTGTGGAATGTACACTGGAAAGTAAATGTACAGAGCAAAAATCATTTGCCAGTTTACATAAATGTGTTTTTTGGTAGCAGCACTCTAAGGGAATGTGGCTAAAAATTAAGGTAAATGCAAAAAAAAAAAAACTCATTTAAGAGGATGTCATGATCCAAAAAATTGGATTGAGGCATTTTAAATTATCAATATTGAAGTCTGACTAAATTCCCAACACCTGATGGTGTTTCTTGTGTTTGCAATTGTCATGCTAGCCACACACCCAGCAACTGTGTGCACAATTTAAACATAACATTTAGTCAAGAATTACAATTTTAGGCAGGCATAGTTCCAAATATTTTTTTACTTAAATGTTAAAGTTTTCCATCCTTAAAAAGTACATTTACACCACAGTAAGACAAAAAAAAATGTCCATATTGGGTGCAGAAGCTAGTTGTGTGTTATGTGGCTGGAGAGCTGTGTAGCTGAAACACCACAGATTAAATTTTAAGATATTCAAAGTTAATTTAATTAAGGGGTAGTATATATTTCTCTTTAAGCCTTATTCACATCAACTCCAATCACTTTGAAATACTTTGCTAGCCAAACTATCAACATGTCGCATGCTAGCTAGCGTTAGCCTCGTACTTCACCAAACTACTCTCTATAAAAACATCAGCAGGAACAACTCGAGAGTATACTGAAGCTGTACGTGTTGAGTCAGATATAACTTTATAAACAAATTACAAAGCTATGTGCATGTTAGGTGCGTTATCAGGAGATTATGGTCGCTTTCCTAACCTAGCTAACCCTCTGGTGGAGCAGCATATTGATTCTGACCTGAGGAAACTCCCATTGGGACAAATAAGCAAAAAAACCTAAGTATCCAGAATGTTTCTGGTTAGATTATGTAATATGTGTTTATTTTACTGCATAAACATTCCATAGATTTTAATAAAATAGTATATAGGGAACAAAAGCCCCTGTCTGTGACCTCAATTACACACAAAAAATATACATCTCTCCAAACCTTTTTAGAACTTTTATGTGACTTTCACAAATCACTTATCCATGTAAAATAGTCAATATATTTTTTAGAAATATTAAAAATATAATTTATTCTATGTAAGAATTTATTTTATCAAATGGAGAGGAGATATTAAGATATCTGGAATAAAAGCTAAAAAAGATCTAGACAAAACACTATATGATGAAAAATATCTTGTATAAAGATCGCTCTATTGCTTATGTTATTGCACAACAAATATAATCAGATTGTCAAACCATAAATAGAAATTCTGCCTAAACAGAGTTTATTTTATTTAATAAATGATATAGTTGCAAAGGTATTTTACCTTTGTTCCAAAAACTTAAACAGCAACAGTTCATGCCTTTCCACTACGTTTGATGCACATGATCCAGAGTTTATTTTACAGATGCACTGCCTCTAGATCAGTGTCTTAAACAAACTCAACAAAAACGCTAAAAGTAGAACAAATTATGCGTACGAAAGTTTAGATTTGCCCAGTTGCCCACCAACTTCCTCTATTTTGTGTCTTATGATTTTGGAAGTTTGTAAGAAAAATAAAAAAAATCTATATGTATAAAAATGAAAACTAAATAAAATGATCCTCAATCACTTCTGCCTCAGGAAAGCACGCACGCTTAATGCAGCCTTGCAACGGAAGACATTCAGACGACGCTAGAAGACCGTGAGCGTGTTCATGCAGGTGCAGGGAATCCGTGTGTGTGTGTGTGTGTGTGAATGACACAGCCACTAGCACACGATTAGAAGAACTGTGCAGAAATAAGATTATTCCACTTCTTATTTATATTTGATGTGTTTGCTTTTTTTTCTTCTTCTTTTTGCTCCTGCATGAATACAGCCAATGAAGGTGACTTAAATATGCATAGCAGTAAGGGCTTCTATACTACAATACTGGTCACTGAAGAAAGCCATCCTGTTACTGCCCTCCAGCCAGTCATGGAGCCTCTGTCCTCACACTGCATTGTGTCTTTCTGTATCTAGGAGTGGACTGGACTAATCAGACCACAGTAAACTCATCACAGCCTGTTTTTTTTGTTTCAACTACAGAAGTCATGGAAAAAAAAAACATCTCAATAAATGTTGTTCCATTTATCTGCTTTCAAATGGAATAAAGTTCTTATTAGTTTGTAATAGAAAACAAATGTACAGACATGAACTTGTAGGAAGTTTGCGTTGTAAAAGAAAGCTTTGAACTTGATTAATCTGACTTCTACTGGAAGACTGTATACTTTTTTTTTTTTGCATTAAAATGCACCATCGGTTGCTTTTGGGAAATCCAGGCTGTGGGTGTTTGTGGTAAAACCCAAAAGGTAGCATCTTTGTGCTCGCACTGAACAAAGCTCCAGTGCTCTTTACCGTCGGTCAACGTGTGACAGGATGTGATGAAAGATTTGTATATAAAATGTTTCATATAGGCGAGAGGTTATAAGTAAAGAAGAAGCCATGAGGAAAATTGTCTGTCACCGTCATTTCATCTTTTATCTGTAAAAGTGACAAGTGCATGATCTGGACACCTTCCATGTTTTCCCCTGTAAGGCCAACCACTACCCCAGCCACCTCTCTGACCTTTGACCCCCCACCTACCATCCTTATTCCAGTGTAAATACCAGATGTGAACCGACCGGAGTCCGCTCCAAACAGACAAACATGTAAATGCCAATGAGGGACGCGTCCTGTACAACATGTAAATCTCAAACAAAAGTCACCACACACACAGACACATACACACATGCACAAGAGGCGTGCGAGAGAGAGAGAGAGGCCTTTGTACTGCAAACAGCGACCCCAGCTGCAGCGTATGCAAGCCAAAAACTCTCTGCCGAAACTTGTGCTTCTTCTTTTCTTTTTTCTTTTTTGTGTACGAAAACGACAAAAACGAAACACAAAAACCTGGAGCCGTAATCAGCTGACAAACTGCATTGTGTTTGTATGTGGCTGGCTTGTATGGACGGTTTAAAAGTCATTATATTTAAAAGAAAGAAAAAATAATAATTGTATTCGGATATGGAATAAAAAAAAAAGATATTGGTCTGTGTAGAGTTTCTATACATGTTGTGTTTGTTAAACGAGATGACATCTGAAACAAAACAAAAAAAAATATATATATATATATACACGAGAAAAATATTTTGACTTCCAAGTTCAGGGCGGATCGTTACGCGATGAAGATTCAGGGAGAAGGCGAACGAAACGATGCTCATCTGGGGGTCGGGGGGAGGGGCTTTAAAAATAACCCAGCTGATTGAAGAAAAGAGTAAAAACAAAAAGAGCCTAAAAACGACAAAGTGTTCCATTCACTGTTGTAAGTGCAATGAGCTAAACTTCCTGTTTCCCTGTTGTAAAACCTTGTGTATGTTTCCGTGTATTCCTCTTGTAAATGGGTGTAGTAGACCTGGTGCATCATGCCATGTAATGTGATGAATGACAAATTATGACCTTACAATACATTTCAATCAGGAAAATAAATAAAAGACAGATACATAAAACAAAAACAGAAATTGTACGTTTTTATTTGTATTCTATCCATTGTTATGGTCTGGCTCTTAAACCATAACAAATGAAAGGGAAGCAATGCATGGAATAACTTAAAAAGGAATTTATTTAACAAAAGTCATAACTGGTTGGGAAAGAAAGGGACAAAGGGAGAGAGTGGCAGGGAGACAGAAAGAAAAGAGCTTCTCAGTCAGAGGAAGTGGTGAGTCTTAAGGTGGATCTGGAGACACTGGCCAGCTGCCTCCACTTCCAATCAGCACCAATTAAAGACATGGATGTTAGAGACCCAGAGGAAAAGGCCTTGGGCCGTAACACCCCCCCTCTTCAAGACAGGGTCCCCACTGGAACCCTGGACAACCTGTGCATTAACATATGGAAATAAAGAAAAACAAAATTAAGTGCACTAATATCTCAGACCAGCTGAAATGAAACAAAACTTGGATTCTCTCCGATCCCATCCATACCCAACAACTGGTACCTTGAAGTGACTATTAGACAGGTAGGAGAGAAGAAAAGAAAAAATGTTACTGTCTTGGTGCTCTTGATAAGGCATCCGCGATGACATTATCAGCACGAACATGATAAGGTTTCAATAGATTAACATGAATTATTCGCCGTTTCTTCCGCCTTTCTGGAGTCGCAATGAGATAGTTTTGATCAGACAGCTGTTTCAAAACTGTGTGCGGACCAGAAAATTTGGCCTGAAATGGTGAAGTCACAACAGGAAGTAAAGCTAGTACTTGGTCACCTGAAAGAAAAACACGACGTTCAGCTTTCTTATCATACAAACGCTTCATTTTTTCCTGTGCAGACGATAGATTCTCTTTTGCCAACTGAGTAGCAGTAAAGAGTCTCTGCTTAAACCCATTAACATAACTCAACAGGTTTTGTGGCGGTGCAGCATCCTGACACTCATCTCTCAAAACTGTTAACGGACCACGCACAGTATGACCAAACACCAATTCATTAGGGCTAAAGCCCATACTCTCTTGTGTTACTTCTCTTGCTGCAAGTAACAACCAAGGCAGACCATCCTCCCAATCAGCATCCATCTGAACACAATAAGCCCGGAGCAAAGATTTTAATGTTTGATGAAATCGTTCCAGTGCTCCTTGGCTCTGCGCATGGTATGCTGTAGACTGGTTGTGCTTAATGTGCAGCTGCTTCAAAATCTGTGCAAACAAATGAGAGGAGAAATTAGATCCTTGGTCACTCTGAATGACTTTAGGTATCCCAAAAATGCCAATAAACTGCATAAGAGCCCGCACCACAGACTTTGCAGTAAGTGTGTGCAATGGATATGCTGCTGGATATCTGGTGCTTTGGCACATAACAGTCAACAGGTACTTTGCACCTGAACGTGAAGGGGGAAGAGGACCCACACAATCAATTATTAAGTGCTCAAACGGTTTACCAATAGCTGGAATAGGATGCAGTGGTGCCCGGTTTAGAACTTGATTGGGTTTACCAGTGAGCTGACAGGTGTGACAAGTTTTAATATAAGAAGATACATCTTTTTTCAGTCGTGGCCAAAAAAAATTTCTCAAAATGCGATCGTAGGTTTTCCTAACTCCCATGTGTCCTGATTCATCATGGGACACCTGCAAGACCATGTCACGCCATTTCAAAGGTACCACAACCTGATAAACTGGCTCCCCAATACCATTCTCACCACATGGCATCCACTTCCTTAACAATATCTTGTTTTCAACAAAGTATCCATGAGCATGGCTCTGCATCTCTTCAACAGGTAATGCAGACTGAAATAAATGCTGTATGGTGGGATCGGATCTTTGCTCCTGCACCAAATCATCCTGTGGAATAGACAGAGGAATATTAGACAGACAAGAGAAAATCTGTTCATCTTTTCTGACATCTTCATCCTGATGTATATCACTGGATGCTTTCATTGCCCGTGTCACAGCACATGCTTGAAAAATGTCAGGGTGTGATTTTTCATTTTCATCAGGACCACTGCTGATCAAAGGTACTGAAACAACAACTGGAGACTCTGGTTGATCAGGCCAGACTTTCCCTCCAGCTATATTGTTCCCCAGTATAACTGTAACACCCATCACAGGCAGCGCTGGTCTCACACCCATTCTTACTTCTCCTTCAAACAACTCTGAATGGAGCACAAGTTTATGTACTGGAACACAAAACACAGACATGCCCATACCCAACACAGGTATAGATAATCCAGTGTCAGACTCATCTGAAAAAGGTAAAACGGATGCCAAAATGAATGAATCGTATGCACCAGTATCTCTTAAGATTGTAACTGGCATCTTAACGTCACTCCCAACCAAAGAAACATGTCCCTCCAACAGAAATGGTTTGTAAGAACTCAAGTCAGGTTTCCCAGAAGATGACACTTCAGCCATTTTGTGAGGAACATTCACAGAAACTGATGCAGCAAACGCTGCTGGTTTAACCTGAGTTCCATTTTTATTTCTGGATTTCAGCAAAGCACAGTCTTTTTTCCAATGACCTTTTCTGTGACAATAATTACAAATTTTGTCCAGATCATGGTTACTGCGATCCAAAAAAGAACCTCCAGAATGTGTGCTCTCTGCGTGCTCTCCACTTGCATCTTTATGTGTCAAAACAAAATCATCAGCCAAGACTGCAGCTTCTGACACAGTTTTAACCTTCTGTTCATTAATGTACACTGCAATTTTATGAGAAACAGAGTTTTTAAATTGTTCCAAAACCATTAAATTACAGAGATCACCAAGTGTCTTAACATCAGAGGAAGTGCACCATCGGTTGAAATGAATTTCCAAATCTCTTGCAAACTCCACATAAGTTTTGTCACCTTTTTTCCAGTTTCTAAACTTTTGTCTATATGCTTCAGGGACTAATTCATATGCTTTCAATATTGCAGCTTTAACCTTGGCATAATCTTGGCCATCATTCAAGCTCAACATAGAAAACGCTTCCTGAGCACGACCAACCAAAACACACTGAAGCAAAATTATGCGGTCTGAATCAGACCAATCTCTTGTGTGTGCAACCCTTTCAAACAAAGTGAAAAAAGTATCAACATCCTTTTCACTGAACTTAGGCACCAAACGCAAGTCATTTAATACATCAGAGGGTTTGCATTTTGAGTCCCCAACACAAGATTCCGCAGACAATTTGCCATCTTTCACCAGATTTAATTTCTCACTTTCCAAATTTATTCTTGCCAATTCAATTTCCTGTCTCATTTTTTCCAAAGCAAGAGCCTTATCCAAATCTGCCTGCTGTCGTAACCTCTCTAAAGCCAACTCCTTTTCTTTCTCCAGTTGCATTCTCAACCTTAACATCTCTTTTTGTTGTTCAAAATCCAAAACGTCAGACTTTACAGCCTGAGCACCCAAATCTTCAGGTCTGGAAGGTGAAGACAAAACACCCATCTCAATTAAATTCTCCCTTAAAATTGCTTTAACATTGTCTTTCAACCTTTTATCACCGACACTTATTTTATAGTGTTCAGCAATTTTTACTAGTTGTTCTCTAGAACACTGCTCCAAAAATCCTGCCGATGGACATTTATTAAAGTCTTCCACAGACATGACTAAAGTCTTAATCACAAAACAGTGTTTCAAACTTTTAATTGCTGACAATCTGTGCAACACAAACCAATCAACCCAAACCTCCCCTCTAACTGCCTATCAGAAACTTTCTAGCTCAACCCTAGTCTTCAGAGATCAGGGACGGTGGGTATTTATGCACTTAATACCAATAGAGTGGAAAAGGCGACCAGAAAATTGGCAACCCCCCCCAACACTATGGCCGTGCCCCCGAGACAACTGCTCCAACCATATGATCCCACACTACTGTTTTTGAGCACATGAATCCCAAAGGGGAGACACGCTGAGGCCTACAGGGGAATCAGTTCAGATGAGACATAATGAATTGCACAAATCAGTCAACAATTAGGACTTACCAATGAGCTCATCAAAAGGGACGAAATCAGGCAACTTACACCAAACCAGAGAAGAGAGAGAAAAAAAAAAAAATAATTTTCCCAAAACTAAACTCAAGATTTCCACACTAGCTTCCCAGTTAAATTAACAAACAATGTTTACCACTTAACTAACTCAACAACACTAACATAAATTTGAACGAGCCCCCAATTTGTTATGGTCTGGCTCTTAAACCATAACAAATGAAAGGGAAGCAATGCATGGAATAACTTAAAAAGGAATTTATTTAACAAAAGTCATAACTGGTTGGGAAAGAAAGGGACAAAGGGACAAAGGGAGAGAGTGGCAGGGAGACAGAAAGAAAAGAGCTTCTCAGTCAGAGGAAGTGGTGAGTCTTAAGGTGGATCTGGAGACACTGGCCAGCTGCCTCCACTTCCAATCAGCACCAATTAAAGACATGGATGTTAGAGACCCAGAGGAAAAGGCCTTGGGCCGTAACACCATCCATAGTTTGTTGACTTCTTAAATGTCGCGAAGTCTTGTTTGACTAACTTAGCTATTCTTTTATTGTGCGTTGACCGTTTCCCTTTCTTCAAGTTGATTTAGAGGGAAAAATGAAAGATCAGGAGGAGAAGAGCAAAAGATTCTTGGATTATTATTAAGAGAAACATTTTGTATCTTTTTTGTAGTTTTTCTTAATTGCTTTCAGAATTGAATTTCTCAAAACTACTTCATTCAAAGCTGATTATTCAACAGCTCTCTGTCGAATAATCTCAACCTCCACAATGTCGTCACACAAGTCTTTAAATTCAAAGCACTTGCACAGGGTTGTCATATCAGACATATTTCTATGCATTTCCATTTTTCTTTCCAATTCTGTCCTGAATAGGAAAACTGCTCCCAGGTGAATCCGAGATGTACTTGAATGAATGGCCACATCGTCATGATCATTTGCATAAATTATATGACCATTTAAGGTAATTACAAATGACTCATATAGACTACAACACTATACCAATATCATAACTTACACTTTATTGTATGTCAATAAAGTCCGAGTCACAGTCAAAAACTGAAATTAGGATTTTATTAGTAGACACCCCCCCCCCCGATTCATTAATCAACTGAGCTGTCTGCAGCATGGGTAAGACCCTCTTTACGTTCCCCCCACCTCAAAATAAAACATCCGGTACAACGTTCTCACCAAAAAAAAAACAAAAAGAAAAAGAAAAAAAAACAAACAACTGTTTAAATACTAAAAAAATAAATCAATTGCACAAAATAATGTGCCATTTTGCTTGTGATTACATCTGTGCAGAACATGTACACATATATAAACATCGACAGACAAACCGAGTGGTCAAAGCAACATGAGGCGGCTAAACGGAGAGATTAACAGGGCGGCTGGTAAAACCTCAGAGCTCAAACGTCTGACATATGTTGGCCGGAAGGGTTAAATCATCAGAAGCAAAATTCATATTTAAAAAGAGAGAAGAAAGCAGACTGGTGTCTCTATTTGCATTCATGTTGAACATTTGATCTGTGATCAATTTCTCCAATTGGTTACAGTGTAAGCGTAGTTTGCTTGTTTTTTGTGGGGGGTTTTTCCCCAAAAAGGAATGAAATCTGTGTATTTAATTACCGAAACGCGTCAAAAACAGAAAGTTAATCACCCTCCACGCGGCTAGTAAAGCTAACATGTAACAGCCACAGTCTGAAGGCTTAAGCATCTTTATACCACATTTCTGGCAAAGTTTTAGCAACAATTATCTCCTAAAACCAAAAACTCCATAAATAATAGACAAAATAAAAAAAAAGAAAGAAAAAGAATTAGAACCAGGCACTCATTACAGATTTAAAACAAGAAGAGAGCAAAAAAAAGTTACGCTGAGGTGAGATCTGACCTCAGTTTGTTCCCCCCCGCCCACATTCAATTAAATATTTGAAATTAAACGTTAACATCTACAGATGAGTGTGAGCAGGTCTAATTTAGCTGTGTGTGTGTGTCAGGATGACAGAGAGGGGCAGGAATGTACAATAACGGATGAGACGCGTGCTGTTCGTGTAGCTGTGCAAACGTTGCATAGAGTTGGTGGTGAAACATGATTTCAGACACAGACGTGAGGAAACAATAACCAAACAAAACATTGCAACACCCATCAGCCAGCAGATCTCAGCAGCTCCATAGTGTTAAGTGGCAGTTTTCCAAATTTGCTGCGACAGAAATGCATATATATATATAGATTTATGTCTTTTAAACCCTAAAGGTGAGCGTATCACTCGGACATAAAATCTAGATATTAAAATGAGTCATTTCGCTGCTTCAGCGTGTTTTATTCCAGCTTGAATGTGCAGGTAGTGGAAAGCGGATTCCAGCGTAAACAAACCCTAGGATGTAAAGATCTTTTCTGCTAAATGTTTACCCACCGGAGTTTAGCACACCGCTCAGAGAAGTGTGCGTGACTCTGGCCTGTGCAGCTTTAATGGAAATGAAAGACTTTACCGCAGCATTACTTTGTCTCTTGTGTCTGGTGGTAAAAGCAGGAAGTCGCCCCGCAGTTTTAACCCCAGAGCAAACTTCTGACCGGTTGTTAAATCCAATCAGTTCTGGAGCTTTTCATCCATCTGTGCTTTCATTCTCTTGGTAGGTGTGTTTTGTTCTCAGCTGATCCGTTTTTGGATGACAAACCCCAAGGCACAGACGGATATGTACACTTGTAGCAGGACAAAACAAAACAAAAAAAAAAAAAACTACAATCAATGCACATTTTTTTGTAGCTAATTTTATATTTTCTTTTGTATCTTTTGTTGCTATATTAAGCTCTAGTTGTATAAATGATGGTTACATTTTCAAGATTCAAGGACTGATTTAATCATTTTTCGCAGCAAATTAACTTTTTTTTTCCCGTAGAATGACTTAAAAGTGTTTCTAAACATTCACAAGACTAAAGTCTATGCTCCGCTCTACACTTAGGAGATTTTTTTCTGTTTCAGTTGTTTCCCCCAGCAAGACGTGACTGAAGTGTTAAATATGTACATGTAATGTCAAGATCTTCTAAAACAGCTCAGTCGTTCAGGATCGAATGCGGACGCACAATAAGGAAAAAAAAAAACAGATGTTGTAGCTTTTCTTGTTTTTGGACTATTAGTTCATCGAGTTTGCGGAGTAAACTATGTTAAATCTGAATAAATCTATGTTAAACATCAACAATAACCTACAGGCGTAAAAGTAAACAAGTATCTTTAAATGTCATTTTCCAGCCTTCTAACAACCGAGTTTGTGTGTGTTTTATGTTTACATATAGTCTCCTGTTAATGTAGAAAAGAAGAAAAAAAAAAAAAATCTATTTCAGGAATTACCTTTTGATCCCAATGACTCGCACTTCACTTACAAACCGAGCTCCTGAACGTTTATTTTTATTTATTTTTTTATGAATGAGCTGCAAAAGCTATCCTGCATACATCTTCTGGTTAGTAAAACGACTTTATACAAACACACAACAGAGCCGCAGCTTAAAGTAAGGAGGACCTTCATTTTTGAGCTTGCTTTGGAGTTCTGTGATGTGACTTCAGTGTTATCAGGCGACTCGGGGGATGGGGGGGGGAGTCAGGGGGGGGGGGGGGGGGCACGAGGCGTTTCAGGGATGTGGGATGCAGAAGACGTTGCTTGCTGTGACTAACCGAACCAACAGTAGATGCGTACGTTTGTTCCATTGAGAGCAGAACGTCCTCTACGTTAATCTGTGAGTGTTTCGAGTCTTTCAGAGCGAAAATCCGTCTTCAGTCAAAGGAACATTCACATCCCTGATTTCCTTGTTGACTGGGACTCCGTTTAAATCCACAAATCCATCGTGAGGTTTGCGACGTCCAAGTTATTGTTTCCACTTGTGTACGTTTATCTGCGTGTTTTATAAGTCAACGCGCAGCTGCCTGGATGTGCGGCAGCTAAAGGGAAAGAGTTCGATTGCAGAGATGTTAAACATTCAGAGCGGACGTGTGACTCGGTACGTTTCCAGCTCTCTGCTGCCGAGATTGCCCGGGAAATAAGTGATTGTTGTATTCTTTACAGCGTCAAGGTAGAGAAGAGACGTTTGATGGCCACAGGTTCTCTTCCAGATGCTGAACGTAGCGGCAGGCGTTTGGCTTCTTTCCAAAAAGCATCAACCTTTAAGGATGCATTTTTAAGCAATTCTCTTTGCATCATGATGAGCCAAAAATGAAAACGCAGGTTAAAGATGATGATGAGGAGCAAGAGGAAGAGGAGGAGGAGAAAGATGAAGAGGGGTATCAGTATATATCCGGCAGGTTCTGGTAGTTCCTATTGAAGTAGCCGCCACTGTAGATCCATTCCCGGGAGCCGGTGTATGGGTTGGTGCCCATCTGGAACCACCTAAAATAAACAAACAAAAAAAAAACACATACACATTAATGTTATCTTTGAATTATTTTGTTCAGTCATTTGACTTTTTTTTATTTTATTATTCTATATATGATAAATGTCTGCTTCCTATTTGTTGGATCAGGGATATTAAACTGGTGTAATCAAAAGCACCTAGTAAGTAAAGTATAAAACTGTTGCTCATTGAAGTTCACATGCAGCTCATTACCTTCGAGCTGTAAACAAACTCCTTTTCCGTTAGAGGACTTATTAAATTACAACAAACACTGGCAGTATTTTTTTGAGGCTATTATTAAAAATAAATGTTAGAAATTACTTTAAGATCATTTACTGTGAGAGTTGGTGTCAGGGTTAACATATCTATTTTGAACAATTTGCAGCTAAACAGTTCAGAGACCAAAGTACGTCGGCTCCCTCTAGTGGTTAAATTAAACGTTGCCATCAGCTAGCAGCTCATTTTAGACTCACTTTAGAAATTAATTTCCAGCATGTAGCTTCTTCTAGTGCACAATAATCTTGAATTTCTCTAACACATCATTGGTTTGGCCTAAGATTTTATAGCCAATTAGATATATATATATATATATATATATATATAAAAACAGATAACACCTGGGCTGCTACATACAGATCTGTGGAAAAAAGTGTTTAAACCTCTCCTGGATCATTAAAGAAATATTATTGGGAAAAGCAAACTGTTTTTTAATGTGTTTAGATCAAAAAAAGCAAAAACAGAAGAGATATGCAAGTTGAGCAAACAATTTTCTATAGCAATTTATTTTTTTAGGTGGAATACGATTAGTCTGGTTTGACTGCATGTAGTCGTTTGCTACCTAGTCGTCCACTCCTCCTCGTGCTTGGCTCTCTCCTTCCTGGCAGCTCTCTGTTTTTCTTCCAGTCTCTCCTTCTCTTTGCTCGCCTCATCTGCATACGAGCAAAGAAAAACACAAAGTCTGCACGTTACCATGGATGGCTTGAAATCAGGAGATACACGAACACAAAAGAACCTTTTACATTTCTTTAAGCTTAATAGTCGACTACTTTGGATGAAAAAAAAAAATTAATAAGGAAAGAACTTTAAATGAAATGACCTATGTTTCCATTCTCCATGGCTCTGATGTCGGGCCTGAAGCGACAGTCGGTGGGGGCCAAAATGGCTCCCATGCCAGGCTCCAGCTCGTTGAGAGCCATCGCAAAGTTTGTGAAGTTGTACATCTGAGGAAAGCAGACGGGTACAAATCCAGTTAGCCAAGCTGCAATCATCCACTGTTTGACTAAAACACTTGATTGTTCTGAACTAAATTGGCTGAGCTTTTATTCTGTCGTACTGACTAACTTTCAGGAAGTGCACAGTACCTAAACATACTTATTTATGCTGTTATCTGCAGCTCTTATAGCGATACCTTAGCAGAGTGTGCTGGTCTGGACTCTATCCTCCACAACAGAGTGCTTCCTGGTACAACAGACACCGTTTCCTGGATTTCAGGCATGTCGTCTGCTTCGTCATTCTCAGCTTTTTGAAGCTCCTCCTGGAAACAACAACAACAACTCACTGCATCGTTTGCTGTGCAGAACCGATGCTTTTCAAACATTCAGGGACAAACTGGATCTCTCTGGAGAGATGACTTTGAGCTACCAGGTTTCTAGCCTATTGCACCACGTTGCAGGAACGAGTGCGCTAAGAGCAGCACGAGTCTACATAAACCTTCAGGTTTACCTGACTGAGGCCACACAGTGGGCTGAGGGCACCAACAAAAACAAGCTGGGCTTAATCGAGCGTCATTACACAGCATGAACAATAATTGTAATGTGGATAAAACAAAAACATCAGCTTCTCAGCTGGTCTCACATTCTTTTTGCTCTTGTCGCCTTTCTTGTCCGACTTCTTGTAGATCTCGTACTCCTGAGGGTCGATGCTCCACATGCACTCGGTCCACTTCCCGTAGATTACGCAAAGCTTCTTTTTACTAAGTGTAAAAAAAAAAAAAAAAGGAAAGGGAAAGGAAGTGAAAAAAGGTGTGTGAAGAGAAAGGAGAAGAGAAAGGAAGGACAGGACAATTTATAATAACTAAATGAAGATTGTTTTTTTAGTAAAGCTACAAAGAAGGAAAAGGAAACAGAATTAAGAAGATCAGAAAAGTAGGCAAATTCTTCAGACTGTCTTCATGCGAAAGCATCACTAACTTCTTGTCTTGGATGTATCCCTCTACTTTGTGCAGCTCCTTGCCAAACATTCCACATGGCTTAAAATTCAGCACACACTTCTCCCCGGTGCTGCAGAACAAAAGAGAAGAGAAGGAAGAACGGTCCTTTTAATTACTGGACTGCAGGGCAATAAACAGGCAGAGGGTGTGAAGGGAAGCTCGGCATTTCTGCATGTCAGAAACGATTTCACCTGAAGCCTGAATGCAGACCCAAGCTTTACGCCTGCTGATTTTAACAACAGCTGAGAAGTCTTGCAGCTTCTCCATACAAACGAGTCAAAGTGATTTTAACATATTTTAACTAGACAAAAATATTACCTTTTTTTTAAACAATACACTTCAAGAATGAAATATACCTAATCTTAGAAATCCATATTATTATCCAAGGGAGCAAACTGTAAATTATTATTATTATAAAACTAGATTTTTATTTTTTTTTGTCTAGTTGTCCAAACCTGGAGAGAATTAAAGCAAGCGCTACACTTTTTAAGAATCCAGGCTCTTTACCAGCCAGTGCAACAGCAAACAGTGTGAGTGTGCTTCACAGCCTGTGGTGTGAATCAGTGCGAGTGTGTGAACAGGACACACGACCAGGCATAAACAAAGATAACCAGAGCCTTGAAGAACTTCCCTGGACAAATACAGACTGAAGGGGTGGTTGTTTGCCTGAGAGAGCACAGTCTCAAATATCTGAGCAAACAAAAACAGAGCTTCGGTTCGTCTCCGTCGGTGGAGTTCAAGTTGTGGATATTTATAGTTTTAAGCCGGGGAATGAATATGAGTCACGGCAGTCCGCTGGTTGTGTGAACCCAACCTTTTCCACGCCTTAGCAAGTGTCCTGCACATTTTTAATTTCATATTTTTCAGATGTAAATGTTTAGGATTTTCTGCAGGTCTTAGAACATTCTGGATATTTAAATAGAAAAAAAACTGCAAAAACTTAAAAGTAGAAACCACAAATCAGAAAACAGCATAATGCAATGGTTTTTAATTTAAAAAGTAAGCTAAAAGGCCATTTCACATTTATTTTGGTGTGTGGACTAATATGGATTGGCTCTATATGAAAATCTCTAACTCTTGTCCTGGAAAACTGAGTAAAGGTACTTAACTGTTTGTAAATATTAGGGCCGTTTTGGTTCCTCCATAGTTCAATCCAACTTAGTAGTTACAAAAGATACAGTCAAAATCAAAAGACCGGCAGGTGAAAACGTTAGAATAAAGGTGTGCAATGTAATTGTCAATTCATTTTTTTAAGCATAATTTTGATTTGTGTCCTCTTGGAAAGCTACTTTTATTTTTTCCAAACTTATTCAGTCCAGGAAAATGAAAAACCTAATTCTAGTCTTCCCAATAATTTGTAGAAACTCTGATGTTGTATCAGAAACATCGTTTTCTTTACTACGATGGAGGTTTGAAAGAAACAAAGAAAATGCAACACACCTGTGATTGACTATTTCCACTGTACCGTACTGCTCTATCCACAGCTTGCCCAGGATGATGTTATGCACGCAGCAGTAAGGATTACTCCATGTGTACACTTCGTGGTGCCTAAAAAGAAGAAGAAATAAAAAGTGGAAAATGTGATGAACAAATTAGTGTATAGCATTTTTAATCATCTGGGACCATAAAAGTCTCACTTTAGAAGTTCTAGTGTGATTGTTCCTCTCGGCTCTGCCTCGACACTCTTGCCCCAGAACTTGAGTTTGGGATAGATGGAGCCGTGGAAGACGAAGTCCCCGGAGAGGCTCTCTGCGTGGAAGGCACTGACCGGAGGATGATGGGAAACCTGCTCCGACACCAGCCGGAAACCCTGATCCTCTCTGCAGACGAACACGGCAATAAGGTAAACGTAACCGCTGACGAGCTTTAAAGATGGTCAGGTGAGTCTCTCTATGTACCTGATGAGTTCAAAGGTCTCTCCCAGCAGCGGGTTGAACGGTTTTCCAGTTCTGTCCCACTGAGACGCAACTGCTGATACAGCAAAAGCAGCTACTGACTGAAACGAAGAAACGCAATGATAGGATGAGTAAGGCAGAGACGTTGCTTTTACGTTTCCACTTTAGAAAACACTTTGTAAAAGATATTTGGTAATGCCACATCCTGAAACAAATGAGAAGGTTTTCTGTTAAAATTCACATTTAGTTACTGAGACAGAAATGTTCAAAATAAAAGACCAAATACTGACTCAATGCACAGAGTAAAACAAGGTTTATGCAGACGATAAAGGAGGTTTGCTCTGACCTGCATGCGCTCTATGGAGTCGGACAGCGAGCAGGCTTTGTTGATGAGGTAAGTGTGCTCCATGTACTCTGAGATCCTCTGCAGGAAGCTCAGAGGCTCGTTGAAGACAATGGGCATCGTGATCTTCGACAGCTCCTGCAAAACGAGCAAACAGCACTTCGTTTCACAGCAGACATCAGGATATAATGTGTGATATCCGAGTTTGTAGAAGCTTTCATGTTTGACTGTCCTGGTGTAAAAAAAAAAAAAGGTTACTCTGAGTATCTATGTTCCTGTCCACAGGGACAGTAACTTCTTGTGGACATTTATTGTGTCGTTTATCATTTATTGTGATAAGTTTCTAGCTGATTCTGATTTATTGTTGATTGTTGGTGTTTTAAACCCCCCAAAATTGTTTGTATAGTCAGGATTGTTAGTTCTACTGTTTGCTCAATGAAAAGTGTCATCATCTTGCCAATAATTCTGCTAATTATACTAGCATCTACACAAGCAGCAGGTGTTTACACGCACACACACGCACACACACACACACCAATCTGCTCTACATGTCTGTTGGTTACATGTATCCATTTGCAGGCTGAGCAGCAGGAGCAGAAAGTGTTTCTGTCACGGCGCTAAGCTGTCCCTGTGTGACGAATACCAAACCCGCTGTGTTTTCTGCCTGTACTTTCTCCCAGGGTCACACGCTCACAGATTTGGTGTTTTTAATATAATGTTAACGCTGACAACACTGGACCGGAGCCGATGTCAAAGGTGGTGAGTCTTGACTGTGGATCCCAATTTGAATCAGAGGCGATGGATGCATGTCACTGCAAACGGCCGTTGGAAGATAAGTGCACTGAACTCTGTGCAGTTTTACTGATTAACTCGATATAAAATAGTATTATCTCCTCTGAGGTGTGTTCCGCTTGTCGCAACATTGCAAAAAACTGTAGCAGGAAAAGAATTACATGGTGTCTTTCTACATGTCAGGCACGTAGAAAGACACCATGGCCTGATGGTGGCGTCATCAGGCCAGCGGTCTGTTTCGCTGCCATTGTGACTGGTGCTGTTGCGCACAAAGTGGACAGAATAATGAACCTCCACATTCTTCAATATCAGCACAAATCAGAAGTTAGGTGTTGAAAACTTGGGTGTTCAAACAGGACAAACGTCTAGAACCGGTTTAGGAACAGATAAATAAGGCCAACATTAAATTTTAACAATGGTCATACCAAAAATAATAAATCAAAGAGGATGGCAGAGAATCCTCCTGTGAAGGAGTCCATTTTAATGAATTTAAAACTAACGCTCACAGTGAGTCAAGGGTGTATTTTTTTTTATACTTTTAGCAATCCAACAAACTAAGCCTTACCAGTCCAATACATTTCTTGAGGATACTCCAGATGCTGACCGTGTTTCTGGAAAACATGGGTGCTGGTAAAGATGTCCTGAGGTGAGAAAAGAAAAAAGAAGGCAAAAAGAAACATGGAAGCAGGTAAGAGAAAGACGAGATCTTTCAAGTTTATCAGCAGACATGCAGACATTCCTCGGCAGACGCTACAGAACCGAGGGAGAAAATTATTAACTCTCAGCGACATGTTTCAGACAAACATGTGAGTTCACATGAACATAACCTGTGACTCTTGCTTGGACTGGTAGTTTTCCACTACGCTTCACGTCACTAAAACAAATGGAAGTTAATATACAGCATCTGCCAAAAGCTGGTGTGTGACTCAGAACCATAATGCCTGGAGACAAAGTCATCTCTGCTTTTTTTATTATTTTTTTCCCTTGAGTAACACCTCAAAAGAAAAACTGCATGACAAGTTTCATGTAAAAATACAAAGTGAGTTCAAATTAAATTAAAAAAACAAATGAAAGAAAACTGATGATTTCAAACCCGATTCTGGTTTCAGAAAGAGCGCTGCTGCAGCTCTTGAAGTGAGGATAATCCAGACAGATTAGAACGCTGACCCTAGAGGGTGGAATGTGGCGCAGGAATGAAGCTGTACCTGTGTTTCCTGATGCCGTTCTCTTGTGGTACTGATCCATTGTTTTTCTGAATGCTGCCGTCGAACCCTCTGGCGTCTTTGAAACTGGCCTCAGACAACCCTTCACACGACTCGTCTGAATCCAGGCCTGTCCAAGGCGAGAATTGACCCAATTTAGACAGCACACAGCGTCAGGTGTCACACAAAGGCAATACTCTGTGCATCCATTAAAAAAAAAAAAAAAAAGTCAAATTTTTGGATTAAAAAAAATTACAAATATCTGCTATCTTAGCTGTGGTCTTTTGTTTTCTTTGCAACACTGGATCTTTATAGCCATGCACATCAATGTCCAAACTGCTTTGCATCACGAACTGTTGCTCAGATTTGAATAGCAAATTTTATTGATCGAATGATTCAATTCTTCAGAAAACAGCTGCGGCGGTTTCCAGAAGTCAACCTTTCTGTTTTATACTCGTAATTTTAAAGCAAAATGAATCATGTGAAGATAATTAGACCAAAAAAATCTTTAAGACATATGGCGAATTAACAGAATGCTACAGTAATCGGCAGCCTACTGTACTTCTTAAAATATGCAGCAGGGTGGAGTTCAGAACAGGGTGAGGCCTTCACTTTAAATACACAAAGGAGTTTCAGCTTTTGTATTATATCAAAAGGTACAAGGTGTGGATCCTATAATTATCGTGCTAGAGACACAGAGGTCAATTTAAAAAAACAAAAAATTAGATTACTTGTCATAAAAAAATATAACAGGTGGTGTTTTAAGGAGAAGAGCAAGATCTCTCAATATTGAAATACAACAGCATTCTGTTTCTTGTGTGCTACCCAGTTCATGCTGTTAAAGTTAGCACTGAAGATGACCCCACTCCTTTAACATCTACTGTGTGGTAATAATTTGGGTTCCCAGTTAAAACTGTAAATGTCAGAGTGACACAAGAACAGCAATAATCTGCAAAAGTTTAAGTTTTGCTACATTTAATAGTATTTAGCTGTTAAAGGATCCATGAAAGACCCAAGAAAAAGCTAAAAAATGAAATTGTTTTCTATTGAGGAACGCCAGCTGTTTACTCAGGCTGTTAAAAAACAGACGTAGATCTCAGCAAAAAGTCCAATTCTATTGAAAGCGTATGAACAGGAGGCTTTGGAGCGTGTGTGTGACTACAACAAGTCACAAACCGGTGCAGCTAATCTACTGATGCAGAAGGAGTGTACAAAGGCGGATTTTCTCCCGCTGAATCAATTGCTTAGGGAACAGGAAACCTCTCGTTCAAAAGAGTTTTTCTGACTTCTGATCACTTCGATTGGAGAAATGTTCCCCGATTTCAAAATTTTGTCTGGAAAGGTGCTTGAAATTCCAGTCTTCATTTGGGCAGCAGTGATCGAATTCAGCCTATTGATCAACATCCAAACAGCCACATGAGAAATCATCTGTACAAGGCAAAGTCAATAAACCTCATGACAATACAGCCTTTGCAGCAATCCCCCTTAAGACATCTGGTCCATGCAGACCAGGAGGACGTTGTGAGGCTGCCTCATCAGCCCACAGCAGGTGAATCGTTCATAGTTTAAGTGCGATCGTTTAATTAGATTGTCTATCGGTAGACAGCCAAGTTGTGCATAGTCAATATATAAATACTGCTGATGTGTCATTAATATTATTATAAAATTTCACAGGTAAAAAAAAAAAGACTGACTAGATTTTTCTTATCCAGTCCATCAAAATGACAGATAAAAAAAAAAAGGCTAGGACAACCTCTGGTCTCAAGTCTGCAGCAAATGAGGCCTTTAAATGTTTTATGGTAGGATTTCCATCTATGTCTTATCTATATCTCTTTAGAAATGCACTGTGTAATTATCAAATACCTGGTTATTACACTTCTTAGTGTGTTTGGCATGCACCCAATCTTGAATGTTGACTTTGAGGACTGTTATCTGATCTTACTTCTCCGTTTACGCATTTAATAATAAAAAAAGAAATCTTTAAAAATAACCATATGTTTGGAGTGTTTAACTTACGTTTTTTATTTTTTATTTTTAAAGAAAGTGAAATTCACCTCAATCCTATTCAGCGACGTCTGGGTTTGTTGCTGGTAATAGTGATCATGACCACAAGACGACCTACCTCTGAATTATTGAACTCATGTTCAGGCTGAAACAAATTGGATAACAGTGAATAGTATTATCCTTCAATAACAGAGGCAGCTTGACTTACAACCTCTGGATTGGATGCTCACGGAAATCTTTCCTCTGCAGTTTATACTTCTCCTCTTTTATTTCTCAACCGACGGAACAGTGCACAAGGCAAAAAAATAAAATAAATACAATTTTTAGCCCTCTTGCAGTCCCAAAATTTGCCACGTGAGGATTTATTGGAGATGGTTTGACAACAGAGGACGACCACCATTGGACCCTGTGAGCTTTTTAACTTTGTGCACTGTCGCACTGACCCCACACACGTGTTTATGAGTTTTTTTGGTGCGGGTTCAGGAACTGACATCCTGGTGGGACGGGATGCCTGTGCATGTCCGACCGTGACATCTACTGCACTCTTGAGCATCACGCCAAGACCCCGGAAGGGTAATGCTTTCTTTCTTTTCAAAAGACTATGAGATTCAACCAAAATATGAACTACGCTCATGGATGGAGACGAGTGTCAGGGGCAATTTGTGACAGGAGGACAGCTTTGAACATGAAGATTTGACGGATAGTAAGAGTTTCATTAATGTCTGGCACACAACATCACAAAGTCTGTGAATGGACGTGGAGATGGTGGAGCCAAAAACTAAAGACAAGATTAGATTAGATACGAGCATATCAGAAGGACAGCTCAGGTTGAGGGATTTGGAGACAAAATTAAAGAGGCCAGGCAAGGCTGAGACCCTGAGGCATGTTTAGTCACTTGATAACACAGCGCTCTGTCAACAGTAAAGCAGCTAATGGTTGCCAGCATGCCATCAGATGTTAGAGTGGTGCAGCTCCAATGGGCTAAAATCTGCGTCGTTGGGAAGCAAACATTTGTGCAAAGCAAACACGTAGAGAATATCAAAGTAAAGAGAGACCTCCTCACCTGTGACGGCGTCGTAAAACTCGTCTTCATTGCTCATCTTCTACACTCAAAGTTGAGCAGTTTTTTTTAGAGTAGATTTTAGTTTCTAGCACATATTCCTTTTGGTAGCGACCCAACAGTGCATCTGTAGGGACAGCAGTAGAAGATGTGTCCTCCGGAATGTCACCAGGTGCCAAAGGAAAATGCAAGATGTCGAGACGGGTTTCCCAAAATTTGCCACGTGCAGATTTATTGGAGATGGCTTGAGAACAGAGGACGACCACCAGGCAAATACAGCTCCTCAAATAAGGAACAGCAGGGAGATGGTTCTGACTTCAGAGCTTAGCTTCTTTGGCTTTGTCCACCAAGGCAAATTATTAACCTGCAAGAAACAAAGAATTGTTAAACTGATGGAATCAGACAGAGAAAGACAGTAAAAGTCTAAATTAAAAAAATAAACTTTCAAAACTCTAGCACAATATTGTGCTGCCTGATAGAAGGTGAACCATGTCATCAGTCTCAAGTATTTTATAATCCTTAACAAGTTTTCCTTTACAACAATCCATCTTCCCTTCAATACCAACCAACTTCACAGTTCATGCTAAAGAAAAATGTCCTCACCGTCCTGGTGCCGTCACCACGTTGTTTTACAGGAATGAGGCATTAGAGAGGATTTGAAGCGTTAAGTTTTGTCACTGTGGTGTTTTGCAAGTAGACCAAAAGGTTCAAGTTTGCTCACGTCTAAGCGCATTATTTAGAGCTGATCACTTCCTTGTAAATAGATTTAACCCACCTGAGCTCCCAATCTCTGTAGCTCCTCCAGAGTTCAAGTGGGCCAGATCAAATAATAGCCTTTTTAAAACTTTTAACATCATCAGCAAAAAAAAGAATTGCCAAGAAAAGACTCCTAAACAAAGATAACTCAGTCCTTACACCGCACACACTGCACCACATTTTACAATGAGAGCTGAATTCCTAGAGACGTGATCTTTACTATATGCCTGCGTTTGTCTCACTGCTGCAATCTACATGCCTCATCTCATTACAGACAAGCCACACTGACAGGTAATATTTTAATCACAATGACACAGTCCACAAAGCAGATACAAGTGTTGACTGAAAAGTCAATTCATTCACAGCAGGCGAAATACAAATAGGTAGCTAGTCTGAAATATAATAGCAGTAGTGTTTAGATTTAAGGCTAAATCAGCAACAAAGACTGTATCATGGCAAAATAATGTTTTATAGGTCATAGGTCAAAGACTGTATGAACATCTAAAATAAATATTGAGTGCAAAGAAACAACTTTGTGTGGCTGACACAATGTAAATGTGTCCGTTTTTGCTGATATAACTGAACCATTGAAGAGCTTCTCCTTACTAACTAAATAAGAAAATGTTTAGAAAGGGCAAGGAGAACGAATTGTGTTGCACAAGCCAACTGAACAAGTAAAAATCAGAAAAACAGAAGAAAAAAAACTATATTTTCCTGAAATGTCTAAAGTGTGAAGATGTCTGATATATTAGCTAAAGTAATGCAGAGACGGTAAACAAACAGCCCAGAGGGTAATTTACAATTCATTTTAAAAGTTCACCAAATGAAGGTACTATGAGAATTCAGAATTCATTTCAATGACATTGTGCATGAATAAAGCACATCAAAATTTAAAAGTAATATAAGTAATGAATAATAAATTCTGTTCTAATTTATTAGAACAGAATTTATTATTCTGTTCTAATATTTTACCATTCCTGAAACAATTCATTTCACGAAGTCCGACAATTCTGATGGTAAAACATTGAATCAGGAACCAGTTTGTTCCTGTTTCCTTTACATTCACTCTCCATTTGTTCCACTAAGTACAGGGATTTTACCTTTCTCAGAAATCGGCAACGCCTTCAGCACACTACTGAACTTTGACCTCGGCATCCACGATCGATAAGGTGGACAGAACGGATCAGAGTGTCCCATTCAAATATTCTAAGAGCGCACCAATGAGTCATTAGCAGACTTATTAGCAGGTGAGATTCAGCAAAGACGATGACGTGATAAACTGGCAGATTCATTACAATGATTCAGTAGTTTAGATTCTATTTAAAGACTGGATGAGAAAAAAAACCTGTTAAAGCTAAAGAGGGCTTACAGAATCTCTTTTTACAGAATAAGCCACTGGACACATCACAGACTATTAATTATAAAGTTTCTGCCGTGCAGAAAGGCAAACGCTTCATTACTGGAAATCTGCAATGAAAGGATGTGGAAATTATTTCTAGACATTCTGAGAGTAAAAGGTGAGAATCAACAGAGATATTAGGAGAAGAAACTGTGAGAAAAGGCAAGTTTGTCCACCTTAGACTGATTCAAAGATGGGCAGAAGACACTTTATTTCTGAAAAACAAAGGCTTATTCCTAAGTTTACATCTTCAAAAATTGTGCTGTTTTGCCCTTGACCGATTTGATCAGTGATCAACAGATCAAACACTCAAAAAAAAAATCCATTTTTTCCCCCCTTCATTTGTTAAATATCTGAAAATTAAAACTGCCTCTATTTCTACTCTATAAAATCACAAGTCAGTAGCATGTGTGTGTTTTATGCACTTTGAGTTTAATAAAAATAATTTGTTTTCAAAACAACCTGAATTATTTATTTGTATTACCTGATTTTACTTAGAAAATAAAGCTGGGTCGATTAAAATTGCCAGGTCAAACCTAAAAAAAAACACCCAGAAATGGGCCAGAAAAAAGCAAAAGTAGTAAGTAAGTTAAGTTTATTTATAGCACTTTTTACAGACAAAATCACAAAACGCTGTACAGTAACACAGGCAACATGTTTCCAGCCTTGATGAACTAGTTGATCTTTAGTTTTAAAGTAATAACCGAACATAGTTCTCACACTGAAATTACGTCAAGTCCACAAACATTTTAACAAGTAGTGTTTAACTCTTTCTTCTGGTAAAACTAATAATGTAGTGAATAGTTAATCATACATATTTTCTTCAGGATTTCCTGGACTGCTGTCTTTAGAAGGTTTTACTAGAAACAGTTCAACAATGTTTACTCTGTAAAAAAGTCATTCAAATTTAAGGTCAGCAGATTAGTAGCTATGAATAACAAAATCTATCTTTGTGCCTTTTTGCAGGATGTATCATTTCATTAAATTTCCCCATGCTGCTACATGCTGCTACTCCCTTTCCACATTCCATAACAAGCTCGTTTCTAAAGGTTGGGTTATATAAGAGGGTAAGAAAACTATTTAGATTATGTGAAAACTATTTTTACAAGAGAGAAAGTGAGTATTAAAATCAATGATTGACACATTAACCTCAGTTACAAATATGTGCCACCTTAGCTGTGCCACAGTTAAGGTGGCACAGCTTCTTCTAAGACTTCAATAGATTTTTTTATTCAACAAGGAACTGCAGTTGTCAGTTTCTGAGAATAAATCTGAGATAAATGATCAATCTTGCAGTTAAATGATTAATGGATCTAGTTGTTATTATGAAACTTAATCACGTCGGAACACAATGTTTTTTTTGTGATTGTGGATGAAGATCAAGCTAAATCCTCGCGACTGTCAACAATGTCAAGTTAACATCTTATCAGAATTTATTAGAACAAGGTAACCCTGTTTTGTTCCAAGTTGCAGCAAATAGGTCTTCCATGACTGTGCTGATAAGTTTGCTAGGTTCACACGCCCACACCCACTGACAGAGTGGAAGTGGAGACAAGCTATCTGATTGGCTGGAGCAGACCCTCAGATCATATCGGTCACTCTCTCTCAGATGTCTGTGAGTCGTTACGTAACCGTGACAGACATGGCACCATGCGCACATCACAATTACACTCCCATTTTTGAACAAAAGCTTATCATATGACCCAAATACTCCACACCGGAACACTGCTGATAAAAGAGACGTGCATTTCTAGCTTAAAATTTCTAGGCTTAAAAATTGAAAGAGCTTTTTGTTTTCTACAAAAATAATTCTGTAAGAAACATAACTATTTATATGGAATCTATTGGCACACAATTAAAATAAAAAATGATCCAGATATATCATTTTTATCTTGTGGTTATCTAAATACAAAATAATCTATTCAGGATAAAATATGATTTGGTATCACCGATGGTGGTTGTTTTTTTTTTTTGTTTTTTTTTAAGATAAAGATAGTTGCAATCTGCTCCAAATTACAAATGCTGTTCCAGTCAGAGAATTTAGATTTTTATGAATGCATGAAGCACTCATAAGCTGAAATATGGAAGACTCACTAAAAGTAGGTGTCTACTGGAACTATCTCCAAAGTTTTCCTTATAATACAGAGAAGTGCACAAGTCCTCTTTTGGCCTGCTGACAACTATGTTATGCTTTCTTTACAACTTAAGAATAAACAAAATTACTAAAATATGACCATACATTAAGCAGTTCATCAATGTGTAGCTTCAAAATCTTGGTATACCTCCATACCTCATGGTTACTATAACACAGAAATATTATTTACAATACAAACTACAAATCTACTTACTGACCTCCTGATCGCTTCCTTGGCCAACTGACTGTAGGGAGAGTCCAAGTGATGCCTTTCAGTTCAATACAAAGCCTGGCACTGAACACACCTCTAGATGTCTGGCTACACACACCAACATCAGTACTTGACACACCTGTCTCCGTATGCTTTGAGATACGTACGGCGGACAGTATTCACAGACACACACTCAAATGAAAATGAAGGCATACAATAAGATGAACACTCACACTAAATAGCAAAGATAAACAAACCAAATATAGGCTCAAGTCAAATGTTTTGTCACATGGTGCTGAGCAACCACGTTGTGTAGCTTCTGAGTGAACCATCCAGCTGGACAGCAGTTTCCTTTCATGTGTCGTCACTCGACGGCCATTACAACCCAGTCAGTAAGAATGGGTGTGTTGAGCTTACTTCACACGAGCCTCGAGAATGCAATGGCTATTGTACAATGTTTACATCAGACTGCAACAAAGCTGGGTGTCATGTGAGTAGTCAAGGACTGGTTACCAGCACCAAGGCAGACGTGGTTCGAAAAAGTTCAAACTGCAAAATCTACAGTTTAAAGTTGCTGGAGAGGTCAAAGGGTTCTCTAGCTGGGTGAAGACGACCCCAAACATTTCCAGATTTGAAACCACAAATCACAAAGGTGGTACAAGCTGTGTCTCCATTACAAATGTGCGCAACTTTTTTTTGATATTCTAATGTAAATAAGCTTCTTCTTATGATAAGTCATTAAAAATCATGGTGGCATGGTGACATATATTGAAATTTTGATGGCGTCATCAGCCATCAGAGGAGACGTTGGTGTCTTTATTCAGATGTTGGAGCGACAAGCTTTGCAATACACCGATACTGAAAAGCCACCTCATCCTAGTACAAAAACTTTATCAAAAAATGTTTTATTTTATTTTTTCCCCATTAAGTGGATTTATTGTTGTAATTCCAATTTGCACAATTTTATGGTCAAAAGAAACACAGCTACAGAAAGGTGGGTGGAATTCGATCCAGTCACTGGAGAATCACAAGAGAAAACATGCGTTTCATAAAGGGGAATAACTTATTGCCTGGAGGTTTTGAAGAATCTGGTGTCAAATCCCTCACTGCTAAAGGGTTTGGCTTTAAGAGCCATCAACAGGTTTGAGACGGAAAGAAAACGGTTTGACTGTGAAATCTGTGAAAAAGGGATCGTCAGTGCAGCCTGAGATACACACACACACTTCTGAAAAGAGTCTAAACAGAAAAGCATTTTGACTGTGGGGCTGACATGCATTCATTTGGGCAGAAATTGTAAAAAGAAAAAAACCTCAGCTACTGAGTTGGAAGGAGAGTTGCTATGGAAATAGAGGAGTTCCTCGTTGTTCAAGTATCTCGTCACTGAGGAAGTAGTTCAACATCAGGTTTTTGAATTACTGAAATAAGAGAAGTGTTTATAAATCAAGAATTTAAATGCCTGTTTGCTTCCCATTGTTTCTAAAATAAAGCCATAAATTGAAAATCGAATGTTAGCCTTGATGGACTGAACTGATGAAGTCATATTATAGCAGCATTTCAAGTGTTAAATCGTTATTTATCCAAACTGGAAGTACCGGAAGCACTCTGCAGCTGGTCAACTAGGTGACAGAGCAAACAAGATATATATTTTTTTTGTGTTTTCCTTCCAAGAGTTTTAAAGCATGCAAACTTATGTTATAAATCATGACACATCCGCTCTGTGTGTACTTACAGTAAACATCAAGTACTTTTCCACACTATCAGAACACTGTGGTTGCAACAAGACACTTAAGGAAGATGCATTTATCACAAGACAGAATAAGTTTGAACGTCAAATGACTTCTTAATAGAACAACCGCAAGTATAAAATCAAATTCATCCGACCTCAATCACAAGACTAACCCGGTCAAGAACATTCACTTGACAGCAGCTGCTGGGAAGCAGCCGCAGAGTTTAGTTTACTTTTGCTCTGAACATGAACACAAACAAGTTCTTAGTTTTTAAAACGCCAAGAAGCTGCTTTTATTCTAAAATAGCATTGAAATCCATTTATAAACACAACACTGGATTTAGAAGTCCCTGTCAGATTGGTTTTAATTACTTTCAGTGTCATTTTTGTAATGCAATTATCTTTACAAAACATGAAGCAAGAAATGAGATTATAAGTATGAATTTGTTGCTGTTGTGTCAAATGTTCCTACAGAATAAATGTGTTTTTTTTTTTCTTTGATATATAAAAATGAGTGTAATAAATACAACCTTTTAAAGATGAAAGTTATCTCAAAAATTTGGGAGACTGGAAAGAAAAAGATGTACAGCTTACCAAATGTAGATCACATTGAGAGAAGTGGCTAAAGAGAACATTATGTCCCAAAATGTAACTTGTGATTATTTCCATCCACCTTCCTTAGCTCTGTTCTGTTTGATAGAGTCATAGAACCAAAAAACATACAATGTTTAGTCTGGCTACATATTCAAACTGCAAACAAACTTAAAGCCAACTGTGCCAATAAACCCTCCCACAAGCATTTCTTCCAGAGGAGCTTCATAGTGTGTTTCACTGAGGCCGAGAAATGGTTACACTGCATCATACTTGAAAGGCTGGAAAAACATCAATGTTCCGAAAAAACACAGCTGCCAAAGTTGAATGAACAAAGAATATGCATTTTTTTTTTTGCATATTAGCTAAGACAGGGTTCTACCAAAGCACGATGAATTGCTCTGTAACCCTTTCCAGAATAAAATATGTACACGTTTTTCAATTTCTTTAAATCATGAAATCTTTTAGCAAACTTCGTGTTCTCAGAGAAGTTCTGTTTGAGTGATTTCTTGATTCTGCGGGTCTGATAGTAACCAGGCCTGAGAGTGGCAAGTAAAATCAAAACAACAAAAAATAACGATTTAACAAGGGTGGCAGAGGTTGTGATTACATTTTCACAAAGAGCAAGATTGATTAGGATTGCCATTTCCCCTTAAGAAATGACATTATCTATTGAAAACTTTATTTCGTCTTTCCTCGGGTAATATTTGCCATATGTTACTATTCCCTTCAATTCAATAACAATGCAAAAACATATGGAACCTGTTAGAGGGCAAAGCACTGTATGCCCATGCTGATAACAGTCAAATTTATGGGTTGTTCATTAATACCTAGATAATCATTACACACCGATTCAGTATGTGTTGGGATTTAGAACAGCCTACTTAATCCTCTGCTGTTCTACAAACATAAGTATTGCCTTTTCGTGATCCTCTGCTAGACTTTTCGGTGCAGGATGCTGAACGTCTTTCTCTCACAAATACTCAGCACATTCCAGCGATACCTGTCAGAGTGGAAACCCTTCCAGGATGAGTATCACTTTCAAAATCACAAGACACTAAACTGGCTCAGCGCCTCGAGATTTAAATGTGTCCAATCTCTACACCAAAAGTGTCAATAAATTTGAGACTAAAGGACAGAAACCTTCTGGTCATCACAATTTGAAATCATGCTGAATGCGTCTGTGTTGGAGAAGAAAATTTTTTTTTTCCCTCCCTGAGTTATAAATGCTGGGATTGAGTTTTATCCAGTCAACTTCTGTGTGCAAAACCTTACTGCCTTTGCTGTGTTTTCATTGGTATGTAGCTTCGTTCACAAATGTTTCCCGAAGTTATACTAGTTTGACTAACTGTATATTTACTGTTGCTTCAAAAAAAAAAAAAAAATCAGTAAACAAAAGACAGGTTGCATGAAAGGACGATCAGAACAAAGCCAATCTCCACCATCACTTATCTGACATAAACACATGGTGACCCATCCATCCATTTTCTTACACCCTTGTCCCTCAGTGCGGTCGGGAGGGGTGCTGGTGCCTATTTCCGGCTGGCGTACCGGGCGAGAGGCGGGGTCACCCTGGACAGGTCGCCAGTCTGTCGCAGGGCAACACAGAGACACACAGGACACAACCATGCACACACACACTCACACCTAGGGACAATTTGGAGAAGCCAATTAACCTGACAGTCATGTTTTTGGACTGTGGGAGGAAACCGGAGTACCCGGAGAAAACCCACGCATGCACAGGGAGAACATGCAAACTCCATGCAGAAAGACCCGGGCCGGTCTTTCTGCAGGGAACGTTTTTTTTTAATTACTAGATTCTAGATTCAAATTAATTCAAATCAGCTGTGACCTTTTCTGTGACAATATTGCAGTTTAATATACCAAAATGATGAGCATGGATTTAAATTGCTGAGCAGAATAATGGGATAAAATGTTGTAAAAAGCAAACGTCAAAGCTGCTAAAACTTTGTCACACTATTACATAAAAGGAAGTAATCCAGCATTGCCCTTCCCCCACCTGTTGCTGCAAAATTCCAGATGACTGGCCAAATGTAGCCTAGTCATAATCAACATCACCATCGCCACAGTATTGGGCAATAGCATTACAGCTACATGTGTTATTGACATCATACAAACCTACTTTGCAATACTGAGGTTATTTCATGAAAAAAGCACAACAGCAAGAGGTTTTCTTCTGCACAACAAACGCGACACGATTTCATCAGAGTTCTGTCTATACTGTTACTTAATTCTCCTTACTTATGAAGAATACGCCATTGTTAGAATCATCATAGTAACAAGCAGCACTGTCAATAAGTGGTACTTTTGTGGCATAAATCAAAGCAATTAGATCATGTTTAGTTTTAATTTTTGTGTAAATACTTTGTTACAAAGAAGAAAAAAAAATTTCCCTCAACGTTATCACACTATGACGTAATTATAAGTTTAATCTAAAGTACGATAACAGCTCCACACATCATGTGCCAGTGTTTTAGAGTATCCAAAACACGTCTTTGCTGACGGGGGGGGGAAATAAAATGAAATTTGGACTGGTGGACTTATTGAAAAATTTAACACAAGGCTGTCAACTCCTTACAAAGAGTAACCGGATCAATATTTAAGTACCCATTATGGCAATATTGGCTAGCATTGACAGTATGTTTACGTAATGATACAGGGTTGGTCTCATATTTAGTCCTGGCTGACCAGCAAGCTTCCCCTTTGACAGCAAGCCATTAAAGGCAAAGTAAGTTAACATAGTGGCTTTGTGAGAGAGGCTCCGGGTTGGCTCTCTTTATCAGTCATAAATTAAACATGCAGTAATATCTCTTTGTTGCTGGGAGGGTTGCCTAGTAGAAGCAGCATTACCTCAAGCTCACCTTTATTCTCATGTGGCACAGCACAGCAATACTATTAAAAAAAAAAAAAAAAAAAAAAGCAAGTGGCTTATAAACATCTTCATATGAAGTCCTTCTGGAGAAAAAGCTAAAGGTTACCAATCAATTCAGATTCAAATCCAACAACTTAATGACAGTAATTCATGTGACTACTACGTCTATGTGTCCTGGTCCACGCTAACGCTGCAACGCTCCACACTGACGTGTTGAAACAAGGCTTAAAGTACATGTATTACAACATTGCCTTCCTCTTCCCTTTAAATGTAACCACAGATCACAAAATACACATTTCACAACTAAATTATTCTTCAGCATGTGCTAGAAAATGAACAAAAGTCCCTGGCATTGCTGTTGTTACGAGAACGTTGGTACTAAAGACTCAAATTTCCCTTTCAGATGGAGACTATCCCCATAGTTACTAACTATGGGGGTAATTAAGGCACCTTAGGGAGGAAGGCGCAAAACAAAATGACTGCAACTGTAAATCCCCAGAGTGGCCCAATGTTGAAATATAATGTCAAATAAAAGGCTTGTTTTTTCTTCTTCTTCTTTCCACCACAAACGTCTAAGATTTTGCAAGAAACATTCTTGTTCATTCCAGACACCAACATATTTCTGGTAGTACTACATAATCTTACTTCTATCTGTGTACGCTCATTTACAATTGCACTTTAAAAAACGACTTAAAAAAATAATTTTTGCTAAGATATTAGTTCGTTACATGCAAGGACTAGGAATATGAAGAAATGTTGGTGTTTTGGTACGTCTATGCAAAATGCAACACACGATGATACAGCAGTGTTTGCCACTGAGAATGTGTCTCTTAGTGAGGGAGGGCAGATAAAGAGACGCGCTGTATCTCGGCAAAATGTGGGTGTCAAAGACCTGCAGTTTACTCCGGGTTAAAAAGGTAAAGTCAGAAGCAGACTGTGACCGAAGCGTCAAACAGGCAGGGGAACATTCCCACCTTTTACTAAGAAGTTAAACACGAAAGGACACATTAGAAGTTTCCCTACATCACGTTTTGGGAGTAAGATTCAACCACTCAAACACTATGTGTAAGTTACGCTTAGAAATACGAAATACACCCTAATTGTTGCTGCTTAGCAATATATTTACAAGAGTATTTGTCAAAAGAGACACCCATTGTGGGGACTTTTCCCAAATATGTCACCTCTTTCTTGCTAATATTACCAGCACAAACAAAGTGAAAATTGATATAGCTAGCCAATCTAAAGCGTATATAAAATCCCAGCTTGAATTATAAGCAAAAACGAGAATAAGAAAAAACAAAACAAAACACAACACTCGTTGTTTTTCCCTAAAAGCAGACATCCAGCTGGCATTCAAAGTCCTGAGTGACTGGTATGAAAGCTTTATTTATTTATTTATTTATTTTCTTTTTCCTTTTTGACAGCTAGCGTTGTTGGAGTTAGCGGGCGGGCTATATTGAAAAAAATTTGGCTAGTTAGCACAGTTAGCAGTATTCTTTGAAGATAACAGACAAAGCAAGAGTTCATGGTCTGAAAACAAATAGATAGTCCACAATCAGGACGTTAAAATGTCTGTCTTCTTACCTCCACAGTAGCTTCTCTCTGAATGTTTTTGGCAAGCCCAGAAAGATGGGCAGGAATTGTGTGTAGCCTTGTCTGTACACTGCAGCGGAAGCCGCTGGCACAGTGGGCGTGACCGGACGATGGACAGACGTGGTCGGCAGCCAATCAGGTGAAAGATAGAGACAGCCACCAAAACAATGATTAGATAGATAGATAGATAGATAGATAGATAGATAGATAGATAGATAGATAGATAGATAGATAGATAGATAGATAGATAGATAGATAGATAGATAGATAGATAGATAGATAGATAGATAGATAGATAGATAGATAGATAGATAGATAGATAGATAGATAGATAGATAGATTTTCTTTACATTTTGTCATGTTACAACAACATATTCATTTGGATTACTTGGATTTTTATTTTATCTGCCAACACAAACATGTGCATACGTGCGATTTTACAAAAATATAATAGAACTATTAATTATGGTGATCCATTTGATCAAATGCACCTAAAAGAGGTGAAAGGGTCTCGAGTTGTGCTATATTAATGGTATGTCTCAACAGTGGAACAAAATGATTCTTCATATGTTTTTATAAATAAAATAAAGAAGTAAATTTCTGTTCTGCCAGAACCTTGTAGTCCTTGTAATGAGTAAATAGAATCAATCTTAAAATGCAATATACATGCTATATTCTGTTGCCACAACTGTTAGCCATGCACTCCAGCAATGTGCCCTTTTCCATCTACAGTCCCATTTAATTTAGTCGCAAACCATTTAACCATTTAAGGAGAAAGCAAGCATGCTCTTGTCAGATGAGGAGAAAACTGCAGTTGTCAGTCTACATTCAAACTGTCTTGTAGAAAAGTAACACTGCACAACAGTCAGAATGCATTATGTTGTTCTGCTTTTCTTCAGCTGGGACAGAGTTGATGGGAAGATGAACTGAGCGAATGCAACGACAATACTGGAGAAACACCTTTGACCACAGTTTTTTTATTATTATTATTATTGTTGTAAAAATTTATTATTATATTTTATCGTTGCAAACTCTGTGAATCTATATTCAGTTTTACTTTGGCCCACTCTTGCAGTCAGATAAGGGGCTCATTTCAGGCCCTGTATGAGACCTCATCCAAGCCAAATTATTTATTTCATAAATAATGTAGCTTACTAGTCACTGATATGTCTGATATAGCCGACTGCATCCCCATAGATGAAGACATGCACGAGGTTCATTCAAACACCAAAGTCAGTCTTGGGTCATTCTAAGGTAAAAATGGTCAGTCATCTATTCTCGTATTTATTTATGTGACAATATAACATTAAAGAAAAAAGAAAAAAAAATAGCTAGGTGTAAATAGTTTTTGAACTACATTTTTCATTTAAACTAAGCATAAATAAGACAGGCCTTATTCCAGTTTAATTTAGTGTTGTGATAACCAGCAGGGGACAGAAAGGCAGTGTCCTGTTTGTCTCTGCAGTTACATAACAATAATGGTGTGATGAGGAGAACAGAGACTGTGATCAGAGAGGGCAGGAGAGGAGGAGGGGAGCAGGCGGAGAACATTGGAGGAAAAAATAGTTTCTATTCATCCTCTCAGTGGGACACAGAGTCCTGCTTCTACTCAGTCGCTCACACAAAGACAGTCATTCTTAGCACATACAGAGGCCCTGGGCGTCATAAAGAAAATCTAACAAAACAATGCAGTGACGTGGATTTGTGCGATTTTTCTGACGTACCACTAAATAAAGGGTCATGGTCATCATGACCTGTACACAATTAATTGCAATTTAAATCATTCTTAAAAGAACTTGGTAAGGTACCATTTTAATCAAAATGACTTCCAACTTTTGTTGAACTGTCGAATCAAACTCTGTAAATCAAAGTGTTCTTTTAATTAGTCAGAGTTAACAGAAACATTCGTTTAGTTCTTATGCTGTGCACAACCTCGAGGAGCGCTCACTCCCCATCATAAGTAATAGAAAAGTAGTTGGATGCAGGATTCCCCCAGGGCTAATGCGCCCTGGGTAGTGAGCCATGTCATCCATCTTAAAACAGACACTTTTTACCTTTTTATAGAACAACATAGTTTATTTCTAGGTCGTTTGCTATGCTGTAAATATTTTTTAGGGGATTTTCTATCCTCCTAAAAACAAGCACCACACCCACAGTGTCAGTGACATCACATAATTGGAGTTCTTGATTTTTTTTTTTTTTATTCAAATTTTCAAGGTGTTTTGTTTCCATGATTGCACAAAAGTGTTCAAATAATATTTGATAATCCTGACTGGATTATAGAGAAATGTTGTTTTCAGTAACAAATGAAAGCAATTTTGAAAGAGGGCCAGGAAATGTGATGTGATGTAATAAATCAAACTATGAACAAATGTGTCACATTTTTTGTTTTGCTTTTTCTTCAACAAACTTTGTAAAACATTGTAATGTGTAGTGTCAAAATCAAAACCCATGTCATAACTCAGCTCTGCTTTTATTGTCAATATACATTTTTTAGTAAGAAAAATACACCTCTGAATACTGTGCATAACAGTTACTGCAAAATATTACATAACTTGTGGTCATGTGAATAATTTTATCTTATCACTTAAATGTTTTCTTCCTTGTTTATGATTGCTCCTCTTAGAACTACGTGTGGTCTCTGCTGCAACTCTTCCTTCTTAACACAAGGTGGCGGTAAATGATTGTCCTATTTTTTTCTCTTTCTCCACAGAAACAGCTCAAAACATTTGAATATTACGCAAAATGCAATGTTCCTTGTTAGTCATGTAAGAAAGTGAAACTCCTGCGTCATATAAACTCATCACACATCGTAATATAATTCAAGATTTTGTTTCGAGTAATTGTGATTATTATAGACTACAGATAATGAAAATCCAAGAATTAGTGTTTCAGAAAGTTAGAATACTTTGAAAATGGTAATTATTGGAAACTCAATGGTACCACACCCCAATCAACTAACTCAAAACACCTGCGAAGGTTTCCTGAGCCTTTAAGCGATTCTATCATGGGAAAGACTGCTGACTTGACAGAAGACAAGAAGGGAAAGTCACAAAAGGTGAAAAAGCAGGTTGTTCTCAAAGTTCTGTGTCTGAGCATATTAGCACAAAATTGAGTGGAGGGGAGGAATCGGGTAGGAAAAGATGCACCAGCAGAGAGGAAATGTTTCAGATGAAAGTGAATTCTGCATTTCATTTGGAACGTAAAGTCTGTTAGAGTGGAGGCACAGAATCTAAAGTGCTTGAAGTCCAGTTTGAAGTTTCCATATCCAGTGATGGTTTGGGGTACCATGCCGTCTGCTGGTGTTGGTCCCCTGTGTTTTTTGAATGTTCAGACCCCGCAGTCAATGCAACAGTCTAATTCTGGAGTGTTTCATGCTTCCCTCTGCTGACAAGCTGCATGAGATGATGATTTTATTTTCCAGCAGGACTTGGCACGGTCCACACTGCCAAAAATACCTAAAGCTGGACCACTGACCACAGTGTTCTTGTTCTTCAATGGCCCACAAACTCCCCTGACCTAAACCTCAGAAAATCTGTGGGCTGTTGCCAGGAAGACTATGAGAGATTTCAAAACCAATGAGGTAGTTGACCTATGCCATTGTACACTGATGCAGTAATTTATGCAAGAGGACACACAAACAAGTATTAAGTCCATAAATGTATATAATGAGTTAAAGCTAGTTTTCAAAATCCTGACATTTGTGATGAATAATAGTTATTTTTGATTGGTCTACTGTGACATGAGGGAATTAATTTTGGGTTTTCTTTAACTGAATGTTGTAATCATTAAAACTGCACACACAAAAAAATGCTAGAAATAATATTCTCTGTGTAATTAACCTCTTTAAAATGACTGCTTCACTTTCTGAAATGGCTGCCAACAAATATTGCACTTCTACGCAATATACATTTTTTTTTATATGTACTTGTATGTTACTTTCCACCTCTTGTTGGATAAGAGCTACCAAACTGGCTGATTTTCTCTCTATAGCACTTTATGAAAAATATTGTTTGTGCATCAACAGTTTTGGTGTAATTGTGTGTTGGTGTTTTTAACTGATTTCAATTGAGCTGGGAGCTGTAATAAAACACTGTTCCATAATATATTTTCTCAAAGATACTTAAATAAAATAGATGTTTTGACAAGACAATCCCTCTGTGGTGACTGTCTGAGATCAAAACCCAGCAGCATAAATCCCCGTTATGTAATAGAGCCCATTAAACTGAGCTCATCACAATAATGATACTGTACAGTAGATTATCTAACTATGTTGAAGCATGCAGTTTCAATGTCAGTAGCTGTTTGAATCCTGACAGTAGTACCCTACCAATTAAACTGAATCATTCAGTTTAATTGCGTTATATACTGTATAATGCACACAAAAACAAAGGTTAGAGCATAACCCATTCTGATTTGAAAGTTCTTCAGTGATGCTTTTTCTATTCCAATAAATAATGTATAGCAGCAGTTTCAGTGCAAAGAAAGAAAAAAAATGTATTTGAGTTAAGCAGACAACACAAATGGCCTAGCAAATGGCCTTTAGTGAAAGAGACAAAACCAGGAGATGACTTTTTCAAGTGAATCCAGAGTCAAGATGGAACCAAAATGACTCCATGAAGTTACAAATACTGAACTAGCAAATTGGTGTTGCTTAATCAACATGTGCAAATAAATATTACTCATAACATGAGTAATAAGTATTTTGTATGGATGCCAACAAAATACTTAATACTTCCTGCATTGGGAAAAATCAAAATGAAACCAACAGTGGTCCGAGTATTACATCATGGGGAACGCCGCTGCTTTTTATGTGGTCACACATTTTTACAGATTTTAACTTCTGTTCTGTATATAGGAGGGAAACCAGTCAGATTAAAGCAGTGTATCTACAGAGCACTGCTTACTGACTTATAGGATGTAGGTAACCTCCAATTCTGTGCTGCAAAAAATAAAGAACGTAGAGATTTTTTTTTTTCAAAATAGGCCACATGAGTCACACTTTTTGCAGTGAGTAATTTTTCACTAGGACAAATAATGACTAGTTTAGTCTGATAAGTCTGCAGCTGGGGGAATACATTTTGTGGTTTAGTCCTACGATTTCGAAATGAAAGTACAAATGTAACTAAAATTGAAAGTGCAAAACATTCCAAAAAAATGTGACACGATGCCAATCACTTATTCTCAGAAGACTGGATAAAGTGCAGTGACGGTGCTGATGCAGCTCATGTTTTCACCCACCTACATGGCCATCCAATTACTGCACTGAAAATGTCTTGCAAACGCAGCGATTTTCTATTGTTTCTCATGCCCCAAAAGCAACTGGGATCTATTGGGCTCTGTAACTGGGAGATTATGTCAATGAGAGGCATGTCGGGGTATTTTTCATCCACAATTAGTGAAATATGCTGGTTGCGTTGTGGAAGCATTTGTTGATTGGTTTACCGCGTTTCCTCCCCATGGTCTCACAATGAGGTTTGGGCCACTGTGAGGTCCTAAATCTTACCACATCAAATGAGGCGATTTCAAAAGCAAAACAAAGGGATCTTTTGTCTTGCTAAAGAAAGGCTTCTGTTTTCAGCAGGATCAATGCAAACTTTTTCTTACACAAAAGGTGGAAAAACGTTTCTAACGTTACCCCACCTCTTCATAACTTCAACAGTGTAATGATTATCCTAAGTGCCCGAGTAGAAGGAAAAATGTACTTCTTCATCCAGAAGAGTTCTTCAACTTCAAAACACGGAAGTTGCGCTGCGAACAGTGTGACGACAGTGAGTTGCATGCCCTAATGGTCCCATTTGTGACCTCAATGGCCTCATACATGTGATTGTTCTGACCTCAACTCATAACCCCATGACGTCTTATGATGGTCAGAACTGAAGACGCCTTTAGAATGAGAGTTGAAACTTCTTCAAGAAAAAAGAAAAGTCAATTTGTCCTCGACTTACGGGCTCCTGAGTGAGAATTTGCATCAGTATGTGGAAGAAGTAAGATAAATACACCAAAAATATATATTGAAATTATTTTCTTTTTAAAACATAGATTTTTAGCTTTAGAGAAATCTAAAAACCTTTCTCCACTTTGTATCTGAACACTAGCATGTTAGGCTAAAGACTTTGTGTGTATCTTTAGAGATGTGACTTAAAGATGTTTGATATGCTTATTTTTTAAAAATGCATATCAAACATGCATTTTAATCAGCGGTTCTCAAGTTTGTTGTATGACTACAACCTCATCTTAACAGGCAACAACAGTGTGCTGCAAAAATGATTTAGATTTTTTCTGTTTGCTGTGTTAATGTCTTCTATTACATCCTTCAAACACCCAAGCTGTGCCAATGGATAAGAATTTTTGCTGTTTTTGTGTGTGTGTGTAATAGCTAAATTCATTCGAATGTCTCGTTTTCCATAATACGCATGGATTTATTTATTTTTTATTTAAATTTTTTCCCGGCTTTGTGTGTTCTTCTCACAACGGTGGCGACAGAGCTTCAGAAATGCGATTCGCCTCGTCTTTCAATGCATCCCATTATCTGGGCGGGGAGAGGGGGAGAGAGATAGTGACCATAGCCACCACATTGCTTCCCTCTTCTCAGACACAGTTGCTCTGAAGCAGGAACCGGTTGGTTTGTGCTCTCCGCGCAAAGAAATCCTAAAGAAATGAGAGGACAACAACAAAACGGAGTAGTTTGAAAATCTGCTTCACAAACTGGGGTTTTTGTTTTGCGTTTTTGCAGCTTTAAGGCTCATCTTCCTCCGCTTCGTCCTGTTGCTCTGCAAGCTCTCATTGTAGGAGGAGGACTGGTCTCCCTTTTGTGTTGCTCTGCGGCTGTTTATTCAACTTCTGCCTCCCTAATTCGGCATAGAGGAGGTGGTTTACTTCAGCTTTTCATTGTGTCGTCCTAAACGGAATGAATGACAAAAACAAAGGAGGTTGATGTCCATAACTCTCCGACTCACCTCTCCTTCGCCTCGCCAAAGGAACGGAGACTTCATCTCCGGCAGAAGATGGAAAGCGGAGGCGGGACGGAGAGCTCGGACGGCGGCCAGGCGCAGCACGCGGTGCCCGGTCAGCCGCAGCAGCACCCCGGGGCTGAAACGGCGGCACAGCCCGCTCGCACGGGCGAGAAGAAGAAGATAAACCGGGCACCGTCTCCGGCGAGACCGAAGGACGTGCCCGGCTGGTCGCTCACAAAAATCCGCGGAGGGATCGGGAGCACGACCCTGAGCGTCAAGCCCGGAGCTATCCATCTGGGCAGCCGCATTTCCAGGCGCAGCCCTGTGGGCAGCCTCGCTGGAAAGGACGGTAAAGCCGAGAGGGGCGGTGGTAAAACAGTGGGAAAATCTTCGCTGCTGTCCAAGACGTCGGCGTCCAAAGCGGCAAAAAGCAACAGCGGCCGGAGGAAGGTGTCGGACGCCAGCACAGGCTCCGACGACCTATCCAAAGACTCTGGGTGCGCCGCGGGGAAGCTCTCCCCGACAGACAGCAGTTCCGAGCTTTCGGACTGCGCCTCCGAGGAAAACAAACTCTCAGCGGATGCTGGGAGCAGCGACGCCGAGTCGAGGAGCAGCCGCGGCGCAGAGGGAGAGAAGCCGCTCGGGAGCAGAGCTGGTCAGCGAGCAGCCGCCAAGAACACCTGCTCCACCGCGGAGAAGGATGAAAAGGATCGGCTGTTTCTGAGCGTGGAGACCGGGGAGGATAGCATTTCCCCGGGCGAGGAGCGGTCGGCCACCTCGTTTGACAGCAGGGTGCCTGCCAGCACATCCCTGGCGTTCTCAGACCTCACGGAGGAGTTTACCGATGGCATGCATGAGGAGTACCTCAGGGAAATAGAAGAGCTGAGATCTGAAAATGATTACCTCAAAGTAAGGAACATTCATCTTCTGTTTTCCTGTGGTTCCCTTAAACGCACGGACCGTATTAACACGCATCACTGTCAGACATAAATATTAAAAATCGCCTCATTTTACAATTAATAACTATAGGTTTTGCTGTTTTTCACTACATGCGGCGCACCATAAGCTGCTGACATTTCTTTGGTTAGCTCTGTTTTTTTTCCCCATGTGAAGATTGTTTTGGGAATCCCTCTCTGCGCATAATCTGTGAAGGATTGTTGTGACTAGACGTTAACAAAAGACCAAACAGATATGCTTTTCACCTCTTAAAGTGGAAGGAATGTAAATAATTTGAATAGTTGCATCTTGGGTTTGAAGCAGATTCTGCTTCACTGAATTACATTGCAAGTTTTTGTTGTTGGTAGTGATGGCCATATTTCATAATATACACTGGTTTAGCTGGAAACAATACAGCTTGTCAAATTTTGGTGCCACTCGATTACTTTCCTCTGTTCTCAAAACCTCCTCTTTTCTATTGCAATGACTGTGCAGGCACAAAATAGACCGAATTAATGGTGCATTCTTTTTGGTACTCTGAAATTGGATTTTCAGAAATCCCGATCACCTAGCAAAAACACAGAGCAGCTATAAATTCTAAATTGCATCTACAACGTGTAACACTATCCAACCCAGATCTGAGCTTTGACTTTCAGGATGAATCGAACCCAACAGTAAGCCTCCCATTCATCCTGGGAGTTAGCTTTTCCCCCTGAGCTTCATTGATTCATATTTTGATATCTGAACCTGCCCAGGAGGCATTCTGTTGCCTCTCTGCAAATCAGAGGCCCTTAAAGCCAAATGTCTTTGACTGTTTGCACTGACAAATAACAATAGCCCTTCTGTTCAGAATGAGGCACTAAACACACTGCATGTAGTGAAAAACACACAATCATAGGAAGAGATACAAGAAGGTGGTTTGTTCTGGTATTACAGGGTTTTATGTCATTTGCATTTGGGATTTTTTCCCTCTCTGAGAACACAAAAATTGCTTCGAGTTGTTGCAGTTTTTCTCATCAGCATTTTCCTTCTGTTTAGAAAAAAAGACTTAAATCGGTGCACTATTGGCACCTATGAGGCTACTCTGAAAACTTTCTATCTTTGAACAAAATCCTTTGGTCTGATGGAGCCAAAATTAATTTGAATGGCAGCTTGTGCAGGTTGAAAAGTTTGATTGTGATTTGTATTTAGTTACATATTAGAGACCTTAGACACAATAGCCTTGGAAGAACAGCCTAAAGTATTTGGGCTTACAGTAAACGATACAGTTTAGTGCCAATAGTCCATCTTTCAGGCACAATCTCTTTGGGAAACCTGCATTTAACTGATCCATTTCACACAAACACTGCGCTGCTGTTACTGCTGAAGAGTAGCATCCAGCATATTAAGTGAAATTGTTACGGTAGAACTAGCCTGATGATGTTATCAGTTTAAAAAACATAAATAAAAAATAAAAAACTGTTTCAGGTCTAACAGATTGCCTGTAGACAGCAGTGAAAAGCAACACAATTGAATCTACTGGTCAAGCCTGCCTTGAGATTGACTGATTAAGGGAAAGATCAATTAGGGAGCATGTCCCGAAGCTCTCGCAACGTCTGACCAGACAAGCCAGTAATTGTCAGAGATTGATTGGAAGCGATGACTGATCAGGAACACTTGCCTCTGTGTGTTTCTGGCTCTTTATGCCCAGGTAGTTCTAAAGGGAGCGTCTTATTCTTTTTTTTTTTTGTTTGTTTTAGCTTCATTTTTATTTTTTTATTTTATTTTTTAAAACTCAAACCAGGTTTCAGTTTCAGCCTAATCAGCCCTCAGTGAAAAGTGATTAGATAATTGACCATTTTGAAAATAACACTACATCACGATTTTAGTTGATTTCATCAACATATGTAGAGATTTTTCCCACAGTGTCTCTCTTTGTGCTGGACAAATGGAAATTCATTAGCAATGCATAGATGTTAATTAAATTCTTAGGACATTCATCTCGTCTTAGTATTAAAGTTAGAAAAAAAAAAAGTAAAGATGTCACCTTTTACATCCATTGCTATAATAGTAAAATGATCCATATTATCTGAATGTGGTACTGGACAGACTACTTGCCTTCTAACAGACATTTCTTTGCAATTTTTATTTGTGTAAGTGGAACACTAAAGCATAATGACACTCATGCGTTTCTCTCTTACTTAAAGCTACTCTTTGCGTCCTCTGAGTGCCGTTTTTCTCTGGCAGACTGCAGATTGAATATAGGCCATCGTGATTCAGAGCTACCTCTTTAGACCACAGCAAACACTCCTGGGAGGGCCTGCAGTCAAGTTAATCTGTCGTTGCAGCTGTGAGGAACACCTGCAAAGATCTAAACAACAAACTGTTTAAGGGTCAGATTAACAGACTGGAGCTAAATCCTTATTCTAAATCTTATTCGTGACTACCTTCTTTCCTTTAAGCCTCATTTGATGTTCATTGTCACTGTTTGACCTGGACTCTGCCTCTGTATTACTGCCTGAGCTTGTAGTGCTGCCTCTCTTTCGCTGTTGGTGATTAGTATAAATATCAGTCAACTTAAAAATCTTTTACATCTGCAGCGTGTTAAAAATACTACTTGCTACACACTTTACAGTGCCTTGCCATTTAGAACACACTCAGTGCAGTGTGTGTGGCAGGCAAACAACAGTTTCATTGTTTCTCCACATTTGGCTCCGTTTCTACTCTTCAAGTGTTTTTCCTTCCGCTTGAAGTTAAAGAGAAACCTTTCTGGGCTGTTTACGTGTTACTGTATCAGTATGTCTTTGCTACTCGTAGCTATCCCGCTGATTTGAAAAGTATATTTCCCCAGCCTTGACTTAATTTTTGAGAAATGTCTATCCTGTGACTACAGTTTCAGATCCAAGACGAGCATCAGTTTCCTAGTACAGACAGGAAACGGGTTTGAATTAGTGTGCTTGCACCATTACATCGTTTGACACTGAGATTTTATTTTAACTTCCTGGTAGGTAGGATTTTTTTTGTACTTGCTGTGACATGATTTATATGGATACTCTCAAATATTCTTATTGTCTACTTTGGGTAAATATGCCTTTTGGGTAAAAACTAAAATATAACAGGAATAAACTGCATCAGCAGTGTTGATGACACTTATTTAGTTTTTTTGGTGGGAGGAGGGGGTCACAGCCTGTCATATTTCACAACAGATAACCAGTTGATCTAACAAAGGGAACATGCAGACAATGTGAAAGATTGAAGCATGTTATGTTTGTCAGTATAAATTAAAGCATTATTTATGAAATTATAAAAAAATCATAACTTCAAATAAAAAATACAGCGATGTCTAATAGTTTGAGCAGGTTGATGGAGAAATGGAAGTAGGCGGTGGTGAAACTGCAGCACCAGAATTGACCCAAAGACTTTGGGTAAATGTCAGATTATTTTTATCTCCAAGGGTTCTTGTTTGAACAGCTAAAGGCACAAAAGAGCAATTTCTTGGTTTCCTGAGTCATTGGTTATCATGAACATAATCCTAAACTTGATTGAATAAATCTATTGCTTATGTATAACGTAAATCTTGACATGAATGTGATTAGAAAATCTTGGTTTTTAACCTGACATCTGAATTTGTGACAGGTTAACTCAACACTACAGCAGATGAACGCTAGCTTAACAGAGGACAGGTAGACTGGCTCTGTTTGAAGAAAATACCTCCTTGTCCACTACAAGTACTAAGCAAACAGGACAGAAAGTGGCTTTGTTTGAGGTTAATAAATGCTGTTCTGAATATTTCCCCACCTCAACAAAAAAAACATTTATTTATTTTTTTTGGCTACGTTGCATTTTGTAGTAAGCTAAGTTAGCAGCTCTTCTGCTGCAGTCTTACACAGACTCATTAGAACGTAAATAAAAAAGAAACCCTTTACTAATGATCTTAAATCATTTTACTTATAATTTAAGTACAATAAAACTGTTTAGGTTAGTATTAGAGAATGAATTTTCAGACAAGTTAGCTTGCAAACTGGAAATTGGCACCGAAATATACATTTCACTTTGCTTAGAATAACATTGACGTTTTGCCAGTTCCTGCATTTAAATTTTTACCCTGCAAGCAGCATAAAGAACTTGCTTGCATTCATACTGGAGAAAATAAATTGTGTGTACAGCAGCATGGAGTTGCCTAAGTTATCTTCAGTCCCTCTGTCATGGGACAAATGGTTCCTGCCTTCCTCATTTTTAAAACATGTATCACTTGTCGCAAATACTTTTAACAGGACACTGAATCATTCGTCATATCAAGAAATCTGAATGATACTCTTGCAACCTGAGAATGTTATGGAAAAGAAAAAATCATCAACTTTTAACTCAAAATACACAGAGCCTTGCTCAAGCATTCATGTTTATTGCTTTTTTCACATTTTGTCATGTTACAGCACCAAACCGCAAAATATTTAGAGGGGATTTATGTGATATTTCCAACAAAATATAAATAATTTAAATGAGGAAGAAAAATGATACATGGTTGAGACAAAAAAAACCCTTAAAAGTGTGGTGTGCATTTGTATTCAACCTTTCTGAGCCATTCACCTTATGCTGCAGTTGCAGCTTCAGGTTTTTGGGGCATTTGTTTCCACCAGCAGATTAAAAAAACCAGCATGCAAAAATGACAATGTTCAAGTCTTGCCACAGACAGTATCTGTTTGATTTTGGTCTTTGGACTTCAACTGGGTCTTGCTAACACATTAGTCTAAGCCTTCTAATTGAATCCCTTTTTTATACTGTTGTCTTCCTGGAAGGTGAACCTCTGTCTCCGTCTTAAGTCTATGCTGTCTCCAACAGTTTTTCTCCATGAATTTATCTACAACTGATTTCACATGAACTCTGACCGTCTTCCATATCCCACAGCATGATGCTGCAAGTGAAACATTTTAAAGCTGCAATGGTGTATTCAAGGTGGGGTGCTAGGTGGCCCTAAGTGGCAAAAGTTTGAATTTGACTTTCTTTTAAAAATGATTCTCCTTTCTCTCCAATCCAACCTGAGCGTGGTATTTCTACTCCAGAGATACCATGGGCTCCTTGGCTGCTTCTCTGAGGAATGACCTTCTTACCTGGTCTGCCATCTTCCTGTAGGCTTGCAGTATTGCCCCTCTGTTTTCACTTGCTGGTGGAGTAAACCCTGCTCTATGAGATGTTTGTTTGCAACAAAGCTGAGAGGTCTTCACAGAACAGCTGCATTTAAAAATAGATGAAACCACACACAGATGGACTCTGTTCAATAGCTGAGGGTTTTTAGCTATTGAAATGGCTAAAATCTATTTCAAAGTGAAAAAATAAATTTTTTCACTTTGTTTTATTCAGGGGTATCAGAGTTAAAGGGCTCACCACGATGCATGCCACCTCTTTCAAACGATTCCTTTTTTATGTCATTATCTTTCCTTGCGTGCTTCTTTGTGTCGGTGTATTAAATAATTGTCAAAACAAATATTAAACTCTGAGACTTTAACATGACCAAATAAAAGCAAGAGATGTGATTACAGCTTGATTTCAAATATTAAAGTGTCTGACTCTTAAACATGACAGCTGATTGGTTGATTTTTTTCTCCTGACTGGCTGTGTGCTCACATGACGGAGACAATCTTCCCTTTTCTTTCTCAGTTAGCTGTGAAAGCAGGTCAGTGGAACAAGCTCTCTCTCTCTCTAAGTCTCTTGCCACGATAACTTGTGATTCCCTGGTTTCATATTCTCACTTTCTCCCCTCCTCTCTGTCATGTTTCATCATCTTTATGTACAATTGGTCTGGAAGCATAGAGAGGGATTTGTTTTACCCACTTCCAAATTTCTCTTCAGCTAGGATTTTTTTTTTTTAAACCTTCATCTTTGGAGATTTATCCTTACTTTGGTGCACTGGCCTTCTTAAATCCACATATTTTTCAGTTTCTTCTTCTTTTATCTTGTTTCTCCCCTCTTTTTCTTTTTTCATTTTCTACAATTCCCCCCTCTTTCCTCCTGCAATTGCTGCTCCCTGGATTGCACATTTGTACTTGTGGTCCTTGGAGAACAAATTGCTTCCTGCTGAAGTCAAGAGTTTCATCAACACCGGGTTGCTTACAAGACACTGCTGCATTATAATCCCAGATATTACCCTGTGGTGTTTTATTGTCTATTAAAAATATACACATTAACAATAAAAACGGCGCAGTGGTGAAGTGATGAACTGTAGGATTTCATAAATTCAAACCTCTTTAAAAATCCATGTTTTTTGTTTTTGCCAAATGTTTCTGAAATACATTCACTGCTCCCAAATATAGCTGATAGCTTAACTGCTGCTGAACTAAATATAAGTACCTTTGAACAAGGGATTGGATTGAAAATGTGATCAAAGAGGAAGAAACTCAGCAAGGAAAGCATAAATTAATATGCTCAAGGCTCAGTTGTGCCTTATGTGATGTCACCAGAGGTCATCTCGTTTTAGGGAAGGTGGAGTTCACAGATAAAAATCAAAAAATAGAAAGCTGACCATGAGACGCCACCCTATAGGCCACAAACTATATTATCATCGAGACCGATTAATTTTCAAAAAACGTACAGGCAGTAGCTTTAATCGTTAGCAGTTCCACACTCATACGAGTATTTTGTTGCTGCAGTGACACATGCGAACCCTACCTACTGCTGAACCCGCTTCGACTCATTCCATATTCCAGGCACACGTTGCGACACATCCCCAGAGCTTGTTGTTGCTACAGCAGCAGCTCTGCAGAAGCTGACCCACATTATTCACTATAGTAAAATTGTGTCAGCACTACTACAACTACCACTACTACTGCTGCACCCCATTCCCGTTTCCTATCATCCTCACACATGTGCTTACATGCGGAGATTTTGGCAAACACGCGCTTCTCGTCTCGGAGTCACACTACTATGTCACACACATCCTGCTGTCACATCAAGCCTCTTCCCATGGATGATAATTTCATTACTCACACCCACGCTGCTTCAAGAGCTGCACCCCGAAATATAATTCAGAGGGATGATGCAATTCATGTTTCTGGGTTGAAATGTATCATTGATTGCTATTTGCTTAAAATGAGAGGTGGATAGTAACATTCGTGAAGGAAATGTGCAGCGGATCTCTTTGCAATGTCTTTGTCACGTTCTTCATGGTGTCCAAGAATTAATTTTTTTTTGTGTGTGTGTGAGATTCACTTTTCTTGTCCTGAAAGCTCCTGTATGTTCTTGTTGCTTTAGATATATAAGGTAGATATAGACAGATATGGGTATATTTCAGACCCTTCATAGGAAGTAAAACACCCAAATAGAAAGACAACAAAGCAGAATCGGCAACCAATCTAAAGAGGGATCTTAAAAGTTTTGAGCTCCCCAGTGACATGCCCGTTCTTTAAAATATGTGAGAACATCTTGCAATAACTTTTGTGTATGTAACTCTATCTTCTGATGACCCTTTCAGCTGCTGTAGCAGACAGTCGAGTCTGTAATTATTAGGCAGTTATTAGACTAATGAAGAGAAGATGAAGTGGCCAACAACGAGCTGACCAAAGAGATTATGTTGATAACAAGGTCAATGGGATGATATCTGCCTCGGCGTGGTGATAAGAGGCTTCAATAGCTCTTCATAAATGTTGAAGGATTCCCTTTATGTCCATATAATGTTTTCACCTTTTAACTGCGGTCCATTTTTGGGGAGTAAATTACCATCAAATATGTCACTATCAGAATATGACTTGAATTCTAATGAAAACATGCGTTACGTTCTTAACTCCTCCCTTTTTTTCTTTTTGAACCGTCTCCAGGATGAGATGGAGGAGCTGAGGTCTGAGATGCTGGAAATGAGGGACATGTACATGGAGGACGATGTTTACCAGCTGCAGGAACTACGCCAACAACTGGAGCAGGTAAGAACAAGCCAGAGCCGATCTTGGTTGACAAAGGAAAGTGCTGCTGCATGTTTCAAAGCAGGCAAGCAACAAAAGGTTTATCAGTCATCTGCTTTTGATGCTTTTAGGCAAGACCAGTCCGAGGTTAGATTAGCAAAATGATCTCCAGGCTTCCATTCAAAGCAGCTTGAGCCTTTAATTTTGCAATACTTAAACATCTACTTGCACCAGAGTGTTCTTGCACGTAACCATTCCACATTTCTTCCTTAAGTCTTGCAATGTTAGCTATAGAGGAATTTTTTGGGCTACTTTCTCATGGCCAAATGCAAGAGGTGGCATTAATAACTACTGTTATTGAGCTCAAAATAAGCTGCCTATTATAGATGGCTATAACAATGTCCAGTGATTTTTATTTAGTTTACAACAGACACTGTTATAGTCTGGACTCAGGGGTGTTCAAGAAAATCTGGACACAACTGCCGGAAAAATTATTTCTTTTATTAAAAAAAACCTAAACGTTCATTTGTTTAGAGCTGCTCTTGATAAAAAAAAACAAAAAAAAACTTGAAACATGATCAATTGTCTTGTGTTTTTAAACCTGCCATCACTTTCCCTTACTTTGCCACTGCAATGTCATTGTTTTGGTTTTTTTCGGTATATTTTCCTTCTAATCGTGTAAAGCACTTTGAATTGCCCTGCTACTGAAAATGTGCTATGCAAATTAATTGCATTGTTTTGCCTACAGTACCTTCATAATGGTTTCACTGGCTCATGTTAAACTCTGTATTGGCTTTATGAGCTCAGGATTCAGGCCACATTCTTAACAACTAGTCCCTCTCCGCTGCTATTTTTGCTAGTAGCACATCTTCTAGCTATTACCTTTGCTTCGTGTTTCAATTCTTAAATTTTAATCCATTCCAAAGGAATTAAATGCTACTTTGTTCTAAGTGTTTTCTGGTCATGTGTTGCATTGACTTCAGCAGGAACAGGGACGGTTTAGACACAAGACATGTGACGTCATATCGTTCTCCCTTTAGGCAAACAAAACCTGCCGCATCCTGCAGTACCGACTGAGAAAGGCAGAGCGGCGCTCTCTGCGCGTAGCCCAAACGGGCCAGGTGGATGGAGAATTGATAAGGACGTTGGAGCAAGATGTAAAAGTAAGTGTTAAAATCAGCAACATTTTATATAACAAAAAATGATTTTGAATGAATGAGAAAAGCAATCTCAGTGAGGCTTGAATTTTACCAGAAATTTATTAGCTGGCTTCATAACTGCTAGTCTAGGTTCTGCTGTCAAAGAATTTGCCGGTGTTGAAACTTTGACATTTACTTACTGTTTTAATGTCAACATTCAAGATTCCATTTATATATTTTGGCTCTATTCAATAAAAATTAGTATTTGCTTGTTTCATTTAATTGTATTTTTTGGCAGCAATGATTTTCAGAAACAAGAATTTCAGCTTTGTGTAAATATGTTGTTCTGCACTCACTTCTATATAACTTGCTTCATGATGACACTGGCTCCTGCAGCTTCCTGTTTTTTCTTTTTTTTAAACTTCATCTTTGGTGGTTTTTGAGTAAATTTTGTTCACCAAAGGCACACGGTTTGGGTGAGATGGTTAAAAAACTGAACCAGCTGGGTTTTCCAACAGAACAACGATTCTTTGATGGCTTCACTCATGAATATGGGCTTCTGGATTTGGAGTGTTGTTCAGCTGTATACCGAATAGAGATAAAAGTTCTCCCCCTGGAGATAATCCTTATTTCAGATTCTGAAATATGACCAGCATAATGCTATCATAAGTGTGCATGTGCGTGTGTGTGGGTGTCACTGGACTGTTGCCGGATTTTGCTTCAGGGAATAAGGGCAACTTTCCTCTCATTTATTTCAGTTATGCTCACAGAAACGTAGAAATGCCTCATCAGGACTCTGAGCTAAACTCATGTTAGAGATGAGTGGCACAGTACCTCCAGAAACCTTTCAGAGCAGATTCATTTCAGACAGACACAGATACGGTTAAAGCAAGCGACCTTCAGAGCATGTGCAAATAATCTACAGTCATCCCAGTCACTTCAGGAATTCCTGATAAAAGCCTTTTCAACGTAAACACTAAGTGAGCACAGAGTGGGTTAGAGCTCACCCTGGGCAGTGGTTGCTCTTTGTTAGATTTCCAACGTTCCTCTGACATTTTCAACGTCAAGGAGGACACAATGAGGTGTTTATACACTCTGAGAGCGAGAGAGTGCATGAGTGTGAGGCCGTCGTATCGTTCTAAAGGGTTTCCGCCCGCTGCCGCGGTCTGTCTCTCAGCTGCTGTCTCACCATCTGGTTGTTTTTGGAAGGAGGAAGGACAGGAAGGAAAAAGACGAGGGAATATCCGGTGTTTGTGGTCTGAAAGGGGAGGGGGCAAAACTCTGTCTCAGTTTGAAAATTCAAACCGGCCAATTGGGAGGAGAGGGTGAAAATAGAGGGGAAATGAAATCGAGGAGTTTTTAAGTTAAAATGGAAAATGGGGAACGGATATCTGAATAGAGTCGGCCTATTTTTTTTTAAATTAATGATTGCTCTATTTAAATGTGTACTTAAAGGGGGACGTGAATAAAAACAACATAGACAGATTTTGAAGACGAGATTTTAAGAGGCATGTCAGGATTTTTGAAGGGAGACTCTGCTAATCGTTAATAACTTACTTGCAGCTGGTAGCACTTGTCATGTCTGCGCTGAACGGTTAACTACAGAGAAACTGACGATTATTTACACAGAAAACAAAAGCTGAAGGTGCTGTAGCACCGATGATGTTCCTGTGTAAAACACACACCAAGAACAGAATATATAAAGCATCTGAACAAAACCCTGCTTCAAAATGACTGAACTATTGCTTTAAGCAAATTCTGCATCTGTTGTCTGTATTACCAAATATAAGACAGGAAACTGGAAAAAAGTGTCTTCTGGGAGGGAATGCTGACCTCTCTGCATCTTTCTCACAACACATGGTTGCTTGTGGCTCCCTGGCAGCAGAGACTCGGCCGGTCAAGTTACACCATGCTGTTCAGTGTGTGTGGGTGTAGAAGTGCATTAAGCCTTTGCTAATCTTCTCTTATTGTTGCTCATGTTTATTCTAAAAGCTTTATCATTTATAAAAGCTTTATCTTTACAAAAACAGATGCTCTCCCTCTGACCTTACCGTGACTCAGCTGTCTTGGAAAAGCTCTTAATAGTATTGAGAATATAGGATTTCATGAAATAAGCAGGTGAGCATGTGTTGATCAGTGTACCAGCTCTTAAAGTGAACTAATTCTGATTTAGAAACTAAAATATATTTCACAAATGCAAATGTCTTTTGGGGTTTTCTGTTAAGTGGAAAAGAGCCAAACTAGCCATCTGTCTGCAGCACACCCTCTTATCAGAACTTTTTTTTTTTTCAATCTGGAACCTACAACAATATGGCAACAAAAATCCCAACCTTTAAGAAATGTAACTCTCTCTGGTGTACAAGTACACAATGATCATGGGATAAAATCAGTAGTGATGAACTGATTGTGATTGTTTTTTATTCTAAGTACGATGACGCTCATAAGAAAAAGAATATCCTGCAGGTTTTTTGATAGGAGTAGTAAAAACCAACAAAACAATAATATAGTTTTAATATTATTTCCATTTATGCATTAAGACACTTTTCAATAGCATTTATATTATTTTTATGAAACTGTACAATTTGAATAAGGCACTCGCTGTTTGTTGATGTGATCTAAAAATGATGGTGGTTTTCAGTTTTGATACATTTGGGAAATAAGTAAAAAATGATATTTCAATATTGAAACTGAATAGCTGAAATTTTAAAGAAAATACTAATAATTTAATGGGATTGCAGGTTAAGAAGGGGGCGGAGTCTGCAAATAGCAGAAACCTGGATAAGTGTTTGTGCTTGATAACATCCCCATTCTTCCTGGAAATAAATATGTACGTTGGAGCCACTCAGTGTTTCGCAGCTCTTAGTCCAGGCTGACCTTAAGTTGCTCCACGGTTCCTGAGCTGCTTTACAAGAGTAAGTGGCTTAAACACTGTTGCTGCTTCAGGTTCCAGATTTGATGACTCGCCAACATGCAAATGCAAACAAATCGGCAAATGTGCACATGCAAACTCTTTGCTCTCGCTGAATTCTTCGCCCTCATTTTATTTGTCTTCCTTCCCATTTCTGTCTATGACTTAAGTGCTGAGTGCTGGATGATACAGAAAGATTAGTGTCACATGGATGTTTTGTGACAAGGAACAAGGATCACATGCTCCAACTTGTGTCAGTTTAGCCGTCTTGTGTGTGTGTCTTGCATGCACATGACTTGGAGACGCAGTGTTTGTGTGTCTGTGTGTGAAATGGAAACTAGTCAGTGTGGTGTAGCACCATCACATTCTCCATGAGAACATCTAACATCATTTCCTGTCCCTCTCACAAACTGCTCTCATTCCCACAGGCTGCAGACATCTGGACACACACACACCTACACGCACACACGCCTGCGCGCGCACACACACACACACACACACACACACACACACACACACACACACACACACACACACACACACACACACACACACACACAAGTATAGAAGGAAATGGTTGTTGGGAGCCTAATGAAGCCAACAAAGCATTACTTCACTTAAGGGGATGATGTTATCAGGGATCTCTACTAGATCTTTTCTGCCTGAAAACAAATAGATTCTTTGAAACAAACTTTTTTTTTTTTTACATAAAAAAGATATATCATGTCTTTTGCTTTGCCTTTTTTATCTTTTCTTACCAGAATATTAGACTAATAGATTGTTGGATTATCACAATGTAAAACGTTAAAACCTGACACACAAAACCATGTAGCCAAATAAACTTTCCTTTCTAATAACGATTACAAAAATTACAAACAGTAACTTCATGTTAATCTGTGTAAAACCAGCGAGTAGTTGGCGAGTCAGCAGCCATTTAGACTTCAATGAAATTGGAACAGACTGACATGTTGTGCTTTCCTGTGTGGCAAAACGGTAGACAATATATCTCTTAATATGTTTTATGAAAGTAATCACACCAGAATACTTTCAATGTGAAAGTATTCAGTTGAACGGTTCATAGTTCAACTGTGACCAGTGAACAGTTCACTAAAAGTCCAGTTTCTAAGCAACATAAAAAAAGGACAAACTGAAATTTATCCAGCAGCAGCTCCGTTCAATTTCTGTTGCTGGTCATTTTGCATATGTTGTTCCGGCATTGCAGATTACCTCAAGTTCTAAACATTTTCTCAGCTATTGTTACCTTCAATCTGGATTAAAACAAAAAATATCATACATTAAACAGTTTTAAAACAATCTTTGCTTCCTGAAGTAACAACGTAGAACATGGTGGAGGTGTGCTGGAGATTCCTTTAGTTTGACAACACTAGTTCACAGTTGATTCAGGCTGCAGGAGAGCGAGAGCGAGCAAGACGTCCAGCAGGCAGAAGCGAGACTGAAAGTATTACTTCATGGTTTCTCTGTTTCATTCTTTTGAGCTCTCCATCTTTGTCTGTTCACAATAAATAAAACTTATTGCTATGATAAGGGAACCTTTAAAAGGCAACCTTCAAATCGTTTTGTGGTATTGGCAGGTGCGTCTCTAACCGAGAGTTTTTCATGTCGTTGCTCTCTTGAAATTAAACTACTGCATTTGCAGGGACCCTAATAGTGAGCAGTTTCAGGGCTTTAATTTAAGAAGCCCTGAAAAAAATCCTAACATTATAAAAGCCAAAGGCAGTTTGAAGGTATGGAAATTTTACTTAAAAAAAAAACAAACAAAAAAAATGCTCACTTGCCATACTTGCACTGCATAACGTCCCTGAAAGTCATTAGATGAGGGAAGCAGCAACATCCATCTGAACAAGCCTTCATCCTTTCCTCATCACCATATGCTCTGCTGCGTGTGCCAAAGAGAGGCATGGAGCTAAAACTGGACTCAGTGCAGTTGGTTTACTGAATGAGGTCAGGTAAGTTGCTCCTCATGTACGTTTTTCATCTATGGATGAACTTCTCACTGATCCCACCCCCTGCTGTTGTACCATGTGTCATAATGTATACGGTTCCAGTTACCATTCCCGTCTCATTCCTTACTTCCCTGCAGACTGCAGAGGAACAACAGCAGCTCTTGTTTGTCTGTGTATTTCTCTGTGACATTAATGCCTTGAGGCACCCATTTGGTGGCTTCTTTATTACAGCCTCGGGACAATGAAACGTGTAATTAGAATGTTTTCAGTGCTGCCATAATCCCATAAAGTTCTAAATGGTTTAATGTGCTAGATAAAGATGTACGGACTAGCATGCAATTAGTGTGTTCTAAGCTTTGACTTTGTTTTCTTTTTTTTTCTGTTTTCTTAAATTGAATCTCCAAGATTGGAAAAACTGCGACAACCTACCAGAAGCTATTCAGACTTTTAACTGGAAACGGGTGATTTGGTCAGACAATGTCGAGATTGTTCTAAGACCAACATTTTAAGGCGGAGGAATATGTGAATCAGTATGTGGGAAGAAGAAACCAATGTTCACCAATTCCAAAATTAAACATCAGTGATGACCAGCTCCCTCCACATACCCAGATCTAATTGAAAACTTGTGAAGTAAAGACGGCATAAGACAGGACTTGCTCTTTTAAAAAAAAATTTTGTTTGTTTTGAGATCATGCAAAAGGGAAGGCATTTTACACTTCTTTACCAGAGCACATCCAGAATGTGCGTAAGGCGGCATGTGAATGCATAGATGTGTTGATGGAATCAAAAGGATCGCTGTTGATAGTGGAGGTGAGATCACACGTTCCACCAGCCAAACAAAGTGCCAATGACGGTGAGAATCCATCACATTCCTACACCCTCTGCCGCCTCGCTCCCTGTTGCTCTCCGGCTCTTTCTTCCTCTCTCTGGAGACGCACGATCACAGGCTGAACTGGAACAGCTGTCACGCCACGGCTCCCTCCTACTCTCTCACTCATATGCTTTTATATATAGACATGAAGCACGCCATGAGTGATGTAATATCCTCTAAGTGGGCACTTAGAGACCATGATGTTGTGCGGCTGTTTCTAAGGGTCAAGCAGCATCGACGCTTGGCATTAAAGCATGCGGAGCCGAATCGGTCGTGTTGGTAGCCACCTGCAAAAATCACTCAGACGTGGAAATTTTGTCATATCCGAAAGTAATGTTTTATTTTACTTCTGTAGGCTAGTTACTATAAGTTACACTGACTTTAGAATAAAGTAAATTGTGAATTTGGGAAATTAGAAAAACACCATCTGATTTGGCAGACTTTTTGTTTGCTGTAGATGCTTTTTATTTGTTTTATTTCATCAAGAGTGTTTACTAGTATGGTGTACAGCAGCTGGCTTGTAATTTGTGGGAAAAAAAGAAAAAGTATTGCTTTCTCTTTAAATGAAACTGGATATTTACATCCATTTTCTAAAAAGACAAAAAAACGTCTTTTCCTCATTACATTACATGAGAGTAAACGTTTCCCATTTTTAGGACAGTTAGGATTACCAAAAAATCTTTGTAATTGCTAAGTAACTTAATAAACATAGAGAAATTTTTCTTCAGTTTTGTATAGATTCAGAAAAATCACATACATTTAATATTTGTTAGGACATTTTCTGTATTTTTTTCACAAGCTTCCACAGGTTTTCTGAAAATTTGTGCCATTCCTTCAGACAGAACAGATGTGAAGGAGATTTCACTTCCTTGCACATAATTTAGTAAATGAAAATAGTTTTGGTTGTTCTAACTGATCTCTACGGGAAATGTTTATCCTGACTTTACATATATAGTTTGTTTGGATAACCATGCTAGTTATCCAAACCGGTCGTTTTCTGTAGGTTTCTGCTGTGAGCTGATTCTGCAACCCTCTCTTTCCTCCATGCTAAACTGCAGGACTCAGCAATTTACCAGACTGTCTATTACATCACAAAGGACCATACTTTGTAAGCATATTTTATTGCTCTTTAGGAAAAAAATCACTTACCTTCAAGGTTGGCTGAAAGATCTGAGATACTTTTCCATTTAAGTGGAGTCATCATTTCCCAACGTGAAGCCACGGTGATTTGTGACTTGGTAAAGAGCAAACTGAGCCACAGTGCTGAGCTAAATGAAAACACAAAGTGAACAATGAACAATGTCAGCTTTATGCACCACTATGAATAATTATGTTTTATTACACTTAATAACAGAATGGCTAAGGCACAGCAAACTACCTAACACACAAAAGAATCGGTAGAAAAAAAACTCGGGCAACTATATAAAACCACATCAGCCTTAAATAACATTTCAAACTTTGTTGCTCGATTGATTTTTCTGAGTGCATTTCTCCACAGTGTTATAGTAGATTATATTTATGTTACTATATCCCAATAAGGTCAACAAGCCTTCTGCAAAGTTGGTCTGTTTTCACTTACATTTTTCAGAAAGTGTCAAGTTTTTTGTTTCTTTCGTTTTTTGTTTTTTTTTGCCTTTGTTGCTAGGTAAGACGGTGGTTCCCTGTTAATATGCAGTTGATGGCCACATCCTGTAAGAAGTTAGAGCAAATTAAATCTAAGTGAATAAATAAATCCTTATAAATACATAAACAGGAACCTAGACATCTCTCCCATCTGCATATGATGTACAGTACTCAGCCATATGTTAACGTACCAGCTCTGACCCAGCAGTGCATGAACTGTTTTGAGGTGAAACCTGGTATCTGTCATCAGTAACTTCGTACTTACCTTTGAATCGAGACAAACAAATCAAAACTTTGAATCTGGATTTTTTTTTTTATCAGGCTTTAATTCAAACATTAATTAACCAACCAACCATGATCATAAATTACCTTGTGGATGTTTTGCTTGGGGAATAAGGCATTGTGGTGACAGTAACTTTAATGTTAATGTCACATTGTCCACCTATCTGTGTAGAACATGTATTGCCTTTCATGTAAGATTTTCTCTTCACAATTTTTATCAAGCATTTTGACAGGAATGATTCCTAAGAAAGAAAACTTGTGTCCGTATACAAACAATGCTGTGTTCTTGTCGAACCTTTTGCTTAAACAGTTTTCAAATAAAATTAATCAAATGTCTTCATCTGTTTGGGAATCTTAAACCTATAATTGTACAAGAGAGCATAAAAATCAAACATGCAGCGTAAAACACACACACACAGCTGCTTTTTGTCCGTAATGGTCTGCAGTTTAACAAGTCTCCTTTGTGTAGATTTTATCAGAGGGGTTTTACATGCAGCTGCTTTTGTGCACTACGTGTGCGTGTGTGTGTTTGTGTGTGTGTGTGTGTGTGTGCGTGCGTGCGTGTGTGCGTGTGTGTGTGTGTAGATGCAAGAATTACAGCTAGAACAAGACTCCAGTTGTTGACCGCAATCGAACGCACACAGTCACACACGCTTTCCATGAAAAATATCCTTTTGGTGACTCGCTGAGTAACTGCTGTAGAATCATAAGCATGAGGCTGTTTGTGCACTGGTTTGTGTTTGTGTGTGTGTGTATGCTTTGCATAATGCTTTGGTAAAGGGGCATTAGAGAAAGACTGACTTTCCCAGCTCCTTCTGTTTTTTTTCTTCTCTTTGCTTCCCTCTAAGTGAGCTTTAATTACACTTAAAGTGCTGTTGCTAGGTACAAAATAATGGCTTCGATGGTGTGAAATTCTTTCCATTCTTTCCTTTAACATTGAAGAACAATGAAGTATTTAGCAGCAGTTAAAGACCAACAAAGTGATGTTAAACCAATAGGACACTATAGAAGAAGAGGAGCAGAATTAAAGAGAACTGGCATTAGCTCATGGTGCATTCAATTTGTAGTCAGATGTCAAAATGTCTCAGCTTCAAACCAGGACAATCAGTAGAAGACGCAATAAAGTGGACGTTTTTCCTTGGAAAGCCAGAAGTCTTTGACCAGCTTTGAGAGTTAAAACAAATCAAATATGGCCGCCTGGTGTCCCACTAGCCAGCAGTTTGTAACTGCTGTTGCCATTTTCTCTTGCTTTTCTTGACACAACACCTTGCAAAAACATCAGTCTTAGAGTTAAGTTAAAAATTAATTGACAACATGTCTGTTTATTGACAGCTTAGGAGTAAAATTAAAGTTATTATTATTGTCATAATCCGCTTTATTGGTAAATATTGTATTTACGAAGGGGTTTGTAAGAACTTAGAGTTTATATAATAATATATAATCTTAGAGGAAATAAAACAAGTGATAAATGAAATAGCATATATGTGTACATACACAAGGAAAAGGACAAAAAAGGGAATGCAGCTCATGACATTGTAAACATGCTGATTTTGTTTCACAGCACAGTAGCTGACTCCTCTGACTGTATGGTTGTTCATTGCATTCATGAGAGAGGCAGTCTGGGTTTGTAGCGGCTGGTTTTTAAAAATGGTGCTCTGTAGCGCCGACCTGAAAGTAGAAGTCTAATCAGTTTGTATCCAGAATGTGTGTGGTCTGCACATATGTTTGCATTACCTTAATATCAGTGTTCATTTCAGCAGTAGTAGAGTGTTTGGAGAAAGTATCTTTAGTGCTGCATCAGTGCAACTCTTGTTGAATACAAAAAAGTCGGCTCACCTGTTTGTAACCCTTTACTTGTGTTAAGTTTGGACTTTTTACGATTACACTTTATGAGATCAAGAAGATTTATGAGATCTCTATTAAATTCACTTTCTTTCTCAGCTTTGTACGACTTTTCAAATGTCAGCAGTTTCAACATGGTGCTGGGTCTTTATGAACACCCATTACCACAGTTAAAAAGTTTGTGGTGCATTCAGTAGCTAAACAGCCAGATATTTTCTCGAATCAGCACACCATTGTTAAAGGAGCACTTTAACAATAGCATTTGTGTGTACTGTTGGGAATTTTATCTCTGTAAAGATGCACAACAACAATACACGTTTCAGATTACGTCTTCCCGGAGTAGCATGGCTGCATCTGAATAATACCGCGTAAGAAATTGTTTTGGTCTAAAATATATTGAAATTCTGTAATGAGAAGAGAAACCGGGAAATTATAGGAAATGAACTGGAACTGAACAAATAAGTTCAAGAAAAGACGTTACAGCGGCGTATTATTGGAATATTTATATCTGACTTTACAACAGAGAGCTTTAAATAACTTCATCAAAATCCTCAGTGTGCAAACGCACAAAACACACACTTATAAAACGACATGAATCGGAGCATGGTGGAGCCCAGGCAGGGTTTACTTGGGTAAAATAGGAGTGGGCAGCACAAGGCCCATCATTGTGGGATTCAGCTGCAGACTGGCAACAATTCAAACAAACACACTGAGGGGCTGGCATTATTGCACAGTTATGCCCAGGCACACAGGCAACTCTATAGAAAAAGAAAAGAACAACAACAAAAACAAACAAATGTAGAGATATGATGCAGATTAGTGTCGACACAAAAAAGAACAAAGTCCCCTAGATGAAATATGGATTCATCTGAGTTTCTAATTGTTAGATAAATTCAGTGTCTGTAATCTGGAAACACTTGAGTTACTATTTAACCATGCCTGTTTGCCTCAAACAAACTCTCCGGTTTTGTGTTGCATTATGTGGTTGGGGCCTGTGGGTCTGAAGAATTGACTCAAAACTCATCTCATAAACAGATGGCGGATAATGAATCAGTCAGGCCTACACTGAGGTAGAGCGCTGATCATTGCCATCTAGGTTTTTGTCATTTAGCAGACACTTTTTCATCAAAGGTAGCTTACAAGTGTGGAGCAGCACTCAAGGTTTGGTCTGTGCAAATGTTTAAATTTCGTTTAATAAATGGAGTTTGAGTCCTTTTATGAGCCAATGAGTGACTTAATTAGCACACTCGTTTTCCTTTTGATTAGCTTCCAATGGGAGTCATTAAAGTTTCATGCAATCAAATCTAACACAGCATTCAGGATTAAAAAGAAATTAAATTTGGTTTTTAGATATTGTATTACACTGCAACATCAGAACACCATTACATTTGGATCGGCTGGCAGCGCTGCTTGTGAGTTAACCGTATTGCTCTTGCTCATGTCACTCCTCTGGCTGAAACCATCTCAACAAGCAGCTATAAGAAAGTAACCCGTGATTTCCTCACCAATAAATCTATTGTTTTTTGATCAAGTTTTGCCGAAAACAAAGGTCAGCCTGTGCTGTTCTTCCCATGAAATATTGCTGCAACCTGGAGAGACACTCCACTCCTCTGAATTACATATGGGCCTGATTGCTGTGAGAACAAAGGAAGTGATGAATTTTTAAAGGATGTAGCAGGATTTACAGTAGTATATTTCTTTCTTTTTTTTTTTTTTTTTACAATAGACGCACTAGGTCTTATAAATCCAACTTCAGAATGAAGCACAATGAGATGAGATTTGATATATCCACAGAGAGTTCTGTGCCAGCTGTAAATTATCGCCCAGGATGTCGGGTTCAGTGATTTGCAGCAACAACCAATCCCCTTCCGGTTTTCTCCCTTGTTGACGATACTCCCTGAAAACAATGACGATGTTTTCTTCTCCATAGTAGGCTGGAAGCTGACGGTGGAGGTGCAGCAATCTGCCACTAATGTAGGGTTGCTCTACGGATTGGCAGACGCGTCGTGAGAGGATTCATGGAAAAAAAATTATAAATTGTCGAGTATGAAGGCTGCACTGGCATCAGAATTTCTTTCAATTCAAATGAGTTTTCTCAAATTTAGCACCGCCCAGTGATTCTATGACTGGTTTCTAACAGGTTTGACTAATGTGGCGGGAATGAAATGGGGTGATTTCTCGTCTTATTCTGCTTTTTGTTTTGTTTTGTTTTTTTGTTTTTTTTATCGCTTATGTAATTTACTATGAGTAGCTGAAGTAATAATTAATTCATTTGTTAATGGACTTAGATAATTTAGTACTCCAGACACATATGAAAGTCATTCTCTAAAAAAATAAAAATAAAAATAAAAATGTCCTTCTCACTTTGTTTTGCATGTAACCAGATGACAGGGTGGCGTATGAAGGTGACATTTAGGTGGCCCTGGCATAAATGCTACAATGTCTAATTGTTCTCTTTTAGGTTGTTATATTTGGCACATTGTTCACAGTTTGCTTTCTCACTGGTTCGTTTTGTTTAACCAAATGCAGTTGAAAATAGTCGAAGCCGCTGTGATGTGATTTATTGTTGCATCGGCTCGTGTGCGGTTATCCGACCGTGGTTTGAACTGCTCAGCCTGTTATGTGACTTTTGCAGGTTTGGCGTACACGACGGCAAAAAAATTAGATGTAAAGATTACATCTGAGCGAGAGCTGCGCTGCAGACATAAAGTGGTTGACTTCAGTTTCACTCTTTGACTTTTCAAACTTTTAATGAAGAGCCGCCCCTGGGAGAACACAATCAGACTTTCATGAGATCAATTTATGTATGAAATATCAGAGCCCTCCTGAGTGCTCTAGGGGTAGATTAGATTAAAAAAAAAAGTCCTCCTCATGAACATAAATTGGAAAATATAAAAAGTACAACTGATTGACCATAACAATCAACTTCTTCCCTTCTATGGAACAAACTTTTAATTCGATGTACATTTTATTGCTGTGGTCTTTCTATTACGTAAAATAGCGTAAAGCTGTAATTGCAGCTAATATTTAGCAGTGCATCAGTTGTTTACTCATCGGTTATCGATCTGTGGTGGAAAGCGTAATCTCGTCTGCCATCAGTTCTGCTCTGTTCTGGACACGGCTGTAAAACCTCTGGAGGTGATTGTATTAAAAATGATTCTTCATAAAATATAAGAAAAACATAGCGAACAACCGTGAGCGTCATTTTCACTAGACAACAGAGTGTCTTCAGTCGGAGGCTTTTGCAGAACCGCTGTGAGACTGACTGTTGCGGGAGATCCTTAATGCCTTATGCATCTACACTGACTCGTTCAAGAAATTTCTATGAGCTGCAGCAACGCTTAATTTTCCTTTGAGATTAATAAAGTATTTTTGACTTGAAGTGAATTGACAAAAATCCCTGAATTGGCTCTGATGACAGATTAACTGGTCATATAATTGCTTGTGAATTAAATGCCCCGTTTTTACGAATGATCAGTGTCTTCTGACACTCCTGAGATTTTGCTTGTAATGCTTTTAAGGGGAGTAATTATTAAAACTAATTATTTTCCCAAAAAGATATGTCTTTATTTCTTAATCTAAAGTAAGGTAAAGTGTATTATTTTTCTATTCCTTAAGATTTTAAGCAGTTATTTTTTACTCGCTAGCTAGCTATAACTTTTTCTCATTCCCCCCTTCCTCAGGTGGCGAAGGATGTCTCCATCCGAATCCATAGCCAGCTGGACAGCGTGGAGAAGAAGAGGAGTCGGCTGGAGCAGGAGAACGAAGAGCTCCGAGTCCGGCTGCAGGACCTGGAGGTCGCCAAACAAGTCCTGCAGCAGGAGCTGGACAAGGTCAGATTAAAAAGTTTCCACTGGTTCAGATCAAAAACTGCTGATGGACCCCCGTTTATATGCATGCAGGCGATCTGATGCTCCACCAAGTGTTTTGATAAAGAACAGAGTTTAGAGCTGCTGAGCTATTTATAGGACATTTCCTGTTAAGATGCATCATACGGCTACAGTCCAACATCTATTTGAGATCTGATCTAAACATTTGATTTAAACACACTCAGCTCAGGAGGATCCTGATTTATCCTCCCATTCACTTAGGTCTCTGAAAACTATGTTTGTTGTGCCTATTTTGTCTCGGAGCCTCAGGGGATTCTGTCTCGCGTCTTGTGTTCATTTCATCTCTGCCTTTCTGCCATCGCTCGGGGGAATCTTTTACTTAACCAAGTGTGGCCAGGAAAACACTGCGTTGAAAACTAAAGTGGCAACTTGGATGTCAAAGCAAGCCAAAGTGAAGATGAACAAAACCCAATTGATGTCACGCTCTGCTTGATGGGATTTATTCTGCCAGACTTCCTGCTTTTGTTTCCGATCAACTGAAATTTGGGTTAGGGTTAGCCTAACCCTGACTGAAGACAATTTGTTGCCATGTTCTTTTTCTCATCCTTTTTTTCTGCTCAGTGTCCCTTTCCCACAATCTGTGCAGGCCTGATGGCCCTCAATGAGGCCCCCGATGTTGGTCAGAATTGGATGGTTGGGTTTCTGGCAGCTGATCTGGGTTTGGCTGCTTTTGTCTGGGTGAACTGTGTGTTCCCACAATGCATTCATAAAGTTTCTTCTTGCTTATGGATGTAGGACAGCCAAAAGGGATGTACAACACACACATGCCTTCATTTGATATTTTAGGGATCTCCCATTAGCAATTTTGACTATATTTTCATTGCAGACATTTTCACCCCCTCACCCTTACTGCATTGGTCACTTATTAGCAGAATTTAGTGTCTTCTATTGATTATGGAAAGGAACCAGATGTGCTTTGCCTAAACTCTTAAGCTAATTCAACGGCATTTTTCAGTGTGAATCCAGCTAACAATGAACCGACAAAGCTATTTTATGAGAGCGTACACATTTAAATCTGCAACCAGAGCAATGCGATACTGCATTGCATTAGGTCCTTTAATTAGTATTTATCTAAAGCTGTCCATGCATATTAAGCAGCTTCATCAAAGCCAGTGTGCTCTGGTTATTTTCGTCTTGTCATGTCCTTTTGTTGACTAACTAAATGACTGATTTGCTGAAGAGTTTTCTGGCTCTTGGCTCACGGTGTGTGACGAGGCTGTTTCATTCCACATGTCTGTTTATTGTCTGTTGAGCAAACGTCCAAAATCCCTTCCAAGAAGGAGCCTCTCACCCTCCTTGCCCTGAAAAATGATGATTCAGAGTTTGTGTTCAGGCTAATCTGCAGTGGAAATTCTCACTCATCCGTTTTTCACCATTTGGACACACAGTGCTGCTACCGTGCTCTGCAAAAAGCGTTCAACTGCTCCACATTTTTTCCTCATTGGAAACCTCAAATGTCGGTGTATTTTGTTTGGAGCTCGTGTGATAGAGCAAAACGTGTGTTGCATAGCTGAATCAGAAGAAAAAAATATACATAGTTCAAAGTGTTTCATGCATTTGTTCTAAGATTTTTTGGTCAAATGTTTTTTTTTTTTTCAAAAGAAATTTGTGAATAGCTTAGACATATTTGATGGAGAGTATCTCTGTTCAAGCCCTGCTACTGATGCTCAATTTTATTTCTACACTTTGACTGGGCCATTCTAAGATGACGTTTTTATGAAATCTAAACCACCCATTGTAGCCATGGCTGTATGTTTAGGATAGCTGTTTTCTGCACTCCAGTCCGAAGTCTCAAACAGGTTTTGTTCCTGTAGCGTCGTGTTTTAACTCCTCCCATGTTCCTGTGAGCTCTGAGCAGGGTCCATGTCCCTGTTGAAGAAAAGTTTCCTCATACTGCCGTCTTGTTTTACTGTGGGGATGACCTGTGCAGGCTGAGTCACGGCACACATGGTCTTTTACATGAAGGCCTAAAGGTTTACTTTTGAATTTTTCTTCCACATGTTTGTCATGTCCCAAAACCACAAAACAGGACTTCCTCTCTGATTAATGATCCTGTCCAGCTCAGTTTAAGCCACCAGAGATTGGTAGGTTTGTTCCTACGTGCTCTTTCCATTTTCAGATGATGACTGGAACAGAGCTCTGTGATGCTTAAAGCTTCAAACATCGTATTGTGATCTAACTCTGCTTTAAATTTCTCAATAACTTTCTCCCAGACCTCCGAGACCTTTCACAGAACAACTGGAGTTAGGTTTGTGGTTGCAATGAGACAAAAGGTGAAACATTTCAAAGGGTGTGAACACCTTGCTTGCATGGCACAAAGCAGAAACTATGACTAATTAAGGCGAGACAACAGAGATATGTTTTGGAAATAAAGAGAGAGATGAAGTAGATACACAGAGATGATTGTAGTAAGGATAAGCAGACCGGTTCTGACCCACGTGAACACAAGTACCATGTAAACGCTCAGACAATGGCGGTCCTAAACTTCACAGTGGTAAGACTGGCTGCTGAATTATTGACTATGTGGCAGCTGCAGCCCACAGTCTGCACTGATATCGATATTCTTTAAGAAGCAGAGGCGCACAGAGCTGCACCTCTATGCTACTGCTGTAGGCTGCGAATATTATACTTGGAACTGGAGAGAATGTAAAAAAAAAAAAGAAGAGGAGGTCTGTCTGCAGCTTTTGATGAATCAGCACTGAGAGGGTGTCCACATGAAGTGGATTCCTCCGCCGGGCTGGACTGCGATTGGAGCAGGTTCTGCTGCTTCTTTAATGAGGATCAGTTCAGATTGTTTAAGGATTTGAGTCGCATGATGCAAACAGGATTTCAGGCTCCATGGAGATCCATCAAACATGTCATGTTTGTTTCAGCATATTTTGGTCCAAAATGTGTCAGACTCAAAGCATTGTGACTGTAGCTGCATATGTAATGAAATGAAGTCTAGGTGCTTTGTTTCAGTGCTCCAGATTGGCTTCACACTATCTCAAACCATCATGAGCCATTTCTGAACACTGACCTTTAACGCACATACCTTGTAAAACATACATTATCGATAATGAATTCAATTAAGCTGACATTGTTCGCCGCTCCTCATTTTCTTTGCCCCTGTTTTTCTTTTCTCCCATCGCTCACCCACGGCACCCCTCCTGTGTTCTTTTAATTTATTTCTCCCCATTTATTATCACCTCCCATTCTCTCTCCCTTTCCTCCTCCTCCCATCTCTCCCACAGAGACGTACAGGAATGCTGATGCAAGAGTTTTATTTTCTTCCTCCCTGCTCTCCCCTTAAATCCTTTACTCGTCTGTCTCCTCCTCCAGCCGGACTTCACCTTCAATACTTCTGTCACATCAAGGCTGCCACTCACTCATTCCCCTCTCTCTCTCTTGTTTTCTCATTCGTCCACACTTCCTGCTCCCAAACCATCGATCCGTTCAGCTGCGGGTGACCTTTGGAGGTGGGAAGGTTGCGCTTGATGATGGGATGGATGTACTTCAGTTCCACAGGGATGGAAGCAATGAGGGACGGACTTATTCTAACGATGGTTAACGGAAAGCAGATGATGGGACTTGATAGAGGCCTATTTTCCTGTGAATATGAAGAAACTCAATAGAAACATTCAAAATGATATTGATTTAGAAAGTCAAACTGAATTCATGTTAAAAATTAAGGGAGAAAACGGTAACGCCGTCAGCTTGCCTCTCATTTGTTTACGGCCAACGCCATTACGTCTCTTCTTCTTTTTCTTGTGTAAATGCTACTTTGGCTCCTGTGTGTATTGCAAACACACACAAGATTTTCCACAGAGTCTGCTGGTGTGCATCGGTATTTAAATACTAACTAAGTAGGAGATGTGCTGGTGAGATGATTTTGGAATGATTCAGTGTATTGATTTTAATTTAATCTCTTTCTTTCTTCGCATATAGAAAGCTGACTTGTCCTTTGGTGTGAACCGATGCTACTGAAATGAGTGAGATTGAGCTGAATTAATTAGGATATAAATGCTCTGCTTCGTGGTTTGTATTGTTGACATTCAGTATTTAGGTTTTATAAATGCCGTCTAGTGACCGGGACTGCTGTTTCCCCTGTCCAGTGTCGCTTATGTGTTTTAATAGATGACTCAGACTAAGTAGCAGGACCAGATGAAATGTGTTTGAGTTATAGTTTGAAAAATATACTAACTGTCATTTGTTTGTTTTAGCTGCAACCTCTCCTTAAATCAAATGAACAGAAAATTGCAAAGAGAAAAATTAGATCAGAAAAAGCATCTAAAGGAAGATGGATGGAAGAAAAGCAGCTTGGATAACTGAGAAATTACACAGAATGAAGAAGGATGGAGAGAAAAGGAACAAAAATTGTAGATTGAAAGAGTAAAAGAGAAAAAACAAACACAAATGCTAGGACTGAACCATGTGGGGGTTTTGCAAAGAGGAAGGCTGACAGAGGAGGAGATATCTGCCCAAATTAGAAAAGAAATACTTTAATGAGTGCAGGGTGAGAGGAGGGGAAATTACAGCAGTTCCCCATCTCGACTTATTTTCTTCCCCTCTCCAGCTGTTCTCTTTCTCTCTTTGTTTCTCTCTGCAGATTTCTGAAGCTAATATTTCTCCTGAAGGTCATTCCAGACCCTTCCTCTTTGTCTATATGTCTGAACGCGGTGATGTAGAATGAATCGGCTCAAGGTGGCAAGCAAAAGGCAACAGACTTTATACAACATCATGGATATTTTTATGCTTGAACAGTATTTACCAGAACAGTACATTAGCTTTCTGGTCGAAAACTGCTGAAGAAAAAAAAAGCCAAACAAAACAAATCAAACTTGTAATTGCTGAGGCTTACGGGGCTTAAAAATTGACTCTACACCTGAACGCAGCAGCTCAGGAGCGAACCACTCTAGACATTTATTTTGTACCTTTCTGTGTTTTTTTTTTTTAATTTTTATACCTCCTTCCTTCTCTTTAAGTCCTGGCGAAATGCTAAAGGAAGCTGTTCCCTGCTGTTCCTGACTTTCAGGAAGCGCTGCCTTTTGTTTGCAGGGAGCCGAGGGATGTGGGGCAAGGGTGGCTGGAGACTTTACAGTGTGTATGTGAGGCTGCGTCTCTCTGTGTGCGTTAATGTCCTTTATTTTAGCAGTGAAAAATAAAGGTACTGTGGGAAGCTGAAGGCGAACGTTTTTAAGTTTAAACCTTCATTAACCTACAGATACAAGGAGATTATTTAGGGTGCATCAGAAATTCATAGTGCTCGTCTTTGACGTTTTTTGCTGCTATGCTTGTTTATTTGGAGTCAGATATTTTTTAGGTACTACATGCATTCAGAAGCTTGTTTAAAGCTAACAGAAAATTAGCAAAACACATGACAGCAACTCAACACACTAAGGCATATAGACATGACGAAGACGCATGACTGACGCTCAAACTGAACCTCGGAATGGGGAAGAAAAGTTTCAAGGTCTAAGCTGAAGTTCAGATTTTGCTCAAAATGTCTAACATTTGCATTGACAAGTTTTCCAAGCAAAAAAATAAAAAAATGCTGTTCCAGAGTATGAGCCTTCACTAAATGTGAAGCCAGAGATAATTTAGGATATATTTTTCGTTGTAACAAATTCCAGAACTACTGTGAGCTGTTAGTTGTGTATAGTGACTTTAAAATGTTACCTCATGTGCATTAAAGTACAAATTGGCTTCATTGGAAGCTAAATGACTTTAGGCTACAACACACAGAGTTAGCATGCGTGTCTGTGAAATAAACAGCCTGTTGCAGACTCACCACACAGGCGAAGAGACTTGCTAATAACCGAGTTAACCCCAGCGTGTACAAAATTAAGGATCAAAAATGTGGTGTTGGAAACAAGACGACATGGGGCCTGAATCTTTTGCAAGTCCATAACAAAGACTAGTAAACCTTTATCCTGTTGATGCACCTCCATTTCACCTACTTCCCTCCGAGAGTTCCTCTCTATACTTAATCCAAAGCACCATGGAGCTCCATCTGACAGCACTGGGAGGAAGTGGAAACAGTGTTTACTACAGAGACACAAATTTGGGGAAAATGGGTCAGAGCATCAAAGTGGCCCGAGTTTAAACTCGGCTTTATCTGGGTCGCATTGATTGATTAGAGTGAGGAGAGTCTTAGAAGAGGGAACATGGGGGACGTTAAAACCTACTGTGCTTGTTAGAGGAGGCAGTCACCGTTTTAAAGCTGGAGGGAAAGTAAGTGAGACGCATCAAGTGATTGCGAAAGGCTGTTGGAAATGTGTCAAAAATGATAATTTAAACTATGAGTTGTAACAAACCTGCAAAAGAACCGCTTAGAAAAACTGGATGGAGGCAGGGGAAGAAAAATATACGCTGACCTCGTAAATTGTGGATGACCGATAGGAATGCATAGAAAAGTATAACAGGTTTTAAAGACACAATGAACATCATGAAGTAAAACTTAAAAGGAGTTAAAACCCAAAGGGGGAAATTGTGTGAATTCTGAAAATAGGAGAGAAGAAGAAGAAGCACAAAAGATATTGAATGCTTCGAAAGAAAAAGGGGAGAAAACCAGAGGGAAACCAGCGTAAGATGAGGGGAATCATACCAGGAGGGGTTTTCTGGGTCGATCCCAGCCTCATGGGTTCCAACCAGGACAGATGGCAGTTGCACGTGCACACAAAGACACTTGTGTGCATAAGAAGCGAGAGACTTGCCCTCTTGTTTTCACAAGTACAGTAATGCAGATGAGTAGAAAGTTGGTTAGGAATATTGAGGCCTTGCAGAGAAAAAATGCACAAAAAGAACCAGAGCAGCACAAGGGCGAGCCGCGCGTCACTGCTGCTGGCTTTATAGCAAACAAGGCATGCAGAAATTTACTGAATTCTGAATGTTGCCTTCTGGCTGGAGGATAAAACGTTCTTATCGTGACTTATCAATCTTCTTCAGCAAAGAAAACAGACTGTGGATGTGACTGGGTTGCTAGTATGCAAAAACTGGCAACACATTAATCAGAGATACATTTAAATCTATGTTTATTTAACAGTAACAGTAAGTTTTTCTTTTAATAAGATGGAACAAACACTGAATTTCACTGCTGTGTTCTGCACAATATTCTACACATTAATAGAGGCTAAACAATCCAAATATTGGTGTGAAAACCCAAATGTGAACATGCCTTTTTTGCTTGGAAAAAAACATACTTTTTTTCCCCCACGCTCTTGAATCAGACAAAAGTTTTACTTTTGTAGGTCAGCTAGGATTATTTCTACTTGGCAAAATCAGCTCCTAGTCTGTCTATGAGAGTCTACCCTTTCCTTTTTTATTGAGGCACACTCTTAATGCTTTGATATGGATTTAATTTGGGCGCTTTTGTATTGGTGTTGTACTTGTATGTTCTGTCTTTTCTATCTTCTTTTTTATGCTTTGATAATGTTACTTTATTATTACACATATTCAATCGCTGGAATTTTTTGCCGTAAAGCAATCTTTGGTTGCCTCCAGCTTGAAAAGTATTTTTAATTAATGTTGAGTTAAGCCTCTCAAGATCATTGATAGACCAAAAGATAATTCTAATAAACTTTTTTGCTTCAGAGTTTTTTTCTTCAATATTTGGCAGCATTGTCAAACATTTTGTGTATTTTTCCAAAGCTTCTAATTCCATCCATCCATCCATTCATTTTTTTTTACACCCTTGTCCCTTAAAGGGGTCGGGAGGGTTGCTGGTGCCAATCTCCAGCTAACGTTCCGGGCGAAAGGCGGGTCACCAGTCTGTTGCAGGGCAAGCTTTTGATCCTAGACTGGAATTCTGTCCCTCACATTCGGTAACAAAAAGGGAAGAATCTCCTCTCCATTTCATTTAACAAGGAAACATAAACCTAGGCGGGGTATGAGAATGAAAAAATATGAGCTGTAATTTTATGAACAAATACTTGCTGGACCCACGCTGGACAAGTGTAGCTCAGCGAGTCGCAGAGGGTCTGAGAAGGTGCAGCAACAATTTTAACAATCTACCAGGCTGCTGCCTGAAGGGGTAAGACACTGCAGGAGGGAGGGAGCTGGGCCTTCACAAAATAAAGAAACAAAGAGATACTTCAGGTAGTTCAAAGGTCAGCTCCAGAGGGAGCAAAAAAACACAACAACAACAACAAAAGAAATCTGAACAGAGGAATCAGAGGAACTGGTAGCAGAAATGACTGAAAACAGATTTTCTAAAAAAGAAAAAGAAACATGAATAAGAGAACGGGATTCAACAGCAATATAACCAAATAACTACATTTTACCAGTTCTGGATATAGTAATTAATCACAAGGTCACATCAAAAAGAAAATCCTCACAATAATAGATTTTTCCAGTTCATATCAAAAACGTCTGCACTGCACAAGATTTTAAGGTTCTTGTGTACAAACACTTACTTTTTTCCACTGTCAACAAAGGAACTCCGGAGTCCTTTTTTAGTCATAGTATAATAAGATTCTTTTCATTTTTATTTCATCGTTACTCAAAAGCTTCGTTTTTCTCATCAGTCTAGTACTATGGATGTCCGTCTCTCCTTTGCCTTCACCTCCTGCACAACAGACAAACGAGCGATTTGTGCCTCATCGTCTCCTGCAAAACCATTAGCAGTGTTTAGCTTTCCTAAACTCAAATCTTGTCTCCTGTCTGTCATATGTTTTTTTTTTTTGCTACAGTCTTATTCTGGTGTAGAATCATTAATGGCCCCATGGGGATGAGGGGGGCAAGAGGGGTAATTTCATGCCTCACTAGCTGTAACGTGAGCCTGCCTGAGACACCCTGGGCCGAAAACTGGTCAAATCACTGATGGAGGCACTGAGCAACGACTGGGTCGTAATAACGGCGAGAGCATGAGAGAGAAATACAAGACGAGACAACCAGAGGGCACAAAGAAGAGGAGCGGAGGGAGGATGGATGTCTGGATGTATCCACACCTTTCAGTGACGGGAGCCCTGCGGTTAGATCAGATGGTGGGGAACACCAAGCAGCTCTTTTTTTAAAATTTTGTCCATCCACAAAATTAAAGAGAAACATCTTTTGTTTGTTTGTTTGTTCATATCCGTAAATAAGTTTATTTAAAGGATGACTTTGTCCGATCTGTGGGAAGAAGTTCAGACTTTTTTCTGCTCAGCTTTAAAGCGTGGAAACACATTGTTCTCTGACGAGTATCCCTGACTGGTGCTTGTGCCATTAAAAGCAGCTATCGAGCGTCCAGTAAGTGCTCACCTTTTTCTAAGTCCCGCTTTGTGCGAACGCTAATGCACTTCCAGAAAATGATTCTTGGCGAGATGCTGCTTCACCTTTTGACAAGCTTAAGACATTTCTTTAATATGTTACCTTGATTGTATATAAAAGACCATTGTGCTGACTCCATCATTATGTTTTTGTTTAGTTTTCCAATGTTACATTGTAAGTGAAAATATAGAGCCTTAGTGACACCTAGTGGACATTGTTCACACACTTAATTTGGTCAGTCGAGCAGAACTTGTCCAGTTGCACGCATGGTGTCATCGATTGTCCGGCAGACACGTTTGTTCCTTGGACACTATTTGTCTGTAAGTTCATTTTATTAATTGTAATTTCAGTATTGTGTTATATTTAATAAGAAAAGTTCGATGTTTCCCAACTAGACTTTATTGCTACATCGTTAGCTAATTGGTGATAATTAAGAACCATCTGTTTGCTGTGGTCTAGTTGTTTTCTGTATATTATCTAATGGACATGTATGTGCTTTGTTACAGTTTTACAAAAATCAACAGTTGAAAATAAAACAACAAAACTATCAAGGACTTGATTATTTTCAACTAAAGTGTTAGCTAGCTGTCTAGCTTTGTTAGTGCACACATCGTGAGGGCAGCATAGTAAAAAGACAACTACGCAGCGGGTTCAAACAAGTCATGAGTCTACGTTCTGGCAAGAGATATCCGAAGGACTACGCCAAGGACACCATGGAGCCACCAAATGCGGCAGAGCAAGAAAGAGATGCCAGTCTGCCAGCTGAGAGGAAAACCCCTCTGCAAGTAAGTGATGTTGCATCGCAGTCATCCAAAAAATCATCTCGTTCTTCACAACGGTCAAGCAGGACGTCAGTATCAACTGCTTCGTCAGCAGTTAAGGCACGGGCCAAAGCTAAAGCTGCTCAGGCTCAACTGGCGTATGCGGAAAAGGAAGCTAGCGTGATGAAACAGAGAGCTGACCTTGAAGCCAGTCTCCACATTCTTCAAAGCCAGAGAGTTGCTGCCGCTGCTGAGGCTGAAGCTGCGGCTTACGAAGAGGAGGAGATTGAAAGCGGGGAGAAGCTAAGAGAACTGCACACTCCAGAAAAACCACTCAGTCCTATTGAGCGTACTAGCAACTATATCAAGCAGCATGCAGAGCTATTTCGTGACGCTTCGCCATTGGAAAGAGCTCCTGATTCTAGAGAAGCAGTTGTGAAACATGAAGCAAAATCCACCACACGGCAAGGATACAGATATCCAGACTTGGAGAAAATGGAGTTGAAGCGCGAAAAACCAAGCATGTGGCGTCAACCTCACACATTAGACAGAACTCAGCAGCCTCATCAAGCTGATAGAGGGTTTGAAGCAGAGCCACAAGGAGCACAGGATCTTGCAAAATACTTGATGAGACGTGAGTTTGTCAATTCTGGTCTTTTAAAATTTGACGACCGCCCTGAACACTATTGGTCATGGAAAGCATCTTTTCGTGGTGCCACGCAGGACTTAAACCTGACACCCAGAGAGGAACTGGACTTGATGGTTAAATGGCTGGGGTTAGATTCATCACAACAAGCGATGAGACTTCGTTCTGTGCACGTTCTTAATCCCACAGCAGGACTCGGCATGGTGTGGCAACGTTTAGAGGAATGCTATGGAATGCCAGAAGTTATAGAAAATGCACTATTCAAAAAAATTGAAAACTTTCCAAAGCTAACAAACAAAGACAATGGCAAGCTACGAGAACTTGGTGACATTCTACTGGAGCTAGAATGTGCAAAGGCAGAAGGATATTTGCCTGGCCTTGCTTATCTGGACACAGCTCGTGGCGTGAATCCCATAGTGGAAAAGATACCTCACAGTTTACAAGAAAGATGGATAACTCGAGCATCCAAGTACAAAGAGGAATATGCAGTGCCATTTCCTCCATTCTCTTTCTTCTCTCAGTTCATCAGAAACCAGGCTAAGGTGAGAAATGATCCTAGCTTTGTGTTTACCACCTCAAGCAGCTACATGTTCTCAAAGTCAGATAAAAAGACCAGGTACAACAGCAGTCTTTCGGTGTCAACACACAAAACAGAAATTCCTTCAAAATCTGCAGATTGCACTATTTCCTCAAAGAAAAAGCTCATAGATCCAGCTCGGGAATGTCCAATTCACAAAAAGCCACATCCACTTCAGAAGTGCAGAACCTTTAGGAACAAACCTATTGGAGAACGCAAAGCTTATCTTAAAGATAACTATATCTGCTACAGGTGTTGCGGATCGACTCAGCACATGGCAAAGGATTGCAAGGCAACCATCAAATGTTTTGAGTGCCAAAGTGAGGCACACGTAACAGCTTTACATCCAAATCCTCTTTCAACTACAACTGAGAGCTGTGAATCGGACAAAGAGGAAAGCGGGGAGCCAGGTGAAGATACACCCATCACAACAAAGTGCACAGAGGTTTGCAATAACCTGAAAGGTTCACGCTCATGTGCTAAGATTTGTTTAGTTCAAGCATACCCTGCAGGAAGACAGGACAAAACAGTTAAAATGTATGCCGTTCTTGATGAGCAGAGTAACAAATCGCTCGCAAAGACAGAGTTTTTTGACTGGTTTGGAGTTAAAGCCAGCACAGCTCCATACACATTAAAAACCTGTTCTGGAACTACAGAGATGTCCGGCAGAAGAGCTGATAACTTCATTCTCAAGTCTATGGATGGAAAAGTACAGATACCACTTCCTACCTTAATTGAATGTGACATGGTGCCAGATGACAGACTGGAAATACCTTCACCTGAAGCAGCACAACATCACTCTCATCTAAAGTCAATCGCCCATAAGATTCCAGCAGTGGACCCAGAGGCTCCCATCCTACTGCTGCTAGGAAGAGACGTCCTACGAGTCCATAAGGTGAGAGAGCAAATAAATGGACCTCATGACGCTCCATATGCACAGCGACTCGACTTGGGTTGGGTTGTAGTGGGTGATGTTTGTGTGGGAAGTTTTCATGGATCTACAAAGGTCAGTGCTTTTAAGGCTAACGTGCTGCAGACTGGGCGCACATCCTTTCTCAGTCCATGTCCAAATGGTATCCAAGTAAAGGAGAACTATGGCACCTCACAACAGCATCAGATCCATTCCCTTGTTTGTGGAGACATTATTCAACCTATGTACTCAGAGAATCAGGACCATTCAGTGTTCGAAAGATCCAAGGATGATAATAAATCAGGATTGTCAGTAAACGACAAAGTTTTTCTGAGCATTATGGACAAAGAAGTCTACCAAAATGAGGATCACAGTTGGGTAGCTCCTTTACCATTTCACTCTCCAAGACAGCCTCTTCCAAGTAACCGGAAACATGCAATGAAGCGTCTTGACTCACTCAGGAAAACGTTGGAGAGAAAGCCAGAAATGAAAGAACACTACAAGGAGTTCATCCAGAAAATGCTTGATAAAGACCAAGCTGAACTAGCACCCCCTTTAGAAGAAGATAAGGAACACTGGTATCTTCCAACATTTGGTGTCTATCACCCGAAAAAACCAGGACAGATCAGGGTGGTGTTTGATTCAAGTGCTGCATATGAAGGAGTGTCTTTAAATGATGTACTTCTAAAGGGCCCAGATTTGAACAACACTCTGATAGGAGTTCTTCTGAGGTTTCGAAGAGAACTGGTAGCTGTCACAGCAGATGTACAGCAGATGTTCTACTGTTTTCTTGTCAGAGAAGATCATAGAGATTATCTCCGTTTCCTCTGGTATGAAGATAACAATCTTGACAAGAACATTGCAGAGTACAGAATGAAGGTCCACGTGTTTGGAAACACACCATCACCTGCCGTTGCTATATACTGCATGAGACGAGCTGCTGAAAAGGGTGAAAATGAACACGGTTCTGATGCAAGACAGTTTGTGGAGAGACAGTTTTATGTTGACGATGGACTAATTTCAGTAACCACACCTGATGAAGCAGTAGACCTCCTGAAAAGGACAAAACAGATGCTTGCAGAATCCAATATAAGACTGCACAAGGTAGCATCAAACAGCAACCAAGTCATGGAAGCATTACCTAAAGAAGACCGAGCAAGTGACCTGAAGGAGCTGGAGCTTGGTGCAGATCCACTCCCTCTCCAGCGCAGCCTTGGACTTTCTTGGAATTTAGAAACTGACAGCTTTACATTTCAGGTTTCAAGTGAACCAAAGCCATTCACTAAGAGAGGCATTCTGTCAACAGTAAATAGTCTTTTCGATCCTTTGGGATTTGTGGCCCCAATAATAATGCAAGGAAAAGCACTTCTGCGTGAACTCTCATCACAACAAGACGAGTGGGATTCTCCACTACCTTCTGAGAAACAAGCAGAATGGAACGCATGGAAAAACTCTCTGAAAGCCTTGGAGGTTTTACACATCAGGAGGAGTTATTTCTCCATTTCACCCACATCACTGCAAAAGAAAGAGTTATGCATTTTTTCAGATGCATCTACACTCGCGATAGGAGCAGTAGCCTACATAAGAGCAGTTGATGTTGATGGAACATATCATGTTGGCTTTGTCATGGGTAAGTCCAAGCTGGCTCCAAAGCCTGCACACACCATTCCACGCCTTGAACTCTGTGCTGCTGTGTTGGCTGTACAGTTGTACGAGGTGATCCAAGAGGAAATGGATGTTAGTGTGGATGCAGTTACGTTTTTTACAGACAGCAAGATTGTGCTTGGCTACATCCATAATTCTTCAAGAAGATTTTATGTTTATGTTTCTAACAGAGTGACAAGAATCAGACAATCTTCTTGTCCAAGCCAGTGGCGTTATGTTTCCACAAATCAGAACCCTGCAGACCACGCTACCCGGTTTGCTGCAGCAGAGTGCTTTCAACAGACCAGCTGGTTTACAGGTCCCAGTTTTTTGACATCAGACTCTGCAGAAAAGCCCCCTGAAACCAACAACTTTAGTCTGGTGGAACCTGAAACAGATGTTGAGATCCGACCCATTGTGACAGTGATGACCACCAACACCACATCAGGTCAGCTAGGTTCGCATCGATTTGAACGATTCTCAGATTGGACAAGACTCGGCAACACTATCGCCAGACTCATGAGTGTTGTTGTTTCCTTCAAGAAGAATCACGAGGATGCAAAATGTGAAACAGGAAAATGTTTTACAAAAATACTCGGCACAGAGGAGCTCAAAAAGGCGGAAACTCTAATAATTTATGTCATCCAACACGAGGCTTTCAAAAAGGAACTTAAGAGCCTGGAGAAGGAAGAGACATTTCCTAAACAAAGCCCACTTAAGAAACTTAATCCTGTAAAGGACAGTAAGGATTTACTGAGAGTTGGAGGTCGTATTTCATCTGCAGAGATGTCAAACGAGGAGAAACATCCGCTGATCATTCCCCGAACATGCCACATTGCTACATTACTTGTGAGATTCTTTCATAAGGAGGTGGCTCACCAAGGCCGCCACATAACGGAAGGAGCGATTCGAGCCGCCGGCTATTGGATTATCGGAGCCAAGCGTCTGGTGTCTTCTGTAATCCATAAATGCGTTATCTGCCGAAAGCTACGGGGACATCCACAAAATCAGAAAATGGCAGATCTCCCTACAGACAGACTTGCGCCTGAACCCCCTTTCACAAATGTGGGCCTTGATGTCTTTGGACCATGGACCATCAGTACACGTCGCACGAGAGGAGGAAGTGCTAATAGTAAACGGTGGGCCGTCCTTTTTACTTGTATGTCTACCAGAGCTGTACACATAGAGTTGGTGGAATCCATGTCAACAGATAGCTTTATCAACGCTCTGAGGAGATTTTTCGCTATCCGTGGTCCTGCCAAACTTCTCCGATCTGACAGAGGAACCAACTTTGTGGGTGCATGCAGAGAACTGAACATCAACTCCAAAGATGCAGCAGTTGAGTCCTATCTCCAAAGCAAAGGATGCACATGGATTTTTAACCCTCCGCATTCATCGCACATGGGTGGTTCATGGGAGAGACTTATTGGTGTAGCCAGACGCATTCTGGATGCTATGTTACTCCAATCAGGACACACTCATCTCACACATGAGGTTTTGAGCACTCTCATGGCTGAAGTCATGGCGATCATGAATGCCAGACCTCTGGTGCCTGTGTCTAATGATCCTGAGATGCCAACCATCCTCACTCCAGCTATGCTGCTTACTCAGAAGACAAGCACAGTGTCAGCTCCGTCTGGTGAATTCAAGGTGGGTGTTCTGCAAGGCAAACAATGGAAACATGTCCAGTGTCTTGCAGACACATTTTGGAAGAGATGGAAACAAGAATATTTGTCCTCTCTACAAGTGCGCAGGAAATGGACTCAGCAAGAAAAGAATATAAAGGTGGGAGATGTTGTTTTGCTTAAAGACAGCCAAGCCCACAGGAATGACTGGCCCATTGGGATTATTGTGAAAACCCTACCGAGCAGCGACAAGATCGTACGCAAGGTAGAAGTGAAGATAACAAAAGGAGGACATGCCAAGATTTTCCTAAGACCCGTTTCAGAGATTATTGTTCTGCTTTCTGAAGGAATTTGAATGGACAGAGACAGTTTTCTGTTATTACGGTGACAAAATAATATTTTGTCAAGCGGGGAGTGTGCTGACTCCATCATTATGTTTTTGTTTAGTTTTCCAATGTTACATTGTAAGTGAAAATATAGAGCCTTAGTGACACCTAGTGGACATTGTTCACACACTTAATTTGGTCAGTCGAGCAGAACTTGTCCAGTTGCACGCATGGTGTCATCGATTGTCCGGCAGACACGTTTGTTCCTTGGATACTATTTGTCTGTAAGTTCATTTTATTAATTGTAATTTCAGTATTGTGTTATATTTAATAAGAAAAGTTCGATGTTTCCCAACTAGACTTTATTGCTACATCGTTAGCTAATTGGTGATAATTAAGAACCATCTGTTTGCTGTGGTCTAGTTGTTTTCTGTATATTATCTAATGGACATGTATGTGCTTTGTTACAGTTTTACAAAAATCAACAGTTGAAAATAAAACAACAAAACTATCAAGGACTTGATTATTTTCAACTAAAGTGTTAGCTAGCTGTCTAGCTTTGTTAGTGCACACATCGTGAGGGCAGCATAACCATTTTGTTCTTTTAAAGAAATGAATTAAGCCTAAATTCTTGACAAATTCGAAGAAGAAGAGGTTTTCATTGTCACAGAATAGATTTGTAGGTGTCATAAAGTGGGCTTCTAGCAACACTAGCACAAATGATAGCAAATGTCGGGTATAATTTCTTCTGCAGCTGCTGCGTTTTTTTTATTTTTTAAATGCCATCTTGAAAGGCACAGTCAAAGGCAACAAGTTTTGTCTTGAGCAACATCTGAATTGATCAACGTAACTTAAAATTAATCAGTTGCTATCAGTATATTTATATATTGTGTCACTTTACAACTCCAATTTTTGGGGAGGATTTTGTTTAACAGGCCAACACACAAAGTAGTGAATAAATATTTACTACTTTGTATATAGGAAAACTATATATATATATTTTTAACAAGTAAAAGTCTGACATCTTTATCTTTATCTATTTAGCCTACTCTGAAATACTTTACTCTGAAATACCTAAACAAAAATAGGGGAACTGCCTACAAAGTCCACTAAATAACAGTCAGTCTGTCTGTACGTCCTATAATTGGATATCAGTATAATTCTAGTTATTCTGTGAAGCCCTCTGAGGTTTATTGGAGAACAATAAACAACAATTGGCTCCATGAGGAGGTCTTTGGTGTTCAGAGCAGAGTTAGTTAAACAAAAGAGACACAGCTGTCCACCCAAAGTGACATTTGAGACCAAAACGACCAAAAGTTTTTGGGCAACATTAAAAATAAAGTTCTGTATTGTGGAAAGCTAACACTTCATATCACCATTAAGAATCATCCACTGAATGTTTCATAACGTAAAAACCTACAGGTGCTATAAATAACAACAGGGTGAAAGTGAGATGGAATTAAGTGGGAATGAAACCAGAGGGGGCTGCACAGTGGAGCAGTTGGTAGAGCTGTTGCCTTGCAGCAAGAAGGTTCTGGGTTTGATTCTGCATGGAGAATCTTTCTGCATGGAGTTTGCATGTTCTCCCTGTGCATGTGTGGGTTTTCTCCGGGTACTCCAGTTTCCTCCCACAGTCCAAAAACATGACTGTCAGGTTAATTGACCTCTCCAAATTGCCTCTAGGTGTGTGTGTGTGTGTGTGTGTGTGCGTGTGTGTGTGTGTGTGTATGGTTGTTTGTCCTGTGTGTCTCTGTGTTGCCCTGCGACAGACTGGAGACCTGTCCAGGGTGAATCTCGCCCAGAACGTCAGCTGGAGATGGGCACCAGCAACTCCCGACCCCACTAAGGGACAAGGGTGTAAAGAAAATTGATGGATGGATGAAACCAGAGGGATAAATACAGTAATGCGCTCCACGCAGTCGGTCAGTGAGCGAGATCATTATGGACAGGATGGGAGAGAAATGAGCAAATGGAGGAGATGGGAGGGGAAGCAACTTTCACTCTCAGCCTTTCAGAGGTTTACAGCTTTTAAAAGCAAACTGAAGTGCTGATTATCTCACTCATGGGGAAACGCCGGGGTCTGCGGGGAATCATCTTGGGTGGAGAGAGACACTAACAACAAAGAGGATTACCTCCGCTACATGTTGGTGGGATGATTGATTTTGTTTTTAATGGACTTCATAGGTTCAACCTGAAGCGCTGAAATCACAGTCCATACTTTTTCCCCTTTCTTTGACCTGAATTACACGTGCTGTCCCTTTAAATATGTCTTCACCGTTGCTATAATCTGCAGGTGCTCTGAGCAGCTGCAGATTATAGCAGGCTTGGAAAATAACATTTAAATCATGAATTTAAATGTTATTTTCCAAGCCTGTCTGCAGGAGTAAGTCAGTGTTAGTAAAATGTAACCTTCACCTTTTACCGCCAATAGATAAATTTATCAAAACAGATTAAATCATTGCAGCATCCAATAATGTGACTGGAGTCACATTTCCTTCTTGTGTGTCATGGAGATGCACTTTGTTATTGTGGGTGTAGATGAATATCGGTGTGTCGCATCACTCAAGACGACGCTGGTGAGAATGTGCATGAAGCATCCAGTCAACAGGCGACAAAACGTTTCAGGAAAACAGAACAAGCATAAAACTCAGAGAAGATAGACAGACGGCAGCTGGACGTTTCGGCGCAGTGAGAGCTCTGCTCTTCTTCTGAGGTTTCAGGTCCTTTTATCTGTCTTCCTGCCAGTCACAACACAGGTAGACATTTATTTCCAACATGTCAGAGCCTGATATACACAAATATATTTGTATAAATGGTAAGTGTGGTGTCCTTCTTTCACGCTCTAGTAGAGCTGCACTGATCACAGAATGTGTGGCCAATTTCTAATTGATTGAAAAGGAGCAGCAAAAATGTTTCACTTTATTTATTTAATTATTTTTTACAGCATAAACAGTTTGAGTCTGCAGGGATAAAAATGTTTTTTTTTTAGTTTTTTTTTTTTTTTTTTTAGCTTAGTCTAATATCAGGATGAACTCCTGCTAACGTCTCGTCTAAGAAAAAGTGATATTTCTAAGGGTCCTTACAGCTTCAGACATACGTCTGTCGAGTGAAAACAGATCAGCATTCTTCCCTTAGTAATAGCTTTCACACTGAAGAGTATTGTCAGTTCCTGGTAGGATTGACGGTGCATTCGCTCGTCAGAAAAAGGCTTGGAGTTTTTGTTTCTTACGCAGCCAATCACCAGTGAGAATGTCTCTTCTCAGTTTCTGCTGCTGTGAAACAATCATGTTTTTTTTTTATCCTTTAAATTGTAACTATTAGGACAGAAGTTAGGGGATAATCTTTATGCATCATTTTGCTCAGTAGCTGTTTAGTCTGTGTTGGTTTGAGGAGGGTTGGAGATAAACTAAGTGGAACAGGCTGAATGTGCCCAAACCCAAATCAATAAAGACACTTACATTTTTACAGTGCAGTGTCTCTGCACTGTGGCAGCGTAGTCAAAGCTTCTGATTTAAGTTTGTAGGGAGATTTCTTTTCTGAGAAAGCAAAATCTGTTGAATTCTTGGGGCCTTTATGCTTATAAATTAGCATTTCTCCATATTTTTTCTGAACTCTAATGCTGCTCTGTTTGAATAAATCTGTGCTTGTATTTCTTCTAGTAATCAAGGGATTATATTTCTTATGGCAAAGATAACATGCGTACCATGTAACAATAGTATTGACCTTCTCAAAATTCTGCTTTTTGCTTTACTGTTGAACACATTTTAAATGTCAGCGCAGTAAATGGTATTGATAAAAATTCTGAGAAGATAAAAGTTGATCAAATGTTAAACTCTAACTCAAGTTAGGAGTTTCATGACTGGAAAGATTTAAAGTTTATTAAGATGAAATAAGCAGTTTTACCAAATATTTGCTGGAGAGTTTGAAAGTTGCCGTCATTATTGGTATTTTTTCTAGCTGCACACTGACCTGCACACTGTTCCTGACTTATGTACAAAAATGCAGTGCTGCTTCCGTAAAACAGGTTCTTTGTTTGGGTGCTAAACACAAAAAATAAGTTTTGTTAATTAGACCAGGAGTAAATAAGTGTCACCTGCTCTGCTGTATTTTCTGCTTTATTTTAAACCTGATGGAAAAATATGACTGGACATGCTTCTCTTAGCTGCTGATCTTTATGGGAATTTCAAAAAGGCATTCCACTCTAACAAGGCGATTGGTGTCCATCATCTTTGTCCAGGTATGCAGTCTCAACAAGAAATAAGCTCAAAACGGCTGCAATAAACAGCAATGAACGAGGACCGTAGTTTATTTTGCCGTCACTCACAGGAAGGAGAATGGTTGGATTTTTAATTCAAAAAAATAAATAATGGGGGCTGTAATTCTTCTTGGAGTCAAAATGTAATTTCATCTTGACAAGCATGAGGAAACACCTCTTTGGGTTGAAAATGAAAAATCTGCAAATGAAGACGTTGTCACGCACTCAATCACTCTGATCGCTTATAACTCAGGAGGCAGAACAAGCGCACTAAGACAGAACCCGACTTACATCAAGATGCAATAAAACCGGTCGCAGATCTTTGCCAATTTCCCCCCAGAGAAGACTGCATTGTCGCTGCTGGTGTTTATTGCTAATGGTTTATTGCTTATAATGGCTGATGGATGCTGGAGTTTATTGTTGATGCATTAAAAGTATGAGCTCTGCTGGGTGTAGAAGTCGTGCTGCGGCCGCGCTCGGCTCCACGTAAGCCGCAGTGGAGAGATTACCATGAGGCTGCAGGTGCAGCTCCTTTGTGAAAACACGCGTCTGTGTTTGTCTTTTGTGTTTGGAAAGATCCTTTATGCTCTCCGTCTCTTTTCTTTGTCCTCCCCCCATCCTCTGTTCTCCGTCCTCCTCCTATCGTTTCATTTTTATTTTTTCTTCTCCTCCTTTTCGTCCTCTCTCCTTCCCCCTCTCCCCACTGCTTTTCGCCCGGCTGCACGGCGAGGCGGGGTGACATCATCAGCACGCTGCCGGCCGTTGTTATGATGTGGAAATGGAGACGTGGAAAATGAGTAGCTGGCACCTCCCGCTGATGCTATAGTCTGGCTGGACTGTGGTTGCCATGGTTACTCTGCTTGTGTTTGTGTGCTGCTCTGCACAGACAGAGCAATGTGCTGCACTTGTGTTTATGTCTGGTTGGCAGACTCGCTGTTTGAAATTTAAGAAGCGTTAGCTTTCGCTTCTTTGCAAAAAATAAATAAATAAAAAAATGTGGCCCTTCAAAGGAGATGAAGCAAATGCGTGTCCTGTCTGGGAATTTTTGCAAAGGTGCCACATAATGAGAAAGAGTAATTTGATGTTGCCGTTTTATTTTAGAGCAACAATTGTGGAAGGTATTGTGAATAAATAAATAAAATAGACCAAATCGATTGTTTCCTATGCAGCACGTTAAACTATGAATGCATCAGTAAATGCACTTCTCTGCACTTTATGAAATTAATAAAAATCAGATAAAAGTTGGGGATATTTTCATTTTCCATCCATTCATGTCTTATATTTTAAAATGTCTTTTTTTATGTGCTTTATTCCTTAAATAATCCTAGAATGCCTGAGTGGTGGACCTCTGGAGAAAGCTTTAGTTTTTAGACATTATTTCAAACTCTTTTTTTTTAAGTGATGCTCCTTCACAATGCATCCCAAATCATAATTAAACAAGTTATGACAAATTAAACGGCCGCAGCTACAAAGCAATTGCATGAGAATGACAGACGAGAGGAAACATGCCTGAAGGAAACAGCAGCATGCAGTCTTTTACAAAACCAGACAGAGAATTTAGATTTTTAAACAGGAGTTGTTAATGACAGGGAAAGAGAAGGACTGGATTTAAATGACAAAAAAATAAATCTTTTTCAGCAAATTATCATCAGAAGATTGTTTGTATTGTTGCTATAGGGATGGACTTGTTGCTGTGTGAGCTCATAGTGGAAATGATTTAATCTGTGGCACAGTCAGGATTTCCTCTGCCTCAAAAGCTGCACATTTGAAACTATTTTTCATCTACGCTCTCACTCTCTGTATATGTATCGTATGTTTGAGTCATGTAATTTTACATTAATTTATATTTTAAAAATGACAACGCCGCCTGTAATGATATACGAGATGTCGTTCACTTGTGGCATGTTGGGGAGTCTCATTCAGTCACCCGGATCAGAAACAGTCACTGGTTGGTTAATGGGGCAGAAAGGAGCTGTGGGGATCTGGAGCTGGCCTGAGGAGAGAAGAGAAGGATATTACGTGAATGCTTTGCTGTGCCTAAGGAGAAATGTGGCTGTGTTGGTATTTAGCTGTGGAGGAGAGGAACTGTTTAAAAGAAGAAAGAGTGAACTGTTTTCTTTTATGACCTCGCTCTGCTGCAAGAAATGATATTTAGATCCTTACTGAAATAAATCATTTCAGGAACAGTTGCCGAGAATTTAATCTACATGGTCCTGCTTCAGGTTTAGGCTAAACTCCATGTCTTGTGGTTTCAGTCTGCTTTGGGGACTGTTTCGTGTTCAGTAAATTTTTCTGTGAAAAATACTGTCTGCGTTTATATTTACATTTTTGAATTTTTGAGATTTTCTGACTTTTTACAGTTTTTTTTTCACAGTTCAGTGGGTCTCAATAAGCCTCCGCTTTTACAGGTAGTTTAAGAAAGTTCCTCTCTCTCACAGTTATGTGCATTTTAACTAGGGAAGCAAGAGTTCAACATTTTTTAAATCATGTAATCGGTGCAAGTCCTCCCCTTTTTTTGTCTTTTCACTGGTAAAGTTTTCACAGACCTGGAGTTTTTAAAGCACACACCTTCTTCATATACTTACAATTATTTCTCTATATATCCAGCAATGGTATAGCACTTTACAGGAGAGACTTTGCTCTTAGAAATATTACGGTGTTTTATTCCCTCAAGATTTCATAGTACAAGAACTCGCTACGTTTGCTACTTTAAATTGTTTAAACTTTTTAGCACATTTTAAAGTTCACTCAGGATGATGTTGCATTTCTGCACATGCCTAAAGAGGGAACAAAGAGAAGAGGAGCCAAAGTTATTCATGTTGTGCTGGAAGCATCAAGCAGCATTATTCCCAAACGCTACTTGACGCTAATGCTAATTTAAAGACGTTCTATTCTCCTTGCAATGAGCTGTTTTTATTTATTTTACTTCTTTGGGATACCTTTAAACTCCTGCTTGCTGAAATTCTGGACAAAGTGAAATAAACTGAACCCACAAAGACATTTTTTTTTTTCAGCTGGAGGTCCGACAAGTAAGATTTGGAAATTCTAGAGGCATGAAATTCAAACACTTATAAAAAGTGTGAAGACTAGAGAACAGCAATAAAGGTGAAGTAGCTGAGGTATCAGAAAGTGGGTTGTAAAATGAGAATTTAGGTATTTAATATCATACGGGTTTGGTTGGTGTGAGAGGGCTGACATGCTCAGTGGACTGGATGACTCTGTAATCCTACAGTAAAGACGATTTATGATTGTCCTTCTTGCTCTAGAGGACATCCAAGGAACATTGCAGAGATCGCATTTTCACCAGGAAAACATGACCACACTGATAAAGCACTGTGGGAAGGAGATATATATAATTTTATGTTTAATTTTTCTGCATTACAAGCGTTGATAATTATGACTATGCTTGATTCAAGGACAGAGCACATCAGTGGACAGATCCTAATTGTCATTTTATTGGCCCAGTTTGCGGCTAGAAGGGAGCTCTTATTTCAAACTTGAAGCAATTTCTCTCTCAGATTTTTCTTCCAAAATAAACCATCTACTTGAAATATATTGTGAATAAGTTTGTGGAAATGGTGAATTTGGAAACATGAGTGGTCCTTTAGCTACGTTTTTGTTGTAAGGAGTAAAAAAAACGGCTATTGTAGGTTAGCATTGATTGTTGAGCATCCAAGATACACATTAGAACAATATCTAGTAAGTATGTGGAGATTTCACTCATCAGTTATCAACATAGTTGTAGAAATGCTCAAATTTTACATGTAATTTGACATAGCATGTATTTGGTTTTTATATTATTTTGCGATAAATTGGCAAAATAACTTTGCGGTTAAAAAAAACATGTTTTGAAATCCTTTAAATCAGAATTGTTAAAGTTTACCCCCACGTCAGTGCTTAATAAACATAAACTGGACAGAGCTGTTACAAGAAGAATCAGCATGTTAATATATGTCTTTAAACGTAAAATGGTCCTAAAAATAAAAACAAAACACCAATGTCAGTGTGTATTCCTCTTTGAGACGAAGAAGAAAGAGTAACTGGTTCTGTGGAGTTGGCAAACAAGTGCTCAGTGGATTTTCTTTTGACTCATCTGGGCTGAACTTCAAAAACATTTCATGCCTCTTGAAGCTGTATAGTTTGCCGTACCTGGCCTGTGCGTGATGCTGAAAAGCAAATCCTTTGAAAGTGGTCAATTGTCAAGGTTAGTTTGCTGAGGGTTTATCCTCTTTTTTTTTTTTTTTTACAGAATGTCTTGGGTCATCAGGGTGACAACACGGATACCGTGACACAGAGCCGAACCATCAGTAATTAAATGACCAGCCAGCCCTGCTACAGTTCATTCACTCGTCCATCTGTAGCCAATGAGAAGTTTCACTGTCTGAAAAAAGATTTCAGTTTTTCTAAATCCAGCAGGAAGGCGTAGTTGTGCATAATTGCACGGGTGGAAATGAAATGAGCTGGGCTTCAAGAAAACTGATGAGTCAACTGACCATTAATTATATGAGACGGATATGAAATGTCCCCATGGCCTATTTTACTAATAGCTTTCATAGCTTTTTCAAATAGACCTTCTCATAATTAGCACAAACATCCCCAGCAGCCTAGCAGGTTCTGGATGTGCACCCTGTGTGATTACAGTTAAAAGAAACTCATTGGTTCCACACAACTGTGAAGTTGACTTAACTTCATGAAACAAACAAAAAAACAACTCAGGGGAGCAAATATGGTTGCTGTATTCTAAAGCTAACTGGACATCTTTATATATTCGACGGCTCAGTTATTGGTATGTGTTTATTTATGAAACTATTCTGGGTGCTACTGCTTCTTATCTGTCTTGTTGCTTAATAAGGAAACATGGGAGTTACAAGCTTAGATCTATGGATGTTTTACAATCTGCTGTTCCCAAAAGTACAAACTGACCTGGACTAGAAAGCTTTTAGGTTTTCTGTACCTCGTCTGTGGAACGATTTACAATCTGAGCTTCAACTTCATGCCCTTGTTACGCTGAGAGACTTTAAAAATATGGGAATATCTTGGCAGTTTTTTAATTAAGCTGATGTTGTCTTGGCCGGGTCTCACTTATTAAAGAGATATCTGGTCTTGATGGGCATAACTGGATAAATAAAGATTAACTAAATAAAAAACTTGTATATACTTTAAACATGCTTCTAGGTTGGCTAAAAATGCACTTATTAGCCTTAGCTTGGTAACATTGTAAGTTGTTAGTTTTAAAGCTAAATGTAATTAGCATGCTAAAGGAATGTAGCTGTATTACTTCTTTTTAGATGAGTATGAGAATTTAGTCTGTACTTGTTCCACAGTGGCTATTTACTAAAAGGGTTTTCTCGCTCTCTGAGTTCCTTAGAGCAACATTTCCAGAGTGTAACACATGTGCAAAAATGTCTACGGTGAAATCCAACGAACTCCAATTAGCCATGCTAGGTTGATCTCTAAAAAGTGGCTAAAAAACATTTAAGTTTTTCCTAACTTTTAGCTTCTTATTCTAACCTTGCCAAACAGAAAAAAAGGTGTCTGACTGTAGAGTGAATTGATCATTAAGCGCAGACAGGTCGGCTTCTCCCAGGATTTATGAGTGTTTGGTTGTACTTACCCTCCCCGAGCTTTCTTTGGGCACTCCGGTGGTTTCCCCTGCACATTTCTGGAGGTGGAGTAATGCAGTTTTGTGTTCGTCTGTCACACTGAGGTCAAAAATTAATAGCCACCACATAGTTGGTCCCAGCACTGATTTGATGGGAGCAGTGGAGCGAGTCCAAGTGGCAGAGTGGGAGCGCTCGCATACGGGCATTTCTCTGTCTTCCTCTCAGGGGTCTTAATCTCTGCCAGAGCCTTCACCGCAGAAAAAAAATATTGCAACAGAATCAGAAAATGACCCAACGGCCCTTATGTGGAACAAGTGAGAGCAGATTTCTGGGTTTAACTCCCGAGCGGTGCAACACTGAATGTGTGTTTTCTCTTATAAAACTGGCTCAACCCTTCAGAAAAAAAGATACAAGTAAAAGGCCTCTTGTTTTAGCAGGTTGCTTACTTTATATTTTCCATTTGACTATAACTCTCCACAAACCGTCTAATTATCTTCTTGTCTTTTTCCATTCTTATGGGGTTTTTTTCTACTTTATGTTTAGCCTGCTTACAATTATAGCTCTAAATCTGGTCACCACACAGCAACAGCCACACAACAACCCCATATGATTGCCTCTTTGTTCGGTTGCTTATCAGCTATCAGGAGCATCGTCCGTCCTGCACTCATCCCCCTCTGTGTAATAACCTCCACCATGCTGCGCGTCGATAAGCCGGCCTTTTAAAACCACATTTAGCTCATTCCTTCACCCGAAGCTAACAGCTAAAAGCCCCGTGTTCATTTGTGTTTGACTCTGTGCCCGGGTCAGCATCTGCCTTGGTCGCTTTTATAACCGCCGTCGTGGCCTCTCTAACTGGACAAAATCAGGTCAAACTGTGTTGCAACACACAGCATTTGCTTTGCATATCACAATTAATTAATAAAAAACACCCTCCCCTTAACTGTTTTCACACATTTTAAACTCCTGGAAAAGGCACAGCTTCTGCCCTTCAGCGAAAACGATTACGGACAAGACAGCATCTCATCATCTCTTTTTGCTCGGAGCAAGAAGTTAGGCCTCCAATCAGCCTGTCATATCCTGTTTGATTTCCTGTCAACACGCGATTGCCAGGATCGAAACCCAGAAACCCAGAAGATGGAGAGGAAGACACGTGATTTGACACCCCTTGACAAAGACGTGTAAAAAAAATACTTAAAATGATCATGTTTTATTGCACTGCAAAATAATTGAAAAAATACTGTATTTAATTTTTCTTGTTTTGAAAAAGTTGCTTTTAGCGATTCACAGTAACGCGTATAGGTAGAGGGATCACTGACAGTTTCTGTTCCACAGTTTTTCTACAGTATTGGGACTGAGATGGTCATAAAGGAGGATTTATTACAACTTCTGCTACTGTAGATCCTTATTCTGTAGAAAAACCCAGTGGAGTGTCATTTTCAGGTTTCTCCAACAAAATCTCAAAGGTGTATGAAGGCAAAACAAACCTACAGCTGTAGGTCCACATATATGGATCTGGATGATAAATTGCCCACACAATAAATAATAATATTGTTTTGAAAACATTTTCAAGGAATACATTGATAATGGCATACCAATGCAAGTTCGCACTCTTAAACATCAATAAACTTTATTTTTTGTAAAAAAAAAACAAAAAAAACTTAACACTGGAACAAACCGTTTACATTAGGAGTGTCTGCTGAAATTACCCTTCGGGTGTGTGTGGTGAACGCGTTGGTCTTTGTGTTTGAACTGTCAGTCACATCTAAAGGTCAGCCGAGCCTTTTATGTCCTCCAGCGCCGGATATTGTTCTGCTTTCACTGAGATAAAACAGGCGGTTATTATTTAAAGCACCACAAGCTTCAGCACGTTGGCTTTTATGACAGACTCTTATCTGCTTATCTGCTTTTTATCTATGATACTTTAAATCACATATACTCTAATTAATTGACCAAAATTATAATTATTAGCTAAATGTTTGACAGAGTATTTATTACTACGTGTGAGGTCATTGATAGTGTTTAATGTATCTGTAGCTTTCTTTATCCAGCAGACTATTTGCAGCTGGATGTGACGCACACACGCACACACCCACGCACACACGCACCCACACACGCACACACACACACACATAATTGATGCAGCTCAATCTGCCAATTACCGAAGGACCCAGTCAGCTTGCTGTCATACGTGCTGCACTTCACTGTCTTTCTTATGCAGCACCCTGTGAAATACTAGCAGCTGTCACTGCTGCCTTGTGTGTTTGTCAGGTGTAAGGCGGCGCATGACAAGATATTCTGACTAATTAAATTTGTGAATCGCACTTTCCTACCAGCCACATGGAGGTCAGAAGGGTGAGTTTGTGGACATGCAAGTTAGCCCTTGCATGTATGTAAATAGGAGTAGCTTAGATACATGCATTGGCACGAATAAGGAAAAGAGGCCTGATTGAAACATAAATAAAGCCGTGTACTGTCAAAATGTTGACTATTGTAGCAAGATTTGTTTATTTTTTTATGTATAAGATTATTGTAGTAAATTAAATTCATACTCATGGAAGTTTCACTCTCTCATATTACAACCAGGTTCTTTATACATTTTACTGGGTTTGTAAAATAGACATCTTCCATGTCAATTCCAATGAACCACATGATACTGCCACCACCATGCCTGAGAATGGAGATAGAGCATTCAAATTATGTACAGAGTATCATATTTTTTTTCATCTTTCTCCATATTTGGACGGACCACATATAATCCTGAAGCATCTGAGAATTAAAAAAAAAAATTTTGTCATCTTGTTACAGTTACATCTGTCACTTGCACAAGGCGTCTTCCTCTTTTGTCTTTTAAGATCTCAGACTCTGACTCATTTTAATCTTTGCAATTCAGGAACAGGAGGTTAACTTCAGGTTTCAACTCATTAGATGCCGCTTCCTGTCAGAAAGCATCAACAAAGCTCAGTTTGACAGAAAGGGAGCAGGGAGGTGTGAACTGCACACGACGCTCTCTATTTATAGCGTCTAAAAGGGTGCTGCTCTGGGCTTCGCTGGGACGTCCACAGTGTCACACTCACCAGATGGAGACCCTGTGTGTTGGTGTGTTGTGTTCACATATGGTTTCTCTGTGTGAAGTGGGAATGGAGGGGGAGATGTGTTTGTGTAACCCTGTTTTGATACGGCAGGGTGACATTTTAAAACTAACTTCCTGACTATTTTAGTTTTCAAGATATCAAAAGCAGCATGTTTTTGTTTGTTTTTTTTTTTGTACAGGCATGCACTTTTTAATGTAAAGTGTGTTCATCAGTTGTCTAGATTTCATAAATACAGATGAACACAGGTGATAACTGAATGAAATAGAAAATGCTGTTACAGTTAGTAAACATGCTAAGACCAGCTAATCATAGCCGGCAGAATAATCTCAGTCTGTCACGTTCCTGTAATCCATTTTCTCAGCCACTTGGTTATTAATTCTTACCCACTACGCTATTATTAGAGCTATCAGTCATAAGCATGTTAACATTAGGCTCAGTGCTTTACCTTGCTGCAGCAATCTGTCAACCCCCAAAAAACCCAATAGGAATCATTACTCTTTCAAGTGACACGAGAGACCTCAGCAACAAACCTTCGATCCTCCAAAGCAGAAAAAAAAAAAAAAAAAAAAAATCAACTACCACATTTTTGGGCTGAAATGACCTTTTGAAATGACATATTTTACCTTAATCTGGATTTTTAAAAAGTGAGTGTTTTGTCAGTTTTAGGCATCTGAAAATATGGTTTACCACGCCTGGTTTCGGCATCAGCTTTAGTTGGAGAAAAAAAGGTTTTGCTGCTTTAAACACTTTAAATAAACTGTTCAGCTGGTGACACTGGCACGGCGAATGTCTTGAAAACTTGCTAGTTTTCAGATTTAAATGACTCAGAAACCCTAACAGCGATACATTAAACTGCATGGAAACATTTGGGTAAAAATGTTTGCAACACAACTTAAAGCTATAGAATTTGCCGTCTGTGAATTTAGCTGTAAATGGGGAAATTTGTTCTTTATTGTCGGATCTTTTTCTTTGTTTAGTATTCAGGAAATCAGATGCAGACAATCATTACTAATCTTTTCGGTTTTGCTTGTTATGATGGCTGAAGGGGATAAAAGGCTCGCACGTTCCCAATAATGCAGTGATGTTCAACAATAAATCATGTTTGTGAAAGTTCAACCGCAGGGCGAACTAGCATTACTCTTAAGCTCGCCCATAAGAACACTGTTTCCCTTGTCTCGCTGCAAAAAGAAGTAGAGACAGAAGCTTAATGAAAGAGCAGAAAGGGTGGCCGTAAACATTTCACACCCTTCAATTAGGTCTTTAATTCATTCTGTGTCAATATTGAGGTTACAGTTTGAGGACTGGTTGTGTTGTTGTGATGAGCCTAGTGTCCCTCCGTGAACCTCTTCCATATTTACGTCTTTATTGCATGGTTGTTACTCTAACACTGAATGCACAGAGCGGGCTTTCAGGTTGCTGTTGATGTTTAATCATGTAAATTGGGATCAGCTGATTGCTCTCCGGAGAGATGCTTAGATGACTTAGATAACTCCCATTTTCTGAAAGCAAAAAAAAGAAGAAGAAGAAACAAAACAAATGTCTGGACATTTTCAAATCCCGACTCCTGACTTTGTTTTTGATTCAACTCCTTCAGTCCTCCTTTTTTTCCTCTCTCATCGCTTGTCATTCGTCCTCCAACACTTACCCCCTCTTCATTTACGTTCCTTCCTCCTCTTCCTGTTTCTGTCTTCTCATTAATGTGCTGCCAACAGGGTGCTTTGGCGACAGCCTGCAGAAGCTGTCGTCACGGCAACGTACCATAGTCTGTGGTTGCTGATGCATGTATTTGTAGGGAGGATAAGGGGGATTGAAATGGATGCTGCATTCGTTGCTTCCTCCTCAGAATAGAGGAGGTGATGGCATTAAATATTAATAAAACCAAGTCTGACCTCTTCTTTATCCTCCAACTCGCTGAGCTCGTAGTACTTTAATGTTTTAACTATTTGAAAAAATTTAAGAGAATAATAAAACTTTTTAAGTATTGAATTTTAAATCTGCATAAGAAAATGTGTCTGCTTCCATTCATGCACCGCTGAGCATACTGCGTGTGTCTAATGTTTACCGGACTTTGCAATATTGATTATGTTTCTGCAGGTGCAGTAGTTCCTCGTTGAGTATTACACAGAAAGCAACAGACAAATGTAAAAGCTGCATTTACAGAACACAAAAGAACAGGAACAAGTACTTTAATTTTGAATTTTTCTTTTTCGAATTTGGTCGTTGTTTATGGGGACATCTGCTGAGCGGCAACAAAATAAATTTAGCAGCACTTTGGCTTTGAAAGATAAGGAAGATACCTCACAGCTGTAGAGAACCAAAAGTGGCAGCTAAACCCAGATGATCGCCGTATACTCACCACATGGATAACTCAGCTCAATCAAAGCAGTGGTGTTGTGTTTGAAATTTGTTCTTCTTCTCAAGGTTACCCACTAACACGCTGCCCTTAAGAAGCACACAGTTGACACTCACACACACTCGCACGCGTACGGCCCAAACATATACACACTTATTGGCAGATAAACAGAAGCTTTTTGATTGATGGAAGAGGCTGGGAGCGAGCAGCGGTGCTCCTGGTAACAAAGGGAACCTCCTGTCTGCCCCTTTCTTTGTTTTCTCCTCAATTTTATTCTCTCTTTCTTTGTACCCTGCTTTAATTTTTTTATTCCTTTGGTTACAGCCTGTGATTACGTGTGACAAATGAAAGTTTATATTTTTCTTTCTGGAAGCAGGGTAACACATCCGTTTCCAGTCGGTCCAGTGGCTCTTTGTTGCTCTGCTAATGCTATGCTAATGTTATGCAAATTGAGCATTTAGCCTATTGGCTTTGGCTGCGCTTATATACACACACAAGACAGTGAGAGCTGAATTACATCACTTTTGTTGCATCACTTGTTTCCTCATGGTGGGAAAACTTAAAATATGTGTTATGATGGACTGAAAACAGGAATCTGAAGAATGACATTAACTGTTACTGTATGGTCACTGTAGTTCAGGAAAGGCATAAAGACACATTTTAGATTTTTTTAAGTCTGTCAGGATTAAATGTTTGATGGGGAACCACTTGATTTGTTTACTTGGTTCCTACATTGTCTTAAATACTCTAGAAAAATATGAGATTTGATTTTATCCAAATATAGAAGTGTAAAGAAAGAAGAATCAGTAATGCTAAAACATTTGTCTTATGAACTTTTTCCTTATTTGGTTAAAGTAAACAAACTCAAAAAGGATCAATAAATGTGTATTTATATTTACATTTTTAGGTTTTTGTCCAACTCCTGCATTGTTTTAGTTTCTGGCTTGAGTTATTGTGTGTGTGATCAGGACTCACAACCTGTCAGATTTTACAAGAGTCAAGTTGGTCAAACTGTTATCAGAGCTTAATTCAATGGGAACGGTTCTCTAAAAAGGTTTTCAGGTAATAAATACCGAATCAAATTAGATTAGATGTGAGGTTTCAGGTTTGTTGAATATATGCCTGAAATAAATGAAAATACTTAACTCCAACAAAAAATAAGCTGATAGTTTAACTACATGGCTGTCAAGTAGCTTAAGGTACAAAATAGAAATATAAAAATACAAAAGTCACAGATAACAAACTGTGTTTAGCTGTGCATAATGCAAGCACTCAGATTACATTCTTCTCCCTCCCTTCTCCCCTCGCGTTTTAGCTCTTTCATCTCTTACTTCCATCTTTTTTTCCTCTCTCTTCTCACCTACACTCCTGTGACGAGAGCACAGAAAGAATTGTTTTATTTCTGCCTTCAGAGTATTCAACTCCAAAAATAAAACACAAACATGAACTCATTGCTCTTCGGAGGGAGTTGCGTTTTTTACTGCTCGCTTTCTGGTGTGTTGCCCAAGTTTGAGTTTTCTTCCATGTTCCCTTACAAAAAACCCCGAAAAACAATTATCTTTTAATAGGTACTTAATGCTCTAGTTGCTGCTATTTAAACATTTGTGTGCAGCTTTTATCAGATGTAGTCTTTCTTGTATTTCTCATGAACATTGTTTTTTCCCATAAAGTCCAGGATTGCTGCATTCTCCCATTTTAATTTTATTACCATCATTTCTTTCTTGCAGAGCTCATAAATGGGGGGGAAACATGAAAAAGCAATTCAAAACAGTCACCATGCTTGCTGATGTGCAACATTTAACCTGATATAACACTTTGAAACCACTGCATTGGGTATTTTTGGTACATTTCATTTCTGGTTCTCAGTTCACTCTGCATCACCGAAAGTGATCTGATGTTCCAGGAGCTGACGGCAAACTGGCTGATTATTTCCCACCTCGGCATTAGCGGGATGGGTGTGTGACAGACTGTGTGTCAATGCGCTCGGTGTGGAAGTGGAGTGTTTGCATATGTGTGTTTAGTAATGAGCAGAGAAGCCTGGGGATTTGGGAAAACACTGGTGTTGCTTCCCTCTTATCTTTTGCGTTCTGACGCGCGCCGAGTCGTTTCGCTTTGCCTGCAAACAACTGCAGGGAGCTACTTAACATCTCTCACTGAGAATAAATAGCATGTTAGGGTTTGTGCACTGTGTAGCTTAAGCAGTGCTTTTTTAATCACTTCATGTGGTAAATGGCAGGATGTGTATTTTTTTTATTGTCGCATGTAAATCCTTTCCCCGACCACATAATAATCCAGCACCTTTCCTAATATAGTAATTTAGTCGTTTTACAACACTGTCACCTTTCTAAAATGATGACCTAAGCCATTTAAAAAAATTGCCACCTCTTTTTTGCCAAAAGATTATTTAGGAGAAAAAAAAACACTCTTGGCAAAAAAAATAAATAAAAAAAAAAATAAAAAAAATGCTGGTTGGATTTTTCTTTGCTGCTCCATAATGGTAATTGGGTTGTAATTATCGCCCTTCCTCTGATCTGATCTGCCAATCATCCATTTCTATCTGCTACCATCCGGTTTAATCTTACACACGCAGTCACATTCAGCACACACGCTGGTTATGCAACCATTGTGTGGCTGCGCTGTGGCGAATCTTTGTCCCATTGTGTGTAATGGTAATGCTGATATGCCAGGGTCCTGTTTCTCAGACCAAACCTTTGCCTGGAAGAGACAAAGATGGAGTGTGTGTTAGTGCAAAGCTTTGTTCTTTTTTAATTTCTCCCCTATCTCCACACATGCACACACATTTTCCACTTCACAGTTATGCACCATAACACACATTGAGGTTTGTGGCTGAACATGACAGAAATGAGTAAAAACACAGAGGGTGTCTGTACTTTTTTTTTAAGCCACCGTAATTGTAAATCAAGAAGCAGCCATCCACTGACAGGCTAATTCAAACTTAGAGGTTCTGTTCTCCCTGCATGCGACTCTCTGGATTTCATGCCTGGTTGGTTCATGTGTCTGTATAATAGAATCAAATCTGATTTCTGCTCTGCTTCCTCTTGATCTCTCTGATTCTTATCTATTGTCGTTCCCAGTGAGACAAGCCGTAACTCCGCTTTCTCTTTGGGAAATCTTTTGCCCCAGTCCATCAAAAACCCAACTTGATTGGATCAACTTGAACATCTTCAGAATAAGTGGGTTTTTTTTCCCCCTCTAAACTTCTCTCTTGTTTTGAATGCTTGAACTATTTTTTTTTTTTTAATCTAGCGCTGCTTCATGTTGACGGTTCGTTTTCACACTTGCATAATTACAGTTTTTGCTTTGGCTGTTTGTTATTGATTCCATGTCATTGTATTTCACCATCCTTCTTTCATATTGCAGGGAGTTTTTTTTTTTTTTCTTATCTGATCTCCTTAGTTTACTCAACCCTGTCCTGCCCTGCCCTGTGTGTTATGACTGGTTGAACCGCACATCAGATCAGATCAGATGAGAGGGAGGAGAGGAGAGTCCTCACTGCTGTGAAGAGAAATCAAGTCTTTTTTTTATTATTTCCACGTTCTTTTCTGACTCTGTCTTTTGTTTTCTTCAATCCTTGTCATCATCTGAACCATCCGGTTCTTTTCCTGCTTCCACAAGTTCAGTTATTTTTAACCTTGTACTAAGTCTTTTCTGCCTATGTTTTCCCAAAAACCCACCATCCACCATCATGTCTGCTGTATTGGTTTACAATCTAGTTGTCGTGAAAGGTGCGAAAAGAAACTCTTACAGACAGATCTCCACTGCAGGGACAGACAGCCAAATGGGGGAGGGTCCTTCAGAAGCTGTTGAATATCTTACCAGAGAGCAACGCAAGTCAACTCGCTATATTATCCGCAGTGTAACTGGAGATCTGCAGTCTCAGAAACATGAGAGCAGGGCTCTGGTCACAGTGTGTGGGCTTCCACACGATAAATTATGAAGAGCCCCCAGTACACTTTCAGTGTTGCCTCTGCATATTATTTATGAAAAAGCCCAGCTGAACCACAGGACAGATTGGTTATTTTAAGGAGGATTATTCATGCTGGAATCTGTCCGTAAAGACGACAAGGAAGAAGGAAACATTTGATTATGATTTTACATCATTATTCATATGTTAAATGATTTTAGACGGGGTGCGACAGGTGTGAGTATATACTGCTACAACATGTGGAGGAAGGCGTTCTGGTCACGACGATGATTTTCTTCAGCAGAAGCTGTCAGAGGTGATGGGGAGATCGATAAAAGCTCAGCAATTCTAGAAAAAAGAAAACCTGCTAGTGGCTGCAAATGACTCTGAGGTGGATGTTGAAATTGTTTAGATCAAGGCATATTATGTTTTAAAATAACCCAGTCTATAGACCAGACCCAAATCAGAATCTATGGGAAATGACGTACAATGTGGTGTAAGTGTCTCTCTTCCGGACCTGCAGTCATGTTCCTCTTTACAAGAGGAGTAAAGAGGACAAAAATAAATAAAAATATATATATTTTAAAGTCTTAACCTTTAAAACGGTTCCTTCACAGACTGAGAAAAATAAAATGCTTCTGCCGTTTCAGCATCTTGTAGACACTCTGTGAATTTGAGAGAACTGCGACATATATCAATAAAAGCATTTGACACACTGAGTCAGCATCTTGTGTCAAATCTTGAGCTGTTTAATTGTCATGGTAAAGTCTAGTTTTCTGTATGCTCCGCGCACCAGTTCAGTTTATTCTTAGCGCGCTACTCATAGAAAATCAGTGCATGTTTAGAAAACTACAAAGTCTAGATTGCAGGAAGGACGAATCAGTTGGGTTCCCATCACAGGCTTCTTGTGTTTTGTGTCTCATCATAAAATAAAGTGGATTCAAATATAAGAGGAGTAAATGTTTTTATTTACATGCATTCAAAGTTTTAAAGGAATATCACCAATGGATCGATGTGTAGAGAGATAGCTATTTTGTTTTCAAGTGAAATATATTTGTACTTTTAGTAAGTTTTTTTTTTATATATTATTTGTTAAAGGCTGTTCAAGTCCAGCTGTGGTACCTAAACAAGTACACTAATATATCTAGCAGCACATCCACCAGCAGTTTTCCATTTGTTGCCAGAATCCCAGAGCCGAGTCGAGAGTCCGACCCGACAGCTCCCACACGAGTACTGCCAGAATCGATGGCTCCATTATCAGGGGGGTCCTATTGATGGGTTCAGAGCCGCTAATAGCCCGTTTGCCCCCTGACAAACTGGTATCCGAGTGGGTTTGAGGGGACGGACGAGGGTGAGGACACCCCAGCAGGAGATGGAAACTTAAGTGGTTTGAAACGGGCTTTCTGTTGGAGGATGAGGTGGTGAAGAAGAAAGAGCAGGTGGAGACCGATGGCGAGACGGAGAACCAGACCAAAACAGCTCCTGTGCTGATTTAACTGCTGTTCCTCTGATGTGATGGAGATTTATTTTAACTTCATGTTTCCATCATAATCTAAACAGCTGTTTGCCATTCGATCTTGCTCGACCCTCTCCACCTCTCTCTCCGTTCCTCCTTTTGTTGTTACTGATCAGCTCCAGAGAGCGAGACTGACAGGGAGGGCGGGAGAGACAGAGAGTAGCCTGTTTCCATGGAAACGTGCTGAGCCAGATAAGCTTGGTTGCTTGCACTGCAGAGTATGTGCTATGTGTGTTTGCATGATGAAGGTCTGTTTTTGCCTCTTGAGAGGAGGAATGATGATTGATTAGAGTCTGATTCACTGGGCAGAACAGATGCTTGGATGAACAGACGATGTGTGTGCATGTGTGTGCGTGTGTGTATCAGCGTCTCTGTAGTCCTTACCTCCACCTCAGCGCTGTAAGTCTGCACTCTTATCAGCGGCCCTGCAGTGATTAGGATCGCCATGGGATTGATCAGCATCGCCATAGCAATGACGTCTTATCTAAGGCCAGGAGAAGAATAACACAGCTTAGGTTTCCCAGTTTGGCTTCCTGTTAGAAACACTTTCATTAAAATGAAAACTAAAGTGGCACTTCTTCATCAGAGATCAGGTAGGGAAAGCTTTTATCTGTCATAAATAATATAATGGAACACCACAAATCAGAGCATTGAGGTTACTTTCCACTCATTTTTTTTGTTTGGTAAAACTTTTTGTACAAATTTGCTTATTCAAATTTCTCATAAACAGTTACAAAAAAGGTAGAAAAACAACATTGAAAATGTGTTAATACCTTCCCTTTCAGTAGCTATTAATTGTTTATATTAGTAGCAAAGAAGGAATTATGACACTTCTATAGGGGAGCAGTTGTTTTAAAGTGATCACCTTTCCAATTTTGTATCTTTTGTGTCTTTATAGTAAAACAAACCCTGTTTTTACAAGGGTTTAGCATCATATATTTTGTCGTTAACTTGGTTACGGTGTCAAGCATTACTACTATCTGTATTCCCTCCTGAATGTCGATCAGGAGGGAGCTTTCCCAGAAATGAAAAGCTCATACGGATTGAACAGAGCAGCTTTGCTGTTCTCTGCTCAGCATTCCTCTGCTGAAAGTATTGCCGTCTCATTCCCTCAATAAACTGAAAACTATATATCTATATATCTATATATATATATATATATATATATATATATATATATATATAAAAATTCCCTTCTCCCTTCGGGTGGTCTGTTTCATCCTCTGAGCTCGGGTCCTCTACCAGAGGCCTGGGAGCTTGAGGGTTCTGCAGTATCTTGCATGTGCCTAGAACTGCACATTTCTGGACTGAGATGTCTGATGTTGTTCCTGGGATCTGTTGTAGCCACTGCTCCAGTTTGGGGGTGACTGCCCCGAGGGCCCCGATGACCACAGGCACCACTGTGGTCTTCACCTTCCAGGTCTTTTCCAGTTCCTCCCTGAGGCCCTGGTATTTCTCCAATTTCTCATGCTCCTTTTTCCTGATGTTGTAATCACTTGGTATTGCTACATCCACCACAACGGCTTTCCTCTGTTCTTTATCCACCACCACAATGTCCGGTTGGTTCGCCATTACCATCTTGTCTGTCTGGATCTGGAAGTCCCACAGGATCTTAGCTCGGTCATTCTCCACCACTTTTGGGGGTGTTCCCCACTTTGATCTCGGGGCCTCCAGTCCATATTCTACACAGATGTTCCTGTACACTATGCCTGCCACTTGGTTATGTGCCTGCCACTTGGTTATATATATCTATATATCTATATATATATATATATATATAATTTTTAAATAGCTTCTTACTTCTTTGGACGTCATCTGACTTTATATTTAAACATCTCACTTATGTGGCAAATGGCCAACTTTAAGCTTCACCCTGCAGTAAGAACTTCCACACCGACGAGTGTTGATGACTTCTATATGGTGTGTTCAGATGTCTCAGCTGCTGGCTTACTGGTCAAGTGTTAATAATTATTAGCAGCAATAATGGTTGGTGTTAACAATGCAGGAAATCTGCCTATTCTGATCGACACACGATTTTTGTTTGCACCATTAGAGAGCCTAGCAGAAAGAAGGGGAACATAAATAGTTAATTATTGACGATTCTTTCACTTTTATATGCGAGGTTTGAGAAATCTAATTTGTCTGCTTTCTCAAGCATTGCTGTTGAGTTTTTTTCCCTCTAATTTTGATCTCTAAAATTGTGCTTTTGGAGCCTCATGAATATCATTTTTTGTAGCAAATGGACATGCAAAAAGTGAGACATGAAGCCTGGTGAACAAAACAAAAGACTCTCTCTTATGATATATTTATCATTTTGCTATTTAGTTTTTTTCACATTTTGTCTTAGACCCACACTTTAGTGTCCAATAAAAGATATTGAAGACAACCAAGATTTTTCTTTTAGTAACAGAAGCAGCAGCCTCTTTGCTGCCGTTTCTCTTAATGCTTGTTGTTTCTGACCGATTTTATTCTTAACAGAATCGAAGAGGTGCAACTTATTGCTAATGAGAATGTCATTATGTCTCTGCTGCAGAACTCCCAGAAGAAAAGAGGAGCACGGTCCAGCAACAAACCGGACAAGAAGCCTGCTCCACAGGTGAGGCTTTAACTGGGACGGGGGGAAAATCACACTCACTGCTTGGAGGGTGGTTCCTCTGAGTGCTTCAAATAATCGATAAGAGAAACACACCGCTGTCTCGGGAGCCAAAACAACTTAAACCTGCAAAGACATGGACATTGATCCGGTATGCATCCACACACACCACAGAATGAAAAGTGAGCAAGAAGTAAATTAGTTTTTACAAAGGTATTGCTGGTGTTTCTGCTCTGCCACTCATTGTATTCTAATTGAAAAGTTTTACATCAGTGTTTTAACTTCAGAAATGTAAAGAATGGCTAATTTCTGGCCCTATGACTGCCACACAATCAGAGCACATGGTTGATAAATGTGTCTCTGTTCAAGAAGTGATGATTGTCCACAAATGTCCTCCATGTCTTATGCCTTTCTATTTCTGATTGTTCTTTTTGTCTTGCAGGTGTGCTAATTACAAAATTTTCATTTGCTTTGGCTGTAACAGATAAAGCTTTCAACATAGGATTTAATCTCCATTTGCTCTTATTCAGTTTCCCTTGTCAGCATTATTGAAGTCACACTTCAGTAGTCAACAAACATTACCAAAAGAGATCTTGTCCCTCTTTGAAACATCCCAGGATGCACTAGTTATTGTCGTCAGGTCAGAAAAGTCACACATGTACGAGGTGAACACCCAGCAGAATGAAACGCGTTGAGTGTTTGCAGGTATTTCTTTTCACCAATGTCTCTGCTGCGCCGCCAAGACGTGCCTTGGCTTCCCCTCTCAAACCACATACCATAAATGGCTGTAAATTCAGCTGCCCTCCCTTCGTTTAATGTGGTTGGAAGCGCTCCACGGGCTGTAAAACAAACAGCCACGGAGCTGCTGCTGGGGAATGTGTGCACTCGGTCACCTGAGGTCAGCTGCAGCAAGAGCAGCTGGGTTTGGGATGAGAGAAAGATGCATTCAGGTTCAAATTTAAGAGTTTTTTTTCCCCCCTTTAAAACAAGAAGGCCGAACCAGACGTTTCCTCGACAATTTGCTAGCACATTTATGTTTCTCTCGCCGTCGAGGTAGCGAATAGTCTCTGCAGATGATGGATGACGTCTGAGACAAACCACTAATGAGTGTGTTTGCTGATGTTTTCCCTAAGACTTTTTTATTCTTGTAATTCAAGCAAAATACAAACGCAGCAGGACTCCGACCTCACCATTTAGTGGCTTCGGTCCGCATGTCGGTCAGACAGAGCTTCGGAAATGTCTTCCTTTAAAGTTTAAAGAGTTTGTCAGAGAGGCTTTCGCTCTCGTCCAAGATGACATGAAAGCGCTACAGTTCATAAAGCTCATGACTTTGTTTTGCTAGTTTTAAATGATACAGACTCAAAGAGGAGCAATCTTGTGCTTGAAGTGATCTGACTGGTCAGCTTGTTGTTGTGCCATGCTTTGTGTATATTTGTGCTGTCAGGTTGTCTGTTCCTCCCTGTCTAACAAACTGGCCTTTCTCTATATATGCAACTCCTTTCTCTGTAAAATGGTAAACACTCAGGTGTGATGAGTAACTGGCTGTGATATTCCACGGGCATTAAATTATACACAAATTATAGGTGTATAATTATTATTATTATTATTTATTTTTTTTTTTTTTAATGGATGTATTTTCCACGGCACAACAAGCACAAATGATTCAAGCGATACGTTTTGGTAAACAATGTGGTGGTCTTACATTTTTACACGACCATGAATCAAAAACAGAAATTACTGGGAGTTGCTGTCAGGGAGTGTAGCATCTTTGTCACCCCAGTGCTTTCCTTCCCTCTTGTCATGTCACTTCAGGAAGACAATTCAGACCTGAAATGTCAGCTCCACTTTGCCAAAGAGGAGTCGGCCCTGATGTGCAAGAAGCTGACCAAGTTGGTGAAGGACAGCGAGGCCATGAAGGAGGAGCTGGCCAAGTACAGGTCTCTGTATGGAGACGTCAACAGCTCGCTCACCGTGGAGGAGGTAAGAGGAGGACGGACCGCGAGGACTCAAAGGCTGCTAACTGCACGATACGAAAAGGAAGCATGGAGGATTAACTTTTACCCTAAAGAGTAGTAAATAGTGCTGAACTCAGCCTGGTGAAGTATAGAATTTAATATCAGTGTTTTCCAGGTCTGAGTATGGAGACAGAAAATAAGGATGTTGAAAAATATTTGTTTTTCCAGACTTTATTTATTCAAATGTCTGAACGTCCTTTCATCTGTCCTTCCTTCATTGTTTATTGCTTTTCTTATTTCCTCTTTTCTTCCTTCCCTCCTAGACTTTTCTGCTTCCTTCCCTGTTTTTCTCTTTGTTGTGTCCTTCCTTCCTTCCTTCCTTCCTTCCTTCCTTCCTTCCTTCCTTCCTTCCTTCCTTCCTTCCTTCCTTCCTTCCTTCCTTCCTTCCTTCCTTCCTTCCTTCCTTCCTTCCTTCCTTCCTTTTTTCTATCGTTTCTTCTTTCCCTTTTTACTCATCCATCCATCCATCCATCCATCCATCCATCCATCCATCCATCCATTAATCCTGACAACAAAGAAAAATTGTATCTGGAAAAGTTTGGTACTTTAAATGTGCGGGAACTCCATAAACAATGTTACGGCTTGCTGCCTGTTTTGTACAAGTTGTGGTCTGGTAAACAGTCTCATTACAGCATTAGTGTATTATAGTGGTAAACTATTGCATTTCTTTTCTTCCCACAAAACACTCAAGAGGCCAATGTAGTCATTATATGTCGGTGGGTGTGCCTGAGAAAAACCCTGCAGAGGGAAAGTTGCATTGCTTTAAAAATTACCAAACACTATAAAGCTAAACTCAAACTTTTTGTATTTTATTTAACAATTTTTTTTTCTTAACTCAATAGAATTTTAATTGCTCATACGTGCGTGTATTAGCTTTTTATTTTTCTTAAAAACTTCAAAAGCATCTGAACAGACAACACGGTTTATTAACATTTATCAAGACAAAGCAGGCATAAATACCAGATGAGTTAAAAAAGAAAGCACTTAACAGTGCGAGCAACGTAAACAGACTCTCAGCTAAACATTTTCGGGCAAACATGTGTCGAGATGCTTGAGGTCACGGTTTGCCCTGTTTGACTCGTCTCAGGTTGCCGACTCTCCACACACTCGCGAAGCTGAGGTCAGAGTTCACCTGAAGCTAGTAGAGGAGGAGGCCAACCTGCTGAGTCGACGCATCGTGGAGCTGGAGGTGGAGAACAGGGGACTCCGAGCCGAGATGGACGAAATGAAGGGCTCACAAGGTGGTTAGTCCTATTAGCTGTTTATTTTATTTTACTTCCTTCGATTAAAAAGTAGAAAAAAATAAATAAGGTGACATATAGTCATGTCATTTGGCATAGTAATATTGCACATCTTGCATATGGTACACACATCACCATTAGATGAAACTTAAACCTCACATTCTCATCACTGACTGCAATTATTTACACATTATTAACATCAATAGCAATTTTTTCCCCCGGTTTTGCCATCCTATGCTGTTCAGCCGAGGTGCCAGGACACATTTTAAAACTGTTAATAAAAATATGTCAGCTGTTTCTTCATGTGAAAGTATTTATGATATCTATTTAAATCTTAAATACTTTCTCTTTCAGAATTTTGTCGACAGTTTTTTATTTTTTATTTTTTTAACAAGTTTTTTTCTGAAACAACTGTCTTTACTCCTAGACGGCCACCAAGAACTTTCTAGCGTTGGTCCAGGGGCCGGGCTCGGAGGGGCCGTGGTGCTTGGTGGAGGGGCCTCGTCCGAAAACGTCATGGAGCTCCAGAGGCACCTGCAGTTTGTGGAGGAGGAGGCCGAGCTGCTGAGGAGGTCTCTGATCGAGATGGAGGAGCAAAACAAGCTGCTGATGAACGAGATCAACCGCTACAAATCCGAACTCCCGCTTGCGACGTCGGCGCTGTCCGCCGAGTCGCTGATGTCTCTGACGGACGGGCTGCTGAACGACAGCCACTCGGTCCAGGACGGGGCCGTGCTCATCAGCACCGACACGCCGACCCCCGAGGAGGAACTGAGGCTGACGAGGCTTCAGGTGGGAGAGCTGAGCGGGAAAGTGAAGAAGCTGCAGTACGAGAACCGCGTGCTGCTGTCCAACCTGCAGCGCTGCGATCTCGCCTCGTACCACCCTCCTTCTTCCTCGTCCTCCTCCTCCTCGTTGAGGCTGGCTTTGGAGACAGACGCAGAAGCAGGAGACTCGGCTGAGTGCCTCCCTCTCAGGTATGTTTGGATATTGTTTTCCGATGCTTCTTTCAGCATACTGTTATTGTTGTGACGAGTGTCTCGCTCAAGTCAAGTCAGTCTGTATGGCGCATTTCAGCATCAAGGCAGCTCAAACTGCTATGCACCATACAAACAATATCAATGATTTACGAAACAAGCAACAAACATTAGATTTGATCAAATGTCATCGTCAAAATCAAATTGTTGACCAGTGTTCCATATGCTTGCTCATCAAAGACAAGTTTTTAGCCTTGACCTGCAGAAACTCAGTGGTTCAGTTGCGTCATTTCATTGGTGCACTTTATTCAAAAAGGGATGATCTACAACGCAAACATAAATGCCACCGTTCGATGCGATGTACCAGAGTATTGAAAAAGCCAATTCGCATCCGCCGTGTCCTAACAAGACATGAAGATTTAGCGGTTTTCTCAAAGTTTCTTCCATGTTAGAGGAGCGTTGAAGCTGAATGCTGCTTCTCCACGTTTGATTCTGGCTAAAGGATGGAGGGACTGTAGAGCTGCTGTGATGTGGTCTGGTACCACTATGATAGAATGTGATAATAAGCTTCTAAACCCTTGACACTGGATTTTATCTAAAATTGTGTCAAGGCAAAGCTGTTGATATATATCTTGTAACAAGTTGTATCCTTTAATTGCACTTCCAAACCTTTAACCAGTGATCTGTAACTATGATCTGCACAGTATTGTTGGATTATATGTTTTTGTTTACATCAGAGATTCAGCTGAGAATCAGCAGCCAAAATGTTTTGTCTAGATTTTTGTCAGTAAGAACACATCAGTTCAGATTTGTGGAAAGTCAGCCTAAAATCCAAGCAGAAGCTGAACTTAAACGTTTGAAGATGTAGTGTGCACCCCATTTATGTAATTTGGTTCAGTTGATGCATTTAACGGCATTATCAGGTGAAACAAAACTACAAATTATTTCTTTAGTTTTAGTCACTTCTTTTTTATTTATTTTTTTTACATTTCCTTTGATACACAAATCTGCTTCCGTAACGACTACATAGGCGATAACAGAGGTCTCTTTTGTTTGTTTGTTTGTCAGCCCGCCTCATCGCAAAGAGCCAGTGGGTGGTGAGAACGACGCCATGGAGATGGACGAACAGAAAAAGAAGATCGAGGACAACGCTGAGGCAACGACTCCGCTCTCTGGGTGCCTGGGGCAGAAGGACCGCGATGCCTTGTTGGCCATGAGGGACCAGGCTCGTTTGGTTTCCACTGCCATACAGCTGCTGACCTCCCCCGAGTCCAACTGCCTGTCCTCCTCCTCCTCTTCTCCTTCGCTTTATCACAAGGTCTGCAGCAATGAGGCAGCAGAGCCGTGCGACCTGGAGAAACCTCAGCCTCACTGCCAGGTACGCGCCCTCGGTTTGGTCTGTTTCTGAAAGTGTCACGTGAAATTTTATTAACCTTTAAATCCATTTCTCAAATTCTTGCGATGATAGAAAATACATTTTCATTATTACATTACCTGATCCCCTCTATCTCCGTCGGTTTTGACAAGCCGTGTGACGAAGGTTACGCTTTCCGCTCTTCAGATCTCGGAGCTTTCCGATTTGGCGGACCGTCCTCTGGTTGGTGCTCTGACTAGCAGGCTTCAGGCCCTGCACACACAGCTGCAGGCCTTTGTAGAGCAGGTGGACGGCCTGGGTAAACCTCCATCTGGGGGGAGAGATGCTCAGGTGGAAGGGGCGTCCCCTCCAGCGTCGCCCTGCGCTTCCGTCCCCTGCTCTGGAGACGGCCAGGATCAAGAAAACAAAGTCGACCACAAGGTAAAAATACACGAAGCACAGTCCTCTCCTTCACTCCTTACCACTGTTTTGCTTTGATTCATTGAATTTTTAGATAATTATATTTCTCAAGAATGTTATGTTTCTTTTGTTTTTTTAAGTTTCATTCTTGTTGATCTGTTGTTGTTCTAGTGCCTAAGCATTATTTTGGCCGACATCTCTCTCAGTCCCATTCCACCTTGCTTTCTTTTTGAGTTTCTTTGCACAGAACAAAAATTCATTTACGCGGCATGCTCAGATCTGCGGCAACATCCTGGCCATATCAGCTATTTAATTTTAGTTGCTGTTGATCCAAATTCATAATTTTCAATGCTCATCATGTATAGGCCGGAAAACTGTGGGATGCATTCCGGTCTCTGCAGAGTATTAAGTCAGATTTGAGCTGCTGGCGTAAAAACAAAATAAAACAAAACAAAACCAAACTCTGCATGTCCTCTGCATGCTGTTTTAATGCCTCCTAACCTGTGTTTAATGCTGCTTGGAGCCTCAAATGGAGCCAGTTGCCTGGACATAGAGAGGTTATCAAATATTGATTGTTTATGTCAAGCAATCCCACACCCGATTCACGTCGACTATTGGACTGTGCAACTGTGTCCATTCGTATTATACTTGAGAGGTCTACCTTTATTTGAGTTTGGCATCGTGAAGTCTTAGTTGGTGGTTCTTGTTTCTTTCGTGTCATGACAACAGGATGATTTGACTGTGGGTCTGCAAACGGAATTTACAAGAAACAGTTAGAGATGTTGAAATATCAAGAAGGGATCAGAGGGAACATTTAATAGTTTTTTTAATTATTATTTTCTGGCTGGATTTGAAGCCTGTCCAGATGTTTAAAAAACATAAAGGCTAGTTTAAGTTATTTCAGATCTATGTTGCTGTTTTGGTGGGAATTGTTTTATTTAGCTTAAAGTAACGTATTATTGTCAGTGTAAAATTCAATAAATGAGCCAAAAAAGTACAATAAAACTCAGCTGAGATTTTGAATTAACTTTGATTGTTCTGTGTTTACATGACTTTACAGACGGACGTCATTTTTTTCTTAGACTTCACCAATGGGATAATTTGGTTTGATAAGATGGAATAATCTACTGAAATTTCTAAGTAAAGTTAGATAATGGCATTTAAATTCCAAAAGTTTTCATAGAGCTGATAAACTGATTCAAGAGTTATGCATTGTAAAATTATTTTTCTTTTCTGATCTGGTCCAGTTTATTGGTTTTTAAGAAGGTGTGATTAAATGATCAGTAGATTCAAGTGACGATACTCCATTAGAGGCCAGTTCCAACCCCTCCTATTTCTCCTCCCCTGTCCTCCCTCTCTTGTCCCTCCTTCTGTCTGCATGGGCTCCATATCCGATCGATTTCTGCTCTTGGCTCCCTCCTTCCTCCTCTCCCACCTTTCACACCACCTTTGTTGCCACCGCTCACGCATGCTCATTTCCATTCCTACCTTCATCACCTTGCTTCTCTATGACGTCTTCTTACACCCCTCACATCTTTTGCTCCAACTTGTCCCTTTTATTGCTTCACGTCACTCGTTTCTCTCTCTTCTTCTGCACCTTATTGCTCCCTCCGCCCTTCGCTCTGACCTTTCATCCTAACTGCCGTACTCCTTCTCTTTCCCTTCCCATTCCTTCTTTTCCTCTCCTTCTCTCCCTCCGTCCCCCTTCGTTTTCGCTCATTCCCATTTTAACCCTGTATTGCCATCTGTTGCACTACTCTGTGTCCTCTTCCATTAAAAACGTTCCCTCCTTGCCCCTCAGCCGTCCATTCTACCCTCCATTGTCCTTTTCTTTCTTTTCTCCTTACTTTCATATTCCTCTTTGACCAAGCTCTTCTTCCTCTACATCCTTTTCTTTGTCTTGTGAGGCCCATAAGTTTTTTCTCCCCTAGTTTTCTTGATGTCTCATTGATGGACACCATTTTGGTTGTATTGTATTTTCTTATTATTGTCATGTTTTCTGTCACCTTCAATTTTTTTTCCCCCTCCTAAAATGTCTCCTCCCTCATTTTTACGTCTTTTCTCTATGATTTTTTTGTTTCTGTTTTCTTTTTTTTTCTTCTTCTTCTTCTTCATTAACTTGCCCATGCATGCAGCAGCCTGATTATAGGGACCAATCAGATCCAGACGAGAAAGATGACACTTACCAGAGCAGCCAATCCATCAGCAACGACATGCAAAATCGGGCAGCTGGACAAACGGAGCAGGAGAAGGAGACCGATCGTTCCACGGTACGCTCGATCATGAACAACATGACAGCAAACATCTCATACTGGAGACCCAATATGTCCGCCTCAGTGCATCTCTTGGCTGGAAGCCAGCACCATTTTTTAACCAGACAGCAACGGAGGTCACACCAAAAACCTACCAAAGCCAAACAAAACAAAAGAAAGTACGATGCCTTTAAATTCTAGGCACTTGCATGCTTTACATATTTTGTACGTGTCTAGGATTTCTGAGGTGTACTTAATTTTTCAAACATTTATATTTTTACTTTCACAAGACAAGATCATTTATAAACCTAGAACAGAAAGAGGCTGTGCTATAATGTCGCTTTACAATGACTCCGCTTTACATTGGGATCCATAAAATACAGTAGCTACATATTCAGGCAGCTATAAATAGACAGCTGTTTGTGTGAGCAGTCATCAGAGTGCTGAAGATTATCGGCCCCATAAACAAAACCGGGCCGACATTAGTTACCCATGTTTATCTGCACGTTGTCGCCGTTTGTACATGTGATTCTGGTGGTGGGCCATGTAGTATTTGCTTGGGCAAGTGACACTGACAATGGTGCAGCACAGCAGGATTGTGGGATGTCTAAGCAGAGAAGCAGGGTGTGTTTGCTTTCTTTACAGTGCTGAAATATAATGCTTTTAAAATTATAGTTTGCAGTCGTGGAACTAAACAGATTTAGTTCTATATCTTCGCATTGGTTTAACGAGTTCAAATCTGACTATGATTTAGAGCTCCATAAGCATTTCATAGAAATAATTGACAACCATGTTAACTAATTATTCAAAGCCTTTTCAGTGCTACGGCAGGAAATGGGTGAGCTAGCTGGAATATTTGGGTGAGATGCCGCTCTGCGTCGGACAAACTTTATCAGCACATCTTCACAAGCAAAATAAACAGCTACCACACCGTCCAGCAGTAAGAAGAGGCCGTTGCTTGCTTGACCTTTTTGTGCTGTGCTTCCATGGCAACCGGGGCTTCATGCATCTGCATCTTTATCCACAAGTATGAGGGTGAATAGGTCAGGGGACACCAAAATAAACCGAGAGAGGCAGATAAATGGAGGGTGATGACAAACAGAGGATGGCAAAAACCCAGAAATTGGTATTTAGTGCTGAGCTTCGAGGTCAAAAAGTAAATCTGGTCTGTCCATCTGTTCAACAGGTTTTAGTGTGACAGCACAGATGTATCCTTCCACTCAGATTTCCCCCCTGAAATCTTCAGTTTCAGTTTATGATTGAATGGACGAATATGTCTATTAACTCATATTCTTTTATAGTCATATTCATTAGAATTACTGGATTTGTACTCTATTTCTTTACATAAATGCCTAGTGTGTGAATGAAATTAATATTGTATCAATTAGTTCCTCATTTCTTTTTATATACTTCTTTGCACCAGAGTCATTTTGTAACAGAAAAAGTAATTTCTCTTTCGAGCGGGAAGTTGCTCTTGGTTGGGGGTGATGGAGGCAGAGAGCCAAGCCCAGGGGAGGGTAAAAGAGGACATTCATGGTACAGTGGAGGGTCGATGGATTACACTCACTCAGCAGCTAAATGAGCCATGGGAGAGTGCATGAGTACAGGTGTAGGAGGTTTGTGAAGACTTACAGTAGACTTGTACAGCTCAGAGTTGATTTAAAGCTGATGAGGCACATCTATTTTCTTTTACCCAAAGGGTCCATTTTTGTCATTTTCTTGTAAATCCTCCTTAGTCACTTCTTCCTCTTCTTCTTCAGCTATTTGCTCTTTCCACATGTTTACTTATTAGTTCCCCTCCGTTATAATTGTCATCTCTCATTTCCTTTTCTCTCCACTCTGTCCAGCTCAGTGACCTGCAGGCGCAGCTGTCCACAGAAAAGGAGTCAGCCAGAGGAACTCTGGAGGAGCTGGAGAGAGAAAGGCAGAACCACAAAGGAATCAGCCTGAGACTCTTACAGGTCAGTTTAAAGGAGGAGCAAACAATAATAGTAAGTTTGCCCCAAAAATCTAGTTCTGTTGGGTCAGTGTGTTTGTGCTTGAACTCTTTTTCTGTTTTATTATTTTCAAAGTGAATCTCAACTTTTTCAGGGTTTACTCTCAAGAATGAGCAGAACCTCGGGCGGTTTCTGTGCCCTTCTTTGTTTCTTTCATTTCTTGGTCAGTAACTACAGTTCTTTGCAAAAGTGTTGAACTGTTTACATTTTATCTCATTTTGTGGCTAAGATTAATGTCTCTATAGCCTTTTGCTCTAAATTTAAGCAGCTTGCCTGTTTCCACTGATGTAAATCCTCCCCACAGGATGATTCTGACATCACAATTATATGGTCTTACACAAAAGACAAAAACTTTCATTTTGATGTGAAACAGCTTGTTGTGTCGTCCGCTTTGGCTTGTAGCAAACTGAACACGGGACTTCTGTTGATTTCTTCTGGCTAATCTTCCATATTGACCAGATTTGTGGATTGCTTGACAGCGACAGTGATGCATCAGCCTTGAACTTGACTGACTACGTTCCCCTCTCAGCTCCAGGAGGAGCACCAGAAGGCCTTGCTCCGACGGGACTTCCAGCTGCAGAGCCTGGGCCTGCAGGCTCGACTTCAGCAGAAGCTGTGGGGTCAGGAGAGGACTCTCCTCATTCAAGAGTCCCAGCACCTGAAACAGGCTCTGTTGCTGCTGAGTCTGAAGTTGCGCTGCTTCCTCAAGCAGTGGAGGCTGGGCTGCAAGAAGGATGCAGAGGGGAAAGATGTTTTGGAGGTATGAGTGGATGGAAAGTAGAAACATTACAGCTGCAGTATGTAACTTTTACTTAAAACAATGTTTCTTTAGGTATTTTAAAAAAATTTCAGACAGATAATCTAAGGGGAAAAAATGAGCTCCTCCTTTGATGGTCCTGCTTTCACAAACAGTTCTCTGTCAGAAACAACCAGTCAGAGCCAGGAGGAGGGCCTTAGCGCTGTCAATCACTTTTATATATCTTCTGCTCACATCCTCTCTCTTGCTCTAATATACTCTGATGATGGCAGATAAACAGTTGATCTGGGACAGTATGTTGTTTCTCCACCATTAGCATATTTAGCAACACATGCACGAGCATGATAGCATACAGACTGTCCTCCTGGCTCTGATTGGCTGTTTTTGACAGGGACCGGTACGTTTTTGCAGATGGCAATGGCACTGGGAGGAAGTGGAGAAACTTTTCACCGATTACCTGTCTCACACCATATTGTCATGTTATTAACAAATCTGTAGAAAAAATATGTAAAAATTACATACTGCAGCTTTAAGGCGTTATTTACAATTTTTCCAAGTTGCAAATTCATTGTTTTATCCTGTTTTACAAGAACTGATGGTTTTTGCGTTATTTATTCACGTAATAGATCAAAAATGTTTGCTGTGTTTTTCACAAGATAAACGCAGCAAACTGTCTTGTATACTAAGACAGTATATAAAACACCAGTTCCTAAAAAAAATAGGCTCTAAAACATTTCATTTATTATGTGAGGCTATGAAATGGGAAATATTTTGGATTTTTTTTTGGTTGAGGAACTATTGGAAAGAGGAGTGGAGATGACGCTGCACTTTGATTGGCTCCTTAGATGAACAGCCTGAAGGATTTGTACCTGCTGCTGGAGGAGGAGAGCCAGGCGGATAAGAGAGCCTCTGCAGACGAACAGCCTCTCAGCCCGACCATAAAGGCAAGCAGACCAGCACACACACGCACACACGCGCATACACCCCCACGCACACACACACACACACACACGCACACACACATACAAAAATGCATAGGATATGTAATGACTTATGTTTTGAACAGCTTCTTACATGTTGCTCTGACAGTGACATGTGTGCATGACTGAACACTTACTTGATCTGCCTGTGTTTTGTTACAGTCTAGTGCTGTGAGCAGCACTTTGGCAGACCTAAAGGTTGCTCTGCAGGACCTGAGTGCAGAGTTGAGACAAGAGAGACAAGGCTCCCAGGAACTTACTCAGCAGTTTGCAAAGGCCAAAGCATCTTGGGAAGTGGAGAGAACCGAACTAAAGAGCCTCATCACGCAGGTAGCAGAACAGAGCTGTTGTAGAAATGTCTAAAAAAAAATTCTCTAAGTTTGACAAACACAATTTTTATTTTTTTTTACTGATATCTTGATGAGCAAAGCTTGTGTGAACAGAAAAGAGCAGGAGAGAATCAAATGCAAGAAAGATGGAAGGTTTTCTTGGATTGTTGATGTTCAAGGGGGTTTTACAAGTCATGTTTTAATTTGGTTGCATAAAAAATTTACAATTTTAGAATTTGCACAAGTGTGTACGGCCCCCTGTGAAGCAGTCCAGCTCGACAATTTTGACTGCAGGGCTGAACATTCAGAGCAGATTTTTTTCTTCTTCCAGGAAGTAAAACTATAATTTTGAGCGAGGTCATAAGATGGGATGTAGAAACCTAAAATAAGAAATGTGATTTTTATTGGTGGTACTAAACCAGCTCTACCATATCTCCAAAACACAAACACAGTGACTTTTTGCTGACCTTGGGGTCATGTAGTTTATTTGTCTGTAAAACCTTTTCCAGCTCCTCTACAGGCTTTGGGACAAGGATTTTACTGGCTCCTCCCCCTCTTGATTGTCTTTGTCTCGCTGTCTGTCTCATAGCAGCAGCTGAAGCTGTAATAGTTTTAATTAACAGCCTCTAGGCTAAAACACAGCCTGTGTGTAATGGGGCAGGGGAGGAATGAGAGATAAATTATTGCCGACAGGGAGGCCTATTAAAACAGAGCTAATTGTATGATATCATCTCTTCTTTCCTTTTGTGTATATGTATATTTGCATGGGTGAAAGTAAGGGGGTACGGCAGGGTACTGCGTACCCTAAAAGATTTAGTGGGTGTACGCAGTACCTGCAAGAGAGGGGAGCGGCTGTCTGCTGTAAAAAATGAATGGGTTCACTGTGCAGCTGTGAGTTCACCCACTAATCAGCCGTGACTGATAAGTTTTTCAAGAACAATCTAAAACACGACTTAATCAGTTAATGAATAGCTTTTTTCTCATTTCATATCGTTTCTGAACTCTTCATGCTTTGTTAGAGCAGGGGCGCAACATGTCGATCGCGGAAGGTTTTGAGTCGATCTCGGCATTAGGTGACAAACTGAACGGCGCCAGGAGGCTGAGAGCAGCACGTCCTCCTCTGACTCGCTTAAAACGTTCATAACTTTATTAAAGAACAACAAAAAAATCAACAAAACATGTTCAAATTAATGACCCAACAAAAATAATGATCTCAGTAATTATTGTTTCAATAAGGTGTTGCACAATTCTGTGCATTTCGGTACCATTATCAAAATAGCAGAGCAGGAGTTTAAAATTAACTAATCAACCACCGCTGTGTTCATGAGGCTTATTAATGATAGCAAGATAAATATAAAGCCTGCAAACCTGATATCGTAACGGACTGAATGTTATGTTTTTAACGTAATTTCTGGTAAGCTTGTGGAGCGCAGGAGGTTGCCATGGCAACGGGTGTGCTTTAATGACAGAGAGAGACTGAGAGTAAAAAGGTGCGAGTGGTTTAGAGTTGATCACCTGTTCGGTCTGTTTATCTTTGCTGTGGCTCATCACAGCCGCTATAATTTCTGAATGTTCAAAAAAGGACAAACTTGGACTAATTACCTCGTTCTTTGTGACTATACGTCATTTACAACAAACATCAAACATGGTAAATATTTTTCATTAAGTATTTAACAAACAAATGTCTTCTACCGTGATAATTATGTGAAATTAAATTAATTGTCTAATATAAAAAAATGTTTGGTGCTTTGAGCTGAGTCTGAGAGGCTTTTCCTTTATCAAAGAATTTTGTTTTTTGCCTCTTATTTAGTGGAAATATGATGTTAATGAGATTTTCTCGAAAATGATAACCTTTATAGCTCCACTGTTGAAAATGAGGCTCTAACATTCACAAATGACAGTGAAATAAAATCCAGTCCAACATCTGGTTTGAGGTGATTCCTCTGGAACCTGTTGGAGGAAAAATATCCCAACTTCAGAAGATGAGCTTTAACCTAACAGAGCTCTGTGGTTCCTCCTATCAGTATGAGAGTCAGGGTGAGGAGGCGCCATGTTAGGAAGACAAAGTGGAAGCTGCAGGATCTTCAGAACAAACAGGTCATGATGCTGGGCTACTGATTATACCTCTGTCTGGACATAAGATCAATATAACCAGTTTAAAAGCTAAAATAAATGGTTATATTCCAGACATGGAAAACTGGCATGCACTCCATGCCATGATGTTCAGAATTTAGGTCTCATGGCATCTCAAGGTGTCAACATTACAGCCAGTGGGCTGAAAGAAATACAGCTTTATTTTGTAGCAATTCAAGGGCATTCAAATTAATCAGCACAGAAACGCCAACAAAGAAGCAATATATATATAATTATTTTATTTTATTTTATTTTTTTGTCATAGTACCCCCAAGAATTTAAAACTACTTTCACCCCTGTATATATGTTAATGCATATTCTGTCCTGGACATAATCGAAATGAAGTTGCAGGTCACATATGTCGATGTTTTTCTTTAGGAATTGATTATGTGCATTTTCTGCCCCGCCTGTATTTCGTGTTATTGTTTGTTATTGTGTTGGCCTGCGACAGACTGGCGACCTGTCCAGGGTGAACCCCGCCTCTCGCCCGGAACGTCAGCTGGAGATGGGCACCAGCAACTCCCGACCCCACTAAGGGACAAGGGTGTAAAGAAATTGGATGGATGGATGTTTGTTATTGTTTTTTCGGGGGTGTGGCTCTCTCTTCTTTGTGCAGTTTTCACTGCCTTTTAACCTGCCTGTAGGAAGAAATTGCTTCCAATGTCCCTACGATGTCATTTACCTGTAAAAAAAAATGCATATGCCTTCTGTGATTACAAAAAAAAACATCTTTATAAAAAGCCACCTATCACCACATTGTAAGTTAAACATAATTCACTGAAAACTGATGGGAGAAAAAATAATCACATATTATTCATGAATAGAGTAAGTGATCCCACAGTGGAGGATTTTTTCCTTGTTATCGGGGTTCTCTCAGCACACAAACCTAATAACGCTCACAGAGACGCACGCCGACACCGACAGCCGTCGTTAATCATTGGCCCGATCTCGACGACTCAGGCCTCATTCTAGGAAGCCAGATCATTTGTCTCCTGATCGCCAGTCGTAGATGAGAGCCTGAGTTCAGAGAGACGAGACGCTTTTCCCTTCCCTCTTTGGTATTAATTATTAGACGTAAGTTGTAATGTTTGGAGGTTTTACAGTAAATGTTGGAGACTGAAACAAAAATAGTTGCATTATTGTGTAAAGGTTTTAAACCACCTGTCGGATCTTTAAACCGTATGTACGGGACAGAAAAAATACTGATGGGAAAACCGGAGACCGATGGAGACCTCTTTAAAAATTCAAATTGTTGTAATATGTAAAGAAGCGATCGATTGCTTCATCTGTGCAGACCTGAACACGTCTGGCTTTTCCCTGCCATGTGAACTCACTTGGACGTGTCTGTGAGTGGGTGTTGCTCTCATCTAGATGCCACATTTGCAAGTAATCTTTTCTCTGCCAACGATGCAAACTGTAAATTGTGCAGTGTGTGCATGTGTCTGTTTTTTATGTGTGTGTGCATGTGTAGCCATACAACAAACAGCCGACCACATCAGTGCCAAGACTTCCTGGCAACTCGCAGCGGGTCCTCCAGCTGTTGCTTCACTGAACAAGTCAACTCAATTTCAAACACTGTCCTCCCTGTCAAACAGCCTGACAGGAAATTATCTTCACTGTTCGACCTGACAAACAAACCCAGTCAGAGAGCGTACAGATGATCTCAGGATCCCTGAGCGCTTGCAGGACAAATGCAGCTTTCTTCCAACCTGTGAAGGCCTGAGGCCCCCCTTCTGATGCTGCCTTGTATTGTTTAATGCAGGTTAATCGGTCATCCTCGCTGACTGTGGGATTGTTACAAACAGCTCTGTGATGACAAGCTGAGCAGCTGGAAGCTCTTGTTGCTCATTCATCACATCTGTGGCATTAACTTCACTCATGAAGGGAGGAGGACATCTGCTATATTAATTTGAAAATCAAATGCGGTCGCAACATTCTGGTCTGTTTGTTTAATGTGTGATAAAACACAGGCAGCTTAACCAGAAACATGCCTACCAATGTCTCCTTGTGGTTCTGAAAATACATATTTGTTTTGGTTTTATGTCTTTATCACTAGTTTACATCCTTTTTTATACAATATTGGCGTATGGATACATCTGCAGCTAAAAATAATAGTTCTAACATCAACATGGGAAAAGCTCAATCGGTCAAGTTTATTGGCTTTATATCATATTTCAGAAACAAAGCAGTTCAAAGTGATTCACATCATAAAAGCACAGAAATACAAAGTCATCAAAAAACACCATACAGTCAACAATTTAGAAACCAGTAACAAACATTGCATCTTTATGAGTGACATCATCAAAATCATCAATATGCATCAAATATGTTGGTCAACTCTCCATTTATTATGGTTAAGAAGTAACTCTATCCTCAGCCTTTTCTGCTTGACTTGACTATTTTTTTTATTAACTAACTAACTTTGCTAATTATTATGTAATGTAAAGGCCAGACAAGCTATCAGCCTCACAGGATTGTTATGTGCTTTTATCAGACCATTAATTACAGTAATACTGTTGTTCTCTACACACAGTACCTCTGTAATGAGAACATTATCACTGCAAGTTGTTAAATAGGTTCAAAAGGAAAAAAGGCTTTACTAATTCATATTATGAGCAGCCACAGAAAAACAGCACTACTAATATTATAAAGCAAAGGAGAAACATCTGTCCCTGTGTATATTCCTAGAGAATGGAGCGCTATTTCTGCCAACAGTCAATATTTCCCGATCCAGCATGCTCCATAGCAGACAGAGGTCATGAGCTATGATGGATAAAACTTTCCCTTGAAACGTCTGGCTTTCCTGTCGTCTTGCTTTCTCTCATTCTTCTGCAGCCATGATGAATCACAGACGTGTCTGGGGATGTTGTAAAAAATGCTTAACAGCTTCTTAGACCTACATATGTTACTAAATTTTGCAAGTTTTCCTGTATTAAAAAATGACCTATTCATAAAAGTACTTCCCACTTATTGGTAAAGATTCAGACGCTGCCTTCCTTCCTTTCCAGAAGCACTTTACTGTTTTAGATTTGACCTCCATAAATACAGTTATAGTTGCTGAACAGTAAGTATCGAGTTTTGACCCAAACACGTCCGTAAACACTTGGCATCCAGTGAAATAGCCTCCCTCTCAGCACCTCTGCAGTAAACCACGTTGAGTTGTGGGGCTCATTAAGCTGTGTTCGTCATTAATAAGAAATACTGCGCGGCCGTAAGAGTCGGGAGTTGGGCTCGGTCAGAGTGTGCTTCACTGTGACTGGCTGCCTGACAGTTTCATTAGTACCGCACATAGATGCCACCGAGTCGGGCAGCCAGACCGAGGCACAACGAGAGGATTGATGGGTCTGGGAGGTCTGGGTGTGGGCGTGTGGGCATTTGAGTTTTTACGTTTGTGACAGTGCCGATGTGCCGGCACTGTCAGAAGCACAGTGACACAGATGCTGAGAAGAACATGTAAAACCGCTCATAAATATTTAAGGGGATTCCACCTACAGAATCGGCAACAGCAGAACAGAAGGGAGGGTGAAAAAAGGGGCGATGCGGCTCAAAATAGAGAGTGAGAAGTCTGCAGGGACAGGACAGAGTGAAACGGGGTTAAAGGGGAAGAGAGGCGATGATAGGGAAGTCCACAAATACCCCAATACAGGACGAGACATGTTGCTAATCTGAGACTTCCTCTTATGAGTTAAATGATTCATTTATGGATCCCAGACAACCATTAATACTGTCTAATTATTAACAAAGTACAGTTTATGCTGATTAATATCGACTAAACTCAGACACAAGCTGTTGGGTAGAAAGTTACTAACTGTTGACATTCAGAGGGCAAAATCTCTGAAACGTCTTGTAATGATTTTTTTTTTCTATGCAACTTTTTTCTCCTGAAAGGGCAACTAAAAATCTTTTTTTTCCCCCTCAATTATTGTCTCCTGACTAATAGCAACTAACTACTCTTCCTGGGGAACACTGTAATTTCAATTATTAAAACCTATAACACTGTTGATTCTCCCATTTTCTATTCAATTTTCCCATTTCTAGTATTTCACTCTATAAAGCCGACTTGATGATTTTAAAGTGCAATTAGGCAACACAAGTCTCTATAAATTATTTTAATCCGTAAGCAAATTAAAGTAATGTTTAAGCCTATTCAATTTCAGTCCAATTATGACACATTCCCAATTACCATGATTATAGTGGCAAAAATAATAGTATGCATTAGAAGAAAAATCATAACTATGTTGAACTAATGGGGCCGAACCTGCAGCTTTGCTGCTAACGCGGATGAGCAGAAGAATTAGATGGCTACCGAAGTGTATTTATAATTATTTCTTTAGGTCAAAATTCTTTTTTCTCAATATCACTTTTCATACTTAAAAATAAATTCATGCATTGCCTTTTATTTATTAATTTAAATTGACTTCTAATCTTATAGTCTTCCATTTACACGTTTTAATTTCAGAATCTTGTGAAGTGTCGCAACAAAAAGAATGTCAATCAGGTTTTTCCATGTTTGGTCAAACATTAATATCTGTGACAAATTAAATAAACAGGGAACTGAATTAGAGTCTTATAACTTTAGTGGATGACACTGAAATGGGAGATATCATGTTTGCTTAGTAAAAAGAAAACCAATTTTCTTTTTGAAAGAACTCTTGACTCAATTTTCTGGTTTTCACCTTCCAGTTTGAGACCAAACTCGGGAAAACCACAGCAGCACTTTCCTCCCCTGAAACACTGGACCCTCTTGACCTGAAGGTGGCTCTTAAAAAGGAGCGTGAGGAGCACCAGCACCTCCTCGCCGAGTCGTACGCCGCCGTGATGGACTTAACCAAGCAGGTGAGCTGATGTCTAAGCATGAAAACCTTCTTTGGCGCTGATGCTGCAGACTGCAAACGCACAACAAGTTCAGAATGGACTATATTTCAGCTGTTAGAATTGGGCCTGTCGATACAATAGTGAAAACAGAATCATGTTAATGATGTACAGCGATTTCCAAAAGAACCAGCCTGCTGGGCAACATGGTGGTCGCAGCATCATGCTGAGGGGACGCAGGAAGAGGAAACATATGAGTAAAAGTAAAAAATAAAAATAAAAACTTTCAAGGGACGTGGATATGGATGTACGTCACCACCATCTGATTTCAACTCATCCTGCTGTTTTTGAATCTCTCTCCTTTGGCTCGTCAGCTTCAGATCGGAGAGAGGAACTGGAGCAGAGAGAAGCTGGAGCTGCTGGAGAGGTTCAACCAGGAGAGAACTCAGTGGGAACAGAGACTGAGAGACGCTGCCACACAACAGGAGAAGGTGCGAAGGGTGGGTCTGTGTTGGTCCATGTGAGTGTGAGAAACACTCTGGACATCTTGGGTTGAGAGTCCGACAGAGTTCAGACGTCTGGACACGATGCTGTTGGTTCAGGTTGCTGCTCTGGGTTTCATCTTTTTGTGGACAGAGACAGTAACTGCACAGATGTTAATGCAGTGATATGAGCAGAGGCTGGATGAGTACCCAGACGTTGTACTACTTGACAACATTTTTACTCAAGTAAAAGTAAAAAATTACTTGGGTAAGAGTGAAAAAGTCTTTGGTAAACATCAATCAATACTTAAAAAATTCTGCATCAGATGGACCAAAATATAAAAATAAGTTTAAATTTAGTTTTTTTTTAAAGACAAATAATTCATATAAATAGTATAATTACAAATTAACAAAGTCAGGCAAAAGAAACATTTTTCCAAACATAAAACTGATAAAACTGCTGGTGTCTGATGATTGTTTTTTTTAAATGAGACAAGCTTGTTCTCCATCCAGTGAGGTTACTCGCAGTGGATAGTATCCAGAAATGTTTCTACAGTAAGAGCAGTGACACTTCTTAATGAAATGACTCAAGTAAAGGTAAAAAGCTCAGAGTAAGTAAAAATAATCCTAAAAGTATTTATTTCCCAAAATGTTCCTCAAGCAAATGTAAAAGAGTTAAACGTATCTGGTTACCATCCAACTCTGGATCCTTCTGTAAAGGTTCAGCTCAGCAGAAAGACATGGTCACTCATATCTGCTGCAACATATCAGTGAGGGCTGACAGCATGCTGCGACCTTCTGTGGATTCTAAGGTTAAAGGGATTTTCTTCATGCCTGACTCAAACCCCAGAGGTGCATTTAAGGCCTTTCTGTCATCTTTGAAGTTCTCAGCCTGCAGAGAGCTCCCTCCTCTTCCGCCCCGTTTCCTGTCCAATCATTCACTTTTTTCACTTCCGCGTCTGTCTCCATCGTCTTCCTTCCCCCTCTCTGCTGTCATCCTGTCTCACTCCAAGACCGTGCAGGAGAGATTCAGAGAGATTCAGCTTGTCATTTAGCTTTTTGTCTCAGCCGCTCTGATAGTGGCGTTATCACACTCTGCCTTCCTCAGATCATTTGTTTGGACCTTTTCAAGCTTTTGGGATGCAGTTGTAGCGCCACCAACAGGCAACTTAGTGTAGTCCTTGCTTTATTACACTTAAGCAGAACAAAGACTGTCAGTTACTACGCATCTTTTACTTTCAGTTTTTGATTTTTACACATAAATATCTAATTTAGCCGATTAAAGGCACCTGCTGTGCATTTAGATTTCTTTTTATTTAGATAGTTCGGGCTGCACAGTGCTGTCGGTGAGAGTAGAAGGAGGTTGTCAGAGCAGCTATAGGCACAGCATCTGCAGATGTCCTGTTCTTCCACTTCTCTTCCTCCGCTCACAGGGGAAATTGCTTCTGCGCTTCAGATCTCACCTCCAGTGCAAAAACCACCGACTCAGCATCGCTATCCGCGTTTAACCTCGATCTGCCACAGCCTGATTATAGTGTTCACTTCTAAACACTCCAAAGGAGGCGGCTGGCAACTTCATGCTCACAATGAAATGCTGTAGGAGCTGTGATGCGCAGACGTGTCATGAAGGTTGTTTAATTGTTGATTGTTTGCAAAAAAAAAAAACAGATCAAGTCCTCACAACGTGACTCTTCTCTTTTCCCTCGCAGTCGAAGCCTCCAGGTGACGAATCCACCGTGGACACGGCGGGTGTTGTTAACGGAGCAGCATCGCCGAGGTGACAGTGAAAAACAATCTTGCTTACTTTACCACGTACTTATACAAGTCATTAGTTGTCATCACCTTCACTTTTTATGGCCGTTTCATCATCGGTGCTTTAAGTTAAAGTCAGAATCCATTTAAACAAGTTCACTGGGACATTTCACTGATTTCACGGTGCAAATAAACCTAAAAAGTAAAAGATTTATGAAAAAGAAAAAATATACAATATCTACACACGTGCAGATAAGCAGGTGGATGAAGTAAGAGAAGTGCTTCACAAAGATATTTATATATTTTTTATCCTTTTCACTTTTTGTCAGATTTCTTTGTACGGTATTTTTTTTTCCAAGCTTTGAGTGCATTTATTAGTCAGACCTCTTTACACTGATGCCCCAAAATAAAATCCAAGGCAAAGAACGGAGGCTCTGTATAGGTTCACAGCTCAGATGGACCTATGAAAAAACTTGAAAAGAAGAAAAAGGAAAAGAAAAGTGTGTTGTTCACAAATTTGGCTTTCATGGATAATAGGCAAAAAGAAAACCATTAACATAAACCAAGAAGAGATCATCAAAGAGGCGCGATCAGTGTGTGCTCACAAATTATAAACATTTATAAATATTTATGTTTATAAACATTTTGTGTTGTGTTACATAAAATCCAAGTTAACAAACACTGAAGTGGGAGGTTGGGAATGTCGCAAACGTGGAAGAATGAATACTTTTGCAGATCACTGTGAATTTGTCATTGTGACATCTGAACATAACTTTTGTGTTACTGTGTCTTTGAATAGGATCGAATCTACACTGGAGGACTCAGAGGGTAGCAGATCTTCCTGTGCGAAGGACAAAGCACATTTTGGTTCAATGCCGCTTTTTACTGAAGCCGAGATTGGGGATGTAACCGTGAAGAACTGGACCAGCATAACCAACGAGGTTTGAAACTGCGGCTTTTATACGGCTACTGGTCTAAAATTTGTAAACTTTGTTGAGGTTTTTATAGTGATTTCTTTCACAAAAGCATTGAGTCAGAACATTTACTAAACCTATGCTGTTGTCTCCTGCTCTAGACCCCAGAGATGGCTGACACTTGTAAAACCTGGGATGGTCCAAGTGGTTCTTCTAGCAGCTCTGCAGCCTCTCAGATGGACTTGGACTTTGTGCAGAGGAGCTGCACTGCTCCGGACCGGACCGGCATCCGTATCTACTACAGCCCTCCTGCTGTGAGGCGTATGGAGCACCGGAGAAGATACCAGGAGCCTCTGGATTCTGATGAATACAGCATTGGGGGCTCGTCTCTGAAGCAGAATGACACGGACGGTGGCGTGGCCTCACTGGACGCGCTTGATGCTCAGCACCAACAACCCGCCTCATCGTTCACCTCTTCTTATGAGCAGTGGCTCAGCTCGCTGTCCAAGCAGCACCGGGAGCTGCTGGAGAGCAGAGGCAGCAGCATTTCCACGTCGATGCCGAGCGTTTTCAGCAGCAGTGTCAGCAGCGGGGCGGCGAACAGGGTGGTGGACGGGATGACGTCCAGTTCTCCCTTCCACAACCTGGAGATCGGAGACATCTCTGCCAACTTAAGTGACGACATGAAGGAGATGACTAACTGTGTCCGGCAAGCTATTCGCTCTTCTTCTCTGGAGAGGAAATCCAGCAAGGAGCCTGGGAGTCAGGTATTGACTCTCCTTCATTTTCATTCTCGTTCCAGTAAATGTTTATTTTTTTCAAATTGTTTTGAATGTCTAATATTTTCCTGCTTGCTTGCTATTGCTGTTCTTGTTGTATTTAATCGTTATTACTTTATATCAGGGGAGCCAAACTCAATGAGCTGGCTTGTTACTTTATTTGAAGGGGTGTGCATAAGACTGACATGACACTGTCATAAACATGACATAACATCTGTCACGAAGATCAAGAAGTCTTTATGAATGTTTATGACAGTTGTCATGAAGTGTCATTCGGTAAATAATGACACTTTTAATGCAAAGTTGCATTAAAAGTCTATTAAAAATGCCAACTTTGCATTAAATTATCATAATTTACAAAATCATGCGAAGTTGGCACTTTCAATGCAACTTTTAGAGCAACTTTGTTTGTGCTTTGTAAATAAAATGTAATATTAAAACATGTTATAAATGTTTGATTTAGACAGAAAGATCTCCATGTTCTAATTGCAAACTTAGCTCTACTGGAAAAAAGTTCAGGTAAAAAGACTAGTCTGAAACATTTTAAACTTCCTTCAGCCCGTTGGAGTGTCCAACAAGTCCACCCAGACTGCAGCTCAGGGTGTCAGCATCGGGCTGCAGACAGAGACCAGCAGGGCAACGGGGTTGCACTCCAAATCCTGGTCACCTCGGCCAACACCAACAACCACTTCCTCGCTGGCATCCGCCCGAACTCGGCAGATTTCTACATCTCTGGATAAAGTGCACAGCCGCATCGAGAGGCCATGCTGTTCGCCCAAGTATGGGTCGCCTAAGCTACAGCGGAGAGTGTCTTCTGGTAAAACTTCTCCTCACTTCCCTCTGAGCCCAGTTCGTTTGGTGCTTTGGAGCGTTTTTAGACGATTGACCGAGCAAACCGCTGTTTCCAGGTTCCACTTCCAGACTGGACGGCGCTTCCTCCAGCAGGGACCGCAGCATGTGGAGCCTCCATCAGAGGTCCATCGGTGGGAGTGGCGGCTCTGCTTGGGCTCGCTCCACTACGACGAGGGACAGCCCCGTCCTGAACGGCCTCACCGACGGCCTCTCCAGCCTTTTCAGCGTAGTGGAGCACTCCGGAAGCACAGAGTCACTTTGGAGGAGTGAAATAGGTGAGATGCATAAACTTGGTCTGTAAATCTATCATCTTTCAAGTATTGCAAATACGTCACCCAATCACACTGAGGCGCCATGACCGACGTTGGAAGTGAGGGATTGTTTCTCCAAGTTGTTTTTGCCTGTATAGCCACGGCTTTCACTTGTTCAAGTCGAGCTAATTTGTCTTGCCGAAGTAGCACAAATTTATTTGGGGCTCATAGATGGCAGCACTTACAAACGTTGGACAAAGCTAGATTAGAAAGCGACCCATACGTTCCCTTTCCTGACATATTTGTTTGTTTAATCAGCCGGATTCACGCCCCATGATTTATACCACTATGTCATAAACAGCGTTTTCCCGTAACACCGAAGCAGACTTAAAAGCATGCAAAAGTCGACCAGTTTATTTGTACAAGGCGGAGCATTTTCTCCATGGTTACTAATGAATAGATGGGTAACTACGCCACACTGCAATATCTTGTCAAAGGTTTTCAATAAAATGACAAGTTTGGTTGGCATCCATGTCCGTTTGTCTGCCTGTCCAGCCAACCGCGCAGCATCCTGGAGCCATTTTTTAAGTGAAATCATCTAAATAAAAGAGATATTAGGCTCTGGACTGTCTGTTTTTTGACTAGCTTTACGAGAGTTAACACACACATCGGTTGTTTTGACGTCTGTAGTGGTGGAGTGGTACATGAAGATGTAGACATCACGAGCAAAGGGTCAATCCCTGCAGTAACACTTACATAACAACAAACTGAGAAACAACATGATTTGATGGAACAGAAAAAAGCCCAAACGTCTTGTAGTTTTGTTCTGGCTTAAACCCACAGTAACTTCAGTTAATCCTGTTGGTGATAATCCAAACCTGTGATCCCTGCGTTGCTGTAGGGTCAAGCCAGACGGCCAGCCCGGCTCGGCAGCCTCACGCTGCCGGAAAACCCTCCGGCGCTGCTGCTTGCGGATCCGACTCCAACCCTCAGCGGTATGGAGGGCTGGTGCAGGAGTTCTTCAGGAATGTGTGCAGCAGCCGCGGCCTGGGTGGAGCCCCCCTGTCTGTGGACAGAGTGCAGAGAGACTCCCTCGCTGTCCTCGGAGGCGTGGGAGTCTTGGGTGGCTTGAGCAGCGTGGACGAACCCACACTCGGAGGGGCTGCTGCGCTGGCTGGACTGAGTGGAGGCAACGACAGCGTGACCAGGATTGTTAATAAGCGGTTTATGAGGCAGACGACTGGGGAGGAGATGATCAGCATCATGGGAGGAGGCAAGGAAGGAACGAGCAACAGCGTCGCTGCAGGACCGGGAACTGAGGTCTGTGCTTTTAAATGAAATGGCAGTTTGTAGTTTTTTGCTAGAGTTTTACCACATGTTGCATTTTATCATATTACAACCATAAACTTCAACCTATTATAGTGGGACTTAAAATCTAAGTGTGGTAAATTTCCTTTAATAAACTCCACTTTGACCAATTGCCTTCGAAGGTCATGGAATAGGTACTTGTTGTCCACTTGTGTGTAGTGTAATCTCAGTATGAATTCAGCTGGTCTGTGAAGTTTTCAGAGGTGAGTTTGAGGACATCAGGGAACTAACAGCATCACAAAGACCAAGATATACAGTAGACTGATCAGAAAGAAAGCTTTAAAAGCGCTCTCAATGTGTGTGCTGAAAATGGTAGCTGGCAGTTCAGGCCAGGTGGAGGAGAGCACATCCAAAGCTACAACAAAAGAGTTTAGATCAATGCATTAAGTCAACTTTGCAAAGACTAGAAAACTCCTCTTGAAATGATGTACAGTATATCCAATCTGATTCAGCTGGCGGTGATTTGTTAAGGCAATCGGGCAAAAGTTAAAGTTTCTCAATATGAAAAGCAGGTGCAGAGATAACCCAGGAGTTTCAGCTGTAATTTTTAAACATCCATGTATCATTTTTGTTCTAAAGCACAACTATTTAGTTTGTTCTGTTGGTCTAACCAGTAAAATACAGAGTCATTCAAAAAATTAGAATATTAATGAACAGCCCATTTATTTCAGGAGCATATCATTTCATACAGATTAATTACACACATACGGGTGTTTGGAAGCTTTTATTTCTGCTAACTATGGTCATTTTACACTTATAGTTCATGAAAACATGGCATTTAAAATCAGAACATCACATCAGAGCAATATAAAACTTTTTAAAAACAGAAAACGTGTGCTTAATGAAAAGCATGTTTGCTGCTTAAAGGTTATTATTTTCAAAATATACGTTTAATCTGATAAATGAGACTCACTGGGACTGATTTACTGAATATGACGGCACATGAAAGTTTGTGGTTATAACGTGACAGAATGTGCAACGGGTAAATGGAACACGTTTCCTAGGCTCCGTACGCCATGGCACGTTGATGTAGGCATGAAGTGACTTTGTTCTCTTTCCCAGGATGCACCTTGCGATTGTGCTACCCCGTCCTCCTGCTTTGTCCGATCGTCTAGAGCAGTCCCTCGCCCCTGCAAGCACCGTCCGCAGGACTCTCCAGCTGGAGCCGAGGAGAAAGGAGACACCTGCAACGAGTGACGAGCCTCCCAGCGAACACTCGCACCGGGGAAATTCACTTCTTCACAAACACGACTGCCTTGGAAACGCTTCCCCGCACCTCCCAGAGCACCAAATGCACACAAACACCTAGAACCTGCCACGCACACAGGCCCACTGCCAAACATTAACACGCCGTATCAGCACACAGCGCAAACTGCCCCCCACAAAGCTACTGCCACCTTCTCTCAATCAGAACCCCGGAGATGCCACTCCGGTTTCTAGACGTGCGACCGATGCCAAGGACTCCGCCAGCATCCCAAACCTACCAGCAGGACTGAAACCAGAACTGCCATCTAACACTACAGATACCAATCGACAGGTTAAATAATGATGATGATGTCAGGACTCAAAACACAACCTCCAACTAACAGAGTAACAGGTACTACGATCAGTCTGCTAATACTACACGTTCACAACGATATGCTATAATGTTACCACCATCATGCAGTTTAATGAGCAGTTATTTTAGATATTATGTGTAACTTTGGGGGGTATGAAACACAAGCAGTTTTTTATTATTTTTATTTATTATTTTTTTTATTCATTCTGGCTGGTCTGAGACAACCGGTCTGTAAAGAGAGACAATGAAATGTTTCGATGATTTCACAGTGTTGGACCTGCACTTAACTCGCCACGCAGTGTCGGATTGCTTTGCACAATTGACTTCACAGATAAAAAAAAAACGCCACATCTTAATGACACATAGCAGAGTGGCATACACCGTGTCTTATTAGTGCAGTAAGATGTTGAAAACTACTGGGCCGTGTGTCTCATGATGACCAGATTTGAACTAAAATGAAGAATGTAGGTACCTAATGGCTCGAAAAATGAAACCATAAAAATGATTATAGAGACTGTGTTTAACCAATGTTCCTGGAGAGCAAATGCATCTTATGGCTTAGTTTTCTGGTGGCGTCTGTCTTATTGAACAATGGGAGCAAATACAGACAAAGTGGGTGAAATGAAAGCCATGACTTTGACCTTCGATGGTAGAAATTATGTCTTTATTTTTAAGCAGTCGGCCAGAGATAGACTTGTATTGATGTCATCCTTTAACATCAGAGCAAACACATGTACATATCTGCTGTGCGCCATCTTGAAATGGCTTCTGTTCTGACACACTTTGGGAATCATTCCTCCTTGTTGTTAAGTTAAACTAGGATCCTTTTTGTTAAGCTTATGGCACATTGGATAGAAATTTAATTTTTTAAAATGTTTATTTATTATGTTGTGGGTTTTTTTCAGATTACCCAAGCCAATGTTGGGAGCAAGAAATTAAAGGCATTCCAGTTTTACTAATAAATCAAAACGTTTTTTGGGATCATAATCACACGTTTGGGAAAAATAAACAACCGCGTTGCAAAAGTATTCATACTCCTTGACCATATATTTACATTCATCTAATCTATTGTAGCTCTGGTTGCATGTTCATGATTGTTGTTCTGCTGGAGGGTAAACCTCAACCACAGTCTCAAGTCTTTTGCACCTTCAAGATTTTCCTGAAATTTTCTCCGTCATGAACTTTTACTAGCTTTAGTAAAAGTTATAGGTTGGTTAAAAAAAGAAAAGATAAAGGGCGATTGGTATGAATCCTTTTGCAAGGCAGTGAACTCCACAGTTTAGATACTTGGAACAGACAGACTAACTGGCCGCTGTCCAAGTCGAGATATCAGAGTAAACGTATTATCACAAACATACACCAACACCTATCTTTCTTACTAATAAAGCTTATGAATTGGTTCATAGCATTACAACAGACTTGGAATCTCTTTCAGGATTTTTAAAATGTTATTTTTAAACATTTTTTTAATCTGCAAAATATGACTTTTAATATTTAAATATCTGAAGTTTAAACTTATTTGAAACAGATCCATTAATTGATTTTCTATATAAATAAATGAAGCTGACATCCTAAGATAACTATAAGATGGACTACAGAGTTCATTTTCCTGCAACAGCTGGACATAATGGGCAGCATAAATCAACACTAACAGAACTGCTGCAAAGTCACAAAGCTTGGTTGTACAACCCTGCAAATCGCAGAAATATGATGTTGGACAAAATATAAAAATATACTCTGAAGGACTTTATACACGAATCTTGAGTCCATTACCTTGCCATGCCCTTTTTTATGTATTGGATTTGCTATTTAAATGGCCTGTTGGATTATCTGTCTTATATTTTGTCACACTAAAACCAGACTCTCTAATACACACAAACTTCCTTAATTTGGGAAGTTTGTTTTCTTCATTAATGTACTGTATCCTGCTAAAGCGACAAGAGGCTAACAACTGTAGCTGGATGTGGCATAGATTGCACATCTGGCATTTTTAAAAGACAAAGTCCTTTTTCTGGAATATCCACTATTTCACTTTTTAATTGATATTCTGCTGATCGGTTGTCGAGTCTCTGTTTTGTTACGATGGTGCTACTTGGTGTGCAGCCTTCTGTGGGCTTTAACAGAAAACCTACCCATCTTATGTATGCACACAGTTTAATGACTCAGCAGTTTAAAAGTAGGGCATTACAGAAAGTACATATACTTAAATAACATGCTGAGGAAAACCCACAGTCTCTGTACTACTGTCTGTCTCGGTTTTAGCCCTCATTTTGGGTACAGAACCAACTGCATAAAACCAGCTGCTGCCTCTTCAGCCGCTGACATGAGCTCACTTAGACCGTTTGGCCTCAATTTTCTGGCTGTACTTGATGTCTGACCGGTTTACCAGCTGAACGATGTTTCTACTGTTTCCAAAAAGCTCATTTACTATTCCTTTTTATTATTTCACTTTTTTAAAAGCATTTGCGTTTTAATTTAATCTCGATTTAAACTCAACAAGAAAACACAATAAATATGACTTGAATATTTTATGTTTTCATTTTCAATTGAGCTATTGAACCGTTTTAGGAAAAACGCCTTGGTTTTGTTGCAAAACTCCAAGCTTCACTTTCAACAAGCTAGCACATTTAGCTGAGATGTTCATCTAGCAAAGCCGTCATTCTGACCACATTTCTTCCTGATTGTTACTTAAAGCAAATCCCTGTTAAAATATATTAAAATATTCTACTATACAAATCCGACCAAACAAGTTTAACAATAGGGCTGACTGTTCCTTCAGTGCTGATTTACATTAAGATATTTAGTATTTTTCTAGAACCCAAAATAAACTCAAAGGGCTTTCTGTAATTAGATTTTTTTTCCTTTTTTTGTAATGGAAATTTTTCATCACATTATGATTCAAATTACTGCAGCTGTTTGTCCCACTGTTGAAGAGTTATCCAGAAATGATCGTTTTTGACTTTGATAACTGTTAACTTAAGCTTATCACTAGATACTCATAGAAAAAGTTTAATTACTTGTCAGTATGGTATTATGGTCCTTTTATCAGACCGTAATTGAACTATTGGAGGCACAAGTTAATTTTACATAAGTCAATGACACTACGCTTCAATAAACCAATAATTTGAGGACTAATATTAAACTTTCAAACACATACAAACAGTTAGCACGCTAACAAGAAAGCCACGGCTCATAGGATAGTATTAAACCACCCATAAAGGTTTAACTTTTAACTTTCAAAAATGTTCTGGCTGTAGTTAAAACCCTAAAGACTTAGCAGACATTAAGCAGACTGCATCACAAAATTTAGTGAACATCTTTATGCACTATCTACTGTCTACAAATATTGTTTCATTCTCCAGACTGCAAAAACCCAGACTGATTAGCGTGCAGAAGATTTCCAAACACGTTCAAATAAGAAGCTGTCTTTTTCAATCTTTCCTTTGCATTTATATCTGGATCTCAAAGCTATTAAAACTGTGTGCTACCAACAAAACAGGGTTGTGCTCAAAGCATTAACATGATTGGCTTTATACACTGCAAACCAACAAACAGCTCACTATGGCAGGGATTTATGGGATATTCGTTGTGCTGTTCCAGATAAGAAGCAACTTTATAACATGATTCCTATTTTGTAATTTTAAACTATATTTCTGATTGTCTGCACAAAAGTAAAAGTGGACAGTTTACAGAATTTTGTTCTACCTCTTGAACTGTAGACTAAAATAAACACAAAAACTAAATTCATGTAAATCTGCCAGAAAATGTTCTCAGTGGAAACTCATGCAATCTCTACATACTTGGGTGTTTATTTTCAACGTCATTCTGTCAACAAGAGGGTCACTTTAGTGCCTTTCCTCTACAAAAGTGTCTTGTTTTTACTACAACCTTTTCCTTTATCTGCATAGATTCCATTATAAAAAAAGCACCACATCTTAGTTCAAATATTCAGATTAGATACATGTCGAATTAAATCTAAAAGCTGTAGTGTTTTGCACAATTGATAAGGGATGTATGAGATGAGAGCTAAAGTGAACCCTTAGATATTAATATTTTTGATTTATCAGATTTCCAAGCAAGTCAAAATTAAGAACAATAGAACATTTTTTTCAATAAATATCTGTAGCCTACAATGTTTTTTCTTTTTTTTGATGAGAATAGGTCTAAATTTAAGATGGCATCATAATATGAATAATCAAACACAGGGATGAGAAAAGTTAATTATTATTATTTCATTTTTGGTGTCTTCTACAGAAGTATGCAAACATCCTGGATACATACTTGTTTGATTTGTGGCAGAATGATAAGCATATAATGATTCTGATCATTTTTAAATTGCATTACAACATACAGTGTGGCTCGGTAGAGGCGGACATCCGTCTGTCCCTAATCCCTAAATTGTATTTCACCCATTAACTAAAACATTTTGCAGACAAACATCACCAGCCAATGACTTTTTTAAAGGTTCTGGGATATCATCAATCACCTGTACCCATTTTTTGGTAAGCCTAGTAAAGCAACATGAATATTTCCATCCTTTTGTAATATTTCCATACCACTAATTAGAATATTACATGCTGGGATTATGTAAATTATTCTTATCTGAGGTATTACTTAAGGACAGTCTGTATATTAGCTTTATTAACATACTATAATCTCTTTTTAACAGTGCTTGTTTAATAAAAGGACAAACGAGTACTTGGTAAATAATTCCCACCTACATTGTAAAGCAACAGGAAAGTGAAACGGTTTGTTCCCTGCCCTCCTGTTTCTTTGAGAATAGCTGAATGTCAACAGCTGATCTGACGCAGGTCGCTGTGGAAATATGTAGCTCTCCCCTTTTAGATGGCACGTGAGCATTTTCATGTATATAGATGCAGTTTGAAGATGACTGACGGGAAAAAACACATGAAATGAAATGAAACAATAGCAAACATTGAAAGATGTGAGAAAAGGACGTCCAAATGGATTTTTGAAGGTATTTTTGTTTTTCCGACCGTGGTAGCTTGTAAAATAAGATGAAACTGCCTCCTGTTTGTCATAGAATTCACAAATAAACGTGTCATGGATTTTGATGTGGTCTCTGCCTTTTTGCTTCCTCTGTTTCTGCAATTGATCAGACTGAGGTTCTCTTGAATAATGCCATTTCTACATTAGCAAGAAGCCTCCCCAATGCTGATTGTGATGCACACACAAAGAGTCTGATGTATGTTGAAGGGCCCAACTTGTTTGTTTTCCAAATGAGCCTCAGTTTCTCACAAGAAAAGGGGAAACAACAAATTGAGCACACAGCATGCAAAAAAAAAAAAAGTAATAATAAACAACTTTTATGTTTTAGTTATCTGGGTTGAATCCTCTTGTGGAGGATTTAAGTTTGTGAGTAGGGAAGTAAACCGTCTGCCAGTTCATTATGTTATATTCAATAAAAAGTGGAAGATTTTGAACTAAACTTTGAGGAAAGAAAGACTCCTCATGAGTCACCGAGGTGTTTTTTCCTACCAGTAGAGGGAGCCACAGGGTCAAAATGGAAGGTAGAGTGAGCCACCTTGGCTGTCTGCTTACTCCAGCTTTATGGATCATCTAGCCGGGCTCGTGGTTTCGTTAAGGTTTCTGACCCACATGCAAGAAACTCAAGAAAATGGATCAGCAAAAGTTTATTTACAAAGGTTATACGCAAAGGTGGAGATCCATCCAAGAGGAAGGGAGTTCCAAAGTCCTGGAGCCACACGAACAAAAGCCTGGGTCTCCTTTGGTTTTGAAAGGGGGACAATAAGACCTGTTTCGTGACGGGACGTCAAGACCCTGACGGTGGTAAAGTTCCAAGATGTAAATTGGTGTCTGGAAGAGGAGGATTTGATTGAAGCCGTGTGGTAACCAGTCGTGGAGGAGACATGAGCTAGAGCTGTGATGGCAGGGTCAGAAGAATTATGAGAGCACAGGGAAACTCTTCATCTCAGAGACTAGACCTTAAAATACTTTTGTTGGTTTATAAATCTCTTAAGGGCTTTGCACCAAAATACATTAAAAACCCGTTGTTGTTGTCGTATCAATCGTCCAAACCACTCAGGTCCTCTGGGTCTGATCTGCTCATTGTGCATTTTTTCATTTAAAAAATAATAATTATAACCATTGTTTAGAATATTAGAAAATCAAAGTATCCAAGGAGACCATGCAAGCCTTTCTCTGCATTTTCCAAAAAAATGGAATCCCAGAACTTACATGCCAACATAAACAACAAGATCTTCCTAAACCAGAAACATCATAAATGACTTGAACACTGTTTGAGCAAAAATGAATCAATCAAACCTAATAAATGGAAACATGATTCATTTTCAAGCATGGAAAATTACTAAGAATCTAATGTATTTTTAAAAAGATATTTCTAAAGTATTGTTATTGTAGCAAGGTACCCATAGAGACCAAATACATTTTTTCAGAGCATTTTTTAAAAAGGGGGACAAATGTCATGTAATTACACAGCACTGGACACAAAACGGCAACTGATTCTCTTTACCGGCTGTGATAGACTGGCTCATCTGTCTCAGCTCACTGGACCACCGTGACATGATTATACTGAAGGAGAGCCTGTTTCAGGGTTTGACCCTGTTGATGATTGCCTTAGGTAAGTACTAACTGTTTTTCTACGTCTGATCATCCTCTGATTTCTTATTGTTTATTTCATAAAGTCTATGTCATAGACTTTCTTTTCATATGTGTCATGCACCCTCTCACAGGTGCCCAGCCCACATGGGCTTACAGGACACAATAACACATGTACATACGAGCAGACACACATAAATAGTCTTGAAATAAAAAGTGTCAATAAATATATTTTTAAGGTGCTGGGCCTTCAAAATAAACTGTGCTAACTGAAACACAAAACACTTACATAAGTGACGCATTTTGTCTCCATCAGTTAAATACAAGAAAGAAATCTGGATAAACATCAAGTGTTTTAGTAAATAAATAATTTCTCAAACTCAAGAACAAAGGACAGTCAAACAAAAAGTGCGCTTCACTCTCAGTTTCCCCCAAATCACACAGAGAACGTCTTCGGTCGTCCTCTGGGACTGAACGGAAACGTCCGGTCTCCAAAGCAAAGTGCCAGATCTAAACTGGGCGCACATGGATCTTTGTTCCATGATGCACATGGCTCAAGACCAAAGGCATCAATTAATAAAATATAAGAAGGTAATTTTGGTTTATGTAAGATATCAACTGCCCACTTATGCTTATAACCTTCAAAATAAAACTGTATAAGCTGTTCAATATTACATCTTAACTTATTCCTAAAAATGTACTGAAAATCCAAATCCTCTGATATCATTTTTTCTGGCCCACGTATATCTGTTTGTGACATCCCAAAACAAAAAGGTTACAATGAGAATAAGACTTCTTCGTATAACTGATTGTGTGAATTTTCTACATTATTTCTCATTGAAATATATTGTATCCTTCTTACATTGCCAGTTTTTTAAAGTTCATGATGCTTGCAAATTGCATACGACAGTGGATGTAAAAGTAGAGACAAAACCTTGTTTGGTGGCAAAAAAATAAATAAATAAATGAGGCAAGAGAAGAAAGAAGAGAATTTGGTGGGTAACAGGGGAAGAATGCCATTGAAAGAGCAATAGGTGGAAAAATTGCTGAAAATAAAAGAGGTGAAGATGAGATGGTTTCATAGTCAGAGAGAGAGAACATGCGGTACTGAAGCTCATAGTGAAGCGTGACCTAGGGTGGCCGCCAGGGGGCTCCCAAGAGCAGTGTATTTTTTTCTTTTTGCCAGTATGAAAAATAATTTCTACATAGTCAAATGTTATTAAAAACAAAACATCACAACTTTATAATAAAATTGTGTGTTTTTGCTAATGTAATACTAAAAAAACAGTTCCACTTAGGAGGCCTCCCAATGGCTCCTTAAACAGTCACTAAGTATTGCTTATGTTGAAGCCATTTCATTTAACCCTTTTGACGTCTTAGTGTGCTGCTCATGAGGACTGGAACAAACGACACAGACAAACAACAAGAAAGCAGAAGGTTGTTCCGTCAGACCATCAGTTCCCAAAACCACTAAAAAAAAACAAAAAACACATAAAGCTCAAATTGGACCGCCCTTTTGCACCACACAAAGGGTAAAATAATTGCGTCTAAACTGAAGTTGTTCTGGTTAGCTTCACATGTTTTTTGTGTCTTCTGCGATCTCTGGCCAATGTTGCTCCCAATCAAAAAGCTTTAATATGTTAGAAAACATGTCTAAAAAATATATAATTTACCATTCATGTTAAAGCACCCTCATTTATTTTTCATGACTGTTATGAAGTCTATCTAAGCTAAGGTTGTTTTTACATCTTGATGTTATGTTTTATCTTATATCTATTATATCTGTGATTTTTCCTCCGTAGGGTTAGGCATTGGGTTTTTGGTGAGGGTTATGGTTACTGTAACGAAAGAACAAATGGAGTGGATCAAACTCCCAGGAGATTTGCTTTTCAACATTCTTCAGCTATTTGCTGTCCCTCTCCTTGTGACAAGTATGATTACAGGCAAGCTACAAAATACAGACACTTTATGTGTCAACTTGCAAAATGTTAGAGAAATAGATGTAAAAGATGCTCACTTTTTTTGTGGATATTCTGTATCAATGTTGCTCAAAACAATTGATTGTATATATGAGACTTATCTAACATTCTTACCTTTAATTTTTTGTGGTAAGAATGTGTTGAAAGATGAAGATCAGTTCAGACATTTGTGTGTTGTCTTGCTCATTGCTCAGGCACCAGATGAACCTCTGGTTCTGATCTCTTTTCTCAGGAGTAATTGGAATAAACAGCAGATTGCCTGGGAGAATAGCTGTCTACACAGCAATGTACATCTGTGGCTCTACCATTCTGGCCGTAACTCTTGGTGACTTTATAATGGGCAGCACATTTTAACATAGATTTATCAAAACAGTCATAGTGTGTATTGTGTAATTGTTTTTGAGATATTCCCTGTGACTTTGTGTTGCAGGAATGGCTCTAGTGCTCCAGACCAAGCCTGGTATGGATCACACAATGGGCATAACCATTAACACAGATATGCCATCCTCCTCTATGCAAGTGATTTTTATGGATCTTATCAGGTGAGAAGACAAGTGTTTAGGCACAATTGCTGGTTTGCATTTTCAGGTTGTAATTTGAAGAAGTTAAAATAGAGATTTTTGTTATCTCTGACCATCATAAATGAAAACTTTCTTGGATTATGTGAAATTCTGATATTATGAAAAAAACATCCTCATGTTCCATCCATCCATTATCTAACACGTCCATCCCCAGTGGGGTTGCAAGAGGTGCTGGGTGAGAAGTGGGTGCACCCTGGAGAGGTTGCAAGCTTATTTTATTTTATTTATTTAGTTGTTTTTTTTTTTTTTGTCTGACTCTCCTTTGACTTGCATAGGAACATAGTTCCAGAGAGCTTCGTTCAGGCTTTCTACGAGCAGGTATGTTTTTATTCAGCTCACTGTGCAACTTTCCATGTTGGATTTGGTAAGTTTAAAAAAAGTTTATTTTTGTTTTCTTCCAGTACAAGACAGAGATTGTTCAGGTTAAAAAGACTTCTAACTTCTCCCTTTATCTAAAAGCAGTGAGTATTTTCTTCTGATCTTTGTTCTTTTTTTTGAGCACCTTCCCAAAGTCTTTATATCCCTTGAGCTTTTTCACATGTTGTCACATTACAACCACAAACGTCACTGTATTTTGTTTAGATATAAAACAGTAGACCAACACAAAAAAGTACCTTATTGTGAAGAGGAAGAAAAACGGTGGACGGCTTTAAATTTCTTTCAAATTAAAGCATGAAGGGAGAGGTGGTGCTTGTTCTCAGCCCACCTGAGGGACAGACGTGTCTTTCTGTATGGTCATTGGGTGTGAGGAGGGATGCATCACCGGGGAACAGACAGACAAGCAACCATGCAAAACACCTGTACCTGTGGGTTTAGACAAAACCAGTTGACCCAACAATAAGGTTTTTTGGGAAGAGCAAGGAACATCAGTTTTCACATTTAGCCACAGATTTTCTGTTGTATTTAAGCCTGGATTTGACTACAGGGATCCATAATCTGGTCATGCTTTCACCTAAACCATTCCATTGTAGTTATGGACTGAATGTGGCTGTTCTGCTGCAAGGTCCTCATTTTCACCCTAAATTTGTCCTATAAAGAGATTGTAAGGAAATTTAATGCCATTCTTGCTGACAAATCTCACCCTTTACGTGCAGAGCTCCAGTTTCTGCCTTTTGGCCTCTTGCTCAGACTTCTTAGTATGAACAGTAACATGTACAAGCACTCCTTTGTCCCCACTGCAATTTCTCTTTTTATTGCAAGACAAGGTAGGGGGACATGCATCTGATTGTTAGCGTTTGAATGAATTATTGTCGGTTGACAATAATATACATTGATGTACTCTTTGATTTATATTTGATGTCTTTTTTGATACGTTTTATTGTTTTTTAGTTTTTAATTTTGATATTTTGTCCTCAAGTTTTTATACTTACTATTACATCAATTACCCATTTGGGACATGAACAAATCTGAATCTAAACCTGAATTTTCCTGGACTTAGCTCCATCTGTCAGCTTCCCTGTCCCTGCAGAAAAAAAGGCAAATAAACACACATGAGGATATCTGGATATACATTGGCTAATGAAGGGGTTACAGCATAAAGTTTAGCTAAATACACAAATAGCGTTTTAGATTTTTACATGTAAATTTTACATCTCACAATTATGCAGTACTCTGGATTGGTATTTTAAAAAACTAAATGCAAATAAAATGCATCAAAGTTTATGGCTTTAGTGTGACTTATTGTGAAAAAGTGATATGTACTGCCAACAATGTGCTGTACGCCTATAAAACTACTCTTAGAGAGTTAGGTCCAGCACATTTGTATTTCTAGGAGCATAATGGCAATGAGACGCGACTGAAGGGCGGCTATGTTGCTGGGATCAACATGCTAGGACTGATCATCTGGTCTTTTGCCATTGGCATGTTGTTAAGCAAAGCGAGATGCCAGGCCAAAGCCACTGTGACGTTCATTAAAAGTGTCAACACTGCAATAAATATCATATTCAACTGGATCCTGTGGTAAGATCAAGCACTGCATTATTTCTCTCTTTTACCAAATTAGATTCATTTTTAATATTCAAAAAAATTATCTTAATTAGTTCCGGTCATACACAAAGGCAAATCACTGGGGCCATATTTCTGAGATATGATTCCAGTTTACAAAATGAAGCTGTTTTTTTTTTTTTATTAACAAACAGGAAGTTGAAATAATTTTGGAACACCCATTTTGTTTAACCTTTTGTTGTTGTTGTTTTTTTTTTTTTTTGACTGTTCTTTGTTTCAGGTACTTGCCAATCGGCCTTTTGTTCCTGGTCGTGGAGAACGTGTTGGATGTTAAAGACTGGAGAGCTATCATTAAACTTGTCAGACTTACAGGGGTAATTTTTCTGGGGTATGTCCACCTTGTCCATTTCAGCTTTGTTTCCACTGCTCCTGAGGTGACGCCACTGAACTCTACATAAAAAGGAGAGAAATAGCTTTGAATGTATTTACAGAACAGTGCAGTACTACTCCTGCTCCTTCTCTATGCTCAGAGGATGAATACACAGCAAAGATCAGTTCTTATAAATACAATCATTTTCAGTCCAGTTTAAAGCAGTTTTCTCCAGAAGTTCTGGCCCTAAGAGGTTTGTCATGTTTGCCGGTAAACAAACGGCATCATGAAGACCGTTACAGTTCAACCAGTAAGGCACAAGAACAAAAGTATATATATATATATATATATATATATATATATATATATATATATATATATATATATATATATATATATATATATATATACACACATTTTTATTTAGTTTTCTAGTTTTCTAAAAAATGATTGACAAAGGCCTTAAAAAGCAAATCTCAAAAACTTTGAAAAATGAACCCAAAAGAAAATATCAAATAATGCAAACCTAACTCAGGATAACAAACCAATGAACACACGGAGGAATTTATACACAGACTAGCCTACACAAAGGAGGAGGAGTGGGGGAAGGAGACAAAGACAAGCAATGCATAAACGTAAACGGCTAATTCAAACCAACACATTTTGACTACAATACAAATGTAAAAAAAAATAAAACAACCTAACACCAAAATATGTTTTAGTAATTGTACTATTAGTAGAGAGAGAGGTAGATTCTTCAGCATCTGCCTCTCTGCTTCCAGCAGCCTGATTTACTGATCCACTTCCTGGCTTCTTTACAACCAGTCCTCTCCCCCAGGAGTCCTTTAAAACTCAGCAAAACAAAAAATAATTAGTAATCCAAATATACATAAGGGGTTTACTAAATGTGTGCACTCATAATAGAAAACATCCTAATGCAATACCACAGAAAACGTTACATTGTAAATACATTGCGTGGAAACATTTGAATGAATACTAACACAGGGGAAAAGCTGGAGGAACCTCAACAGAGACAAAGAAACCCATCTTCCTTCAGCACAGCGACTCTAAATACAACTTTCAAAGGCCTAGATAAAAACTTATTCATGGCATAGTAAAAGTTCAAACCTTTATCCAATCTGTGGAAAGCTTTGTGTTCACATGCAACATCCAGTCTGACTGAGCTGGTGCTATTTGTTTGTGCAAGTGTTGTTTCTATGAAAGCGTAAAGCTGGTGGAGACACAACCAACAGGTTGCAGCTGGAACTGCAGCAAAAGGAGTCATTGAGACTGAACAGAGATGCACAAACATCTTTATAGATGTTAATGTGCAACCATGCATCATTTTCCTTACACTTTACACTACAGTGTGTTAGTATATCATATAAAATCTCCCAAACACATTGAACTGCCAAAAAGTGTCAAAGTTGAAAGCTAGTGAATATGTTTTTCTATGAATGACTTTAACAATGAACATGACTTTGTTGTCTCTTTCAGACTCGCAATCCACTCTTTTCTTGTTCTTCCATTGATTTACTTTGTGTTCACCAAACGGAACCCCTTTCTCATCTTGATCCATGTTTCCAGTGCTTTGTTCACCGCAATGATCATGGCGTCCAGGTGAAATGTTCTGTTTGTTTGTTGTCAGAGTGCGACACTTTTGTAGTTTCCTCATACAAACGGTTTGCCAATAAAGAATGTGCTTTCTGCCAAAGTGCCGCCACTATGCCTGTCACCGTTGAATGCTGTGAACAGAATGTGAAGGTCAATACAAGACTCTGCCGGCTCATGTTGCCAATAGTCAGCAGCTTCAACATGAACGGGATGGCGCTGTATGAAGTGATCGCTGTCATCTTTATTGCCCAGACAAGTGACATCATTTTGGATATCAGCCAGATCATCACCATTAGGTAAGCTGCTTCCTAGAAGTACCTGGAACTGAGAAAAGTTGCATGCTGGGATTGTTAAGAGGAATGCAGTTGTATGTCGTAGTTGAGACAGAAATGCTCATGGAGATTGTGCTTGGTTTGCAGCTTGACCAGTTGCATTTCAAGCTTTGGAGCTGTAGGTGTTACAGCAACGGGATCTGCAATCACTGTCCTAATTTTGACAGCTGTGGGACTGCCTGCACATGATGCCACCCTTCTGCTGCTCTTTGAGTGGTTTCTGTAAGTTTAACTTAATACTCATCTCCTACTACGCTGTGTGCACAATTATTAGGCAAGTTTTAGTTTTGACTATATCATAATGTTTATGGATATTTTCCAATTCCAAGCTGTACAATCTTGAATACTTTTTGAATATAGACATATCAGCTGGCGTGCATTTGTTTAATGAGGGAGTGTGGGCCTGAGGAGATCAACACCCTTTATCAAGGTGTGTATAATTATTGGGCAGCTTCTTTTACTCAAGCAAAAAGTATCAAAAAAAGAGATTTAAATGACTCTGAAAAGTCAAAAATTGTAAAAAGTGTTTCAGAGGGATGCAGCACTCTTGAAACTGCTATGATATTGGGCCATGGTCACAGAAACTTCAAATATTTTGCTGCCAATAGTCAAAGGGACACAAAAAACATGTTGAGAAAAAAATAAGTAAATTAACTGAAAAAGATTTGAGAAGAATCAAACGTGAAGCTACTGGGATCCCATTATCTTCCAGTGCTGTCATATTCCAGAACTGCAACCTGCCTGGAGGGCCCAGAAGTATAAGATGTTCAGAGCTCAGAGACATGGCCAAGGTAAGGACGGCTGAAACCCGACCACCACTGAACAGGACACACAAGTTGAAACATCAAGACTGGACCAAGACATATCTGAAAACAGACTTCACATCAGACGCCAGGAAGGTGAAGGCAGGGTACTGGTATGGGTTGGTATTATTAAAGATGAGCCAGTTGGACCTTTTTGGGTTGAAGATGGATTCAAAATCAATTCCCAAACCTACTGCCAGTTTTTAGAAGATTCTTCCTTCAAGCAGTGATTCAAGAAAAAGTCTGCATCTTTCAAGAAGACCATGATTTTTATGCAGGACAATACTCCATCACATGCATCAAAGTACTCCACTATGTGACTAGCCAGTAAAGACCTTAAAGATGAAAAAATAATGAAGTGGGCCCCTTCCTCAACAGACCTAGACTGCATAAAGAGCTTGTGGGCCCTTCTCAAACCAATTGGATTTACCGAGAGTTCTGTAGCTGTTCAATGATGAAATTAATCCTCAAAACCACAACTTGCTTAGTAATTGTGCACACAGTGTACGTGTTTAACCATCAACTCATGTAGTCATTTTGAATGGATACACTTGTCTGCTATCAGAAAGCTTGCAGTTATTTTTGTCCAGGGCATAGTCCAACAGACTGCAGCTAGAACTGCAGCAAAAGGACTCATTGAGACTGAATAGAGATGCACAAACATCTCTATTTGGTTTTTTCTGCAAACGAAAAGACTCGTTTTCGTTTGCATGGAAAACGAGTCTTGAGTTTTCTACTTGTGGGGAGAGCCTATGTAGCAATAATACTGGAGACCTGGAAGATAACGGGATGATACGTTACTGGAGACCTGGTGCATCTGGTTGTTGTAGAGTGAGGGACAGAAAACCTTCGAGAAAAGCATAGTTGAGTCTGACCGCATATTTGTTCTCCTCTTATGTGCTCTTCAGAGACCATTTCACAACCGTGGTCAATGTGCTAGGAGACTGTTATGGTTTGGCTCTCATCAATCATCTGTGCTTGGATGAGCTCTTGACCCTGGACAAACTGTCAAGGTAAATTAAATCATTAAAATGATGTGTTCATTTACAAAGACATAATGTTGCTGAAAGTATTCACTTCCTTGTCCAAATCAAATAAGTCAGGCTCTCCAGTGATTCTCACTGCTACAGGTTGATGAAATCTAGCAATCTAGCACTGAACAAATAGGGTGCTCTCAGAAGGAACTTGTGCATGAATTGAATTTGAGCGTGGTACCATGATAGGATACCACCTGTACACTACTTCCAGACATTACGTTTTGTCTGCTGGACTCTAGACCAGTGTGGACATGTTGTCTAGGGTTCCAAATCCTGCCTCAAAAGTATAAAAAAAAAATACAGCAAAGGCTTTCCTCTCTGGACTCTGGAAGACAAACCACCTCTCCCATGAGCTTCTTCTGGCCCTTTGCATCTGCTTTGAGAGTGTCTTCACTTATTCTAGCTGCCAACGTCCAAAGAAACAGGTCCTTCAAAGAGCTATTACCACTGCCAATAAATTATTAACTGCTCCCTCTCCAACCCCAATGAACTCTATATTCCTTTTGTCTGAGGAAAGGAAAGTAAAAATCAAACAACCCAGCACACTTGGCATATAGTCTATTTCATCTTCTGCCTTTAGGATGAAGATGGACGACAATAAAGGGTCAAACAAACAGGGTGTTGGTGAACAGAATAACTGTTTCAAATTACTATCCTCTAATTGTAACAGGAGATTGTCTACTCATGCACTCAGAATGTAATTTTATTACTTGTTGCATTGTTGAATTCTTTTTCTGTATTAAATGCCATTTTGTGATTTAGTCCTGCTTTTTATGCTTTACTCTGCGGAAGCTGCATCGCATTCTTACTGATGTGAAAATGTTGGTGTCCTAACATCTGGGTTTGTCAGGGGTCAGGACCACAGCTCTTGTCTGTCAGCAGTGTTTGAGTTGTACAGGAAGGCGGGGTGGGATTCATTATTTGGGACCATTCACCAGAAGCCAGACTCAGCCCATTTGTTTGACTTCTAATGCTTCATCACACCAAGGCATTGTTTTTTTACTATTTCAAGCTCCCATCCTTGTGGGAACAGTTTGAAAATGATCTTTTCCCGTTCTGACATGACTGTGCACCAGTGCACAAAGCAGGTTCCATAACATAGACGAGTAAGTTTTGGGGTAGAAGAACTTTACCGGTTTGCTCAAATCATATGTAACCACATGGATTGAGATTAGATGAGTGTTTCTCAACCCTGGTCCTCACCGCCTCCCTGCTCTGCATGTTTTAGATGTGCATCTATTCCAGAACAGCTGATTCAAATGATTGCACGACCATCAAGTGCTACAGAAGCCTGTTAATTACCCAGAGATACAATTCAGGTGTGTGGCAGAAGGGAAATACCTAAAACATGCAGGACAGGGGGGCGGTGAGGACCAGGGTTGAGAAACACTGGATTAGGATGTTGCTCGGGTGTGTGGTTATGCGTGTATGTGTGTGTGTGAAAGCAGATGAGTGAATACTTTTGTCAACATTGTGCATTTCCAATTCTGAACTAAAATATGGGCTCAAATTCCTGTAATGTAATATAGTATATATCTGGAATGTAAACTATTATAAGTAATTTTTACTGAGTAGAAAGACTAGAGATATTTTGGACACAGTTTGTCCAGATCGCTATTAACCATGTTTTTTATTTCGCCTGTTAGCTTGGAAAGGATGCGTTCCACCAAAGAGCTTGATCTGAAGTTATTTTGTTTGGAACCCTATGAAGAGACCAACCGTCCCCCTTCCTCAGGATCCATTTCATCTAAATGAGGGGATCATCTCAGCACAACATTAACACCAATGTATTAAACCTCAGGACAGGAATGTCAGCATCCTGGGGTGTCCGAGCTGATCATTTCCTTGTGTGACTATAGTTGTTGCTAGCAGGACGGTACCGTAGTAGTTTGTTCATCTGTATTTGGTTTCTATTTTATTTCTGTTTTTGAAACTTTGAAATTATCTATTTATAATCACTAATTCATTAATACTATTCTAGAGTTTATTGTTGTATACATTGGCGTGTTTACTATGTGGACATTTTTATAAAATTAATCTTTGACAATAGAAATATTTCTCCAGTGTTTCCTCACTAATCAATCGGAGCCACCACAGTTCTTCATCTTCTATAATTGATTTTCTCCCACTTCCAAATCCTCACGGGTTTTATTACCTGTAATTACTTGCGTTAGCTGTTTTTTATTATTATTATTATTATTATTATTATTATTATTATTATTATTATTATTATTATTATTATTATTTGGATCATTTCATTGTGTGTCTCTAGTGGTTAAACGCCTTTATTTCTGTTTTTAAGTTCTGTAGCTTTGTATTAGACTTTGTAGATTAACAGACCAGGTGTTTCTTCACCAGCTCCTCTGGATCTTCATTCAGAGGCCATCAGAAATGGTTCTCTTCTGATTTCAGCAGTGCCATCCTTAATATGCAGACCAGAAAAGAACACAAACAGTAAAACACACAATTTAAACAAGCCAGCATGTTTGCTGCTTTGTTTAAATTGAAGTGTAGGTTCACGCACTTCAAAACTTTCAACTAAATTCAAAGGAAGACATGACATGAAATGAACATGAAAAACAAACCATTCCAAAACAGACCGACACCTGGGTAAACTGGAGAACATGGATGGATGGATGGATGGATGGATGGATGGATGGATGGATGGATGGATGGATGGATGGATGGATGGATGGATGGATGGATGGATGGATGGATGGATGGAGGATGGATGGGGATGGATGGATGGATGGATGGATGGATGGATGGATGGATGGATGGATGGATGGATGGATGGATGGATGGATGGATGGATGGATGGGGATGGATGGATGGATGGATGGATGGATGGATGGAGATGGATGGATGGATGGATGGATGGATGGATGGATGGATGGATGGATGGATGGATGGATGGATGGATGGATGGATGGATGATGGATGGATGGATGGATGGATGGTGGAATGGATGGATGGATGGATGGATGGATGGATGGATGGATGGATGGATGGATGGATGGATGGATGGATGGATGGATGATGGATGGATGGATGGATGGATGGATGGATGGATGGATGATGGATGGATGGATGGATGGATGGATGGATGGATGGATGGATGGATGGATGGATGGATGGATGGATGGATGGATGGATGGATGGATGGATGGATGGATGATGGATGGATGGATGGATGGATGGATGGATGGATGGATGGATGGATGGATGGATGGATGGATGGATGGATGGATGGATGGATGGATGGATGGATGGATGGATGATGGATGGATGGATGGATGGATGGATGGATGGATGGATGGATGGATGGATGGATGGATGGATGGATGGATGGATGGATGGATGGATGGATGGATGGATGGATGGATGGATGGATGGATGGATGGATGGATGGATGGATGGATGGATGGATGGATGGATGGATGGATGGATGGATGGATGGATGGATGGATGGATGGATGGATGGATGGATGGATGATGGATGGATGGATGGATGGATGGATGGATGGATGGATGGATGGATGGATGGATGGATGGATGGATGGATGGATGGATGGATGGAAGGCAGGCAGGCAGGCAGGCAGGCAGGCAGGCAGGCAGGCAGGCAGGCAGGCAGGCAGGCAGGCAGGCAGGCAGGCAGGCAGGCAGGCAGGCAGGCAGGCAGGCAGGCAGGCAGGCAGGCAGGCAGGCAGGCAGGCAGGCAGGCAGGCAGGCAGGCAGGCAGGCAGGCAGGCAGGCAGGCAGGCAGGCAGGCAGGCAGGCAGGCAGGCAGGCAGGCAGGCAGGCAGGCAGGCAGGCAGGCAGGCAGGCAGGCAGGCAGGCAGGCAGGCAGGCAGGCAGGCAGGCAGGCAGGCAGGCAGGCAGGCAGGCAGGCAGGCAGGCAGGCAGGCAGGCAGGCAGGCAGGCACGCAGGCAGGCAGGCAGGCAGGCAGGCAGGCAGGCAGGCAGGCAGGCAGGCAGGCAGGCAGGCAGGCAGGCAGGCAGGCAGGCAGGCAGGCAGGCAGGCAGGCAGGCAGGCAGGCAGGCAGGCAGGCAGGCAGGCAGGCAGGCAGGCAGGCAGGCAGGCAGGCAGGCAGGCAGGCAGGCAGGCAGGCAGGCCGGCAGGCAGGCAGGCAGGCAGGCAGGCAGGCAGGCAGGGCAGGCAGGCAGGCAGGCAGGCAGGCAGGCAGGCAGGCAGGCAGGCAGCCAGCCAGGCAGGCAGGCAGGCAGGCAGGCAGGCAGGGCAGGCAGGCAGGGGCAGGCAGGCAGGCAGGCAGGCAGGCAGGCAGGCAGGCAGGCAGGCAGGGGCAGGCAGGCAGGCAGGCAGGCAGGCAGGCAGGCAGGCAGGCAGGCAGGCAGGCAGGCAGGCAGGCAGGCAGGCAGGCAGGCAGGCAGGCAGGCAGGCAGGCAGGCAGGGCAGGCAGGCAGGCAGGCAGGCAGGCAGGCAGGCAGGCAGGCAGGCAGGCAGGCAGGCAGGCAGGCAGGCAGGCAGGCAGGCAGGCAGGCAGGCAGGCAGGCAGGGAGGCAGGCAGGCAGGGAGGGAGGCAGGGGGGCAGGGAGGGAGGCAGGCAGGCAGGCAGCAGGCAGGCAGGCAGGCAGGCAGGCAGGCAGGCAGGCAGGCAGGCAGGCAGGCAGGCAGGCAGGCAGGCAGGCAGGCAGGCAGGCAGGCAGGCAGGCAGGCAGGCAGGCAGCAGCCAGGCAGGCAGGCAGGCAGGCAGGCAGGCAGGCAGGCAGGCAGGCAGGCAGGCAGGCAGGCAGGCAGGCAGCAGGCAGGCAGGCAGGCAGGCAGGCAGGCAGGCAGGCAGGCAGCCAGGCAGGCAGGCAGGCAGGCAGGCAGGCAGCTTGGCAGGCAGGCAGGCAGGCAGGCAGGCAGGCAGGCAGGCAGGCAGGCAGGCAGGCAGGCAGGCAGGCAGCGAGGCAGGCAGGCAGGCAGGCAGGCAGGCAGGCAGGCAGGCAGGCAGGCAGGCAGGCAGGCAGGCAGGCAGGCAGGCAGGCAGGCAGGCAGGCAGGCAGGCAGGCAGGCAGGCAGGCAGGCAGGCAGGCAGGCAGGCAGGCAGGCAGGCAGGCAGGCAGGCAGGCAGGCAGGCAGGCAGGCAGGCAGGCAGGCAGGCAGGCAGGCAGGCAGGCAGGCAGGCAGGCAGGCAGGCAGGCAGGCAGGCAGGCAGGCAGGCAGGCAGGCAAAATGTATGATTCCATCAGCATTCAGCTGGCACACTTACTCTGAAAAACAAATTTGAAGGCAACATCCTTTTGAAGAAGTGTGCCATTCAGGAACACTTTGTATTTGTTATACCATCATATTGAAATAAAAGCTTGACTACTATTAACACTTACGATTATAACTCAAAACACGAAAACTCACAACTTCTTTCTCTAACAGAAAATAATGTAACTAATGGTCTAAATAAATTTCCTAATGCAATTATCATTGTAGGAGGGGATTTTTAATATGATATTACCTCAAAATTCAAACACTTCCCTTCAAAACCGCTGAAGAAAACAAAATCATTAGTGAATTTATGATCCTCTCCAAAGACAGAGTCCCTTAGACTTGTCAAAGTAAATTTAGCCACTTTACAAAATAAGTTGTTTAACTCTTCTTATTTATCTATTTTCAATAAGAAAAGCATCATTGTAAACCCAACACACTTGAAGAGTAAAACAGGGCAAGTATCCTCTAATCCAAAAAATATTGCAAACTATCTTTGCTCTGTGTCCATTACTGTAAATCAAGGGATTATTGCCCTTATATCTAAGACTTAAAAAAGACAAATTATTGATAAATCCTTCTGGTGGGTGAGCTATTTAATAAAAATGGAGGTTTTTATTTAAGTACAATGAGTTCAACCTCAAATATAACTTGACTGTAACCCATAAAGAGTATGATACTGTTTTTAATGCTGTTATATTTGTGCTGTTATATATATAAATATGTGAACTCTTAGAAATAATGTTGAAGAATATTAGTCCTTGTTTACTGTAACTAACACCACCATTGGTAAAGCCTGTTTTTCTTCTACTTGTATGAATGGCAACATTTCCCTTCCCCGCTTCAACAAGATATTATTTCCTGCAGATGTTTTATACTGAAAAAACACATAAGCAATATTTTTCAGACAGGCCAAAATATCCAGTTTCATGAATAAAAAGTCCATAAAATAAAGAGTTTTGTGAGTTTGTGATATTATTAGAAACACGCTGTCTTTTTAGTTTTATTTGAAATAAATATTAACCTTGTTTAGCATTTGAACCAAAATCAAGGTATCCAAGGAGACCAGGAATTCTTTTCCAGGCATTTTTCAAAACTTGGAATCCAAGGACTGGATGACAAAATGAACAAGATCTCCTAAAACCTTTTTAAATCGCTTAAACACTGTTTTTAAATAAAAATATTTCTGTGCACTAGAAAACTGATCAAATTGACTCAATGGTAGCATGATTGGCTCTTTAAGCACATCAAATTCCTGAAACCAGTCACAAGTTATGTGTGTTATTTATGTTGCCAAGGTATCCATAGAGACTATATATTCTTTTCAGGTCATCTAGTTACCCAGCATTGGACACCAAACAGCAACTGATTATCTTGAACGGCTGCCATAGACTTTCCCATCTGTTCTGGCTCCCTGAGCCACAGTGAAACAAAACAATGCAGGAGGGTATGTTTCAGGTCATTTGCCTCTTGTCGGTTGCCTTAGGTGAGTACGAATTTCATTAAGCCAGTTTTTGCTGCTTAATGAGACGGGGGTTAGCGGTTAAACATGTGTGCTTAACCTGGGGTTTTAACTGAAATGAGTTAAAACATACTTTAAATATGAAATCTAATATGCTAATGACATGTTTAGTGTGTGCGTATAAAACCTTAAAGGTGAAATTAAGCTGAGTTAAGTGCAGCTCGAGTTCAGCAGTCTGACAACTGAAGGGACGAAGCTATTTTTGTTGTACACCAAACAACTACATGTTCAGATTTTCTGAAAACACAGCTATCCTCTGCCTCATTTCAGACACATCACATTTAATCACCGACAGCAGAAACTGTTTTCAGTGGTGGTGGTAACAATTTCTAGTTCTTAATATCTAAAGATCGCAGGAACTTATTTTTGACCTGAAGGCAACAGGAGATCACTCACCAGTGGTCATCCATAATCAATTAATTGCCCAGTTGGATTCTTACAAATATCTTGGAATACACATTGACAATAAACTCAGTCTGCAGCAGAGACTACACTTTCTGTGCAGGTGGAGGGCCTGTTGTGTCAGTCAGAAAGTGATGCTGCTCTTTCAACATGCTGTAGAGAAACCAGGCTTTCATTAGGTTCAGATTTGGTAACTTGTCTGTCCAAATGAAGGCCAAACTCATTTGTCTCATGCAAAGAGCTCTGAAGCTAATGGAGGTCAATCAGTGCGCCTCACTTCAGAGGCATACTCTGAAGTCACTTCCATGAAAGGGGTAGGTAAACAAAATGTAGGTAAATATTTTGTTTACCTATAGCAAACAAAATGCTTGCTGTAGGTAAATTATCTACATTTTATTGTAGGTAAACTAATTGCCCAGGTGCCCAATTTACCTATAGTAAATTGCGACGGTAGGTTACGGTGTTTAAGATTTTAACATGCTTCGTTTATGTTTTTATATCTGTTTTAATCAATTTATTATAGAAGTGCTTTTATGGATCAATATAAAAGTCATGGTTTTGGATGTTGCAGCAGCCAGAATTTGTACCCGAGGCATATTTCCTTTGGGACACTGAAAGTTAGTATAATTTTATCTGAAGGTTGAATATTGTTGTCACAGCTGACAGCAATTGTAAAAAAAAAAAAAAAAACGTTACTTTGTAAGATACTACCAGCCAGTTAATAAATGTACCCTGTTTTTATAATAATTATTTTATTGACTTCAAAATTTTCTAACTTAACCTACTTGTCTTTGGTCAATATAAGTAATAATATTTAATTTTTCTAAATACTTTTCAAAAATCTATCTTTAAAATTACTAGCATCGTTATTAAGTTATTTTCTACACTAATTTTATGCTCCTTAGCTTGATAAAGGAGATAAGAGATTTTTTTCTTTCCAGCAATCCTTTCAACATTTGATCTATTGGACATTTTTCAGTACTGTGAAAGTTGTTGATTTTAATCCCATCATTACCATTTATAAAGTCGCAGTTTTTTACTATAATCTCTATGCTCATTGAAATATACTTATTTATTGGCACTGCCTGTGAGAGTTGCTATTTTTCCAATTCCACTGTGCTTTCTTGCATAATGACAATAAAAGTTATTCTGAAACTGATGATTGAGGAAGTTGTTCTGCAGTCGATTCATCATGAACCATTGTGTTATCACCATGCTAACATAGCATTTTGCTATTGTCTGATTACGTTGATATACATCCAAATTGTTCCGCTTTTAAATTTATCTAAGATGTTGGATGCATTCTAATCAAGTTCAATAAACGAAGAGATTATTGAAAAGTTCCTTTCTTTGATAATTTTCTGACTAAAGAAAACAAAATGATTAACGTTTGTACATCAAACCAATGAAAACAAGTTAAAAAAAAAAAAAAAATAAAAATAATAATAATAATAATAATAATAATAATAGAAGTTGGTGTAAAGCCTGTTTAAAGGTTATTTTGAAAGGTACTTTTGAAAATAAACAAGTCTTATTATAACATATTCTAAATAGAGGGATTATTTGTTCGCAAACACAGCAGATGCACGCGCAGCTTGACTGCAGAAAGAGTCGGGCTGACCTTTAAACCCTCACTAGCTGTCATGGTTACCCGTATTAATCTTGCTGTTTTAACATTAGCTAGCATGTTGTCAGTGTGGATTACATCTGTTTATTACGTGATAAAATAAGTTATGCTACTAAATTGACATTAGAGAATGAGACGCACGTTAACGACCCGTAAGCATTAAATGCAGGTGAGTCGATAAATGACGAAAGAAAAATGTCAAATATTAATTTCTAGCGATTTTGTTCACGGTAAGATCACCAGCTCTCAATGAGATATGCCGAGTCCCTCTAAGTAAAGACAGACATGGTGAACAATAACGGTACCGGATTAGGGTTTTCCTAAAATGTAAGTTTTTTCCCAAAAATAAAATAAAAACAAATGAAACACACGAAAAAATGAATTAAATAAATAAATAAAAAGGGGATTCATATTTAGAATGCAAACGACAAAATGAAATACAAAAAATTACTTCTAGTTTGGTCAGAGTTGGGAGGTAAATGAAGATGTAGCCATCAAGGCATAAACTAAGGCTTCAGAAATAATGATGAAAAATAAAAATAAAATAAAAAACAGCGGGTTTAACGGGAGGAAGTGAGATGTACAGAGATGATGTGCTAAGAATGGAACCTCCTGCAACTGCAGAGCGCTCAAAACTGCGTGTGAGTTGCGCCGGGCGAAGAGATCTGCGCTGGTGGGGAGTTGTCAATTATTTTATCAGCCTTATTGTAAATAGGATAAATAATTAGAATAATATATGCTTGCCTGCGTTCTGAAGACAAGATGCGCAGTAGAGTGGCTGCTGACGGAACGTGACATTGACTGATATGTAGACCATGTTCTGCTTTCTACTATTACAGTGAACCTTGTTTTATCTGCTAACGTTCGCTCATTTTCCTCCAGTTATTGAATATATTGTGTGAACAACATGTAGTCAGTGATTATTTTACACAAGTTTATGTTTTTCTTTTTTTTGTTTGTTTTTTTCATATCTATTATGTTTGTGATTTCATCCCTCCCCTCGTCCCCCATAGGGTTAGGCTCTGGGTTTCTGCTGAGGTTTATGATTTTTTTAAGGGACGATCAAGTAAAATGGATCCGAATACCAGGGGACATGCTTCTCAACGTGCTTCAGATGTTCGCTGTACCCCTCATTGTGACAAGCGTGCTTGCAGGCAAGCTAAATATTATTCTATATACTTGAAGTATTAACGTATCGTGACTGAAAGGATGCTCACACATCTTTTTGTGGATATTCTGTATAAATATTGCTCAAAATCCTCGATTATTTTATAGCTAGACAATAAGCTAATTTCATATTCACACCATTTAGTTCTTGTGCTTTCAAAACATTTTAAAAGATGAAGATTAGTCCAGACATTTAGACTATTGTTAGGACACATATGCCCTGGTATGTTGTCTTTCTCATTCCTCAGGCACCACATGAACTTCTGGTTCTGCTCTCTTTTCTCAGGAGTAACTGGGTTAAACACCAAAATGTCCAGAAAAACAGCCTTTTTCACAGGGACTTACATCTGTGGCACTACTCTTTTGGCCATAATTCTTGGTAACATTATTATGGTTAGGAGTTATTAATGAAGATTTATTAAGACTGTCATAGTTTGCATTGTGTTATTGCTTTTGATATCCTGCCTGAGATTTTGTGTTGCAGGACTGTTTCTGGTGCTCACAGTCAAGCCTGGTGTGGGAGAACACCTATCACAGGACAGGGATAAGGACGTGCCAGCCTTTTCCGTTCATGTGATCCTCATGGATCTTTTAAGGCAAGAGGACAGATATTTAGACACAATTCCTGCTTTTCTACGTTTTGTGGATATTGTCACCTTCATAAAATGACCAGCAGCATGAGGTATATATATATATATATATATATATATATATATATATATATATATATATATATATATATATATATATATATATATATCCATCCATCCATCCATTTTCTTACACCCTTGTCCCTCAGTGGGGTCGGGAGAGGTGCTGGTGCCTATCTCCAGCTGGCGTGCCGGGCGAGAGGCGGGGTCACCCTGGACAGGTCGCCAGTCTGTCACAGGGCAACACAGAGACACACAGGACACACAACCATGCACACACACACTCACACCTAGGGGCAATTGAGACAGACCAATTAACCTGACAGGCATGTTTTTGGACTGTGGGAGGAAACCGGAGTACCCGGAGAAAACCCACGCATGCACAGGGAGAACATGCAAACTCCATGCAGAAAGACCCCAGGCCGGGAATCGAACCCAGAACCTTCTTGCTGCAAGGCAACATCAACTGCGCCACTGTGCAGCCCCCTATATATATATATATATATATATATATATATATATATATTTTTTTTTTTTTTTTTTTTTTTTTTTTAATTTATTTTTTTTTTTTGCCAAAAGTTATTCTGGCAAAAAAAAAAAAACACAACCTCTCTATTGCCAACATGTGGTTTAGGCAAAAAGAAAAATTACGTTGGGCAAAATATGATAGGCCATTATTTTTAGGAAGGTGGTAGTTTCTAACATACAGGATTATTGACTGTTATTATCTGAGATAACACTTAAAATTATCTTGACTTAATGTGAAATGATGATAAGAAAATACTATTCACATATATTTTGTCTTTAACATTTGGCTCAGTTTTTTATTTTTTTTTGTAACTCTCTTTTTACTCTCATAGGAACATGATTCCAGAGAGCTTCGTTCAGGCTTTCTATGAGCAGGTATGTTTTTATTCAGAACCACAGCTCAGTGTGTAACTTTCCAGGTTTGGACAGTTTCCAAACAGTTTCTGTTTTTCTCCCAGTACAAGACTGAGATTATTCAGATTGAAAGAGTAGAAACTGGCCCTCCCCTTAAGCCAGGAATAGTGAGTATTTTCTTATGATCTTTTTTCTTACTCTGGACCACTTTCCAAAAGTCTTCATAGCCTTTCAGTTTTTTACATGTTGTCACATTACAACCACAAACTTCAAAGTATTCTGTTTGGTTTGAAGTCGGCCAACACAAAAGAGTACTTGATTCTGAAGTGGAGGAAAAAGGATTTAGGGCTTTAAATTTCTTCTAAATTAAAGCCAGAAAGGAGAGGTTGTGTTTCCTTTCAGCCCACCTGAGGAGCAGTTGTGCCTTCCTGTAGTAGTCTTTGGGTGAGAGGTGGAGTACATCACATGGGAACACTGAGACACAGCATAAGCAACCATGCAAAACACTAGTTGTACCTATGGGTGTCAACAAGAACAGTTAACCCGACAGTAATGTTTTTGGGCAGTGGGTGGAATATCATTGCTCACATCTTTCCGCTGATTTTCTATTGTATTTAGGCCTGGATTTTACTGGAGCGATCCAACAGATGGTTATGCTTTCACCTAGAGTGGCTGTTCTGCTGCAAGGGGAAGATCTTTCCTAGTCTCAAGTCTTCTGAACCCCTGACTGATTATGCATTTACGGCCTTACTGTTTAATTTTCTATTAATAAACATGGTTATTTTATTTGAAAGGTAACATAAATGTTTATTTATGTATTTACAGTACATTAAAGTACAAGCTTGCTTACTCTGCCCTCCCAAAGTAAGCGAATGCCCTCCAGCTAAAGTCCTCTGCTGCCAGGGCTGCAGAAGAAAAGCAAATTAACACAGAGGTGGATAACTGGATGTACAGCATAAAGTTTAGCTAAATACGCAAAGAATTATTTAGATTCTATGTACTGTAAATGTTTTTTTTAAGTTTAATTGGTTTTTTTATATTTCACAATTATGCAATGCTGAGGATTGATCCTTTAACAACAACAACAAAAAAGCAAATTAAATACGTCAAAGTTTATGGTTTGAATGTGACTTATTGTGAAAAAGGGAAATATTTGTCCAACAAGGTGATGTATTCCTACATTATTGCTCTTAGAGAGTTAGAGCCAGCATTTATGTGTTTCCAGGTGCAGAATGTCACTGAGACAAAACTGGTGGGCAGTTATGTTGATGGACCCAACATGATAGGACTGATCATCTGGTCTTTCACCTTTGGTATCTTGATAAACAGGGTGGGACAGGAGGCAACAAGCACTGTGAAGGCCATTCAAAGCCTCAATGATGCAATAAAAATCATATTTAACTGGATTCTGTGGTAAAATAAGACAGTGTATCATTTCACTCTTTTACAAAATTAGATTCATTAATAATGTACAAAACATTCCTTTATTTAGTTCAGTCATTTTTGTTTGTTTGTTTCAGGTACTTGCCAATCGGAGTTTTGTTCCTGATCGTAGAAAACGTGTTGGATGTTGAGGACTGGGGCGCTGTCATTAAACTCGCAAAACTTTCAGCTGTAATTTCTCTGGGGTATGTCCACCTTTTTTAAACTTTTTGGTAACATTTTATTTGAAGGGTTGTGCATAAGACTGACATGACACTGTCCATGTTCATGACCATTGTTATGTCATGTTTATGACAGTATCATTTCAGTCTTATGCACAACCCGTCAAATAAAATGTTACCAACTTTGTTACCAAACTGACACCACCGCTGCTAAGGTAGTTTGTTTAGAGGGTGAAGACACTGCAAAGATTGGTTCTTATGAAAACAATAATTTCCAGCCTCTTTATTCCGATATCTTCAAACACCCAATTCAGGTCATGCAGTTCCCTTCAGAAGTTCTGTTTGGCCCCAGAGTTTTTTTTTTAGAGAACATTAGTGAACAAACAGCATCATGAACAACAAGAAACTCAACAGAGAGATCAGGGATAAAGTTCGGTTAAAGAAGGGTTAGTTACTAAAACGTACCCAAGCTTTCAGATGAGGAAGAGGGTTAGAGTTATAGATATGGATATAGAAAATACTAAGAAAGACTGTAAAAACCAAGTTAACAGGAGTAGTAACTTATTGGCTGATGCTACAGCTGTAAGAGGGCTGGGTGGAAAAATAAGTTCATACTTCTACCCACTCCTTTGAATGTGTAAATATACTTTACTACTGTTCCTCTTTTGTTCCTTTTGCTTTTGTTTTAAATTTATTTTTGTTTGAATATAACTTTGTTTATTCTTTTATTACACTACATTCAATAAAGACAAACCTAAACTCAACTAATCTCAGAGTTTGAGCTTCATGCAGATCAATCCTCTGAGAATATTTGTTAGAGGCTGCAAACCATTTTAGACTGTTCATCTTCTTTCAGCATGACGACTCTAAACATACTAAACAAATGCACAAACGTCTTGATAGATGTTGTTGTGCAGCCAGGCATTTTTTTCTTTCCACTTTGCACCAATGCACTATTGTGTTAGCATATTGTAAACCAGAAGAGAAAGCGTTCTTTTCCCTCTCTCCTTTTACTCACATCAACACACTTGCACTTTTTTATAAAAAAAAAAAGTCCTCAATTTTTTCCACAGCCTTACATTCCCAAAGTGCAACGGATGATTAATTCCAAGTCACCGTTAAGATGACAGGATCAGGCATCACACTTCTTTTCAAAATATTTTTTTTCTAAATAAAAGAGTGCAAATGGGTTGATGTGAATAAAAAGGGAGAGAAAAAGAGAACATTTTCTCTTCTCAGTTATATCATGTAAGATCTCCCCAAACTATGTGGTTTTACTGTGTGTCTTTTGAGATCTCAAGATAGAAAATGTATTCTAAGTAAAATTAATTATTATTTATCATTATTTTTACAAAATCCATAAAAGTGTGACAGTCGAATGCCAGTGGATACTCTTTAACACTGAGCCTGACTATTGTCTTTTTCAGGCTTGTAATCCAGACCTTTTTTGTTCTTCCCATGGTTTACTTCACGCTTGTCAGAAAGAATCCCTATGTCATCCTAAAGGGTACCTCTAAGGCTTGGATGACTGCAATTATCATTGCTTCCAGGTGAGATGCTCTGTTTGTTGTCAAAAGAGTGACACTTTTCCAGTTTCCTCGTACGAACGGTGCACCAACAAAGGATGTGCTTTCTACCAAAGCACTGCCAGTCTGCCTGTCATCCTTCAATGCTGTGAAGAGAACCTGATGGTCAACGGGAAACTCTGCCGCCTCATGTTGCCCATTCTCACCAGCATTAATATGAATGGGAATGCGGTCTACGAAGTGGTCGCTTCTGTCTTTATTGCCCAGATTAATGACATCATATTGGATGCTGGCCAGATAATTGCTATTTGGTAAGCCACTTTCTTGAAGTGCCAAGGAAGCAGCAGTTCGTGGAATTTAATTTCCACGAATTTGAATTCCACGGAAAGGCTTTATGATGGTTGTGTGTTACACTTTAAACAGAAACGCTGATAGAGGCTGTGCTTGGTTTGCAGCTTGACTAGTTCCATTGTCACATTTGGAGCTGCAGGGATCCCAGCAACAGGAGCTGTGACCACCATCCTGATTCTGACAGCTGTGGGACTGCCTGCAAGGGATGCTGCCATGCTGGTCGTAGTGGAATGGCTTCTGTAAGTTCAACTTGAAACTCAGAGTCAACCACTCCTGCTTAAAGAGTACTTTCATCATCAAACCATGTAGTCAATCTAGATTGAGTTACGCTGACCTGCAATTATAAAACTTGCAAGTGATTTTGACCGGGACAGGATTTTTAGCTTGCAAGTTGTCAGGTACTCGGGTTGTTTTCAGTTGTTTTAGGGTTTTGGTGATTTTACTCTAGTTTTGTCTCATTCTTTGATTAGATCAGCCTTGTTTCTGTTTTACTATCTTCTTAGTAATTCCAGTTTATGTTTATTCATTCCTTGAGTCTAGTAATTCTTTGTTGCTATTAGATTCATTCTCCTAGTTATCATATTTACTCTCCCTCACCCCATGGTACCATTCTCTCTCTTCTCAGCCTGCAAGCCATCAGCCTCATTCAATTGTTCCTCTTTCAATCCCCCAGTATTTACATACCTCTTCTCCTCTTAAAACCTCATTAATACCTTGTTGTCTTTACACCAGGATTTGAGTTTTTGTTCTGCCCTGGCTACCTGTGTTGCCTGTAGTTTTTTTTTTTGTTTTGTTTTTTTTGGCTGTGGTAGATTGAGAGAAAGAACATCTTTGAGAAAAACATAGTTGAGTCTAACAGCATATTTGTTTTCTTCTTCTGTGCCCTTCAGAGACCATTTCAGGACCGGGGTGAATGTGCTGGGAGACTGCTATGGTGTTGTTCTCATCAATTTCCTGTGCCACGATGAGCTGGAAGACCTGGACAAACCACAAAGGTAAATTAAATCATTAAAATGATGTGCTTATCTGCAAAGACATAATGTTGCCAAAAGCATTCACCTCCCGATCCAAATGACTGACTTCAGGTGTTCTAGTGGCTTCTTCCTCGGCTATAGGTGTTTGAAATCCAGCACTGAGACTGAACAAATAGGGTGCTCTGAGATGATAGGATGCCACCTGTGCACTACTTCCAGTCGTTGCATTTTGTAAAATGGACTCTAGACCAGTGTGGACATGTTGTCTAGAGTTTCAAATCCGGCTTCAAAAGAAACAAAAAAAAATGCAGCAAAGACTTTCCTCCCTAGACTCTGGAAGACAAGTCACCTCTCCCAAAAACTTCTCCTGGCCCTTTACCTCTGCTTTGAGAGTGTCTTCTCATATGCTAGCTGCCAGGCTGCAAAGAAGAAGATCCTCCAAGTATTAATTACAATGGCATTAAATTATTTGCTGCTTGTTCCCCAAACTAAATGAAATGTGCCATTCTTGTCTCAGGCAAGAATAATAATAATAATAATAATAATAATAATAATAATAATAATAATAATAATAATAATAATAAAAAACATTAAAAATACAACATAGCTATTTCAGCTTCTAGTCGAAGATGGAGGGCAATAAAGGCTCGAACGAACGGGCGTGGTAATTGTTTTTAATACCACAGGTTATTGTTGAACTAAAGAAATATTACATAGACCGTCTGTGTAAATATCCTTTTATAATTTTTTTTTTTTTTTATTGATGGCTTTCTCTGTATTTAAAAACCGTTTTTGTATTTTTAGTCCTGCTTTTTATGACTTACTCCGCAAACTGTGCTTCTCATTTTCATTATTATGAAAATGATAATACACTTTGGTGTCCTAACAACTGGGTTTGTCAGAGGTCAAGACAACAGCTGTTGTCTGTCAGCAGTATTTGAGGTGTACAGGAAGGCGGAGCAGGAATTATTTGGGAATAATCATGCCCGTTTCCTACAATGAAAGGAGCTCCTCATGCTTCAGTACACCGACACATTTCTTTATTATTTCAAGCTCCCACCCCTGTAGGAGCAGGTTCAATTCTGCACCAGTGAATAAAGTAAAGCAGAGTCCATAACATGGATGAGTATGTTTGGTGTAGAAGAATTTAACCGGTTTGCTCACATCACATCTAACCCTTTGCACTGAGAACAAGACAAATGTGTGTGAGACGGTAGATGAGTGAATACCTTTGTCAACATTGTGTACATCTCTTTCTGAGCTGCGTTAGTGGTCAATGTACTTATCACTCATAGACCCACATCACAATAATCTAAATGTCTCAGGGTGTCTCCTGTTTGTAGTATCTTTCTTTGAAAGGTTTAATAAAATATTGGCTCAAATTATACTGAAAATAAATCTTGAACAATGATTGTCATAAGTCGTATTCGCTGACATAGGGTACTTTAGTCACAGTTTGTCCAGATCAATACACTGGGTTACAAAGAAATATTTTTTGGAAGTTGTTTATGTTTTTTTTCATCTGAATTAGGACTATTTTGCACCACTGAATCCAAAAATTACATCTATTTTTCTCAATTAGAATAATTAGGTTTTTATTCTAATTTTATTTAGAGAAATCTGATCCTCTGATTAAATTGATTACATTCTTGTGACATTATCAGTTAATTTCTGTTAATATTTCTCATCAAAAAAAAAAAACTGTAGGAGAAAAAACAACAATTGTTTTCTAACTGAGTGTATTAATTAAATGTTACAAACTTGAATTTCTGTAAATTGAATAATAAACACTGATTAAAGTAAGTACATGTGAAATAGACATTACGTCTTGTAAAATTCTCCATCTCTTGGAGTCTGTCCTCCTGCTCATCAATCATTGATCAGATTCTCAGGAAACCGATAAATATATGAGAACAAGTCATGCATTTTGATACTCATGTTGCATCTGTAGTTCAGAAATTCGACCTGATTGAGGACAAACAATGTGATTTTTGGATTCAGCACATCAAAATGGCCCTAAACGGTTGAAAAAACCCAGATACATTTTTTTACTGTTGACCAGTGTCATTGACCATGTTTTCCATTTTACATGTTAGCATTGATAGGGTTCGTCCCACCAGTGAGCTCGAGTTGGACTTAACCTGTTTGGAGCCTGAACAGCAGGGCTCCTCTCGCTCCGCCGCCTCCTCGGGATCCATGTCACCTAAGTGAGGGGATTGTCTCAGCACCATATTAGCTGCCGCAGTTCCTCATCTTCTGTAATTGGTTTTCTCCCACTTCTGAATCCCCACTGTTTTATTATCAATAACTGGTTTTGACCTTTTACTTTATTTTGTTGTACAGATAATTTCATTGTGTGTCTGTCGTAGTAATATGCTCATCTTTCTGTTTGGAACCTCTGTAACTTTGCATTTCACTTGAGTGTATGACCAGTGCTCAATATACAAAGTTTGACTGATAACAATACTTTGTGAATATAATCCTTTATGTTGCATGGACATGTTCACTGCTTTCAGACTGAAAACAATTGAATTGAATATGCATTTATTTTTTATGTATGGATGCATGAACATTGCATAAAATCATTTCTTGAGAAGAATTGATTTTAATAAATTGCCAGTCATTCTGCTGTTGTTGTAGGACAGTCTTTTTTTGTATTACTAATTTTTAAAAGTGCCTAGAGTTGGCTGAGAAGCAGACTTTGAGTTTTATAAATAAGCAAAAAACTACATGAGGACAGAAACCATCTCTTATACAAACCGGATTCCAAAAAAGTTGGGACACTAAACAAATTGTGAATAAAAACTGAATGCAATGATGTGGAGGTGCCAACATCTAATATTTTATTCACAAAAGAACACAAATCACAGATCAAATGTTTATACTGAGAGAATGTATCATTTTAAGGGAAAAATATTTTTCTAAATTTCATGGCGTCAACAAATCCCAAAAAAGTTGGGACAAGGCCATTTTTACCACTGTGTGGCATCTCCCCTTCTTCTTACAACACTCAACAGACGTCTGGGGACAGAGGAGACCAGTTCCTCAAGTTTAGAAATAGGAATGCTCTCCCATTCATGTCTAATACAGGCCTATAACTGTTCAATCGTCTTGGGCCTTCTTTGTGGCACCTTCCTCTTTATGATGCGCCAAATGTTCTCTATAGGTGAAAGATCTGGACTGCAGGCTGGACATTTCAGTACCCGGATCCTTCTCCTACGTAGCCATGATGTTGTGATTGCTGCAGAATATGGTCTGGCATTATCTTTTTGAAAAATGCAGGGTCTTCCCTGAAAGAGATGACGTCTAGATGGGAGCCCAAGTAAAAAAAAAAGTATGCTTTAGTATACTAAATTTTAACATACTTTAATTGATGTACTTAAACTGTACCATTTTGGAACAATTAATTTTGTATGTAGTATACTTTAGAACACTTAAGTTGTATAAAATTACAACTTTTAGTATACTTCACCATACTTTTTTGGAACAACTTCAAGTTGTACTTGGTATACTTAAAGTATACTTTAAATGTAATATTCAACAGCTTCATTTTTATATTGAGTGTACTAATTCTGTCATAGAATTATATTAAAATATATTTAATATATTTTAAATATACTACTAATATACAAGTAATGTATTTAAATTACACTTAATTTTTATTTTGATTTACTGCTATTGCTAATAAAGTACAATTTTAATTACTCATAAGTCTTCATACTTTGTACATTACATGCATAACTACACTACAGTACTTACATTGTTTTAGGCTACAATTACATGGAAAGATTAATTACACAAGATGTCCAAGGTAATTCAAATATTTTGTTTTATTACGGACATTTAAAAATTGTCCAATTTTACTCAACTTTATGAACTTTACATAAATTATCAGTTTACACATCAAAAGTGAACACATGAACATGAAAATTTAAGTGTGACAATAAAACATGAAAGTGAGGATCAACGACAGAACATTCCCGTTCACTGCACCTTACAGGAACCTACAAAAGAGAACAATAGAGTAATTAAAACAGAGAAAGCATTTGTATTTAAAGAGAACAGAAAAATGGCAAATAAAAAAATAATACTTACAATTTTAAGACGTTGTGGACTCGCCATGTATGTGACATCATAAGAACTGATGATGATTGGGACCGGATGCCTGGGGTGGAAAAACATTTCTGGGTTTTGTCTTTGTCTGTTTATGTTAGAAGTAGAAAAAAATAGTCAGCAATGTCATAGAATCAGTTGATGTTGGCATTAACTATGATGCTGTTTTAAGTGTGGACTTAAGGAGACAAACTACCTTAAAATCTTCCTTCCATGATCTGAACATGCTGATCCTTGCAGCAGCCATCGGATGAGAGGCAGGGTTCACCCTGGACAGGTCACCAGTCCATCACAGGACCCTGAAAGCCAACAACAAATAAAATGTATGAAAGATAAATGTTAGATTAACAAGGAAAATAAATTCTGTCCAGTTATCTTTAAATCAAATCATGTTTATTAAGCACTTAGTGTTGGTAACACAGCAGTTTTTGTTGTTGAAAATGTAGCTAGCTCCTCATTAAAAAAAACAAAAACAAACTTACATCATGAAGATAATGTGAAGTTTCATCTTCAGAGCTGGTTGGTGATCTGGTGGAGTCAGAGCTTCTTCTGAGACAGAAAGTCTTTAGGTTTTCTAACACCTGATTTCTCTGGGTTCCTCTTTCATCTTCATTTGCTTAGTTATACTGCAAAGATGTTGAAGATAAAATCATTGATGAACGAGTTAGAACAACAACCACCACAATATCAAAGTCTGTCTTATGGAGCTTAATTAAAACCAGGTTAGTTTATGAATTAAGGTATAAGTCACAACAAACAGCCTCCATGCAGTTATAACATGGAGGCTGTTATAACTGCATGGTTATAACAGCAGTTATACAGCTGACTTGTATGACTTGTATAATCATACAAGTCACAATAAAATTGATAAAATAATTATTTAAGAAACCAACGTAAGTTATATATCTTTACTGCACTGTTTATAATTAAATGAAGATAATTAATAAGCAAACTTACCACCAGCTAGCAACACTTAGCAGCCTTCATCCCTCCGGGCTCCTTTTGTGACACACATTTCATTTCCTTCGGTTGTTGTCCAGTTGTGTTGTCGTATAACTCGGACTAGGACGTCACCAGCTTGAATTTATCAAACTATAGTAACTATTGTCAAGACCCTCTCTACTTTTAAGGCAATATTATGCGAGTAAAGTCTCAAGTTGTATCTTCTCTTTATGGATTTAAAAAAAAAAAAAAGAAAGAAAGAAAGAAAGTGTGCAATACCGCCACCATCTGGTCTGGAGTATAAACTGGAGCTAATGCCGTTGATTATAAGGTTTTACATCACACATCTGAAAATGTGTGATGTATAACATTACATCATGATTAGAATTTTGTATTGTATGCAATTTTTATAAATATTAAAAGATTACTAAGGCACTTAAAAATTCATACTTTTTAAGTACTTAAAAAGTATGCCTACATATTACATTAAACAAACTAAAAGACATACTTCTGCACAAGTATTAATTAGTTTTATTTTGTAATCAGGTTGCTGCGTGTTGCAGACTTCTGCCCAGCTCCCTCTTGAAAATAAGATCTGGATCTCAACTGGGTTCACCTGGTTAAATAAAGAAAATTAAGGCATACTTTATTAGCCTAAAATTTACACTGAGATGTAATTTAAAACATACTGAAAATAATAATTTAAAGTAGTGTTAAGTGAATTTTAAAAAATTATATTTTGAGCATATATTTTAAAATATACACAAAATATATTTTAAATATACTTGAGAAAGTGTATTTTTAGACTGGGGGCAAATATATATTTTGTTCACTTAAAGTATACTTTTATTTAATATATTAAAAGTGTATTTTGGTACAATTATATTTAAATGCGTTTAAAGTTCTAATTTCGAAATTGGTACAAATATACTTTTAGTATACTTCAGAAATACTTATAGGTAGTACACTTAATGCTTAGTATACTTAAAGTGTACTTTCACAAATTTAAGTATGTTTGAAATACTAAAGTATACTTTTTTTTCACCTGGGAGCATATGTTGTTCTAGAACAGTGTTTCTCAAGCTATTTTGGCCCAGTGCCCCCCCAGCCTTTATCCAGGTCCCTCACCGCCCCCCACCAAAGAATTTGCAGGCTACTTTGCACTGACCATTATTTTATCAGTAATATTACTATCACTATTGTAGATGTTTTGATTTTTATGCTTGTTTCTGTATTTATCATCAAAAATAATACATATAATAATATAAAAATAATACAGGCGTCTACGAAAAATGCAATGAACATTCAAGTTAAAATTGGTAGGCCTAACAGCAGCCAATCAGAGTGGAAAAAAATATTCTTGTGCCATTTTCTAGTTGTTAAATATTCCACAAAATGAGCAGATAAAAGATGTTCAACATGACAGTTTAAACTTTGAACTATTTGCAAACGACTGAGCTCTGCAACATTAAAACATGGATAGAACTGTAACTACATTAATCATAGCTCTTCTTCTCTTCAGTGTTTCTGTCGGTTTCTGGTGGTGCAGCTCTGTGCTGCCTTCAGGAGAATGGGACATCAGAGTATCATCCATAAAATTTCACCCACATTGCATTTAATGTGCAAACCAGAGCTTTCAGTGGAAAAACAAAAGTTCCAGGTCCTTTTAATGCCATACAAATATGAGACAGAAACATGGATTATATCTTTATATAGACCTGTCTATTGATTTATAGATTAATAGTTTTACTGGACAGAAATTACGAAGAACAAATCTGGTTCTTAAACAAATCCTAATGAGTCAAATTGAAAGTGTCATGGAGTCATCAACCTCATGACATTAACACTGACATGTAAAATAATATTGAAGAAATATATCAAATCTAATTAAAAACATAAATAAGTGATCAGTTCTTTACTGTTATGGTCTGTAAGATATATTTATTCTCAGTATTAGATGTGGTCTCAAACAAACTCAAGGCACTTCAATATTATTTTACCTTTTATCTGGAAATAGTGTCTGTTTATTCTTGCCATACAGTCCTCTATATTAATTATTGCTCGAAAGGTCTTGCCATACCAGTTTATTCCTCTGTATTTACTTTAGTTTCTTGGTTTATTCTTGCATTTTGTTCTTCATTCATTTCTATTTAGTTTCATTTGATTAGTATTATCCTCTCTTGGTCTATTGCTATGTCCACTTTAGTTTTTTCCTGTTTGTTAGATTTATTTTATCGTTTATTGACTCTCATCATCAGTAATCTTATCACCTGCTGCGCCTCCTAATCATCATGTGTTTCACATCATGTGTTGATTTTTCACTGTTCAGCGTCAGATTCTCTGTTTTTATGCCATAATTCACATCTAGTTCGTCGCTCCGTTTTATGTCCTGCTTCTCCTGTTTCAGAGTTTTGCGCAATGTGCGTGTCTTTTTTTTTATCTATTTTTTTTTTTTTAGCGTATTGTGCAGGGTGGTCGGGAGGCGTATCGATGGGGAAAAGGCAGACTGACATAAACCTTTTAAAACAACGGAAACAATTTCTGCGTCCTGATTATTGAATTTAAAAGGGCTGTGTTGTTCCATCACCGTCGTTTCATACCGGACCACTTGCAGCACCGTGTTAACGCTATAAAATGAACGCTCTCTATCGTGGTATCACTCATGGAGGGATTTCTTGATTTCTTTATTTAAATGGGTTTCATTTTTCAGAGGGATACACAGTGAGGGTATCTTGATTTTAGCTACCAGTAGCAGGAGAACGGAGCTGCGCCAAGAAGCTAACAGAAGCTAACAAACACTGAATAGAAGAAGAGCTGCCATCAATAATGTTGCAGTCAAGTATGATTTAATGTTACACAATACAGTTTTACCAAGTTGCTCAAAGTCTCAACTGGCATTGTTGTGCATTTAAGGTGTAAAGTTTACCTTCGACCAAACGCCCCCCAAAGGCATCCCAGCGCCCCCCTTTTGTAAAAATGTCCGCCAGCGCCCCCTGCCGTCCTCTGAACGCCCCCTGGGGGGCGGCACCACCCACGTTGAGAACCGCTATTCTAGAACCTGAACATAGTTCTCTGCATTAATGGAGCCTTTCCAGACATGCAAGCTGGCCATGCCACAAGCACTCATGCAACTCCATACCATCAGTGATGCAGGCTTCTGACCGGAGCGTTGACAACAACTTGGGTTGTCCTTGTCCTCTCTGGTCCGGATGACATGGCGTCCCAGTTCCATAAAGAACTTCAAATCGTGACTCATCTGACCACAACAGTCCTCCATTTTGCCTCACTCCATTTTAAATGACTCCCAGTGCAAACGGCTGAGCTTGTGGAGCTTAGAAATGGCTTCCTCTTTGCATTAGCGTTTCAGCTGGCAGTGGTGGATGGCACGGTGGATTGTGTTCACTGACAATGCTTTCTGGAAGTATTCCTGAGCCAAGGCTGTTATTTCCTTGACAGTGGCATTCCTGTTTGAGGTGCAGTGACGTTTAAGGGCCCGGAGATCACGAGCATCCAGTAGAGTTTTACGGCGTTGACCCTTACGCACAGCGATTGTGCCAAATTCTCTGAATTTCTTGCTGATGTTATGCACGGTTGATGATGATAGCTTAAAAATATTGGCTATTTTACGCTTGGTAACACCATTCTGGTATTGCTGCACTATCTTTCTGCACAACAATGGTGGAATTGGTGATCCTCTTACCATCTTGGCTTCAGAGAGACGCTGACGCTCTAAGAAGCTCTTTTTATACCCAATCATGTTGTCAATTGACCTAATTAGTGTTAATTGGTGTTCCAGCTGTTTTTTATGTGTTCAATTTCCTTTATCCAGACACTTATTGTTACTTGTCCCAACTTTTTGGGGCAAGTAACAAAAACATATTTTTCTTTTAAAATGTTACATTTACTCAGATTAAACTTTTGATCTCCCATCTATGTTCTATTACGAATAAAATATTGACATTTGCCATCTCCACATCATTGCATTCAGGTTTTAATCACAATTTGTTTAGTGTCCCAACTTCTTTGGAATCCGGTTTGTAATTAGCTTAATGAAAAAGGAGATAAATGATCCAATTTCTTCCATAAATTCTCTTATCTATAAAATTTCCCAGAAGATGAATGTGACAAAAGTTTATTGTGAGCATAGGATGTTCTTGAATAGCAGCAAAACTTTTAATTTAAAACGTAAATACATTTGGACTCCCTAGTCACCAGAATGAAAGGATATACTCTACTTCCTTAATTTCATCACAGATGAAATAATCTTAAATCTTGTGTTGTCGTTAGCTAAGAGGAGGATTATCATATATTTACAGAAATAAAAACTTAACCTCAGTCTGTGCATATTTATGTGTTTCACTTAGGTAATTGATCTTTTCAGTGTTCTAATTCATTGAATATGAAAGTGTGATGAAAAAGACTGGAGATGCAGCAGTCAAGCCATCTATAAAAAGGTACAGAGCAGACTGGACTTCTTGAGGAAGCTAAGATCCTTCAAGGTTTGCAGCAATATGCTGCAGATCTTCTATAAGTCTGTGTTGAGAGCGTCAATTTCTTCTGCCATCATCTGTTGCAGCAGCATCAGAGCCAGAGACCTAAAAAGACTCAACAGTCTCAAAAAAGGCTGGTTCTGTTCTGACAATGACTGTGGAACCTCTGGAGATGATGACGCAAAGAAGTACTCTTCATAGGATCAAGAAAATTGTGGACAACCCTGACCATCCTCTTCATCAGGCTGTCTTGGAACAGTATCTTCAGTCAGAGGCTTCTTCAGATTCCCTGTAATACAGACGGCTACAAGAGATATTTCCTGCCAACAGCCATCATCATCTGCAATAACTCTTGAAGACTTTGAACTAATGACTTACAACATTTAATTTCCCTTTTGGGTCAACCATGTATTTTTTAATAGAATTTGAATTTTGAATGAAATGGATTTTCTCGAAACAAAAGCAATGTTATCCTGGTTCATCCACCAAAGTTAACAATCCTGACATTTCTCCAGGAATTTAGACATCAATATAGACAGACTTTATTTTCATTCATTGGTACATTTAAAATGTACATATTGAGCGAAACTACATTTGCAAGAGTCCAATAATAATAAAATCAATACATAATAATAGAAAAGTATCAATATAAATATATACAATAAAAGACTAATAGTTTAGTTTCTCATCCGACATAAACAGTGCAGACGCTGTGGCTCTCTCCTCACCAGACCAGAGGCTTGGAGGGACCAGGTCAAGCTGTCGGTGATCTGTATCTCCAGGAGTTTAACGCTGCTGACCTGCTCCACTGTGGCACGGATTTGGCTGATTTTTCCTGAAAACAGCAACAATTTATTTTGTTTTGTTGACATTCAGGATTAGATTGCTTGAATCGCACCAGTCCACCAGATGTTTCCATAGACTAACAAAAAGGTCATAGCATCTCAAAACGAAACTGATTACATTTTACAATTAATATTAATGACACTTCTGCAAAATTCAGTCCAATTGTAAGTTAGAGCCTAAATTGCATAGTAAGCAATGCTGTTCAGACTGGTCAAATTTAATAAACTAAACAATTCAGTGACTTAGACATATTTTTTGAAACACACTGTCTTTTTATTATTGTTCTTAAAATAGTATTTTTTTTATTGTATTTGAACAAAAATCAAGGTATCCAAGGAGACCAGGCATGCTTTTCTTTGCATTTTCCAAGAAATTGAATTTAGGACCAGGATGAACAATAAGATCATCTTAAACCAGAAACCTCTTAAATAAGTTAATAATATTTAACAAATGAATCAATCAAATTGACTCAGTCGAAACATGACTGATTTTTAAAGCCCACCAAATCACTGAAAATTATATATTTTTAAATAGTTCTAAAGTATTCAAGTTATGTCATACCTTTCACCAAGGTATCCATGGAGACCAAACATGTTTTTCAGGGCATTTTTTATAAAGGGGAACAAATGTCAGCATTGGACACACAACGGCAACTGATCATCTTTAACAGGTGTGAGAGACTGACCCATCTGTCTCAGCTCACTGTGAAACAATGACAAAAAAATCCAGCATATTTCAGGGGTCCATTCTGACTATGATTGCCTTGGGTAAGTACAAACATGTTTTTTCTACTGCTGATTATCCTGTGATTTCTTATTGTTTTATTTTTCGGGCAGGATTGCTGCTGCATGAGTTGGAGGTTAGCAGTTAAACTTGCATATAAACAAGCCAGGTTACCATGGCAGGTTTAACTCAGATTAGTTAAAGCATATTTGAAATGTGAAATCTTAATAGCCAACAAAATGTTTAATATCTTGTATTTTCTTCCGACACTACTGAACTGTAGCTGAAGTTTGAATATGAAGTGATTTGTTGGTCATGAAAGGACAGGGGAATGGCAGTGTGGACATGTTCAGTAAATATTGAACACTTTTACTAGTTTCTCTGTCCATAGATATGCAGCATATTGCTTTTTTTTTTTTTTTTTTGCTTTATCAAAACTAGCTTATTGATGTTATAACATGGACATAGCAATTGGAAAGACATCAATAAATATCTAGCAGCACAATGCTTGGTTTACTGTTGAATTTATAATTGATTAAAGTTCCATCCATCCATTTTTCAACACGGTTATCCCTTGTGCGGTCGCCATGGGTGATGGTGCCGATCTCTAGCAGTGAACAGGCAAGAGGCGGGCTGCACCCTGGACAGGTCACCAGTCCATTGCAGAGATTAAACATAATAGTTTCACTTAGCTGTAATGTCTTATCTGAGAGCTGAAGAGCGTTATATTTGAAAATGAATAATTTTCTTATATTTATTCCTGGCAGAAATGCACTATGCATGTTTGAACATTTTAGAATCAAACTAGCATATTTCTTTGTACTATGGAACAGCCTTTACTACAAAAGGGGAAGAATAAAACAGGTGCCAGGAGTCATACATTGCTCAAAAAAACAAACTTCAGGCTCCGTTTTCATCGCTCTGTGCTTCACGCCATCAGGGTTGTTGGGCAACACAAGTTACGCTGAGGTGGAGGCTGGAGGGCTAGCTGAAGGCTAGGGCTGTCCGAATTTACAGCTTCTCTCTTAATGTCGACATATATAGACAGGGTTCTTTAAAGGATGCAAACCCTGAATTCGGACCCACTGTGAGTGCCTAATGCAAAACACATAACCTCCACCCACCCTACAACTTTGTGGAGGGAAGGGCGATGGAGAGGTGGTTCGCCCAGGGTGCCTAGGACTGGCTCTGAATCCAAGAATACGTATGATGAGTGCTGAATTGTTATTGTAAAAAATGAATAAGTTTTATATGAACCCACAAAGGAAATATGAGGAGGGGAGGGTGATTTGTCTTTATTTGTTTTATATTCAGTATCAATATTCAACATAAGTGGCAACATGTCGGTTTTATGGTCTCTGGTGGATGTTGAATTTCACTTTTGTTTCTTCATTAACATGGTACAGTATTAAAGTTTAACGTGGTGATTTTCGTTTTGTTTTTATCAAATAAATATTGTCAGCAGTCCGGCTGTGCTAAGCACTCAGACATCTTTTGCACTCACAATTTGTGGAACATGCTGCAGACAAAATAACCTGTGGCACCTTGTTGGGCTTTGGACCCAGAGCATCCAGACATAACGGTGTTGGACCAGATGTCTGGTTTTATATGGAGCGAGCCTCAAAAACTCAAGTGCTTGTTTTTTTCAATGTCATTTTCACACGTTTTCAGCCCAAAAGTATCGGCTAATATTGATCAGTACAAGAGTACAGAACAGTACAACAGTGGGAAAAAAAAACAAAAAACTTTGAAAAACATGTCTACAAGGTATATAATGTATCATTTACATTAAAACACTCCCAATTGTTTCTTGTAGCTGTTATAAAGTATACCATAGATAAGGTTGATGGGTTGTTTTTTTTACATATCAATTATATTTGTCATTTTTTCCCCCCCACAGGGTTAGGCACTGGGGCTTTGCTGAAATTTCGCTTTAGTGTATCTGAAGGCACAAGACTGTTGCTTGAAATGGCAGGAGATGTGCTTCTAAACCTGCTTCAGATGTTCGCTGTGCCCCTCATTGTGACAAGCGTGATTGCAGGCAAGCTAAATATGAATCTAGATACTCAACTCACCTGGATACTCTGTGTAAATGCGTCTCAAACTCTCACCACTTATTTCTTGTGACTAAAACGTGTTCAAAGATGAAGATCGCTTAGGACATTTGGACTTCCACTTGAACAGTTATGAGCCGGTGTGTTGTCTTTCTCATTGCTCAGGCCCCAGGTTTACTTGTGATTCTCGTCTCTTTTCTCAGGCGTAACTGCATTAAACACCAGATTGTCTGGGAAAACAGCCGTCTACATATTAATCTACGTTTGTTGCACTACCACTCTGGCTGTAGTTCTCGGTAACGTAACCGTTTTTAAAATAGGTACATTAAGACCGCCAGTGTGTATTGTGTAATTGTTTTTGTTGCAGGACTGTTTCTAGTGATCACGCTTGAGCCTGGTACGGAATCAAAAGCTGAATATTCTGAATCGCATGTCCCAGAATACTCTATGCATCTGGTTTTCATGGATATTTTTAGGTGAGTGGATAAGTGTTTAGACAAAATTCCTGCTTATACAGTTTTCTACATAGATGAGTAAAAATTGAGATTTTTATTGTCTCTGACAACCAACAAAACTAGCTTAGTTCGTGTGAAATTATATGAAATTCATAATTTGAAACTCCTAAGGTGAAACTCATAGTGGTGAAAATAATATGCTCGTGTTTTTTTTTTTGTTTTTTTGTCTTTAACGTTTACAAGTTCTTTTTTTTTTTCTGACTCTCCTTTGACTCTAATAGGAACATGATTCCAGAGAGCTTTGTTCAGGCTTTCTTTGAGCATGTATGTTTTTATTCCACGCCACAACTCACTGTGTAACGTTCCATATTGAGTTTGGAAAGTTTCCAAACAATTTCTATTTTCTCCCAGTACCAGACAGTGGTTATTGACATCAGTCCACAAGACAATACCATCATCTTTGACCCAATAAAAGTGAGTATTTTCTTCTGATCTTTGTTTTTATTCTGGAGCACTTCCCAAAGGTCTTTATAATGGTCAAAATAGCACAAAAAAAGTGTAATTTTGGACATATTTATTTATGAGGCTGTACAAGTGTGCCATTCGGAGTCTCCATTTGGCATCTCCAAACAGCACACTTGGACAACATCTGATAGACCAGGGGTGTCAAACTCAATTGCACCGAGGGCCACTTCAGCATATTGGCCACCCTCAACGGGCCACATTGACGGTACAACTCAGGAGTTCCCAGGTACAGTCCTCCACGCTGCAACTTTTAGATGCATCCATGCTAAAACACCCCAGACAAAAGGTTGACTTCCCTCATTAATAGCAACTCAGTCTTAAAATGAGTCTATGATCCAGGTGTTGGAGAAGGAACACATCTAAAGTTGCAGATGGTAGCTCTGGAAAACCAGACTTTTCAGCCCTAGCATAAATGTATGAAAATACAATGTTAAAAATAGATTAAACAACACCTTATATTGTTAAATAACGCTTTGGAGCGTCTGGTTAGTTAGCGCATTCAAAACCTTTGGTTGAAATGGTGCGTTAAATTCAAGTCTCCATACAGACCAGAGAAAACTAAAGAGAATGCAACGTTGTGTTAATCCGTTTGAGGAGCCGGCAGTTTATCTTGAGGAAATAAATGACGACGCAGAAGTTAATTAGACTGTAACATGCGCAGTCCGCTGCTCAACCACTGCGGAAGCGGCTCCGCCGCTGCAAAGAATTAAAAACTGCTGGAAGTAACTCATCCAGAAGATTTAACAAATGGAGCCTTCTGGGTGCACGTTACCCAGGGGAGCGGCGTTCTGGAGGAGCGCTGCAGACGTAACATCTGTCCGTTTCGGAGAAGTGAAAACACGCAAAAAATAAAAAAATAAATAAAATAAATAAATCCTGGTAAAAAGGCACGCCCGGACCGCGCACAGGGTAAAACACTCGGAGTTCAGCTGATCTGTTTGGATCAGACGGATCCAACTGACTGATGAATTAGCGCAGATTTTTCTGCAGGGGACCAGGAGGAAGTGCGTTCAAACTCCAGCGGGTGAAGTGATGCGAATTTAAGTGAAGTCGCTTAATTTAATTTATTAAAAGTTATTGGGGCCACAGTCAGTGGTTTGTGTCACTACGGAGAAAAATGTAGATGCATTTACCTGCTTAATTTGTGATGGGATCTGGATTCATGGTGAATATTAACTAAACCGCAGAAAATGCGGCTAAATAGCCGATGTTAATATGATTGTAATTTCACGGATAAAAATAGTACATGAACAATTTTTTTATGTTGTCGGTCAAGATGACGGATAAAAAAAAAAGTCCAGCGCGACCTGCAGCCTGACACCAACACACACACACATCTTCATTCACAGTCTTACTTGTAAATCGATGTTTCTTTTCTTGGACATTTTGATGTTAGCTTGTGGATGTATCAGTTTTATTCGCTGGTAAACTCAATAAGCAGTTTGAGGTGACTCTGCTGCTCTCTAGTGGCGAGAAGCCGTAACGTTGGCTGGTAACAATCGGAATGCATTATGGGAGATGTAGTTTGTAGTCAATTCGTGCTCAAAACCTATTTTAAGTCGATCATGGGCTTATAGAAGGCTGGGGGGGGGGACATATTTGGCCCGCGGGCCTTGAGTTTGACACATGTGTGATAGACAGACTTGTGTTGAAGCACTGGGGAGTCAGTCCTAAATGTGGTCTGAGTACTCATTGATGGGCCATTAGAGCCTCATTGTTGGCTCATTACTCCCCATCTCCCCTGCATATTAAAAATGCAGACAGTAGTGTCTGTTCTACTGCAAGCGGAAGATCTGTCCCAACTTTCATCTTAGATTTTAATAGATTTAGCTCCATCCATCTCCCCATAAAATGTCTGAGCGGCTTTCCTGCCTTTGCAGAAGAAAAGCAAATTAACACACATGGTAGTGTCAGGGCTACTGACGGGTTTACAGAAAGTTAAGCTAAATACACTTTTTTTAAAATTCTTTTTATATGCAAAGTTTTTTTTAACCCTTGAATTTCCTTCTTTTCACTTCACAACTATGCAATGTTTTGGATTGGTCATTCACAAAACAAATCCAAATAAAATACATCAAAGTTTAAGCCTTTCGTGTGACTTATTGCAGAAAAGTGATATGCATTGTCCAACAACGTGTGGCACTCCTACAAAACTGCTCCTAGAGCAGGGGTGTACAAAGTCGGTCCTCGAGGGCCAGCATCCTGGATGTTTTAGTTCTCTCCCTGGTTTATCACATCTGTATCAGATAATAGCTCATTAGAAGGTCTAAGAAGAACACAGACAAGCTGAAAAGATTGTTAATACCATTAGGGAGATAACTAAAACATGCAGGATGCCGGCCCTCGAGGACCGACTTTGGGCACCTCTGTCCTAAAGCGTTAAAGCCAGTATATCTGTGTTTCTAGGGGGCCAATGACTCGACGATGCAACTGATGGGCCGTTATGTTGCTGGAGCCAACATGCTAGGACTGATCACCTGGTCTTTCGTTGTCGGCATCCTGTTAAACAGGGTGGGAGTCCAGGCAAAAGTTACTGTGAAGGCCGCTAGAGAAATGAACGATGCAATAAAAATCATATTCAAGTATATCCTGTGGTAAGATCAAACAGTGCATAATTTCACTCTTTTATAAAATTAGATTTTTTTTTAATGTAATGACATTTCCTTAATTAGTTCAGGTCAAGCACGAGAGTAAATCACCAGTACTGTATGATTGAAATGTGGTTTCAGTACTTGTATGTAAATAGGACAGCAGTTTTCTTTCTTAACAAACAGTTTGTTAAAATACATTTGAAACATCTGTTTTACTTAAGCTTGTTTATTTTTTGCTTCAGGTACATGCCAATTGGAACTTTTTTCCTGATGATAGGCCACGTGTTTCAAATTGAAGACTGGAATGCTGTCTTTAAACTTGGAAAGCTCATACTGGTGCTTTTTCTAGGGTATGTCCACTGCGTCTGCTTCAGCTTTGTTGCATTGAATGTATTTGCAGAACAGCATCACTAATTTCAGGGAAAAGATCAGTGCTTATGAATACAATCATTGTCTATCGCTTTACTCCTATGCCCCCAACCAACAAGTCCAGTTAAAGCCGTTCCCTTCAGATGTTCTGTTAGGCCTAACAAACCAAACTCTGTTAGTCAGCCTTTTTAGTTTCTAGGCGTAGAATGGCACTGAGACGTAACTGATACAAAATTATGTTCCCTGTCATAGACTTTTCCACTGGCAAGTCGTGCACTAATCAGTTAATGAGCGGTTCAATTTTACCTTAGGGAGTGAACTTCTCCATTATATGCTCCGTTTCTCGCTATTGTGGGTGGGCTGTGGTCAACTCTCCACTGATGATTGTTGCAGTGCTCAACGATGTGTGGCGCCTGCTATTTAAATTTTAAATTATTACAACCAACAATGTCACCTGGGATCTTGGCCGCAGGATTATTCAGCTTTTAATATCTACAAAACCTTTGCTGCATGAAGGAAAAAAGGCTACGCCAGGTCAGGACAACAAAGAGAGGTGGATTATAAGGTTTCAAAAATTGATGGGTTTTTTTCTCCAAAGTTTAAAATAGGCCTACAACAATAGAATATATACATAAAAAGCAACTTACAAACTTCACGGAATACCCATAGTTGCATATCAACTATTCAGCAGCAAGTTCTGTTTTCAAACCCAATTAATAACTAAGCAAAGAAAGGCATACAAAACAAAACAACAAAAAAACAAAACAATGCAGAGCAAACGAACAGCAAAAAGCAGGACAGGCTAAGCAAACGAACAAACAAAATAGCAAAACAAATCATACAAGCAATGACAAATTAAACCTACATGCAAAAGAAAAACTATAAACCGTAAATAAACATGGTGAAAAATAAGGACTTACCATGAACAGTTGAACACTGACCTGAATAAAAATAAATGAATTGGGTAAATGACACCCAGCTGAAAAAGGCATCAAAAAACAAAAACAAAGACAAAACAATGGCGTTGACGTGGCTGCGCTCCCCACGCACCACAAACATTCAGGCTAGGCGCGCGGCAGGAGGAGGGTGGGGGAGCCACAAGCAACCCACCGCCAAGTCCCTAACAACTAAGAATCTAAAAATTAAATTTAATGAGCTATGGCACAGAGCCCAAAACAAGCTAACAATGAACCCACCTACCTTGGTTCAGAACCCCACGCCCACGACAAGTGCCTGAACACACGTACTCCCAGGGAGCAGAACGAGACCACCAACCCAACCACAATCCTGAACCCAAAGGAAGCATAATCACTACAAACTAATCTAAAATCCAAACAGAAGGGAAATCACAAAACTAACCTGAAAACAATTACTAGACACTTGAGGGACAACAGGATTATGGAAATCCGCACCACGCCGCCTCCGCAGCTCAATACAATTGTGTGCGTGCGCACCCTACACACTTGACTCAACCCTTGTATGTAGAAACGGGGTCCTGGGTGTGTTCTGTGGTGGCGCAGGAGTTGGGCACGGCCCGCATGTGGAGGCCTTGGTCCTCGACGCGGCTGTCGCGGGTTCGATTCCCTTTGCTGCATCGAACCCGCGACAGCCGGGTTCGATGCAGCAAAGGTCGCTTTGGCGACCTTTGCTGCATGTCTTCCCCCTTCTCTCGTTGCCCACTTTCCTGTCAATTGACTGTCAGGTGAAGGTCACTAGAGCCAAGAAAAATCCTTAAAAAAAGAAATGAGGTCCAACCGAGCCCACACACGTAAAACTTGTATCATTTGCCATAGTCCTCTGGGTTTCCTCAGTCTTAGGCAAACGCAGAGGTGCTGCCCACCACTCACCTTAAAGGTGAACCTGTACCAACATACCACAAATGGATAACCTGAGCTTGTAGTTCTGATAGACACAAATAAACCCAAATATTTAATTTTATCTTATATAAATTAATTGCTGGCCCAAAGATAACGATAAAGACTCAGATCAGCTGATTATTTTGCTAAATACATTCTAGCAATTTTTTTAAAAAATGCGCAACCTTTTGGATTGAGGTAAAGCGGTCAAAAGATGTAAACCAGTACCGGTGCATGAACTTTTTTTATTTTTATTTGGATCACTATATTATGTAGTGTCAGTGTGGGTGCCAAACTGCAGCATCGTCAGAAAGCTAACCACAGCTGCACCATTTCTCTTCATTGCTTCCCGTTATTTAGAGATCTGCTTCAAAACTTAATGCATGTGTTCCTGTCCCTGCTTGTGATTAAACTTATATTTGCTCCTCAGTACTTAGCAGCTGTCTGATAGCAGACGGTATGTTTGTGGTCCATAGGTAAACTGCAATGGTTATTTGGAGTTTGCCATGAGGTAATCATGAACCAATTAAAGAATGTAGTGTAGTCAGCTGTCAATCAAATCACTTTAGTGCCGTACCTGGCAAGTTATGGATGGTACTACCCTAAAGTAGGTACAATAATCTGAGAGCAGCCAGGCAGACCTGTACCAAATTTGCTAATGAAAATGAATCTGGGCAGGGCAGACCAGGACCATGCCGGTTAGAGCCGGTTTAGTGGAAAAGGGTCGTAACTAACGTAACAATGTTAAGTTTGTCAGAGAAAATTAGTGAACAAAAAGCATCATGAAGACCAAGAAAGTTTTTACAAAGCAGGGTTAGTTTGTAAAACAATATCCCAAGCTTTCAGATCAGACTAAAGTAGATGTTGTTGCGACAGAAAATGTGATTGAAAACTAAAACTTCAAATTCCCGTAATATCACCATTACCCTTAGTCAGACATAGCTGTGGCGGCATTATGCTATGACATGTTTCTTTTCATCAGGGACAGGAACGCTAGTCAGAGTTCATGGAAAGAGGGCTAAGGTTTGACCTTCATATAGCTCAATCCTGAAAGAAAATTTTTATTATTCATTAGAGGCAGCAAAGACTTTAGACTGTGTCAAGACACATCTCCTATCAGCAGAACAACTCTAAACCTGCAGCAAAAGAGAGGATTGAAATTGCTTTACATTGCGTCTTATTCATGTGCTAGAATTGCCTATTCAAAGTACAGACCCATATTCATTTGATAATATGTGGCAAGTTGTAAAGCTTATGCTATTTTGTAAAGAAGAATGTGACAAATATTGGTTCTATGAACGAGCAAAGCTAGTGGAAACAATCCCCCAAACACATGAACTGTCTGTTTTAACCATGACAAAATATATATAGAAATGTCAAAGACAAAGGTTAGTGAATAGTTTTGCTTTGGATGTCTTTAACACTGAGCATGACTTTGTTGTCTCTTTCAGGTTTGCACTTCACTCCCTCGTTGTTCTTCCCTTGGTTTACTTTGTGCTCACCAGACAGAACCCTTTTATGGTCTTTCGGCATAGCTACAGAGCTTTGGTAAATGCAGTTATGATGGCATCCAGGTGAGATGTTTAGGTTGTTTATTGTCAAAGATTGACACTTTTCTCGTGTACATATGAACCAATAAAGGATGTGCTTTTTGCCAAAGCTCTGCCACTCTGCCTATCACTCTTCAGTGCTGTGAAGAGAACATGAAGGTCGATGTGAGATTCTGCCGTCTCACGTTGCCCATCGTCTCCACCATCAACATGAATGGGATGGCGATCTACGAAGTGATCGCTGCTGTCTTTATTGCCGAGCTATCTCACATCAACCTGGATATCCACCATATATTCTCCATTGGGTAAGCTGCTTCCTACATGTGTCTGGAATTGAGAAAATGTGAATCCTGGGATTGGTAAAAGGAAAGGCATTGATACAGTTGTGTCTGTAGTTGAGATAGAAATGCTCATGGAAGCTGTCCTTGGTTTGCAGTTTGACTAGTGCTGTCGCCAGCTTTGGAGCTGCAGGTGTCCCAATGTTGGGACCTGCAAGCACCGTCCTGATTCTGACAGCTGTGGGACTGCCTGCAAGGGATGTCTCCATTCTGATGGTCTTTGAGTGGTTTATGTAAGTTCGACTTGATGTTTACTGTCCCCTACTCTTGTTCAAAACAAAATCTAAAAATAAAATTTAATGAGCTATGGCACAGAGCCCAAAACAAGCTGACAATGAACCCACTTACTTTGGTTCAGAACCCCACGCCCAACCTTAATCAAACTGTCCAGTCATTCTTGATGGAGTTATGCTGGTTTGCTTTGAGAAAGCTTATGGATATCTTTGACCAAGACAAGATTTTTAACTTGCAAAACAACGGTTTGAGGATCCCTTACTTGTATAGAAAGCAATGTATAGCAATTATTGATCAAATTACCCTTTGAGATGGATGTGGTTAACAGGGATGACTTGAGCTGGAGAAGAGCTGGTACAGCTGGCTGTTGTACAGTGAGGGAGATAAAACCTTCAAGAAAACATAGTTGAATCTGACAGCATGTTTCTTCTTCTGTGCTCTTCAGAGACCATTTCGCCACCATGGTGAATGTACTGGGTGACTGCTTTGGTATGGGTGTCATCAGTCATCTGTGCCAGAATGAGCTGAAAAGCCTGGACGACGGCAGGAAGTACGTTACATTATAAAGCGATCTTTTCATTTTGAAAGATACAAGTTTGGCAAAAGTATTAGCTTCCTATCCACGTCATTGAATTCAGGCATTACAGTGGCCTTCATATATGGCTACAGGGCTATGAAATCCAGCACTGAGGCTGAACAAATAGGTCCCTCTCAGAAGAAACTGTGAATGTGAGCATGGTACCATGATAGAATATGTACACTACTTCCAATCAATATATTTCATTTACTGGACTCTAGACCAGTGTGGACGTGTTGTTTGGAGTTTCAAATCCTGCCTCAAAAGTAACAAAAAAGGTGCAGCAAAGACTTTCCCCCTAGATTCCCTCCTGGTCCTTTACCTCTGCTTTTAGAGTGTCTTTACATATGCTAGCTGCCAGGAAGAAGATCCTCCGGTTAATATCACTGCCATTAAATTATTAGCTGCTCCCTCTCCACCCTCGATCAACTCTAACGTTCCGGTTGTCTCAGGAAAGAAAAGAAAGAAAAACAAAAACACCTCTGGCACATGATCTATTTCAGCTTTGGACTATTTCAGAACAATGCTGAAGTAGTCTATCATAAAATAGACTATGATAGTAGTTTAATTAAGCTAGATAATAGTCCATTTTATTAAATAGCTGCTCATAAAATAGAACAGTTATCTTACAGTTCTATACATAAAATGGACAGACATTTAAATGGACTGTTGGCTAGGGGTGTTGGACAAAAAGATGGAAGTTCTCCATCTTCATGTAGAAGACAAAGGACAACAGAAGATCAAACAAATAGGCTTGACAACAGTATTTAACTCCACATGTTGTTGAACTGAATAATTATTTTCAATGACTTCTCTGATTGTATAGCAAGAGCTGTTCTATTCACAAATTAGATACAATGTTCAAATATACTTTTAATTTCTATTGTTTTATTATTAATTTGTTTCTCTTTTTGAACACATCTTTGTATTTTCAGTCCTGCTTTTTATGTTTTGCTCTGCAGAAGTTAACATTTTCATTATTGAGAAAATTATAATACATTTTGATGTCCTAACAACTGGATTTGTCAGGGGTCAGGACCACAGCTCTTGTCTGTCAGCAGTGTTTGATTTGTACAGGAAGGCGGGGTGGGATTCGTTATTTGGGACAGTTCACCAGAAGCCAGACTCAGCCCATTTGCTTTAGTAAAAGGAACTCCTAATGCTTTATCACACCAAGGCATTTTTGCGTATTTCAAGCTCCCATCCTTCTGGGAACAGTTTGAAAATGGCCTTTTCCTGTTCTCACATGACTGCACCAGTGCACAAAGCAGGTTCCATAACATAGATGAGTAAGTTTTGGGGTAGAAGAACTTTATCGGTTTGCTCACATCATATGTAACCACATGGATTGAGATTAGGATGTTGCTCAGGTATGTGTGTGTGACAAGTAAATACCTTGTCAACACTGTGTTCATCTCTTTCTGAGCTGTGTTGGTGGACTGTGCGTTATTCACTTTCTTGACCCGCATAACAATGATCTAAAAAGCGTTCGGGATATATCCAGTTTGTAGTACTTTCCTTTGAAATATTTAATAAAATATTGGGAAAATTCTGGTGAAAATAAATCTGGAAAGTAGATTGTTATAAGTCATTTCCACCAAGTGGTAAGATATGGGGTACTTTAGCCACAGTTTGTCCAGATCGATACTGACCATGTCTTTTTTTTTCCATTTTGCCTGTTAGCATTAATCCCTTTCATCAGATCGATTTGGACTTATGTTTGGATCCTAATGAACAGTTCATCCCCTCCACGCCCCCTCCTCCTTCTCCCCTTCAAGATCCATTTCACCTAAGTGAGTGAGGGGATCGTCTCAGCACCATATTAACACCAACAAGCTGAACCCTCAGGATTGGGACGTCAACATCCTGGGGTGTCTGAGCTGTTCATTTCCTTGTTTACATACATTTCCAGTAGGATGGTGTCAGTTTATTCATTTGTATTCAGCTTCTCTGGTATTTCAGTTTTTTGTAACTTTTAACTGATCTATATTCTCAATTTATTCATCTTTGAGTTGTTAATAAATATAAGTATTGTTATGTTTTTGAAGATAATTGATCTTTGCTAGATGTTATTGTTATTTTTTCCTTTTGCATGTTTACTACGTTTTCTCTTCACTGAAATATTTCTCCAGTGTTTCCTCAATAAACAATACCTGCTGCCTCATTTCCTCATCTTCTAAAACTCGTTTTCTTAATCCTCATAGTTTTAATGTAAATAATTACTTGTTTTATTTGTTTTTCTTGATTTTATTATATAGATCATTTCATTGTGTGTCTAGTGGTTAAATGCTGTCTTTCTGTTTGTAACCTCTATAATTTTGACTTACACTTCAGTGTATGACAGCTGCTCTACAAACAAAGTTTCACTGACTGATACAATAACACTTTGTAAATAAAGCCCTTTGTGTTTTAGGAACAAATTTACTGCTTTCATTTCAAAAATAATTTAATTGAATATAATGAATAATGAAATCATTTCTTGAGATTAACATATCTTCATAAATTGTCAGTCATTCTGCTGCTGTTCTAGAACAATCTTTATAAGTAATTTCTGAAAGCATTCATACTTGTAAAAACTGTCTTTGACCAGCAGAGAGAGCTGTTTGCAACAAAGTACCTCTTATAAAAAGGCAGAAGATTACAGGATGACATCAACTAACTATCTCCTCTATTGCAACGGACTATTATATTATTTCATAAGATTTGTTCAAATCATAACATTTGGTATATGTACCTTTCAAAATTCCCTCTTTTCATAAATACCTTTGGTAACACAAAAAAAATCCTAGATGGTGTTAACTTTTCAAGATGAATGCCACGCTACTATTGCTTAAATTATTATTTTTTATTGTCTGTTGAACATGATTTGAGAAAAAAACTTTCTTGCTAACGAGATTAACGAGAAGCTAATTCTTCGAATTAATTCCTGTCAGATTTGTATAATTGGAATTTTAAGATGGTTTTCGTTTTCCAAGCAACTACTGAACATATGTAAGAATATTATTTTTTTGGTGTGCACATGTCCTCTGGATCAGAGAATCCAATGGAGCCATTTTCAAACATGATGCATCTAAATTCAATAGAGTTATGCACGCGCACAACCAGGTGAACACTGGTGGCATCTATTCTGGGCAACTCAGCATGTTTAGTGTCGACTTATTTTGCTACCTTTAGGTTGTAATATTAGACATTTAGTTGTGGAAACCAAGTTCACCGAATGCACCTGTAGATCAGACTGTCCTGGTTTTTGATTTCTGGGATTTTCATTAATGTTATTTGTGCTCATGGATATGTATAAATGGTGTGAATAGGACTGGATGATATAGCTGAAAACCGCATTATGATTTCATATCAGTCGACATCGGTGGTTATTGATTTGTCTCGTTTTAAATATCTGAGATGTTGCCAAAACGGTGGTGTGACTTATTCTCTTTGATCTACAGTTTTCACACTGTTGTTGCTTATTTTTAAGCAGTTATGAGGCACAACGGTGAAACTTTAAACTACTGCTGTGCAAGTTGATCAGCAGCTTGTTGCTTCTCATGCACCAGCTGGATCTGATAGCTCTGCAGACTCCCTGCAAACTCCTACAATAGATGCAACATGGTGGTAATCTCAATCAGGAGGTTTTAGTTAACCATGATCGGAATCAGAGAGACCCATCTTCAGCAGATGGACATATAGACATTAAACATATAGTTTAATGTAGACATATAGTTTAATGTCTATATGTCATTTTAAGGACATATAGACATTAAACTAACTGACACTGCAGGATCTCTGGACAGGCATAGTGAAATAGCGGGGGAAAATATATCTTGTCATGTCAATCTTCTTGTTATAGATGATGATGTAATTCTTCTTGCGTTTGAGGAATTTCAAGATGATTTAGTTCAAATTACCACTGTCCTGGCTTCAGAGAGTAACCTGCAATTAATTCTTCAGCTGGTAAACAATCCTAAGGGATGCTCAAAATGCAAAGCTGCTGTAAAAACGTTAGAATGTGAACTCATTAAGAAGAACAATGCAGTGCTTCAGTGCATAAGTGAATTGGCTTCACTTACACACAATCGTAATCATCTTTTTGTTTCTTTGCCATCAGTTTTGCTCATGATCAGTGAATATGTATGTTGTAAATATGTCACAGGCTAAAAGTGCTGCAAAGTATGTCAGAAATGTTTTTCAGACTAATCAATGTTCAGTTTTATGAATAAAAAGCCCATAATGAGTTTTATGAGTTAACACTATTAGAAACACTTTGTATTTATTATTTATTCAAAGCTAAATATAAACACTGTTTATAGTATTTGAACCAAAATGAATGTATCTAAGGAAACCAAGCATGGCTTTCTGGGCATTTTCCAAAAAAATGGAATCCGATATCTGGATGTCAAAATGAACAAGAAAATCCTTTTGAATCAGAAACTTTTTAAATCACTTAAAAGCTGTTTTTAAATAAAAAAATATTTCTATGAACTAAAAAATGAATCATGCGAAACATGATTTGTTTTTAAGCACCAGACATTACTGAAAACACATGACTTTTAAAAAAGTGTAGTGAAGTGCAGCTTAATACACTGTAATACACCAAACAACTACAGGTTCAAATTTTCTGATGATACAGTTCAACTTTCATGTTCAGGTTAGTTCATGATGCTTTACATCATAAAAACACAAAAATACAAACTCATGACACAGCTGTTCTCTGCCTCATTTCAGGCACATCACATTTAACCAGATTAAAGCAGATTAAAAACATTTCCTGATTCTTAGTGTCCAAAAGTCACAGGAACTTACTTTTGATATGAAGGCAATAGAAGATCACGCATCAGGGGTCATCTATACTCAATTGCCCAGGTGGATTCCTGCAAATATCTTATAATACAAATTGACAATAAACCCCCTGCACTGCTCAGGTTGACTGTCTGCAGCAGCAACTTTTCAGCACAGGTTGAGGGCTTTTGGTGTCAGTCAGAAAGTGACGCTGCTCTTTCAACATGGTGTTGAGAGACCAGGTCTTCATAGGTTCAGCATTTCTGCCAGATTTGGTAACTTGTCTTTCCAAATGAAGGCCAAACTCACTTGTCTCACACAAAGAGCTATGAAGCTGAAGCGGGTCAAGCAGTATGCATCACTTCAGACCATTTTCAAAGAAGCTATATCCAGACCGGCTCAGAATATCATCTCAAACTTTCCTCATATTCTTCATTCAGAGTATAGGTTTCTTAACTCTGTGTCTAAGAGTTCCTCCCTGTAGACTGGACAACTGCAAGAACTCATCCGTTCCACTTTCAATCAAAGCTATAATCTGTAGCAAACAGTAAACTGTGACTGTAGGTAATGGTGTCTAAGATTTCAACTTGCTTTTCTTATGTATTTTAAGTATTGGCCGATCACGGATCTCCCAAAGTTAAGGAAATCGGGGATGATTTATCAGTGTAACTGTTTATCACCCAAATGCTATTCTTTTATGAAAGACTCTGCTGCTCTGATTGCTCATCTCTCAGCCTTCTCACTGAACGTGAAGTGGTAATATTTGAATTTAACGTTCACATGGATGATGTTGATCACTCCCTCTCCAAATACTTCAGACAGAACTGTGGCTTTCAGCAATTTATTAACTTTTTGATCACAGAACACACGCTGGACCTTTTAAGCTGCTCTGACTGGACTCACTCCTCTTAGCTGCTCTTCTGATGAGCTTCCTTCTACTGATTGTTTAGCTGCTCTCTTCCAAAGTTAATCTCCGGTTCACTTCCGCCAAACTTTCACACTATCTATTTCTGTCATATTAAAAATGCAATACATTCAGTGAAGTCCTAACAATAGCTCTGATGGTATTAACGACAGCAATAATGACAATATTGATGCTAACAATGCTGTGTAGCTACAACAATATGATAGATCAAGACAGTTTCTCATTTAGTGTAAATTATTTCCTTATACAAGAGTTTGAATTGTTTAATGTTTGGACATTGCTTTAATTCATTTTTGAATTAACATTTTGAATAAATGTTTATTAAGCATACAATTAAATGTTAACTATTATGCTCTTTAATCACATATTGCTGACCATTTTTCCACTTTTCATACTTCTGACCCAGATGATCTTGTTTCCATCCAGCATAACAGCCTTACCAATGGCCTTAATTTCCAAAAAATTGAGTCATTTTCTTTCTCCAGCTGCTCACCCCGGCTCACTCTTCAACTTTGTTCCAGGCTTCTTCCAGTCAAACATTTGTGCGTCAGACCAATAAAACATATTTAAATTATAGATGTGTGTTTAACAAAATGTGATTAAGACCCAACTAAAGATTGTGATATTAAAAGGCACCTTTAAAACAACAAGTCTCGTTATGAGTTCAAATTACATTGGACTTAAATAGTGCTTTTCAACCCTCAGTGTTTTCAAAGATGCGTTACAGTGAATTATCAGAACACCTATTCTAGCTTACTTAACATGAATCTGTTTCATTTCATCTTATACTATTACAGTGAACTTTTTCTACCTGCTGACTTTCACCCATTTCCCTCCAGTTGTAGAATGTATTGTGTAAACAACATATTGTTAGTGACTATTTTAATTATGTTTATGAAATAAATGACTTTTTGTTTTACTCATTCAGCATTAGGTTACAATGTTACCTGTGAACAAAGTAAAAAAAAAACTCAGAAAAATACATGTGTCAAATATATTATTTACTATTATTAAAGCACTGATTTATTTCTTGGTTGTTATAAAGTATATAAAAATATAAGTTTTTCTGCCCCATTGGTATAGGTATCGGGGTTCTGCTGAGGTATACAGTTCTTCTAACTAAACATCTAAAACAGTGGATCAAAATACCAGGGAATTTACTTCTACACATGCTTACGAAGCTTGGTCTTCCCCTCATTGTGACAAGCGTGCTTGAAGGCAAGCTAAACTTGATGTGTTAAGTTATCATTGTTATAGAGATAGATTTGAAATATGCTCACTCATCTTTTTGTGGATATTCTGAAAAAATGTTGCTGAAAACACATATCTGTAGATGTTAGACTCATCTGATATTCTTAGCATTTATTTCTTGTGACTAAAAAGTATAAGAAGATGAAGGTCAGTTAGGACATTTAGACTATTGTTAGGACACACATGAACTGGCATGTTGTCCTGCTCACGACTTAGCCTTCAGATGAAATTCTGGTTCTGATCTCTTTTCTCAGGAGTAACTGGATTAAACACCAAAATGTCCAAGAAAACAGTTGTCATCACAGGGGCCTTCATCTGTGGCAGTACCTTTCTGGCCATAATTCTTGGTAACTTTATCATGAGTAGCAGATTTTAAAATAGATTTATCAAGACCACTCTAAATTGTACAAAGTTATTGCTTTTAAAATCCTGTCTGAGGCTTTGTGTTGCAGAAATGACTCTGGTGTTCACAATCCACCCTGGTGTAGGACAACATGAAAACGTCATTGACAAAAAGGAAGTGCCACCTTTCTTCATGCATGTAATCATGCAGGATCTTTTAAGGTGAGAGGGCAAGCGTTTGGACAAAATTCCTGCTTTTCTGCATATTTGGTTTGTAGCTTCCTGCGTTATGTAGATTTTTAATCAACTAACTACAGTGAGAAACTCTCTTGATTTATGTGAAATGATATGAAACACTGGTGAAAATAATGTCCTCATGTTTTTTGTCTTTAACGTTTACAAGTTCAGTTTTTTTCTGACTTTCCTTTGACTCACATAGGAACATGGTTCCAGAGAGCTTTGTTCAGGCTTTCTTCGAGCAGACATGTTTTTATCATGGCCCACTGCTCACTGTTGGGTTTGGAAAGCTTCCAAACTGTTTTTTTTTTCAGTACAAGACTGAGGTTGTTCAGGTTAAATGAAAAGAATCTGTCTCCTCTCTTGATCCAACAACAGTGAGTATTTTCTTGTGATCTTTGTTCTTATTCAACCTTCCAAATGTTTTCATCGCCCTTGAGCTTTATTGCATGTTGTCATTTTACAACACAAACTTCTATGCATTTTGTTTAAGTTTAAAATAAAGCTTACTGTAATCTGCCATGAAACAAAACACAGGAAACGAAACTTCCACAGGTTGGAGTTTTATAAGAAATCTGCTGAGTAATCAGTATGTGACGTAGCATCGACGTGTGCATGCGTATTACCACAAGGTAGGACGGCTTTCCGGGTAGCACAGATGCAGCACACCTGTGATCAATCCCTCGTCATCTAGGAGTATATGAGGAGCGGGCTGCCAGCACTTTGATACCTGAGTGTTTGCCAGTTATTGTACTTTATGCCCCTCTGAGTTTATCTCCTAGTTTTCTAGGATTATCTCTTATTTATAATCCATTCCTTTCTTCTCAGATGTTTCCTTGTGGTGCTCTGGATTTTACCCACTCTGTAGCCCAAGTTCCTTGCGTTCTGTTTTCCCCTCCATGACGCCGTGGATCTTACCCATTGGTTGCCTAAGTCAATCTCCTCTTCGACTGAAGATTCTCTGACAGTTCTTCATCCCACTGCTGGCTACCGGCTAAATGGTGTGAATATGGCTGAAAAACATGCCATGATAAAAGCATTTAATATCAGTCGTTGTCAATGACACTGGTCAGCAGCCATATAATTGTCTGCGGTTTTTCATCTGTTTTGGGGTCATTTTGATGAATCCAAAAATCACATTGGTTCTGCTCAATCAGGTCGAATTTCTGAACTATGGATGCAACACGAGCATCAAAATGCATGACTTGTTCTCATATATTTATCGGTTTCCTGAGAATCTGATCAATGATTGATGAGCAAGAGGAGAGAATCAATGAGGACAGAAAAGAGATGGAGAATTTTGCACAATGAAGACGTAATGTTCAATTCACATGTACTTACCCTTATCAGTGTTTACTATTCAATTTACTAAGATCCAAGTTTGTAACATTTAATACACTTTGTTAGGAAAACAATTGTTTTGTCCTAAAATAGTTTTTGGATGAGAAATATTAACAGAAATGCACTAATGTCACAAAATGTAATCAATTTAGTCAGATCGGATTTCTCTGAATCAAATTAGAATAAAAACCTAACCTGAGAAGAATGGATGTCATTTAGGATTCAGCGGCGCAAAATAATCCTAATTCAGTTGAAACAAGCATAGACAACTTCTAAAAAAGTATATTTTTTGTCACCCAGTGTAATTTTTGATTAGTCTTTTGTTTTATATGAAATACTGCCAAACTTGTGGCGTGACTTATGCACAGTTTTCACTCCACGCTGTTGTTTATTTTTAAGCAGTTATAAGGCACAGTGGTGTGCAAGGCCACTTCCTGCCAACAGCCATCACCATCTACAATAACTCTTTGAAGAATTTGAAATAATGAGTAATAACATTTAATTTCCCTTTTCAATTAATAGGGTATTTTTGAATTTGAATTTGAAGTAGTGTTATTTATTTTACCAAGGTATCCATAGAGACTGACTATGCTTTCCAGGGCATTTTTTAAAAATTGGGACAAATGTCTTGAACAGCTGGGAGTAACTGGTCCATCTGACTGGACCACAAAAACACAAGAACAATGACAGAAAGCCTACTTCAGGCCTTTTGCATCTTGGGAGTCGCCTTGGGTAAGAGCTTACTTGTTTCTACTCATGTGATTTCTTCTTCATTGATTTGTTTTTGTGGTGGATTTGCTACTTGAAAACAAAAATTAGTAAAAGCGCCCATCAAACATGAAATTTAATACACCAATGGAATACTTAACATATCTTAAACTATTTTCTCTTGATGCTGGTGAAATGCAGCTTAATACACTGTAATACACAAAACAAAATGGTCAAATTTTCTGATGACACGGCTATTCTCTGCCTCATTTCAGACACATCGCATTTAACCCCCGACAGCAGATTAAAAACTGTCTTCAGTGTTGTGAGGAACATTTTCTGATCCTTAACGTCCAAATATCACAGGAACTTATTTATAATCTGAAGTCAATAGGAGATCACTCATCCATTGCATGTAATTGCCCAGGTGGATTCTTACAAATACACTGGAGTACAAATTGACAACACACTCTCATGGACTGCTCAGGTTGACTAGGTCAGTAACAGGGTCCAACAGCGACTGCACTTTTTGTGCACGTTGAGGGCCTCTTGTGTTAGAAAGTGATGTTGCTCTTTTAGCATACTGTAATATAGAAGGCATTAATGGATCCATCATTAGGTTCAACATTTCTGCCTGGTTTTGCCACTTGTCTGTCCAAATGAAGGCTAAACTCACTTGTCTCACATAAAGAGCTATGAAGCTGCTGTTGCTGGGTGTCAGGCAGTACGCCTCAAGTCAGACAATTTTATGTGAAACAACAATCAGAAAATCATCTCAAACCTCCATTATGTTCTTCAGAATCAGTGTCTTAACTGCGTTTAAAAGATCCTGCATGTCAACTGAACAGCTGCAAGGACTCATTCGATTCACTTTTCACTACAGAAAATGGTGTCTAAAACTTTACCGTGTTTCTTTTATGTAGTTATTTCTGGTATAATGATAGTAGGTTTAATTGTTTTATTGTTTTTGGAAATGTTGAAAAGTTCCGATAACCTAACATAATTTACTTGCCTTTGGTCAGTATTAATCATATTTAAACTTTTCCAAATACCATACAAACATCATCTCTGAACTTCTCCTGATGAGCTTCCTTTCACGGATTATTTGCTGCTCTCTTTTAATTTTAAACTCCAATGCTCTTCCTCCAAACTTTTATGGTCTCTTTCTGTTATATTAAAAATGTTTTTTTATCACACATTGCTGACCATTTCACCATTGTTCATACTTCTGACCCAGATGACTTTGTTTGTATTCGTAATAATAGCCTCACCAATATCCTTGATTTTCTTGATTTCAAAGACACGTAAAGAAACTAGAGTAAGTAATAAAGGACTAGACACAAGACGTAAACATAACTAAAATCACTAAGTGGGCACTAAAATAAAAATAAAAACAAGACAGAACTGAAATGAATAAGAAACTAACACAAAGTGATAATGAAACTAGAATCACTAAGAAAGGACTGAACCAAAATAAAACAGAACACAGTTGATATAATAAAAGAAAAGGAACTGAGGAAAGATAAACAAAATCCAATTAAAACACCTGAGATCCTAACATTTTCAGGTTACAGTGGTGCTTTTGTTAACACAGTTTCTTTTTTTCTCCCAGTACAAGACTGAGATTATTCTTGTTTTTTACTGCAAAATAGCTATGAATATGCTTTTAAATAAAATGTATTATCATTGTTGTAGGAGTTTGTTTTCTTCCCAACAATCCTTTCAACAATTTACTTTCTTCAACATTTTATATCATGACTGTGAAATTCATGTATATTGTCCACAGCATTACAATGTATAAAATAGCAATAATGTATTGTGTAAATGACATGCTCTTTGTGACTGTTTTACACACATTTGTTTGACTTATTCAGCATTAGGGTACAATGTTGCCAATAGACAAACTGAAATAAACTTTGAAAATATATCTGCAAAATATATGATTCACTATTTTTATTAAATCATTCCCATTTATTTATTAAGACTGTCATAAAGTATGCAGCAGTGTAGGTTGTTTTTACACGTGGGAGCTTTTTTTTTCATATATATTTGCTTTATGATTTTTTTTTTCTTTTTTCTTTGGCCTAACAGGGGTAGGCGCTGGGTTTCTGCTGAGGGCTCTAGTTCCTCTAACTCAACTTTTGAAAGACTGGATCGAAGTACCAGGGAGCATGCTTCTACAGATGCTTAAGATGTTTGGCCTCCCCCTCATCGTGACAAGCGTGCTTGCAGGCAAGTTAAATATGAATTCAGATACTTGATGTATTAACTTATCATTGTTATAGAGATAGATTGAAAAGATGCTCACTCATCTTTTGGTGGCTATTCTGTATAAATGTTGCTGAAAACTATGAGGGGCCGTTTAGGACAAAATCTATGTTTAGTCTCTCACACACTACAAGAAACTCACGCACACTCAAAAAAACATCACGCACACTCCAAAAAAACATCACGCACACTCAAAAAAACATCACGCACACTCAAAAAAACATCACGCACACTCTAAAAAACATCACGCTCACTCAAAAAAACATCACGCACACTCTAAAAAACATCACGCACACTCAAAAAATACTCAAATTGCGTATACATACTACTAAAATGTCATTTTATCTTTCTTGCACACATACACTGTACTAACAACTCGCACACGCACACAAATGCCATCTTTCTCGCTCACATACACACTACTAACATGTCGCAGACACACACAAAAGCTATCTTTCTCGCACACACACACAAATGCTATCTTTCTCGCACACATACACACTACTAACATGTCGCGCACACACACAAAAGCTATCTTTCTCGCACACACACACAAATGCTATCTTTCTCGCACACATACACACTACTAACATGTCGCGCACACACACAAATGCTATCTTTCTCGCACACATACACGGTACTAACTTGCACACACACACAAACGCTTTCTCGCACACATACATGGCACTAACTCGCACACACACAAACACAAACGCTATCTTTCTCGCACACATACACGGTACTGACTCGCACACACACATAAACGCTTTCTTTCTCGCACACATACACGGTACTAACTCGCACACACACACAAATGCTATCTGTCTCGCACACGTACATAAATGCTACCTTTCTCGCACACATACACTGCACTAACAACTCGCACACAAATGTTTCTCTCACATACACAAGACTAAAGTTGCGCGCACACACTCACACACACTCGTTTTATGTATGTGTGAGAGCGAGACTCTTTTTTTGAATGTGTGAGAGCGAGACTCTTTTTGAATGTGTGAGAGCGAGACTCGTTTTTTTGAATGTGAGAGCGAGACTCGTTTTTTTGAATGTGAGAGCGAGACTCGTTTTTTGAATGTGAGAGCGAGACTCGTTTTTTTGAATGTGAGAGCGAGACTCTTTTTTTTGAATGTGAGAGCGAGACTCGTTTTTTGAATGTGAGAGCGAGACTCGTTTTTTGAATGTGTGAGAATTGTCACGGAAGAGGCGGGGCATAATTTTTTTGATCAACTGCGCATGCGTTGATCCTAAACTATAAGCTTCGATTGTTGAAGAGTAAACCTTGGTGCGCTGCGGCCGGGAGTTGTGGAGAACCCCCGGCCGACATTAGCGTTCATAAATCGGATCAACCTTGTGCTAAACGCCCCTACTCCCCGGAGCTCGAATATCGAATATCCAACTTGAAACTAACTTCACTGCGGTCCAATACCGCCTCGTTTTGAATTAGAGTTAGCCATGTTCGGTATAGCAGACTCTTTCTTCTTCGGCATTGGTTGGCGCCGGTTAATAATTCCTGTAACGCTGGCACCCAGTGGACAGATTGTACTACAGCAATTTTGCTATTTCTAATCAATCAATCAGATTTATTTATTTCTATAGTACATTTAAGTTACAAGAAAGTTTAAAGTTCTATATATATTTAAAAGCACAAATATACTAAGTAATAGAACATACAGTGAGTCAACAATCGAAGCTTATAGTTTAGGATCAACGCATGCGCAGTTGATAAAAAAATTATGCCCCGCCTCTTCCGTGACAATTCTCACACATTCAAAAAAAGAGTCTCGCTCTCACATTCAAAAAACGAGTCTCGCTCTCACACATTCAAAAAAAAGAGTCTCGCTCTCACATTCAAAAAGAGTCTCGCTCTCATACATACATAAAAGGAGTGTGTGTGTGTGTGTGTGAGTGTGTGCGCGCAACTTTAGTCTTGTGTATGTGAGAGAAACATTTGTGTGCGAGTTGTTAGTACAGTGTATGTGTGCGAGAAAGGTAGCATTTATGTACGTGTGCGAGACAGATAGCATTTGTGTGTGTGTGCGAGTTAGTACCGTGTATGTGTGCGAGAAAGAAAGCGTTTATGTGTGTGTGCGAGTCAGTACCGTGTATGTGTGCGAGAAAGATAGCATTTGTGTGTGCGACATGTTAGTAGAGTATGTGTGCGAGAAAGATAGCATTTGTGTGTGTGCGAGAAAGATAGCTTTTGTGTGTGTGTGCGACATGTTAGTAGTGTGTATGTGAGCGAGAAAGATGGCATTTGTGTGCGTGTGCGAGTTGTTAGTACAGTGTATGTGTGCGAGAAAGATAAAATGTGTGTGCGTGAGACATTTTAGTAGTATGTATACGCAATTTGAGTATTTTTTGAGTGTGCGTGATGTTTTTTAGAGTGTGCGTGATGTTTTTTTGAGTGTGCGTGATGTTTTTTTGAGTGTGAACGATGTTTTTTTGGAGTGTGCGTGATGTTTTTTTGAGTGTGCGTGAGTTTCTTGTAGTGTGTGAGAGACAAAACATAGATTTTGTCCTAAACGGCCCCTCATAGAAAACAGTTGACTACATACTAGATATTAGACTCATCTTATGTTCATACCATATATTTGTTGTGACTAAAAGTATACAAACATGAAGATCAGTTCTTAAATTTAGACTATTGTTAGGACACACATGAACTGGCATGTTGTCCTGCTCACGATAGCCTTCAGATGAAATTCTGGTTCTGCTCTATTTTCTCAGGAGTAACTGGATTAAACACCAGAATGTCCAGGAAAACTGCTATCATCACAGGGACCTTCATCTGTGGCTCTACCTTCATGGTCGTAATTCTCGGTAAATTTATCATGGGCAGCAGATTTAAAAATAGATTTATGAAGACTGCTATAGTTTGTTCTGTTATTGCTTTTGACATCCTACCTGATACTTTGTGTTGCAGGAATGTTTCTGGCTCTCACAATCAAGCCTGGTGTGACAGTAAATAAAAAGGATGACAGGGACACTGACAATAAGGACGCGTCAACCTTCGTCTTGCACGTGATCATGCAGGATCTTATTAGGTGAGACAAAATTCCTGCTGTTCTGCATTTTCTGGTTGTATGTTAAAATTGAGATTTTATCATCTTTGACTGTGTACCTTTAGTTCAACTATCTAGCTTTTTGTGAGATGAGACACTGGGTAAAATGATGTCCTAAAGTTTTTGGTCTTAAAAATTTATCTCAGTTTTATCTGACTCTCCTGTTGCTTGCATAGGAATACGGTTCCAGAGAACTTCTTCCAGGCTTTTTACGAGCAGGTATGCTTTTGTTCTGGCCCACAGCTTATTTTGTCATTTCCCATTTGGGGTTTGAAAATATAACAGTTTATTTTCTTCTCCCAGTACAAGACTGAGGTTATAACAGACCCTGGCCTCTCCCTTGATCCAAACCTGGTGAGTATTTTCTTCTAATCTTTGTTTTCATTCTAGAATCATCATTTTACAGCCACAAACTTAAAATTGAAGAGGAAAAAAAAGAATGGCCTTGAGTTTCTTTTTATTTAAAGCCTGAATGGGGAGGTGGTGTTTGCCAATGTGACAGTAAGGTGTGCCATAGTTAGGACATAGGACAAGCAACCAGGCAAACACTCATACTGTCAGGATCTTGTTTTTTTTTTTTTTTAGATTTTTTTGTTTTGTCATCATTTGTATTCCTGACTTACTTCATTCTGCCTTGTTTCTATAATTATCTTAGTGATTCTAGTTTTTTCTGTTGAGTCCTTTCCTTAGTTTCTTTATTTTTCATTATGTTTCTTATGTCTAATTATTTTTGTTAGATTCATTTCCTAGGCCAAAGTCTGCTCTCGCTCACCCCTTGTGCCTCTTTCTGTCTCTCCTCAGCCTGCCTTCTGCTTTCTCTCCTCACACCTGCCACCCATTAGCTCATTAGCCCAGATCTTTGTCCAGCATTCAACCTAACAGTAGTAATACACCTCTTTTTCAGTCACTCCTTCCTGGTTTCCCCGCTACATTCCATTCAGCTCCATTTTCTTTGCGCTTATTAGTTGTTTTTATAATTTACAGGGTTGAAATTTATATATTAATATTAAACACATCACAGTCAATGGTTTTATTGTGGATTATGAAAATGTGACATGCATGGCCCAACATGCATTGACCAACAAGGTGAATACTGATCTTAGAGGATTGGCTCCACCATATTTGTGTTTTGTTTTTTTGGTTGTTTTTTTTTGTGTGTGCAGAATGGCACTGAGACGAAACTAGTAGGCAAGTATGTTGATGCACCCAACATGATAGGACTGGTCATCTGGTCATTTGTCATCGGCATCATGTTAAACATCATTGGACAGCAGGCAAGAATCGCAGTGGAGGCCATTCAATGCCTCAACGATGCCGTAAAAGTCATAGTCAACTGGATCCTGTGGTAAGATCAGAGAGTATCTGAGCAGATTTTAGTTCTTATTTTTACATAGAATTGCTGCTTCCATGCTTAATAGAAATTATGTTGTGTTGTCAGGTTGCAGAAAAATAACTCACTAGTACTGAACGTAACTGTAATAAAGTCTGTAGTAAAGCACACCAGCCATCATGCTTGTTTCTTCTGCTTTATTGTTGGTCTCTACACTTATGTGCACCACTCTTTACTCACGCCACCTGTTGGTAACAGTATGAACACAAACATTTTTTTAATAAATTTGGAACACCAATTTGTTTAAACCCTTTTTTTTACTGTTTGTTGTTTCAGGTACTTGCCAATTGGAGTTTTGTTTCTGATCATAGACCATGTGTTGGATGTGCGTGACTGGGATGCTGTCCTTAAGCTTGCAAAGTTTGTAGGAGTGGTTTTTGCAGGGTATGTCCAAATATCTTTTCTTTTTCATCTTTGATACCAAATTGATATCACTGCTCCTGAGATAGCAGCACTGAACTCTACCTGAGTGACATGAGAAGAAAACTGTTATGAAAGTATTTAAAGAACAGTTTACAGATTTTATTGAGATTTTCCTCTTATGCTTAGAGATCAGTTTTTAGCAATGCAATTATTGTCAGCCTCTTTACTCTGATTCCTCTAAAAATCTGGTCCATCCATCCATCCATCCATTTTCTTCCGCTTATCCGGGGTCGGGTCGCGGGGGCAGCAGCTTCAGAAGGGAGGCCCAGACTTCCCTCTCCCCAGCCACTTCTTCCAGCTCCTCCGGGGGAATCCCAAGGCGTTCCCAGGCCAGCCGAGAGACGTAATCCCTCCAGCGTGTCCTGGGTCTTCCCCGAGGCCTCCTCCCGGTGGGACGTGCCCGGAACACCTCACCAGGGAGGCGTCCAGGAGGCATCCTTACCAGATGCCCGAGCCACCTCAACTGGCTCCTCTCGACGTGGAGGAGCAGCGGCTCTACTCTGAGTCCCTCCCGGATGACCGAGCTTCTCACCCTATCTCTAAGGGAGAGCCCAGCCACCCTGCGGAGGAAACCCATTTCGGCCGCTTGTACCCGTGATCTCGTTCTTTCGGTCATGACCCAAAGCTCATGACCATAGATGAGGGTGGGAACGTAGATCGACCGGTAAATCGAGAGCTTCGCTTTTTGGCTCAGCTCTCTCTTCACCACGACGGACCGGTACAGCGCCCGCTTCACAGTAGACGCTGCCCCAATCCGCCTGTCGATCTCCCGCTCCCTTCTTCCCTCATTCGTGAACAAGATCCCCAGATACTTAAACTCCTCCACTTGAGGCAGGACGACCCCCCTGACCCGGAGAAGGCACTCTACCCTTTTCCGGCTCAAGACCATGGCCTCGGATTTGGAGGCACTGAGCCTCATCCCGGCCGCTTCACACTCGGCTGCGAACCGCTCCAGTGAGAGCTGCAGATTACGTTCCGATGAAGCCAACAGGACCACATCATCCGCAAAAAGCAGAGATGCGATCCTAAGGCCACCAAAACGGATCCCCTCAACACCTCGGCTGCGCCTAGAAATTCTGTCCATAAAAGTAATGAACAGAATCGGTGACAAAGGGCAGCCTTGGCGGAGTCCAACTCTCACCGGAAACGAGCCCGACTTACTGCCGGCAATGCGGACCAGACTCTGACACCGGTCATACAGGGACCTGACAGCCCGTATCAAAGGGCCCGGTACCCCATACTCCCGGAGTACCCCCCACAGGGCCCCCCGAGGGACACGGTCGAACGCCTTCTCCAAGTCCACAAAACACATGTAGACTGGTTGGGCGAACTCCCATGCACCCTCCAGGACCCCGCTGAGGGTGTAGAGCTGGTCCAGTGTTCCACGACCAGGACGAAAACCACACTGCTCTTCCTGAATCCGAGGTTCGACTATCCGACGGACCCTCCTCTCCAGGACCCCTGAATAGACCTTACCAGGGAGGCTTAAGAGTGTGATCCCCCTGTAATTGGAGCACACCCTCCGGTCCCCCTTTTTAAACAGGGGGACCACCACCCCAGTCTGCCAGTCCAGGGGAACTGCCCCCGATGTCCATGCGATATTGCAGAGTCGCGTTAGCCAACACAACCCCGCAACATCCAGAGCCTTAAGGAACTCCGGGCGGATCTCATCCACCCCCGGGGCCCTGCCACCGAGGAGCTTTTTGACCACCTCGGCGACCTCGTCCCCAGAGATTGGAGAGCCCAGCCCAGAGTCCCCATGCTCAGCTTCCTCAACAGAAGGCATGTTGGTGGGATTGAGGAGGTCTTCGAAGTATTCCGCCCACCGGCCCACAACGTCCCGAGTTGAGGTCAGCAGCGCACCATCCCCACTATAAACAGTGTTGGTGCTGCACTGCTTCCCCCTCCTGAGACGCCGGATGGTGGACCAGAATCGCCTCGAAGCCGTACGGAAGTCTGTCTCCATGGCCTCTCCAAACTCCTCCCACGCCCGAGTTTTTGCCTCAGCGACAACCCGAGCCGCATGCCGTTTCGCCCGCCGGTACCCATCAGCTGCTTCTGGAGTCCCACAGGCCAAAAAGGCCCGGTAGGACTCCTTCTTCAGCTTGACAGCATCCCTCACCGAAGGTGTCCACCAACGGGTTCGAGGGTTGCCGCCGCGACAGGCACCAACAACCTTGCGGCCGCAGCTCCGATAGGCCGCCTCGGCAATGGAGGTACGGAACATGGTCCACTCAGACTCAATGTCCCCCACCTCCCCCGGAACGTGTTCGAAGTTCTGCCGGAGATGAGAGTTGAAGCTCCGTCTCACAGGGGACTCCGCCAGACGTTCCCAGCAGACCCTCACTATACGTTTGGGCCTGCCAGGTCTGACCGGCTTCCTCCCCCACCACCGGAGCCAACTCGTCACCAGGTAGTGGTCAGTGGACAGCTCCGCACCTCTCTTCACCCGAGTGTCCAAGACATACGGCCGCAAATCCGATGAGACGATGACAAAGTCAATCATCGAACTGCGGCCTAGGGCGTCCTGGTGCCAAGTGCACATATGGACGCCCTTATGCCTGAACATGGTGTTCGTGATGGACAATCCGTGACGAGCACAGAAGTCCAACAACAGAACACCGCTTGGGTTCAGATCGGGGGGGCCGTTCCTCCCAACCACGCCTCTCCAGGTCTCACTGTCATTGCCCACGTGAGCGTTGAAGTCTCCCAGCAGAACAAGGGAGTCCCCAGGAGGGGCACTCTCCAGTACCCCCTCTAAGGACTCCAAGAAGGGTGGGTAATCTGAACTGCCGTTCGGCCCGTAAGCACAAACAACAGTCAGAACCCGTCCCCCCACCCGTAGGCGGAGGGAGGCTACCCTCTCGTTCAACGGGGTGAACCCCAACGTACAGGCGCCCAAATGGGGGGCAACAAGTATGCCCACTCCAGCCCGGCGCCTCTCACCGTGGGCAACTCCAGAGTGGTCCAGTTCAAGCATTTCCCTTCAGACGTTCTTTGGCCTCAGTGGTTTGTCAGAGAACATGAGTGAACAAACAGCAACTCACCAAGAAACTCAGCAGACACATCAGAGAGAAGTTTAAATCTGGGTTAATTTCTAAAACAATGTACCAAGTTTTCAGATAAGAAAGAGGAAGAGAAGGTTTGAGTTTGAGCTTCATACAGATCAATCCTGGGAGAAAATACAGTATATTAGAGGCAGCAAAATACTTTAGACTGCGGCGAGGTCCATCTACCTTCAGCATAGTGAATCTAAACCTTCAACTAAAGAGAGCATGGAATGGTTTAGATCAGTTGTCTCAAGCTCCATTCCTCAAGAGTCGGTGTCCTGAAACTTATAGATGTTTCTCTGCTTTAGCACACCCTGGCTCCACTACAGGCTTATTAGCAGATTTCTGCAGATCTTGACTGAATGCTGGAGATAAAGTTTAGCCATTTCATAGAAGTTTATAGGTTCAGGGAAACATCGAAAGGTTCCAGTACACTGGCGCTCAAGGATTGGAGTTTGAGACCACTGGTTAAGGTCAAAGCTTATTCATCTGTTAGAATGGGATAGACAAAGTCCAGACCTATATTCATTTGATAATATGTGGCAAGAAGCCGTGTGTTTACACTCTCCATTAAATCTTAGCTTGTGCTATTTTATAGAGAAGAATGTGACAAATGTTTTTTTATGAAAGAGCAAAGCTGGTAGAAACATGACCCAACAGGCTGCAGGTGGAGCTGTAGCAAAATGTTTATCTACAAAGTATGAACTCATTGAGGCTGAATAGAAATGTACAAACAAATCTTCATGGGTGTTACTGTGCAAGCATGTATTATTTTCATTCCACTTTACAGTGATGCATTACTGTGTGTTAGCATATCATATACAATCCCCCCAAACACATTGATCTGTTAGGTTAGAGTAGCAGTTCTCAACGTGGGTGGTGCCGCCCCCCAGGGGGCGTTCAGAGGACGGCAGGGGGCGCTGGCAGACATTTTTACAAAAGGGGGGTGCGGGGATGCCTTTGGGGGGGCGTTTGGTCGAAGGTAAACTTTACACCTTAAATGCACAACAATACCAGTTTAGACTTTGAGCAACTTGGTAAAACTGTATTGTGTAACATTAAACCATGCTTGGCTGCAACTGTATCGATGGCAGCTCTTCTTCTATTCAGTGTTTATTAGCTTCTTGGCGCAGTTCCGCTCCTGCTACTGGTAGCTAAAATCACGACACCCTCACTGTGTATCCCTCTGAAAAATGAACCTATTTAACTAAAGAAATCCCTCCATGAGTGATACCACGATAGAGAGCGTTCATTTTATAGCGTTAACACGGTGCTGTAAGTGGTCGGGTATGAAACGACGGTGATGGAACAACACAGCACTTTTAAATTTCAATAATCAGAATGCAGAAATTGTTTCCGTTGTTTTAAAAGGTTTATGTCAGTCTGCCTTTTCCCCATCGATACGCCTCCCGACCGCCCTGCACCATACGCTAAAAAAAAAAAAAAAAGATTAAAAAAATGACACGCACATTGCGTAAAACTCTGAAACAGGAGAAGCGGGACATAAAACGGAGCGACGAACTAGATGTGAATTATGGCATAAAAACAGAGAATCTGACGCTGAACAGTGAAAAATTAACACATGATGTGAAACACATGATGATTAGGAGACGCAGCAGGTGATGAGTTAAAATTACTGATGGTCAATAAATGATAAAATAAATCTAGCAACAGGAAAGAAACTAAAGTGGACATAGCAATAAACCAAGAGAGGATAATATTAATCAAATAAAACTAAATGGAAATGAATGTCGAACAAAATGCAAGAATAAACTAAGAAACTACAGTAAATACAGAGGAATAAACTGGTATGGCAAGACCTTTCGAGCAATAATTAATATAGAGCAAGAATAAACAGACACTATTTCCAGATAAAAAGTAAAATAATATTGTTGAAATGCCATGGGTTTGTTGAGACATCTAATACTGAGAATAAATATATCTTACATACCATAACAGTAAATAACTTATCACTTATTTATGTTTTTAATTAGATTTTATATATTTATTTATTCAATATTATTTTTCATGTCAGTGTTAATGTCATGAGGCTGATGACTCCATGACACTTTCAATTTGACTCATTAGGATTTGTTTAAGAACCAGATTTGTTCTTTGTAATTTCTGTCCAGTAAAACTATTAATCTATAATCAATAGACAGGTCTATATAAATATATAATCCATGTTTCTGTATCATATCTGTATGGCATTAAAAGGATCTGGAACTTTTATTTTTCCACTGAAAGCTCTGGTTTGCACATTAAATGCAATGTGGGTGAAATTTTATGGATGATACTCTGATGTCCCATTCTCCTGAAGGCAGCACAGAGCTGCACCACCAAAAACTCACAGAAACACTGAAGAGAAGAAGAGTTATGATTAATGTAGTTACAGTTCTATCCATGTTTTAATGTTGCAGAGCTCAGTCGTTTGCAAATAGTTCAAAGTTTAAACTGGCATATTGAACATCTTTTATCTGGTCATTTTGTGTAATATTTAACAACTAGAAAATGGCAAAGAATAAGAATATTTTTTCCACTCTGATTGGCTGCTGTTAGGCCTACCAAGTTTAACTTGAATGTTTGTTGCATTTTTCGTAGACGAAAATAATTTCTATTCCCATGACTTTTTTGTTCTCTGGGAAATTATTTTTGATGATAAATACAGAAACAAGCATAAAAATCAAACATCTACAATAGTGATAGTAATATTACTGATAAAATAATGGTCAGTGCAAAGTAGCCTGCAAATTCTTTGGTGGGGGGCGGTGAGGGACCTGGATAAAGGCTGGGGGGGCGCTGGGCCAAAAAAGGTTGAGAAACACTGGGTTAGAGGTATGAATATATGAATGAATGTTTAATACTTAAGTGAATACGTAATGTATCTTCAACACTAAGTGTGACTTTGTTGTGTTGTTCAGGGAAGCAGTCCAAGCCTTCGTTATTTTCCCCTTGCTTTACCTCATTCTCACCAGACGGAACCCTTTTCATGTCTTCAAGCACATCTCTAGGGCTTTGACGACAGCATTTATCATTGCATCCAGGTTAAATGTTCTGTTTGTTGAAAAAGCATGACACTTCTCTAGTTTGTTTTTATAAATGGTGCACCAATAAAGAATGTGCTTTCTACCAAAGTGCCGCCACTCTGCCTCTCACCTTGCAATGCTGTGAAGAGAACGTGAAGGTCGATAAGAAACTCTGCCGCCTTATGTTGCCCATCATCACCAGCATCAATAGAACTGGAACGGCATTCTATGAAGTGGTCGCTACTGTCTTTATTGCCCAACTTAATGATGTCAAGCTGGAAATCGGCCAGATCATCGCCATTGGGTAAGCTGCTTCATACAAGTGCATGGAATTGAGAAAAGGTGCATGCTGGGATTGTTAAGAGCAGTGATTTATCAAATGGGTAGCATTTTCCTTTTGCAGGGGTCCAGAGCAATAGATGTCATGTGACATCACACCTCTGCTAACTTTGTATCTGACAGCCATCTTGGTAGGCAGCTGCTATAAGAAAACTCCTCATTCACAGAGTTTTGACAACTTTTGATCACTGAAGAAACATTTCCTTATTTCATAACGTTTTCATTCACTGCAGATAATATTGTACATATAGAGGGATCTACTGCCAGTAGCTAATCTACCACAGTGATCACTTAATAGGTGCAAAATAAGCTACAAGTAGAAAAACATAAAACTGTAAAAACAGCAATTTTAATATTGAATCCTGTCATTTCTGATTGTCTCACTTGACAAAATATTTGCTGATTTCAAAACTTTGTCACTGTAGAAATTATGTTAGATATATATAAATTCCTATGCTTCATGTGTTCTATATTCAGCTTGTTCAATATTAAAAACCCTGAATGAGCCCATCAGTAGAAATGACAATGAACAAGTCTAGTATAACCTCTGATTTACACTTATCAGTATCTGATGTTGCCGCAGATTCTTGATCTGCTGCTTATCGGTGTATCTGGTTCAGAAAATCTAATTAACAAAAAAACCAACCGATAAAACCAGAGTCCAGGTTAGCAGCTGATACAGTAGAATCACAAACATTAAGCTGAATTGGGCAGAGTGGTGGCTACATTCAGGGTTCGAGCAGGGGTGAAAGTAGTTCTTGGTAGTTCACATTCTTGGGGGTTCTAACACATATATATATATATATAGTTTCTTTGTGTGCTTTGGAGCTTCTGTGCTGATTAATTCTTTTGCAAAGCGATAAAAGCTTTGCAAAAAAAGCTTTTGAATTGCTACAAAATAAAGCTGTATTTCCTTCAGCCCACCAGCTGCAATGTTGACACCTTGAGATGCCATGATACCTAAATTCTGAACATCATGGCCTGGAGTGGATCCCAGTTTTCCATGTCTGGCATATAACCATTTATTTTAGCTTTTAAACTGGTTATATTGATCCTGTGTCTAGATAGAGGCCTAGCATCATGACCTGTTTGTTCTGAAGATCCTGCAGCTTCCACTTCATCTTCCTAACATGGCGCCTCCTCACCCTGACTCTCATACTGATAGGAGGAACCAGAGTGCTCTGTTAGGTTAAAGCTCATCTTCTGAAGTTGGGATATTTTTCCCTCTAACAGCTTAAAGTGGAATCACCTCAAACCAGATGTTGGACTGGATTTTATTTCACTGTCATTTGTGAATGTTAGAGCCTCATTTTTAACAGTGGAGCTATAAAGGTTGAAAAAGGTCACTATTTTGGAGAAAATCTCATCAACATCAATAGTTCCACTAAATAAGAGGCAAAAAAAAAAGTTTGATAAAGAAAAAGCCTCTCAGACTCTGAGCCCGACAGCACAATTAGACAATTAATTTAATTTCACATAATTATTGCGATACAAGCCATTTGTTTGTTAAATACTTAATGTAAAATATTTACCGTGTTTGATATTTGTTGTAAATGATGTATTCTCACAAAGAACGAGGTAATTAGTCCAAGTTTGTCGCTTATTGAACGTTCAGAAATTACAGGGGCTGTGATGAGCCAAGACAAAGGAAAACAAAGGTAAAACAACCCGAACAGGTGATCAACTCTAAACCACTCGCACCTTTTTACTCTCCGTCTTTCTGTCATTTAAGCACACCCGTTGCCATGGCAACCTCCTGCGCTCCACAAGCCGACCAGTGATTACGTTAAAAACATAACATTCAGTCCGTTACGATATCAGGTTTGCAGGCTTGATATTTATTTTGCGATCATTAATAAGCCTCATGAACACAGCGGTGGTTGATTAGTTAATTTTAAGCTCCTGCTCTGCTAGTTATTTTGGTAATGGAACCGAAACGCACAGAATTGCGCAACACCTTGTTTAAACAATAATTACTGAGATCATTATTTTTGTTGGGTCATTAATTTGAGCACGTTTTGGTGATTTTTTTGCTGTTATTCTTTAATAAAGTTACAAACATTTCGATAAGCGAGCCGAGGAGGACGTGCTGCTCTCAGCCTCCTGGCGCCGTTCAGTTTGTCACCTAATGCCGAGATCGACTCAAAACCTTCCGCGATCGACATATTGCACTGCTGCTCTAACAAAGCACGAACAGTTCATAAATGATATGAAATGTGAATAAATGTATTCATTAACTGATTAAGTCGTGTTTTAGATTGTTCTTGAAAAACTTATCAGTTGCGGCTAATTAGTGGGTGAACTCACAGCTGCACAGTGAACCCGTTGACTTTTTACAGCAGACAGCCGCTCCCCTCTCTTGCAGGTACTGCGTACCCCCGTTAAATATTTTAGGGGTACGCAGTACCCTGCCGTACCCCCTTACTTTCACTACTGGGTTCGAGCCAGAGGAAGAAGCAGTGGACAAAAGTTCAGGCAGCATGTCAAAGACTAGGCACTGTATTAATTCTAAAACATTAATCTGGAGGTGTTTCAGGATATTTATAGATATTTTCACTGTAAATTTTGAATTGAACCAACTGGACAGTACACTGTAAAAAAAAACAAAAAAAAACGGCCTCAATTTACAGTAAAAAACTGGCAGCTGAGTTGCCAGAATCTTACCGTCTTTATACGGTAAAATTCTGGCAACCAAAACTGTCAGTTTACCGTATTTTACAAATATGGTAAAATACTGGCAACCAAAACTGCCAGTATTTTACCGTATTTCCTAAATATGGTAAAATATCGTATTTCCTAAAATATGTTAAATAAAAAATTAAAATGTGGTATTGCTGTAGTAAATACGGTCATACTGCCTGAGGCATAATATCTACATAAGTGAAAAACACAGCTAGACTGTATGATATATTGACATTTTATTGTAAAAAAAAACCCCCCAAAAACCTTATGGTAAATTACTGGTCACTGTTCTTACCAGACTTTTACCATAAAAATTATAGTACAACACACAAGGAAGTGTAACTTGTCAGCATTTCTATACAGAAAGTTATAAAGAAAATAAATTCAAATTAAACAAAAATACAGATTACGAGTAATCCACTTAAAGAACCAATTTCTATTTAAAAATTTAGTTTAAAAAAACAAAAAATTCTATGTTCTGTACAGTTTCCTCACGGTATTACTGAGATCTGGAAAACAAAACAAACCAAAAAAACAGCATGTGTCCACATAAGAGATAACCTATTATAGGAGAAAAACCGGTGATAAAAGGATTCTTGTTCTGGGTTGAGACTTAAGACACAGAGTTCAGATTTTGCTCAGGATGGTTGTAGTCTTCCCAGTCACAGGTTGAAATTTGAGACTCACATGTTGTCAATCGGGTGTTTCCTCTCTGCTGGAAAACAAACAAAGCAAAAGTTAGAAAGATGCACTACATGAACATCATATAAATGCACCATTCGCTTAAATGTTTGTTTCACCTTTGTTGACTTGCATATGGAGACTGGTACTTCAACCAGGCGGTGTGATCATTTCTGACTGGAAATTCAGTAGTTCTTAAACCTTTGTTTGTTGACGACAGGTGTGATCCTCTCTGCAACCTGACAAAATACACAAACAAAAAACATAAATAAAAACAAATAACTGTTTTAGGCAATTTATGAAATAGATACCATTTATCTGAATCTCATGAAGGCCAATAAGTTGTCTTCAAACATTTATGCAAGTTACAATTCCTGCAAGCTAGCAGAAACAAAGCTGTAAATGTGTACACTTTTCATACAGGCAAACAAATAGACACACCTGAGACAATTTATGCTGTTAGTTTTTCTCAGTCACTTTTGGTGCATTTCTCAAGTCATTGTTGGCATTTACAAAACACTAAGCGCATTTCTCAAAACAATTGGTAGAAACAGCAAAAATAACATTTGTTTGCTTGAAAAATCCTTAGTTCAGCTCTCAAAATTATGTCAGTTAACATATCAGTGACTCAAAATAATAAGTTATAGTTTCTCTATGTACAGATAAGACGGTCAAATTGATTAGTCATGGGAAGAGACTACAAAATTCACATTTATGCTTTTACTGTAATTTATTGATGGACCATGCCATGGTGATTCAGAAAGAAAAAGACAGAAATGCAGAGAACAAAAAAAAAGTAGAAAATGAACCACAGGCCAATTTCCTCATGGAAAACTGTACAGTGCTGTAGAAATTACATAATTACATTACATTTTAATTTCCATCGTCATGCTGACAAAGGTTCCTCAGTGGGGTTAAGGAATGTACAGTAGGGTGGGAGAACCTCCATCAGCATCATGTTGTGGGTTGCAGTCATATCCTGATGTTGGACTGATGGAAACTGGCAGATGTCCTCAGCCTCTTCTAACTCTTCTTCCCTCCCAACTATTTCCTCCTCAGCCTCACTCCTCCTCTTCTTCTCTCTGGCTGTTCACTCTGTCCAGATACTTGCTCATCAGTTCTCAGAAATGTAACATTGTGTTGTGTTCTGGCTATATAGACCATATTGTTGCCAACTGATGGTTCACAAGATGCACCTTCAATCTGTTTCAGAAAACTGGTTGATCGTTGGATGAGCTAATGGTTCATAAATTGACCTATTAGAGAAACTCAGGACTCACTTGGGAGCAACACATAATCAGCTACATGATGTACAAAAGCAAAACTTGCAAAAGGAATGAGAAACTCATTTTTTGATGTGCAGAAGTGACAGTAATTTGAAGATTGAACAGGTAGCTTTAAGAATTTAAATTCTGTTCTGAGAAATGCACCCAAACTGAGAAAAACTGTAAAATAGTAATATTTAAATTCTCTTATCTTAAAATTCTTCAACTGTCATGGACCCAGTGACTTTAGTGCAAGTATTTTGGGGGTGAGAGTCAAGAGGTCAAAGGAAAATATTAAATATTAGCTCTGATGCCAAGATTTATACTTCCAAGTATTACCAAAGTATTGAAACAAAAGCTAACGTGTTCTTCACAGTTTTTACTTCCATGCATGAACATTTCACACTCAAAGTAATTGAAATTAATTACTGAACCAAACTTGGAAAAAGTTGCTTTTGTCATTAACAATAACTTTAAGCACATGCAGTCTAAAGTAGACCAGAAATATAATCTATGCAGTCGTTCCAACAGAAACATTAATGGAAGTGTTGCTTCTGGGAAAATTAAATGTTCCATATAGTAAAAATATCTAGCTGCAGTGCATGTACATAAACAGCATGGCTCAGAAATTACACATTTCTTTATCAGTTGGTTATAGTTAGCTAACTTCAGTTAAAACCGTGAAAGGGACTCACATGTGATGCAGAAATGCGTTTCCTTCTCCTCCTCCTCCTCCTGAACGCGCAAAAATAGCAGACACTTGATTTCAAAGACAGTAGCCGGATCCTGACAAGGACCAGGCCTACTGGCCCCTCAGCACCCTGAGCTAGCACCTGCTAGTTAGCAGCCTTAGCTAGCGCACTGTGACTTTACTGTGTTGAGTTCAGGACACCACAGTATCCTGAGCCACGCTCAACTACAGGAACAGAGTTAAAAGAAACTTGCTGCTGATGCTGAAGGATCAAGCAGCAATACAAACTAGATAATTATTTGTTTACATGACAAATAACTGTCTCCGTTTACTGTAAATCCTGCTATTTATCACGATAACAAAATGAAAAACTCTCTAGAGCAGGGGTCCCCAAACTTTTTCCTGTGAGAGCCACATAGCTTTTCCCTTCTCTGGTGGGCAAGTGTGACACGTTTATCACCTGCGCTGGCGGAAATTGTTGAGGGGGGGGCGCGCATTACTCGATTGATTTTTACCCAGAAAGCACATGGGCAAAAACCGTTGGTGAAACGGTCACTGGGGCTGACTAGTATATATTCCATTGAGGGAAAATAATTTAAGTAATTTTAACATGAATGAGGAATGAGGAAACATGAAACGTATGAGGAATACGTTAACATAAAGGCTCGTTTTGAAGTATAAGCTGCTACTTACAGGCTTCGAAGAACTCGACCTGGAATGTGGCGTTCATAACAAACACGTGTTCATCTGCTCTACGGCTAGCAAACAACCGTACTGATTAAATAACATAAGTCAAGCAGTTCCCTAAAAGACCAACAGATGGCAGTAATGCACCATGCAAAACAAAACACCCACAGTTTACAGGACACCTCCTAAAGAGCCCCCTGGTGGATAAACCGGAAAATACAACATATGAAAAACTTTTTGAATGCTCTCTGGTATTGTTCAGGGGGCCGGACCAAATGTGGACCGTAGTTTGGGGTCCACTGCTCTAGAGTATTCCCTAGAGTATTCTCTACTAATAGCACAATATTTAAAACCAAGTGTGGGATTTGTGAAACTTCAATGAAGGGCGACTCCACAACTTGTATGATTTTGGATAACACTAGAATTGTTCTTTATTGAAGTTTCACAAATCAGATAAAGGTTTCAGAAATCCTACACTTGGTTTTAAATATTCTGATATGAGTTGAGAATAATCTAGTCCAAATTTGAAGAGTCTAGGTGTTGTAGTTTTTTAGCAAGAGTAAATTAAAGATGCTAATGGTAGGGTAAATCTAGGTGGATTTGCCCTTTAGCCATTTCCCAAATTGGAAGCAGCAATTGGAAACCAACTTCAGTTTCATCCAAGTTTCATCCAAGCAAGAGGGGCTAACATACAGTATAAGAAATCTATGGTCGGCATAAAATTAATCTCAAATGCATCATTTAATCAAATATTCTCATAAATGATGGTGGCGTTGGCTGTAGGAGTTTGCTTTGCAATTGGTGGGTTGCCAGATCGATGCCTAGTCTACTGCTGAGATTTCAGTTTGGTGTATTAAAGGCATTATTAAAAAAGAAACCAAAATATCACACCAGCATTGTGTTCTTTGTATAAATGACTTTTGCAGTCTTGTTTACGGTTTTACATTGTAGATATAAATATCAGCAAAATTTGTAGTTTTGGCTGATTAGTACTGTTAAGTTTAGGGTAATTAGCTGATGGCAATATTGCAATTTTTTTTATGAACTTTACAATTACTTATATTTTTACAATATATTTGTGTATTTTCTACATTTATGACTGTCAAAATTACTTAGGATATATGTTTATTGAGTTATAATAATTCCATGTATTTTCTACGGTAGTATAATGCTTTGAATATTACGGTCAGTAACTGTTGGTATGTTACCATTTTTTACCATAGTTTTACGGATTTCTTTGCAGTGTCGACTTACTGTAACTCCATGTATTTTCTACGGTAACAAAATGTTTTGGATATTACGGTCAGTAACTGTTGGTATTTTACAATTTTCTACCGTAAATTTACTGACTTTTTTTGCAGTTTTGACTTATGGTAGTTCCATGTAATTTCTACGGTAATTAAAGGTTTTTGGATATGACGGTCAAAAACTGTTGGTCTTTTACCGTTTTTTACCGTATATTTACTGACTTTTTTTACAGTGTAGGAAAGGATTGATAAAGTTGCAGATTATAGCATTTCTGTTGCTGGGACAGGGATGCTAATTGAGTGTGCTTGGTTTGCAGCTTGTCTAGTGCCATTGTCACCTTTGGAACTGCAGCGATCCCACAAACAGGAGCTGTGACCACTATCCTGATTCTGACAGCTGTGGGACTACGTGCAGAGGATGCTGCCATTCTGGTTGGGGTGGAGTGGATTCTGTAGGTTCAACTTGCTACTTGTGTTTAAAGTGTACTTTCACCATCAAACTATGGAGTCACTCTGAATGGAGTTATGATGCTCTGTCAGACAGCTTGAAATTATTCTTAACAAGGGCATTATTTTTAACTTGCATAATAAACTAATGTCTAGGATCACCTACCAGTGGGGAAAGCCTGAGAAGAGCTTGTGTAGTAATGATTAATAAAACTACACTTGGAGAATGATTTCAACATCAGTCTGAACTGTAGAAGACCTGGTGCATCTGGTTGTTGTAGACTGAGGGAGAGAAAACCTTCAAGAAAAACATAGTTGAGTCTGACAGCATGTTCGTTCTCTTCTGTGCCCTTCAGAGACCATTTCATCACGTCGGTGAATGTGCTAGTAAATGTCTTTGGTGTTGTTATCACCAACCATGTGTGGCATGACGACCTAGTAAAACTGGACAAAATACCAAGGTAAATGAAATCATTAAAATTATGTGTTTATGTGCAAAGACACAATGTTGCCAAATGTAACCTAGTTTCACAGGAGACGATACGAATTTGGTATGCAACGGCAGGTCGCATTTTGCTCTGCTGTGACAGGTCTCCAGATTCCTGTAAAAGCAGAGGGGTTTGTCTCTATTAATACGTGCATGAAAGTGGTGTAACAACAAAACAATTACAATCAAACACTGTTCCCCAGATGCTGGGTGCATATCTGTTTAATGCCGGCTGCTTTTTCTGCTGAGAGCTAACGGCTGTGGCTGTTTAGACTGTGTACCTTTCACCTGACAGCAATGCACAACTCTCTCTCTCTTGGTACTGAGTGCACCGATGGCAGAGGAGCTGAACTGCTTTTTGCTCTCTGTGAAACCTATCAGCAGTTCTCTTCTGCTCCAGCCCTGCTCAGCCCCAGCTGGTTTCTGTACCACTTCACTCCCTGTACATGAGCGTGATGTCAGACTGGTGGTCCTGGCAGTGAATCACCGCATTTCTTTTTACCATTTCAAGATCCCAACCCTGTGGGAACAGTTGGAAAATGGCTTCTTCCTATTAGCACATGATTGAGCACCAGTACACAAACCAGTGTCCATAACATGTATTATTGCATTTTGCATTGAAGAACTTAACTGGTTTTCTCATATCATATCTAACCTTGTGGGTTGAGAATAGACACCCCTCTAGATCTCATGTGTGTGTGAAGGCAGATGAAAGAATACTGTTGTCAACATTGTGTAAATCCCTTTCTGACCTATATCAGCCGTCTCTGTATTATTCACTCATAAACCCACATAACAATGGTCTAAACAAGGGGTGCCCAAAGTTGGTCCTTCAGGACAGACATTGGGCATCCCTGGTCTAAATGTATCAGAATGTCTTCAGTTTTGAGATTTTTTCTTTGAAAGGTTTAATAAAATATTAGGACAAATTCTGGTGAAAAGAAATCTTGAATGTAGATTGTTACAAGTCATTTACACTGAGTGATAAGACAAGAGGTGCTTTAGTCACATTTTGTCTTGAACTTTATTGACCATGTTTTACATTTTACCTGTTAGCGATGATAGGATTCGTTCCATCAAGGACATCGAGCTGGACTTATCCTTTTTGGATTCTGATGAAGAGTTCATCCCCTCCGTTTCCTCCTCCGCCTCAGGATCCATTTCACCGCGAAGAGGGGATCTTCTCAGCATAGTAACACCAACAAGCTGAAACCTCTGGACAGGGATGTCACCATCCTGGGGTGTCTGAGCTGATCATTTTCTTGTTTGTCGATCTTTATTATCAGTAGAATGGGGCCATATCAGTTTATTCATCTGTATTTAATTTATTTATTTTAGTTTTTGCAACTTTTAAAGAATCTATTTGTGTAATAATATTTTATTGGTATGTAAGTTGTTAATATCTACATAATAAAAGTATTGTTATGTGAATATAATTCATCTATTCTATTATACATTTTATTTCTGTTATTTTTCCTTTTGTATGTTATGTATTATTGTTTTTTTTATAAATTTCATCTTTCTCCTTAGACAATAGAAGCATTTGTCCATTGTTTCCTCACTAATCAACATGAGCTGCCACAGTTTCTCGTCTTCTATAATTGATTATCTCCCACTTCCAGACCAACATTGTTTTTTGTTTTTGTCTGTTAACTTGATTTGATCATATGGATCATTTCACTGTCTCTCCAATTGATTAAATGCCTCTCTTTCTCTTTGTTACAACTGTAATTTTGTATTTCACTTGAGTGTATTACACGTACTCTGTATACAAAGTTTGACTGATTGATTGGTACAACAATACTTTGTAAATCAATAAAGTTCTGTATATTGCATAACCAGGTTTACTGCTTCAGACTGAAAAAAATAACTGTAAAAAAGTTATTTCTATGAACGACCTTATGAACATTGCATGAAATTATTTCATGATAAAAACATTTCATATCAGTCGATGTAAATTATTATTGATTAATCTTTTGTTTTATTTATCTCAAATACTGTCAAACTGGTGGCGTAACTTATGCAGAGTTTTCACTCCACACTGTTTATTTTTATAATGCTGTAATTTATAACCTGTTTATTTTACTAAACAGGTTGTTGCTAGGTAACAAAAGAGGGAGTTAGTTGATGCAACAACCTTTCTTAGCTGGCTGTGAGAAGTTGAGTAGGGAGTCTATCTTGTGCCTATATCCCACAGAAATCAAAAGCTCATAAACTAAAGAGTTTTTTGAGTTGGTCATATTATTAGAAATGCTTTTGGATTTTCAATTTAAAAAATAAATATTAACATTGTTTTCATTATTTGAACCAAAATCCATGTCTCCAAGGAAACCAGGCATCATTTTCTGGGCATTTTCCAAAAAATGTAATCCAATATCTGGATGTCAAAATGAACAAGATCCTCTTCAACTAGAAACTTTTTAAATCACTTAAACACTGTTTTTAAATAAAAATATTTTTGTGAACTAAGAAATTAACAAATCAACTAAACTGAAACATGATTGTTCACATCAAATCACTGTAAAACACATTATATATATATATTTTAAATATTTCACGTTCACATTATTACAAGATCTATTATACAGAAAACTACAAATATCTTCCCAGATCGCTACAAGAGGTCTTTCCTGCCAACAGCCATCACCATCTACAATAACTCTTTGAAGAACTAATGAGTATTTTTGAATTTGAAGTAGTGTTATTTATTTTACCACGGTATCCATAGAGACTGAATATGCTTTGCAGGGCATTTTTTGAAAAGTGGGTCAAATGTCTTGAACAGCTGGGAGTAACTGGTCCATCTGACTGGACCACAGTAACAAAAAAACAATGAGAGAAAACCTAATTCAGGTACTTTGCTTATTGGGAGTTGCCGTGGGTAAGTATTTACTTTTTTTCTGCTGGTGAGCGGTTAAACAGATGTGCTTAATCTGTTTTTTCTACAGCGTACATTAAATGTGAGATTTAATACATAGATGAAATGTTTAATTTTTTAAAAGTATTTTCTCTTAATGCTACTAAAATGCAGCTTAATACACTACACCAAACAACTACATGTTAACATTTTCTGATGACACAGCTATTCGCTGCCTCATTTCAGACACATCACATTTAACCACCGACAGCAGATTAAAAACTGTCTTCTGTGTTGTGAGAAACATGTTCTGATGCTTAATATCCAAATATCACAGGAGTCTTGTAGATATGTGGATTTTGTGTTGCTTGTTTGTTACTTTTAGCTCTCTTGTGTGTTGTGTTTTCCTATTTACTGGTTAATTGATTCCACCGTTATCTTCTTGATGGTAACAGCTGTGCCTCGTTGTCTGATTATGCTCCGTAGGTATTTAGTTTTTCGTTTCTTTATCCTGAGTTGTGGGTTCCTTGTCAATGCTTACTTTTATTTGGGTTACCAGAGCTACCTGTTCTTGAGCCTGTGTCTGTTCGAAATACCACTTGAAGTATTAAAAACACTGCGATTCCTCACCTCTATAGGCTGTCTGAGTGGTGGCACTCTTCTCAACTAGCAAAATCATGACAAACATATTTTTGACCTATTCTTTGGAATACAAATTGACAACAAACCTTCATGGACTGCTCAGGTTGACTAGGTCATTAACAGGGTCCAGTAGCAACTACACTTTCTGTGCAGGTTGAGGGCCTCTTCTGTCAGTCATGAGTTCAGATTCTTCAAAGACTTATTGTAGATCATAACGGCTGCCTTCCCAAGACAGTCTCATGAAGAGGACGGTCATTGTTGTCCACAATTTTCTTGATCCTCTGAAGAATCCTTCCTTGCATTATCATCTCCAGAGGTTGCACAGTCGTCCCCAGAACAAAACCAGCCTTTTTTTATCAGGCTGTTGAGCCTTTTCAGGTCTCTGGTTCTGATGCTGCTGCCCCAACAGATGATGGCAGAAGAGATGACGCTCTCAACACAGACTTATAGAAAATCTGCAGCATCTTGCTGCAAACCTTGAAGGATCTTAGCTTCCTCAAGAAGTCCAGTTTGCTCTGTAACTTTTTATAGATGGCTTGACTGCTCAATCTCCAGCCCAGTATGTTGTCAAGGCGAACACCACGGTATTTATATTCCTCAACCACTTTCACATTTTCTCCCGTGATGGAAATAGGGTTTTTTCTAACCCGGTTTCTCCTGAAATCGGCAATCAACTCCTTTGTTTTGTTTACATTCAAGATGAGTTTATTGTTTCCACAGCATGTCACAAAACAGCCCACCAGCGACTGTTTTGTCATCAGTACTCAACACTGCAGTCGAGTAGAGAATGACTCTGTGCTCAACTGCAGAGTTGTCTGAGTATTTCTATAGATGACAGACTTGGAAATCTGACGTGTAGAGAGTGAAAAGGAAAGGCGAGAGTACAGTGCCCTGTGGTACTCCTCTGTTGCTGACCACTTGGTTAGACAGTTCTTCAGTTGACACAAACTGTGGTCTGTTTGGGAGTTAGTCATAGATCCAGGTGATTGTTAAGAACTCCACCTGTGTCTTCTGGAGTTTCTCTCAGAGCAGATCAGGCTGAATTGCTAAATGCACTGGAGAAATCAAAGAACATGATCCTCATAGTGCTGCCTCCTTTGTCCAGATGACTGTGGGTTTGTTGAAGCAGGTGTATGATGACATCTTCAACTCCAAATCCATGGCGATAAGCAAACGGCAGAGGGACCTGATATCTGCTTGTCTGCTTAAGTGGGCCATTAGGAGTCTCTAGGACCTTAATGATGTGGGATGTCAGGACAACAAATCTGTAGTTGTTGATGAGTGATGGTTGAGTTTTCTCACTGGACTCAGGTAGGATGTCTTCTGCAACAGTGGAATCTTCTCTTGGGTCAAGCTAAGGTTGAAAAGGTGTTGCTGAACCATACAAAACTGCTCTGCACAGGCCTTCAGGACTCTGGGGCTGACACCATCTGGACCTGCAGCCTTGTTCTGGTTCAGTCTCTCCAGCTGACTCTCGACCTGACTTCTAGAAACAGAAGAGAGGGGCGGGGGGGCAAAAGACAAAGCAGTATCTCCTGTTGATGTTATGGCGGCTTCTTGAGCCAATAGCTGATTACCAAACTTTAAGAAGCCTGACCTGCCAATTCCAATTTTGGGCAACACCAATTTTTTGTTTTTCTCTGAAACATTGCTAAATATAGCAACAGTGGGGTACCTACTGTTAATTGCAAATGTACAAACATGACCTGGTGCATAAGTCTCTCAGTCAGATCTCTGTTACAGCTGAGCAAAAGAGGACAGAGGTAAATTTTTATATCTTTGTCGTGGTGGATTAGCTCAGAGGATAAAATCAGCTTCACACTGTCTATAGGCCAATCACTGATCTCCCAATATTGAGGAAATCAGGGCTGATTTATTGGTGCATCTACACCAGCAACCTATTCATCATTTGATCTATTGAACATTTTTCATCGTGACTGTGAGACAGAAACTTGGCAGCAACCGAGTGAATTCTTTCGCCTCAGCCACTCCACCACAACAGGGTTTGTTTACGTCGCCAAGTGCTGCGACTCGAGCTGTGGAGGGGTCTGGCAATGACCCACTGCGAGAACCGGAAGGTCTCACTGTTACATATGCCTGCCTTCTTCTCCTTTGGGCTGTCTACCTTTCTCCTCTCTAGCCCCATGTTCACCATTGTTGTAACTATTTACCAACCACTCAAATATAATAACTCTTTTAAGAAAGACTTTGCTGCTCTGATTGTCCATCTCTAAGCCCTCTCACCGAATGTCATATGGATTTTATCATTCACTTTGATGATGCTGATCTCTCCTTCTCCAAATACTTCTTACGTCCAGTGTGTGTCCAAGGACACACACTGGACCTTTTAAGCTGCTCTGTCTGGACTCACTCCTCTGAACTTCTCCTGATGACCTTCCTTTCACTGATTATTTGCTGCTCTCTTTTAATGTTAAACTCCAATGCTCTTCCTCCAAACTTTTATGGTCTCTTTCTGTTATATCAAAAATGTTGTTTTATCACACATTGCTGACCATTTCACCATTGTTCATATTTCTGACCCAGATTACCTTGTTGCATCCGTAATAATAGCCTCACCAATTTCCTTGATTTCCTCAATCCCTTGAAAACCCAGCCAGTGCACCTTGGTACACTCCTGAACTTTGTTCCAGGTTTCTTCTATACACAATAACCTTGGCCCCAACTCTTCTTCATGCATCACAGTTGAACTTATGTCCCCTCCGCTGCTGACATTGCTGACGGAATTTGCCTGTGTAAGCCGTCTTCCAGCCAGCCCAATAGTTTTCATACAGTTCTCGTCAAACCCTGTCTTACTTCTCTGCTCCCTATCATTCTAACATCATCCACTCCTCCCTGTCCTCTGGTATCATCCCCGCGGCATTTAAATCCACAGTCATTACTCCTATCAACAACAACCTGGTCTCCATCCTTCGAACTTCAAAAATCTCCATCCTATTTAACCTACCATTCATTTCTAAAGTTGTGGAAAAAGTATTCACCAAACAATTGCATTTCCTGTCACTTTGAGTAGTTTGTAGTTGGACCCAATTACAGACATACAGAGACAGCCAATCAGTTTAATATATCAAGGTTTAATAAAATAATGATTAATTAAATAAACTTACAAAAATCACAGGGAGCTAGGGCAGAAACACAAAGCAAACTTCCAATGGAAGGAATCCAGCAAGGAGACACGAAGAGTACACACATGGAACGAGAAAGGAATGGAGAAGTGACAGAAGGAACCAGCAGGGTCCATCCATCCATTTTCTTCCGCTTATCCGGGGTTGGGTGACGAGGGTAGCAGCTTAAGGAAGGAGGCCGAGATTTCCTCTCCCCTGCTACTTGTTCCAGCCACTGGATCCCAAGGCCTTCCCAGGCCAGCTGAGAAACATAGTCCCTCCAGAGTGTCCTGGGTCTTCCCTGGGGCCTCCTCCCGGTGTGAGGTGCCCGAAACACCTCACCAGGAAGGCGTCCAGGAGGCATCCTAACCAGATGCCTAAGCCACCTCAACTGGCTCCTCTCCACGTGAAAGAGCAGCAACTATACTCTTAGTCCCTCTCGGATGACCGAACTTCTCACCCTATCTCTAAGGGAGAGCCCAGACACCCTACAGAGAAAACCCATTTCAGACGCTTGTATGCGCGATCTCGTACTTTCGGTTATGACCCAAAGCTCATGACCATAGATGACAGTTAGAACCCGTCCCTCTACCTGTAGGCGGAGGGAGGCTACCCATTGGGGCAAACCCCAACGTACAAGCGCCCAGATAGGGGGCAACAAGTATGCCCACTCCTACCCGGCGCCTCTCACTTTGGGCAACTCCATAGTGGAATGTCCAGCCCCTCTCAAGGAGACTGGTTCCAGAACCAGAGCCATGCATCGAGGTGAAACAAACTATTTCAAGCTTGAACCTCTCCGCCTCACACACTAGCTCCAGCTCCTTCCCCACCAGAGAGGGGACATTCCACGACCCAAGAGCCAGCTTCTGCAACCGAGGATCGGACTGCCAGGGCCCCCTCCCTCTTCCACCACCCATCCCACACTGCACCCAACCCCTTTGGCCCCTCTCACAGCCGGTGGGCCCATGGGAGAGGGGACCATGGGCCCACCAGTCGGTCTCTTCGGGCTGAGCCCGGTTGGGCTCCATGGGTAAAAGTCCAGCCACCAGTCGCTCGCCATCGTGTCCCATCTCCAGGCCTGGCTCCCCAGTGACCTGCGTCCAGGCAAGGGAACACAACTAGGGGCAGAAAGCCCAAGACAGCATCGCTCCTAGGATCATTGGACACTCAAACCCCTCCATTACCATAAGGTGGCAGCCCAAGGAGAGGGAACCAGCGAGGTGTGAAGTTTAAAAAATATATATATTTACCGTTATGGGAGTTTGTTTTCTTTCCGGTGATCCTTTCATCTTTTAATCTGTTTTATATCATAATTGTGGAAGTTGTTTATATTGTCCCCAGCATTTCCATTTATAAAATAGCAGTATTAAACAAAAGATAGTAGGGTGAGTTGTTCTGCAGTCATTTCATCGTGAACCATTGTATTATCACCATGGCATTTTGTTACTGTGTGGTTAGTTGATTTAGATGTAAAATGTTAAAATTTGAAATTTACATGTGATCTTGGATGCGTTAATGTCAAGTTCAGTAAATAAAGAGATTACTGAAATTTCTTTTTTTTTCAGTGGCTCAGTTGACAAACTGATGGATGGTTTTTAGATGTTTGTTTTTACAGTGAAAACACAATATTTAACAAATTATTACAACACATTTTCTAACTTTTTAATATTCAGCATTATTCTACCTAATTAACAAACTAAAAAAATATGGAAAATATGTCTGCAAAATGTATCATTTGCTATTATTATTAAAGGACTCCCATTTATTTCTTAAGGTTTTACATGATGAAGTCTTTTTTTTCATATCTATTTTGTATGAATGCTTTTTTGTTGTTTTGTTTTTTGCCCTATAGGGTTTGGCACTGGGTTTCTGCTGAGGGCTACAACTCTTCTAACTGAAGAATTGAATGAGTGGATCAAAATACCAGGGGAAATACTTATAAACATGCTTAAGATGTTTGCTGTATCCCTCATCGTGACAAGCGTGGTTGCAGGCAAACTAAATATGATTTCAGATCCTTGATATTTTAACTTATCCTCATCTTTTTGAGGATATTTTGAAAGAATGTTGATTAAAACATGCAACTATATGCTCTCTTTTCTCAGGAGTAACTGGATTAAAAATCAGAGTGTCTAGAAAAATAGCTATCATCACATGGACCTTCGTCTGTGGCTCTACCTTCATTGCCGCAATTCTCGGTAAATTTATCATGGGCAGCAGATTTTAAAATAGATTTATGAAGACCGCAATAGTTTGTTCTGTATTATTGCTTTTGACATCCTGCCTGATACTTTGTGTTGCAGGAATGTTTCTGGCTCTCACAATCAAGCCTGGTGTGAGAGACCATGAAGTAAGCATGGAAAAAGAGGATAAGTCGACCTTCGTCTTTCACGTGATCTTGCAGGATCTTATAAGGTGAGACAAAATTCATGATTTCTTGTAATGTGTTCCAGTACAGAGAAGTTAAAATAGACATTTTATTATCTTTGATTACCATCAGTTAAACTATCTGTCAGGACTCTGGGTTTTTGGGTTTGGTTTTGATCTTATTTATCATTATGTTTTAGTTCATTTTAGGTTAGCCCTTCAGGGTCATTTCACTTTTATTATTTGAGGTTATTTAGTGTGATTACAATTGCATTGTTGCTTTCTTTATCAGTCCTTTATAGTGTTTCTAGTTATATTTATTCTTTAGTTAGGTTCTGTTTTTCTTGTTTGTCTGAGTCTAGGTCGAGCTTCTTTAGTGATTATAGTTTATTTGTATTTAATCCTTCTAGCTCTCACTGTAGTATTTCTAGATCTTATTTTGTCACTTTAGGTTTTTTTCGTCTTTCTTTAGTAATTCTAGTTAGGCTATCTCTTTGCTCAGATCTTCTAGTTTCTATAGCTCTATGTCCCTTAGTTCTTATTGTTAGATCAGCCTTCTTTCTGTTTAGGTTTGTTTATGCTTGTCCCTCATGTCTTTTTGTCTTCTAGTTTATCAGGTTTTCTTTAGTATTAGTGTATTCTTTCATTTTAGAGGGTTTTTTTCAGGTCCTTGGTGTTTCCTCTGTATTTTCCCCAGTATATCTCCTTAGCTTCCCTGTGTCATCTTCTCCCCACCCCTCAGCTAGCTTGTGTGAAAACTATTCACACCTGCAACCAGTTATATCATCTGGTTAGGCCCGTTGTTCTTTTTACTACCTCCCAGTATTTAAACTCTTCTATCCCAGTCACAACTTGCTAGTCTGTCTTGTCACTACCCATGTTTCCCTCCCTGGATTACCTGTTGTTCCCTTGTGTTTTCAGTTTGTTTTGCTTTTGGATTTTCTTGAACACTTTTATTTTGGGTTGATTTTCTTCATTAAAACATCCACTTATTTCTATGTCCACCGCCACGCCACACTGTGACACCATCTAGGTTTTTGTGAAATAAAAGTCTGGGTAAAATAACACCTGCATGTTTTTTTTTTTTTGTATTTAACATTTACAAGCTTAATTTTTTATGACTCTCCTGTTACTTGCATAGGAATATGGTTCCAGAGAACTTCTTTCAGGCTTTCTATGAGCAGGTATGCTTTTGTTCTGGCCCACAGCTTATTGTGTAATTTCCTATTTGGGGTTTGGAAATATAACAGTTTCTTTTCTTCTCCCAGTACAAGACTGAGATTATTCAGATTCATAAACAACCTGACCTCTCCCTTGATCCAAACCTGGTGAGTATTTTCTTCTGATCTTTGTTTTCATTCTAGAATCATCATTTTACAGCCACAAACTTCAAATTGAAGAGGAAGAAAAAGAATGGCCTTGAGTTTCTTTTTATTTAAAGCCTGAATGGGGAGGTGGTGTTTGCCAATGTGACAGTAAGGTGTGCCATAGTTAGGGCATAGGACAAGCAACAAGGCAAACACTCATACTGTCAGGATCTTGTTTTTTTGTTTGTTTGTTTTTTGTTTTGTCATTATTTGTATTCCTTTCTTGCTTCGTTCTGCCTTTTATCTATAATTTTCTTAGTGATTCTACTTTTTTCTGTCTAGTCCTTTCCTTGGTTACTCTATTTTCTATTATGCTTCTTATGTCTAATTATTTTTGTTAGATTCATTTCCTAGCCCAAAGTCTGCTCTCCCTCACCCCTTGTGCCTCTTTCTGTCTCTCCTCAGCCTGCCTTCTGCTTTCTCTCCTCACACCTGCCACCCATTACCTCATTAGCCCAGATCTTTGTCCAGCATTCAACCTAACAGTAGTAATACACCTTTATCTTTCACTCCTTGCTGGTTCCCTCCTTTACTTTCCATTCCGCTCCATTTTGCTTCTGTTTATTTACTTTTTCTGTGTGTGTGTAAAGGGTTTGATACTTGAATTTGCACCTTTACATTTCACAATTATGCAGTGCCTTAGGGTGGTTTTTTACAAAATAAATGCCTTAACATCAATGGTTGTATGTTGACTTAAGAAAAAATGAAATGCATCGTCCAACAAGGTGATGTACTCCTACAATATTGTTGTCAGAGGGGTGGAGCCGCCATACTTGTGTTTTTTGTGCAGAATGATACTGAGACGAAACTAGTAGGCAAGTATGTTGATGGACCCAACATGATAGGACTGGTCATCTGGTCATTTGTCATCGGCATCCTGTTAAACAGGATGGGACAGGAGGCAAGAATCACCGTGGAGACCATTCAATGCCTCAACGATGCCATAAAAGTTATAGTCAACTGGATTTTGTGGTAAGATCAGAGAGTATCTGGGAAGATGCCATTTCTTTTGCATATTCAGTTCTATTTACATAGGACAGCTGCTTCCACTCTTAACAGTTAATTTAAAATATATTTGGAACACCCTATTTTATTAAACCTTTTTTTTTTTTTTTTTACTGTTTTTTGTTTCAGGTACATGCCAATCGGAGTTATGTTCCTGATCACAGAACATGTGTTGGAGGTTACAGAATGGGACGCTTTCCTTAAACTCATTAAGTTTGTAGGAGTGGTTTTTGCAGGGTATGTCCAAATATCTTTTCTTTTTCATCTTTGTTGCCAAATTGATATCACTGCTCCTGAGGTAGCAGCACTGAACTCTACCTGAGTGACATGAGAAGAAAACTGTTATGAAAGTAAGTACAGTTTTACAGATTTTACTGAGATTTTCCTCTTATGCTTAGAGATCAGCGATGACGTATCAGCACATTTAATCGAGCATAACACGCTATTTTGTTACTGGAAACCATACTCAAACATCTATCAAAGCTACATTTATAAACAATTGTACTTTTAAGTATGTTTTTAATACATAGTTCAGAATATTTAAATATGCTTAGTAGCTATAACAATAGAATATGAATGGAATATTCTGATATTGATGTATTATGAGCCACTGTTGTACTCGAGAACGGTCTTGGTCTCGAGCACGCGGTGCCCCAAGACATGCGTAGTGGTTTTCTCTCAGCGGCAGAAGATGTCTGTCTAGTCGTCAGTAATAGAACAGCGCTGCATAAATCATAAGAAATCTGATGGCTACAGCTAACTTAGCAGCGCTTCGCTTTCACAGACGGTGGGGACAACGTCTAACTTTTTTCGCCACTTAGAAAAGTAGTTCAAAGAAAGGTAAGCTCCGTTGACATGATGCTAGCAAAGCTAGCTGTATAGAGATAAGAATTTGTGATGAAAAAAAGCCACTCACTGCACTGAATTATTGTGCGGAGGTATTGACTGACTTGTCGCATATACAGGTCCTTCTCAAAAAATTAGCATATTGTGATAAAGTTAATTATTTTCCATAATGTAATGATAAAAATTAAACTGTCATATATTTTAGATTCATTGCACACCAACTGAAATAATTCAGGTCATAGAATTATAGAATTATAGAATAGGTAATCATAGAGTTATAGAATAGGTAATCATATAACAAATAAAAATCATTCACAATCTATCCTTGTTCTTATCCCTAACCTGTGTCACTAAGTTCACTGAGCGAGGCTTTGGGGGAGGCAGGTCAACTCATACCCGATGGTTCTCGTTCTCGGCAGCTGTAATCTTTAGATGTCCTTGGTCAGAGTCTTTGTCCAGCCGGAGCAAAGTCCTCTTTACTGAAGAGAAGCGGAGAGAAGACTCACGCTGTCCTTTGAACGTGCAGACTCTTTATCTTTGTAGGACCTCCGTCTCTTTTCCAAGTCGGCTGCTATTGGGTTGAGAGCGTTGGGTAGAGGCAGAGGAGTCGGTCGGATCTGGGGCCGGAGTTGGTGGCCGGTGGGCGTGGTCCTCCGCTGGTCTTTAGCCTGCTTCCTCTTGTTGACTCCGCTTCTGCGCCGGGGACGAAGAACACTATTTCTCCCCCGAACATCAGTATATATGCTCTCCAACCCAGGGCGGATTGTAAGGCAGGACTGTATCTCCATGGAGCCTGCCCATTGCATTATGTCATTACCTGATGTCATGCAAGGCAGGGCTGCCTGCGGAAAGTCCCGGACTTCCCTAATGCTCATGACTTACTGGACATCTGTTTCCAATTCTGCCCTACCCTTGCATCTCGCTCACTCATTTGATGACTCATGCTTCGGTTCCTCGCCTTCCGCTCAGTGAGGCGTATTCTTTTCTTTCCCTTACCTCAGTATCTATGATTTTTAATAATACATGATGATTTTATATAATCATGTTGTTTGTTTGTTGACTCAAAAGTACAACCTTCAGTCTTCCATAATGTAATAAGATCAACTGATTAAGAGTACAGAGTATACATTATTATAACATTCACTTGATTAAAAGTGCAGAATACATGTTTCGATCATACATTGCAGACATCTCTTCATTGGCATGTGTATTATCACTTTATAATCACTTATTACTTATCATATGCAGGGTATACTGTTAATTCTCAGGCCTTTATTCCGTTTTCTGCGTGCGCCAGGAAAGATCTCACATATTCATACCAGATTTCATGACAATACATACAAATACACAGGGGTGAAAGTAAGGGGGTACGGTAGGGTACCGCAAACCCTAAAAGATTTAGCGGGAGTACGCAGTACCTGCAAGAGAGCGGAGCGACTGTCTGCTGTAAAGAATCAATGGGTTCAACTGTGCAGCCGTGAGAGCACCCACTAATCAGCTGTGACTGATTAGTTTTCATGAACAATCTAAAACACGACTTAATCAGATAATAAAAAGCTTCCCCGCCCCCCATTTCATATAGTTTCTGAACTGTTCGTACTTTGCTAAAACAGGGGGGCAATAAGTCAATCGCGGAAGGTTTTGAGTCGATCTCGGCATTAGGTGACAAACTGAATGCCGCCAGGACGCTGAGACCAGCACGTCCTCCTTTGGCTCCTTATCAAAATGTTTAACTTTATGAAAGAACAACAAAAAAAATCAACAAATCATGTTCAAATTAATGACCCAACAACAATAATAATCTCAGTGATTATTGTTTAAACAAGGTGTTGCGCAATTCTGTGGGTTTTGGTTCCATTACCAAAATAACTAGCAGAGCAGGAGTTTAAAATTATCTAATCAACCACGACTGTGTTCATGAGATGCTTATTAATGATTGCAAAATAAATATCAAGCCTGCAAACCTAATATTGTAACAGACTGAATGTTATGTTTTTAACGTAATCTCTGGTTGGCTTGTGGAGTGCAGGAGGTTGCCATGGCAACGGGTGTGCTTTAATCACAGAAAGACGGAGAGTAAAAAGGTGCGAGTGGTTTAGAGTTGTTCACCTGTTCAGGTTGTTTTACCTTTCTTTTCCTTTGTCTTGGCTCATCACAGCCGCTGTAATTCCTGAACGTTCAAAAAAGGACAAACTTGGACTAATTACCTCGTTCTTTGTGACTATACGTCATTTACAACAAACATTAAACATGGTATATATTTTTCATTAAGTATTTAACAAACAAATGGCTTCTACCGCAATAATTAGGTGAAATTAAATTAATTGTCTAATATAAAAAAAATAGTTTGGTGCTGTCGGGCTCAGAGTTTGAGAGGCTTTTACTCTATCCAACTATTTTGTTTTTTGCCTTTTATTTAGTGGAAATATTGATGTTGATGAGACTTTCTCCAAAATAACCTTTTTCAACCTTTATAGCTCCACTGTTAAAAATGAGGCTCTAACATTCACAAATGACAGTGAAATAAAATCCAGTCCAACATCTGGTTTAAGGTGATTCCACTGGAACCTGTTGGAGGAAAAATATCCCAACTTCAGAAGATGAGCTTTAACTTAACAGAGCTCTGTGGTTCCTCCTATCAGTATGAGAGTCAGGGTGAGGAGGCGCCATGTCAGGAAGAGAAGTGGAAGCTGCAGGATCTTCAGAACAAACGGGTCATGATGCTAGGCCTCTGTCTAGACACAGGATCAATATAACCAGTTTAAAAGCTAAAATAAATGGTTATATGCCAGACATGGAAAACTGGGATCCACTCCAGGCCATGATGTTCAGAATTTAGGTATCATGGCATCTCAAGGTGTCAACATTGCAGCCAGTGGGCTGAAGGAAATATAGCTTTATTTTGTAGCATTTCAAGAGCTACCCAGCTTTTATCGCTTCACAAAAATATTAATCAGCACAGAAACTCGAAAGCACACGAATATATATAAATATAATTTTTTTTCGTCATAGTACCCCCAAGAATTTATAACTACTTTGTTTTTCAGCCGACGAGTTCTAGCTTCAGAGTGATTCACCAGCTGAGATTGAGTCCAAAATCCGATCCGAGATTCATCCGTGCTGAAGTGAATCCGTCTCTCTTTAAAGATATCTCCCACTTCTTCCTCACATCGTGTTTTTATGAAACCTTCAAAACAAAAACAGAAGATTTGGGATGTGTCTTACTTTTGATAGAGTGAAAGAATTACATATAAATAATAGTCTTTACGACCTGTGTAAACTTTGCTGGTGAATGTTATAACACATAATATAAGTTTTATAAAATATGTTGCATTGTTTCATTTCTAATGTAGGCTCTTGTGCCAGATAATCTAAGCCAATGTTAGAGCATAATTTTTTTTTTTTTGATTTATGGAATCTCGGTTAGCCTTCTTAGCAGGGCTGAACCCCGTATTACACCAAGCACCAGTGTTGTAGTACTCGAGATCGGTCTTGGTCACGGTCTCGTCTCGTCTCGGACTCGACCGCATTTGGTCTCGGTCTTGTCTCGGTCTCGGGCGCTGAGGACTCAGCATTTTACTTTAAGACCAGTCGAGACCGCAACTGTGAAAATATCACTAAATGTACAGCATACTATCCAGTTTATTTATTAACATTATTTTCAGTGGAGGCAAAATGCACCGATTAAAATCCAACCAAAAACGTGACTTGCCAATTACATGTTTCTGGGAGGGTGGAACACCATCCCACCACACTGTATTTAATGGTGCAGACGGTGGTGGTTTCTGACATGAGCAAAATGGACAAACACCCAGGGCGTTATCTTTTTAGGGATGGGACTAGACCACAGCGGATCGTAGCACAGAGATGGAAGCAAAGCACTTTGCTTCCATCTCTGTTCTGCTTTGTTCTGCTTTTAATATTGGTTAAATGTATTAAGTATTTAATATCTAGGTGTTTTTATGAGAATATGGATCTTTCAGATCAATTTGAGAAGCAATTTTGATAATATCTTACATTTTATTGTATCATGTAGTGTGGGGCGCTGGTCTTGGTCTTGACTTGGTCTCGACTTCCCTCGGTCTTGGTCTTGACTTGGTCTCGGACCCTAAAAGTTTTGGTCTTGTCTCCATATCGATACACTCTGGTCTTGGGCTTATCTTGGTCTCATGTTAGGTGATCTTGACCACAACACTGCCAAGCACTATAGCTAATATTAGCTGGTATCTCGCCGGTGGACATAAATACTGTAAAGTAATATTCTAATCCAGTGGTTCTTAACCTAGGTTTGATCGAAGCCCAGGGGTTCGATGAGTCGGCCTCAGGGGTTCGCCGGAGCCTCTGCCACGGAGGTAAAGCCTCATTAACTAACTTGTGTAAAGTCGTGATTACGCGCCCTGCTTTGCCATCACTTGCTGCAGAGGATCACATTACATTGCTTAGCCAATCAGTGCTGCGGAGGAGCACTAATTGAAGGAGTTCCACTCTCAGCATGGATTTGAACTTGTCTTTAATTACTTCAGCAAAGCTCACAGTTTTTACCAAATTCTGTAACTTTCGATGTGCTTCTAAATCTGCTCCATAGTTGCATTTTTTCGGGCTTGCTACTGCCTCTAGAGGCGTGGGGTGGTAACACAATTAATATAATTACATTACTAAATCAGAATACCGTAAAGTCTTATTTATTATTAATTTTTCATTATCTTAAGAATGTAGAGCAAATTAAATGATCTAAACAAGACCTTAAAGTGGTTCCAGTTTCTCTCGATGGCCAACCTGCTGAAACTGGCAAATTTTAAATACCTTTGGTCGTTCCTGGACAGTCAGCTCAAGTTTGAAGAACAAGTAATCTTCTGTTTTATTCCACTGTACAAAGGTTTTGTTCTACAACTATGATGGTAGTTATTAGTAGTTCAGTGTCTTTCGCTTCACTTGAGGTAAAAGACTGTTAGCATAGCATTTGACACTGTAATAACACTCAATGACATTTTCATAACTGTTGCTACTTGTTTCACTTTACTTGAAATAAGATTAATGACACTGTAATGCTTAATGACATATTCATAACTGGTGCTACTTGTTCCACTTGATGTAAAAGGAATTATTGACTAAATCATTTGACAGTGTAATAAAGCTTGATGATAGCTTTATTGTTGGTCCAACTTGTTTTACCTTATTTCAGGTAGGGGAAATATTAAGAACTATTTTGTTAAAGATTTTGACAGTGTAATAATACTTAATGACATTATTATGACATATGACAATTCTTGGTTAATGTCAAGTTGTCATAACAAAGGCATTTTGAATAATGTCAACTTTGTATTAAAAGTGTTATGATTTACCGAATGACACTTTATGACAATGAATGTACGAATAAATGTTTAATACTTAAGTGAATATGTAATACATCTTTAACACCAAGTGTGACTTTGTTGTGTTGTTCAGGTTAGCAGTCCAAGCCTTCGTTCTTTTCCCCATGCTTTACCTCATTTTCACCAGACGGAACCCTTTTCTTATCTTCAAGCACATCTCTAAGGCTTTGACGACAGCATTTATCGTTGCATCCAGGTTAAAAGTTCTGTTTGTTGAAAAAGCATGACACTTCTCTAGTTTGTTCATATAAATGGTGCACCAATAAAGAATGTGCTTTCTACCAAAGTGCCGCCACTCTGCCTGTCACCTTGCAATGCTGTGAAGAGAACGTGAAGGTCGATAAGAAACTCTGCCGCCTTATGTTGCCCATCGTCACCAGCATCAATAGGACTGGAATGACATTCTATGAAGTGGCCGCTACTATCTTCATTGCCCAGCTTCATGATATCACGCTGGAAGTCGCCCAGATTGTCGCCATTGGGTAAGCTGCTTCATACAAGTGCATGGAATTGAGAAAAGGTGCATGCTGGGATTGTTAAGAGCAGTGATTTATCAAATGGGTAGCATTTCCCCCCTTTTTTTACAAATCAGTAGAGGAGATGCTTAAATTAGCTGATCTACCACATTGATCACTTAACACAGTGCTTCCCAAATCCTGTCTTCAGCCCCCCCTGCGCTGCATGTTTTATGTGTTTCCCTACTGCCACAGACCTGGGTTGAATCTATGGGTGATTAACAAGCTTCTCCAGTACTTGATGCCTGAAGTAGAGGCAATGCAATCATTTAGATCAGCTGTTGCGAAATACAGGCACATCTAAAACATGCAGAGCAGGAGGGCCTTAGGACCGGAATTGAGAAGCACTGACTTAACGGGTGCAAAATAAGCTTCAAGTCTAAAAACATAAAACTAAAACAATTTTGACATTCAATCCTGACATTTCTGATCACCTCACTTGACAAAATATTTGCAGATTTCAAAACTATATCACTGGAGAATATGTTATCTCTCTCTCTCTCTCTCTCTCTCTCTCTCTCTCTCTCTCCACATATAAATTCCTATGCTTCATGTGTTCTATATTCAGCTTGTTCAATATTACATAACCTGAATGAGCCCATCAGTATAAATGACAATGAACAAGTCTAGCATAACCTAACATAACACTCATCGGTATCTGATGTTGCCGCAGATTATTGATCTGCTACTTATCGTGTATCTGGTTCAGAAAATCAAATTAACAAAAAACCAACCGATAAAACCAGAGTCCAGGTTAGCAGCTGATGCAGTAGAATCACAAACATTAAGCTGAATTGGTCAGAGTGATGGCTATAATCAGGGTTAGAGCCAGAGGAAGAAGAAGTGGACAAAGGTTCAGGCAGCATGTCAAAGACTAGGCAGTCTATTGATTCTAAAACATTAATCTGGAGGTTTTTCAGGATATTTATAGATAATTTCACTGTAAATTTTGAACTGAACCAAATGGACAATAGGAAAGGATTGATAAAGTTGCAGATTGTAGCATTTCTGTTGCTGGGACAGGGATGCTAATTGAGTGTGCTTGGTTTGCAGCTTGACTAGTGCCATTGTCACATTTGGAACTGCAGGGATCCCACAAACAGGAGCTGTGTCCACTATCCTGATTCTGACAGCTGTGGGACTGCCTGCAGAGGATGCTGTCATTCTGGTTGGGGTGGAGTGGATTCTGTAGGTTCAACTTGCTACTTGTGTTTAAAGTGTACTTTTACCATCAAACTACGGAGTCACTCTGGATGGAGTTATGCTGCTCTATCAGACAGCTTGAAATTATTAACAAGGACATTATTTTTAACTTGCATAATAAACTAATGTCTAGGATCACCTACCAGTGGGGAAAGCCTGAGGAGAGCTTGTGTAGTAATGATTAATAAAACTACACTTGGAGAATGATTTCAACATCAGTCTGAACTGTAGAAGACCTGGTGCATCTGGTTGTTGTAGACTGAGGGAGAGAAAACCTTCAAGAAAAACATAGTTGAGTCTGACAGCATGTTCGTTCTCTTCTGTGCCCTTCAGAGACCATTTCATGACGTCGGTGAATGTGCTAGTAAATGTCTTTGGTGTTGCTATCACCAACCATGTGTGGCATGACAACCTAGTAAAACTGGACAAAACGCCAAGGTAAATGAAATCATTATAATGATGTGTTCATTTGCAAAGACACAATGTTGCCAAAAGTATTCGCTCCCTGATCCAAGTCATTGAATTAAGGTGTCCCAGTGGCTTCCACAGCTGCAGGTGCATGAAATCCACCACTGAGACTGAACAAATAGGTCACTCTCAAAAGCAACAATGAATTTGAGACTACCATGATGAGATGCCACCTGTGCACGACTTGAAGTCATTACATTTCCTCTCCTGGACTCTAGACCAGTGTGGACATTTTGTCTGGAGTTCCAAATCCTGCCTCAAATGTAACAAAAAAGAAAATAAAGGTTTAAGACTTTCATCCCTTGACAAAGTTGCTGTTCCACTAGTTTCTTCTGACCCTTTACTTTTGCTGTAAGAAGAGTATCTTGAGATATGCTAGCTGCTGGGTTGCAAAGAAAACTGTTATCCCAAGGGTTATTGCCACTGCCATTGAATAATGGCCACTCCCTCCGTAATCCCAATGACCTCTACCAAAAAAAAAAAAAGTCAAAACTTTTGAAAGTACATAATCTATTTCAGCTTGCACCTTCAGGTAGAATATGGAAACAATAAGAAGTTGAATTAACAGGATTGACAAAAGTTTTTAACGCCACGGGTTATTTTTGAACTGTTTCAAATAATTATCTGATTGTAGCAGGAGATGTTCTACTCGTAAAACGCTTAGATTGTGTAAATATAATTTTGTTTTTCACTGCATTGTTAAACATCCTCACAGTCCTTCCTGTCCCTGTGAATCTCACTTTTACACAAGTCACTTTTTTCGAGCCTGGCTTTGGAGAAGCCAGATCTCTGATGCATAAAATGGATCATTTGAAAATGAAACTCATCGCTGTGTTTGGTTGTGTTTCATTCTGATCATTTCTAAAACCTAGTTTCACCCAGGATGATGCATTGTTAGTACGCAATGGGCAGGTCGCACTTTGCTCTGCTGTGACAGGACTCTTGGTAAACAGAGGGGGATCCTGAGTGCACTGATGGCAGGAGATGAACTGGTTTTTGCTCTCTGTGAAACCTATCAGCAGTTCTCTTCTGCTCCAGCCCTGCTCAGCCCCAGCTGGTTTCTGTACCACTTCACTCCCTGTACATGAGCGTGATGTCAGACTGGTGGTCCTGGCAGTGAATCACCGCATTTCTTTTTACCATTTCAAGATCCCAACCCTGTGGGAACAGTTGGAAAATGGCTTCTTCCTGTTAGCACATGATTGAGCACCAGTACACAAACCAGTGTCCATAACATGTATTATTGCATTTTGCATTGAAGAACTTAACTGGTTTTCTCATATCATATCTAACCTTGTGGGTTGAGAATAGACACCCCTCTAGATCTCATGTGTGTGTGAAGGCAGATGAAAGAATACTGTTGTCAACATTGTGTAAATCCCTTTCTGACCTATATCAACCGTCTCTGTATTATTCACTCATAAACCCACATAACAATGGTCTAAACCAGGGGTGCCCAAAGTTGGTCCTTCAGGACAGACATTGGGCATCCCTGGTCTAAATGTATCAGAATGTCTTCAGTTTTGAGATTTTTTCTTTGAAAGGTTTAATAAAATATTAGGACAAATTCTGGTGAAAAGAAATCTTGAATGTAGATTGTTACAAGTCATTTACACTAAGTGATAAGACAAGAGGTGCTTTAGTCACATTTTGTCTTGAACTTTATTGACCATGTTTTACATTTTACCTGATAGTGTCGATGAGCCTCGTCTCGTTAAGGACATTGAGCTGGACTTTTCCTGTTTGGACTCTGATGAAGAGTTCATCTCCTCGGTTTCTGCCGCCCCTACTAGATCCATTTCACCGCGAAGAGGGCATCATCGCAACGTAGTAACACCAACAAGCTGAAACCTCTGGACAGGGATGTCACCATCCTGGGGTGTCTGAGCTGATCATTTTCTTGTTTGTCGATCTTTATTATCAGTAGAATGGGGCCATATCAGTTTATTCATCTGTATTTAATTTATTTATTTTAGTTTTTGCAACTTTTAAAGAATCTATTTGTGTAATAATATTTTATTGGTATGTAAGTTGTTAATATCTACATAATAAAAGTATTGTTATGTGAATATAATTCATCTATTCTATTATACATTTTATTTCTGTTATTTTTCCTTTTGCATGTTATGTATTGTTTTTTATAAATTTCATCTTTCTCCTTAGACAATAGAAGTATTTGTCCATTGTTTCCTCACTAATCAACATGAGCTGCCACAGTTTCTCGTCTTCTATAATTGATTATCTCCCACTTCCAGACCAACATTGTTTTTTGTTTTTGTCTGTTAACTTGATTTGATCATATGGATCATTTCACTGTCTCTCCAACTGATTAAATGCCTCTCTTTCTCTTTGTTACAACTGTAATTTTGTATTTCACTTGAGTGTATTACACGTACTCTGTATACAAAGTTTGACTGATTGATTGGTACAACAATACTTTGTAAATCAATAAAGTTCTGTATATTGCATAACCAGGTTTACTGCTTCAGACTGAAAAAAATAACTGTAAAAAAGTTATTTCTATGAACGACCTTATGAACAATGCATGAAATTATTTCATGATAAAAACATTTCCTATCAGTCGATGTAAATTATTATTGATTAATCTTTTGTTTTATTTATCTGAAATACTGCCAAACTGGTGGCGTAACTTATGCAGAGTTTTCACTCCACACTGTTTATTTTTAAGCAGTGAAAAGGCAAAGTGGTGATTGCTGAAACTACTGCTGGGCAAATTACTAAACAAGTTGTTGCTAGGTAACAAAAGAGTGAGTTAGTTGATACAACAACCTTTCTTAGCTGGCTGTGAGAAGTTGAGTAGGGAGTCTATCTTGTGCCTATATCCCACAGAAATCAAAAGCTCATAAACTAAAGAGTTTTTTGAGTTGGTCATATTATTAGAAATGCTTTTAGATTTTCAATTTAAAAAATAAATATTAACATTGTTTTCATTATTTGAACCAAAATCCATGTCTCTAGGGAAACCAGGCATCATTTTCTGGTCATTTTCCAAAAAATGTAATCCAATATCTGGATGTCAAAATGAACAAGATCCTCTTCAACCAGAAACTTTTTAAATCACTTAAACACTGTTTTTAAATAAAAATATTTTTGTGAACTAAGAAATTAACAAATCAACTAAACTGAAACATAATTGTTAGCACATCAAATCACTGTAAAACACATTATATATATTTTTTAAATATTTCACGTTCACATTATTACAAGATCTATTATACAGAAAACTACAAATATCTTCCCAGAAAGCTACAAGAGGTCTTTCCTGCCAACAGCCATCACCATCTACAATAACTCTTTGAAGAACTAATGAGTATTTTTGAATTTGAAGTAGTGTTATTTATTTTACCACGGTATCCATAGAGACTGAATATGCTTTGCAGGGCATTTTTTGAAAAGTGGGTCAAATGTCTTGAACAGCTGGGAGTAACTGGTCCATCTGACTGGACCACAGTAACAAAAAAACAATGAGAGATAACCTACTTCAGGTATTTTGCTTATTGGGAGTTGCCATGGGTAAGTATTTACTTTTTTTCTGCTGGTGAGCGGTTAAACAGATGTGCTTAATCTGTTTTTTCTACAGCGTACATTAAATGTGAGATTTAATACATAGATGAAATGTTTAATTTTTTAAAAGTATTTTCTCTTAATGCTACTAAAATACAGCTTAATACACTACACCAAACAACTACATGTTAACATTTTCTGATGACACAGCTATTCGCTGCCTCATTTCAGACACATCACATTTAACCACCGACAGCAGATTAAAAACTGTCTTCTGTGTTGTGAGAAACATGTTCTGATCCTTAATATCCAAATATCACAGGAGCCTTGTAGATATTTGGATTTTGTGTTGCTTGTTTGTTACTTTAACTCTCTTGTGTGTTGTGTTTTCCTACTTACTGGTTAATTGATTCCACCATTGTCTTCTTGATGGTAACAGCTGTGCCTCGTTGTCTGATTATGCTCCGTAGGTATTTAGTTTTTCGTTTCTTTATCCTGAGTTGTGGGTTCCTTGTCGATGCTTACTGTTATTTGGGTTACCAGAGCTACCTGTTCTTGACCCTGTGTCTGTTCGAAATACCACTTGAAGTATTAAAAACACTGCGATTCCTCACCTCTATAGGCTGTCTGAGTGGTGGCAATCTTCTCAACTAGCAAAATCATGACAAACATATTTTTGACCTATTCTTTGGAATACAAATTGACAACAAACTTTCATGGACTGCTCAGGTTGACTAGGTCATTAACAGGGTCCAGTAGCAACTACACTTTCTGTGCAGGTTGAGGGCCTCTTCTGTCAGTCATGAGTTCAGATTCTTCAAAGACTTATTGTAGATCATAACGGCTGCCTTCCCAAGACAGTCTCATGAAGAGGACGGTCATTGTTGTCCACAATTTTCTTGATCCTCTGAAGAATCCTTCCTTGCATTATCATCTCCAGAGGTTGCACAGTCGTCCCCAGAACAAAACCAGCCTTTTTTTATCAGGCTGTTGAGCCTTTTCAGGTCTCTGGTTCTGATGCTGCTGCCCCAACAGCTGATGGCAGAAGAGATGACGCTCTCATCACAGACTTATAGAAGATCTGCAGCATCTTGCTGCAAACCTTGAAGGATCTTAGCTTCCTCAAGAAGTCCAGTTTGCTCTGTAACTTTTTATAGATGGCTTGACTGCTCAATCTCCAGTCCAGTCTGTTGTCAAGGCGAACACTGTTAGGTATTTTCTGAAACCTACATGGAAAAAGAGAACCACAGACAACGTATATGTCAACTGCTCCTCTGAGCCGTTCACAGAGCGTTCTGCCAATCTTTGGATACAGCTTGTCTTTTATTATCAAACTTCAAAGAGGGAGGAAAGGCAAGATAAGACAGCAGAGGAAACAGCAGAGGTCGTAAAACATTTTACCTAAACACAGCAAAGGTCGTAAAACAATTTAACATCTGTCCCATGATCTGAGCCCGGTTCAAATCTCGGTCAAACTGTTTCACATGAAGATAACAGGCAGCTGTGACCTCCAGGTCAGTTCACACATACAGTTTAAAGAAGAGAACACTTTAAACTGACTAACATTAGACTGAATATGAACTAAAGTAACAACAAAATGATAATACCAAAAAATCCCTATCATTCCCCCCTTTTTATCATTTTACCATGTGTACAAACCTTAGTCAAAAGCCAAGCATAGAAAAGAAAAGAAATAAAATAGAACCAATAAATGCAAGATATATATATTTCTCCTAGTCTAAACAGAAAAATTACACAATGAACATAATGAATAAATGAAATGAACAAAAACAAAAGAAAGAAACAGCAAAAAATCAAATGCAGTTTTCTCATCACTAACACCACTTGTTTTCACATTTTTGGTGTAGGAATCATTCAGCAAATGAATTAATTTGTTCATTGATTACAGAACATCATCATTGTTCAGAAAATCGTCAGAATCTCGAAACAAGTCCTCTTTATTTGTCTCATAGGATGCCTGTGCTAGCTGATAATTGACAACAGTTGTGTTAATCGCCTTAAACATCATACTTCGTAGGCAAGGAATAATGCAACCCGTAAAAAGACAGAACAGAACCAAAACAATCAGAATAGGTGTCACGAGCTTTAACAGTAAAGTCCACCATGGACCAGACGTGAGCCATGAAAACAAATCAAAAAAGGATGAGCCGCGTGTTCCACTCTCCACATATTTTTTTAAGATCCTCCAGCTCATATAGAGCATCAGAAATGGTTCCTCCAGTTCCTGTTTCATCCGGCACAAAAGTGCAGCATGTCGGGCCAATAATTTTGCAGACCCCTCCCTGAGGGGCAGTGAGGAAATCCAGAACAACACGATTTTGCATAACCATGTTTCTCAGTTCAGTCAGCTCCTTCGCGGTGCCATTGGCCAGCTGGTATGTGATGTTGATTAGTCGCAGTGATCCATATCTGTTAGTTTCAACGTGGCTTCGAACCTCTCCTAATCCAACTCCTGGAAACATGCTCTGCATGAACTTTTCCCCTCCGGTCCAAATCCTGAATTCCCATGGAACTCCAGTGTCTGTTGTGAGGCCTCCCCAGCATTTTGACCTCAGGCATAACTGCACGCTTGGAGCGGGTCAGCCAGAACGTGTCGTCCTTTCCTGATGAATACAATCGGGTACAGGAAGTACCAGTCTGCCATCACCCGTGAACCATAGTCTCCTGGCACTATGGTACTGCACAGCGTTGCCTCCTGTCGTCCAATGTGTGATGTTGAAACTCTTCTCTTGAAGCAAGTTATCACAGTCTGGGTTGTCCTTCCAGACCTTGGAGTTGGGAGTCACCCTTTGACCCCTGCAGACAATGCAGTTGATGTATTCCGGTGTCGTTTCGCAGTAGGTGTAAACTTTGTTACACAGATTTCAAGGTAACATCCCAAGAGAAACGTGTCCGTTGTTGAACACGCACCTCCTCAGAGACCCGGGTTTAGCTCCTGCTAAAGAAATGGTCTCTGGTATTTTCTATGCGGTTAGTGGAAATAGAAATATGTCAGTATTAAAGGAACAGTTCATAGATCCAAAAAGTTCCTTCGCGGCATCTCCTGTCCGAAGTAGAACAGAATAGTCATTTTTTCACCGTTTGCATCCCTTTGGCATGGGGACGCTGAGTCGTGGTTGTGTGCTCAGGCCATAGAGACACATCTGTTTGTCATCAGTGATGTGTCCTGCACGCAGACCTGAGTTGTGTGTAGCGATTGGCAGCTGCGCACACACATAGCAATTCACCTCTTTCTCCTCATGAGCAGTCCTGTTCATCAGCTGCCGCCACAAGTTGGTGCTGATAGTCATGTGGGTGGAAGTGATGTCACTTCCTCCTCCAAACATCAGACATGCTGCAGTCACAGTGCAGTAGAAGATCCATCTTGCATATGGAGTCTCCATTGCTGCTCGGCGTGCAGAGATGTCAAAACCTCCAAACTAAAGACGGGGGAATCTTAAGCGTTTCTTCACCGGGTTTGAGACGAGCTACCCTAAAAAATAGCCCCCCTTTGAAGTCCGGCCTTCCTCCCTCCGCCTACTTAGGGGTTCAACACTCCCTGCAGCTTGCAGTGACTGAGATGTCTCCAGCTGGGTCTTTCAGCAATCTTTACGACTGTTGGTGTGGTCATCAGCACCTGGAAGGGTCCTTCCCAGTGTGGGCTGGCCCAATTCTTTCTTTTGATGACCTTTATGTAGACCCAGTCTCCTGGTTGGATGGGGGTGGTTTTATTTATTTCCTGTAGAGGAGAACAGTCAGACGGCAGTAAATTTGCATTTAACACCTCTTTCTGTTTCAGGATCCTGATCATATAATCTGCCAAAGTTTGTTCTTCATCAGCTTTCTGTAAGTCAGGAACAAACAGAGGCAGTCTGTAAGCTGCCTCAATCTGCTGTTGAGGGGATTCTCATATAGAGCTTCACCAAGTCTAAACATTCTGGCCAGGGTCGGCCAGTGTCTGCCATGCACTTTCTTAATCTGCTTTTCACCGTGCCATTTGTTCTTTCCACAAGCCCTGCACTCTGTGGGTGATAGGCACAGTGGTTTTTCAATGTCATTCCCAAGTGAGATGCCATGTTTTGTATCACTTGGTTTACAAAATGTGGTCCATTGTCACTATAAACAGTCTGTGGGATGCCATGCGTTGGGATAATAGTTTTGCAAATAGCCTTAGCTACTGTCAAAGCATCTGCATGCTTTGATGGAACTATTTCAACCCATTTAGAAAAAGCATCAATCATCACCAAACAATATTTATGTGGTCCACTTTGTGTGAGTTCAATAAAGTCCATATGCATTGTTTGAAATGGATAAGAGGGTTTTGGGAACCTGCCTCGTTTTGGCCTTATGTTTCCCTGTGGGTTATGTTTCACACAGACTGGACATGCAGTACAAAAATTTTTTAAGTAAGAATTTAATCCATATGTGGTAAAATGCTGTTGTAGCATAGAGATCATCCCCCCTGTTGACACATGACTATGTCCATGTGTCAAAATCGCTGCTGCTCTAAATAGAGATTTTGGAAGGACCGGCGTACTATTTACTGAAAAAAATTTATCATCATTCAGTGTCGCCCCTTTAGTTATCCACATTTGTTTTTCTACGTTTGGAGCATTATCTTGCATGTCTTTTAACACAGCTTTGTCTATTACTTGAGGATCTTCTATCTGTATTGAAAAATTGTCTCCCCCATGCTTCCCAGCTGCAGCTTCCTTTGCTACTTTATCAGCTAATCTATTTCCATTTGAAACCTCATCCTGTCCCATGGTGTGCGCTGCACACTTACAAACTGCTAGTTTAGCTGGTAAATGTATGGCCTGCAAAAGATTCTTAAGCAAGGATGCATGGGTGACTGGTTTTCCTGTAGATGTTATCAAATTCATCAAAGCATAACTCTTTCTAAATAAAAATGACCATCCTGAAATTAAACCAAAACCTCAAATCCTCTAATTTTCCATTTCTTTATAAATTTAACAATCATCAATTAATCAACCCTAGATTAAAAGTTTTAAACTTTAGTCTAGAAAAGATTGCTTTAATTCAAAATCATCAGTTTAGAGTAACTAATTACAACCACTAGAGTGGCTTAAGATATCAAATTGTCCTTAACTTTGTATTTCGGTCCAACTGACAGTGTAATTTTTTATGTTATTTTTTAAAGTAAATGATTAATAATTTAATTAGTTACTCAGTTCTAGAATATAAACACCATGGTATTTATATTCCTCAACCACTTTCACATTTTCTCCTGTGATGGAAATAGGGTTTGTTCTAACCCGGTTTCTCCTGAAATCAGCAATCAACTCCTTTGTTTTGTTTACATTCAAGATGAGTTTATTGTTTCCACAGCATGTCACAAAACACCCCACCAGCGACTGTTTTGTCATCAGTACTCAACACTGCAGTTGAGTAGAGAATGACTCTGTGCTCAACTGCAGAGTTGTCTGAGTATTTCTATAGATGACAGACTTCAGACTTGTGTTGGAAATCTGACGTGTAGAGAGTGAAAAGGAAAGGCGAGAGTACAGTGCCCTGTGGTACTCCTGTGTTGCTGACCACTTGGTTAGACAGTTCTTCAGTTGACACAAACTGTGGTCTGTTTGGGAGTTAGTCATAGATCCAGGTGATTGTTAAGAACTCCACCTGTGTCTTCTGGAGTTTCTCTCAGAGCAGATCAGGCTGAATTGCTAAATGCACTGGAGAAATCAAAGAACATGATCCTCATAGTGCTGCCTGCTTTGTCCAGATGACAGTGGGTTTGTTGAAGCAGGTGTATGATGACATCTTCAACTCCAACTCCATGGCCATAAGCAAACTGCAGAGGGACCTGATATCTGCTTGTCTGCTTAAGTGGGCCATTAGAAGTCTCTAGGACCTTAATGATGTGGGATGTCAGGACAACAAATCTGTAGTTGTTGATGAGTGATGGTTGAGTTTTCTCACTGGACTCAGGTAGGATATCTTCTGCAACAGTGGAATCTTCTCTTGGGTCAAGCAAAGGTTGAAAAGGTGTTGCTGAACCATACAAAGCTGCTCTGCACAGGCCTTCAGGACTCTGGGGCTGACACTATCTGGACCTGCAGCCTTGTTCTGGTTCAGTCTCTCCAGCGGACTCTCGACCTGACTTCTAGAAACAGAAGAGGAGGTTGGGGGGGCAAAAGACAAAGCAGTATCTCCTGTTGATGTTATGGCGGCTTCTTGAGCCAATAGCTGATTACCAAACTTTAAGAAGCCTGACCTGCCAATTCCAATTTTGGGCAACACCAAATTTTTGTTTTTCTCTGAAACATTGCTAAATATAGCAACAGTGGGGTACCTACTGTTAATTGCAAATGTACAAACATGACCTGGTGCATAAGTCTCTCAGTCAGATCTCTGTTACAGCCGAGCAAAAGAGGACAGAGGTAAATTTTTATATCTTTGTCATGGTGGATTAGCTCAGAGGATAAAATCAGCTTCACTCTGTCTATAGGCCAATCACTGATCTCCCAATATTGAGGAAATCAGGGTTGATTTATTGGTGCACCTACACCAGCAACCCTTTCATCATTTGATCTATTGAACATTTTTCATCGTGACTGTGAGACAGAAACTTGGCAGCAACCAAGTGAATTCTTTCGCCTCAGCCACTCCACCACAACAGGGTTTGTTTACGTCACCAAGTGCTGCGACTCGAGCTGTGGAGGGGTCTGGCAATGACCCACTGCGAGAACCGGAAGGTCTCACTGTTACATATGCCTGCCTACTTCTCCTTTGGGCTGTCTACCTTTCTCCTCTCTAGCCCCATGTTCACCATTGTTGTAACTATTTACCAACCACTCAAATATAACTCTTTTAAGAAAGACTTTGCTGCTCTGATTGTCCATCTCTAAGCCCTCTCACCGAATGTCATATGGATTTTATCATTCACTTTGATGATGCTGATCTCTCCTTCTCCAAATACTTCTTACGTCCAGTCCTACAGGACCTTTTAAGCTGCTCTGTCTGGACTCACTCCTCTGAACTTCTCCTGATGACCTTCCTTTCACTGATTATTTGCTGCTCTCTTTTAATGTTAAACTCCAATGCTCTTCCTCCAAACTTTTATGGTCTCTTTCTGTTATATCAAAAATGTTGTTTTATCACACATTGCTGACCATTTCACCATTGTTCATACTTCTGACCCAGATTACCTTGCTTGCATCCGTAATAATAGCCACACCAATATCCTTGATTTCCTCAATCCCTTGAAAACCCAGCCAGTGCACCTTGGTACACTCCTGAACTTTGTTCCAGGTTTCTTCTATACACAAAAACCTTGGCCCCAACTCTTCTTCATGCATCACAGTTGAACTTATGTCCCCTCCGCTGCTGACATTGCTGACGGAATTTGCCAGTGTAAGCCGTCTTCCAGCCAGCCCAATAGTTTTCCTACAGTTCTCGTCAAACCCTGTCTTACTTCTCTGCTCCCTATCATTCTAACATCATCCACTCCTCTCTGTCCTCTGGTATCATCCCCGCGGCATTTAAATCCACAGTCATTACTCCTATCAACAACAACCTGGTCTCCATCCTTCGAACTTCAACAATCTCCATCCTATTTAACTTACCATTCATTTCTAAAGTTGTGGAAAAAGTATTCACCAAACAATTGCATTTTCTGTCACTTTAAGTAGTTTGTAGTTGGATTCAATTACAGACATACAGAGACAGCCAATCAGTTTAATATATCCAGGTTTAATAAAAATAATGATTAATTAAATAAACTTACAAAAATCACAGGGAGCTAGGGCAGAAACACAAAGCAAACTTCCAATGGAAGGAATCCAGCAAGGAGACACGAAGAGTACACACATGGAACGAGAAAGGAATGGAGAAGTGACAGAAGGAACCAGCAGGGTCCATCCATCCATTTTCTTCCGCTTATCCGGGGTTGGGTGACGAGGGTAGCAGCTTAAGGAAGGAGGCCGAGATTTCCTCTCCCCTGCTACTTGTTCCAGCCACTGGATCCCAAGGCCTTCCCAGGCCAGCTGAGAAACATAGTCCCTCCAGAGTGTCCTGGGTCTTCCCTGGGGCCTCCTCCCGGTGTGAGGTGCCCGAAACACCTCACCAGGAAGGCGTCCAGGAGGCATCCTAACCAGATGCCTAAGCCACCTCAACTGGCTCCTCTCCACGTGAAAGAGCAGCAACTATACTCTTAGTCCCTCTCGGATGACCGAGCTTCTCACCCTATCTCTAAGGGAGAGCCCAGACACCCTACAGAGAAAACCCATTTCAGACGCTTGTATGCGCGATCTCGTACTTTCGGTTATGACCCAAAGCTCATGACCATAAATGACAGTTAGAACCCGTCCCTCTACCTGTAGGCGGAGGGAGGCTACCCATTGGGGCAAACCCCAACGTACAAGCGCCCAGATAGGGGGCAACAAGTATGCCCACTCCTACCCGGCGCCTCTCACTTTGGGCAACTCCATAGTGGAATGTCCAGCCCCTCTCAAGGAGACTGGTTCCAGAACCAGAGCCATGCATTGAGGTGAAACCGACTATTTCAAGCTGGAACCTCTCCGCCTCACACACTAGCTCCAGCTCCTTCCCCACCAGAGAGGGGACATTCCACGACCCAAGAGCAAGCTTCTGCAACCGAGGATTGGACCGCCAGGGCCCCCTCCCTCGGCCACCACCCATCCCACACTGCACCCAACCCCTTTGGCCCCTCTCACAGCTGGTGGGCCCATGGGAGGGGGGACCATGGGCCCACCAGCCAGGCTCTTCGGGCTGAGCCCGGCTGGGCTCCATAGGTAAAAGTCCAGCCACCAGTCGCTCGCCATCGTGTCCCATCTCCAGGCCTGGCTGCCCAGTGACCTGCGTCCAGGCAAGGGAACACAACTAGGGGCAGAAAGCCCAAGACATCATCGCTCCTAGGATCATTGGACACTCAAACCCCTCCATTACGATAAGGTGGCAGCCCAAGGAGAGGGAACCAGCGAGGTGTGAAGTTTTAAAAAAATATATATTTACCGTTATGGGAGTTTGTTTTCTTTCCGGTGATCCTTTCATCTTTTAATCTGTTTTATATCATGATTGTGGAAGTTGTTTATATTGTCCCCAGCATTTCCATTTATAAAATAGCAGTATTAAACAAAAGATAGTAGGGTGAGTTGTTCTGCAGTCATTTCATCGTGAACCATTGTATTATCACCATGGCATTTTGTTACTGTGTGGTTAGTTGATTTAGATGTAAAATGTTAAAATTTGAAATTTACATGTGATCTTGGATGCGTTAATGTCAAGTTCAGTAAATAAAGAGATTACTGAAATTTCTTTTTTTTTCAGTGGCTCAGTTGACAAACTGATGGATGGTTTTTAGATGTTTGTTTTTACAGTGAAAACACAATATTTAACAAATTATTACAACACATTTTCTAACTTTTTAATATTCAGCATTATTCTTCCTAATTAACAAACTAAAAAAATATGGAAAATATGTCTGCAAAATGTATCATTTGCTATTATTTTTAAAGGACTCCCATTTATTTCTTAAGGTTTTACATGATGAAGTCTTTTTTTTCATATCTATTTTGTATGAATGCTTTTTGGTTGTTTTGTTTTTTTGCCCTATAGGGTTTGGCACTGGGTTTCTGCTGAAGGCTTCACCTCTTCTAACTGAAGAATTGAAAGACTGGATCAAAATACCAGGGGAAATACTTATAAACATGCTTAAGATGTTTGCTGTATCTCTTATCGTGACAAGCGTGGTTGCAGGCAAACTAAATATGATTTCAGATCCTTGATATATTAACTTATCCTCATCTTTTTGAGGATATTTTGTATGAATGTTGATTAAAACATGCAATTATATGCTCTCTTTTCTCAGGAGTAACTGGATTAAACACCAGAGTGTCTAGAAAAACAGCTATCATCACATGGACCTTCGTCTGTGGCTCTACCTTCATTGCCGTAATTCTCGGTAAATTTATCATGGGCAGCAGATTTTAAAATAGATTTATGAAGACCGCAATAGTTTGTTCTGTATTATTGCTTTTGACATCCTGCCTGATACTTTGTGTTGCAGGAATGTTTCTGGCTCTCACAATCAAGCCTGGTGTGGGAGACCATAAAGTAAGCAAGGAAAAAGAGGATAAGTCGACCTTCGTCTTTCACGTGATCTTGCAGGATCTTATAAGGTGAGACAAAATTCATGATTTCTTGTAATGTGTTCCAGTACAGAGAAGTTAAAATAGACATTTTATTATCTTTGATTACCATCAGTTAAACTATCCGTCAGGACTCTGGGTTTTTGGGTTTGGTTTTGATCTTATTTATCATTATGTTTTAGTTCATTTTAGGTTAGCCCTTCAGGGTCATTTCACTTTTATTATTTGAGGTTATTTAGTGTGATTACAATTGCATTGTTGCTTTCTTTATCAGTCCTTTATAGTGTTTCTAGTTATCTTTATTCTTTAGTTAGGTTCTGTTTTTCTTGTTTGTCTGAGTCTATGTCGAGCTTCTTTAGTGATTATAGTTTATTTTGTATTTAATCCTTCTAGCTCTCACTGTAGTATTTCTAGATCTTATTTTGTCACTTTAGGTTTTTTTAGTCTTTCTTTAGTAATTCTAGTTAGGCTATCTTTTTGCTCAGATCTTCTAGTTTCTATAGCTCTATGTCCCCTAGTTCTTATTGTTAGATCAGCCTTCTTTCTGTTTAGGTTTGTTTATGCTTGTCCCTCGTGACTTTTTGTCTTCTAGTTTATCAGGTTTTCTTTAGTATTAGTGTATTCTTTCATTTTAGAGGGTTTTTTCAGGTCCTTGGTGTTTCCTCTGTATTTTCCCCAGTATATCTCCTTAGCTTCCCTGTGTCATCTTCTCCCCACCCCTCAGCTAGCTTGTGTGAAAACTATTCACACCTGCAACCAGTTATATCATCTGGTTAGGCCCGTTGTTCTTTTTACTACCTCCCAGTATTTAAACTCTTCTATCCCAGTCACAACTTGCTAGTCTGTCTTGTCACCCGGATTGTCACTACCCATGTTTCCCTCCCTGGATTACCTGTTGTTCCTTTGTGTTTTCAGTTTGTTTTGTTTTTGGATTTTCTTGAACACTTTTATTTTTGGTTGATTTTCTTCATTAAAACATCCACTTATTTCTATGTCCACCGCCACGCCACACTGTGACACTATCTAGGTTTTTGTGAAATAAAAGTCTGGATAAAATAACATCTGCATGTTTTTTTCTCTTTAACATTTACAAGCTTAATTTTTTATGACTCTCCTGTTACTTGCATAGGAATACGGTTCCAGAGAACTTCTTCCAGGCTTTCTACGAGCAGGTATGCTTTTGTTCTGGCCCACAGCTTATTGTGTAATTTCCTATTTGGGGTTTGGAAATGTAACACAGTTAAATTTTTTCTCTCAGTACGAGACTGAGATTATTCAGATTAATAAACAACCTGGCCTCTCCCTTGATCCAAACCTGGTGAGTATTTTCTTCTGATCTTTGTTTTCATTCTAGAATCATCATTTTACAGCCACAAACTTCAAATTGAAGAGGAAGAAAAAGAATGGCCTTGAGTTTCTTTTTATTTAAAGCCTGAATGGGGAGGTGGTGTTTGCTAATGTGACAGTAAGGTGTGCCATAGTTAGGACATAGGACAAGCAACAAGGCAAACACTCATACTGTCAGGATCTTGTTTTTTTTGTTTGTTTGTTTGTTTTGTCATTATTTGTATTCCTTTCTTGCTTCGTTCTGCCTTTTTTCTATAATTTTCGTAGTGATTCTGGTTTTTTCTTTCGAGTCCTTTCCTTAGTTTCTCTATTTTTCATTATGTTTCTTATGTCTAATTATTTTTGTTGGATTCATTTCCTAGCCCAAAGTCTGCTCTCACTCACCCCGTGTGCCTCTTTCTGTCTCTCCTCAGCCTGCCTTCTGCTTTCTCTCCTCACACCTGCCACCCATTACCTCATTAGCCCAGATCTTTGTTCAACATTCAACCTAACAGTAGTAATACACCTTTATCTTTCACTCCTTGCTGGTTCCCTCCTTTACTTTCCATTCGGCTCCATTTTGCTTCTGTTTATTTATTTATTTTTTCTGTGTGTGTGTAAAGGGTTTGATACTTGAATTTGCACCTTTACATTTCACAATTATGCAGTGCCTTAGGGTGGTCTTTTACAAAATAAATGCCTTAAAATCAATGGTTGTATGTTGACTTACCAAAAAATGAATTGCATTGTCCAACAAGGTGATGTACTCCTACAATATTGTTGTCAGAGGGCTGGAGCCGCCATACTTGTGTTTTTTGTGCAGAATGATACTGAGACGAAACTAGTAGGCAAGTATGTTGATGGACCCAACATGATAGGACTGGTCATCTGGTCATTTGTCATCGGCATCCTGTTAAACAGGATGGGACAGGAGGCAAGAATCACCGTGGAGACCATTCAATGCCTCAACGATGCCATAAAAGTTATAGTCAACTGGATTTTGTGGTAAGATCAGAGAGTATCTGGGAAGATGCCATTTCTTTTGCATATTCAGTTCTATTTACATAGGACAGCTGCTTCCACTCTTAACAGTTAATTTAAAATATATTTGGAACACCCTATTTTATTAAACCTTTTTTTTTTTTTTTTTACTGTTTTTTGTTTCAGGTACATGCCAATCGGAGTTATGTTCCTGATCACAGAACATGTGTTGGAGGTTACAGACTGGGACGCTGTCCTTAAACTCGCTAAGTTTGTAGGAGTGGTTTTTGCAGGGTATGTCCAAATATCTTTTCTTTTTCATCTTTGTTGCCAAATTGATATCACTGCTCCTGAGGTAGCAGCACTGAACTCTACCTGAGTGACATGAGAAGAAAACTGTTATGAAAGTATTTAAAGAACAGTTTACAGATTTTACTGAGATTTTCCTCTTATGCTTAGAGATCAGCGATGACGTATCAGCACATTTAATCGAGCATAACACGCTATTTTGTTACTGGAAACCATACTCAAACATCTATCAAAGCTACATTTATAAACAATTGTACTTTTAAGTATGTTTTTAATACATAGTTCAGAATATTTAAATATGCTTTGTAGCTATAACAATAGAATAGGAATGGAATATTCTGATATTGATGTATTATGAGCCACTGTTGTACTCGAGAACGGTCTTGGTCTCGAGCACGCGGTGCCCCAAGACATGCGTAGTGGTTTTCTCTCAGCGGCAGAAGATGTCTGTCTAGTCGTCAGTAATAGAACAGCGCTGCATAAATCATAAGAAATCTGATGGCTACAGCTAACTTAGCAGCGCTTCGCTTTCACAGACGGTGGGGACAACGTCTAACTTTTTTCGCCACTTAGAAAAGTAGTTCAAAGAAAGGTAAGCTCCGTTGACATGATGCTAGCAAAGCTAGCTGTATAGAGATAAGAATTTGTGATGAAAAAAAGCCACTCACTGCACTGAATTATTGTGCAGAGGTATTGACTGACTTGTCGCATATACAGGTCCTTCTCAAAAAATTAGCATATTGTGATAAAGTTAATTATTTTCCATAATGTAATGATAAAAATTAAACTGTCATATATTTTAGATTCATTGCACACCAACTGAAATAATTCAGGTCTTTTATTGTTTTAATACTGATGATTTTGGCATACAGCTCATGAAAACCCAAAATTCCTATCTAAAAAAATTAGCATATTTCATCTGACCAATAAAAGAAAAGTGTTTTAATACCAAAAAAGTCAACTTTCAAGTAATTATGTTCAGTTATGCACTCAATACTTAGTTGGGAATCCTTTTGCAGAAATGATTGCTTCAATCCGGCGTGGCATGGAGGCAATCAGCCTGTGGCACTGAGGTGTTATGGAGGCCCAGGATGCTTTGATAGCCTTAAGCTCATCCAGAGTTTTGGGTCTTGCGTCTCTCAACTTTCTCTTCACAGTACCCCACAGATTCTCTATGGGGTTCAGGTCAGGAGAGTTGGCAGGCCAATTGAGCTCAGTAATACCATGGTCAGTAAACCGTTTATCAGTGGTTTTGGAACTGTGAGCAGGTGCCAGGTTGTGCTGAAAAATTATATCTTCATCTCCATAAAGCTTTTCAGCAGATGGAAGCATGAAGTGCTCCAAAATCTCCTGATAGCTGCTGCATTGACCCTGCCCTTGATAAAACACAGTGGACCAACACCAGCAGCTGACATGGCTCCCCAGACCATCACTGACTGTGGGTACTTGACACTGGACTTCTGGCCTTTTGGCATTTCCTTCTCCCCAGTCTTCCTCCAGACTCTGGCACTTTGACTTCCGAATGACATTTGCTTTCATCCGAAAAAAGTACTTTGGACCACTGAGCAACAGTCCATTGCTGCTTCTCTGTAGCCCAGGTCAGGCACTTCTGCCGCTGTTTCTGGTTCAAAAGTGGCTTGACCTGGGGAATGTGGCACCTGTAGCCCCTTTCCTGCGCACGCCTGTGCACAGTGGCTCTGGATGTTTCTACTCCAGACTCAGTCCACTGCTTCCCCCAAGGTCTGGAATCGGCCCTTCTCCTCAATCTTCCTCAGGGTCCGGTCACCTCTTCTCGTTGTGCAGAGTTTTCTGCCACACTTTTTCCTTCCCACTGAGGTGCCTTGATACAGCACTCTGGGAGCAGCCTATTCATTTAGAAAATTTTTTCTGTGTCTTAACCTCTTGCTTGAGGGCGTCAATAATGGCCTTCTGGACAGCAGTCAGGTCGGCAGTCTTACCCATGATTGCTGTTTTGAGTAATGAACCAGGCTGGGAGTTTTTAAAAGCCTCAGGAATCTTTTGCAGGTGTTTAGAATTACTTTGTTGATTCAGATGATGAGGTTCAGAGAACCTTTTCATGATATGCTAATTTTTTGAGACAGGGATTTTGGGTTTTCATGAGCTGTATGCCAAAATCATCAGTATTAAAACTATAAAAGATCTTAAATATTTCAGTTGGTGTGCAATGAATCTAAAATGTATGACAGTTTAATTTTTATCATTACATTGTGGAAAATAATGAACTTTATCACAATATGCAAAAATTTTTTAGAAGGACCGGTATGGGACTACGCTGTGTCCAAAAGTATGCAATATAGTGATGTGACATTCAGAAACAGTCTGATTATTCTGCACGGGTCTTTACTTATTAGATAGGACTGGAGTGTCACTGAGAGCCGTTGTTCTATCAGATTACTATACGCTGTCAGAATAGTATACATGCTGTGAGTACCATGCCTGCATGCGTATCCGTCAGAGGAGTTGTCAGTTCACCATATGCAACAAGTTATGATGAAAATAAGTCATTAAATTGTTTTCAATGATAACTATATAGATATATATGCGTTGTCGTGGTTTCAAAGTGTATTTAAAGCAGGGTCTGGCTGCAGCTGGAGTCAGCTACAACACACGCTCGTGTAAAACTCATCAACCTACTTAACCGCTAAGTCAGGATGCCATACAACTGTTAATAACAAAGTGTATGACGATCTACGTCATGATTCTATGTTGCTGATTAAATTAAATCTTATGGTAATGACGTGTCTGATAAATATAGCCGTGAGTTTGTGCTAAGCGTATGACGACCTGACAGAGCACCTGTTCTTTGTTCTTGTAATTCTCTGAGTACACCGCAGTAGCTATCATTATTTTATTTAATTATGTACATTTATATTTTTAAATTAACAAATAACTAAAACACAAGAACAAAAGAGCATGCATAGCACGCACATTGCTCTTTGATTGTTTTCGTTCAAAGTGGCAGCTGTAATGTGTGCCGTGGTGTCAGACTGCCTGGCTTCATGTAGCAGAAGAGAGGGCGAGAACTGTCATGATAAGCGTCTTGTGCTTGTTACTTCTTGCTTGTTGCTCCTTGATCAGTGTTCATAGTTGAGCGTTATTTACCATCAGGGCATTGCCTCAATTGCTATGTTTAATGGTGCAGACAGTGGTGGTTTCTGACATAAGCAATATGGGCAAACACCCTGGACGTTTTCTACTACGAGACCACAACGGATTGTAGCACAGAGATGGAATATTTAATATTGGTAAAATGTATACCTAGGTGTTTTTATGGGACTATGGATCTTTCAGATCAATTTGAGAAGCAATTTTGATCATATTTTACATTTTAATGTGTCATGTAGCGTGGGTCGCTGGTCTTGGTCTTGACTCGGTCTCGACTTCCCTCGGTCTTGGTCTTGACTTGGTCTCGGACCCTAAAAGTCTTGGTCTTGTCTCGGTCTCGGGTTAGGTGGTCTGGATATGTGATGAGCATATTACAAAGCATACAGTCATTCATAATTTATTTAATAAATGATTTAGTAATATCAATACATATTTATATAACTATACAAACACAAGTAAATAATAATTAATAATGACACAAATAAATAATGATTAATACTGAATAATATATATAATATATATTGGATACATACAAATACACAGGGGTGAAAGTAAGGGGGTACGGTAGGGTACTGCAAACCCTAAAAGATTTAGCGGGGGTACGAAGTACCTGCAAGAGAGCGGAGCGTCTGTCTGCTGTAAAGAATCAATGGGTTCAACTGTACAGCCGTGAGAGCACCCACTAATCAGCTGTGACTGATTAGTTTTTATGAACAATCTAAAACACGACTTAATCAGTTAATAAAAAGCTTCCCCGCCCCCCATTTCATATAGTTTCTGAACTGTTCGTACTTTGCTAAAACAGGGGGGCAATAAGTCAATCGCGGAAGGTTTTGAGTCGATCTCGGCATTAGGTGACAAACTGAATGCCGCCAGGACGCTGAGACCAGCACGTCCTCCTTTGGCTCCTTATCAAAATGTTCGTAACTTTATTAAAAAACAGCAACAAAAAATCAACAAATCATGTTCAAATTAATGACCCAACAACAATAATAATCTCAGTGATTATTGTTTAAACAAGGTGTTGCGCAATTCTGTGGGTTTCGGTTCCATTACCAAAATAACTAGCAGAGCAGGAGTTTAAAATTAACTAATCAACTACGGCTGTGTTCATGAGATGCTTATTAATGATTGCAAAATAAATATCAAGCCTGCAAACCTAATATTGTAACAGACTGAATGTTATGTTTTTAACGTAATCTCTGGTTGGTTTGTGGAGTGCAGGAGGTTGCCATGACAACGGGTGTGTTTTAATCACAGAAAGACGGAGAGTAAAAAGGTGCGAGTGGTTTAGAGTTGTTCACCTGTTCAGGTTGTTTTACCTTTGTTTTCCTTTGTCTTGGCTCATCACAGCCGCTGTAATTCCTGAACGTTCAAAAAAGGACAAACTTGGACTAATTACCTCGTTCTTTGTGACTATACGTCATTTACAACAAACATTAAACATGGTATATATTTTTCATTAAGTATTTAACAAACAAATAGCTTCTACCGCAATAATTAGGTGAAATTAAATTAATTGTCTAATATAAAAAAAATAGTTTGGTGCTGTCGGGCTCAGAGTTTGAGAGGCTTTTACTCTATCCAACTATTTTGTTTTTTGCCTTTTATTTAGTGGAAATATTGATGTTGATGAGACTTTCTCCAAAATAACCTTTTTCAACCTTTATAGCTCCACTGTTAAAAATGAGGCTCTAACATTCACAAATGACAGTGAAATAAAATCCAGTCCAACATCTGGTTTAAGGTGATTCCACTGGAACCTGTTGGAGGAAAATATCCCAACTTCAGAAGATGAGCTTTAACTTAACAGAGCTCTGTGGTTCCTCCTATCAGTATGAGAGTCAGGGTGAGGAGGCGCCATGTCAGGAAGAGAAGTGGAAGCTGCAGGATCTTCAGAACAAACGGGTCATGATGCTAGGCCTCTGTCTAGACACAGGATCAATATAACCAGTTTAAAAGCTAAAATAAATGGTTATATGCCAGACATGGAAAACTGGGATCCACTCCAGGCCATGATGTTCAGAATTTAGGTATCATGGCATCTCAAGGTGTCAACATTGCAGCCAGTGGGCTGAAGGAAATATAGCTTTATTTTGTAGCATTTCAAGAGCTACCCAGCTTTTATCGCTTCACAAAAATATTAATCAGCACAGAAACTCGAAAGCACACGAATATATATAAATATAATTTTTTTTCGTCATAGTACCCCCAAGAATTTATAACTACTTTGTTTTTCAGCCGACGAGTTCTAGCTTCAGAGTGATTCACCAGCTGAGATTGAGTCCAAAATCCGATCCGAGATTCATCCGTGCTGAAGTGAATCCATCTCTCTTTAAAGATATCTCCCACTTCTTCCTCACATCGTGTTTTTATGAAACCTTCAAAACAAAAACAGAAGATTTGGGATGTGTCTTACTTTTGACAGAGTGAAAGAATTACATATAAATAATAGTCTTTACGACCTGTGTAAACTTTGCTGGTGAATGTTATAACACATAATATAAGTTTTATAAAATATGTTGCATTGTTTCATTTCTAATGTAGGCTCTTGTGTCAGATAATCTAAGCCAATGTTAGAGCATAATTTTTTTTTTTTGATTTATGGAATCTCGGTTAGCCTTCTTAGCGGGGCGGAACCCCGTATTACACCAAGCACCAGTGTTGTAGTACTCGAGATCGGTCTCGGTCTTGTCTCGGTCTCGGGCGCTGAGGACTCAGCATTTTACTTTAAGACCAGTCGAGACCGCAACTGTGAAAATATCACTAAATGTACAGCATACTATCCAGTTTATTTATTAACATTATTTTCAGTGGAGGCAAAATGCACCGATTAAAATCCAACCAAAAACGTGACTTGCCAATTACATGTTTCTGGGAGGGTGGAACACCATCCCACCACACTATATTTAATGGTGCAGACGGTGGTGGTTTCTGACATGAGCAAAATGGACAAACACCCAGGGCATTATCTTTTTAGGGATGGGACTAGACCACAGCGGATCGTAGCACAGAGATGGAAGCAAAGCACTTTGCTTCCATCTCTGTTCTGCTTTGTTCTGCTTTTAATATTGGTTAAATGTATTAAGTATTTAATATCTAGGTGTTTTTATGAGAATATGGATCTTTCAGATCAATTTGAGAAGCAATTTTGATAATATCTTACATTTTATTGTATCATGTAGTGTGGGGCGCTGGTGTTGGTCTTGACTTGGTCTCGACTTCCCTCGGTCTTGGTCTTGACTTGGTCTCGGACCCTAAAAGTTTTGGTCTTGTCTCCATATTGATACACTCTGGTCTTGGGCTTGTCTTGGTCTCATGTTAGGTGATCTTGACCACAACACTGCCAAGCACTATAGCTAATATTAGCTGGTATCTCGCCGGCGGACATAAATACAGTAAAGTAATATTCTAATCCAGTGGTTCTTAACCTAGGTTTGATTGAAGCCCAGGGGTTCGATGAGTCGGCCTCAGGGGTTCGCCGGAGCCTCTGCCACGGAGGTAAAGCCTCATTAAATAACTTGTGTAAAGTCGTGATTACGCGCCCTGCTTTGCCATCACTTCTGCAGAGGATCACATTACATTGCTTAGCCAATCAGTGCTGCGGAGGAGCACTGATTGAAGGAGTTCCACTCTCAGCATGGATTTGAACTTGTCTTTAATTACTTCAGCAAAGCTCACAGTTTTTACCAAATTCTGTAACTTTCGATGTGCTTCTAAATCTGCTCCATAGTTGCATTTTTTCGGGCTTGCTACTGCCTCTAGAGGCGTGGGGGTGGTAACACAATTAATATAATTACATTACTAAATCAGAATACCGCAAAGTCTTATTTATTATTAATTTTTCATTATCTTAAGAATGTAGAGCAAATTAAATGATCTAAACAAGACCTTAAAGTGGTTCCAGTTTCTCTCGATGGCCAACCTGCTGAAACTGGCAAATTTTAAATACCTTTGGTCGTTCCTGAACAGTCAGCTCAAGTTTGCTGAAAGCACTGACTATATTTTGAATAACTGTTCTCAGAGACTATCTTTTAAGAAGACTTAGTGATCTTGGGGTGAGCCAACTAGACTCTAGTTGGGTTACCCTTATGTCTTGAATTTGGAAAAAAAATCATTTTATTTATCACTAAAGAAGGGTTCAGTGAATGTGCATATAAATTTGATGGGTTCGGTACCTCAAAAAAGGTTAAGAACCACTGTACTAATTACAATATATATACAATAATATGTCCATCTTACTTGTGAAATGTTGTCTGTCGAGCCCTCACATCAGTAGTCCATCGATCTGAACAACAATATCCCTCAGTGCTGAGGCATCTTCTGCTGTTTTGGTTGAGCAAACTAGGAGGGAGGACCCTTCCAAGATGGCTGCCGTATTTTCTACGCCGGAGCAGCCAATGCGGGGTCTACTCTTATATTATGTCTACGGTTATAATGGCCAGACCTCCTGTTTAAAAAGAAGCCAAAGTTTGTCACCTAATACATATGAGGTATGTGTCTTATTAACTTTACATTTCTTGGAGAAAATAATATTGACTATGTTCTCTTTCTTTGTAATGTTAGCTGAGCAATTCAAACCTGCTGTAAGTTAATGTTAGCTAAAGTTATTAAACTCCATAATTGTAAGGTTAGCCATTAATATTAAAACATATTTTAAAGGCAGACAAATAGATTTTTTTTACATCCAGTTTTAATCTAGCAAATTAAAAGCTAATATGTTAGTCAAAGTTATCCTTTGTGTGCATTATTTAGCAACTTGGCTGATGTGACATGCTGCTTGTGTTCTTTGCTTTGCCATCTTTTTAGGTGACCACATTGAATTGAATCATCTGCTATGAGAATGTTCAGAAGAGATTCACCAAGTTAGAATTCATGAAAAGGCTTTCACCATGATTAACACTGACCACAACTATTGAAAGAACAACTATAATTTCTGAACATTTCTGGACACCTTCAAAGAGCTGCTTCCAGGAAATGAAGACAAGAAGAAGATCTCCATGTTTTCGAAGCGTTACAGGAATGCTATAACGAAGGAAATGGCTGACTGTTGAAATAATCTATTTTCTTAAGTTAAAGAATAAGTAATCATGCTTTAGTTTTTCAATCAGTATTTCAGAGTTACAATATACTCACCAGATTTAAACCCTCTGTTTGAAGAACAAGTAATCTTCTGTTTTATTCCACTGTACAAAGGTTTTGTTCTAAAACTATGATGGTAGTTATTAGTAGTTCAGTGTCTTTCGCTTCACTTGAGGTAAAAGACTGTTGGCATAGCATTTGACACTAATAACACTCAATGACATTTTCATAACTGTTGCTACTTGTTTCACTTTACTTTAAATAAGATTAATGACACTGTAATGCTTAATGACATATTCATAACTGGTGCTACTTGTTCCACTTGATGTAAAAGGAATTATTGACTCCAAATCATTTGACAGTGTAATAAAGCTTGATTATAGCTTTATTGTTGGTCCAACTTGTTTTACCTTATTTCAGGTAGGGGAAATATTAAGAACTATTTTGTTAAAGATTTTGACAGTGTAATAATACTTAATGACATTATTATGACATATGACAATTCTTGGTTAATGTCAAGTTGTCATAACAAAGACATTTTGAATAATGTCAACTTTGTATTAAAAGTGTTATGATTTACCGAATGACACTTTATGACAATGAATGTACGAATAAATGTTTAATACTTAAGTGAATATGTAATACATCTTTAACACCAAGTGTGACTTTGTTGTGTTGTTCAGGTTAGCAGTCCAAGCCTTCGTTCTTTTCCCCATGCTTTACCTCATTTTCACCAGACGGAACCCTTTTCTTATCTTCAAGCACATCTCTAAGGCTTTGACGACAGCATTTATCATTGCATCCAGGTTAAATGTTCTGTTTGTTGAAAAAGCATGACACTTCTCTAGTTTGTTCATATAAATGGTGCACCAATAAAGGATGTGCTTTCTACCAAAGTGCCGCCACTCTGCCTGTCACCTTGCAATGCTGTGAAAAGAATGTGAAGATCGATAAGAAACTCTGCCGCCTTATGTTGCCCATCGTCACCAGCATCAATAGGACTGGAATGACATTCTATGAAGTGGTCGCTACTATCTTCGTTGCCCAGCTTCATGATATCACGCTGGAAGTCGCCCAGATTGTCGCCATTGGGTAAGCTGCTTCATACAAGTGCATGGAATTGAGAAAAGGTGCATGCTGGGATTGTTAAGAGCAGTGATTTATCAAATGGGTAGCATTTCCCCCTTTTTTTTTTTTACAAATCAGTAGAGGAGATGCTTAAATTAGCTGATCTACCACATTGATCACTTAACACAGTGCTTCTCAAATCTTGTCTTCAGCCCCCCCTGCGCTGCATGTTTTATGTGTTTCCCTACTGCCACACACCTGGGTTGAATCTATGGGTGATTAACAAGCTTCTCCAGTACTTGATGCCTGCAGTAAAGGCAATGCAATCATTTAGATCAGCTGTTGCGAAATACAGGCCCATCTAAAACATGCAGAGCAGGAGGGCCTTAGGACCGGAATTGAGAAGCACTGACTTAACGGGTGCAAAATAAGCTTCAAGTCTAAAAACATAAAACTAAAACAATTTTGACATTCAATCCTGACATTTCTGATCACCTCACTTGACAAAATATTTGCAGATTTCAAAACTATATCACTGGAGAATATGTTATCTATCTCTCTCTCTCTCTCTCTCTCTCTCTCTCTCTCTCTCTCTCCATATATAAATTCCTATGCTTCATGTGTTCTATATTCAGCTTGTTCAATATTACTTAACCTGAATGAGCCCATCAGTATAAATGACAATGAACAAGTCTAGCATAACCTAACATAACACTCATCGGTATCTGATGTTGCCGCAGATTATTGATCTGCTACTTATCGTGTATCTGGTTCAGAAAATCAAATTAACAAAAAACCAACCGATAAAACCAGAGTCCAGGTTAGCAGCTGATACAGTAGAATCACAAATATTAAGCTGAATTGGGCAGAGTGATGGCTATAATCAGGGTTAGAGCCAGAGGAAGAAGAAGTGGACAAAGGTTCAGGCAGCATGTCAAAGACAAGGCAGTCTATTGATTCTAAAACATTAATCTGGAGGTGTTTCAGGATATTTATAGATAATTTCACTGTAAATTTTAAACTGAACCAAATGGACAATAGGAAAGGATTGATAAAATTGCAGATTGTAGCATTTCTGTTGCTGGGACAGGGATGCTAATTGAGTGTGCTTGGTTTGCAGCTTGTCTAGTGCCATTGTCACATTTGGAACTGCAGGGATCCCAGCAACAGGAGCTCTGACCGCTATCCTGATTCTGACAGCTGTGGGACTGCCTGCAGAGGATGCTGCCATTCTGGTTGGGGTGGAGTGGATTCTGTAGGTTCAACTTGCTACTTGTGTTTAAAGTGTACTTTTACCATCAAACTATGGAGTCACTCTGGATGGAGTTATGATGCTCTATCAGACAGCTTGAAATTATTCTTAACAAGGGCATTATTTTTAACTTGCATAATAAACTAATGTCTAGGATCACCATACCAGTGGGGAAAGCCTGAGGAGAGCTTGTGTAGTAATGATTAATAAAACTACACTTGGAGAATGATTTCAACATCAGTCTGAACTGTAGAAGACCTGGTGCATCTGGTTGTTGTAGACTGAGGCAGAGAAAACCTTCAAGAAAAACATAGTTGAGTCTGACAGCATGTTCGTTCTCTTCTGTGCCCTTCAGAGACCATTTCATCACGTCGGTGAATGTGCTAGTAAATGTCTTTGGTGTTGCTATCACCAACCATGTGTGGCATGACAACCTAGTAAGCCTGGACAAAATACCAAGGTAAATGAAATCATTATAATGATATGTTCATTTGCAAAGACACAATGTTGCCAAAAGTATTCGCTCCCTGATCCAAGTCATTGAATTAAGGTGTCCCAGTGGCTTCCACAGCTGCAGGTGCATGAAATCTACGACTGAGACTGAACAAATAGGTCACTCTCAAAAGCAACAATGAATTTGAGACTACCATGATGAGATGCCACCTGTGCACGACTTGAAGTCATTACATTTCCTCTCCTGGACTCTAGACCAGTGTGGACATTTTGTCTGGAGTTCCAAATCCTGCCTCAAATGTAACAAAAAAGAAAAAAAATGTTTAAGACTTTTGTCCCTTGACAAAGTTGCTGTTCCACTAGTTTCTTCTGACCCTTTACTTTTGCTGTAAGAAGAGCATCTTCAGATATGCTAGCTGCTGGGTTGCAAAAAAAAAAACTGTTATCCCAAGGGTTATTGCCACTGCCATTGAATAATGGCCACTCCCTCCGTAATCCCAATGACCTCTACCAAAAAAAAAAAAAAGTCAAAACTTTTGAAAGTACATAATCTATTTCAGCTTGCACCTTCTGGTAGAATATGGAAACAATAAGAAGTTGAATTAACAGGATTGACAAAAGTTTTTAACGCCACGGGTTATTTTTGAACTGTTTCAAATAATTATCTGATTGTAGCAGGAGATGTTCTACTCGTAAAACGCTTAGATTGTGTAAATATAATTTTGTTTTTCACTTTATTGTTAAACATCCTCACAGTCCTTCCTGTCCCTGTGAATCTCACTTTTACACAAGTCACTTTTTTCGAGCCTGGCTTTGGAGAAGCCAGATCTCTGATGCATAAAATGGATCATTTGAAAATGAAACTCATCGCTGTGTTTGGTTGTGTTTCATTCTGATCATTTCTAAAACCTAGTTTCACCCAGGATGATGCATTGTTAGTACGCAATGGGCAGGTCGCACTTTGCTCTGCTGTGACAGGACTCTTGGTAAACAGAGGGGGATCCTGAGAGCACTGATGGCAGGAGATGAACTGGTTTTTGCTCTCTGTGAAACCTATCAGCAGTTCTCTTCTGCTCCAGCCCTGCTCAGCCCCAGCTGGTTTCTGTACCACTTCACTCCCTGTACATGAGCGTGATGTCAGACTGGTGGTCCTGGCAGTGAATCACCGCATTTCTTTTTACCATTTCAAGATCCCCAACCCTGTGGGAACAGTTGGAAAATGGCTTCTTCCTGTTAGCACATGATTGAGCACCAGTACACAAACCAGTGTCCATAACATGTATTATTGCATTTTGCATTGAAGAACTTAACTGGTTTTCTCATATCATATCTAACCTTGTGGGTTGAGAATAGACACCCCTCTAGATCTCATGTGTGTGTGTGAAGGTAGATGAAAGAATACTGTTGTCAACATTGTGTAAATCCCTTTCTGACCTATATCAGCCGTCTCTGTATTATTCACTCATAAACCCACATAACAATGGTCTAAACAAGGGGTGCCCAAAGTTGGTCCTTCAGGACAGACATTGGGCATCCCTGGTCTAAATGTATCAGAATGTCTTCAGTTTTGAGATTTTTTCTTTGAAAGGTTTAATAAAATACTAGGACAAATTCTGGTGAAAAGAAATCTTGAATGTAGATTGTTACAAGTCATTTACACTAAGTGATAAGACAAGAGGTGCTTTAGTCACATTTTGTCTTGAACTTTATTGACCATGTTTTACATTTTACCTGATAGTGTCGATGAGCCTCGTCTCGTTAAGGACATTGAGCTGGACTTATCCTGTTTGGACTCTGATGAAGAGTTCATCCCCTCCGTTTCCTCCTCCGCCTCAGGATCCATTTCATCGCGAAAAGGGGATCTTCTCAGCATAGTAACACCAACAAGCTGAAACCTCTGGACAGGGATGTCACCATCCTGGGGTGTCTGAGCTGATCATTTTCTTGTTTGTCGATCTTTATTATCAGTAGAATGGGGCCATATCAGTTTATTCATCTGTATTTAATTTATTTATTTTAGTTTTTGCAACTTTTAAAATATCTATTTGTGTGATAATATTTTATTGGTATGTAAGTTGTTAATATCTACATAATAAAAGTATTGTTATGTGAATATAATTCATCTATTCTATTATACATTTTATTTCTGTTATTTTTCCTTTTGCATGTTATGTATTATTGTTTTTTTTATAAATTTCATCTTTCTCCTTAGACAGTAGAAGTATTTGTCCATTGTTTCCTCACTAATCAACATGAGCTGCCACGGTTTCTCGTCTTCTATAATTGATTATCTCCCACTTCCAGACCAACATTGTTTTTTGTTTTTGTCTGTTAACTTGATTTGATCATATGGATCATTTCACTGTCTCTCCAATTGATTAAATGCCTCTCTTTCTCTTTGTTACAACTGTAATTTTGTATTTCACTTGAGTGTATTACACGTACTCTGTATACAAAGTTTGACTGATTGATTGGTACAACAATACTTTGTAAATCAATAAAGTTCTGTATATTGCATAACCAGGTTTACTGCTTCAGACTGAAAAAAATAACTGTAAAAAAGTTATTTCTATGAACGACCTTATGAACATTGCATGAAATTATTTCATGATAAAAACATTTCATATCAGTCGATGTAAATTATTATTGATTGATCTTTTGTTTTATTTATCTGAAATACTGCCAAACTGGTGGCGTAACTTATGCAGAGTTTTCACTCCACACTGTTTATTTTTAAGCAGTGAAAAGGCAAAGTGGTGAATCCTGAAACTACTGCTGGGCAAATTACTAAACAGGTTGTTGCTAGGTAACAAAAGAGGGAGTTAGTTGATGCAACAACCTTTCTTAGCTGGCTGTGAGAAGTTGAGTAGGGAGTCTATCTTGTGCCTATATCCCACAGAAATCAAAAGCTCATAAACTAAAGAGTTTTTTGAGTTGGTCATATTATTAGAAATGCTTTTGGATTTTCAATTTAAAAAATATTAACATTGTTTTCATTATTTGAACCAAAATCCATGTCTCTAAGGAAACCAGGCATAATTTTCTGGCCATTTTCCAAAAAATGTAATCCAATATCTGGATGTCAAAATGAACAAGATCCTCTTCAACCAGAAACTTTTTAAATCACTTTAACACTGTTTTTAAATAAAAATATTTTTGTGAACTAAGAAATTAACAAATCAACTAAACTGAAACATGATTATTAGCACATCAAATTACTGTAAAACACATTATATATATTTTTTTTAATATTTCACGTTCACATTATTACAAGATCCATTATACAGAAAACTACAAATATCTTCCCAGAAAGCTACAAGAGGTCTTTCCTGCCAACAGCCATCACCATCTACAATAACTCTTTGAAGAACTAATGAGTATTTTTGAATTTGAAGTAGTGTTATTTATTTTACAACGGTATCCATAGAGACTGAATATGCTTTGCAGGGCATTTTTTGAAAAGTGGGTCAAATGTCTTGAACAGCTGGGAGTAACTGGTCCATCTGACTGGACCACAGTAACAAAAAAACAATGAGAGAAAACCTAATTCAGGTATTTAGCTTATTGGGAGTTGCCTTGGGTAAGTATTTACTTTTTTTCTACTGGTGATTTTTTTTAAAAATTGATTTATGTTTGTAGTGTAATTCTGCTTGATGAGTTAGTGGTGAGCGGTTAAACAGATGTGCTTAATCTGTTTTTTCTACAGCGTACATTAAATGTGAGATTTAATACATAGATGAAATGTTTAATTTTTTAAAAGTATTTTCTCTTAATGCTACTAAAATGCAGCTTAATACACTACACCAAACAACTACATGTTAACATTTTCTGATGACACAGCTATTCGCTGCCTCATTTCAGACACATCACATTTAACCACCGACAGCAGATTAAAAACTGTCTTCTGTGTTGTGAGAAACATGTTCTGATCCTTAATATCCAAATATCACAGGAGCCTTGTAGATATTTGGATTTTGTGTTGCTTGTTTGTTACTTTTAGCTCTCTTGTATGTTGTGTTTTTCTATTTACTGGTTAATTGATTCCACCGTTATCTTCTTGATGGTAACAGCTGTGCCTCGTTGTCTGATTATGCTCCGTAGGTATTTAGTTTTTCGTTTCTTTATCCTGAGTTGTGGGTTCCTTGTCGATGCTTACTGTTATTTGGGTTACCAGAGCTACCTGTTCTTGAGCCTGTGTCTGTTCGAAATACCATTTGAAGTATTAAAAACACTGCGATTCCTCACCTCTATAGGCTGTCTGAGTGGTGGCACTCTTCTCAACTAGCAAAATCATGACAAACATATTTTTGACCTATTCTTTGGAATACAAATTGACAACAAACTTTCATGGACTGCTCAGGTTGACTAGGTCATTAACAGGGTCCAGTAGCAACTACACTTTCTGTGCAGGTTGAGGGCCTCTTCTGTCAGTCATGAGTTCAGATTCTTCAAAGACTTATTGTAGATCATAACGGCTGCCTTCCCAAGACAGTCTCATGAAGAGGACGGTCATTGTTGTCCACAATTTTCTTGATCCTCTGAAGAATCCTTCCTTGCATTATCATCTCCAGAGGTTGCACAGTCGTCCCCAGAACAAAACCAGCCTTTTTTTTATCAGGCTGTTGAGCCTTTTCAGGTCTCTGGTTCTGATGCTGCTGCCCCAACAGATGATGGCAGAAGAGATGACGCTCTCATCACAGACTTATAGAAGATCTGCAGCATCTTGCTGCAAACCTTGAAGGATCTTAGCTTCCTCAAGAAGTCCAGTTTGCTCTGTAACTTTTTATAGATGGCTTGACTGCTCCATCTCCAGTCCAGTCTGTTGTCAAGGCGAACACCACGGTATTTATATTCCTCAACCACTTTCACATTTTCTCCCATGATGGAAATAGGGTTTGATCTAACCCGGTTTCTCCTGAAATCAGCAATCAACTCCTTTGTTTTGTTTACATTCAAGATGAGTTTATTGTTTCCACAGCATGTCACAAAACACCCCACCAGCGACTGTTTTGTCATCAGTACTCAACACTGCAGTTGAGTACAGAATCAATCAATCAATCAAATTTTATTTGTATAGCACATTTCAGCAGCAAGGCATTTCAAAGTGCTTAACATAATTAAAATAATAAATAGAAACAGAATAAGCAGTGAAAAAGAGAGAGATATTGAAGGAGATTAAAACAGATAAAAAGATAAAAACATTAAAAACATCAATCCATGTGAGAACTTGCCCTTATGGGGTTTCCTCAAACAGAGTTTTAGCAGAGCGACATCATACAAGGATTAACAGTAATGACTCTGCGACTTAACGCAATATGATCTGTGTTGTGCCTTTTTACGGAAAGTGCTCCATTAGGGCCTTATTGTCAAACTCCTACCAAAACTGTGTTTCGGTGTGGTTCTTCAGAGAAGACAATAAGTTATACTTTCAGAGAACTCAGCACCAGTCATATTTTGCCCGTTGCATAAGATCAAAACCACACCGCAATGACAAGCTTCTCAAACCTCAGAGTTTTAGCATCTTACAAAGATTCTCAAACCTTGCAATCCTTTCATCATTTGACATTAAAACCTGCAATTTAGCCATAAGCAAGTCTAAACAGGTGGGTTTTAATTAGAGATTTAAAGGCACCCAGTGTTTCAGCTGTTTTACAGTTTTCTGGAAGTTTGTTCCAAATCTGTGGTGCATAGAAACTGAATGCTGCTTCTCCTCGTTTGGTTCTGATTCTGGGGTGCAGAGCAGACCAGAACCAGAAGATCTGAGGGGTCTAGACGGTTGGTACAGTAACAACAGATCTTTAATGTATTGTGGTGCTAAACCGTTCAGTGATTTATAAACTAACAGCAGTATTTTAAAGTCTATTCTCTGAGCTACAGGGAGCCAATGTAGAGGCTTTAAGACTGGTGTTAGTCAGAACACGAGCAGCAGCGTTCTGGATCAGCTGCAGCTGTTTGATTGATTTGTTAGTCAGACTGGTGAAGATGCTGTTGCAGTAATCAATGCGGCTAAAGATAAACGCATGGATGAGTTTCTTTAGATCGTGCTGAGACATTAGTCCTCTAATCCTGGAGATGTTTTTTAGGTGATAGAAGGCCGACTTTGTGACTGTCTTAATGTGGCTCTGAAGGTTCAGGCCAGAGTCCATCACTACTCCCAGGTTTCGGGCCTGATCACTCATTTTCAGTTGTATTAACTGAAGCTGTGCATTGATTCTGGTTTGCTCCTCTTTAGGTCCAAAGATAATAAATTCAGTTTTGTTTCTGTTCAGCTGGAGAACGTTTTGGCACATCCACATATTGATCTGTTCTAAGCATCTATTCAGTGATTGGATGGGTTCAGAGTCACCTGGTGACATCGTGATGTAGAGCTGTGTATCATCCGCATAATTGTGGTAGCTAATCTTATTTCCTGTTATAAACTGAACCAGTGGGAGCATATAAATATTGAAAAGAAGGGGTCCTAGGATTGAACCTTGGGGTACCCCACATGTGGCCTTTGACCTCTCTGATGAGAAATTTCCGTTTGAAACAAAGAAATCCCTGTTCTTTATGTAGGATTCAAACCAGTGGAGAACTGGACCTGAGAGTCCAACCCAAGTCTCCAGTCGATTCAATAAAATGTCATGGTCAACAATGTTGAAAGCTGCACTGAGGTCCAACAGAACCAGCACTGTGGTTCTCCCACAGTCCGCATTTATGTGGATATCATTGAACACTTTTACAAGGGCCGTCTCCGTGCTGTGGTGAGCACGAAAACCAGACTGGAAGCAGTCAAAGCGATTCGTTATTGTTAGGAAGTTATTTAATTGTTTAAAAACAGTTTTTTCAATAAGAACCACTCTTTGCTCAACTGCAGAGTCGTCTGAGTATTTCTATAGACAGACATCGGACTTGTGTTGGAAATCTGACGTGCAGAGAATGAAAAGGAAAGGCGAGAGTACAGTGCCCTGTGGTACTCCTGTGTTGTTGACCTCTTGGTTAGACAGTTCTTCAGTTGACACAAACTGTTCTCTGTTTGTGAGTTAGTCATAGATCCAGGTGATTGTTAAGAACTCCACCTGTGTCTTCTGGAGTTTCTCACAGAGCAGATCAGGCTGAATTGCTAAATGCACTGGAGAAATCAAAGAACATGATCCTCATAGTGCTGCCTGCTTTGTCCAGATGACTGTGGGTTTGTTGAAGCAGGTGTATGATGACATCTTCAACTCCAACTCCATGGCGATAAGCAAACTGCAGAGGGACCTGATATCTGCTTGTCTGCTTAAGTGGGCCATTAGGAGTCTCTAGGACCTTAATGATGTGGGATGTCAGGACAACAAATCTGTAGTTGTTGATGAGTGATGGTTGAGTTTTCTCACTGGACTCAGGTAGGAAGTCTTCTGCAACAGTGGAATCTTCTCTTGGGTCAAGCTAAGGTTGAAAAGGTGTTGCTGAACCATGCAAAGCTGCTCTGCACAGGCCTTCAGGACTCTGGGGCTGACACCATCTGGACCTGCAGCCTTGTTCTGGTTCAGTCTCTCCAGCTGACTCTCGACCTGACTTCTAGAAACAGAAGAGGGGGGTGGGGGGGCAAAAGACAAAGCAGTATCTCCTGTTGATGTTATGGCGGCTTCTTGAGCCAATAGCTGATTACCAAACTTTAAGAAGCCTGACCTGCCAATTCCAATTTTGGGCAACACCATTTTTTTTGTTTTTCTCTGAAACATTGCTAAATATAGCAACAGTGGGGTACCTACTGTTAATTGCAAATGTACAAACATGACCTGGTGCATAAGTCTCTCAGTCAGATCTCTGTTACAGCTGAGCAAAAGAGGACAGAGGTAAATTTTTATATCTTTGTCGTGGTGGATTAGCTCAGAGGATAAAATCAGCTTCACTCTGTCTATAGGCCAATCACTGATCTCCCAATATTGAGGAAATCAGGGCCGATTTATTGGTGCATCTACACCAGCAACCTATTCATCATTTGATCTATTGAACATTTTTCATCGTGACTGTGAGACAGAAACTTGGCAGCAACCGAGTGAATTCTTTCGCCTCAGCCACTCCACCACAACAGGGTTTGTTTGCGTCGCAAAGTGCTGCGACTCGAGCTGTGGAGGGGTCTGGCAATGACCCACTGTGAGAACTGGAAGGTCTCACTGTTACATATGCCTGCCTTCTTCTCCTTTGGGCTGTCTACCTCTTTTAAGAAAGACTTTGCTCTGATTGTCCGTCTCTAAGCCCTCTCACCGAATGTCATAAGGATTTTATCATTCACTTTGATGATGCTGATCTTTACTTCTCAGTGATCTTTACTACTTTACTTAAGTAGTTTGTAGTTGGATTCAATTACAGACATACAGAGACAGCCAATCAGTTTAATATATCAAGGTTTAATAAAAATAATGATTAATTAAATAAACTTACAAAAATCACAGGGAGCTAGGGCAGAAACACAAAGCAAACTTCCAATGGAAGGAATCCAGCAAGGAGACACGAAGAGTACACACATGGAACGAGAAAGGAATGGAGAAGTGACAGAAGGAACCAGCAGGGTCCATCCATCCATTTTCTTCCGCTTATCCGGGGTTGGGTGACGAGGGTAGCAGCTTAAGGAAGGAGGCCGAGATTTCCTCTCCCCTGCTACTTGTTCCAGCCACTGGATCCCAAGGCCTTCCCAGGCCAGCTGAGAAACATAGTCCCTCCAGAGTGTCCTGGGTCTTCCCTGGGGCCTCCTCCCGGTGTGAGGTGCCCGAAACACCTCACCAGGAAGGCGTCCAGGAGGCATCCTAACCAGATGCCTAAGCCACCTCAACTGGCTCCTCTCCACGTGAAAGAGCAGCAACTCTACTCTTAGTCCCTCTCGGATGACCGAGCTTCTCACCCTATCTCTAAAGGAGAGCCCAGACACCCTACAGAGAAAACACTTTTCAGACGCTTGTATGCGCGATCTCGTACTTCCGGTTATGACCCAAAGCTCATGACCATAGATGACAGTTAGAACCCGTCCCTCTACTTGTAGGCAGAGGGAGGCTACCCATTGGGGCAAACCCCAACATACAAGCGCCCAGATAGGGGGCAACAAGTATGCCCACTCCTACCCGGCGCCTCTCACTTTGGGCAACTCCATAGTGGAATGTCCAGCCCCTCTCAAGGAGACTGGTTCCAGAACCAGAGACATGCATCGAGGTGAAACCGACTATTTCAAGCTGGAACCTCTCCGCCTCACACACTAGCTCCAGCTCCTTCCCCACCAGAGAGGGGACATTCCACGACCCAAGAGCAAGCTTCTGCAACCGAGGATTGGACCGCCAGGGCCCCCTCCCTCGGCCACCACCCATCCCACACTGCACCCAACCCCTTTGGCCCCTCTCACAGCTGGTGGGCCCATGGGAGGGGGGACCATGGGCCCACCAGCCAGGCTCTTCGGGCTGAGCCCGGCTGGGCTCCATAGGTAAAAGTCCAGCCACCAGTCGCTCGCCATCGTGTCCCATCTCAAGGCCTGGCTCCAGAGTGGCTCCCCAGTGACCTGCGTCCAGGCAAGGGAACACAACTAGGGGCAGAAAGCCCAAGACAGCAAAGCTCCTAGGATCATTGGACACTCAAACCCCTCCACTACGATAAGGTGGCAGCCCAAGGAGAGGGAACCAGCGAGGTGTGAAGTTTTAAAAATATATATATTTACTGTTATGGGAGTTTGTTTTCTTTCCAGTGATCCTCTCATCTTTTAATCTGTTTTATCATGATTGTGGAAGTTGTTTTAACTGTCCCCAGCATTTCCATTTATAAAATAGCAGTATTAAACAAAAGATGGTAGGGTGAGTTGTTCTGCAGTCATTTCATCTTATGTTATCACCATGGCAACATGACATTTTGTTACTGTGTTAGTTGATTTAGATGTAAAATGTTAAAATTTGAAATTTACATGTGATCTTGGATGCATTAAAGTCAAGTTCAGTAAATAAGGAGATTACTGATTTTTTTTTTTTCAGTGGCTCAGCTGACAAACTGATGGATGGTTTTTAGATGTTTGTTTTTACAGTAAAAACACAATATTTAACAAATTATTACAACACATTCTAACATTTGAATATTCAGCATTAGGGTACAATATTGCCTATTGACAGACTGAAAAAATATGGAAAATATGTCTGCAAAATGTATCATTTGCTATTATTATTAAAGGACTCCCATTTATTTCTTAAGGTTTTTACATGATGAAGTCTTTTTTTTTCATATCTATTTTGTATGAATGCTTTTTTGTTGTTTTGTTTTTTTGCCCTATAGGGTTTGGCACTGGGTTTCTGCTGAAGGCTACAACTCTTCTAACTGAAGAATTGAAAGACTGGATCAAAATACCAGGGGAAATACTTATAAACACTCTTAAGATGTTTGCTATATCCCTCATCGTGACAAGCGTGGTTGCAGGCAAACTAAATATGAATTCAGATCCTGGATATATTAACTTATCCTCATCTTTTTGAGGATATTTTGTATGAATGTTGATTAAAACAGGCAACTATATGCTCTCTTTTCTCAGGAGTAACTGGATTAAACACCAGAGTGTCTAGAAAAACAGCTATCATCACAGGGACCTTCGTCTGTGGCTCTACCTTGATAGCCGTAATTCTCGGTAAATTTATCATGGGCAGCAGATTTTAAAATAGATTTATGAAGACCGCTATAAGTTTGTTCTGTATTATTGCTTTTGACATCCTGCCTGATACTTTGTGTTGCAGGAATGTTTCTGGCTCTCACAATCAAGCCTGGTGTGGGAGACCATGAAGTAAGCAAGGAAAAAGAGGATAAGTCGACCTTCGTCTTGCACGTGATCTTTCAAGATCTTATAAGGTGAGACAAAATGAATGATTTCTTGTAATGTGTTCCAGTACAGAGAAGTTAAAATAGACATTTTATCATCTTTGATTACCACCAGTTAAACTATCTGTCAGGATTCTGGGTTTTTGGGTTTGGTTTTGATCTTATTTATCATTATGTTTTAGTTCATTTTAGGTTAGCCCTTCAGGGTCATTTCACTTTTATTATTTGAGGTTATTTAGTGTGATTACAATTGCATTGTTGCTTTCTTTATCAGTCCTTTATAGTGTTTCTAGTTATCTTTATTCTTTAGTTAGGTTCTGTTTTTCTTGTTTGTCTGAGTCTATGTCGAGCTTCTTTAGTGATTATAGTTTATTTTGTATTTAATCCTTCTAGCTCTCACTGTAGTATTTCTAGATCTTATTTTGTCACTTTAGGTTTTTTTAGTCTTTCTTTAGTAATTCTAGTTAGGCTATCTCTTTGCTCAGATCTTCTAGTTTCTATAGCTCTATGTCCCCTAGTTCTTATTGTTAGATCAGCCTTCTTTCTGTTTAGGTTTGTTTATGCTTGTCCCTCATGTCTTTTTGTCTTCTAGTTTATCAGGTTTTCTTTAGTATTAGTGTATTCTTTCATTTTAGAGGTTTTTTTTCAAATCCTTGGTGTTTCCTCTGTATTTTCCCCAGTATATCTCCTTAGCTTCCCTGTGTCATCTTCTCCCCGCCCCTCAGCTAGCTTGTGTGAAAACTATTCACACCTGCAACCAGTTATATCATCTGGTTAGGCCCGTTGTTCTTTTTACTTCCTCCCAGTATTTAAACTCTTCTATCCCAGTCACAACTCGCTAGTCTGTCTTGTCACCCGGATTGTCACTACCCATGTTTCCCTCCCTGGATTACCTGTTGTTCCTTTGTGTTTTCAGTTTGTTTTGTTTTTGGATTTTCTTGAACACTTTTATTTTTATTGGTTTATTTTCTTCATTAAAACATCCACTTATTTCTATGTCCACCGCCACGCCACACTGTGACACCATCTAGGTTTTTGTGAAATAAAAGTCTGGGTAAAATAACATCTGCATGTTTTTTTTTCTCTTTAACATTTACAAGCTTAATTTTTTATGACTCTCCTGTTACTTGCATAGGAATACGGTTCCAGAGAGCTTCTTTCAGGCTTTCTATGAGCAGGTATGCTTTTGTTCTGGCCCAGAACTTATGTCATTTCCCATTTGGGGTTTGAAAATATAACAGTTTCTTTTCTTCTCCCAGTACAAGACTGAGATTATTCAGATTCATAAACAACCTGACCTCTCCCTTGATCCAAACCTGGTGAGTATTTTCTTCTGATCTTTGTTTTCATTCTAGAATCATCATTTTACAGCCACAAACTTCAAATTGAAGAGGAAGAAAAAGAATGGCCTTGAGTTTCTTTTTATTTAAAGCCTGAATGGGGAGGTGGTGTTTGCTAATGTGACAGTAAGGTGTGCCATAGTTAGGACATAGGACAAGCAACAAGGCAAACACTCATACTGTCAGGATCTTGTTTTTTTGTTTGTTTGTTTTTTTTTTGTCATTATTTGTATTCCTTTCTTGCTTCGTTCTGCCTTTTATCTATAATTTTCTTAGAGATTCTACTTTTTTCTGTCTAGTCCTTTCCTTGGTTACTCTATTTTTTATTATGTTTCTTATGTCTAATTATTTTTGTTAGATTCATTTCCTAGCCCAAAGTCTGCTCTCGCTCACCCCTTGTGCCTCTTTCTGTCTCTCCTCAGCCTGCCTTCTGCTTTCTCTCCTCACACCTGCCACCCATTACCTCATTAGCCCAGATCTTTGTTCAACATTCAACCTAACAGTAGTAATACACCTTTATCTTTCACTCCTTGCTGGTTCCCTCCTTTACTTTCCATTCGGCTCCATTTTGCTTCTGTTTATTTATTTATTTTTTCTGTGTGTGTGTAAAGGGTTTGATACTTGAATTTGCATCTTTACATTTCACAATTATGCAGTGCCTTAGGGTGGTCTTTTACAAAATAAATGCCTTAAAATCAATGGTTGTATGTTGACTTAAGAAAAAATGAAATGCATCGTCCAACAAGGTGATGTACTCCTACAATATTGTTGTCAGAGGGCTGGAGCCGCCATACTTGTGTTTTTTGTGCAGAATGATACTGAGACGAAACTAGTAGGCAAGTATGTTGATGGACCCAACATGATAGGACTGGTCATCTGGTCATTTGTCATCGGCCTCTTGTTAAATAAGGTGGGACAGGAGGCAAGAATCACAGTGGAGGCCATTCAATGCCTCAACGATGCCATAAAAGTTATAGTCAACTGGATTTTGTGGTAAGATCAGAGAGTATCTGAAAAGATGTCATTTCTTTTGCATATTCAGTTCTATTTACATAGGACAGCTGCTTCCACTCTTAACAGTTAATTTAAAATATATTTGGAACACCCTATTTTATTAAACCTTTTTTTTTTTTTTACTGTTTTTTGTTTCAGGTACATGCCAATTGGAGTTATGTTCCTGATCATGGAACATGTGTTGGATGTTACAGACTGGGGTGCTGTCGTTAAGCTCACAAAGTTTGTAGGAGTGTTCTTTGCAGGGTATGTCCAAATATCTTTTCTTTTTCATCTTTGTTGCCAAATTGATATCACTGCTCCTGAGGTAGCAGCACTGAACTCTACCTGAGTGACATGAGAAGAAAACTGTTATGAAAGTATTTAAAGAACAGTTTACAGATTTTACTGAGATTTTCCTCTTATGCTTAGAGATCAGTTTTCATCAATGCAATTATTGTCAGCCTCATTACTCTAATTCCTCCAAAAATCTGGTCCAGTTCAAGCATTTCCCTTCAAAAGTTTTTTGTTCACTCATGTTCTCTAACAAACCACTGAGGCCAAATGGCATCATGAAGACCAAGAAACTCAGCAGACACATCAGAGAGAAGTTTAAATCTGGATTAATTTCTAAAACAATGTACCAAGTTTTCAGATAAGAAAGAGGAAGAGAAGGTTTGAGTTTGAGCTTCATACAGATCAATTCTGGGAGAAAATACAGTATGTTAGAGGCAGCAAAATACTTTAGACTGTGGCGAGGTCCATCTACCTTCAGCATAGTGAATCTAAACCTTCAACTAAAGAGAGCATGGAATGGTTTAGATCAGTTTTCTCATGCTCCATTCCTCAAGAGTCGGTGTCCTGAAACTTATAGATGTTTCTCTGCTTTAGCACACCCTGGCTCCACTACAGGCTTATTAGCAGATTTCTGCATGCCTGAATGCTGGAGATAAAGTTTAGCCATTTCATAGAAGTTTATAGGTTCAGGGAAACATCAAAAGGTTCCAGTACACTGGCGCTCAAGGATTGGAGTTTGAGACCACTGGTTAAGGTCAAAGCTTATTCATCTGTTAGAATGGGATAGACAAAGTCCAGACCTATATTCATTTGATAATATGTGGCAAGAAGCTGTGTGTTTACACTCTCCATTAAATCTTAGCTTGTGCTATTTTATAGAGAAGAATGTGACAAATGTTTTTTTTATGAAAGAGCAAACCTGGTAGAAACATGACCCAACAGGCTGCAGGTGGAGCTGAAGCAAAATGTTTATCTACAAAGTATGAACTCATTGAGGCTGAATAGAAATGTTCACTGTCATAAACATGAGTAAGTCTTCATGAATATTTATGACTCTTGTCATAAAGTGTAATTCAGTAAATCATGACACTTTTAATACAAAGTTGACATTATTCAAAATGTCTTTGTTATGACAACTTGACATTAACCAAGAAATCACGATCTTACATTTGTTATAAAATTATTACTGATTAAACTTTAAACATGATGTAGCTTTATGTGGTAATATTATATTGCTCTGTCTTTTTTTGTCTTAAATTTCTTAATTTAATTTTTCCTAAAGTTTTACAGCAAGATGTCTACAAAGCACTTAAGAACTTTGCATTTGAAACATTATTTAAGGCTGTTTATAGTAGTGCAACACACCATCTCCACCAATGAGAGGCAGCAGAGCACGAACAGGCGTGAAGTGTGTTGGTGAAGAAGAAATCTTCCATATTGTGGGGCCAACCTAACACAAGTTATAACGGCCAGACCTCCTGTTATGAGGTATGTGTCTTATTAACTTTACATTTTCTTTGAGAAAATAACGATGACTGTGTTCTCTTTCTTTGTAATGTTAGCTATGAGCAATTCAAACCTGCTGTAAGTTAATGTTAGCTAAAGTTATTAAACTCCATAATTGTAAGGTTAGCCTTTAATATTAAACATATTTTAAAGGCAGACAAATAGATTTTCTTACCTCCAATTTTAATCTAGCAAATTAAAAGCTAATATGTTAGTCAAAGTTATCCTTTATGTGCATTATTTAGCAACTTGGCTGATGTGACATGCTGCTTGTGTTCTTTGCTTTGCCATCTTTTTAGGTGACCACATTGAATTGAATCATCTGCTATGAGAATGTTCAGAAGAGATTCACCAAGTTAGAATTCATGAAAAGGCTTTCACCATGATTAACACTGACCACAACTATTGCAAGAACAACTATAATTTCTGAGCATTTCTGGACACCTTCAAAGAGCTGCTCCCAGAAAATGAAGAGAAGAAGAAGATCTCCATGTTTTCAAAGCGTTATAGGAATGCTATAATGAAGGAAATGGCTGACTGTTGAAATAATCTATTTTCTTAAGTTAAAGAATAAGTAATTATGTTTTAGTTTTTCAATCAGTATTTCAGTTACAATATACTCACTAGATTTAAACCCTGTTTGAAGAACAAGTATTTTTTTTGTTTTATTCCACTTTACAAAGGTTTTGTTCTACAACTATGATGGTAGTTACTAGTGGTTCAGTGTCTTTCACTTCACTTGAGTTAAAAGTTAATATTAATGACTCTGTTAGCATAGCATTTGACACTGTAATAACACTCAATGCCATTTTCATAACTGTTGCTACTTGTTTCACTTGAAATAAGATTAATGACACTGTAATACTTAATGACATCTTCATAACTGGTCCTACTTGTTCCACTTGATGTAAAAGGAATTATTAATGACTAAATCATTTGACAGTGTAATAAAGCTTAATGATAGCTTTATTGTTGGTCCTATTGGTTCTGCCTTATTTCAGATGGGGGAAATATTAACTGTTTTGTTAAAGATTTTGACAGTGTAATAACACTTAATGACATTATGACTACTATTATGACGTATGATGATTCTTGGTTAATGTCGTCATAGACATTTTGAATAATGTCAACTTTGTATTAAAAGTCTCATGATTTACCAAATGACACTTCATAACAACTGTCATAAATATTCATGAAGACTTACTCATGTTTTACAGGTGTTATGTCATGTTTATGACAGTCTTATTCACACCCCGTCAAATAAAATGTTACCATAATTTTCATTCCACTTTACAGTGATGCATTACTGTGTGTTAGCAGATCATATAAAATCCCCCCAAACACATTGATCTGTCAGGTTTTACAATGACAAAATGTCTAAAGAGGTATGAATGTACGAATAAATGTTTAATACTTAAGTGAATACGTAATGTATCTTTAACACTAAGTGTTACTTTGTTGTGTTGTTCAGGGAAGCAATCCAAGCCTTCATTCTTTTCCCCGTGCTTTACCTCATTTTCACCAGACGGAACCCTTTTCTTATCTTCAAGGACATCTCTAAGGCTTTGACGACAGCATTTATCATTGCATCCAGGTTAAATGTTCTGTTTGTTGAAAAAGCATGACACTTTTTAGTTTGTTTATATAAATGGTGCACCAATAAAGGATGTGCTTTCTACCAAAGTGCCGCCACTCTGCCTGTCACCTTACAATGCTGTGAAGAGAACGTGATGATCGATAAGAAACTCTGCCGCGTTATGTTGCCCATCGTCACCAGCATCAATAGGACTGGAATGGTGCTCTATGAAGTGGTCGCTACCATCTTTGTTGCCCAGCTTCATGATATCACGCTGGACATTGGCCAGATCATCGCCATTGGGTAAGCTACTTCATACAAGTGTATAGAATTGAGAAAAGTTGCATGCTGGGATTGTTAAGAGCAGTGATTTATCAAATGGGTAGCATTTTCCCTTTGCAGGAGTCCAGAGCAATAGATGTCATGTGACATCACACCTCTGCTAACCCTGTATCAGACAATATGGTACATATAGAGGGATGTGCTGCCTCTGGAGAGCCACTGTCGGAGGGCAAAAATCCTATTTTCGATAATCCCTACCATTGGTTTTCACTGTCAAGTTGTCACTATACCATGCTAAATCTTAAATGTTCATAACACATGTAAAAGAAAAAAGGTAGTGCTTTACTACTAATTTTCAACACTACAGCAACTGGATAACAAGGTCAGGGAAAAGTGTTACTAAAAAGAAAAATACTGAGGAAGAGTGAAGTAATTCACTTATGATTGTTTGACTTTGAAAACCGTTACATGTCAATGTGATGTGGAATTTGGTGTGTTTCGGTTCAGTTATGATATTAAAAAAAGGCGACCTACACACCAACTTTTACAGATCAGTAGAGGAGATGCTTAAATTAGCTGATCTACCACAGTGATCACTTAACGGTGCATAATAAGCTAAATGTCTAAAAACATAAAACTGTAAAACAATTTTGACATTCAATCCCGACATTTCAGATCACCTCACTTGACAAAATATTTGCTGATTTCAAAACTACAGTATATTACTGTGGGGAATATTTTATCTCTCATATATATATATATATATATATATATATGAGTATAGGAATGTATAGGAACATTCCTATACTCATAGGAATGTTCATTTCTATGAGTATGAGTATGTTCATAGGAATGAACATACTCATCCCTATGCTTCATGTGTTCTTTATTCAGCTTGTTTAATATTACTTAACCTGAATGAGCCCATCAGTATAAATGACAATGAACAAGTCTAGCATAACCTAGCATAACACTCATCAGTATCTGATGTTGCCACAGATTCTTGATCTGCTGCTTATCGTGTATTTGGTTCAGAAAATCTAATTAACAAAAAACCAACCGATAAAACCAGAGTCCAGGTTAGCAGCTGATACAGTAGAATCACAAACATTAAGCTGAATTGGGCAGAGTGGTGGCTACATTGAGGGTTAGTGTCGTGTTCTGTGTGTTTATTCTGTTTTCTGTTTATTTAGATCTGTGTTCCTGTGAGTCCCTCTGTTATCCCGTCTCTTCCTCCCTTGATATTTTCCCATGTGTGTTTTGTTCCCCGATTACCTCCCTGTGTATTTAAAAACACCTGTCCTTTGTTCCTCATCAGACACTAGTTGTGACTTGCAGTGGTGGACTGTACTTAAGTACAATTTTCGTGTATCTGTACTTTACTTAAGTAGATTTAATAATGGGTACTTTCTACTTTTACTCCACTACATTTTACAGTAAGTATCTGTACTTTCTACTTCACTACATTTCTACAAAACTGTCGCGTTACTCGTTACATCCAAGTCGCGTTGAGCTTTTTGTCCGTTAAAATGTGAAGTTCAGGGATTTAAGGTGGCGCCGTAAAATCCCAGCAATAACGTGACTTAGTGTCTGTTGTCACCCATCGCCTCCACCTTTACTCGCACGCGGAGCTCCAGACATGCGCAGTGGTTTCCTCTGAGATGTCTGTCTAATGTCAGTAATATAATAACGCTGCATAAATCGTAAGATATGGCGACATGTAAAATCAGCAGCGCTTCGCTTTCACAGACGGTGGGAACTTCGTCCAACTTTTAGCGTCACTTGGAAGGAAAGCGTAAAGAAAGGTAAGCTATGTGGACGTGATGCTAGCTAAGCTAGCTGTACAGAGACACATGTTGCATCTGCGATGAAAAAAAGTTGTCACTCATGCACTGAATTACTGTGGAGGTGTTGACTGAGGTGTCGCAAATATGGGACAACGCTGTGACCAAAGTGCAATATAGTGATATAACATTCAGGAACGATCCGATTCACACACACACACACACACACACACATATATATATATATATATATATATATATATATATATATATATATATATATGTGTGTGTGTGTGACACATATATATATGTGTGTGTGTGTACATACACACATTTATTTATTCGCAGAATAAGTAAAAGTTGAATGTATGAATGCAGAGCATGCTCATTGGTCATTGATTGATTTCGTCTCCTGTCATGGTGGCAAACGTTGCAGCAGGAGGGACGATGAGAACAGTTACGGTGCTCCTTCTGCTTGGTTACTTCTTGCTTGTTGCGCCATTGGACAGTGTTCATAGTTGAACGTTGTTTACCGTTAATTGCTATGTTTCATGGTTTAATGGTACAGGCAGTTGAGGTTTCTGACATGAGCAATATGGGCAACCGCCCAGGGCGTTATTTTTATAGGGATGGCAGGAGACCTCTGCGGATTGTAGCACAGCGATGAAAGCAAAACGGAATGAAATGAGTTTTAAATGATTCTGGTCAGCTCTAAGTATTTAATATCTAGGTGTTCTTATGGGAATGTGGATCTTTCAGATCAATCTGAGAACCAATTTTGATTGGTAAACTTAATTTTTTTGTGTCATTTAGCGCAGGGGGCTGGTCTTGGTCTCGGGTTCGGTGGTCTTGACTACAACTCTGCTACATGGCTCCTTGGTTGCATGTCCTCCACCCCGCACCTTCTTTCCCTCCCCTTTCAGTTGGATTTCTTTCTAAATAAATGTCACTAATAAAGTTCATGCTATGTAAGGACAGGAGACGAGATGTTTCCATCCCTGAAATTATGATTCATAGAATCGCATATCTAAGTCTAAACTGTTACAGAGAATAAACACAATAAGAACATGTGGCTTTGTTTATTACAATGGCACATTTCTGATGTATTAAAATTAAATACGATCGGCACACTAATCGCTAACCTATTAGCGATTAGGTTATGTATATTCAGCAAGTACTTTTACTTTTAATACTTAAGTATTTTTAAAAGCCAGTACTTTTTTACTTTTACTTGAGTAAAATGTTAATGTGGTACTTTTACTTTTACTTGAGTACATTTTTGACTGTGTATTTGTACTTTTACTTAAGTAAATTTTTTGAGTACTTTCTCCACCACTTGTGACTTGTCTTTCACTGTCGTTGTTTAGTTCAGTTTAATTAGTCGTCATAGAACTTAGTCCTGTGTCGACGCAAGCTCTCGTTCCAGCTGTACCGTTGCTACCGCTGCTGAGCTCTCGCTTCCCGCTCTGCCATGCTGCCAGCTTTCTGGACTGTATGTGAGCTGAATTATCAGTAAATCTTCACTTACCTTCTACAACCTAGGTCCTTGAGGTACATCCTCACCGCACCCCCAGCCACACATCATGACAGTTAGAGCCAGAGGAAGAAGCAGTGAACCAAGGTTCAGGCAGCATGTCAAAGACTAGGCACTCAATTGATTCTAAAACATTAATCCGGAGGTGTTTCAGGATATTTATATATAATTTCACTGTAAATTTTGAACTGAACCAAATGGACATTAGGAAAGGATTGATAAAGTTGCAGACTGCAGCATTTCTGTTGCTGGGACAGGGATGCTAATTGAGTGTGCTTGGTTTGCAGCTTGACTAGTGCCATTGTCACCTTTGGAAGTGCAGGGATCCCACAAACAGGAGCTGTGACCACTATCCTGATTCTGACAGCTGTGGGACTGCCTGCAGAGGATGCTGCCATGCTGGTTGGGGTGGAGTGGATTCTGTAGGTTCAACTTGATTCTCAAAGCCTGCTACTTGTGTTTAGCAGGGGTGTCCAAAGTCGGTCCTCGAGGGCCGGCATCCTGCATGTTTTAGTTCTCTCCCTGGTTTAGCACACCTGCATCAAATGATGGCTCGTTAGAAGGCCTAAGGAGAATAGTGACTTGCTGAGGAGGTTGTTACTACCACTAGGGAGAGAACTAAAACATGCAGGATGCCGGCCCTTGATTACCGACTTTGGGCACCCCTGGTTTAAAGAGTACTTTCACCATCAAACTGCGGAGTCACTCTGGATGGAGTTATGCTGCTCTGCTATCAGACAGCTTGAAATTATTCTTAACAAGGGCATTATTTTTAACTTGCATAATAAACTAATGTCTAGGATCACCATACCAGTGGGGAAAGCCTGAGGAGAGCTTGTATAGTAATGATTAATAAAACTACACTTGGAGAATGATTTCAACATCAGTCTGAACTGTACAGTCTGAACTGTAGAAGACCTGGTGCATCTGGTTGTTGTAGACTGAGGCAGAGAAAACCTTCAAGAAAAACATAGTTGAGTCTGACAGCATGTTCGTTCTCTTCTGTGCCCTTCAGAGACCATTTCATCACGTCGGTGAATGTGCTAGTAAATGTCTTTGGTGTTGCTATCACCAACCATGTGTGGCATGACAACCTAAAACTGGACAAAATACCAAGGTAAATGAAATCATTATAATGATGTGTTAATTTGCAAAGACACAATGTTGCCAAAAGTATTCGCTCCATGATCAAAATCATTGAATTCAGGTGTCCCAGTGGCTTCCACAGCTGCAGGTGCATGAAATCCACCACTGAGACTGAACAAATAGGTCACTCTCAAAAAAAAAACTCTTTTCACTGCATTGTTAAACATCCTCACAGTCCTTCCTGTCCCTGTGAATCTCACCTTCACACAAGTCACTTTTTTCAAGCCTGGCTTTGGAGAAGCCAGAGATCTGGCTTCTCCAAAGCCAGATCTCTGATGCATAAAATGGATCATTTGAAAATGAAACTCATCGCTGTGTTTGGTTGTGTTTCATTCTGATCATTTCTAAAACCTAGTTTCACCCAGGATGATGCATTGTTAGTACGCAATGGGCAGGTCGCACTTTGCTCTGCTGTGACAGGACTCTTGGTAAACAGAGGGGGATCCTGAGAGCACTGATGGCAGGAGATGAACTGGTTTTTGCTCTCTGTGAAACCTATCAGCAGTTCTCTTCTGCTCCAGCCCTGCTCAGCCCCAGCTGGTTTCTGTACCACTTCACTCCCTGTACATGAGCGTGATGTCAGACTGGTGGTCCTGGCAGTGAATCACCGCATTTCTTTTTACCATTTCAAGATCCCCAACCCTGTGGGAACAGTTGGAAAATGGCTTCTTCCTGTTAGCACATGATTGAGCACCAGTACACAAACCAGTGTCCATAACATGTATTATTGCATTTTGCATTGAAGAACTTAACTGGTTTTCTCATATCATATCTAACCTTGTGGGTTGAGAATAGACACCCCTCTAGATCTCATGTGTGTGTGTGAAGGTAGATGAAAGAATACTGTTGTCAACATTGTGTAAATCCCTTTCTGACCTATATCAGCCGTCTCTGTATTATTCACTCATAAACCCACATAACAATGGTCTAAACAAGGGGTGCCCAAAGTTGGTCCTTCAGGACAGACATTGGGCATCCCTGGTCTAAATGTATCAGAATGTCTTCAGTTTTGAGATTTTTTCTTTGAAAGGTTTAATAAAATATTAGGACAAATTCTGGTGAAAAGAAATCTTGAATGTAGATTGTTACAAGTCATTTACACTAAGTGATAAGACAAGAGGTGCTTTAGTCGCATTTTGTCTTGAACTTTATTGACTATGTTTTCCATTTTACCTGATAGTTTCGATGAGCCTTGTCTCATTAAGGATATCGAGCTGGAGTTAGCCTTTATGGAATCTGATGAAGAGTTCATCCCCTCCGTTTCTGCCGCCCCTACTAGATCCATTTCACCGCGAAGAGGGCATCATCGCAACGTAGTAACACCAACAAGCTGAAACCTCTGGACAGGGATGTCACCATCCTAAGGTGTCTGAGCTGATCATTTTCTTGTTTGCCGATGTTTATTATCAGTAGAATGGGGCCATATCAGTTTATTCATCTGTATTTAATTTATTTATTTTAGTTTTTGCAACTTTTAAATTATCTATTTGTGAAATAATATTTTATTCTTGTTTAAGTTGTTAATATCTACATAATAAAAGTATTGTTATGTGAATATAATTCATCTATTCTATTATATATTTTATTTCTGTTATTTTTCCTTTTGCATGTTATGTATTATTGCTTTTTCTAAATTTGATCTTTCTCTTTAGACAACAGACGTTTCTCCAGTGTTTCCTCACTAATCAACATGAGCTGCCACAGATTCTCCCATTTTTTCCAATTTACTGGTTAATTGATTCCACCGTTGTCTTCTTGATGGTAACAGCTGTGCCTAGTTGTCTGATTATGCTCCGTAGGTATTTAGTTTTTTGTTTCTTTATGCCAGAGCTACCTGTTCTTGAGCCTGTGTCTGTTCGAAATACCACTTGAAGTATTAAAAACACTGCGATTCCTCACCTCTATAGGCTGTCTGAGTGGTGGCATTCTTCTCATCATGACAAACATATTTTTGACCTATTTTTTGGAATACAAATTGACAACAAACTCTCATGGACTGCTGAGGTTGACTACGTCATTAACAGGGTCCAGTAGCAACTACACTTTCTGTGCAGGTTGAGGGCCTCTTGTGTCAGTCAAATAATGATGTTGCTCTTTCAACATACTGAAATAGGGAAAGCTTCTTTAGCTGCATCATTAGGTTCAGCATTTCTGCCTGGTTTTGGAACCTCTGTCTAAATCAGAGTTTCTCAACCTTTTTTGGCCCAGCGCCCCCCCAGCCTTTATCCAGGTCCCTCACCGCCCCCCAATAAAGAATTTGTAGGCTACTTTGCACTGACTATTATTTTATCATTAATATAACTATCACTGTTGTAGATGTTTTGATTTTTATGCTTGTTTCTGTATTTATTATCAAAAATAATTTCCCAGAAAACAAAAAAGTCATGGGAATAGAAATTATTTTCACAGGCATCTACAAAAAATGCAATGAACATTCAAGTTAAACTTGGTAGGCCTAACAGCAGCCAATCAGAGTGGAAAAAATATTATTTTGTGCCATTTTCTAGTTGCTAAATCTTGCACAAAATGAGCAGATAAAAGATGTTCAACATGCCAGTTTAAACTTTGAACTATTTGCAAACGACTGAGCTCTGCAACATTAAAACATGGACAGAACTGTAACTACATTAATCATAACTCTTCTTCTCTTCAGTGTTTCTGTCGGTTTCTGGTGGTGCAGCTCTGTGCTGCCTTCAGGAGAATGGGACATCAGAGTATTATCCATAAAATTTCACCCACGTGGCATTTATTGTGCAAACCAGAGCTTTCAGTGGAAAAACAAAAGTTCCAGGTCATTTTAATGCCATACAAATATGAGACAGAAACATGGATTATATATTTATATAGACCTCTCTATTGATTTATAGATTAATAGTTTTACTGGACAGAAATTACAAAGAACAAATCTGGTTCTTAATCAAATCCTAATGAGTCAAATTGAAAGTGTCATGGAGTCATCAGCCTCATGACATTAACACTGACATGAAAAATAATATTGAAGAAATAAATATATCAAATCTAATTAAAAACATAAATAAATGATTAGTTATTTACTGTTATGGTCTGTAAGATATATTTATTCTCAGTATTAGATGTGGTCTCAAACAAACTCAAGGCACTTCAATATTATTTTACCTTTTATCTGGAAATAGTGTCTGTTTATTCTTGCCATACAGTCCTCTGTATTAATTATTGCTCGAAAAGTCTTGCCATATCAGTTTATTCCTCTGTATTTACTTTGGTTTCTTAGTTTATTCTTGCATTTTGTTCTTCATTCATTTCTATTTAGTTTTCTTTCATTAATATTATCCTCTCTTGGTTTATTGCTATGTCCACTTTAGTTTCTTTCCTGTTGCTACATTTATTTTATTGTTTATTGACCATCAGTAATATTCACTCATCACCTGCTGCGCCGCCTAATTGTCATGTGTTTCACATCATGTGTTGATTCTTCACTGTTCAGCGTCAGATTCTCTGTTTTTATGCCATAATTCACATCTAGTTCGTAGCTCCGTTTTATGTCCCGCTTCTCCTGTTTTAGAGTTTTGCGCAATGTGCGTGTCTTTTTTTTTTAAGCCCCTAAGGTGCAGGGCGGTCGGGAGGCGTATCGATGGGGAAAAGGCAGACTGACATAAACCTTTTAAAACAACGGAAACAATTTCTGCATTCTGATTATTGAAATTTAAAAGTGCTGTGTTGTTCCATCACCGTCGTTTCATACCCGACCACTTACAGCACCGTGTTAACGCTATAAAATGAACGCTCTCTATCGTGGTATCACTCATGGAGGGATTTCTTTAGTTAAATAGGTTCATTTTTCAGAGGGATACACAGTGAGGGTGTCGTGATTTTAGCTACCAGTAGCAGGAGAACGGAGCTGCGCCAAGAAGCTAACAGAAGCTAACAAATACTGAATAGAAGAAGAGCTGGCATCGATAACGTTGCAGTCAAGTATGATTTAATGTTACACAATACAGTTTTAAAAAAGTTGCTCAAAGTCTAAACTGGCATTGTTGTGCATTTAAGGTGTAAAGTTTACCTTCGACCAAACGCCCCCCAAAGGAATCCCAGCGCCCCCCTTTTGTAAAAATGTCCGCCAGCGCCCCCTGCCGTCCTCTGAACGCCCCCTGGGGGGCGGCACCACCCACGTTGAGAACTGCTAGGTTAGACCTTATAGCAAGAGAGATGTAGCAATCAAACAATTCCCTCCATGCTTTAAGAAACTCTATTTTGTAAAATCTATTTGACATATGATATCATTGTTAATTTTAATGTATTAAATTCAGAATATTCAGTATTACTTTAGAAACTCATTTGAATAGTTAACCCATTTGTGAATTTTGATTTAACCTCTTTTATATTTTGCTGAAGCCCAAACTGAAAAAATTTCTCAAGCCCGAAACTAAACATTTCTCAATAGATTAAAAATTTCTCAATAAATTAACTCACAATTTGCTTGAATAGACCAATTCCATGCATCTTCCCGTTTCTGTATCGGAACACTGTATAGTGCTTCGGTACAGAAACCCATGCTAATCATTTAGCCCAAATTTTCTGTCATTGCTACCTATAACAGTTGGATTTAATTAAAACAGGGTATTTACCCCTTAGTGAAAGAGTTAATTAGTTGATTGAAAATATGTTCACTAAACCTATAATTTGGTTCAGTAATTTTCCGAAGAGTTAATTTTTCCTGAGATTTTAAATGGATTCAAATAAACTTAAATCATAACTTGAGATACTAGTCCTCATTTTTGTAGCCACTGTAGTTTGAGCCAATTAGAACTTAGACTATCCTCTTTTGTATTTGAAGTGTGGTTGGTTATGCTTTTGTAAATCAGGAAATTAACCATTTTTACCGTACTTTTATCCGTTTTCAATCGTTGTCATGCTGGAGGAGAAAAACACATTAGCCAGATGTTGGACAATCAGAGTTATAATCATTCAGGCAAACAAAATATTTCTGTAAGCTGCAGAGAGTTCTAACACCCTGCTGCATCGAGCCTTCACTTGTACCGTTAAACTTATCTTGGGGGTCAAATAGCAGAGGTCAGAATGCAAAGGCAGTAGACCAGGGGTGCTCAAGTCCAGTCCTCAAGAGCTACCGTCCTGCAACTTTCAGATGCTTCCCTGCTCCAACACACCTGGATCAAATGAAAGGCTCGTTACCAGGCCTGTTTAGAGCTGATCCCGGTCTGTTGGAGTAAGGATATTTCTAAAAGTTGCAGGATGGTAGCTCTCGAGGACCGGACTTGAGCACCCCTGCAGTAGACCATGAATGTGCTGTAAATAAACTAAGGTGAGAAAAAGTGGCATCACACAATTAGAAAATTCAAGAAAAACCATTAAAAACTACCAAGTTTTGCTGGCAGCCATTTTGTCTCCAACCTGTAGACTGAGGGAAATCCCAGGGGCCACATGACCAGAGGTGAAGAACCCAGGACCAACCATGGCAACAGACAAGCCTCTGAGTCCCAGCCCAACTTTACATGTGATGTTCCATTTGCCCCATCAGATGCTGTCCAGGGCAGCATTCAGTCCCGCTGTGCATAAAAATCTGGACAAAATATGTGGCCCCCCTTGACAGAGCGAGGGAGAGACGGAGAGACTAATAAATAAACATGCTCCTGTACGTAAAATTAGGGTAAAGGGGCGAAATAACCCATGGTTTTCTCCTGATATTAGGGATCTGCTTAAACAAAGAGATGCAGCTTGGACTTGGGCAAGGAAATATAAAACTGAAGAGAGCTGGCTTTGCTATAGGAAATTGAGGAATAAGTGTACCTTATTAATTAGGAAAGCAAAGTCAGACTGTTTCCTTACAGAGATGACAAAAAATTTAAATGATCCAAAGAAATTTTGGAAAACAGTGAAATCAGCTACAGAGCAGGCACCACTGAGTGACTTTCCAAATTTTGTTTGGAATAAAAGTAAAATTGTGTCTGATAAATTAACTATTTTAAATAGTTTTAATGAGCATTTTATTTCTGTTGGCTCTCTATTTGATGATTTAAATTCATCCGACCCAAATATTGCACGAAATATTGCATCTTCTGTGGTTTGGGAACGGTAATTATATGGAAAAAGGGGCTGTAATGCATCTAATGTGGAATCTTCTTTAAACTCGACAATCAGGTTTTTATAGAATGTACTTTGTGGATCACTGACATGGAAAACCTCTTTTACTGCACCATAACATTGTAAACGATCAATTATCTCTTTTTCATCCTCACTGCTCTGAGTGCCAGTAACTAACACAGAACTTTGCATGTTTAAACCCAACTGAGTAACAATATCCATTTTTTTCCTTCCCACACGTCCAAAGTAACAGCACTGCGAAATTATTCAATTATTCACCCACTACTAGACTCCTGGCTAGCTTGCCACTTGTAACGCTACTGGGTAATGCGCAGGTCTGACTGCAAGATTTAGTGTTAACCACTTGGAGAATCAGAAATAGGTACGGCATGGAGTCAGGGTTGGGTGGATAATTGATGCAACTGAGGCAAAGAGCTTTGTTTATACTGCTTATTTATTGCAGTGGCAATAATAATGATAATAATGATGACAAAAAAAATAAAATAAAAATAACAAAAGACTAAACAAAAATAAATTGTTCAAAAGAAGCAATGAGGGGGAAAAAGAAACCAACAAAGAAATAATAACAATCAGTAACACTTCAGAACCAAATGCAATTCAAAAAGGAGTCCAAAAGCAACGGGAGAAGAGTTCTTTTCCTTTTGATACTCCCTTAGAGTTTAGTTTGTTTCCTGTGAGAAAAGTGTCTTGATTTTCCTGCGTGAAAAGTGTCTTTTGATTTCCTACCACTAGGTGGTGTGTGGGTAGCTCGCCATCCTCCGTCATCAAGCAATTTGATGAAGGGGGAAAAAAAAACCTGACCTAAAAGGGCCAGAAACATACATTAAGTTCATATATAAATGTTATATTTATATAAGCTAAATGGGGAAACAAAGAATTAAATACATACTGCTATGTATTGACAACAACTTCATAAAATTGGGAAAGGAAAAATAAAGGAAAAGTCCTTTTAAAAGTGCACTTCATAATTCAAGTTCAACATTTCTCAAATAAAGTAATTATCAGTCGCTACAAACAACAACTAATAAATCAAATCAATCAACTTAAGAATGTGATTGATCAGAGTAGCTACAAACAAAATCACTAGGTACCAGACTTCATTGATGCACCAGTATGTAATACAACAACAAACAAAGAAATCATGAAATCATCAAATCCAAAGTTGAAGGAGAAGCCTTTAAATATCAAAGGTGTGACCTTTAACTCGGCTTTAACAGTGTGATATTTTATTAAGCAAGTAGTTAGTAAATGGACTGAACTAATGTGGGCATCTGATTGTCGAGTTGGTAGCTAATGCTATTGGCGGCGCATAGCGGGAATAACGCTCCATCATACATATGAATGAATATTTACTCACCGTCGAGCAACGGATTGTCTAAGGAGGTGGATGCAAGGTTAACTGGTTCTCATCAAAGGTATATCAGGCATCAACAAGCCCAACCTGGTGAGTATTGCAGCGGATATATTAGCGGCGCTAGCATTGCAAATATAACGTCAAGTTCAAATGGTATTTGATAACTCACCACAGATCCTTGAGTTTTAGATGTGTAATCGTTCAGCAATGAGTCGATTTGGAGAGTTCAGATTGTTTAATTAACAACCGACGCCACAACCGACAGTGAGCAGCAGCACAGTGGATACCCGGAAACACACATGAGAGTCCCAGAGGTTAAAGGGATTACTTAAAGGGAAGATGGTTGGGGCGTGGCGGTCACGTGGGTTACAAAATACTGATGAGCAGTTTTTGAATAATGATTGTAATTTCACCTCTTTTATCTTTTGCCATGTTTGTCCAGTTGATGGTCCTCAGAGAATTGAAAAGTATAGACACCAAAAAATCGGCAGGGCCAGATAACCTGGATCCTTTTTTTCTAAAATTAGCAGCAGAGTTCATAGCAGAGCCACTGTCTCATATTTTTAATCTAAGTTTAATCTCTAATAAAATTCCTAGTGTCTGGAAGTTTTGCCTCTATTCAAGAGTGGAGAATCGTCACAGGTAAATAATTACAGACCAATTTCTAAACTATGTATCCTAGCAAAAAAATTTGAAAAATTAGTTGCAGATCAATTGAAGATTTTTTTTTAGATTCCAATTGTGTTTTAAATGTCCAGTCTGGTTTTAGGAAGAAACATAGTACTGTTACTGCCACTTTAAAGGTTATTAATGATCTTATTCAGGCTCTTGATAACAAAAAGCATTGTGTTGCTCTGTTTATTGATATATCTAAGGCATTTGACACAGTAAATCACAAGCTTTTAATTGACATTCTACACAGGATTGGGCTCTCACATCAAGCCACCATGTGGTTAGCTGATTACCTGTCAAACAGAACCCAGAGAGTTCAATTGGCCGGCTTTACTTCTTTTAATTGTACGGTTTTAAATGGTGTCCCACAGGGCTCAGTTTTTGGCCCACTTCTATTTTCAATTTATATAAACAACTTGTGTGAAAATCTGTCAAATGCTTATCATTTTCATGCAGATGATTTAGTGATTTACTGCTATTCTTCATCACTTGTACAGGCAATTCAATACTTGCAGTCTGCTTTCACTATCGTTCAAGCTCGTTTACAAACTCTGAAGTTGGTTTTGAATGTGGATAAGACAAAGGCGATGGTTTTTTCACACTCTAGGAAACTATCAGAGATCCCTCCATTGCTTACCACTGCTGTAGGGACACAAATTGAGTTTGTCAGTAATTATAAATATCTCTACTCGGTTTGGCTCCAGCATATTTAAACTCTCTTTTACATAGATCTGTTAATTTCCATTCTTTACGCTCCAACAACATTTTTCTTTTGCATATTCCACGTTGCCGAACTGAAAAAGGAAAGCAAGCTTCGAGTGTGATGCTCCTTCAGCCTGGAATCAGCTTCAGTCTGAACTCAAGATGTCAATTGACTTCACTGGACTCATTTCGAGTGATTCTTAAAAACAGGCAACGAGATTCTTTTAAACACTGTCACTGTTTTTAAATTGTTTTATACCGTTTTATACTTGTGTATATGTATTAACCAATTTTGTTTTGTAACGAGGCTGCTGTGCACTGCAGATTTCTGCCCAGGTCTCCCTTGAAAATGAGATCTGGATCTCAATGGGGTTTACCTGGTTAAATAAATTTAAAAAAATAATTAAAAAAGATACAGCAGATGAGTCATTGTTTTCAAACCTCCGTCTCACGTCGGGCAGAATCCGTTGTTCTTTTCTACCATAGGAGACCCTCAGAAATCACGCCTGGGTCTCGTCCTTTAGCCAGGTGTTTCCTCAGAGATCAGATCTTGTAAGCTGAACTCCGCCCTCAGGTGACAACAGGAAATATCAATCCAACCTTACTGACCTCTATAGAAGCTGTAAGAATTGTCCAATAGGTCTTTGCTCTCAAACAGCAGTCTAGCAGAAGATGGTACAATTCATGTGTGTAGAAAGTGCGAATGTCCAACTTAGCGCGGCTAAGAACCGTAGAGGCCTGAAGCTGAAGCCGAAGCCAGAGGCCTTTTCTCCTCACCTCCTTGCACGGCCCTGAACCCGCAAAATGTAAAAATTTTGAAAATAATTTGGAATTTACTATTCTCCAAACTAAAATTTTTTGGGGTGTGTCACAAGTTTTCAAAGTCTTCTGTCTAGAATTGAAAGTAGACTATGATATGTTTAAATGTAAAGTTTTATCAGAAAGGTTTTATGTTTATCATTTACTATTTCCCCCTTTTGTTTTCTTATGTAAATAGAAAAACATTTTCTGACAACATTTCTATTCTTATCAGAAATATTGTTCAGAGATTCTTTTTCTGTACATTTTTCTAAAATGTTCAACTGAAACTGTACTGCAAAAGGCCAAAAGTATTATTTTAAAGAGTTCAAATCAGAATTTGGATTGCTTTCCTAAAAGGCCGTGTCAATGTTCTGTTTGAACCGACAAAAGAGGAATTGATCAATTTAGGCAGAGGAGCAAAAAATGTAGATAAAAGATTATGCAGTACTGTGAGACATCAATGCGTTTCAAATCAAATGTTCTGTTGGACTTGAATTTATGTATCAATTCAATCAAAATTGAAGGCACACAAGTCTTGTGAGCCAGCTGTTGTCCAATCAGTTTGTTTTTATATAATTAATTACGTACTATCATATCCACTTTAAAAGTTTATCATGTCCAATTTGTGCCTTTTTACCAAGACACGCATGGGTTTCGAAAGCAGCAGTTAGTTCAGTTAGTAAGTTAGTTTATTAGAAAAAAATTAAAACAACAATATTAATAAAAATTAAAAGAAAACATGTCAAACTAAATGAAACAGTCTCGTAATAAATGCCATCTTGTTTTAAACCAAAGTTGAAATGTGATTATTCCTTTTCTAACATATTATTTCCCACTTTGAAGCCAATGTAATGAACCTTAATTGAATCTAGAGCTGTTTCATAATTACCCTTTGAATCAAACACATACTCATATTCATTTACCAATTCTGTACCCTCTTTAGACATTTTAAGGTGACCAAGTTTCAAATGAAAAGAAATCCTGTTTTTGATAGAATAATGAGAAAAATTTTGATTAGTCCATGATAAAGTTCAAGTCTGCTATAAACCTCAATTTTGCAAGTTTCATTAAGTTTAAATTTTAACCTGTCTGCAGCTAAGCCGAATTTCAAAAACTTCAACACATCAGATGTCACTTCATCTGTTTACAATTTTACATGTTATGTAATTTCGTTCATCCTTCATACAGTTAATTTTATCACATGTGAAAATAGTGGATTGTGCAGGATTAGTTTAGTTTCAATCAGTTTTCCCTTAGCGTCATTTATTCCTTCCAGCTGGTATTTCCCCAAAGGCTGTCTGTTTAACAGGTCGCCTCCTTTCTTCTGCACCAGGTATTCTATCCCTTTTTCTCTTTCTGCCTTATTTTGATATTCGTCATGCTCTTCCAAATAAGTTATTAATGCTTCTATTTGCTCACCGAGCGCAATCCATGGCCCGATGCCCCATTTTGGGTCGTATTTTTTCCCTTTCAAGTTCACCCTCCATCTGTTTAGGCTCAAAATTTAGACTCAAAAATCACCTCTTCTCTTTTTTTTTTTTTGCAGTTTTGCTCGCACGGCCGCGAGGAAATCAAACAGCAGAAAATCAAATACCTCCCACAGATTATTATTTCCCAATTTTGGCCATGGTTTTAAAACACATTGCAATGAACAGAAAATAATACATTTAAACACATAACGTCAGCTCAGTGGCAGAAGCTTACACACAGTACAATGATGTATTTTAAGGCCTTACCTTTTGTGTGGGCCCTACACCAGAGTATTGTCTCAGAAAGTCTGCGCCTGAACGGCCAGTCTAAACTCTGCTCATGTGTCAACACAAACCCGTCCTCTGCTACCAACTGTTAAGATTGAAAATCCTGATCGATGAATCATAATTTGTATTGACACACGGAGCATAAATTCAGCAAAGAAAAGCATTCATACTTTACTTATTTTATTCACTTTCAGCGCTGAAAGGAGACGCTTTTACCATTACATTCGAGAAGAGTTTCTAAAAAAGTCTGTGCAGCGTCTGAAAAGAAGGAGGAGGAGGGTAGCTGATTATATGGACTGAAGACACTCCCTGAAATCACACCATGTCTCTGTGTTCCTGATAAGTTTTTGTTTCTCTGAGGAATGAGCCTTAATGTCTAACAGAATCAAAAATGTAACTCTTTACTATGGGCCCTTTGTTACAGTGGTGGGAAGTAACGAAGTACAAGTACTTCGTTACTGTACTTAAGTACAATTTTCGTGTATCTGTACTTTACTTAAGTAGATTTATTAATGGATACTTTCTACTTTTACTCCACTACATTTTACAGTAAGTATCTGTACTTTCTACTTCACTACATTTCTACAAAACTGTCTCGTTACTCGTTACATCCAAGTCGCGTTGTTTTTTTGTTTTTTTCCGTTAAAATGTGAAGTTCAGGGATTTAAGGTGGCGCCGTAAAATCCGAGCAATAACGTGACTTTGTGTCTGTTGTCACCCATCGGCTCCACCTTTACTCGCACGCGGAGCTCCAGACATGCGCAGTGGTTTCTTCTGATCGTCAGTAATATAATAGCGCTGCATAAATCATAAGATATGGCGACATGTAAAATCAGCAGCGCTTCGCTTTCACAGACGGTGGGGACTTCGTCCAATTTTTAACGTCACCTTGAAGGAAAGCTTAAAGAAAGGTAAGCTCTGTTGGCGTGATGCTAGCAAAGCTAGCTGTACTGACTGAGACACATATTGCATCTGCGATGAAAAAAGGTTGCCACTCATGCGCTGAATTACTGTGTGGAGGTGTTGACTGACATGTCGCATATATGGGACAACGCTGTGACCAAAGTGCAATATAGTAATATGTCATTCATGGATGATCCGATTCTTCTGGACGGATCTTGACCAAGTCCTATAGTGTTGAAGCCTCACTGAGAGCCGTTCTTTGTTCTTGTAATGTTCTGCGTACACTGCAGTAGCTATTTTATTTCATTAAAATATCTTTATATTTAATTGGTGAATAAATAAAACAAGAACGTAGCAACACAGAGCATGCTCATTGCTCTTTGTTTTCGTCACCTGTCATGGTGGCAGATGTTGCAGCAGGAGGGAGGATGAGAACAGTCACGGTGCTCCTCCTGCTTGGTTACTTCTTGCTTATTGGGCCTTGGACAGTGTTCATAGTTGAGCGTTGTTAATTGCTATGTTTAATGGTGCAGACAATTATTATTTCTGACATTGGCAATATGGGTAACCGCTCAGGGTGTTAGTTTTTTAGGGATGGCAGGAGACCTCTGTGTATTGTGGCACAGAGATGAAAGCAAAACAGAATGAAGAAGAGTTTGAATTGTCACTGGTTAAATTTATTTCAGCTCTAAGTATTTAATATCTAGGTGTCTTTATGGGAAAGTGAATCTTTCAGATCAATTTGAGAAGCAATTTTGATAGGTGCACTTAATGTTATTGTCATGTAGCGCGGAGTGCTGGTTTTGATTTGGTCTTGGGTTCAGTGGTCTAGACTACAACTCTGCTATGAGGCTCCTTGGTTCCATGTCCTCCTCTGCCAGTTGGATTTCTTTCAAAATAAATGTGTGGCAAAAAAAGTGAAGTTCATGTTATGTTAGGACAAGAGACAAGATGTTTCCATCCCTGAAATTATGATGCATAGAATCACATATCTAAGTCAAAACTATGTTACAGAGTAAACATAATAAAAACATGCTTTATCTGTGGCATTGTTCATTAAAATGGCACATTACTGATGTATTAAAATTAAATACGATCAGTCCACTTAATGATATTAGTGATTAGGCAATTCATTCAGCAAGTACTTTTACTTTTAATACTTAAGTATTTTTAAAAGCCAGTACTTTTTTACTTTTACTTAAGTAAAATGTTAATGTGGTACTTTGACTTTTACTTAAGTACATTTTTTGAGTACTTTCTCCACCACTGTTTGTTTAACAGCATGTGACTCTCTCGACCTTGGTAAAGCGTCTCAAGTCGAGGTATCCAAGGAGACCAGGAATGTTTTTCCTGGCATTTTCCAAAAAAAAAAAAATAACCCAAAGACACATTGTATGACAAAATGAAAAACAAGATCCTTTTAAAACTGAAACTTTTTAAATCACTTAAACACTGTTTAAACAAAAATAACTGTTTAAACAATAAACACAATTTTTTGTTTAAACACTGTTTAATCAAAAATACTTCTCTGAACAAGCAAACTAATTAATCCAATTGACACCATCGAAACCTAATTTGTTTTTAAGCACATCAAATTACAGAAAGCCCACCATCTTTTTTTTTTTAGATATATTTCTAAAATGTTGAAGTTGTATTTATTTTTACCAAGGTATCCATGGAAACCAAATATGTTTTTTGGAGCATTTTTTTCAAAGGGGGACAGATGTCATCTATATACCCAGCATTGGACACCAAAAAGCAACTGATAATCTTAACCGACTGTGAGAGACTGGCCCATCTGTTTCAGCTCACTGGACTGAAGTGAAAGAAAAACAATGAAAGAAAGTTCATTTCAGGTCACTACCCTGATTTCAGTTGTCTTAGGTAAGTACTGACTTTTTTCTACTGCTGAGCATTCTGTGAATTTGTTTTTATCGTTTTAATTGTGTGGTGTAATTGCTGCCTGATGACATATGTTAATGGGTTTAACCAGGGTTTTTACTGAAATGAGGTAAGCATACTTTATATGTGCAGTCTTAATACCCTAGTGCAGTGGTTCTTAACCTTTTTAAAGGTACCAAACCCACCAGTTTCATATGTACATTCACTGAACCCTTCTGTAGCGATAAATAAAATATGATTTTTTTTCCCCCCAAATTCAAGACATATCGGGTGACCCAACTAGACCCTAGTTGGGTCACCCCAAGATCACCAAGTCTTCTTAAAAGGTAGAGTCTCTGAGAACAGTTCTTCAAAATATAGTCAGTGTTTTCAGCAAAGTTGAGCTGACTGTCCAGGAACGACCCAAGGTATTTAAAATTTGCCACAGTTTCAGCAGGTTGGCCATCGAGAGAAACTGGAACCACTTTAAGGTCTTGTTTAGGTCATTTAATTAGCTTTACATTCTTAAGAGAATGAAAAATTAATAAAGATTTTGGGGTATTCTGATGTGGTAATGTAATTATATTAGTTGTTACCACCCCCACGCCACTAGAGGCAGTAGCAACCTCGAAAAGATGCGACTAAGGAGCAGATTTAGAAGTACACCGAAACCTACAGAATTTGGTAAAAACTGTGAGCTTTGCTGAAGCAATTAAAGACACAAGTTCAAATCCATGCTGAAAGTGGAACTCCTTCAATCAGTGCTCCTCCGCAGCACTGATTGGCTAAGCAATGTAAAGTGATCCTCTGAATCAAGTGATGGAAAAAGTGTGTGGGGGGGGGGGGTCATCACAACTTTACACAAATGTGTCTTTAACTCCGCGGCAGAGGCTCCGCCAAACCTGAGACCGACTCATCGAACCCCTGGGGTTCGATCAAACCCAGGTTAAGAACCACTGCCCTAGTGAAATGTTTGTTTTTTTATGCATTTTCCCTTGACACTAATTGTAGCTCAAGTTTGAATATTGAGTTATTTGTTGGTCACAGATATTAAAAATGTGTATTTGTCATAGTGCAAGATGTTAATGTACTTTGTTTTAATATTTCCAGAAATACAAATTGACAAACTCATGCACTGCTCAGATTGACTATGTCTGCAGCAGTGACTACATTTTCAGCACAGGTTGAGGGCCTTTGGTGTTCGAAAGTGATGCTGCTCTTTCAACATACTATAGAGAAACCAGGCCTTCATTCAGCATTTCTGGTTCTTGGTTTATAAATATGTATGTGTGTTTGATATGTTTGCTTCATAGGGTTAGGCCTTGGACTTCTGCTGAAGTTTCTGGTTTCTTTAACTCCATCTCATTTTCCCTGGATAGAAATGCCAGCGGAAATATTTATAAACGTGCTTCAGCTATTTGCTGTCCCCCTCATTGTGACAAGCGTGATGGCAGGCAAGCTAAATATGAATCTAAATATTTGATGTATTAGCTTGTTATAAAAATGCTCACTCATTGATTTGTGGATAAACACTGGATTATATCTGTATCTGGACATTAGATTCATATAATGTTCTTACCAGTTATTTCTTGTGACAAAAAAAAAACATGCAAGAATGTGGCAAGACCAGGGTAATCAAAATGGGCAATTTAAATTTAAGGCCACTATTTTAAGATAAGATTGCAATAACTCCACTTGAAAAGTTGCCTTTAAGTCACTGACCCACTACAGATGAGGCTTGAGACAATCTCACCCAATTCAATAATTTTATTTATTGCATAACTGTTCTCAGTTTAGTCATAAAATATGGCAATTTAAAACCACTCACACACTGAAAAAGAATTATGGTTCAACTCAGAGATGGCAGTGCTAATCAGGGAAGTGACAAAAAAAAATAGCAAAAAAAACCCAGCAACAACAAAAGAAAATCGTGGACCAAACCAGAAAAAGAGTACCACCATCTGGAAAGTCCACCACCAACACCGTGAGCTGGCTGTTCCTGTCAAAAGGAAAAGAGGATGACATTCAAATTACATTAATTCACAATTATGCAGTTCAGTCGACAAACACTCAAGCAGCAAAAGTTCAAATTAAGGATCCGTCCGCCGCACCAGACATCATCTAGAGCTGCACTAGAAGAATCAGTCCGAGCTGGTCACAAACCAGTCCAAACCAGCAACACTGGACGAGTGAGAGGAGCCAGCTACACGCCGGCGGGCATGAGGCCGGCGTTGCGTCAATCCACGTTTTCCCATCAGATACGGTTCCCCCTGTGTCTTCTTGCCGCTCCGGCCGACCCACACGGCAAAATACGCGCGTGCTTATGATGAGCACTGAGAAAGCACGCGCGTAGCAAGCACGCACTTGTTCGGTGCGCTTATCTGGGGAATTACGGACACGTGAAAGCTCAAACAACATGTGTCGGCAAAGTTGTCACACTTTCTTCACGTGAAACTAATAATAATAAAAAAAAAAATATATATATATATATAGATCAATCGATAGATAAAAAGTGCTATGTGAATTAAAAACAGGGCAATGCATTTTAAAGCTCAATATTACCCATCAGACACCGTTACCCCTGTGGTGAAGGGGGGAACGGTATGTGATGCCGATATTTCACCCATCAGATACTCTTTCCCCTGTTTTAATGTGGAGGAACGGTATATGATGACAATAAATAACCCATCAGATACTGTTCCCCCTTTAACTTAGGGGAAACAGTATCTGATGGGTGATTTATGGTCATCAGATACTGTTCCCCCTATGTTAAAATCACCTATCAGATACCGTTGCCCCACTGTAAAACAGGGAGAACGGTATCTGATGGCCATATTTCCCCCATCAGATGCCGTTGCCCCACTGTAAAACGGGTGAAACGGTATCTGATGGCCATATTTCACCTACCAGATACCATTCCCCCACTGTAAAACAGGGGGGAACAGTATCTGATGGCCATGTTTCACCCATCAGATACCGTTCCCCCACAGGGGGTGTATCTGATGGGTGAAACCTGGCCATCAGATAGGGTTCCCCCACTGTAAAACAAGGGGAACGGTATCTGACGGGTGAAGTATGGCCAACAAATATGGTTCCCCCACTGTAAAACAGGGGAACAGTACCTGATGGGTGAAACATGGCCATCAGATAGGGTTCCCCCACTGTAAAACAAGGGGAACGATATCTGATGGGTGAAACATGACCATCAGATAGGGTTCCCCCACTGAAAAACAAGGGGAACGGTATCTAACGTTTGAAACATGGCCATCAGATACGGTTCCCCCACTGTAAAACATGGGGAACAGTATCTGATGGGTGACATATGGCCATCAGATAGGGTTCCCCCACTGTAAAACAAGGGGAACTGTATCTGATGGGTGAAATATGGCCATCAGATAGGGTTCCCCCACTGTAAAAAAAAGGTGAATGATATCTGATGGGCCGTATTGAGCATTAAATTTTATATATATATATATATATATATATATATATATATATGCTAAACATAGACATTAATAATATATATGTGACATATGTATTTATCATTACTATTACTACTATTCTTATTAGTAGTAGTATTACTGTTAGTTTCCTGCAAAAACGTGAAGAAAGTGTGACAACTCTGCCGAAACATGTTTGAGCTTTCACGGCGTCCGTAGTTCCTCAGACAAGCGCGCCGAACAAGCGCGTGCTCTCTGTGTTCATCACAAGCACGGGCGTATTTTTCCGCGTGGGCGGGGCAGAGCGGCAAGAAGACGCAGGGGGAACCGTGGACTGACGTAACACCGGCAACCAGTACGACAGGTAGGCAGCCCACAACAGATAACCAAGACAACAGCCACACAGCCGGTGTTACGTCAATCCGCGTTTCCCCATCAGATACGGTTCCCCTTGCGTCTTCTTGCCGCTCCGCCCCGCCCACGCGGCAAAATACGCGCGTGCTCGTGATGAGCACCGAGAAAGCACGCGCGTAGGGAACCACGGGCACCGTGAGAGCTCAAACAATATGTTTCGGCAAAGTTGTCACTTTCTTCACGTTTTTGCGGGAAACCAATAGTAATAATACTAATAACAATAATAATACAAAAATAATAATAATGCATTTTAATGCTAAATATTACCCATCAGATACCGTTCCCCTTGTTTTACAGTGGAGGAACGGTATCTGATGGCCATATTTCACCCATCAGATATCGTTCCCCCACTGTAAAACAAGGGGAACGGTATCTGATGGGTGATTTTAACATGGGGGAAACGTTATCTGATGGGTGAAATATGGCCATCAGATATCGTTCCCCCACTGTAAAAAAAGGGGAACGGTATCTGATTGGTGAAATATGGCCATCAGATATCGTTCCCTCACTGTAAAACAAGGGGAACGGTATCTGATGGGTGAAATATGGCCATCAGATACCGTTCCCCCACTTTAAACAAAGGGAATGGTATCTGATGTGTGATTTTAACATAGGGGGAACGGTTTCTGATGGGTGATTTTAACATGGGGGAAACGTTATCTGATGGGTGAAATATGGCCATCAGATATCGTTTCCCCACTGTAAAACAATGGGAACGGTATCTGATGGGTGAAATATGGCCATCAGATATCGTTCCCTCACTGTAAAACAAGGGGAACGGTATCTGATGGGTGAAATTTGGCCATCAGACACCGTTCCCCCACTTTAAACAAAGGGAACAGTATCTGATGTGTGATTTTAACATAGGGGGAACGGTTTCTGATGGGTGGAATATGGCCATCAGATATCGTTCCCCCACTGTAAAACAAGGGGAACGGTATCTGCTGGGTGAAATATGGCCATCAGATATCGTTCCCCCACTTTAAAACAAGGGGAACGGTATCTGATGGGTGAAATATGGCCATCAGATATCGTTTCCCCACTGTAAAACAAGGGGCACGGTATCTGATGGGTGAAATATGGCCATTAGATACCGTTCCCCCACTTTAAAACAAGGGGAACGGTATCTGATGTGTGATTTTAACATAGGGGGAACGGTATCTGATGGGTAATATCGAGCATTAAAATACATTGCCCTGTTTTTATTTCATAAATATATATGTATATATATAACTAAACATATACACATTTATAATAATTATGATATATATATATATATATATGACTTTTTATCATCACTATTATTGTTGTTGTTATTATTAGTTTCCCGCAAAAACGTGAAGAAAGTGACAACTTTGCCGAAATGTATTGCTTGTGCTTTCACGGTGTCTGTAGTTTCCTACGCGCGTGCTTTCTCGGTGCTCACTATGCGCGTATTGTGCCGCGTGGGCAGGGCGGGATGCAGGGGGGGAACCGTATCTGATGGGGAAACGCCGATTGACATAACACCGGCCAAGGACAAACAGCAGCGGCTATCGAAAATAAATGTCATAAATGGAATCTGGAAGCATACAAAAGATTATCATTTCACTTACCACTGACCTCAAATGTAGTGCCTCTGACAGGAAGGGGAAAGCAGGCAGCTTGTAAAGGCAGCCTGGATATACAACAGAAGTTGAGCTAATGCTAAGCTAACAAACATTGAGTGTAGGAAGCTTCTTACCATGAGGAGGATCGATAGCGATCAGAGCGTATAATATGCGGCTGTTATACAGAAAATGGAAAAAAATCACAAGTAATAAGATTGACAGAAAGAGATATGAAGCCTGCCTTACCTAGCGTGCAGCGCCAGTAAACGCCGAGGTCTGAAACGGAAAGAAAACAACGTGATGGCAACAAGGTGAGGTAGGGCCCTTTATATACAGCCAGCCAGCGCCACAACCAATTAGATTCAGGCACGTGTGTGGTGCGTTCAGAACCTACGGGGCATACTACCACAAGAAGATAAAGATTGGTTCAGACATTTAGACCAGTGGTCCCCAACCTTTTTATTACTGCGGACCGGTCAAGACTTGTAAATTTTGCTCCGGCCCGGAGAGGGGTGAACCGTCAGATAAGGCTTCTGCATGTTGATGTTCCCGCTAAAGCCTGAATATGCCCGATTTGGGTTGTCTTGACCTTTTTTATCGCAGCCTGTGGGGTTTTCCCTGACTGGAAACGAGAACAACCTGCTGAATGTGACAGGTAGCCAATCAGAATGCGCGGTGACGTAAGAACAGAGGGGAAACCCAAACAGCTGACATATCGCGCAACTGAGAGTCTGGTGGATATCGGAGATGATATGTGGAAATGTTTACTATTATATGTAAAGGTCATTATTATATATGTTGATTATGTTAATTCAGTTAAAAATGTTAACTATGAAAAAACATAGTCACCTCCAAATCATAGTGCAGCAAATAGAGCAGCTGCTCCCGTCGTCTTTAATCCACCGTCTTTTCTTTTTGTTACGTCTTTTATCTCTTAAAATGACTCCACAAACTATCACTATTGCTTCTACAATGTCATCAGTGTTGGATTATTCTAAATTCCCTTATGCTATGTTGGGGGTTTTACTGGATTATCTTCTGGAATCAGGATGTTCTTGTGTGGTGTGTTGCTCCTGCCTTGGATACACGAACCGATCTAACCTGTGGGACTTTTATCAGCTCTGTGGTCACAGAGATTTGGAGAATCAGCCAACAATTCTTAAATCTTGCCGTCTAAACCTGACTTAAGACTCACCAGCTCTACTCATCTCCTCTCAACCACTGCCCAAACGCTCTCTGACTCTGGTCGCTATGGTAACGTTTACATATCCCTTCAAAATAAGATACAGATGCGCCACAAAACGAACATTTTACTTTCATGAAACTTTTAACTCAATAATGACCACCGGGAGCCCTCAGTTTGTTTCTCTGCAACGAGATGGTCCCATCTGGGAGTGATGAGAGACAATAACACCCGAAGTGTTGCTTATATCCACAGCCTGCTTGGTCTCTACGTGGTGAAGCAGTTTGAAGCTTCATTGCAGCCGGTCGCTGCATGTTACGCAGAGCAGGCTTGTAATGTGGGACTCACCTGGTCCGGGATAAATCCATCCTCCTTTCTCTTCTCTGGGCCTTTTCCCCTTTGCAAAGAAACTTTCCAAAGACATCTGATCCGTTTCTTACTCATTTTGCTGCTTGTGGGCTCAGTTTTGGCACGCAAGTAACCAAGAGAATCTGGTTAAAGGATTTTCAAAATAAAAGATCCTCCAGACTCAAATAATACATAAAACGGAAATATTTAATTATTTATTGCGCGGCCCGGTACCAATGGACCTTACCACAGGGGCCGCGTTTTATTGGCTAATGCCCATTTTACGTCACAGTGCAGCTACCACGTGCGTGACCGTCTCACAAACACAAGCTACAGTAGTAAACACAGGCTAATGTAGTACATTGTGGACTAGCAGACCGGCAGAAAGTTTTTGCGTCAGGACTTCTCCACTGTCAGTGGGGTATCTGTACAGGCGATGTCAGGTATCCTGATCGTATTTGTGGAACTAAAATTCATAGATTTCCAAAATCTGAAACGGAATGCCTTGCTTGGACCAAAGCTTGTGCACGACCGCATTTGCAGCTCAACTATCGTAGGATCAATAAGGACAAAGGATTGTATGCTGGTGTAAGTATTACTGCTTTGCTTTCTTTGTGTTTAGTGAATGAAAAAAACACATCCATTATGAAAACCTTTTAGCCAAGTACAGCATAATGGCAGTACCCATACAACTTCTACACCTTGAAGCCTGTCTGTTACACAGTCTTACGTTAGCTGAACAGAGCAATATGCAATGTGTACCGTATCTGACATACATTAAAGATTTTATTTTACCTGAAAAGGCTTTTTAATAAACTGTAATCATGTTAGCCACACTAGCACCGAATACAGTGTATAAGACCTAGGCACACTCAAACATTTGCCAACAGAAATCACTGGTTTCAAAAGTAACCCTCAAAACCATGAATGCCCGACTTACCCAGCCTTGCAAGAACAATAGGCATCAGTGATCCTGTCCACAGCTATATTTATGCTGAGGGGTGTGAGGATCTGCTGTTTTCCTCATCGACCGGTAGCATTTAGCTGCACAATGTTGGAGGCATCGTGTGGCTCAAACAACTTGATGTCGTCCAAAAAAGATGGCATGAACTTGTTGGTTCCCTTGTCCATTGTTGTGGCTGATATTTTTTGAAAATCCAGCAGAAATGTTACACTAATCGACTCAGAAATGCTTTGCAGAGTCAGTTGAAATGAAAGACGCCATGTTTACACATAGAAACTAAGCTCTGCGAGGCTTTGTTTGTGAGACATGCAGCCACGTGGGACTTTTGAGGGGCGTTTCTGGGCGGAGCTTGGTAAGGTCCATTGGTCCACGGACTGGGGTTTGGGGACCACTGATTTATACTATTGCTAGGATACATATTAACTGGCATGTTGTCTTAGTCATTGCTCAGGCACCACATGAACTTCTGGTTCTGCTTTCTTTTCTCAGGCGTAACTGATTTAAACAACCAGATGTCCAAGAAAACGGCATTCCTCGCTACAACCTACGTCTGTGCCAGTACCTTCATTGCCGTAGCTATTGGTAACTTTATCATAGGTTGCAAATTTTAATGTAGACTTATCAAGACCACCATATAGTGTATTGTGTTGTTGTTTTGACATGCTGCCTGGGGCTTGTTGGAAAAAAAATCATGAAACTGTTCATTTAAAAGTGCATCTCAGGACAATCAAGATTGCTGTACTGTTAAAAGCTAACATAAAACAACAGCAACAGAATGCAATAAAGACTAAATAAATCCACATCATCATAAGCTAAGTAGAATAGGTTCATATAAAAAGATGGGTTTTTAGACCAAATTTCATTAGTGAGAGTGAGGTGATATGTTTGTAGATTATTTGTGTTGTAGGACTGACTCTGGTGCTAAAGGCTAAGCCTGGTGAGGGGCAAGACATTTCATCCACTGACAAAGTGGATCCCCCACCCCTGTCCATTCATTTGGTCCTTCAGGACCTTTTAAGGTGAGAGAAGAAGTGGTCAGGCAAAATTCCTGCTTTTCTGCATAGTAATGTTATAGTTTCCTGCATAGAAAATATACAATAGCTGTTTTTATTATCTCTAACAAATACAACAAATAACAAAAGTATTCATACACCTTGAACTTTTCCATATTTTGTGACATTACAATCACAAACATAAATGTGTTTCATTGGAATTTTGGTGCTCTTACACCATATTCCCTGTACCATATTCCCTGCACCTGCTTCTCTTCAGCAAGAACAGGGAATATGATCAGAGTTGACAAGAAGATTGATGGAGCCAAATACAGGGAAATCTGTTTGAGTCTACAAAAGATATGAGACTGGGGTAGAGGTCCAGCAGGACAACTGCTGTAAACATAAAGGAGGGCTACAAAACAAAGTCCAGATGTAAACCCATTAAAAAAAATCTGTGCCAAAATCAGAAAACTGCACTTCACAAATGCCCTCAATCTAATCTGACTCAGTTTGAGCTGTTTTGCAAAGAAAAATGGGCAAAAATTTCAGTCACTACATGTGCAAAGCCTGCGACAGACTGGCAACCTGTCCAGGGTGACCCCGCCTCTCGCCCAAAACGTTCGCTGGAGATAGGCACCAGCACCCCTGGTGACCCCACTAGGGACAAGGATGTACAGAAGATGGATGGATGGATGGATGGATGGATGGATGGATGGATGGATGGATGGATGATTTTCTTTCTGCTTCACAAATTGGTCTTGGTCTTTCACAATAAATTCCAATGAAATATACTTGTAATGTGACAAAATATGGAAAAGTTCAAGGGATATGAATGCTTTTTCTTCCCACTGTTTGAGTTAAAACTATGTAGGTTTAAAATGACGTCCTCATGTTTTGTGTATTACAGTTTTTCTCAGTTGGTTTGGAGCTTTTGTCAGAACAGAATTAAATTCACAAAATCTTGTTCAATCTTCACATTGTTGTGCTTCTTGAACACATAAAAAAGAAGTTTATCCTTTCTTTCAACAAGTTACAAATACTTTTTTACATTTATACAGGTGATTATATCTGATTCTCTGATTCTTCTTACATTTTCAATTACTTACGTCATGTTCATAAAAATGTATTATGTCTCTCTTTTGAATCATTTCACCCTACACAATATTTAAGCATAAGTTTGTTTTTCCGATTGTCTTATGTTCCCATTTCTACTTTGTCTTTTTTTTTTTCTTTGTGCTCTGCAGTTTTGTCTGGTTCTTTCTATACAAAAATGACATGGTCTGTCAACAAATTACACTAAAAGGATAAATGTGAATTTTGCAGTCTCTTGCCATTAACCTCTCGCAATTACAATTTACAATAATTATCAAAACTTTAGCTGTAGTTTACAACAGAACATCCCTTCACACTGTTATATTGATAACATGACCAATTAATTTGACTGTCACAATGAAATGAGAACTTTTAATTCTGAGGCATTGGCACTTTCGTTGACTCAGATGTTCAATTTTGAGAAAGAAACTGGCTTTTGCAGATAATCCAAGGTGTTTCGCTGTTTGTAGAAATTACTTTGAGAAACGCACTTTTTTGCAAATGTCAAGAATGATTTGAGAAATGCACCAAAGCAACTAAAAAAAGACTAACATTTACAAGATCAGTTTTTTGTGACTCTCCTTTGACTCACATAGGAACATGATTCCGGAGAACTTTCTTCAAGCTTTCTATGAGCAAGTACGTTTTTATTCAGAACCACAGTTCACTGTGTAAATTCCCATGTTGGGTTTGGAAAATTTCTACAGTTTATTTATTCTCCTTTCAGTACAAGACAAAACAGGATATTATTAAAATTAAAAGACGAGACTCTGACCGCGGCATTAGTCAGGTGAGTATTTATTTTATTGAATTTTTTTATCTTTGTTCTTTCGATTACACCTTCCAAAAGTCTTCACAGTCCTGGAGCTTTTTCACATGTTGTCAATTTACAACCACAAACTTTAATGTATTTTGTTTAGATTTAAAGTAATCAACAAACACAAGAGTACTTGGTTGTAAACAGGAAGAAAAAAAAGGGGAGGCTTTAAAAACCTTCCAAATTAAAACCTGAAATGAGAGGTGGTGTTTGTGTTCAGCCCACCAGAGGGGCAGTTGTGCCTTTCTGGTGTTGGCATTGGCTGGGGGGTACATCACAGGGGAACACAGAGTCAGCATGGTTCTATGAGGTTGTATGAGGGCTGGTTCTCGAATCCAGCCCTCGAGGACTGATGTCCTGCAGGTTTTAGATGTGTCTCCATTTCAGCACATCTGAATCGGGTCATTAACATGACTCTAGAGCAGTGTTTCCCATCCTTACGGCACACTGGTTTGCATGGCTTAGATGTTTCCCTGCCTCAACACACCCTATTCAGATGATTGAAATTCAGCAAAAGCCTGTTAATCAACCATCAATTGAAATCATGTTTCCTGAAGCAGATAAATACCTAAAACAAGCAGGGCAGTGTCCCTTGAGGACCAGGATTGAAAAACACTGCTCTGTTAACCCATCAGTTAATCCATCAGTGCACACACACATCCATCCATTATCTTACACTGGTGGGGTTTCGAGGGAAGATGGTGCCCATCTCCAACGATCAACTGGAGGAAACCCTGGACAGGTCGTCAGTCAATCGCAGTGTGAACAAACAATAGACATCCAACTAAATATGTTAAGGTGAAATGGAGGAAGAAAGTCATGTTTCACATTAGTAGTGGCACTGAATGTGGAATATGCATCATTCATCTACATCTTCGGGAGGGAACTAATATGCTGAATAGTCAGAGAATTATGCTTTTGATAAGCAGCTCTTTATTAGGTTTCTTTCTTTTATTTTACGGAAAAAACACTAAAAGACTTAAGCGATAAAAAAATTGTTTAAATACACAAAAACATTTTTTAGGGTTTTAAATATAAAACCTAAAATCTGTAAGACCTACTGAATTTGTTTCTTCCCATCTCACAATCTGGACTGATTCTTTTGCTAAATAAATTTTTACAAAATAAATCAAAATAAAATACATTGAAGTTTATGATTTTAATGTGACTTATTGTGGAATAGTGATATTTATTGTCCAATGATGATGTACTTCTACAATATTGCTCTAAGAGTGTTGGAGCCAGCATATTTATGTTTGTTTTTGTTTGTTTTTTGCACAGAATGACACTGACCCTGACATTGAACTGAAAGGCCAGTACATTCCTGGAGCCAACATGATAGGACTGGTCATCTGGTCTTTTATCATCGGCATCTTGTTAAACACGGCGGGACGCAAGGCCAGAGTCACTGTGGAGGCCATTCATATCCTCAACAATGCAATAAAAATCATATTTAGCTGGATCCTGTGGTAAGATCAAATAGCACATAACTTCACTCTTTTAATAAATTAGATGGATTTTTAATATAAATATTCCCTGTCATGATCTGTGCTTCTGTGAGGGGTGGAGGGGGGATACTGTCATGATCTGTGTACTTATTGTAAGGGTTTTCTGTGTTCAGTTTCTGTCCTGTGAGTGTCTGTTGTCTCTGCGTCTTCTCCGTTGTTTGCTTCCCAAGTGTGTCTCGTTCCCTTGATTACCCCCATGTGTATTTAAACCCACCTGTTGTCTTTGTATCTTGTCGGGTCCTCGTCTAACGTTGCTTGTTAGTCAGTCAGTTTTCCTCAGTTGAACTGTGAAGTCCTGAGGTTGCTTGTTTCTGTGTACAGTCTTTATGTCAGTTGCTACCGGTATTAGCTATGTGCTTATTTGCTGCCGTGCTGCCTGATCCTGGACTGTGATCTTCTCATCATTAAATTCATCATCATCATCATCCTCATCTGGGTCTCTGCGTTCGATCTCACCACCTCTCATTCACCACTACATGACAGAAGGGCCCGACCTTACAGGTGAGGAACGCGACCCAGCAGACCGTCGCTACCTGATCGGGGAGATCAGGAAGTACCAGGCTGAGTTGGCCAAGCCCTATTCAGCGGCTGACTGGCTTAACGCAGCCACGCGGATCACGATCCACCTGGAGAAATGGGGTCCGTATCTCCCTCAGTGGCAGTTGGTGGAGATACTCCAGGATGTGGAGCGGGAGTTACAGATAGCAAGGGAGGTGCTGTCTGCAAGTTCCCAACCTCCCAAGCTGAACTTTTGCTCCACCACCTCTGCACCGGCTCCACCTCTGTCAGTGCCAGTCCCTCCGGTTCCCGTCCTCTCTCCAGCTCCCACCTCTTACCTCCTGCCCACCGTTCCCTCAACCCCCCAACGGCGGCAGGCTCGGACGGCGGGGACGTCCGAGCCTGCTGCCGTTGCGGCATCCCCGGCTCTTGTGCCCGCTGCTGCGTTGGAGCAGCCTCCAGAGCTTCCCGTGCCCGCTGCTGGCGTTGGACTAGCCCCCCGAGCTTCCCGTGCCCGCTGCTTGCGTTGGACTAGCCCCCCGAGCTTCCCGTGCCCGCTGCTTGCGTTGGACTAGCCCCCCGAGCTTCCCGTGCCCGCTGCTTGCATTGGACTAGCCCCCCGAGCTTCCCGTGCCCGTTGCCGTGGAGCAGCCGTCCAAGCTGTTCTGTCCAATCTCCCCTCCAGAGCCTCGAGCCGGCCGGCCCCTCTGCCGGCCTTCCAGAGCCCTCATCTGGCGCCACGGGCCCAAGCGGTGGCGGTGACCGCCGGGACCGCCTCCTCGTCTCTGCTTCCTGCTGCGGTGGCGGCGACCGCCGGACCCGCCTCCCGGACTTTGCTTCCTGCACAGGCGACGCCCGCCGGACCTCTTTTGAGGGGTCTGCCTCCTGGTTCTCTGCCCACTCTGATGGGTAGTTTTTTGTTCTGGAGTCTGGCCCTCCTTCCGTCACCCCTCCGCCCACCCTGATGGGTTGTTTTTTGTTTTTTTTTTGGACCGTTTTGTGTTTGGGCATCTGGTAGCTGCCCTTGAGGGGGGATACTGTCATGATCTGTGTACTTATTGTAAGGGTTTTCTGTGTTCAGTTTCTGTCCTGTGAGTGTCTGTTGTCTCTGCGTCTTCCCTGTTTGCTTCCCAGTTGTCTCGTTCCCTTGATTACCCCCGTGTGTATTTAAACCCACCTGTTGTCTTTGTATCTTGTCGGGTCCTCGTCTAACGTTGCTTGTCAGTCAGTTTTTCTCAGTTGAACTGTGAAGTCCTGAGGTTGCTTGTTTCTGTGTACAGTCTTTGTCAGTTGCTGCCGGTATTAGCTATGTGCTTATTTGCTGCCTGGTCCTGGACTGTCATCTTCTCATCATTAAATTCATCATCCTCATCTGGGTCTCTGCGTTCGATCTCACCACCTCTCATTCCCCACTACATGACACCCTCTTTTATTTCTGGTCAAACACAAGAGGAAGTCACCTGTTCTGTACCATTACAAAGTCATTTCAATTCTTGTATTTACAGCAAGAATAACTGAACACTCAACAAAATTAGGCGTTTCAAATTTTTGCTTTACTATTTTATTTAACGTTCTGACTGCTTTTTGTTTCAGGTACTTGCCAATAGGGGTGATGTTCCTGATTGCACATCAGGTGCTGGAGATTCGGGACTGGACCGCTATCATTAAACTTACTAAGCTTTCAGGGCTGATTCTTTTGGGGTATGTACTCTGTTTCAGATGTATTAATAAATTGAAACCATGGCTCCTGAGGTAGCAGCACTGAACTCTACATAAGGAGAGAAACTGCTTTTAATGTATTACAGAACAGTATCACTGATTTTACTGGGATTTCCTCCTTTATGTTCAGAGATCAGTTCTCATGAATACAAATATTGTCAGCCTCTTTACTCTGATACCTCCAAACATCCGGTCCTGTTCAAGGACTGGATGAACTGAATGAGACCAAAGGTTGGTTGGAGAACATAAATGAACAAACAGCATCATGAAGACCAAGAAACTCGGCAGACACATCAGGAACAAAGTTCTAGAGAAGTTTGGGGTAGGGTTAGTTTCTAGAACAATATCCCAAGCTTTCAGATAAGGAAAAGGCTTAGTCTGAGCTCCTATCAATCCTGGAAAAAAAATAAATCTGTTGGCAGCAAAATACTTTTGACTGTGGCGAAGTCCATCTTCCTTCAGCACAATAACTCTAAACCTTCAACTAAAGAGAGCATGGAATGGTTTAGATCAGTTGTCTCAAGCTCCACACCTCAAGAGTTGGTGTCCTGAAACTTTTAGATGTTTCTCTGCTTCAGCACACCCTGGCTCCACTACAGGCTTATTAGCAGATATCTGTAGATCTTGTTCTGTCCCAATACACGTACTTCCACCCTTGTTTCACCCTTGAGTCCTTCAAAGGCATTTTCATGTTGAAAGGTTTGAGTGCATCTCACGTTCTCTACATCCAGCCTTTGCCCCGCCCGTTTTCGGTTCTATTTTTGTCCTTATATGGTTACGCACAATTCATTTGAGTTAAAGGGAATTGTGGCAATGTTTTATTTTTTTTGTCTTTATAGAAGATTCAAGTATTCAAGAACATTAGTAGCAAAAAAGTTTGATATAAACAGGGCAGAGAAAATAAGAAATAAAGAATAGTTACAGTAACATTGATGAAAGTAAAGCAAAATGTTACAAATGTAAGACAAATTTCAAATCTTAAATTGAGCTATTAACATCTTGGTAGAAAGATTGGGCATTTGTGGTTTTGCAACATTTAAACACTCTCTTCATTAAAATGATTTCACTTTAAAAATAGACGGGGTTTTTTTTTAAGTAGTATTTGTGGATAAACATTTAGCCAGGAGATTAAATTGTTAATATTGCATTTTAACTCTTCAATCCAAAAACTACATTTTATTATATTAAAAATTAAAAGATGTACAATATCCACTTTTGAAAATCTTTCTAAAAACATTAATGAATTTGCAATTGAATAAATGTGTATTTTCTAAAAATTTCAGTCACAAAACGCACAGGAATTAATATTTATTTTTGGAGAAAGTCAATACAAGGAAAATTTCGTACAGAATTATGAAATTAATATCTTACATTTTTTGTGGGAGTGGAATGGTTCTTATGTTCTTTAGAGATCATAATTTTTAAACAAATGTTTTCTTCTCAGGAAAGAGGGGAAGAAAATTGATGTCAGAGTTCCTGATGAATTTCAGTTTTGGCCTATAAAGTCACAACATTGATAGTTTCTTTTAAGAAGGAGGTTTTAGTTCCAGTAGTCTTTCCTTTTCACAATGTAGCATCAGGTTGTTTTTTTCTATTTTTTATATATGGCGTATGTTTGTCTTTAACTTGATCTTTTGAGTTACAGCTGAATATGTAATCATGTCTCTAGTCAACTTTCAGACTGTTAAATTGAGTTTTAACACATTTTAATGTGTATTTTTTTGCCATCTCAGAAATGTCAGAATGTTCACACAGAAAACTGTCGTAGAAAAAAAAACAGGGAAAAATAAAATCAGTTTTCAAAAGTAAAGTACTGAACTACTTTTAGTTTCACTCTATTGAACATGTGTGATTACATCAATTTTTTCTCTGTATTCAACAAGTCATAGCAAAACACATTATAGCAGTCAAATACATCCAACGATGATTCTGGAAAGCAAAAATACCTAAACTGGATGTTGACGTTTCCACTCGGGGACATACTGTCTCAATTCTCAAATTTTTGCCTGCTTGTAATCTGCACACTCGTACCCTTGTGTGCACTTTGAGTCCACACTTCACAGAGTGGTGTCGGGGCCCAGTTGAGTATTGGAACCAGGCCCTTGACTGCATGCTAGTGATGCCGTTCAGCCATTTAATTCAAGTATGTAGGACAAGGGAAGTGTACCAGTGTACTACATCCAGTGTACCAGACTTCTAAAAGTCTGGTACACTGGCTCTTGAGGATCAGAGATCACCAGTTTATCCATGTGTTAGAAAGGTCTAGTCAAATCCAGACCTATAATCATTTGATAATTTGTGGCAAGAAGCTTTGTGTTCACACTCTACATCCAGTCTGACTTCATGCTGTTTTGTGGAGAGGAATGTGACAAATGTTGTTTCTATGAAAGAGGAAACATTTTCATAGATGAATGGTTACTGTGAAACCTTGCATCATTTTACACACTAAGGTGTCTGGTATTACCATGACAAAATGTATAAAAGTATCAAAGTTACAGGCCAATGAATACTTTGTCTTAATAACACTGAGCATGACTTTCTTGGCTCTTTCAGGCTTGTAATCCATGGCCTTTTAGTTCTTCCTGGGATTTATTTCATAATCCTCAGACGGAACCCTTTTGTCATCTTCAAGAAGGGCTCAAGGGCATTGGTCACAGCACTTATTATTGCGTCCAGGTTAGTTGTTCTGCTTGTTTGTTGTCAGAGTGCAACACTTTTCTAGTTTCCACATATGAACGGTGGTTCATATGTGGAAACTAGAAAAGTGTTCACAAATCACCAATAAAGGATGTGCTTTCTGCCAAAGCTCTGCCACTCTTCCTGTCACCTTTCAATGCTGTGAAGAGAAGATGAAGGTCAATGAGAAAATCTGCCGCCTCATTCTGCCCATCTTCACCACCATCAACATGAATGGGACCGGACTCTACGAAGTGATCGCTGCCATCTTTATTGCCCAGATTAATGACATAGAGCTGGATATCGGCCAGTTAATCTCCATTGGGTAAGCTGCTTTGTAGATGTGCCTGGAATTAAGAAAAAATGAATAGTGGAATTGTTCAATTGTTTTTCTTATAGCAACCAAAGAACTATGTTACCTTTTTAATTGTTATAAAAATGCAATCAATATCAAATACAAATTAAAAGAAATTCAGCTTCAATATTTAATGCCTTGAAATTGGCCCTTTGTTTAAAAGTTATACACTTTGAAACTCTGCCTTCAGAAAGTCATCACAACTCCTCTATTAACCTTTTAACCAAGTTTCTGCCTGTGTTGCACTCAGAAGTAGCTCATATACTGAGCTCAGTAAATGCACAGTTCCACGTGTTTACTAATTGCTGCTGGCTAGTCTGAATGAGCTGAGTGTGAGAGTTAGGTGAACATCAGTTCTTTTATGACCAGTTTGTGCTAGTTTATGCTAGTTTGTGCAGATTTGAAGTTGTGAAAATAAGAGTTGATGATGGTTAGCACATGTATTGCTCTAGTCTTACTTTTCGTATTTCAACAGTACACTTTGTCTAATAATCCCCTCTGGTGATCAGAAACTAAAATACAGGTCAGCAAGTGTGTTTTGGGAGGTGTTCCCAAAACACACTTAGACCTAGTTCTAAGTGAATTTCATCAACGTTAAAATTTAATTATTCATGTTCATATGTTAGCACTTAACAATTTCAAATGAAATTCACAGATCCAGCATGAACTGATGTCCATTGACCTTTGATGACCTCTAGAAACATTTTTTCTTAATATCTTTAGAATGATAGCAGCACAAACGAAAATGTTTGCTGCACAAACGTTTGACACCAATTTTGTCTGATGTGAAGAAGGTGTGGGGGGGTGGGCAACTTCACTCAGGTGCGGGAGAGGGGTGCTCTGTGAGGTGGAAACTCAGAACCTTGTAAACTGCAGCTCCAAGGTTCCAAGCTGCCACTTTCAGAGCTTTGACCGAAAGTCCCAATCAGTCCACAGAGGCACAGCCGAGTGGTTGTTATGGGAGATTAAAGAATTTCTAAAAAAATAAAATAAAATACATGAAAGAATTCAACACTCCAGGTATGTTTTTGATGAGGTAATAACATTATAACATGATGTAAGCTCAAAAAAATAAAAAAAGTAAATTTTGCATAATACTAAACCCTTAAAGAGAAAAGGCTTGATACAGCTGTGTGTTGGTCACATGTAATGCTCATGAAGGTTGTGCTTGGTTTCCAGTTTGACTGTTTCCATTGCCAGCTTTGGAACTGCAGGGATCCCAGCAACGGGAGCTGTGTCCACTATCCTGGTTCTGTCAGCGGTGGGACTGCCTGCACAGGATGCCTACATTCTACTGGTGGTGGAATGGCTTCTGTAAGTTCAACTTGATGCTCACAGCCTGATATTTGTGTTTCAAAATTACTTTGAAGTGTCACTGAAATGATAAAACCACTCACATGATTTAAACACATTTTTATAATAAATTGTTCTTGTGATGTAATCAGCATACATCAAACCCTATACAACTAGGCTGAGTACACAGTTGTGAGCAATTTTTACCAAAGATTTGAGCCATTTATCTGAAGCCCGGGGGAAGGGGGGCGTTCAGATGACGGCAGGGGGCGCTGGCGGAAATTTTCACTAAAAGGGGGAGCTGGGATTACTTTGTGGGGCATTTGCTCGAAGGTAAACTTTACACCTTAAATGTACAATAATACCAGTTTAGACTTTGAGCAGGTTGCTAAAACGGTATTGTGTAACATTAAAACATGCTTGGCTGTAACCGTATCGATGGTAGTTTATCATCAGAATACCGGAGCTATAAGGTTTACGTCAGTCTGCTTTTTTCCATCGATACGCGCTTCCCGACTGCTGCACACCTTATGGGGTAAAAAAATAAATAAATAAATAAATAAAGACGATGCGCACATTGCACAAAACTCAGAAGCAGGAGAACCGTGGCATAGAACTGAGCAACAAACTATTAATCTATAAATCAATAGACAGGTCTAAATATATAATCCATGTTTCTGTCTCATATTTGTATGGCATTAAAAGGATCTGGAACTTTTGTTTTTCCAATGAAATCTCTGGTTTACACAGTAAATGCCATGTGGGTGAAATTTTATGGATGATACTCTGATGTCCCATTCTCCTGAAGACAGCACAGAGCTGCACCACCAGAAACTCACAGAAAAGAGAGGAACAGTTATGATTGATATAGTTGGAGTTATATACAGGGGTGAAAGTAGTTTTAAATTCTTTATATAATAAAATTCTTTTATAATAAAATTATATATATAGATAGATAGATAGATAAGCTGGTAGCTCTTGAATTGCTACAAAATAAAGCTGTATTTTCCTCAACCCAATGTTGACACCTTGAGTTGTCAAGATGAATTTAGGCCATGAGACCTTAATTCTGAACACCATGGCATGGAGTGCATCCCAATTTTCCATGTCTGGCATATAACCATTTATTTTAGCTTTTAAACTGGTTCTATTGATCCTGTGTCCATATAGAGGAATAATCAGTAGCCCAGCATCATGACCTGTTTGTTCTGAAGATCCTGCAGCTTCCACTTCTCTTCCTAACATGGCGCCTCCTCACCCTGACTCTCATACTGATAGGAGGAACCACAGAGCTCTGTTAGGTTAAAGCTCATCTTCTGAAGTTGGGATATTTTTCCTCCAACAGGTTCCAGTGGAATCACCTCAAACCAGATGTTGGACTGGATTTTATTTCAATGTCATTTGTGAATGTTAGAGCCTCGTTTTCAACAGTGGAGCTATAAAGGTTGAAAAAGGTTATCATTAAGTCTCATCAACATCAATATTTCCACTAATTAAGAGGCAAAAAAAAAATTGTTTTTTGATGAATGTAACCATTCATCTATGAAAATGTTTCCTCTTTCATAGAAACAACATTTGTCACATTCCTCTCCACAAAACAGCATGAAGTCAGACTGGATGTAGAGTGTGAACACAAAGCTTCTTGCCACAAATTATCAAATGATTATAGGTCTGGATTTGACTAGACCTTTCTAACACATGGATAAATTGGTGATCTCTGATCCTCAAGAGCCAGTGTACCAGACTTTTAGAAGTCTGGTACACTGGTACACTTCCCTTGTCCTACACACTTGAATTAAATGGCTGAACGGCATCACTAGCATGCAGTCAAGGGCCTGGTTCCACCTACTTGTGGGCAGAGCCTGTGTAGCAATGATTGATAAAACTACCCTTGGAGGCTGATTTTGTTATCAGGGATGGTCTGAGATGGAGAAGAGCTGGTGCAGCTGGTTGTTGTAGCGTGACAGACAGAGAACCTTCAAGAAAAACATAGTTGAGTCTGACAGTATGCTTCTTCTCTTCCTCTGTGCTCTTCAGAGACCATTTCTCCACCATGGTGAATGTACTGGGAGACATCTTTGGTGTGGCTGTCATCAATCATCTGTGCCACAATGACCTGATGGCCTACGAAAGTGACAGGTAAATTAAATCATTAAAATGACGTGTTCGTTTGCAGACACAATATTGCCAGAAGTATTCACTTCCCGATCCAAATCACTGACTTTAGATTTTCCAGTGACTTTCACGGTTACAGTTGTGTGAAATCTAGCCCTGAGGCTGAGGAAAAAAGAGTGCTCTCAGAAGAAATAGTGGTACCGACATAGTCAGTGGCGGAACAAGTCGGCGTCGGGCCTGGGGGTGGGGTAATGACCGGGCCCTTTATACCCAAAATAAGAAAGTTTATGAAAACATCATTTTATAAAGTGCTAATAAAAGATACTCATATTTGTCGTAAAAATACTCCAATCTACCTAGTTTGCAATCCGTTCCTAAGTATCTGACTGATGACGACGTTGTGGATGGTTGGTGACATGTTTTACCCAGAATACACTTGGAGACAATATCGGCGATCAGTTTGTAAATTTGTATGTCATAAAGTTAAATGTAAGAATGAAAATAAAGCCAGTCATGTCGCACAACATTTTATTCAATATTTTACACCCACTATGTCACCAAAATCAGTCGGTCTTGTAAAGTTTTTAGCAACCATGAGTCAACAATGACTGGGGCAGCCTGCTATGTAATCTACTGAGGGACCCCATTTTATAATCTACATATACCATACTCAACGGGAGAGGGGCCACCTTCTCCAGCTCTCACCAGACTTGGATCTTTTAAGTCATAATCTGCCTCCCATCCATCCCCCCCGCCCCCCCATTCCCCCATAGCTCCGCCTCTTGACATAGGATGCTACCTGTGTACTACCTCTAGCCACTACATTTCCCCTACTGGACTCTGCTCCACTGTTCACATGTTGTCTCCAAATCCAGCCTCAAAATCATCATAAAAGGTGCAATAAAGGCTTTCCTCCCTCATCTCTGAAAGACAAACCAATTCTTCTAAGTGCTCCTGCTGGCCTTTTGCCTCTACTGAGTTGAAAGCATCTTCACATATTGCGCTTTCCCAAAAAAGTATTTTTTGTTTGCTTTTTGCCGTCTCATCACCATTCTCTCTAAAGAGATCTGGTTGACAAGGCTGCCAGCTATCTCCAAGTTGTTTTAGCTGCTGAACAAACTACTTGTAATCTTAGGAAGGGATGTAATACTTCTACTAAAGTTTGACAGCCTTATTTATGTTTAGGATAATGTGGTATTGAAATGTACCTGACTTAAATATGCTGTAAAACTGTCTAAAATTAATGAAGCACCCTTTTGAGCAGGTGGTAACAGGGCTTGATTGCTTGTTTGTCTATGTATAAAATTGAAAATAAAATACATAATGGAAGAAAAAAAACAACAACACAGTCTATTTCAGCTTCTGTCTTTAAGTAGAAGATAGAAGACAATAAAAGGTAGACAAGACAGGCTAGACAACAGTTTCCAGCACCACAGGTTGTTGCTGAACTGACTAGCAGTTACTATTCTGACTGTAGCAGGAGGTGATCTATTCCACCTCCGAATGTGAAAGTATCCTTATATTTCTTTAATCTTAAATTCTTTCTTTGTATTTTAAAGACTTTTTTCACTGTCACAGCTTATCCAGATTATTACTGATGTTACTTATGCTTTCTATTTTTCTTGCTAGTGTTAGAGACATTGGAGAGGTCGAAAAGAACTTAAGCTGTTTGGAGCCTAAAAAGAATAAGAAGCTCATCCCCCGTCCTTCCCATCCAGCCTCAAGATCCATTTCATAATAGCGAGGGGATCGTCTCCGCACCTCATTGACACCAACAAGCTGAAACCTGAGGACAGGGATGGCAGCACCCTGGGGTGTCTGAGCTGATCATTTCCCTGCTTGCTTATAGTTATTGCTAGTTGGACAGTGTCATATCAGTTTATTCATCTGTATTTATTTTCCATTTTATTTCAGTTTTTGCGACCTTTAAATGATCTATTTATATATTCCTAATGTATTGAGTTTTTAATAATTATAAGTATTGTTATGCGTTTGTAGATAATTAAACTTTATTATTCTGCATTTTATTGTTGTTTATGCATATGGATGTTTGCTTTGTATCGTTGAACATGCTGCTCAGCAATGAAGTTAAGTCAGCCGAGATGAAATCAACTGGCGCAGTTAAAAATCCAGCAACAAAGAAACCACAAAGAAAAACAGAAAATCTGCAGTACGACATTCACTGAATGTGTTGCTGAATGAGGAATTAACTGCAAGACGCTTTTGATCAACACTCAAGCTGCAAAAGGAAAATCAAAAGTTATGATAAGCAATGAAATTAGCTGCAGGGTGTGGCCTGTGGTGTTCACAGTGCACCCTGCTGTGCGTTAACTGTCTAATTATAGATTAAAAACTCTGTTTGGTTGTAATTAAAAAGTTTTAAAGGAACATTGAATTGTAGGTTGCAGTTAATAAAAGTAGCTGCAGGTTAAAACAGGGCGTGTTCATAAGTATTCAGATCCCTTCCTCAGTGTTGAGTGGAAGCAACCTTTTGAGCCAGTTAGAGCCATGAGTCTTCTTGGGAAGATGATGATGCAACAAGTTTTTCACTCCTATTTGGGGATCTTCTGACATTCTTCCTTGCAAATCCTCTCCAGTTCCATCAGGGCGGATGGCGAAGATTGGTGAACAGCCATTCACAGGTCTCTCTAGAGATTATCAATTGGGTTTAGGTCACAGAGTTGTTCTGAAGCCACTCCTTTGTTATTTTAGCTGGGTGTTCATTGTCTTGTTGGAAGGTGAACCTCCAGGTTCTGAGGACTCTGGGCGAGGTTTTCTTCCAGGATCTCTGCACCTGGTTGCATTTATTTTTCTGTCAATTGCAACCAGTCGTCCGGTCCCAGCAGCTGAAAAACATCCCATGGCATGATGCTACCACCACCATGTTTCCCTGTTAGGATTGTATTGGCAAGTTATGAGCAGTTCCTGATTTTCTCCAAACATGCCGCTTAAAACTAATGCCAAAATGTCCAATCTTCATCTCATCAGACAAGAAAATCTTATTTATTACAGTCTGGGAGTCTTTTTTTTTTTTTTTTTTTGCAAGCTCTATGCTGGCTTTCATTTATCATGCACTGAGAAGAGGCTTCCTGGAGAGCAGGCCTGCATCATTTTAGGATATATGTATATATACATAAATATATATGTAATCTATACATATATCCTAAAATAATGCAGGGTTGTATATATGTATATACATACATATATTGAAAAGGTTCCATGGAGAAGCAGCATTCAGTTGCTATGCACCACAAATCTGGAACAAATGTAAAGCAGTCCCGTCTCATTTCAATGAAACATGAGCACATTACACATGTAAAGTAAAACATATGGCGTGGATTATGCACAAAATTTGGCAAAAATCCAATTGGCGGTTTTTTTATGTAACAAGTTTTACATAGCAATGTTTAATGAGCTAATAAGTCTTAATTGGAGGGGGAAAAAATCTCAAATCGAATAACTTTTTTTGTTTGTTTCTTTGTTATCGTATATCTTGCTAGGTTTTATTTGGCTCAGAGTTGATCCTTGGGGGCGAGATTGGTTTTGACTAATGCAATCTTAACGGCTCCCTGAGGGAAAAGAATCCAACCCAGACAATTGTATTACAGAATCTTTTCAGAAACTTTTCCCACATCAATTTTGTTCTTGTGACTTCCAGTTTTGGAGTTATATGCTAAAACACGTATCTTCTGCAATAGGGTATAGAGTAATATTTGTAACTGAGGTGGTGTGGGTCCTTAACCCAGAAACCACGTATAAGTTGTAATAAGTTTTGGGGTGAAAGCTGCAGTATAAGTCTCAGCAGGGAAAGATAATAATAAGAAGAATGGAAAAACGGAGTAAAAACAATAGGATTCCCTGCTCCTGTGTGAGCCGGTGAACGACGGTGCCTTGCATTGGCCATCCACTTGCTAATAACAAATTAGTATGATATACTTTCCAACAGTTTGCATTTAACCAAAACAAGAATGTGTTTTCTTTTTCTGCTGGAACATAGGATTGAAGAAGACCACTTTGTGCAGCTTCAGATCCTGGGTAAAAGGCAGCATCATCACAGCAACAAAACAATTTTTTTGCTCTCATTTGACCGGTCATATTATCCTCCCCACATGTTCCACACATTTAAGTATTAGTAGAAGATGTCGCCTCAGTATGCTTGTGGCAAAGGATAAACTATTATTTTTAAAAGACTAAAATTTAGCCCTGGGATAAAGAAACACCTTGGAGCAAGACATTGTCTAAGACATTACCGGTCCTACTAGAAAGCCATCACCTTATTGAAGAAATTATCTCCAGTGACTACAGTGACTGTTTCCAGGTGTTCAGTCAGTACTGTGCAGTGGCCGACAGGTGTAACATGCTGCATTCGGCGAAACAAGCAGCAAGCGGATGCAAGTGTGCAGAAAATGGTAAAAAAAAAAGCTGCAAGCACATTTATTAGCTCTATAACTATATTCCATCCAGTGTTGTATTACAGAATATAATTGCATTTAATTGCATTATTGAGGGTTCAGAAATCCAAAAGATTTCCTACTTCTCAGTCTATTTACTATTTTAGTAACTTCATTAACTTTTCTAGAAAACACTCCCCTGAGCAACAACCATTCCTAAGTGAGATCTTGGTCAACATTGTAATGGAAGCGCCACATTGCTTTAGCCAGACTGCAACAAAATGATTGAGATCAAAACAAAAACCTTTTAATAAGTGCCTGATATTTAAATCGCTGATGCTGTTTGATCCTATAACCGCTTTGTGACGTGTGTCATAAATCAGCACCAGTAAAAATCTAAAATGGTGTGTGTTTACCACTGATGCTGGCTGACTTATGGGCCTGAAGTTCGCCTCACAGATCTAAGATACTGTGAGAAGTGTTTTGGCGCCATTTAAAGTGCATTAGATCTGTTTTATTAAATCAGATGTGAGCACTCGGAAAGTAAACCTGATTTTGACTAATAATAATCTTTTTGCCTGTTTAATCTTTAAAACGGTAAGAAAAAAATTTATTAACCCCGCATTTATGCATCTAAATGCTTTTTTTATTGGTCTCATGTAAATTTGTAATATTAAATGTCGTATTTTCATTTAAAAAAATCTATCTTTGAATTAAATTCTCTCCAAATTTACAATTTTTCAGAATCAAAAGTATCTGCCACCTCCATTACTAGAATATAAATAAAGACCTATATGAACGAACCTATACAGTAGGAATAGACATCTGCAAAACTCAGTGTGGAACTAAATAAATATGCTTTCACGCGTGAATTTATCTAAAATTGCGAAACAACGGACTCTACACGAAGCTAAGGGTTTAATTGGTTTCGAAAATGTATTCAGTGTTTTAAAATATGTTTAATTTGGAGCTATGGGCTTAATTTAAAAAAAAAAACAGATTAGTCTTTTTATTTTGTTGAAAACTCTTTTATTCGTTGTTTTAGAGAAAGAGCTTTTAAAACATGCTTAACATTTATATAAAATCACAATGTCCTCTGAGCAAGTTGTACTTTTACTCTTTGAAATGCATCATTTGTAGATGATAATTGGGCTACGAGAGTGCGGATCCACCGGGCTGCGAGCAGCTGACGATTAAAGTTAGAATACATTTCAAATGATTTTTTTTTATCACCATTAACATGGAGACTAAACGTGAGGTTTATTTTTTACATAACATGCCTATCTTTCATTCAAAACTCTAAATTCAATAAAAATGATTCTCTTAAATGTATTATCTCAAAACAGTCATCTTAGTCATTTCACCAATTAAGATCCTTGACACTGAGTAACAAATCACATCTAACAAATCACATCACTCGTTCTTTCAACAGAAAATGTTTTATTCACGTTATTACTATAAACAACTCTTAGCATTGATGGCAACTTGTGTTATGGGCTAACACTCTAAAGTACGTAAACTGTATTTTTCAGACTGTTAAAATGTCCAGTTTCATGAGTAAATAGTCCATAAACCAAACAGTTTAGTCGAAACACGTTGTCTTTTTCATTTTTAAAATAAATGCTGTTGAGTATTTGAACCAAAATCAAGGTATCCAAGGAGACACGGGAAGGCTTTTCCGGGCATTTTTCAAAACAAAACAAAACAACAACAACAAAAAAAAAAACGAATCTAAGGACTGGATGCCAAAATGAACAACATCCTCTTAGATCAGAAACTTTTTACATCACCTAAACGCTTTTTCTATGAAATGACAAATGAACAAACCAAGTCGAATCAGACTCGTTTTTAAACACATCCAATTACTGAAATAGGTTTAAATATATTTAAACAAGAATATTTCTAACGCATTCAGATTGTGTTATTTATTTTACCAATGTATCCATAGAGACAGAATATGCTTTCCGGGGCATTTTTTAAAAAGTGGGACAACTTTCATCTAGTTACCCAGCATTGGATACCGAACAGCAACTGATTATCTGATTGTCGTGAACAGCTGCGATAGACTAGTGCATCTATCTGACTGGACCACAGAGAAACGATGAGAAAGGTTGACAGCCTAATTCAGGTCTTTTGCCTGTTGTCAGTTGCCTTAGGTAATTACCAACTTTTTTTTTGCTACTGCCAAACATTCTGTGACTTTATTATTATTATTATTATTATTATTATTATTATTATTATTATTATTATTATTATTATTATTATTATTATTATTATTAATTTATTTTTGTGGTGGAATTGCTGGTGAGACGGAGGTTAGCGGTTAAATAAATGTGTTTAACCTGGGATTTAACTGAAATAAGTTAAAACGTAATTTGACGTTTCTTAAATGTGCAGTTTAATACACTGTATTACACCAAAAAATATATGTTAAGATTTTCTGGTACTACATGTATTATTATTTTTATTTTTTTATTTTTTTTATTTTTTATTTTTTTGCCTCAATTCAGATCACATTTAGCCACCGACAACAGATTTTTTTTTTAATTCTTCAGTGGTGTGAGTATACACCCGGACATTATTCCGGGTGTATAATGTCCAAGAATCACAGGAACTTATTCTTATTATTATTATTATTATTATTATTATTATTATTATTATTATTATTATTATTATTATTATTATTATTATTATTATTATTATTATTATTTTCCTCCCGAAGGCAATGGGAGATCACACGCCAGTGGTCATCCATAATCAACTAATTGCCCAGGTGGATTCTTACAAATATCTTAGAATACAAATTGGCAATAAACCATAGTCAACCTGAGCACTTCTACACCCGGAACTGTAGTTGTTGAGTTGCTGTGTTGAAAAGCTTTTTTTTTTTTTTTTCTCGATCATTTGATTACCGGTAATTGGATATTTTTTAGCATGACGGTGAAACAGAAACGTGGCATCAGTCAAAGGACTTCTTTCACCACAATGACTCCACCCCATGAGGGTTTGTTTTCATCGTCAAATCTCGCCACTCCTCTACAGATGAAGAGGAGGTCCCGCAGTAATCCACCGCGAGAACTTCACCATTCACACTGCAGCCTGAAGTGACCCAATTCCGATTTTTTTAGCAATTCCGATATTTTAATGCCAGTAAATGCGGCCTGTATGCGTTCTGCAGTGTGAACGGGCAAACGACCTGAAAGTGTACCGCATGCGCACTAGAGGGCGCAATAGCGTCAGCGTTCTAAGTGTTCTGCCAACTGCCATAAAAAGAAGTGCTCAGTGTTTGCGGAAGTAAACATGGAGGCTAACGGTGGAGCTTAGCTTGCACATTTGAAGTTGTTGTCCGGCCGAAGCAGCATATTAACAACTTAATCCTCTTTATAGTCCGTCATGGTTGTTGTTTTTCTTCCCGCTTGCACGTATCAGGACACAGAATAGTGAGGTTTGTTGAGAATCAGTGACGTTCAGTTCGGATGAATGCGACCTGAACGTTAGGTCGCATTTGAATCGGATACGTATCGGATATGGGCCACATTCGTAAAAGAATCCGACCTGTGCTGTTCACACTACCATGAGAAAATCGGATACAGGTCGCATTACGTCAAAAAAAAAAAAAATTGGAATTGGGTCATTTCAGGCTGCAGCGTGAACATTGTCATATTTTGATCTGAAAGTGAAACTGTTGACTTTTACATTAAATACACCTTTCTCAACAGGTGAGGGCGCACTTTTTCCGTCTATAATCAGACATTTAAGCGACTTGAAACCATTCCTCCCTCCCTGGCACCTCCAGACCCGGGCCCCCATCCGGGCCGGTTCGGAGGGCACCCGACCCCCCCTATAGCTTTGCCCCTGAAGTCGTGTTTTAGATTGTTCTTGAAAAACGAATCAGTCACGGCATTAGTGGGTGAACTCACTGCTGCACAGTGAACCCGTTGATTCTTTACAGCTGACAGCCGCTCCCCTCTCTTGCAGGTACTGCGTACCCCCGCTAAATCTTTTAGGGGTATGCAGTACCCTGCCGTACCCCCTTACTTTCACCCCTGTATATATATATATATATATATATATAATAGCAGCAAATTAATAAAAACTTTGCTGCTCTGCTTCCTAGAGCAGCATTGTTAAGTTTTGAACTAGTTAAGTTCAAAACTTAACTTATTAAGTTTTGAAATGTACATGAGATGTTGGATGTATTAAAGTCAAGTTCAATAAGTGAGGGTATTAGAGGATATTATTCAAAAGTTCATTCATGTCAGTAACTCAGTTCACAAACTGATGGATGTTTGAAGACATTTATTTCTGTAATACTAATTTTATACAATACAAAATATGTTTAATTTGGAGATATGGGCTTAATAGAAAAATAAGTACGGTATGTTTAAGGATATTTTTAAAAGACTCGTTTATTTGAAAATAAACAAGTCTAATTAGAACACATATTCTAACTTGCTGAATATGATTGTAAGCCATGTTCTACTATTACAGTGAACCTTGTTTTTTTCTGCCAACTTTCACTCATTTTCCTCCAGTTATTGAATCTACTGTGAAAATGACATGTAGTTAGTCGCTATTTTACCCATCCATCCATTCATTTTCTTTACACCCTTGTCCCTCAGTGGGGTCGGGAGGGTTGCTGGTGCCCATCTCCAGCTAACGTTCCGGGCGAGAGGCGGGGTTCACCCTGGACAGGTTGCCAGTCTGTCGCAGGGCAGCACAGAGACACAGGACAAACAACCATGCACACACACACTCACACCTAGGGGCAATTTAGACAGACCAATTAACCTAACAGTCATGTGTTTTTGGACTGTGGGAGGAAACCGGAGTACCCGGAGAAAACCCACGCATGCACAGGGAGAACATGCAAACTCCATGCAGAAAGACCGGGGCCGGGAATTGAACCCAGAACCTTCTGGCTGCAAGGCAACAGCTCTGCTATTTTACTCATCTTTAGAAAATAAATGACAGACTTTGTTTTACTAATTCATACAATACAATGTTGCCTATAGATAATAAACTGAACAAACTTTGAAACTGTATTTACCATTTATATTAAAGCACTTCCATATATTTCTCACAGCTGCTGTAAAGTATGCCATACCAAAAGTTGTTTTTACATCTTGATGGTGCTGGGTTTTTTCATACTTATGATTGTGATTTTTTTTTTGCTCCATAGGAATAGGCCTTGGGTTTCTGCTGAGGTTTACAGTTGGCCCAACTACTACTTTGAAAATGTGGATCCAATTTCCAGGGAATGTACTTCTCAATGTGCTTAAGATGTTTTCTGTCCCCCTCATTGTGACAAGCGTGCTTGCAGGCGAGCTAAATATAAATCTAAATTCTCAATGTATTAACTTATTGCAATAGAGATAGACATAAAAGGTGCTCTCTCACTTTTTGTGGATATTCTGAATGAATATTGCTGAAAACACTTTTTTATATACAGGTCCTTCTCAAAAAATTAGCATATTGTGATAAAGTTCATTATTTTCCATAATGTAATGATAAAAATTAAACTGTCACATATTTTAGATTCATTGCACACACACCAACTGAAATATTTTATGTCTTTTATTGTTTTAATAATGATGATTTTGGCATACAGCTCATGAAAACCCAAAATCCCTGTCTCAAAAAATGTGCATATTTTATCTGACCAATAAAAGAAATGAGTTTTAATACCAAAAATGTCAACCTTCAAATAATTATGTTCAGTTATGCACTCAATACTTGGTCAGGAATCCTTTAGCAACCTTCAATGCAGCATGGAGGCAATCAGCCTGTGGCACTGAGGTGTTATGGAGGCCCAGGATGCTTTGATAGCCTTAAGCTCATCCAGAGTTTAAGGCTCATATTGTGAACTTTCTCTTCACAACATCCCACAGATTCTCTATGGGGTTCAGGTCAGGAGAGTTGGCAGGCCAATTGAGCACAGTAATACCATGGTCAGTAATACCAGTGGTTTTGGCACTGGGCAAGTGCCAATTTGTGCAGAAAAATGAAATCTTCATTTCCATAAAGCTTTTCAGCAGATGGAAGCATGAAGTGCTCCAAAATCTCCTGATAGCTGCTGCATTGACCCTGCACTTGATGAAACACAGTGGACCAACACCAGCAGCTGACATGGCTCCCCAGACCATCACTGACTGTGGGTACTTGACACTGGACTTCTGGCCTTTTGGCATTTCCTTCTCCCCAGTCTTCCTCCAGACTCTGGCACTTTGATTTCCGAATGACATGCAAAATTTGCTTTCATCTGAAAAACGTACTTTGGACCACTGAGCAACAGTCCAGTGCTGCTTCTCTGTAGCCCAGGTCAGCCACTTCTGCCGCTGTTTCTGGTTCAACAGTGGCTTGACCTGGGGAATGTGGCACCTGTAGCCCCTTTCCTGCGCACACCTGTGCACAGTGGCTCTGGATGTTTCTACTCCAGACTCAGTCCACTGCTTCCACAGGTCCCCCAAGGTCTGGAATCGGCCCTTCTCCTCAATCTTCCTCAGGGTCCGGTCACCTCTTCTCGTTGTGCAGCGTTTTCTGCCACACTTTTTCCTTCCCACTGAGGTGCCTTGATACAGCACTCTGGGAGCAGCCTATTCATTTAGAAATTTCTTTCTGTGTCTTAACCTCTTGCTTGAGGGCGTCAATGATGACCTTCTGGACAGCAGTCAGGTCGACAGTCTGACCCATGATTGCGGTTTTGAGTAATGAACCAGGCTGAGAGTTTTTAAAAGCCTCAGGAATCTTTTGAAGGTGTTTAGAATTACTTTGTTGATTCAGATGATGAGGTTCAGAGAACCTTTTCATGATATGCTCATTTTTTGAGACAGGGATTTTGGGTTTTCATGAGCTGTATGCCAAAATCATCAGTATTAAAAGAATAAAAGACCTGAAATATTTCAGTTGGTGTGCTATGAATCTAAAATATTTAGATTAAAATTTTTTCATTACATTATGGAAAATAAACTTTATCACAATATGCAAATTTTTTGAGAAGGACCTGTATGTGTCTAGATCTCGATGAGTCTAATTCACAAGAATTTATTTCTTGTCACCTAAAGGTGATAGAAGACGAAGATCAGTTCAGATATTTAGACTATTGTTAGGTCACACATGAACTAGGATGTTATCCTGTTTCTTGCTCAGGAATCAAATGAAATTCTGGTTCTGCTCTCTTTTCTCAGGAGTAACTGGATTACACACCAAAATGTCCAGGAAAGCAGGCTTGGTCACAGGAGCCTTCGTCATTGGCAGTACTGTATATGCCACAGCTTATGGTAACTTTATAAAGTGCAGTGTATTTTAACATAGATTTATAGAGTATCATAGTGTCTATTGTGTTATCAAGTGAGAATGCATTCATCAAAATGCTGCTGTTCATACATTTTTCAGCCAGGGCTGTCTGCTTTGTGCAAATAGTATTAGTGTCATTGCTGTAGATCTTGCAGTTTTCTTTCAAGCTTTTCCGGAACACAGGTCTCCGGGAACATTTTCTTCCTTGTGTTTCCCTCTTCTGCTGTGCTTAGATCTGTTTGTGTTCAGCTTTCTTCTGGTATTTTTGTCTTCTGCTTTCCTTTGACCCATCTCTCTCTTCAACTTTGTTCATTTCTGTCTCTGTATTCAGTTTTTTTTTTTTTTTTTACTCTCTCTGGCATCTACTGCGGTGTTCATCCTGCAGAAATGCATTCTCACGGCTGTTTTGCAAGGAACAGCAATTTTTCTAGTTGCTTTTGACATCCTGCCTGAGATTTTGTGTTGCAGCATTTACTCTGGTGTTCACACTAAAGCCTGGTGTGGATTCAGAGTTGAAACATAAAGAACCGGGTGTTACCGTTCCCTTCTCTATGCATGTGATCTTCATGGATCTCTTAAGGTGAGAGGACAAGTGTTTAATTCAATTCGATTTCATTCAAGTTTAATTGTATATAGCAAATTTCAGCCACCAGGCAGATAAAGGTGTTTTACATCATGAAAACACAAAATCCAAAGTAATAGAACACACAGGCAACAATTGAAGCATTACATTTTGACAAGGGCCACCGTTGCACATCATAATGTTGGTGAATGTTACACTTAACTGTGGTGGCGCATGAACAACACAAGGCTCGGGTCTCTCAAGAATTAGCAATTTTCTATTTACTTTTGACTGGACTATGCATCCAGAATTGCTCGCCATTGCTGTTCTACAGCAGACAGGAGTTTCTGGACATTTGGACTCAAAACTCCGACAGTTTTATTTCCAACTCATCCCAGAGATCTCCAAAACGCCAGAGGCTGTTCACTTTTCCTGGCCAGTGCACCCAGATGGCACCAAGAACGCAAACAAAGGCAGGGTACAAGTGGAGGGCTACAAGCTAAGCTAAATCTTACGCCACACCGGCTGCCCATACCCACCATTTTCCTCGTCAATGTCCGTTCTCTGGCAAACAAAATGGATGAAATATGGCTCCCCAACATAGATAACAGATGGATTATGAACTCAAATGTCATAATTTTCACTGAAACATGGCTAAAAAATAGCTTCCTGGACAATGCTATTGAGTTAGCAGGATGCCATATACACTGAGCTGACAAAATAGCAGAGATCTCCGGCAATATCAGCGGTGGAGGTTTGTGCATTTATATCAAAAATGCTTGGTGCACAGACGAGAGACAATTCTCACCCAATGTCAAGTTTATAATGGTCAAATCCAGACCTTATTATCTCCCTAGAGAACTCGTTTGCATTCACTGCAGTGTTACCAACTGCAGTGAAGTGAACCTCCGAGCGCTTGAGGAGGAAGCTAGAGAACGACTGGCTGAAATTAGCGTTCATAAATCGGATCAACCTTGAGCTAAACGCCGCTTTATCGGCGGATATTGGAAAATCCAATATCCAACTCGAAACTAACTTCACTGCAGTCGGTAACACAATAAAACCATTGGGATAAAGTTTGTTTTGGTCTGTGGCCTGTAAAGATGGCACCGAGCGACTGCACCTAAACGCCCCACAACATCTGACGCAGTGAAATTTTTTCCAAAGGCAGCCCTCTTCATTAACATAACGATGCAGCAGAAAAACAGCAAACAGAAATACAGCAAGCAGAAATACAGCAAGCAGAAATACAGCAAGCAGAAAAGGGAGAAGCAAAAAAAGACAAAGCAAAATATCTATTTTTCTTGACAAAAACACATGTTTAGGGGAAATAAAAAAGAAAATATATACATTACTTGACGGAAACTCGTGTGTAAGAAAAAAGAAAAACTAAACATATATTTATGATTTTATTTCTTATTATGGCGGTTTTGGTCCTCCATAGATTGTACCTATCAATGATACATACAAGAAATAAAAGCTTATTGAAGCCAATGAAGAAGTTTTCTACATATCACTAAATCTTTGTATAGAGTTAGTGTCAAAGTTTGTCTATGGACCTTTACCTCAATTCTTAAATATAAAGGCCACAACTCTTCTTTTTTACGTTTTCTATTCTCACTTAAAAATTTGTAATTAGGAGGCGCTGATTCGATTAGTAGAGGTGATTCAGTATCCAACCATGTTTCTGTCAGGAACATCAATATAATGCTGAGTGAAGTCATTTACTAATAGTCCTTTTTCTGATCTTATATTTAGCAGAGCCAGTTGAAGTGGCAGATAGTTCCTGAGACTGAGGTTGCTTTAGGCAGGGGATGAGTCTAATGTTTAATTTCAAACTGCTGCATTTTGTATTTCTGTTTTTTGTGAATTTTCTTCTAGTGATTGTGCTTAAACAATATTCCTGGTTTTCAGCATATTCAGTTTACTGCATAGAGAAATTAAAATAGAAGTCCTATTTATTAGCAACTATGATTTAAAACTGTCGTTGTTGATGTGAAATGATAATATTAAACTCTGGTGAAAATAATATCTTCACGTTTTGTGTCTTTAAAATTTACAAGCCCAGTTTTTTTCTGACACTCCTTTTACTCTCATAGGAACATGATTCCAGAGAGCTTCATTCAGGCTTTCTTCGAGCAGGTATGTTTTGTATTCAGAACCACAGCTCAGTGTGTAGCTTCCTATGTTGGGTCTGGAAGGTCACAAATAGTTCTTTTTTTTTCTCAGTACAAGACTGAGATTATTTATCTTTCAAGAGATCAAATTATACTCGAAGGGGTGAGTATTTTCTTCTTATCGTTGATCTTCTTCTAGAGCACCTTCCAAAAGCATTGATAGCCTTAGAGCTTTTACACATTTTGTCACTTTACAACTCCAAACTTCAAAGTATTTTGTTTAGGTTTTAAGTAGTCAGCCAACACTAAAAAGAGTACTTGACTGTGAAGAGGAAGAAAAATCTGGATGGCTTTAATTTAAAACATGAAAGGAGAGGTGGTGTTTGTTTTCAGCTCACCTCAGGGGCAGTTGTGCCTTTCTGTAGCGGTCATTGAGCAAGAGGAGGGGCACATCACAGGGGAACACAGAGACAAGCAACCATTCAAAACACTTGTACTATTGGTTTAGACAACACCAGTTAACACAACAATAATATTTCTTAGGACAGAGGGTAGAACAATTTCCACATCTTGCCACAATTGTTCTGTTGTATTTAGGCCCGGATTTGACCATAACGATCTAATAGACGGTGGTGTTTTCACCTAAAGCCATCCATTGTAGATCTGGTTGTATATTCAGAGTGACTGTTTTGCTCCAAGGGAAAGATATTTCCTAGTCTCAACTCTCAAGTCTTCTGGCCCCCTAAAACAAGTTTTGATCCTAGATTGTCTGAGATTTAGTGCCATCCATCTTCCTATTAAGAACGTGTATTGCTTCTCTGCAATAGAAAAGCAAGTCAACATACATGTGTATAACTGAATGTGTAGGGCTATTGGAGGGGTTACATAGCTAAATACACAAATAATTTTTTCTATTTATATACATAATGTTTTTCTAATTCTTGAATTTGTTCTATACATTTCACAGTTATCCCATTTTGGATTGGTCTTTTACAAAATAAATGCAAATAAAATACATCAAAGTTAATGACTTTAATGTGACTTACTGTGGAAAAGTGATATGTATTGTCCAATATGGTGCTGTACTACTACAATACTTATCTTGGAGAGTTAGAGCCAGCATATTTGTGTGTCTAGCCGCAGAATGACAGTGAGATGCTACTGGTAGGCAACTATGTTCCTGGAGCCAACGTTATGGGACTGATCATCTGGTCTTTCACCATCGGCCTCTTGTTAATCAGGGTGGGAGAGAATGCAAAAAGCACTCTGAGGCTCATTCAAATCATCAACGATGCAGTAAAAATCATAGTCCTCTGGTTCATGTGGTAAGATAACATTTCAGTATACAATTTCATGCTTTTACCAAATTAGATATATGTTTAATACACACAATGTTCCCTTAATTAGTTCAGGTCAGACATAAGGGTAAATTACAATATCAAAGAAATGTGATTTCTGTTTGTGATAAAAAAAAAAAAATCTGTGGTGAAGTAAATTTAACATAACTGAAACTGTGAAATCAACAATAAAAAAAATCAAGTTTGTATCTTTACACAAAAATATACAGTATTGAGGTCAAAAATATTTGTTCAAAATTGTAATTTTTTTTCAGAAAATAAATTAAGTACTAAGAGCCTGTCTTTTTAAGTTCATCCACACAACAAAAAGCAATCTTGTTATCTTTACTGTGTTTCTTTCTGTACTTCAAGACACCAACCTAAGCTACCTAAGAGTTCCCAAGCTGTGATTTTAAGTACACTGACAAAAATGTTCTGCTGTGTCTACTTAAAAATATGAAGTTAAATTAAGTAAAAGCTTAACGTTCAGGACGTCCCCAGACCTTATTCCATTCCTGCTGAAGCAAACCTGCAAACCAAAGAGAAAGTTTTGAACATTTGCCCATCTGATTCTGTGTTGAATAATAAAATATACACTATAATATGTTTTATAATGTGTTTATAATGTGTTTTTAATGTTTAAAAACACATTATAACAGTGTTTTAACAAAAACTAATGCTGTTGTTGGTGATGTAGGCAGAAAAAATAGATTGGATGAGATTAACACCTACAGTAGCAAAACAACAACAAAAAAACACACAAAAAAAACAAGTGTAACAAAAAGTGTGGCTACATTGATTAAAAACTTTATTTGGGAAAACTCCTTGTGTGAAAAAAGTGAAGACGAAATGTTAATGTGGAAAATACCTGGACAGTTTTTGAACTTGTGTAAACAATAGACTAAACAGAATTTGTATAACTTCCATGAATGAACTGTTTGTGAATTATTGTATTGTTGTAATGCTTGTAATTGATTTTCTGCCCCTAATGTAATTTTGCAAAGAACTAATAAAATCTTAGAAAAATTTAAAATTGAACAAACTATCACTTCTTTCCATATTTAAGTTTGAGCAGAGAAACAAATAAAAATCAAGTATTAAGTTTTAAAAACTAGATTTTTTTTTGAGGCAATAAGTTTGCACATTTTTTAAGTTAGGTGAACTAATTAGATTTTACAGTGTACTTGCATATTTCATTTACATTAAACATGTTGAGTGCTTTATGCAAGGTTCTGTTTAACCTGCTTTACAAAGTTAACTTTACCTTGATTTTATGTTTCAAAGAAATATGTAAGTAATTAAGACAAAGAACAGTCTTGCTTGATCAACATAAATAAATTATGCAAATAGTTGCCTTAATCTTTCTAAGTAGACAGAAAAGAGTGTTTATCATCCTTGAGGGATACCTATTTGACAAACAGTTAATCAAAATAAATTTGGGACACCCATTTATTTAACCTTTTTTCTTGACCGTTTTTTTGATTCAGGTATTTGCCAATTGGAGTACTTTTTCTGATCACAGACAGTGTGTTGTCTGTGGAGGACTGGGGAGATGCCTTTAAACTCGTGAAGTTTGCAGGAGTGGTTTGTATGGCGTATGTCCACTTTGTCTGTTTCAACTTTGTTGCCAAATTGAGATCACTGCTTGTGAGATGGCAGCACTGAACTCTACACAAGAAGGAAAGAAAACTGTTTTCAATGTATTTTACAGAAGCGTAGCACAGATTTTACTGAGATTTTTCTCCTTTATGTTTAGTGGATGAAGACACTGCAAAGACCAGTTTTCTTAATACAATTATTGTCAGCTAATTTACTCCGATTCCCCCCAAAAGCCTGTCCAGTTCAAGCAGTTCCCTTTCAGATGTTGTGTTTGGCCTGAGAGGTTTGTTAGAGAACGTTAGTGAACAAACAGCATCATGAACACCAAAAGACTCAGCAGACAGGTCAAGGAGAAAGTTCAGGAAAAGTTTAAATCAGTCTTAGTTTCTAAAACAATATCTGAAGGTAAAGAAGAGGAGGAGGGTTAAGGGCTCTGCATAGTTGAGCTGAACTACCAAAATCAGTTCTCGTTGTGCCGCTGCTGACAGGATCTGGGCTGGAGGTGAGCGGCTGTGAGTAGAAGTTACTGCAGAACCTCAACTGATAAAGGAAGATTCGGTCCATCGGAACATTTGGAGCTCACAAAATATCACATAAACCTTAGCAAAAATAATGTACCTATAATTTGGACCATAGCATAAAGTCAGTCATCCCACAATTAAATAAATCAAGATGTCCCAAAAGAAGGGGCGGACTGGCATACTGGCATACCAGGGGATTCCTTGGTGGGCCTCTCCGTTAGTGGGCAGGTGGACAGTAGACTGTCCATGCAGTGGCGGTTTATTATGTGGATGACATGGGCAACCACCCAGGGTAGCATCTCGTGGGGGTGGACATGAGCACACCAGGTTAATTGGCCGAGCTTAAAATCAATCACTGATTGTGCCTTGAGGACCCCAGTCCTCAAGGCACACTGACCTGCATGTTTTAGATGGTCCCCTGCTTCAATACACCCCATTCAGATGATTGCAATTCAGCAAAATCCTGTTAATCAGCCAACAATTGAAATCATGTGTGCGGTTGGGAAACACTGGTCTAGACCAATATCCTTTTGATAATATGTGGCAGAAAGCTTTGTGTTCACACTCCCCATCTAATCTGAGCTTATGCTATTTTGCAGAGAAGAATGTGATAAATGTTGTTTCTATGAAAGAGCAAAGTTGGTGGAAACATGACGCAACAGGCCGCAGCTGGAACTGTTGCAACAGGTTGATCTACAAAGTATGGACTGATTGAAGCTGAATAGAGATGCACACACATCTTCATGGATGTTACTGTGCAACAATGAATCATTTTCCTTGCACTTTGCAATGACGCGCGACTATGTATTAGCATATCAAGTCCCCCCAAACACTTGACAACCAATTTTTTCATGTGGTTTACCATGACAAAATTCATAAGTGTCAAAGTTGAAGGCCAGTGAATAGCTTTTTGTGTCTTGATAACACAGAGCATGACTCTAATAAGTTTGTTGTCTCTTTCAGACAAGGAGTCTACGCCTTTTTGTTTGTGCCCACGGTTTATTTTTTGTTAGTCAGACAGAACCCCATTAAGATCTACAAGAAGGTCTCCAAGGCTTTGATAACTGCATTTATCATCTCATCCAGGTGAGATGTTCTGCTTGTTTGTTGTCAAAGAGTGACACTTTTCTAGTTTCCACATATGAACAGTGCACCAATAAAGGATGTGCTTTCTGCCAAAGCACCGCCACTCTACCTGTTGCCCTTCAATGCCTCGAAGAGAACGTGAAGGTCAATAAGCAACTCCTCCGCCTCATGTTGCCCATTACCGTCGGCATCAATATGAACGGGACAACAATTTATGAAGTGATCGCTTCCATCTTTACTACTCAGCTAAATGGCATCACTCTGGAAGTCGGTCAGATAATTGCCATTTGGTAAGCTGCTTCCTCTAAGTGTCTGGAATTGAGAAAAGGTGCATACTGGGATTGTTAAGAGAAAAGGCTTGACACAACTGTGTGTTGCAGTTGATGTAGTCTGTGCTTGGTTTGCAGCTTGTCTAGTGCCATTGTCACCTTTGGAACTGCAGGGGTCCCAGCCAAAGGAGCTGTGACCACTATCATGGTTCTGACATCTGTGGGACTGCCTGCACATGATGCTGTCCATCTGGTGGTGTTTGAATGGCTTCTGTAAGTTCAACTTGATGCTCAACAGCCTGCCACTCGTGTTCAAAAAGTACTTTAACCATCAAACTGTGTCGTCACACTGGATGGAGTTATGCTGGTTTGCAATCAGAAAGCTTGCAGTTATTTTTGACCAGGACATGATTTTTAATATGCATGATAAACAAATGTCTAGGATAGCCTACTTGGATCCTGGGGAGACCCTGTGTCTCTCCAGGATCTCCCCAGGATCCCAAGATTTGGTTAAATCTTGGGATTTAACCAAATCCCAAGAAAAAAAAAGACAATTATAGCAAAATCTCGACTTATTTCATGTGACTGAGGTCAAACTGTTGTGTTCACAGCCAAACAGACTTTAAAAAGAAACTGGAACAGTTAAAAGGAAATGAACAATATTGAAAAAAAAATCTAAGAAAGTGGCAACAATTTATCCAGAAGCTAATATAAACAAATCTCTATTAATATAATTCTTTTAATTAAAAAAAAAACAAAGAAAATGTCGCATCCAAATCTCAGAATAACCAGAAAAACTAAAATTAAGTCTAATTTACTGTATGTTCAGGAGTCCAAATAAATGGGTTTTTTTTGTCTGTCCGTTCAATAGCAGAGAAGCAGAAATTTAAAGATGCAATTCTTTGGATAAAACTACACTTTGTGACTGATGATGTTACTAGGAATTGTCTGAAGCTCGCTGTTGTAGAGTGGGGAAGAAAAAGCCTTCAAGGAAACAACAGTTGAGTAACAGTATGTTTGTTCTCCTCTTATGTCCCCTTCAGAGACCATTTAACTACCATGGTGAATGTACTCACAAACATGATGGGTGTGATTGTAATGAATCATTTCTGGGAAGCTGACGTGCTAGCCTTGGAAGAAAAACGAAGGTAATTGAAATCATTAAAATGATGTGTTCAGTCGCAAAGACACAATATTGCCAAAAGTATTTGCTTCCCAATCCAAATCATTGAATTCAGGTGTTCCAGTGACTTCTGTAGCTACAGGTGTATGAAATCCAGCATTGAGACTGAACAAACGGGGTGTTCTAAGGAAGAACAGTGAATACGAGTGTGGTGCCAAGATAGGATGCTCCTGTCTCAGCACCACACATTTCCTGGAAGTGGTTCAGGAAATGTAAAGACTGGACTGCTTCCAGTCTTTACCGGACATGTTGTCTGGCGTTCCAAGTCCTGCCTCAAAATTAAGATAAAAAGGTGCAGCAAAGACTTTCCTCCCTAGACTCTGGAAGATAATATGACTCTCCACAGATCTTCTTCTGGCCCTTTACCTCTGATGTGTGGGGAATTTCTTCACAAATGCTAACTACCAGGTTGCAAAGAAGAAGATTCTCCAAAAGGTTACTATAAAGGTCAAACAAATTATTAACTGCGCTATCCCCACCCTCCATGAACACTGCAATTCCTACCTTTTGACCTTTACACTTTTTTTACTATCTTCAAAGCCAAAGAAACATAAATTACAAATTTGATAACTTTTTTATTAATATCTTTAGAATTATGAATGAGTTGACACCAATTTTGTCTGATTTGAAGAAGGCGGGGGTGGGGCCTGGTTGACCTTTCATGACCCCTAGAAACATTTATTAATATTTTTGAAATGATAGCGGCACAAATAAAAACTTTTGGTGCATAAACCAGCACAAACGTTGCAGAAACATTTGACACTAATTTTGTCTGAGTTCATAAAAGTGTGGTGGGGGCGGGGGGGTGGCTGATTGACCTTTAAACTTTAATTAATATCTTCAGTCAGAGCAGCACAAACAAAAATCACCGGAAAGTCACTTGAGCGAACAAGCCCTCCTTGAGCTCAGCAGTCAGCAGCCGTTGGGCTCTCTTCTCCTCCAGTTACGTCATGAAAACCACTTGTTTTTTTCTAGAAGTCAGAACGTTTTGATTAATTTAACATTTCATAACATTTGTTACCTAATGGTGCGTTCACACCATTTCGTGCGTCAGGCGCATCTGGTTTACATTCAAAATCTATGTGAAAGCACATCAAGGGCCCGTCGAGAGCCCGTTGCAGCACTTTTGAAGCATTCAACGAGTCGGGCGTGTCCAACGAGTTTGACAAATAGGCCAGCAACGCAAAAAGCGTTTGGTGTGAACGCACCATAATTATTGACCAAATACAGCAAACAGATTTACAGTTTGGCCTCAAAAAATATTTTAAAGAACTTTAAATATTCACTTTAAGGTAGTCAAAAAAAATTGCAAGAGAAATGGCTCAACAGCGCACTTTGTCGTAGAATTATAACCCCATGACCTACAGAAAACTCTTGGACCAGTGCTCTACACCGAACAGGAAGTTGGCCATCTTGGATTGAAGTGCCGATTTTGACCCCATTTTGGCCGTTTACAGCCTCCGCATTTGATCAAGCTCCTCCTAGAGATTTCAATCGATCGGTTTCAAACTTGATCAGTTTGCCCATAAGGCATGGCCATGCATGCTTAAGGGACGTGGTCAGGCCTCAGAGTTTGAAATCTTTCGCCATTAAACACAAAACTGTAATAACTCGTACACAAAAATTCACAGAGACACCAAACCTTCAGTGATTGATCCACATCTGGATCCCTACAGCATTCAATTGTTAAATCATGACATTGCTTAAGCCATGCCCTCTGTACACTCAGTGCACGTGTATCTTGTGTATCTTGGACCCTTGGTTGAATCCCAGAAGGAGGTCGGCCATTTTGCATCATTTTGACTTTTTTAAGACACATTAAGTGTGTTTAAATTTACAAATTTAAGTCAGTCTTACACAAATCACTTAGTTTACTTCAAAAAAAGAAGGAACCTAATAAATTATCTCTTTTTTACCAGGGTTTTCTTGGCTCAGGCGGCCTTTATTTGAGAGCAGTTAGACAGGAACGTAGGTAATAACAGAGAGGAAAGATGGAATCACGCGTATGATGGCCCCCCGTGGGGTTGTTTGCCCAGGGCACCAAACAATCTATGATGTGTCTCATAACATACAGTCACAGCACAGTGAGTTTCATAAATGTAACAAAGGACATTTTTATAAAAGTTTAATACTGCAACTTTAATGGTCTGTGTATTATTCACTCTTTGACTAGAGTACTTTCTCTGAAAGGTTTCATAAAATATTAGGACAGATTCTGGTGAAAACAAATCTGGAATCTAGATTGTTATAAGTCATTTCCACTAAGTGGTAAGATATGGAGTACTTTAGTCACAGTTGGTCTACATTATTACTGATTGTGTTTTCCATTTTCCTTGTTAGGACTGATAAGGTTCGTTCCAACAGTGAACTCGAGCTGGACTTAACCTGTTTGGAGCCTGATGACGATCTCATCCCGTCTGCAGCCTCCCCATCAAGATCCATTTCACCTAAGTGAGGGGATCGTCTCAGAACCATATTAACACCAACAAGCTGAAACCTCAGGACAGGGATGTCACCATCCTGGGGTGTCTGAGCTGTTCATTTCCCTGTTTGCTTATAGTTATTGCTAGTTGGATGGTGTTATATCACTTTATTCATCTGTATTTATTTTCCATTTTACTTTGGTTTTTGCCACTTTTAAATGATATATTTATATGTTCCTAATGTATTTACGTGAAAATTGTTAATAATTACAAGCATTGTTATGTGTTTGAAGATAATCCATCTTCAGTATTCTAGATTTTATTGTTATTTATCATTTTGCATGTTTACAATGCATAGACTTTGCTATTTTTTTATTCATTTTAGCTTTCTCTGTATATAATAGAAATATTTCCCCAGTGTTTCCTCTCTAATCAATACAAGCTGCCACAGTTCCTTATCTTCTACAATTGATTTTCTTCCACTAATAAATCACATTTATTACCAATACTTACCTGTTTTATCTGTTTATGTGGATCATTTCATTGTGTGTCTAGTGGTTAAATGCCTTTCTTTGTTTTTAACCCCTGTAACTTTGCATTAGACTTGATTGTATGACAAGTGTTCTATACACATTTGACTGATTGATTGATACAACAATATTTTGTAAATAAATAGCCCTTTACGTTGCATGAAAATGTTTACTGCTTTCAAATTGAAATTGTCACGTCCTCTGAAAGCAGGTTGTGCTAGCTGCAGTGTAGCAGAAAGTGAGTTCCTGCTCCTGCTCTCAGAGAGCGCTGAGAGAAAAAGCTTTCTCTCTCGCATGCTCTCAGTTGTGGCACCAGGGGGTGCTATAGCGCCCACTGGAAAAGTCATAGAACCCCCCTCCCCTCAAATAAAAAATATCAGATTATTTTTTTAAATATGTGGTTATTGTAATATTTTCCTTGCAAAACACAATTAATTTAGAAAAACAACCAATGATTGCATATTGAGAATTTTAAAAACCCTATCTCGCAACAGAAAATGAACTTGTATGCCTGTTTTCACCTCCAGTAAACAATTGAAAAGAGCATGTAATGTGAAAAGGGAGAGTTTTCTACAACCCAAATTTCCAAGGATGGAATCAACAGTTCAAGAAAATACTGTGGACAAAACAGAACAAAATACAAAATATAATAATATAAATTGCAGCTTTAAGTTTCGACTCTGGACACAAAATAATCTGAGAACTTCTTCTTGGTATAACATCATTTACTTTTAATTATCTTGATGCCACTACAGGCTTTCAGGTGAATACTGAAGGGCATAAAAGATTCTCCACTTGGAACTGTTTGTTAAAATATAAATAAAAACAGAAAAAAAAATCTTCTATAAAAATAATGCACTTTTGTTCATTCTTATCTTCATAAACATGCCCATGTTATTTCCTATCAGAAAACGATTTCTTAGTAAAATAAAACTTACTTTAAATCAAAAGTTCGTGGCATGAATATTTGGGCTTGCATTTTTCATAACCGTTTCCCCCACTTGGCCACCTCTGACGTAAACATTTCTAAATGTAAAGGAATCGCTGATGGAAGTAAATATTTGATATATTTAAATGTTTTGCTTGGGCCAGATCAGATGTAGGTTATAGGTTTGCTCCCTGAAGCCAAAACGCTGAATTACTAAAGTGAAATAACAACACAAGGTACAAGAGTAAGTTTGACTGCACATGTTAAATGGAATTCATAAGACAAATAAATAACTTTAATAAATATCAGCAAATATTTACAGCAAAATGATACAGTGGTAAAGTTGTATTAACAAATATGAATAAAACCAATAGAAAAAGATAGGAAATATATTTTATTGTCTTGTCCAAAATGATCGGCTAAGTCAGACTCTTCATGAATACCAAAGAAAAGACTCAAGATGTCAAAATGAATTCACAATTCTTTTCTTTATTAACAAACCTGTTTGGTGCTCTGGGCAAATAAAATGCAACACATTAAATGAATGTGACACAACCTGGAACAATTTACTGGAGTATATGTTTTCATATAAATGTCACACAGAATTAAATAACATAAATATTTCAATGAGTTTAAAAGGACACCGTTTTTAAGATACAAACTCAACATGATTGTAGTAAGCAATAGCAAACTAATTTAAACAGTATTTGCAAGCTCTGTTTAAATTATTAGAAAAAAGTATCAAACAGTTTCACTTTCACTCATGGACAGAGGACGGTGTATCAGTACATTGTAGCGTCTCTTAGAAAATATGCAAGTCTTAGAAAAATGCTGTCGGGTTCAAGGCTACACACAGCTACTGTCTGTTAAGTTGATTTAAGCAGGAGAAGGCTACTGAACTGAAGGGTTATTTGAAAAACTCATTTGTTAAATGTTCACAGGTATAATACACTTTGCATCTAACAAAAGCAAGAGCGTGTTTTCTTTTTCTGCTGGAGCACAGGACCAAGGAAGACCACAGCGTGCACCTTCAGATTATTACAGCAGTATAGTCTGTTTCCAAAAATGTGTATATTTTTCAGATGCATAAAAAGGCCAAGACATTAGATATTAGTTTCATGCATCTTTATTCACAGTTTTCCCCCCTTTAAACACAGCTTTATAACTGCTTAAGTAATTACATGGATTTTATGAGAACTTTCCAAAACCAACAACAAATCAGCCACAAGCGATTCGTAGCACAGCAGCACAAAGGTTAGACACGAGGCAGCAGGAAGCTAAATTCCCCATCTTCAGCCTTTCTGTGACTGTCTGAAAATAGATTATCTATGTTGCACAGCTTCTGACTTGCTGACCCATTGTCAGCAGGAGCAGAGGTGGCCACAGTGATTTTATTATTCCATTTTATTGTCTGAGTAAAGTGTAGAAAGAGCACAGTATTATGAGACTGTGATGGCGGGGCATGGTATTATTTCCAGCTGCAGAAGTAGAGTTGATAAAGTGGATCAGGGAACAGCAGCAGGATGAGGGTGATCGGCACAAGCTGTGCCGGGTTTCTGATCCGTCTCTCTGTTCTTAATTATAGTAGGGAGCTGGGGTTCAGACACGGAAAAACCAGCGAAACTTAAGGGGTTAGGAGTTGTGTTTGGGAATCAAAAATAAAGAATAAACATTGCTAAAGGTTGCTTGGGGTTATTTTCGAAGGGGAAACCAGCAGCACGTTCACAGAGCTCCTCAATGGTTAATTAACCTATGTTTATTCTGTTTATCAGAAATTTGCTCCATTTAAGGTCTATAATAGAAAACGGCATATTTAGCCAAACCTCCTGCATAAAAGAAGCTATGTCACAGGAGTTGAAGATGAAGTCTTTCCACTTTGACCTACTTACTTGGTGTGATCTTATCAAGCCCTGGCCAGGCAGGAACGTAGTAACGAGGCAAGGTGCCCTCCATGAGTCTTTCCATCCAAAGCCCCAGTCGGTCCAGTTTGTGGTGAATCTGCAGGGTGGATGTGCTGCGGGACCGACTGGATTTGCGTTGAGGATGACCGTCACGGGAACCGGGCCTCGGCTTGCCCACTGACGTCCCTGCTTCGTCTTCAGACGACTTCCCGTCGAGGTCCTCTCCGGTGTAGACCGGCTTGAAGAGACACAAATACTTTTTGTGGCCATTCAGGGCCAGCACAAACCCGGTGTAGTCCGTTTTACGGCTCCCGCTGTCATCCTCGTCCGCATCGATCTGCGCCGCGTCCTGTGCGTACTCCAGCAGCGTGCTCATCCACTCGCTGTGCTTGTCGAGGTTCAGGAAGGAGAAGTGCAGCGTCTGGGTCCTGCAGAAGAAAAGGGGTACTGAGAACGCGTGTCTAAAATTCCACACGTAAAACTGATACGGCGCGTGAAGTTCATTGAGCGTTTACCCTGTGAAAGAATACACCTCTTTGGCAAACTTGCTAAGAAGGATATTTTTGGAGGCATCAGTGAGAACCAGGACTATATTGATGTGTCCAGGCCTCAGCTTCACCAAGTTGCTGATGTAGGTGATGTCGGTCAGCTCTGTCACCTCCACAAAATTCTTTTTTGGAGGTCGGCTGAAATGAATATCAACACAAAGTTTAAAAAAAAAAAAAAAAAAGGCATAAATCTTTAATTTAATGCAGGGTTGCTTGAGGAGTATTCTTGCCTCCCTGAAGATCCATTTTCTGCCTTAATTCCATCCTTCACCTTTGGTTTCATCTGTTTATCTTCACTGGAGTCACTGCAACCAGAGGAATTATACTCGTGTTTTTTGTTTTTTGTCTCTCGCGTTTTACTCAGAACCTCACAGACAGAACCCACCTGAAGGCCTGGATCACCACAGTTCCGAACAAGATGAACAAAGCAGAGAAGATGAGGGACAGAAGAGGCATCATCTCACGCCTGAAAGTGAATAATTTCACAGTTGGAAAGTTTCTCTCATAAAGTATGCTTTAAAACTAAAAGCAATTACCTACCAGTTGTTATGAAGAATATCATCAATAACTTCTGAGAGGTAGTCATAAGACGCATAGATCCACCGGACTACAAACATCTAAAGAGGAAAAATATGAACAGTGCTGAGAGACAGAACAGCTGTTTGGCTTTAAGTAACCACTGCAATGCAACCATTGTCTTCAAAATGATCGTACCGAAGCAAACTCGTTGTTGAGTTCAGGTAGCATGGCATCGTGTATGAGGATGGACGGGTCCTTCTGAAGTCGTTCCAGTTCTTCCAGGAGACGCAGCTTGTCCTCCTCGCTGCCGTTCCAGGCCGTAACTGGTTTGAACAAAGCTTTGCCGGCTGTGTTTCTCCTCTCCAGTATTACCACCTGCGCATGCACACCCACACACACGCATACACACACACACACACAAATTAAAACCTTACAAAGGACTGAAAGAAGGGAGTTAAAAGAAAAGGATTCAAAGACGGACAAAGGAAAGATTCAAGAAGGTACGGAAGTAAAGACCGGAGGACGAAAGGAAGCAAAGCACAGAGCATAAGCGAGGAAGGAAGGAAGCAAAGCACAGAGCATAAGCGAGGAAGGAAGGAAGGAAGGAAGGAAGGAAGGAAGGAAGGAAGGAAGGAAGGAAGGAAGGAAGGAAGGAAGGAAGGAAGGAAGGAAGGAAGGAAGGAAGGAAGGAAGGAAGGAAGGAAGGAAGGAAGGAAGGAAGGAAGGAAGGAAGGAAGGAAGGAAGGAAGGAAGGAAGGAAGGAAGGAAGGAAGGAAGGAAGGAAGGAAGGAAGGAAGGAAGGAAGGAAGGAAGGAAGGAAGGAAGGAAGAACACACAAGGTACCACCATCGCAATAGTAGAACACAATAGTCCTGTAACTGATGGGTTGCTGACAAAACCTACTCATTTGACAGGGATTGACAGGTGACATCATGCCAATTGGAAACAAAAAGAACCAATACTAGAAAAGGCACTGCAGTTTACCACTACTGCCATGAATACTGGACCCTCAACGAGGGTGAATGGAAAATGGAGCATCCAGCATCTAAGCTCAGTGACTGAAATCAACAATGTGTGGAAGAAATCCCCAAAACCAATGTTAAGTACAGACTTTAAATACTTACAAATGTTTGTACCATTTCATTACAGTGCTTTTGTACATGCTGTTTGGGGCACTGTACCTGCGGCGTTGACTGAGAGTTGTCCTCACTGTGCATGAGGATGTCACAGAGTGGTTGCTGCAGCCGTTGGTACACATAAGCAAACCTCACAACATCCCTTGTGTTGGTAGATGCAAATGAGAGAAATTCCTGGTTTCCAGAGGAATATGTCTCTTCATCAGTTGTCATCAACAGAACGCAGAATCTGAGGAGACCAGAGGTCAGTGGAATAAACTCAGAAAAGAAAGGCCTGAAAATGTGATAGCGCTGACATCAATTAGATCTCCTTACTTCCTGCGTCTGTGAAACTGTTTGACAGGACAAAGCTCATCAAAGAGCTTCTGATTGACGAGCCGTGGTGCAAGGAGGAACTTGTTGTTTGACATGAACTCATCGATGATTTGTTTCTTCATTCCTTTAGCCTGCAGAGCGAGGAGATGCTGCATTTTAACTACATGCTAAGAGAAATCATTCTAATATTAAACAATGACAGAAAGACATCAGATTTTTGCACGTGTTGCTTTAAAGTACTTGTATAATGTCAGCAGGCTTGTCCGTGTTCTCCTTGAAGACCAGCATGGTCGGAGCATAAGTGTTAATGTTAAACCGTTTCTGCAGTTCGGCCGTCTCCGCAAGGCCCTGGTCCACATAACCAAACTGCAGATAGTCCTTGTAAGCAAACGCTGCCAGCTACAAAGACATAATCACAAGTTAGCAGCCGACATGGTTACATTCGTGAAACCTCAAATTTATTTCGCATTAACAAACATGACTGGAACCTACTTTGAACAACAGAGGGACGGCAGGAACTTGATCAAACAGAAGCACATGTGGCTTGTTGAGCTCATGCCAGCTGCTTAAGAACTGCTGCTCATTTTTGTCGGTGATCTGAAGTACAGAAAATATACAATGCTGCGTGTATTTCTTTTCATTTGATAAAATGCACATCAGGCTGATCAGACACTGATATATTTACCCTCTCCACAACTCTCTGAGGGAGGAGGTCTTCAACAAACTGCCTCAGGTGTTCTTTTGCTACGGCATAATGGAAAAACGTCACCTTTCCACTGATGACACCAAGTATGGACGGGGTGCGGTGGGCGCCGAGGTGATTGGCTAAACGCCTCTCGTAGCCAACGTCGACCACACCTATTCCGACGCCTGCAAAAGCCAAGACATTTACAAATACGTTTGCATTTTCTCAACCGACTAAAGTAGTTTTATGTGGCTCAGAGTTGCTGGTTGAATTTCCATCCAATTTCAGACCTAGACCCTCCATCTCTTGCACCACTTCCTTCCACACGGGCTCGATGTGGATGCAGCTGAAGCACCAGTCGGAGGTGATCTTTATCAGGTACGGCCTCCTGTAGCTGTCGGGCACCACCTCGCTGACGTACTGGCTGAAGTGCAGCGTGTACTTGCTGTCGGTGAAGTCCCTGTGGTTCTTCGTGTTGAATGGGAAGTTGAAGAAGGACTCGTCAAAGTAGAAGTTGTCTTGGCGTTGTCTGTATCGGCTGCTGCTGTAGGCTTGGGTGTCATCAGTCTGCCCGTAGCGGTCATAGTTGGCACGTCTGTCCTCGCTGGACAGGATCTGGATTGCAGACCAAGCAAGTATTAGCTTAGATGACATTTTGCAGTCACACACGCATTGTTCAGACGCAAGTGTTGAGTTGGGTCTTTAATGATGCCTTTTTGACACAAACTTTTCTGGCAGTAAATCAGATGCTCAGTATGACGCTGCTTCCACCATGCTAGGTAGGAATGTTTGTAGGTTTGAAAGTCTCACTTTATCCTCACTTCCACTGAGTAGTACGACACAAGCCCAAGCTGGTGTGGTCCAGTGCACTATTTTGTCTATTTTTGATGTAAAAGCAGCCCCTACATCCTACCCATACTATGGCCTCTTTGACCGGCCTTCACTAGTAGGACAAAGGTACGGTACTGTTAGGGTGGACCTATTGGTGTCACACAGTACAGTCTATTGATTGGGGGATAGAAATATTTTTAAATATGCATATAATGTTTAAATATTTGTCATTGCACTAGTATGACTCCATGTTGGGAAAGCCTGCAGAACTATTGAACCTAAACGACTTTTTAAAAATTGACAAGAAAGTTTGGCTTCTTGGAATGAAAGGATATAAAAGTATGTAGACAAACCTCATAAGACTTTGTGATCTTGATAAACATGTCCTCAGCACCTGGATCTTTGTTTTTGTCAGGATGCCTTGAGAAGGACAAGTTCATTAGCTATGAACTGTGAAGAGACCAGTGAGAGTGATAGCATTTTGGAAAAAACTCACCATTCTTTAGCGAGGCGCTTGTAGACCTTCTTGATCTCTGCCTGGCTTGCACTCCTGGTTACTCCCAGTATTTTGTAGGGGTCCATCTCAGGGGCTGCGTGGCTTGCTCCTGCCAGTAGGACAGAGAGGACCACCACAGCCATCACAGCCAAAGGTGGATTCATGATTGACCCGGCCATCGGTCACCTTCAACCCATCAAAGAAACCACATATAAAGTCATATGTTAAAACAAAAAAAGACCTTTTGAATCTTTTAGTGAAATTCAAGCAATTTGAATTTTGCAGAAATTCAAACTGTTTGAGGAAAATGCGTTTTCTGCTGAGGAATAAAGAAGGATGCCTCCACATTTATTCCTGTTTAAATTACCTAAAATCCCACCAGTTGATGAGCATAATCATTACTTGGCATTTTGTAGGAGGGTTTGCACTCTTTAAACTTTAGATATTTAGTTTGGGGTTCTGACTGTTGAAGCGAACATCATGGTCCAACAGGGTTTCTTTGCCACCAACAATCGGCAGGAGCTTGAGGAAAATATAAAATCTGTAAAAATCTTAAGCTGAAACAGAACTGGACCATGAAACACGAAAATGATACAACACCCAAGTAAATTCACTACAAACTTGCTAGTACACTTCCCTCCTGAGGGATAAGATATTAGATTTCTATTCTACGACAACAACTGAACAAAAAAAACAAAACAAAAAAAGAAAAGAAAATCCTAGGCTATACCGAAGCTTAGACCTAACGTTGTAAGATGCTATGTGGTGAGACAAGACCCCCCTTGAACATCTCACAGCTGACAATGTGGAATGGAGCAAATTTCCTGATGATACAAATCATTAGATGACTATAAGTGTGTCACTGAAGTTATTTCAGTAAGAGTAGCTTTTGAGAGTAGAATATCAGTTTTTTTCAAAATTGGATACAACAGTTTGGTTAATATATTTTGCTTAATGAATAAAATAAATTAAACTATTGTAGGTGTTAGTAAATCCCTTCCTTCTCAAAAAATATGAGATATCAATATATGGCCATTTCTTGTGCGTGTGTCAATGTTTTCACGTCTGTGTACTGCCATATTTTATCATCATTATCGACCCCACATAAAACTAGACCGTAGTACTTGACATCATGGTTCAGCTTGTACGCTTGTTAATGAGATACAGCGGTTTATCCGAAACGGTGAAGATAAATTAAACCACAACTGCTTACAAAAGTAAACGACACAGCAGCGGACTGTAAGAATTTAACCGAATGTTTTAAAGCTGTGACATCAATGTAACCCCTCTTGAATAACGACTGTATGCTAATTTTGTTAAGGGTTAGTTACCACAGGGGCTGCAGCTTCTCCAGCTTGCTTCAGTCACCCCGGCTTGATGCAGTCAACCAGTGCAACGCCACATACTTAGGATACATATGGTTCCTTTCCAGATCCTCGTCCCTGGCTAAAATTAATGTGTAAAGACCACAGACTGCACTAGAGGTTAATGTACTGGGCGTGTTCCGCAGCATCCTACAGAACCTCCAGCACTGGCTAATGATAATCTGCTACTGCGAAACAAGAGGCCAGGAGGAGGCGCCATTTTTCGAAAGTCGCTTTGGGAAATTGAGTAGGCTGCAATTCCGCCATGTTGTGAGTGGCAGTTTCTTCATAGACACTGGAAACTTGGGTTTTCGAATAAAAGAAACACTAAAGTCGACACCTTCAACAAACTTTAACTACTTGTTTTTATATACAATAAGATATGTAAGTTGTAACATCAATGATAGTAAATGATTATACATAAATTAACTCAAACTCAAATAAGACTTAGTTTATATTATTATTATTATTATTATTATTATTATTATTATTATTATTATTATTATTATTATTATTATTTACAGTTATCTCAATTTAGATTCTGAGTTAAAGCTATTTTCAGTCAACCAGGAAGTCAGATAGAATTTAATAGAAACAGCCTTTATCGCCACACAATTGGGAAATTCAGGTGTAACAACATTATCAATATGTATTGGTTCACAGAGAAGATTAATGTATTGGTTCACAGAGAAGATTAAAAAGTGATAGAAATATACATGTAAGTATATGATAAAATCAATCATAATAATGTTAAAGATTATAACATTAAAAATACTGCCGTTATCAGAAATAGAAATATAATAGGAAAATGTACAACGGGTACTAGTTTTGCTAGAGAAAACTTTGGACTATTTCTAATTTTTATTTAGATTTTTTAATAGTTTAACAGCTCGGATCGTAAGAGTGTCACCGCACGTTGGATGTTTAAACGAGATACGCTGTGAAATAATCAAACGCACATTGTTGTTTTTCTTCCCTGCTTTGACCAATCAGAAGAGACAACTGTGATGTAAATAAGGAAGTAGCTTGTGCAACCGAGAAAAAATGAGCCGTGATATCAGCCTTCTACGTGTGAAAGAACAAGTTTCGTTTTTACGAAACGGTAGGTTTCTTGAAAAGATAAAAAAAAAAAACAGGCAAAAAAACAAACAAAAAAACACATTATCAGGTACAGATTTTCTGTACACCTCTGCTTTTACCGATCAGTTATTTATACGGTAGCTGAAGAATGGAGGAGCAACACAAGAAAATTCTTCAACGAAACAGGATCAATTTAGTCACACTTATGGATCCTTTAGCCCTCTGTGAGCCTCTTTTTGAAAAGGGAGTTTTCACCATGGACATGATTGATACGATAAAGGTAAGACATCATGGTAAATGTCACTGTGTTTGAGTAATTGCACTCAGGACAAAAGTAAAATGACAAAGACTTTGCGACGGTGTCTTCTGTCAGAGCTCGGGGACCAGACGAGACCAGGCCAGGCAGTTAGTCCGGGACTTAGAGACCCGAGGGAGTCGAGCCTTTCCGTTATTCCTGGAGAGCCTACGTGAGTCGGGTCAGCAGAGCTTGATAGAAACTCTAACCAGGGTTCCATCATTACCCACAGCGGTCCGCCCTGTTGTGCAACCTCTGCCCATCTGTAAGTTAGACACAAGCAGCATTCACCGTGACTTTTTTTTTTTAACACAGTAAACTCTAATCTTTTTATCCATCCTGCCTCTTCCAGCCTCTCCTATGGATGTTAATAAACAAAGTAAATATATTGTCCCCATATGTCCCATAGAGAGGCCCGATAAGTCTTCCAGTCCAAGTAAGAGAAACACATTTTTATATACCTTTTTAATAAATGTAAATAAGCCCATAAGTTGTTTTTTGTTGTTGTTTTTTTATAGAAAAAACATTCTAATGTACAAATGTTGCCAGTTTATTTAAGGTTGTCTGTTTTGTTATGTCTGCTGAATCTTAGTCACATTCAAAGGATATACCGAAATAACAAATGAAGTCAATAAATTACCATTTCCGTGTTTGGTTGAAAGCACAACAAAATAATCTTGGCCCTTACCTTATAATTCTGTCAAGTCTGCATTGAAATTCTGCTCTCCAAATGTGATTGTTGGACATAAGAGCAAAAATTGATCTTCCCTCCAAACGTGTTCATTGCTATTGGCTTACTAAATTATGAGAATAAATTTTAAGATAAAAAATAACTCATTCTGTCTTGAACAGTTTTGATAATTATCAGGTATATACGATTTCAAATGAAAAGTCCAGTGTATAAAATAACATTTGTTTCACTGTCCAGTTAAAGAACAATTTAAATGAGTTATAAAACATTAAAATAACACATTTATTTTAAAAAATCATAAACAGTGAATTCTTTTAAAATTGCAGGACTTTATTTGTTGTAAAGTACACTTTCTCAACTATTGATAAACTGATGTACAAATCCCATTGCTAGAGTGCAACTATGTTTGGATACCGTTTGTACATCATGCAAATCAAGGTAATATGTCAAATACAGACTGATTGGCCAAGAAATAGATGCATTAGATGCTGGGGGGGGGGGGGGGGGGGGGGAAGGTATTAAAATGTAATTATCTGTCCCATTGTTTACATTGGGATTGCATCCAATGTAAACAAAGTATAAAAGCAGGTGGATCCATCAATCCATCTGCTTTTATGCTTTAAAATATGCAAAGTGATACAAACTGATGCACATTATTGAGCTGCAATGTATGTAGGTACTTGAATGTATATAATCCTACAGCACCTGAGAAGGAGTACTTAAAACCAAGGCCAGAAGGCAGGACACGCCGAGATAGTCTTCAGGTAAGTGCCATTTAATTTTCACTGATGTTCTTATTTTGGTAATTGTCTGGATAGACAATATAAGATCTGGTTGCATATTGTTGATTTTTCTGTATTTTTGTGTGGCAGAGCTATAAAATGGATTCCAGTCCATGTGGTTATTGCCTCATCATAAACAATGCAGACTTTGAGCCTCAAAGTGAGCTCAGCAATCGCAAAGGTTCCAACATAGACAGTGAAAAGCTGGAGAGAAGATTCTTGGCACTCAACTTTACTGTGGAAGTCAAGACAAATCTGAAGCAAAGAGTGAGTCTTTTCTTCTATGACTGTTTCTGAAATGGTGTAAAAAAAAAAAAAAAAAAAAAGGCAGCTCATCTAACTCTTTTGTCTCATTTCAGCAAATCAGACATGAACTGTCAGCTTTGTCCAGAAAGGATCACTCTCAATATGACTGCTGTGTGGTTATCATGCTCTCCCATGGGACTGAGGTCAGTCTTCAGGTTTTCCTTTTTTTTCCTAAATCAGTTACAATGTTCTCAACCAACTTAAAAATATAACTTATAAATGCTACAAGTATTTCCAGTTAAACAAAATTGCTAGAAGTGTGGTAGATTTTTTCTCTCACAAATTAAAGCTGTGTTAGATTAGGCTTCTACAGAAAGGGGGGAAAGTGTTCACCAAGGGGGTCAATAAACATAAAGGAACAAAATTAGGCATAATGTAAATTTGTTTGAGAGGACATTTGTTGTGTCATTTCATAAATAAAGTAAAAGTTTATAGATTAACAGGAAAGATGGACCTATGATCTTTCAGCTACAAAAGAGTTCTGTAGAAAACTCTTTGAAACTAGATCTGTTTGATATTAAACATAGTAGGCATCTAAGAACATATGTGCTTAAATGATGCTTATAGGTGAATCATAGTCGTTTTCCTGGCGCTGTGTATGGAACAGACGGGTCTCACATCACAGTTCAGTACATCACAACTTTGTTCAACGGCAAGAACTGCCCTTCTTTGCAAGGAAAACCCAAGCTGTTCTTCATTCAGGCCTGTGGCGGAGGTACACCAGTAAACACCAAAGAAATTCTTATTTTGATTGAAAGTCAAAATTGAAATGTGCAAAAAAAAAAAAAAAACCCAAAAAAACATTCTCACAGAGACGCTTTTCCTGTCTTTAAGATGAAAGAGACGTAGGATTTGAGGCGTCTCCTGAGGAGACTAGCCCGTCGGTGGGCGGGCAAGACGACCAGACAGATGCCATCCCGACGTCGTCCAGCAGCGAGTCTCTGAGCATGACTGACGAGGTGGATGCCAGAACATCACTGCCCACCCCAAGTGACATCCTGGTGTCCTACTCTACCTTCCCTGGTATGTCTGAACTTTTAAGTCATGTGTGTAGTCACCGAGAACATCCTGCCAGCCTAATGGCTCTTTGACCAATTCAGGTTTCGTTTCCTGGAGAGACACTCAGGCAGGTTCTTGGTACATCGAAACACTGGACCGCATCCTTGAGGAGAACGCAGCCACTCATGACTTGGCCACCATGCTGATGATGGTGAGTTTCACTTATTAGACCACCACAAAAAGCTTCCCTGTCACAACCACAATCATCTCCTGCGTGTCACGGTTTGTTTTCAGGTTAACAACGAAGTTTCCCAAAACTCTGCAAAAGGGCTGTACAAGCAGATGCCTGGTTCCTTTAACTTCCTTCGAAAACTTCTCTACTTTCAAACCTCTCCATAGTGGAAGACTGTTCCTCTTCTGAACGTATTTGTCTACTTAATTGTCAAATGTGGGAATTTTTTTTATCAATTTTGTAAGTGTTGTTGGAAATAATGGCTCAATGTGGATATTTTTAACTGTTGCTTAGATGTCTACATGGACTTCCTGGGTATAATGTAGTGGCAATTCTACTCAGACTATGAATTTCTACTGTAGACGTTTTACTTTGAGTTGATTTATTGGTGGGGACTTTGTTCTTGTATAAGCCAAGAAAATAAATGGATCCACAATCTCATGCTGTACATTAGGTTTAAGATAATGTTTTATTTCTGCTCTTCAGTAGCTTAAAAAAGACACCATCTCTACTTTGTTCATTTATCTCCCGTTATTGTATGATCGGTTGTACTTGTACACAAACGTGAATGTGCATAGTCTGAAAGAAAATGGTAGAAAAAAAGAGAAAACGTCTTGTGAGAGTTTGGAGAACAGTTTGGGTCAAGACCAAACAGCTGGGAAGGTCTATAAATCAATTGTTCTCGCAAATAACGTCTCATCTACTGGACTCAAGTTCCTTTTAATTATATGTGTTCTCTTTCCGCTGTCGATTGTAAATATTTCTCCATTGTACTCAAATATTTTCAATGTCTTTAAGTTTGCCTTTGCTCTTTTCAGCTGATGTGATGAAAGATGTGCAATTTACATGGCATCGCTTCCAATTACATAAAGCACCTTTTACTATTAAGTCGTCTAGACTTTCTTGATTAATACTTGTCAAGCTTCTAACAAAACAAAAAATCACAATATTCCCCTTGAATCCCCACAAGTTTTATGAACATTTTCAAGTGGCCTTTTTCTTCCAAGGTGTCTCTTATTAAAGACAATCCAATTTAAGTGCACCCCAATATTTGTTTTACCTAATAAAAGTTTATTTTACTCAACAGGGACTTCTCAATCCATTTAGACTGAGATGTCTAAATCTTTCTTTTAAATCTTCCTTATAATAATGATGTTCCTCAGTGGAGATATATATACATGTGTGTGTTTGTATTTGGTTAATCATACTAGGCACATCTCAGATATTCAGAAAAGTTACTTCAAGACAGCGAAAGTTTATTTCCTACTCATCATTGCAAAAACAAATAAATTCTGATATGAAAAGAGTCAGCACTACTCCAAAATATGGCTGCAAGAGCTGTCCAACACGTTACATCTGGAAAAATAAAACGTTCGTTGAAGGATAGTACATCACTGTTTCAGAGCATTTGGCAACCCTTTAGTGATTTCTTACAAGCTATGTCTGTATGAATAACACATTTATGAACATTCCTACCTCTGAAATGTTTATATCAGTTTGCTTCTTTTTTTGTTGTTAATGTCTGCTTTTTTTTTACATTCTTGTACAACAAACTTGAGCTCTTCTTTGTAAATTAAAAATATTTATAATGTAAAGTGCTTCATAGAAATGACTCAATCTGCAGTTGAGAAAGTTAGTGCAACTATACTTAACCAATTTAATGAGGCACATATTAATGAATGTCACAGTGTTACTTTTATCCATAAACTATTAAAACAAAGCTGTATCATAAAGTTACTTTATGATACAGTATCATAAAGTAACTTTATGATACAGTATCATAAAGTAACTTTATGATACTGTATCATACCTAAGGATGATGTATCCTTAGGTATCTCTAAAGAGACTGTTACCACCTGTGTGGACAACGTTGTAGCATCTTTTAACTTTAAGACCCATCAAACACAAGGATGAGTCTGTAACTGAAACTGTAAACGCTCTAAGCCATTAAGGCATGCTTATTATTTTAATCCTTCCAGAGTGAGTAACAACACCCTGTGGGAAAAATTAGATCTCAAATCTTAATTCATTATTACCACCTTAAAACAATATAGAAGGATGTACTTTTTGTCAGGATTCAGAATCTAATTGCCAAATTCAACACTGATTAATCAGAACAAGGTTGCACGGATTCTAATTTGCATGCTACTTAAATATATCTAGAGTTTAGTTAGGGGCAGCTGCAGCAAGGTGTTGCAATTGTAGTAAAAAAAAAAAAAAAAGGTTGTTGGCTCCAAACCCAGTCAGGGACAATCAACATGGATTAATTAATTAATGTTCTCTATATGCATGGTTCATTCTGGATGCTGCAGTTCAACAATCAGCATGTTAGGGATAATTGTCTAAGTTTCCCATTGTTTTTGTGTGTACCTGTCTGTCTTTGGTTATTTGTCCTGTGTGGTGTTGCCCTACTTGAGGCTGTTCCGAGTCTCGCGTATTGTACTCTTTCCAGTCCCTCTTGTCTCCCGCTGATCTTGGCTTGGCTCACTGCTACAAGCATCTTGAACTCTTTTTTTTTTTTTTTTTTTTTTTTCCCCTTCGCTGCTCCCAAGATGGATGTCTGCTTCATATCCCTCTTGGGGTTAAGATGTTATTGTAGATTTTTGGTGTGTTGTAGCCAGCTAAATAAGTGCCACAGGAGTCAGGTTCAGGCTTCTTATGAAAAACAGTCGGCTGCCCTAGTTTCACATGAATAAATACCAAGCAAGCCTGTTCCCACCCTCAGTCTTTCTGTTCACCAACGTTTGAATCTTCTACAACCATGATGCTCTTCAGTGCTACTTTATGTGAGTATAAACTCATAAAATTACTACTGTGGAAAAATGTCTTACTGGACGAGGTTAAATTGTTCTTGATTTGTCATATGTTAGTAAGAACTTAGTAGATCTTCTTTTCCAGATCTGGCATCAACCTGCCTGCTTGTAGATGCAGGTACTCAGCTTTTCTATCTGGTTTGAAGAAGTGTGGATACATTTCCAAGCTTCTTGTATTATAATCATACTCTTATGATGCATCCTTAGGTATCTCTAAAGAGACTGTTACCACCTGTGTGGACAACGTTGTGCATCGTCTGAGCTGTGGTATGACTTGAAACTAAAGGACTAAAAGGTTGGTTTAGTGTCAAGCTAAAACTTTTAAAGTCTTACTCAATTTTTTTCCTACAGATTTGGAGAGCGTGATAAGTGTCGAGACGTCCCTGTACGGACGTACGGACAATGTGACGTGCAGTGAAGGGACGAGTCCAGATCAGGTTTCCAACACTCACTGCTCTCTTGCTGGGGTTGCTCATGTCGTCAAGAAAAGGTACACAGTTGAAGTGGCTCAGCTATGTAGGTGTACAGTATAGAATAATTACATGCATATTTAAAGTTGGTACATGTCAGAATTTTTGTTTGTGATTCCATTTGATTTTTTAGTCATTTTTGTTCTTGCAGATGTAATGGAAAAAAGGTGTGCGAGCTGAGCACAGATGTCCTTCGAGGCTCTGATCCCTGCAGGGGCACCGCCAAATATCTGCAGACCACCTACACCTGCCTTCCCGCCTGTAGGTCACCCCGCCTGGGTTTGGTTAAGTAAAAAATGTGTTTGATTTAATTAGCTTCTTGATTGTAGTAGAGTGCTAAATACAAAAGTGATGCAGTGGAAACCAATACTTAGTAATCCAGTCATGGAGATTTATATTGCATGTACTGCCGTCGCAGCAGAACAGTTTGGAGTTAATTTTGTCATCATGTGATTTCTGTAACTTTTTCAGTTCACCGCATGACATGTGAGGACTCTTTATCACACTTAAGTTGTGGTAAGATCTTTTTTTTTTTAAATACATATAATCTACATGGCAAAAAAAAATATTATATATATATATATATATATATATATATATATATATATATATATATATATATATATATATATATATATATATATAGTTTAATAACAATCCATCCTTTCTTATTGTCAGATCAAGAACAGGTTATTGTTGTCCATGGAGCTGATTACGGACGCAGAGACCAGACCACATGTCGGTATGGACGCCCAGCCAATCAGATCCAAAACACAGCCTGCTCCAGCCCCACCACCAAAGTTGCTGAAAGGTAGTTTCTCCATTCTGTTCCAGCTTGCTTCGGCAAGGCTGTATAACTGGACTGGCTTCAGTTGAGAAATCGTATTTGCTGTGTGCCTTTACAGCTGCCAAGGGAAAAACAGTTGCATCATTAAAGCCAGCAACTCTGTGTTTGGAGATCCCTGTGTGGGCACTTACAAGTACCTGGAGGTGGCTTACAACTGTCAGTGTGAGTGGACTGAAATGATGTCTTGAGCTACACTGACGTTAGTGTAGGTCTACATCTGCCATGAAAAAAAAGAACAGATGCTAATATTTTTAAGCGCCTAAACACTTTATTATGTAAATATAAATTCATTGTTTCAGTTTGTAAGTAGATTTAGTATTTAAGTGTAAAGTAAAAGTGTAACTATGTTGCTCAATCAGTACCTTAAAACAAATCTTTTGCTTTGTTTGTTTTTTCCTCCCCAGATCCTGTCACTCCAGATGAGCAGATATAAAAACAGATCATGCAAAAAATACAGAATAATCAGCATCCGTCATGTTTAAGGGCTGTTTTCTTGCTTATCTACTTTCTCATGTTAAATAAAATATATAATAAAAAGTTTGAAAAAAACTTTCTTTTTAAGACTTCTGCCAGGAATGTGACTTTATCTGGTAATTCCAGGTGTTCCAGGAAGTCAAAGAGGATAAAAGCCAACAAGAGGCGCTATTGACTGTTCAGGAAACCTGCAACACACAATGCTGTTACTGTAATTCATCTCCAATATGTTCTTTCTACAGGTGACATTTAAAATTTTAGTCAGAGGAGGTTTCATTTGTCTTGGAGACAGTTTAATGCTGACGTTTAAAGTATTATATAAATTACATATATATATAATATGTAATTTAACCTAAATAGATTATTTTTATCAAGAACTATATCTTTAAAGTCCTTTGTCAGTGTTGGAAAAATTTTGAACTTTCTAAAATTTAAACTGATGGGGGGGAAACTCTCTGTACACATAAATGAAAGCTTTACAAATGATTTTGTTGTCCATAAAGCAACCAATCTCTCTGTTGGATTTCCGTAGAATTATTTTAGTTTAACTTCTTTTGGATGTTAAAATACGATAAAAAAAGAGAATCTGTTTAGAAGAACTGGATGGAAAACTACCACCATATTATAACGGTAATATGAGGTAACTTTGGATTTACCTTCATTCATTTTTCACCTCTCTAACTGCAATATCATCATGCATGCTGCTATTAATGGGAGGAGCCACACTAAGTCATATTCTTCGTACAGTAAAGTCATTGTGCTCGTTTTTGCTGCTCCGTCTTGACCCAGTTACACTGTAGTCATGGTCACATTTTTTTCACAGCCAACTGAATAAAGTCAAGCTTTTATTCAGCTCTTCATCCGGCCACATAAATACAGGAGTCTTGCGTTCAGCATCAGTCCAGCTTCTCGTTGGAGACTACAATCTTTGAACCATGCTGTTCTTCAGACTCAACTCTGCACTATGTGAGTACTCTCAACATTATAACAGTGATCACTGGTATAGCAAATCAAAAATACCTAGATATATTCTCTCTCTGTGATTATATTCGGCTAATTTTATAAGTAAGGTCTGTAAAACAGAACGATTACGTTTGGCCAATTTCACAATAAAATGTAAAGTGAGCTTTTTTATTACAATCTGGCACTTTCCTCCATCCCTAGTGCTTGCAACAGCTTGCCTACTCATGGTATCTGGTAAGTATTTACAGTTATGGAAATTTACATAACTATTACTTTTTTACTTAAAGCACTTATATTTATTTATTTTTAGGCCCGAGCAGCTAAGCGCTGCGAAAAATGTAAGTTGATTCTTTTTTGCGGCAACATTCCATGTCCCCATGTTTTGCTTACAATTATTTTTTCTAAAATGTGCCAAATATGTACAACAAAGTATTTTAATTATACATTTAGATGTTTTCACGCCAGCTGGAGATGGGCACCAGCAACCCTTCCCTGCCCACTAATGGACAAGGGTGCAGAAAAATGGATGGATGGATGGATTGAGATGTTTGCCATTATTCAAATATAAACAAAATGTCTTTTAAATATTATTTTGTTTTTTACACACCTTTTTGTTGACTGACATGTTCAATTTTATGTGTCCCCAGTGCAGCGTAATAGATTTCCTCATGACATTTAAACTGTAATATATATATATATATATATTTATGTTTTTCTTCAATAAGTTGGTTGACTGGACTACACCTTATTTTAATATGCAATTTAATCTACTGAAACTATTTTCACATTTGATATTTTCTTAAAAAGATTTGATCTCTGCTCATTTCCAAGACCTGATTGTGAACAAATGTTGATGTACATTTTTTTTATTATGATTTTTTTTATTTATTTATTTCCAAGCACCAGTAAATTATTGACCTAATTTCCTTTTCCTATTGTCAGAAGTTGTTCTTCCCTTTCTTCTATGTTTCCTTCCCTCTCTCACTGCCCTCTTTCCTTTGCCTTTTTATTCCTCGTCTTTTCTTTCTCCTCATGCCATTTTGCAGCATCTTTCCTTTCTTATTTCTTATTGTGCCTTTATTCCTAATTGCTCTTTTCTTCTGTAACTGTATCCAACCTGCCTTCCTTCATTCTGGACTTCCTTTCCTCTCTCCATTGTGTCCAGTCTTCTCTGTCGTTAATTCTTTATACTCATGTCTCCCTCCTAGTCTTCCCTTCCTTCCTTTCCAGGTGTGCTTTCTTACTTCTTAAATGTTTATTATGCCCAGGTAGTGTTGCCTGGGCCTAATAACCAGGACAACACTCCCTGCAAAAATCTTTTCTTGTCTTTTAGTGTCTGATTAAAATTTAAGCTACGTTACAATGCGGATTTGCCCAAATGTTTAACAATGAATTAGATTCATTCCGCATTTGTTTCAGGGCTTTTTAATTAGAGGTCATCAAATTAGAAATGCTAATTTAATTGTTCTGCCATTTGTTTGTGCAGCAGCAGCTTCATTGTACGGTTGTTTGCTTCCTCACCAGAAAATGGCAGAGTTGAACAAGTTCACTGCCGAACATCAGGAGGAGGCTGGGTCAGACGGAGAGGAGGACAGCGCACGGCAGCCAGCCGCCGACGCAGAAACCTCCAGCCAACTCATCGTCCAGCAGGTCCGAACCGTTGATCAAGATGGGAACCTGAAGGTTGTTTACCCGTCAAAAACGGATCTCTCCAAAGAAATCAGTAACTTCACTGTCATTTGGTAGTAATATTTTATGTCAACACCAATTTACATCCTATTATTTTAAGTTTTCTCTTTTGAACCCTGAGCTTTTATCACAGTCATTTTGGTGCGATGCATCCGTCTAGTTTTCACACATTCAAAACAAACACATTTGTATGAAGTATTGACCGAGTGTAAATGTACCCCCATAGCTATTGCATGATTTCTTTTCATATTTTTGGATGAATCCCCAAGCAACAAATACTTCAAATGTGATCTTTTTTTTTTTTAACGCACACAAATGCCCTTTGGTTAGTGACGCTTACTTTAACTGATGACTTTTTCTTCAGATTTATTTTGATTCATTAACTTTATCTATTATTCTATTATAATAGATATTATTCTATTCTATTATTCTATTCTAGATCTATTTATCTATTCCGTTTTGGCATAATCTTTTCTCTCATGCAGGGGACAACATGGTAACTGAACCAGAATGTGGGGTTCAGTCAGAAAAAAATCATGAACACAACAATGACAGATGCTAAATGTTTTATTTCTTGACAGTTTTAATTCTTTAAGCAGACCTGAGTAATGTAATTCCTCAATGGGAACCAAACACACTTGCCAACATCTGCTGAAAAAAATCTAATCAAATAATCTGGTCCAATTACAGACCTTAAACATTAGCATGACCTATACTAATCTGGGTATGATTTTGTACTTGAAATAAAATCTTGTATGTGCTAACAATGTGTTTTCCAATTCTTGTGTTGGTCATGCAGATCTTTCTGAAGTCACTCAAAAATCTGCAAATAAAACAGAATTTTCAAATCAGAAAAGAAACTTGCTGCTACGGATATTTGCTCTAAGAAAATGGCACACCTTTGTCATAAAGTGTCAAAAAAAGCCTGTAAGCTACTCACATTCACAAGTGTAAGCCACCTCCAGGTACTTGAATGTGCCTATGCACGGGTCTCCAAAAACTGAGTTGCGGGCTCTGATTGTGCAGCTGTTTTTCCCGTTACAGCTGCGGATGACCAGGTGACAGACATACTGTTAATGCTGCTTTCCCAGTGAAACAAAAAGTGTCTTTTTTTTTTTTAAGTAGTTTTTTCCTTTTCCATTTAGGTGTGTTTTAAAATGTGCCTCTTAATCGAGAGAGGGTAGGACAGTCACACAGAAGCAAGGCTGCAATTTTTGCAGCACCAGCCCTTCTGACTTACACCAGCAGCCAATGTGGGTTAAATGTTCTGTCTCGTGCAGGCGGACCGGGAATCGAACCGACAGTCCTCCGATTGCAGGGCCAGCAGTAATAAGACCAGAATATGGCTGGTGAGATTGACTGTGGTTTATCAGATAATTCATGACTTAAGGAAGTAATTATTTCATGTAGGGCCAGGTTAGTTTGGTTAGTTGTTTTTGTTTCCCTCTTAATAGTATTACTTGTTTATACTTGGTATGAATTTTTGTAAATTCAATTTTGCTTAATCTGAAAGTTATAAGTGGAACAAAAAAGAAAAGTCAAGAGATCTCTTTGGAGACCATCATTTCATAGCTCTACTAAATGCTAATGTTTCCACTGGATCTTGTCACGGATACACTGTAAAACTTTTGAGCCGCATTTAGTTGTGTCTGAGGTTAAAATGGTGTGAGGAGTTTTATGATGTTATTTTATGTTCATTTCCCTTAGGAAAATGACCCAGTACTTACGTTTGAGCCACTATGTTGGTGGGGTTTGAGCAGTAAACGTTTTCAGTTTGAGAGGCAGGTCGTCTGTACGAGCAGGTGGTGTGGTCTCGGCGTCCGTAGTCGGCCCCATAGACAAATATGACCTGCCCGTAATCTGATCGAGAGCAGGACAATAACTTGCACACACAGCAGTGATAAAGTAATCATGCCCACGTATGTTTAATTCATACTCACCCATTTGTAAATGGAAAATAAGTACTCACCACAATTCAAATGTGCATAGGAGTGTTCACATGTGACAAGACGATCTGTGAAAATGAACAACATGGACAACCTTAGACATTTCACAACTTTATGTGCAGCTCAGCTCAGTTCTTAGTGCCGTTCAGAGGTGACTGACTTGCTGGGAGGCAGGTGTAATTGGTCTCCAGATACTTGGCGATGCCGACGCAGGGATCGAGGCTGCGAACGTCACCCGTGTTGAACTCACAAACCCTCTTGCCATCACACCTGTTACAATGACAGTGGAAGCACGCCACTGAATTCCTCAATAACGCAATAAAAGAAAAATAATGTATTCAGAAGATTAAATATAATCACTAAATCTCTGACTCCTCACCAGTTAGTTCTTCTAGACCTAAATGTTGCGCATCTTTTAAGTAAAGGGTACTTTCCTGTTTTTTTTTTTACTCTCAGTTATCTTTTATGCTGCAGATTTCAACCATTGCTTTTATGCAAAGTTGTAAATGTCTATTGGTTGTTTGAGGTAATTATGCTGAAATATTATTTGTCATGAACAATAAAATTTGTTTCAAATAGAAAACAGTAGGCTGCTAATAAAATGCCCTTGATTTATCATAATCAAGTGAGCACATTTATAAAGGCAGGACTTTGGTCAGCTTGCAGGTCTGGGTCCTGACACAACGCTGTGGCGGAAGACATCAGGAATGACCTGAGAGTAGCAACTCCTCTAATTTATCTTGGAAGGAAATTTGCCAAATGTTCAAACCATTTAAAGATCCCTGCTCTAATGTAAGAACCAGGATTCACATGTGCCAAATAAATAAATAAATAAATAAATAAATAATTGTGACAAAAATGTAACTTTCCAAGCCATAACCTGCTCTCAGTGGCTCAAAAAAAGTTTGTATGCACAATGTGCAACACATAGGCGCGCTGCACTTGGGGGGGGCGCCAAAGCGACAGCTAAAAAAATATTTTTAGTCGCCATTTTCTATATTTAACAGCCGTTTGTGCGTGTGTGAGTGATTTGATCAATAACAGAAGCACAACACTGATTATGCACCTCTCAGGAGGGATGCCGCAGACAGCTCGGAAGGTACAATACTTGCGCCCCCACCTGCTGTGCGTAGCGACATAGTTTTTTAGTTGAAGCTGGCCATAATGAGACTACCTGTTTTTGATGATGTCCACAGCGCCCTCTTGAGAGCACTGTGTGTTGGCAAGCTGCTGGGGAGACTTGCCCTCACTGCAGATCCGTCGGTCAGCTCGTCCATACAGGGCTGACTGCACACTGATCACTCCGTTATCTGTTACACACAACAGAAAACCAGAAGATTTGCTTTAATTTTTGTACCTAATATGTAAAGACAGTTTTCCAGATACAACAAGCTTTACAAGTGTACAATCAAGCCATTTTCATATGAGCACAGCTGCAGTAACTTTTATAAAGAAATGTTTCTTTTTTACATATTTGTTAAAGCTATCACCATCACAGTATAATATGAAACAGATAATCTGTGTAAAAAAAAAAAAAATCATTCTCCTCTGCCTTCTATTGTCCTGCTGTCATCTACAAAAATGCACTGCTCCTGGTGAAAAAACCAAAAAACATTACAGGTTATCACTTCAAAAGTCCAATCACAGCTTACACAATCATCTTTGTGTACACATTGACCGGGAGAGGTGCATTTTTGCAGATGGCAATAGTAACACTGGGAAGAGGAGCTCTAGCTTTTCACAGATTACCTTTCATACTATGCTTTCCCGGTATGGTGACAGTTTTAACATGCAAGAAGCGTTTTTGTAAAAGTTACATACTCCGACTTTTAATGTAAGATTTATTCAATTGTAAAGTAAATTTAGATCTTTTAGCTAACCACAGCTCAAATGCTGGATATTATCGCTGTCATCACAGGTTGTGGCCTTTTCGGTAACAGCAACTGTAAAAAAAATAAAAATAAATATAAGTGCTTTAAGTAAAAAGTATTAGTTATGTAAATTTCCATAACTGTAAATACTTACCAGATACCATGAGTAGGAAAGCTGTTGCAAGCACTAGGGATGGAGGAAAGTGCCAGATTGTAATAAAAAAGCTCACTTTACATTTTATTGTGAAATTGGCCAAACGTAATCGTTCTGTTTTACAGACCTTACTTATAAAATTAGCCGAATATAATCACAGAGAGAGAATATATCTAGGTATTTTTGATTTGCTATACCAGTGATCACTGTTATAATGTTGAGAGTACTCACATAGTGCAGAGTTGAGTCTGAAGAACAGCATGGTTCAAAGATTGTAGTCTCCAACGAGAAGCTGGACTGATGCTGAATGCAAGACTCCTGTATTTATGTGGCCGGATGAAGAGCTGAACAAAAGCTTGACTTTATTCAGTTGGCTCTTATCAACCTGTGAAAAAATGTGACCATGACTACAGTGTAACTGGGTCAAGACGGAGCAGCAAAAACGAGCACAATGACTTTACTGTACGAAGAATATGACTTAGTGTGGCTCCTCCCATTAATAGCAGCATGCATGATGGATGATATTGCAGTTAGAGAGGTGAAAAATGAATGAAGGTAAATCCAAAGTTACCTCATATTACCGTTATAGTTGGTTCTTTCCTCTTCAAAAAAGCTTTGAGATGACTCATCCATTTACTGTAAAGGTAGTCGGTTCTGTGATATTTTCCGGATGTACTTCCTTGAAGGAGAGCTCCTGTACTGAACGATCACAGGTTCCCCCTAAAATATATGAATCATTTACTTAAACTTGTTTTTTTTCCCCTTAATGGTATGACTGAGGAAAACTCATTGGTATGACATTCTACTGAATTTTAAAGTGCAAAATTACTACATCAGTGACAAATAATCCATATTTAAACTTTCTTCAAATTAAATGTATTTCAATGTTACAGTTCTGAACATAAAGCTGATTTTTATCCTGTAAAATGAGGCTGATGTGATCAGGGTGGAAGTGCAGGTCTGGCAGAAAGCTTTAGCCAAACAAAGCCTGACTCGACCATGACTGATCATCCTGTGGACTAAAAAGGGTTTATGATTGTCTGCGTCGGCGAGACATTTGGATTTTTCTCTCATCCCAGACAGAATTTAAAACACACCCTCTCAAGTCCACACATTGTTTATAATAGAATTTTAACTAATACAAAGTGGACACTAATCCGTAACAGATGTGGTAGTTTTCCATCCAGTTCTTCTAAACAGATTCTCTTTTTTTATCGTATTTTAACATCCAAAAGAAGTTAAACTAAAATAATTCTACGGAAATCCAACAGAGAGATTGGTTGCTTTATGGACAACAAAATCATTTGTAAAGCTTTCATTTATGTGTACAGAGTTTCCCCCCCATCAGTTTAAATTTTAGAAAGTTCAAAAATTTTCCAACACTGACAAAGGACTTTAAAGATATAGTTCTTGATAAAAATAATCTATTTAGGTTAAATTACATATTATATATATATGTAATTTATATAATACTTTAAACGTCAGCATTAAACTGTCTCCAAGACAAATGAAACCTCCTCTGACTAAAATTTTAAATGTCACCTGTAGAAAGAACATATTGGAGATGAATTACAGTAACAGCATTGTGTGTTGCAGGTTTCCTGAACAGTCAATAGCGCCTCTTGTTGGCTTTTATCCTCTTTGACTTCCTGGAACACCTGGAATTACCAGATAAAGTCACATTCCTGGCAGAAGTCTTAAAAAGAAAGTTTTTTTCAAACTTTTTTATTATATATTTTATTTAACATGAGAAAGTAGATAAGCAAGAAAACAGCCCTTAAACATGACGGATGCTGATTATTCTGTATTTTTTGCATGATCTGTTTTTATATCTGCTCATCTGGAGTGACAGGATCTGGGGAGGAAAAAACAAACAAAGCAAAAGATTTGTTTTAAGGTACTGATTGAGCAACATAGTTATACTTTTACTTTACAATTAAATACCAAATCTACTTACAAACTGAAACATTGAAGATATATTTACATACTAAAGTGTTTAGGCGCTTAAAAATATTAGCATCTGTTCTTTTTTTTCGTGGCAGATGTAGACCTACACTAACGTCAGTGTAGCTCAAGACATCATTTCAGTCCACTCACACTGACAGTTGTAAGCCACCTCCAGGTACTTGTAAGTGCCCACACAGGGATCTCCAAACACAGAGTTGCTGGCTTTAATGATGCAACTGTTTTTCCCTTGGCAGCTGTAAAGGCACACAGCAAATACGATTTCTCAACTGAAGCCAGTCCAGTTATACAGCCTTGCCGAAGCAAGCTGGAACAGAATGGAGAAACTACCTTTCAGCAACTTTGGTGGTGGGGCTGGAGCAGGCTGTGTTTTGGATCTGATTGGCTGGGCGTCCATACCGACATGTGGTCTGGTCTCTGCGTCCGTAATCAGCTCCATGGACAACAATAACCTGTTCTTGATCTGACAATAAGAAAGGATGGATTGTTATTAAACTATATGAACAGAAAGACTGAGGGTGGGAACAGGCTTGCTTGGTATTTATTCATGTGAAACTAGGGCAGCCGACTGTTTTTCATAAGAATCCTGAACCTGACTCCTGTGGCACTTATTCAGCTGGCTACAACACACCAAAAATCTACAATAACATCTTAACCCCAAGAGGGATATGAAGCAGACATCCATCTTGGGAGCAGCGAAGGGGAAAAAAAAAAAAAAAGAGTTCAAGATGCTTGTAGCAGTGAGCCAAGCCAAGATCAGCGGGAGACAAGAGGGACTGGAAAGAGTACAATACGCGAGACTCGGAACAGCCTCAAGTAGGGCAACACCACACAGGACAAATAACCAAAGACAGACAGGTACACACAAAAACAATGGGAAACTTAGACAATTATCCCTAACATGCTGATTGTTGAACTGCAGCATCCAGAATGAACCATGCATATAGAGAACATTAATTAATTAATCCATGTTGATTGTCCCTGACTGGGTTTGGAGCCAACAACCTTTTTTTTTTTTTTTACTACAATTGCAACACCTTGCTGCAGCTGCCCCTAACTAAACTCTAGATATATTTAAGTAGCATGGAAATTAGAATCTGTGCAACCTTGTTCTGATTAATCAGTGTTGAATTTGGCAATTAGATTCTGAATCCTGACAAAAAGTTCATCCTTCTATATTGTTTTAAGGTGGCAATAATGAATTAAGATTTGAGATCTAATTTTTCCCACAGGGTGTTGTTACGAATACTCACTCTGGAAGGATTAAAATAATAAGCATGCCTTAATGGCTTAGAGCGTTTACAGTTTCAGTTACAGACTCATCCTTGTGTTTGATGGGTCTTAAAGTTAAAAGATGCTACATGAAGTAACTTTATGATACAGCTTTGTTTTAATAGTTTATGGATAAAAGTAACACTGTGACATTCATTAATATGTGCCTCATTAAATTGGTTAAGTATAGTTGCACTAACTTTCTCAACTGCAGATTGAGTCATTTCTATGAAGCACTTTACATTATAAATATTTTTAATTTACAAAGAAGAGCTCAAGTTTGTTGTACAAGAATGTAAAAAAAAGCAGACATTAACAACAAAAAAAGAAGCAAACTGATATAAACATTTCAGAGGTAGGAATGTTCATAAATGTGTTATTCATACAGACATAGCTTGTAAGAAATCACTAAAGGGTTGCCAAATGCTCTGAAACAGTGATGTACTATCCTTCAACGAACGTTTTATTTTTCCAGATGTAACGTGTTGGACAGCTCTTGCAGCCATATTTTGGAGTAGTGCCGACTCTTTTCATATCAGAATTTATTTGTTTTTGCAATGATGAGTAGGAAATAAACTTTCGCTGTCTTGAAGTAACTTTTCTGAATATCTGAGATGTGCCTAGTATGATTAACCAAATACAAACACACACATGTATATATATCTCCACTGAGGAACATCATTATTATAAGGAAGATTTAAAAGAAAGATTTAGACATCTCAGTCTAAATGGATTGAGAAGTCCCTGTTGAGTAAAATAAACTTTTATTAGGTAAAACAAATATTGGGGTGCACTTAAATTGGATTGTCTTTAATAAGAGACACCTTGGAAGAAAAAGGCCACTTGAAAATGTTCATAAAACTTGTGGGGATTCAAGGGGAATATTGTGATTTTTTGTTTTGTTAGAAGCTTGACAAGTATTAATCAAGAAAGACTAGACGACTTAATAGTAAAAGGTGCTTTATGTAATTGGAAGCGATGCCATGTAAATTGCACATCTTTCATCACATCAGCTGAAAAGAGCAAAGGCAAACTTAAAGACATTGAAAATATTTGAGTACAATGGAGAAATATTTACAATCGACAGCGGAAAGAGAACACATATAATTAAAAGGAACTTGAGTCCAGTAGATGAGACGTTATTTGCGAGAACAATTGATTTATAGACCTTCCCAGCTGTTTGGTCTTGACCCAAACTGTTCTCCAAACTCTCACAAGACGTTTTCTCTTTTTTTCTACCATTTTCTTTCAGACTATGCACATTCACGTTTGTGTACAAGTACAACCGATCATACAATAACGGGAGATAAATGAACAAAGTAGAGATGGTGTCTTTTTTAAGCTACTGAAGAGCAGAAATAAAACATTATCTTAAACCTAATGTACAGCATGAGATTGTGGATCCATTTATTTTCTTGGCTTATACAAGAACAAAGTCCCCACCAATAAATCAACTCAAAGTAAAACGTCTACAGTAGACATTCATAGTCTGAGTAGAATTGCCACTACATTATACCCAGGAAGTCCATGTAGAAATCTAAGCAACAGTTAAAAATATCCACATTGAGCCATTATTTCCAACAACACTTACAAAATTGATAAAAAAAATTCCCACATTTGACAATTAAGTAGTCAAATACGTTCAGAAGAGGAACAGTCTTCCACTATGGAGAGGTTTGAAAGTAGAGAAGTTTTCGAAGGAAGTTAAAGGAACCAGGCATCTGCTTGTACAGCCCTTTTGCAGAGTTTTGGGAAACTTCGTTGTTAACCTGAAAACAAACCGTGACACGCAGGAGATGATTGTGGTTGTTTAAAAAGATCTTGATAGGTGACAGGGAAGCTTTTTGTGGTGGTCTAATAAGTGAAACTCACCATCATCAGCATGGTGGCCAAGTCATGAGTGGCTGCGTTCTCCTCAAGGATGCGGTCCAGTGTTTCGATGTACCAAGAACCTGCCTGAGTGTCTCTCCAGGAAACGAAACCTGAATTGGTCAAAGAGCCATTAGGCTGGCAGGATGTTCTCGGTGACTACACACATGACTTAAAAGTTCAGACATACCAGGGAAGGTAGAGTAGGACACCAGGATGTCACTTGGGGTGGGCAGTGATGTTCTGGCATCCACCTCGTCAGTCATACTCAGAGACTCGCTGCTGGACGACGTCGGGATGGCATCTGTCTGGTCGTCTTGCCCGCCCACCGACGGACTAGTCTCCTCAGGAGACGCCTCAAATCCTACGTCTCTTTCATCTTAAAGACAGGAAAAGCGTCTCTGTGAGAATGTTTTTTTGGGTTTTTTTTTTTTTTTGCACATTTCAATTTTGACTTTCAATCAAAATAAGAATTTCTTTGGTGTTTACTGGTGTACCTCCGCCACAGGCCTGAATGAAGAACAGCTTGGGTTTTCCTTGCAAAGAAGGGCAGTTCTTGCCGTTGAACAAAGTTGTGATGTACTGAACTGTGATGTGAGACCCGTCTGTTCCATACACAGCGCCAGGAAAACGACTATGATTCACCTATAAGCATCATTTAAGCACATATGTTCTTAGATGCCTACTATGTTTAATATCAAACAGATCTAGTTTCAAAGAGTTTTCTACAGAACTCTTTTGTAGCTGAAAGATCATAGGTCCATCTTTCCTGTTAATCTATAAACTTTTACTTTATTTATGAAATGACACAACAAATGTCCTCTCAAACAAATTTACATTATGCCTAATTTTGTTCCTTTATGTTTATTGACCCCCTTGGTGAACACTTTCCCCCCTTTCTGTAGAAGCCTAATCTAACACAGCTTTAATTTGTGAGAGAAAAAATCTACCACACTTCTAGCAATTTTGTTTAACTGGAAATACTTGTAGCATTTATAAGTTATATTTTTAAGTTGGTTGAGAACATTGTAACTGATTTAGGAAAAAAAAGGAAAACTTGAAGACTGACCTCAGTCCCATGGGAGAGCATGATAACCACACAGCAGTCATATTGAGAGTGATCCTTTCTGGACAAAGCTGACAGTTCATGTCTGATTTGCTGAAATGAGACAAAAGAGTTAGATGAGCTGCCTTTTTTTTTTTTTTTTTTTTTTTACACCATTTCAGAAACAGTCGTAGAAGAAAAGACTCACTCTTTGCTTCAGATTTGTCTTGACTTCCACAGTAAAGTTGAGTGCCAAGAATCTTCTCTCCAGCTTTTCACTGTCTATGTTGGAACCTTTGCGATTGCTGAGCTCACTTTGAGGCTCAAAGTCTGCATTGTTTATGATGAGGCAATAACCACATGGACTGGAATCCATTTTATAGCTCTGCCACACAAAAATACAGAAAAATCAACAATATGTAACCAGATCTTATATTGTCTATCCAGACAATTACCAAAATAAGAACATCAGTGAAAATTAAATGGCACTTACCTGAAGACTATCTCGGCGTGTCCTGCCTTCTGGCCTTGGTTTTAAGTACTCCTTCTCAGGTGCTGTAGGATTATATACATTCAAGTACCTACATACATTGCAGCTCAATAATGTGCATCAGTTTGTATCACTTTGCATATTTTAAAGCATAAAAGCAGATGGATTGATGGATCCACCTGCTTTTATACTTTGTTTACATTGGATGAAATCCCAATGTAAACAATGGGACAGATAATTACATTTTAATACCTTCCCCCCCCCCCGCCCCAGCATCTAATGCATCTATTCCTTGGCCAATCAGTCTGTATTTGACATATTACCTTGATTTGCATGATGTACAAACGGTATCCAAACATAGTTGCACTCTAGCAATGGGATTTGTACATCAGTTTATCAATAGTTGAGAAAGTGTACTTTACAACAAATAAAGTCCTGCAATTTTAAAAGAATTCACTGTTTATGATTTTTTAAAATAAATGTGTTATTTTAATGTTTTATAACTCATTTAAATTGTTCTTTAACTGGACAGTGAAACAAATGTTATTTTATACACTGGACTTTTCATTTGAAATCGTATATACCTGATAATTATCAAAACTGTTCAAGACAGAATGAGTTATTTTTTATCTTAAAATTTATTCTCATAATTTAGTAAGCCAATAGCAATGAACACGTTTGGAGGGAAGATCAATTTTTGCACTTATGTCCAACAATCACATTTGGAGAGCAGAATTTCAATGCAGACTTGACAGAATTATAAGGTAAGGGCCAAGATTATTTTGTTGTGCTTTCAACCAAACACGGAAATGGTAATTTATTGATTTCATTTGTTATTTCGGTATATCCTTTGAATGTGACTACGATTCAGCAGACATAACAAAACAGACAACCTTAAATAAACTGGCAACATTTGTACATTAGAATGTTTTTTCTAGAAAAAAACAACAACAAAAAACAACTTATGGGCTTATTTACATTTATTAAAAAGGTATATAAAAATGTGTTTCTCTTACTTGGACTGGAAGACTTATCGGGCCTCTCTATGGGACATATGGGGACAATATATTTACTTTGTTTATTAACATCCATAGGAGAGGCTGGAAGAGGCAGGATGGATAAAAAGATTAGAGTTTACTGTGTTAAAAAAAAAAGTCACGGTGAATGCTGCTTGTGTCTAACTTACAGATGGGCAGAGGTTGCACAACAGGGCGGACCGCTGTGGATAATGATGGAACCCTGGTTAGAGTTTCTATCAAACTCTGCTGACCCGACTCACGTAGGCTCTCCAGGAATAACGGAAAGGCTCGACTCCCTCGGGTCTCTAAGTCCCGGACTAACTGCCTGGCCTGGTCTCGTCTGGTCCCCGAGCTCTGACAGAAGACACCGTCGCAAAGTCTTTGTCATTTTACTTTTGTCCTGAGTGCAATTACTCAAACACAGTGACATTTACCATGATGTCTTACCTTTATCGTATCAATCATGTCCATGGTGAAAACAATACATATTGATAATGTTGTTACACCTGAATTTCCCAATTGTGTGGCCATAAAGGCTGTTTCTATTAAATTCTATCTGACTTCCTGCATGACTGAAAATAGCTTTAACTCAAAATCTAAATTGAGATAACTGTACATAATAATAATAATAATAATAATAATAATAATAATAATAATAATAATAATAATAATAATAATAATAATAATATAAACTAAGTCTTATTTGAGTTTGAGTTAATTTATGTATAATCATTTACTATCATTGATGTTACAACTTACATATCTTATTGTATATAAAAATAAGTAGTTAAAGTTTGTTGAAGGTGTCGACTTTAGTGTTTCTTTTATTCGAAAACCCAAGTTTCCAGCGTCTATGAAGAAACTGCCACTCACAACATGGCGGAATTGCAGCCTACTCAATTTCCCAAAGCGACTTTCGAAAAATGGCGCCTCCTCCTGGCCTCTTGTTTCGCAGTAGCAGATTATCATTAGCCAGTGCTGGAGGTTCTGTAGGATGCTGCGGAACACGCCCAGTACATTAACCTCTAGTGCAGTCTGTGGTCTTTACACATTAATTTTAGCCAGGGACGAGGATCTGGAAAGGAACCATATGTATCCTAAGTATGTGGCGTTGCACTGGTTGACTGCATCAAGCCGGGGTGACTGAAGCAAGCTGGAGAAGCTGCAGCCCCTGTGGTAACTAACCCTTAACAAAATTAGCATACAGTCGTTATTCAAGAGGGGTTACATTGATGTCACAGCTTTAAAACATTCGGTTAAATTCTTACAGTCCGCTGCTGTGTCGTTTACTTTTGTAAGCAGTTGTAGTTTAATTTATCTTCACCGTTTCGGATAAACCGCTGTATCTCATTAACAAGCGTACAAGCTGAACCATGATGTCAAGTACTACGGTCTAGTTTTATGTGGGGTCGATAATGATGATAAAATATGGCAGTACACAGACGTGAAAACATTGACACACGCACAAGAAATGACCATATATTGATATCTCGTATTTTTTGAGAAGGAAGGAATTTACTAACACCTACAATAGTTTAATTTATTTTATTCATTAAGCAAAATATATTAACCAAACTGTTGTATCCAATTTTGAAAAAAACGGATATTCTACTCTCAAAAGCTACTCTTACTGAAATAACTTCAGTGACACACTTATAGTCATCTAATGATTTGTATCATCAGGAAATTTGCTCCATTCCACATTGTCAGCTGTGAGATGTTCAAGGGGTGTCTTGTCTCACCACATAGCATCTTACAACGTTCGGTCTAAGCTTCGGTATAGCCTAGGATTTTCTTTTCTTTTTTTGTTTTGTTTTTTTTGTTCAGTTGTTGTTGTAGAATAGAAATCTAATATCTTATCCCTCAGGAGGGAAGTGTACTAGCAAGTTTGTAGTGAATTTACTTGGGTGTTGTATCATTTTCGTGTTTCATGGTCCAGTTCTGTTTCAGCTTAAGATTTTTACAGATTTTATATTTTCCTCAAGCTCCTGCCGATTGTTGGTGGAATTCAGAGTGGATTCTGTGGTGAGCTGTGAAAGAATTTTGTGGAGGTGACAGAGCTGACCGACATCACCTACATCAGCAACCTGGTGAAGCTGAGGCCTGGACACATCAATATAGTCCTGGTTCTCACTGATGCCTCCAAAAATATCCTTCTTAGCAAGTTTGCCAAAGAGGTGTATTCTTTCACAGGGTAAACGCTCAATGAACTTCACGCGCCGTATCAGTTTTCCGTGTGGAATTTTAGACACGCGTTCTCAGTACCCCTTTTCTTCTGCAGGACCCAGACGCTGCACTTCTCCTTCCTGAACCTCGACAAGCACAGCGAGTGGATGAGCACGCTGCTGGAGTACGCACAGGACGCGGCGCAGATCGATGCGGACGAGGATGACAGCGGGAGCCGTAAAACGGACTACACCGGGTTTGTGCTGGCCCTGAACGGCCACAAAAAGTATTTGTGTCTCTTCAAGCCGGTCTACACCGGAGAGGACCTCGACGGGAAGTCGTCTGAAGACGAAGCAGGGACGTCAGTGGGCAAGCCGAGGCCCGGTTCCCGTGACGGTCATCCTCAACGCAAATCCAGTCGGTCCCGCAGCACATCCACCCTGCAGATTCACCACAAACTGGACCGACTGGGGCTTTGGATGGAAAGACTCATGGAGGGCACCTTGCCTCGTTACTACGTTCCTGCCTGGCCAGGGCTTGATAAGATCACACCAAGTAAGTAGGTCAAAGTGGAAAGACTTCATCTTCAACTCCTGTGACATAGCTTCTTTTATGCAGGAGGTTTGGCTAAATATGCCGTTTTCTATTATAGACCTTAAATGGAGCAAATTTCTGATAAACAGAATAAACATAGGTTAATTAACCATTGAGGAGCTCTGTGAACGTGCTGCTGGTTTCCCCTTCGAAAATAACCCCAAGCAACCTTTAGCAATGTTTATTCTTTATTTTTGATTCCCAAACACAACTCCTAACCCCTTAAGTTTCGCTGGTTTTTCCGTGTCTGAACCCCAGCTCCCTACTATAATTAAGAACAGAGAGACGGATCAGAAACCCGGCACAGCTTGTGCCGATCACCCTCATCCTGCTGCTGTTCCCTGATCCACTTTATCAACTCTACTTCTGCAGCTGGAAATAATACCATGCCCCGCCATCACAGTCTCATAATACTGTGCTCTTTCTACACTTTACTCAGACAATAAAATGGAATAATAAAATCACTGTGGCCACCTCTGCTCCTGCTGACAATGGGTCAGCAAGTCAGAAGCTGTGCAACATAGATAATCCATTTTCAGACAGTCACAGAAAGGCTGAAGATGGGGAATTTAGCTTCCTGCTGCCTCGTGTCTAACCTTTGTGCTGCTGTGGTACGAATCGCTTGTGGCTGATTTGTTGTTGGTTTTGGAAAGTTCTCATAAAATCCATGTAATTACTTAAGCAGTTATAAAGCTGTGTTTAAAGGGGGGAAAACTGTGAATAAAGATGCATGAAACTAATATCTAATGTCTTGGCCTTTTTATGCATCTGAAAAATATACACATTTTTGGAAACAGACTATACTGCTGTAATAATCTGAAGGTGCACGCTGTGGTCTTCCTTGGTCCTGTGCTCCAGCAGAAAAAGAAAACACGCTCTTGCTTTTGTTAGATGCAAAGTGTATTATACCTGTGAACATTTAACAAATGAGTTTTTCAAATAACCCTTCAGTTCAGTAGCCTTCTCCTGCTTAAATCAACTTAACAGACAGTAGCTGTGTGTAGCCTTGAACCCGACAGCATTTTTCTAAGCATTTGATACTTTTTTCTAATAATTTAAACAGAGCTTGCAAATACTGTTTAAATTAGTTTGCTATTGCTTACTACAATCATGTTGAGTTTGTATCTTAAAAACGGTGTCCTTTTAAACTCATTGAAATATTTATGTTATTTAATTCTGTGTGACATTTATATGAAAACATATACTCCAGTAAATTGTTCCAGGTTGTGTCACATTCATTTAATGTGTTGCATTTTATTTGCCCAGAGCACCAAACAGGTTTGTTAATAAAGAAAAGAATTGTGAATTCATTTTGACATCTTGAGTCTTTTCTTTGGTATTCATGAAGAGTCTGACTTAGCCGATCATTTTGGACAAGACAATAAAATATATTTCCTATCTTTTTCTATTGGTTTTATTCATATTTGTTAATACAACTTTACCACTGTATCATTTTGCTGTAAATATTTGCTGATATTTATTAAAGTTATTTATTTGTCTTATGAATTCCATTTAACATGTGCAGTCAAACTTACTCTTGTACCTTGTGTTGTTATTTCACTTTAGTAATTCAGCGTTTTGGCTTCAGGGAGCAAACCTATAACCTACATCTGATCTGGCCCAAGCAAAACATTTAAATATATCAAATATTTACTTCCATCAGCGATTCCTTTACATTTAGAAATGTTTACGTCAGAGGTGGCCAAGTGGGGGAAACGGTTATGAAAAATGCAAGCCCAAATATTCATGCCACGAACTTTTGATTTAAAGTAAGTTTTATTTTACTAAGAAATCGTTTCTGATAGGAAATAACATGGGCATGTTTATGAAGATAAGAATGAACAAAAGTGCATTATTTTTATAGAAGATTTTTTTTTCTGTTTTTATTTATATTTTAACAAACAGTTCCAAGTGGAGAATCTTTTATGCCCTTCAGTATTCACCTGAAAGCCTGTAGTGGCATCAAGATAATTAAAAGTAAATGATGTTATACCAAGAAGAAGTTCTCAGATTATTTTGTGTCCAGAGTCGAAACTTAAAGCTGCAATTTATATTATTATATTTTGTATTTTGTTCTGTTTTGTCCACAGTATTTTCTTGAACTGTTGATTCCATCCTTGGAAATTTGGGTTGTAGAAAACTCTCCCTTTTCACATTACATGCTCTTTTCAATTGTTTACTGGAGGTGAAAACAGGCATACAAGTTCATTTTCTGTTGCGAGATAGGGTTTTTAAAATTCTCAATATGCAATCATTGGTTGTTTTTCTAAATTAATTGTGTTTTGCAAGGAAAATATTACAATAACCACATATTTTAAAAAATAATCTGATATTTTTTATTTGAGGGGAGGGGGGTTCTATGACTTTTCCAGTGGGCGCTATAGCACCCCCTGGTGCCACAACTGAGAGCATGCGAGAGAGAAAGCTTTTTCTCTCAGCGCTCTCTGAGAGCAGGAGCAGGAACTCACTTTCTGCTACACTGCAGCTAGCACAACCTGCTTTCAGAGGACGTGACAATTTCAATTTGAAAGCAGTAAACATTTTCATGCAACGTAAAGGGCTATTTATTTACAAAATATTGTATCAATCAATCAGTCAAATGTGTATAGAACACTTGTCATACAATCAAGTCTAATGCAAAGTTACAGGAGTTAAAAACAAAGAAAGGCATTTAACCACTAGACACACAATGAAATGATCCACATAAACAGATAAAACAGGTAAGTATTGGTAATAAATGTGATTTATTAGTGGAAGAAAATCAATTGTAGAAGATAAGGAACTGTGGCAGCTTGTATTGATTAGAGAGGAAACACTGGGGAAATATTTCTATTATATACAGAGAAAGCTAAAATGAATAAAAAATAGCAAAGTCCATGCATTGTAAACATGCAAAATGATAAATAACAATAAAATCTAGAATACTGAAGATGGATTATCTTCAAACACATAACAATGCTTGTAATTATTAACAATTTTCACGTAAATACATTAGAAACATATAAATATATCATTTAAAAGTGGCAAAAACCAAAGTAAAATGGAAAATAAATACAGATGAATAAAGTGATATAACACCATCCAACTAGCAATAACTATAAGCAAACAGGGAAATGAACAGCTCAGACACCCCAGGATGGTGACGTCCCTGTCCTGAGGTTTCAGCTTGTTGGTGTTAATATGGTTCTGAGACGATCCCCTCACTTAGGTGAAATTGATCTTGATGGGGAGGCTGCAGACGGGATGAGATTGTCATCAGGCTCCAAACAGGTTAAGTCCAGCTCGAGTTCACTGTTGGAACGAACCTTGTCAGTCCTAACAAGGAAAATGGAAAACACAATCAGTAATAATGTAGACCAACTGTGACTAAAGTACTCCATATCTTACCACTTAGTGGAAATGACTTATAACAATCTAGATTCCAGATTTGTTTTCACCAGAATCTGTCCTAATATTTTATGAAACCTTTCAGAGAAAGTACTCTAGTCAAAGAGTGAATAATACACAGACCATTAAAGTTGCAGTATTAAACTTTTATAAAAATGTCCTTTGTTACATTTATGAAACTCACTGTGCTGTGACTGTATGTTATGAGACACATCATAGATTGTTTGGTGCCCTGGGCAAACAACCCCACGGGGGGCCATCATACGCGTGATTCCATCTTTCCTCTCTGTTATTACCTACGTTCCTGTCTAACTGCTCTCAAATAAAGGCCGCCTGAGCCAAGAAAACCCTGGTAAAAAAGAGATAATTTATTAGGTTCCTTCTTTTTTTGAAGTTAACTAAGTGATTTGTGTAAGACTGACTTAAATTTGTAAATTTAACCACACTTAATGTGTCTTAAAAAAGTCAAAATGATGCAAAATGGCCGACCTCCTTCTGGGATTCAACCAAGGGTCCAAGATACACAAGATACACGTGCACTGAGTGTACAGAGGGCATGGCTTAAGCAATGTCATGATTTAACAATTGAATGCTGTAGGGATCCAGATGTGGATCAATCACTGAATGTTTGGTGTCTCTGTGAATTTTTGTGTACGAGTTATTACAGTTTTGTGTTTAATGGCAAAAGATTTCAAACTCTGAGGCCTGACCACGTCCCTTAAGCATGCATGGCCATGCCTTATGGGCAAACTGATCAAGTTTGAAACCGATCGATTGAAATCTCTAGGAGGAGCTTGATCAAATGCGGAGGCTGTAAACGGCCAAAATGGGGTCAAAATCGGCACTTCAATCCAAGATGGCCAACTTCCTGTTCGGTGTAGAGCACTGGTCCAAGAGTTTTCTGTAGGTCATGGGGTTATGATTCTACGACAAAGTGCGCTGTTGAGCCATTTCTCTTGCAATTTTTTTTGACTACCTTAAAGTGAATATTTAAAGTTCTTTAAAATATTTTTTGAGGCCAAACTGTAAATCTGTTTGCTGTATTTGGTCAATAATTATGGTGCGTTCACACCAAACGCTTTTTGCGTTGCTGGCCTATTTGTCAAACTCGTTGGACACGCCCGACTCGTTGAATGCTTCAAAAGTGCTGCAACGGGCTCTCGACGGGCCCTTGATGTGCTTTCACATAGATTTGAATGTAAACCAGATGCGCCTGACGCACGAAATGGTGTGAACGCACCATTAGGTAACAAATGTTATGAAATGTTAAATTAATCAAAACGTTCTGACTTCTAGAAAAAAACAAGTGGTTTTCATGACGTAACTGGAGGAGAAGAGAGCCCAACGGCTGCTGACTGCTGAGCTCAAGGAGGGCTTGTTCGCTCAAGTGACTTTCCGGTGATTTTTGTTTGTGCTGCTCTGACTGAAGATATTAATTAAAGTTTAAAGGTCAATCAGCCACCCCCCCGCCCCCACCACACTTTTATGAACTCAGACAAAATTAGTGTCAAATGTTTCTGCAACGTTTGTGCTGGTTTATGCACCAAAAGTTTTTATTTGTGCCGCTATCATTTCAAAAATATTAATAAATGTTTCTAGGGGTCATGAAAGGTCAACCAGGCCCCACCCCCGCCTTCTTCAAATCAGACAAAATTGGTGTCAACTCATTCATAATTCTAAAGATATTAATAAAAAGTTATCAAATTTGTAATTTATGTTTCTTTGGCTTTGAAGATAGTAAAAAAAGTGTAAAGGTCAAAAGGTAGGAATTGCAGTGTTCATGGAGGGTGGGGATAGCGCAGTTAATAATTTGTTTGACCTTTATAGTAACCTTTTGGAGAATCTTCTTCTTTGCAAACTGGTAGTTAGCATTTGTGAAGAAATTCCCCACACATCAGAGGTAAAGGGCCAGAAGAAGATCTGTGGAGAGTCATATTATCTTCCAGAGTCTAGGGAGGAAAGTCTTTGCTGCACCTTTTTATCTTAATTTTGAGGCAGGACTTGGAACGCCAGACAACATGTCCGGTAAAGACTGGAAGCAGTCCAGTCTTTACATTTCCTGAACCACTTCCAGGAAATGTGTGGTGCTGAGACAGGAGCATCCTATCTTGGCACCACACTCGTATTCACTGTTCTTCCTTAGAACACCCCGTTTGTTCAGTCTCAATGCTGGATTTCATACACCTGTAGCTACAGAAGTCACTGGAACACCTGAATTCAATGATTTGGATTGGGAAGCAAATACTTTTGGCAATATTGTGTCTTTGCGACTGAACACATCATTTTAATGATTTCAATTACCTTCGTTTTTCTTCCAAGGCTAGCACGTCAGCTTCCCAGAAATGATGGATTACAATCACACCCATCATGTTTGTGAGTACATTCACCATGGTAGTTAAATGGTCTCTGAAGGGGACATAAGGAGAACAAACATACTGTTACTCAACTGTTGTTTTCTTGAAGGCTTTCTCTTCCCCACTCTACAACAGCGAGCTTCAGACAATTCCTAGTAACATCATCAGTCACAAAGTGTAGTTTTATCCAAAGAATTGCATCTTTAAATTTCTGCTTCTCTGCTATTGAACGGACAGACAAAAAACCCCCATTTATTTGGACTCCTGAACATACAGTAAATTAGACTTAATTTTAGTTTTTCTGGTTATTCTGAGATTTGGATGCGACATTTTCTTTGTTTTTTTTTTTTTAATTAAAAGAATTATATTAATAGAGATTTGTTTATATTAGCTTCTGGATAAATTGTTGCCACTTTCTTAGATTTTTTTTTCAATATTGTTCATTTCCTTTTAACTGTTCCAGTTTCTTTTTAAAGTCTGTTTGGCTGTGAACACAACAGTTTGACCTCAGTCACATGAAATAAGTCGAGATTTTGCTATAATTGTCTTTTTTTTTCTTGGGATTTGGTTAAATCCCAAGATTTAACCAAATCTTGGGATCCTGGGGAGATCCTGGAGAGACACAGGGTCTAGGATAGCCTAGACATTTGTTTATCATGCATATTAAAAATCATGTCCTGGTCAAAAATAACTGCAAGCTTTCTGATAGCAAACCAGCATAACTCCATCCAGTGTGACGACACAGTTTGATGGTTAAAGTACTTTTTGAACACGAGTGGCAGGCTGTTGAGCATCAAGTTGAACTTACAGAAGCCATTCAAACACCACCAGATGGACAGCATCATGTGCAGGCAGTCCCACAGATGTCAGAACCATGATAGTGGTCACAGCTCCTTTGGCTGGGACCCCTGAAGTTCCAAAGGTGACAATGGCACTAGACAAGCTGCAAACCAAGCACAGACTACATCAACTGCAACACACAGTTGTGTCAAGCCTTTTCTCTTAACAATCCCAGTATGCACCTTTTCTCAATTCCAGACACTTAGAGGAAGCAGCTTACCAAATGGCAATTATCTGACCGACTTCCAGAGTGATGCTATTTAGCTGAGTAGTAAAGATGGAAGCGATCACTTCATAAATTGTTGTCCCGTTCATATTGATGCCGACGGCAATGGGCAACATGAAGCGGAGGAGTTGCTTATTGACCTTCACGTTCTCTTCGAGGCATTGAAGGGCAACAGGTAGAGTGGCGGTGCTTTGGCAGAAAGCACATCCTTTATTGGTGCACTGTTCATATGTGGAAACTAGAAAAGTGTCAAGCAGAACAAGCAGAACATCTCACCTGGATGAGAGGATAAATGCAGTTATCAAAGCCTTGGAGACCTTCCTGTAGATCTTAATGGGGTTCTGTCTGACTAACAAAAAATAAATCGTGGGCACAAGCAAAAAGGCGTAGACTCCTTGTCTGAAAGAGACAACAAACTTATTAGAGTCATGCTCTGTGTTATCAAGACACAAAAAGCTATTCACTGGCCTTCAAGTTTGACACTTATGAATTTTGTCATGGTAAACCACATGAAAAAATTGGTTGTCAAGTGTTTGGGGGGACTTGATATGCTAATACATAGTCGCGCGTCATTGCAAAGTGCAAGGAAAATGATTCATTGTTGCACAGTAACATCCATGAAGATGTGTGTGCATCTCTATTCAGCTTCAATCAGTCCATACTTTGTAGATCAACCTGTTGCAACAGTTCCAGCTGCGGCCTGTTGCGTCATGTTTCCACCAACTTTGCTCTTTCATAGAAACAACATTTATCACATTCTTCTCTGCAAAATAGCATAAGCTCAGATTAGATGGGGAGTGTGAACACAAAGCTTTCTGCCACATATTATCAAAAGGATATTGGTCTAGACCAGTGTTTCCCAACCGCACACATGATTTCAATTGTTGGCTGATTAACAGGATTTTGCTGAATTGCAATCATCTGAATGGGGTGTGTTGAAGCAGGGGACCATCTAAAACATGCAGGTCAGTGTGCCTTGAGGACTGATTGATTTTAAGCTCGGCCAATTAACCTGGTGTGCTCATGTCCACCCCCACGAGATGCTACCCTGGGTGGTTGCCCATGTCATCCACATAATAAACCGCCACTGCATGGACAGTCTACTGTCCACCTGCCCACTAACGGAGAGGCCCACCAAGGAATCCCCTGGTATGCCAGTATGCCAGTCCGCCCCTTCTTTTGGGACATCTTGATTTATTTAATTGTGGGATGACTGACTTTATGCTATGGTTCAAATTATAGGTACATTATTTTCGCTAAGGTTTATGTGATATTTTGTGAGCTCCAAATGTTCCGATGGACCGAATCTTCCTTTATCAGTTGAGGTTCTGCAGTAACTTCTACTCACAGCCGCTCACCTCCAGCCCAGATCCTGTCAGCAGCGGCACAACGAGAACTGATTTTGGTAGTTCAGCTCAACTATGCAGAGCCCTTAACCCTCCTCCTCTTCTTTACCTTCAGATATTGTTTTAGAAACTAAGACTGATTTAAACTTTTCCTGAACTTTCTCCTTGACCTGTCTGCTGAGTCTTTTGGTGTTCATGATGCCGTTTGTTCACTAACGTTCTCTAACAAACCTCTCAGGCCAAACACAACATCTGAAAGGGAACTGCTTGAACTGGACAGGCTTTTGGGGGGAATCGGAGTAAATTAGCTGACAATAATTGTATTAAAAAAACTGGTCTTTGCAGTGTCTTCATCCACTAAACATAAAGGAGAAAAATCTCAGTAAAATCTGTGCTACGCTTCTGTAAAATACATTGAAAACAGTTTTCTTTCCTTCTTGTGTAGAGTTCAGTGCTGCCATCTCACGAGCAGTGATCTCAATTTGGCAACAAAGTTGAAACAGACAAAGTGGACATACGCCATACAAACCACTCCTGCAAACTTCACGAGTTTAAAGGCATCTCCCCAGTCCTCCACAGACAACACACTGTCTGTGATCAGAAAAAGTACTCCAATTGGCAAATACCTGAATCAAAAAAACGGTCAAGAAAAAAGGTTAAATAAATGGGTGTCCCAAATTTATTTTGATTAACTGTTTGTCAAATAGGTATCCCTCAAGGATGATAAACACTCTTTTCTGTCTACTTAGAAAGATTAAGGCAACTATTTGCATAATTTATTTATGTTGATCAAGCAAGACTGTTCTTTGTCTTAATTACTTACATATTTCTTTGAAACATAAAATCAAGGTAAAGTTAACTTTGTAAAGCAGGTTAAACAGAACCTTGCATAAAGCACTCAACATGTTTAATGTAAATGAAATATGCAAGTACACTGTAAAATCTAATTAGTTCACCTAACTTAAAAAATGTGCAAACTTATTGCCTCAAAAAAAAAATCAAGTTTTTAAAACTTAATACTTGATTTTTATTTGTTTCTCTGCTCAAACTTAAATATGGAAAGAAGTGATAGTTTGTTCAATTTTAAATTTTTCTAAGATTTTATTAGTTCTTTGCAAAATTACATTAGGGGCAGAAAATCAATTACAAGCATTACAACAATACAATAATACACAAACAGTTCATTCATGGAAGTTCTGTTTAGTCTATTGTTTACACAAGTTCAAAAACTGTCCAGGTATTTTCCACATTAACATTTCGTCTTCACTTTTTTCACACAAGGAGTTTTCCCAAATAAAGTTTTTAATCAATGTAGCCACACTTTTTGTTACACTTGTTTTTTTTGTGTGTTTTTTTGTTGTTTTTTTGCTACTGTAGGTGTTAATCTCATCCAATCTATTTTTTCTGCCTACATCACCAACAACAGCATTAGTTTTTGTTAAAACACTGTTATAATGTGTTTTTAAACATTAAAAACACATTATAAACACATTATAAAACATATTATAGTGTATATTTTATTATTCAACACAGAATCAGTTGGGCAAATGTTCAAAACTTTCTCTTTGGTTTGCAGGTTTGCTTCAGCAGGAATGGAATAAGGTCTGGGGACGTCCTGAACGTTAAGCTTTTACTTAATTTAACTTCATATTTTTAAGTAGACACAGCAGAACATTTTTGTCAGTGTACTTAAAATCACAGCTTGGGAACTCTTAGGTAGCTTAGGTTGGTGTCTTGAAGTACAGAAAGAAACACAGTAAAGATAACAAGATTGCTTTTTGTTGTGTGGATGAACTTAAAAAGACAGGCTCTTAGTACTTAATTTATTTTCTGAAAAAATTTACAATTTTGAACAAATATTTTTGACCTCAATACTGTATATTCTTGTGTAAAGATACAAACTTGATTTTTTTTATTGTTGATTTCACAGTTTCAGTTATGTTAAATTTACTTCACCACAGATAAATTTTTTTTTATCACAAACAGAAATCACATTTCTTTGATATTGTAATTTACCCTTATGTCTGACCTGAACTAATTAAGGGAACATTGTGTGTATTAAACATATATCTAATTTGGTAAAAGCATGAAATTGTATACTGAAATGTTATCTTACCACATGAACCAGAGGACTATGATTTTTACTGCATCGTTGATGATTTGAATGAGCCTCAGAGTGCTTTTTGCATTCTCTCCCACCCTGACTAACAAGAGGCCGATGGCGAAAGACCAGATGATCAGTCCTATAACGTTGGCTCCAGGAACATAGTTGCCTACCAGTAGCATCTCACTGTCATTCTGCGGCTAGACACACAAATATGCTGGCTCTAACTCTCCAAGATAAGTATTGTAGTAGTACAGCACCATATTGGACAATACATATCACTTTTCCACAGTAAGTCACATTAAAGTCATTAACTTTGATGTATTTTATTTGCATTTATTTTGTAAAAGACCAATCCAAAATGGGATAACTGTGAAATGTATAGAACAAATTCAAGAATTAGAAAAACATTATGTATATAAATAGAAAAAATTATTTGTGTATTTAGCTATGTAACCCCTCCAATAGCCCTACACATTCAGTTATACACATGTATGTTGACTTGCTTTTCTATTGCAGAGAAGCAATACACGTTCTTAATAGGAAGATGGATGGCACTAAATCTCAGACAATCTAGGATCAAAACTTGTTTTAGGGGGCCAGAAGACTTGAGAGTTGAGACTAGGAAATATCTTTCCCTTGGAGCAAAACAGTCACTCTGAATATACAACCAGATCTACAATGGATGGCTTTAGGTGAAAACACCACCGTCTATTAGATCGTTATGGTCAAATCCGGGCCTAAATACAACAGAACAATTGTGGCAAGATGTGGAAATTGTTCTACCCTCTGTCCTAAGAATATTATTGTTGTGTTAACTGGTGTTGTCTAAACCAATAGTACAAGTGTTTTGAATGGTTGCTTGTCTCTGTGTTCCCCTGTGATGTGCCCCTCCTCTTGCTCAATGACCGCTACAGAAAGGCACAACTGCCCCTGAGGTGAGCTGAAAACAAACACCACCTCTCCTTTCATGTTTTAAATTAAAGCCATCCAGATTTTTCTTCCTCTTCACAGTCAAGTACTCTTTTTAGTGTTGGCTGACTACTTAAAACCTAAACAAAATACTTTGAAGTTTGGAGTTGTAAAGTGACAAAATGTGTAAAAGCTCTAAGGCTATCAATGCTTTTGGAAGGTGCTCTAGAAGAAGATCAACGATAAGAAGAAAATACTCACCCCTTCGAGTATAATTTGATCTCTTGAAAGATAAATAATCTCAGTCTTGTACTGAGAAAAAAAAAGAACTATTTGTGACCTTCCAGACCCAACATAGGAAGCTACACACTGAGCTGTGGTTCTGAATACAAAACATACCTGCTCGAAGAAAGCCTGAATGAAGCTCTCTGGAAACATGTTCCTATGAGAGTAAAAGGAGTGTCAGAAAAAAACTGGGCTTGTAAATTTTAAAGACACAAAACGTGAAGATATTATTTTCACCAGAGTTTAATATTATCATTTCACATCAACCACGACAGTTTTAAATCATAGTTGCTAATAAATATGACTTCTATTTTAATTTCTCTATGCAGTAAACTGAATATGCTGAAAACCAGGAATATTGTTTAAGCACAATCACTAGAAGAAAATTCACAAAAAACAGAAATACAAAATGCAGCAGTTTGAAATTAAACATTAGACTCATCCCCTGCCTAAAGCAACCTCAGTCTCAGGAACTATCTGCCACTTCAACTGGCTCTGCTAAATATAAGATCAGAAAAAGGACTATTAGTAAATGACTTCACTCAGCATTATATTGATGTTCCTGACAGAAACATGGTTGGATACTGAATCACCTCTACTAATCGAATCAGCGCCTCCTAATTACAAATTTTTAAGTGAGAATAGAAAACGTAAAAAAGAAGAGTTGTGGCCTTTATATTTAAGAATTGAGGTAAAGGTCCATAGACAAACTTTGACACTAACTCTATACAAAGATTTAGTGATATGTAGAAAACTTCTTCATTGGCTTCAATAAGCTTTTATTTCTTGTATGTATCATTGATAGGTACAATCTATGGAGGACCAAAACCGACATAATAAGAAATAAAATCATAAATATATGTTTAGTTTTTCTTTTTTCTTACACACGAGTTTCCGTCAAGTAATGTATATATTTTCTTTTTTATTTCCCCTAAACATGTGTTTTTGTCAAGAAAAATAGATATTTTGCTTTGTCTTTTTTGCTTCTCCCTTTTCTGCTTGCTGTATTTCTGCTTGCTGTATTTCTGCTTGCTGTATTTCTGTTTGCTGTTTTTCTGCTGCATCGTTATGTTAATGAAGAGGGCTGCCTTTGGAAAAAATTTCACTGCGTCAGATGTTGTGGGGCGTTTAGGTGCAGTCGCTCGGTGCCATCTTTACAGGCCACAGACCAAAACAAACTTTATCCCAATGGTTTTATTGTGTTACCGACTGCAGTGAAGTTAGTTTCGAGTTGGATATTGGATTTTCCAATATCCGCCGATAAAGCGGCGTTTAGCTCAAGGTTGATCCGATTTATGAACGCTAATTTCAGCCAGTCGTTCTCTAGCTTCCTCCTCAAGTGCTCGGAGGTTCACTTCACTGCAGTTGATAACACTGCAGTGAATGCAAACGAGTTCTCTAGGGAGATAATAAGGTCTGGATTTGACCATTATAAACTTGACATTGGGTGAGAATTGTCTCTCGTCTGTGCACCAAGCATTTTTGATATAAATGCACAAACCTCCACCGCTGATATTGCCGGAGATCTCTGCTATTTTGTCAGCTCAGTGTGTATGGCATCCTGCTAACTCAATAGCATTGTCCAGGAAGCTATTTTTTAGCCATGTTTCAGTGAAAATTATGACATTTGAGTTCATAATCCATCTGTTATCTATGTTGGGGAGCCATATTTCATCCATTTTGTTTGCCAGAGAACGGACATTGACGAGGAAAATGGTGGGTATGGGCAGCCGGTGTGGCGTAAGATTTAGCTTAGCTTGTAGCCCTCCACTTGTACCCTGCCTTTGTTTGCGTTCTTGGTGCCATCTGGGTGCACTGGCCAGGAAAAGTGAACAGCCTCTGGCGTTTTGGAGATCTCTGGGATGAGTTGGAAATAAAACTGTCGGAGTTTTGAGTCCAAATGTCCAGAAACTCCTGTCTGCTGTAGAACAGCAATGGCGAGCAATTCTGGATGCATAGTCCAGTCAAAAGTAAATAGAAAATTGCTAATTCTTGAGAGACCCGAGCCTTGTGTTGTTCATGCGCCACCACAGTTAAGTGTAACATTCACCAACATTATGATGTGCAACGGTGGCCCTTGTCAAAATGTAATGCTTCAATTGTTGCCTGTGTGTTCTATTACTTTGGATTTTGTGTTTTCATGATGTAAAACACCTTTATCTGCCTGGTGGCTGAAATTTGCTATATACAATTAAACTTGAATGAAATCGAATTGAATTAAACACTTGTCCTCTCACCTTAAGAGATCCATGAAGATCACATGCATAGAGAAGGGAACGGTAACACCCGGTTCTTTATGTTTCAACTCTGAATCCACACCAGGCTTTAGTGTGAACACCAGAGTAAATGCTGCAACACAAAATCTCAGGCAGGATGTCAAAAGCAACTAGAAAAATTGCTGTTCCTTGCAAAACAGCCGTGAGAATGCATTTCTGCAGGATGAACACCGCAGTAGATGCCAGAGAGAGTAAAAAAAAAAAAAAACTGAATACAGAGACAGAAATGAACAAAGTTGAAGAGAGAGATGGGTCAAAGGAAAGCAGAAGACAAATATACCAGAAGAAAGCTGAACACAAACAGATCTAAGCACAGCAGAAGAGGGAAACACAAGGAAGAAAATGTTCCCGGAGACCTGTGTTCCGGAAAAGCTTGAAAGAAAACTGCAAGATCTACAGCAATGACACTAATACTATTTGCACAAAGCAGACAGCCCTGGCTATATTTTGATGCATAAGTTATTTCTGAAGACTGAAAAATGTGTGAACAGCAGCATTTTGATGAATGCATTCTCACTTGATAACACAATAGACACTATGATATTCTATAAATCTATGTTAAAATACACTGCACTTTATAAAGTTACCATAAACTGTGGCATATGCAGTACTGCCAATGACGAAGGCTCCTGTGACCAAGCCTGCTTTCCTGGACATTTTGGTGTGTAATCCAGTTACTCCTGAGAAAAGAGAGCAGAACCAGAATTTCATTTGATTCCTGAGCAAGAAACAGGATAACATCCTAGTTCATGTGTTTACCTAACAATAGTCTAAATATCTGAACTGATCTTCGTCTTCTATCACCTTTGGGTGACAAGAAATAAATTCTTGTGAATTAGACTCATCGAGATCTAGACACATACAGGTCCTTCTAAAAAATTTGCATATTGTGATAAAGTTTATTTTCCATAATGTAATGAAAAAAATTTAATCTAAATATTTTAGATTCATAGCACACCAACTGAAATATTTCAGGTCTTTTATTGTTTTAATACTGATGATTTTGGCATACAGCTCATGAAAACCCAAAATCCCTGTCTCAAAAAATTAGCATATTATGAAAAGGTTCTCTGAACCTCATCATCTGAATCAACAAAGTAACTCTAAACACCTGCAAAAGATTCCTGAGGCTTTTAAAAACTCCCAGCCTGGTTCATTACTCAAAACCGCAATCATGGGTCAGACTGCTGACCTGACTGCTGTCCAGAAGGTCATCATTGACGCCCTCAAGCAAGAGGTTAAGACACAGAAAGACATTTCTAAATGAATAGGCTGCTCCCAGAGTGCTGTATCAAGGCACCTCAGTGGGAAGGAAAAAGTGTGGCAGAAAACGCTGCACAACGAGAAGAGGTGATCGGACCCTGAGGAAGATTGAGGAGAAGGGCCGATTCCAGACCTTGGGGGACCTGCGGAAGCAGTGGACTGAGTTTGGAGTAGAAACTATCCAGAGCCACTGTGCACAGGTGTGCGCAGGAAAGGGGCTACAGGTGCCACATTCCCCAGGTCAAGCCACTTTTGAACCAGAAACAGCGGCAGAAGTGTCTGACCTGGGCTACAGAGAAGCAGCACTGGACTGTTGCTCAGTGGTCCAAAGTACTTTTTTCAGATGAAAGCAAATTTTGCATGTCATTCGGAAATCAAAGTGCCAGAGTCTGGAGGAAGACTGGGGAGAAGGAAATGCCAAAAGGCCAGAAGTCCAGTGTTAAGTACCCACAGTCAGTGATGGTCTGGGGAGCCATGTCAGCTGCTGGTGTTGGTCCACTGTGTTCTATCAAGGGCAGGGTCAATGCAGCAGCTATCAGGAGGTTTTGGAGCACTTCATGCTTCCATCTGCTTAAAAATCTTTATGGAAATGAAGATTTCATTTTTCTGCACAACCTGGCACTTGCCCAGTGCCAAAACCACTGGTATTACTGATCATGGTATTACTGTGCTCAATTGGCCTGCCAACTCTCCTGACCTGAACCCCATAGATAATCTGTGGGATATTGTGATGAGAAAGTTCACAATATGAGCCTTAAACTCTGGATGAGCTTAAGGCTATCAAAGCATCCTGGGCCTCCATAACACCTCAGCAGTACCACAGGCTGATTGCCTCCATACCATGCTGCATTGAAGGCTGCAAAAGGATTCCTGACCAAGTATTGAGTGCATCACTGAACATAATTATTTGAAGGTTGACTTTTTTGGTATTAAAACTCATTTCTTTTATTGGTCGGATAAAATATGCAAATTTTTTGAGACAGGAATTTTGGGTTTTCATGAGCTGTATGCCAAAATCATCAGTATTAAAACAATAAAAGACCTGAAATATTTCAGTTGGTGTGTGTGCAATGAATCTAAAATATGTGACAGTTTAATTTTTATCATTACATTATGGAAAATAATGAACTTTATCACAATATGCTAATTTTTTGAGAAGGACCTGTATATAAAAAAGTGTTTTCAGCAATATTCATTCAGAATATCCACAAAAAATTGAGAGAGCACCTTTTATGTCTATCTCTATTGCAATAAGTTAATACATTGAGAATTTAGATTTATATTTAGCTTGCCTGCAAGCACGCTTGTCACAATGAGGGGGACAGAAAACATCTTAAGCACATTGAGAAGTACATTCCCTGGAAATTGGATCCACATTTTCAAAGTAGTAGTTGGGCCAACTGTAAACCTCAGCAGAAACCCAAGGCCTATTCCTACGGAGCAAAAAATCACAATCATAAGTATGAAAAAACCCAGCACCATCAAGATGTAAAAACAACTTTTGGTATGGCATACTTTACAGCAGCTGTGAGAAATATATGGAAGTGCTTTAATATAAATGGTAAATACAGTTTCAAAGTTTGTTCAGTTTATTATCTATAGGCAACATTGTATTGTATGAATTCGTAAAACAAAGTCTGTCATTTATTTTCTAAAGATGGGTAAAATATCAGAGAAAGGTTCTGGGTTCGATTCCCGGCCCTGTCTTTCTGCATGGAGTTTGCATGTTCTCCCTGTACATGCGTGGGTTTTCTCCGGGTACTCCGGTTTCCTCCCACAGTCCAAAAACACATGACTGTTAAGTTAATTGGTCTGTCTAAATTGCCCCTAGGTGTGAGTGTGTGTGTGCATGGTTGTTTGTCCTGTGTCTCTGTGCTGCCCTGCGACAGACTGGCAACCTGTCCAGGGTGAACCCCGCCTCTCACCCGGAAAGTTACCTGGAGATAGGCACCAGGAACCCTCCCGACCCCACTGAGGGACAAGGGTGTAAAGAAAATGAATGGATGGATGGGTAAAATAGCGACTAACTACATGTCATTTTCACAGTAGATTCAATAACTGGAGGAAAATGAGGAAAAGTTGGCAGAAAAAAACAAGGTTCCCTGTAATAGTAGAACATGGCCTACAATCATAGGGGGCGTTTACACAACAACGATCCAACAAAAACGGCACTTTTGTTCCGTTTTTGTTGGATCGTTTACACGATAACGTTCTGATTACGATCTGTGTTTACACAGTAACGGTGCACATCGAAAACGTGTAATGCTCTCGCTGCGCCTAGTTGGAGCTAGCTAGGTTCTTTGAAACTTTGAAAGTGGGCATGTGTTTAAAAAAAAGTTGTACTTGAAGGCATGTGGATTTCCGTGAGAGAACACGCATTGTGTGCGTCTGATTAGGGCGCATGCAGTTGGAAAAAGTGGGATAACTTTGCCGAAAAACCTTGTTTGAGCTTTCACGGTGTCTGTAGCGGCCCGGACTGGAAGCTGTTTATTGTTTTTACCTTGGAATGGCCAACAGTCTGTTATTCCTATATCAATTTGATAAAATAGGAGTTCCCGCACGTCCCATATCCGTGTCCTCTGTTACCTTTTTCAGCAGTTAAAACAGTTTTATCCGTCGCTAACAAGTCGTAACCTGTTTTTCCGAGCCGCCTTCAAACGCAACATGAACGCTGAGACGCTTGCGCTGGGTGGCAGTGAGGCAGCGAAGGAGACCTGATGCTGCTGCGCAGGTGTGTTAGAATCATGGCAGCAAACCAGCAAAACGTAAATAACTTGGTACAGTTTTTCCCCCCGAACTAACCGACTGAGTTGAGTAAAGCTGTTGGATGCAGGGGATGATAGCTAAAAGATGACTGGCTAATATCAATACAGCATGTTAAGCTTGTTAACAAGTAGCCTGTAGGCTGCTGGTGTTGTTGTCTATGTTCAGCTACGTAGACTCATTTTGCCCCCCAAAATAAGTCGGTGCCCCTCCTGTTAAACTCGTCTGGAGCCGGGCTGGTCCTGGTCCGTAGTTCTCTAGATAAGAGCGCTGAACAAGCAGCCGTGTATTTTGCCACCTGGGCGGTGCGGCGGTGAAGAGACGCTGACGGAACCGTATCTGATGGGGAAACAGTAACACCAGCATTGTGAGTAGTTTCTTCTTCTTCTGTGGATTGTAGGAAGCAGCTATGTTTTGCGTCATACTATGCATGAGCTAGTCTGGAACCCGTTTTCAATCTGTGCCGTTGTTAGAGAAAACATTCGGTGGTTTCGTGTAAATGCACACTACAAACGCAACAAAACTCTTCCGTTTTCCCCCAAAATCGTTGTCGTGTAAACGGGGCCATATCAGCAAGTTAGAATATGTGTTCTAATTAGACTTGTTTATTTTCAAATAAACGAGTCTTTTAAAAATATCCTTAAACATACCGTACTTATTTTTCTATTAAGCCCATATCTCCAAATTAAACATATTTTGTGTTGTATAAAATTAGTATTACAGAAATAAATGTCTTCAAACATCCATCAGTTTGTGAACTGAGTTACTGACATGAATGAACTTTTGAATAATATCCTCTAATACCCTCACTTATTGAACTTGACTTTAATACATCCAACATCTCATGTACATTTCAAAACTTAATAAGTTAAGTTTTGAACTTAACTAGTTCAAAACTTAACAATGCTGCTCTAGGAAGCAGAGCAGCAAAGTTTTTTATTAATATATATATACAGGGGTGAAAGTAAGGGGGTACCCCTAAAAGATTTAGCGGGGGTACGCAGTACCTGCAAGAGAGGGGAGCGGCTGTCAAATGTAAAGAATCAACGGGTTCACTGTGCAGCAGTGAGTGCACCCACTAATGCCGTGACTGATTCGTTTTTCAAGAACAATCTAAAACACGACTTCAGGGGCGAAGCTATAGAGGGGGTGGGGGGGCGGGTGCCCTCCAAACCGGCCCGGATGGGGGCCCGGGTCTGGAGGTGCCAGGGAGGGAGGAATGGTTTCAAGTCGCTTAAATGTCTGATTATAGACGGAAAAAGTGCGCCCTCACCTGTTGAGAAAGGTGTATTTAATGTAAAAGTCAACAGTTTCAGTTTCGGATCAAAATATGACAATGTTCACGCTGCAGCCTGAAGTGACCCAATTCCAATTTTTTTTTTTTTTTGACGTAATGCGACCTGTATCCGATTTTCTCATGGTAGTGTGAACAGCACAGGTCGGATTCTTTTACGAATGTGGCCCATATCCGATACGTATCCGATTCAAATGCGACCTAACGTTCAGGTCGCATTCATCCGAACTGAACGTCACTGATTCTCAACAAACCTCACTATTCTGTGTCCTGATACGTGCAAGCGGGAAGAAAAACAACAACCATGACGGACTATAAAGAGGATTAAGTTGTTAATATGCTGCTTCGGCCGGACAACAACTTCAAATGTGCAAGCTAAGCTCCACCGTTAGCCTCCATGTTTACTTCCGCAAACACTGAGCACTTCTTTTTATGGCAGTTGGCAGAACACTTAGAACGCTGACGCTATTGCGCCCTCTAGTGCGCATGCGGTACACTTTCAGGTCGTTTGCCCGTTCACACTGCAGAACGCATACAGGCCGCATTTACTGGCAGTGTGAACGGCCGCTGCAAAAATATCGGAATTGCTAAAAAAATCGGAATTGGGTCACTTCAGGCTGCAGTGTGAATGGTGAAGTTCTCGCGGTGGATTACTGCGGGACCTCCTCTTCATCTGTAGAGGAGTGGCGAGATTTGACGATGAAAACAAACCCTCAGTGGCGCAACTACACATTATTCAGGTGGATGCGAAAACATAGATCGGCGCCTCCCCTCCCCCCGACCGAGGGAAGGAACGTCAGGGTGAAGGAGCGAACGCTCACTCAGCCCCCCCCCCCCCCGAGGCGAAGATACGTGAAGGGTAAAACTCGCTACATTTACCTCGTTATGTGCGCGAGGTGAAGGAGCGTAAGGCGCGCAACAGTGTACGGGAAAACATCATCGGCGCGCCGCCCCCTTCAGACGGGGTTTTGGCGCCCCCTCTGGTGCTGCGCCCCTATGCGTTGCATACCCTGCATACCCACTTTTTGCGCCTCTGCAAACCCTCATGGGGTGGAGTCATTGTGGTGAAAGAAGTCCTTTGACTGATGCCTCGTTTCTGTTTCACCGTCATGCTAAAAAATATCCAATTACCGGTAATCAAATGATCGAGAAAAAAAAAAAAGCTTTTCAACACAGCAACTCAACAACTACAGTTCCGGGTGTAGAAGTGCTCAGGTTGACTATGGTTTATTGCCAATTTGTATGGTTTATTGCCAATTTGTATGCTGCACATTTAAGAAATGTCAAATTACGTTTTAACTTATTTCAGTTAAATCCCAGGTTAAACACATCTATTTAACCGCTAACCTCCGTCTCACCAGCAATTCCACCACAAAAATAAATTAATAATAATAATAATAATAATAATAATAATAATAATAATAATAATAATAATAAAGTCACAGAATGTTTGGCAGTAGCAAAAAAAAAAAAAGTTGGTAATTACCTAAGGCAACTGACAACAGGCAAAAGACCTGAATTAGGCTGTCAACCTTTCTCATCGTTTCTCTGTGGTCCAGTCAGATAGATGCAGTAGTCTATCGCAGCCGTTCACGACAATCAGATAATCAGTTGCTGTTTGGTATCCAATGCTGGGTAACTAGATGAAAGTTGTCCCACTTTTTAAAAAATGCCCCGGAAAGCATATTCTGTCTCTATGGATACATTGGTAAAATAAATAACACAATCTGAATGCGTTAGAAATATTCTTGTTTAAATATATTTAAACCTATTTCAGTAATTGGATGTGTTTAAAAACGAGTCTGATTCGACTTGGTTTGTTCATTTGTCATTTCATAGAAAAAGCGTTTAGGTGATGTAAAAAGTTTCTGATCTAAGAGGATGTTGTTCATTTTGGCATCCAGTCCTTAGATTCGTTTTTTTTTTTTTTTTTTTTGTTTTGTTTTGTTTTGAAAAATGCCCGGAAAAGCCTTCCCGTGTCTCCTTGGATACCTTGATTTTGGTTCAAATACTCAACAGCATTTATTTTAAAAATGAAAAAGACAACGTGTTTCGACTAAACTGTTTGGTTTATGGACTATTTACTCATGAAACTGGACATTTTAACAGTCTGAAAAATACAGTTTACGTACTTTAGAGTGTTAGCCCATAACACAAGTTGCCATCAATGCTAAGAGTTGTTTATAGTAATAACGTGAATAAAACATTTTCTGTTGAAAGAACGAGTGATGTGATTTGTTAGATGTGATTTGTTACTCAGTGTCAAGGATCTTAATTGGTGAAATGACTAAGATGACTGTTTTGAGATAATACATTTAAGAGAATCATTTTTATTGAATTTAGAGTTTTGAATGAAAGATAGGCATGTTATGTAAAAAATAAACCTCACGTTTAGTCTCCATGTTAATGGTGATCAAAAAAATCATTTGAAATGTATTCTAACTTTAATCGTCAGCTGCTCGCAGCCCGGTGGATCCGCACTCTCGTAGCCCAATTATCATCTACAAATGATGCATTTCAAAGAGTAAAAGTACAACTTGCTCAGAGGACATTGTGATTTTATATAAATGTTAAGCATGTTTTAAAAGCTCTTTCTCTAAAACAACGAATAAAAGAGTTTTCAACAAAATAAAAAGACTAATCTGTTTTTTTTAAATTAAGCCCATAGCTCCAAATTAAACATATTTTAAAACACTGAATACATTTTCGAAACCAATTAAACCCTTAGTTTCGTGTAGAGTCCGTTGTTTCGCAATTTTAGATAAATTCACGCGTGAAAGCATATTTATTTAGTTCCACACTGAGTTTTGCAGATGTCTATTCCTACTGTATAGGTTCGTTCATATAGGTCTTTATTTATATTCTAGTAATGGAGGTGGCAGATACTTTTGATTCTGAAAAATTGTAAATTTGGAGAGAATTTAATTCAAAGATAGATTTTTTAAAATGAAAATACGACATTTAATATTACAAATTTACATGAGACCAATAAAAAAAGCATTTAGATGCATAAATGCGGGGTTAATAAATTTTTTTCTTACCGTTTTAAAGATTAAACAGGCAAAAAGATTATTATTAGTCAAAATCAGGTTTACTTTCCGAGTGCTCACATCTGATTTAATAAAACAGATCTAATGCACTTTAAATGGCGCCAAAACACTTCTCACAGTATCTTAGATCTGTGAGGCGAACTTCAGGCCCATAAGTCAGCCAGCATCAGTGGTAAACACACACCATTTTAGATTTTTACTGGTGCTGATTTATGACACACGTCACAAAGCGGTTATAGGATCAAACAGCATCAGCGATTTAAATATCAGGCACTTATTAAAAGGTTTTTGTTTTGATCTCAATCATTTTGTTGCAGTCTGGCTAAAGCAATGTGGCGCTTCCATTACAATGTTGACCAAGATCTCACTTAGGAATGGTTGTTGCTCAGGGGAGTGTTTTCTAGAAAAGTTAATGAAGTTACTAAAATAGTAAATAGACTGAGAAGTAGGAAATCTTTTGGATTTCTGAACCCTCAATAATGCAATTAAATGCAATTATATTCTGTAATACAACACTGGATGGAATATAGTTATAGAGCTAATAAATGTGCTTGCAGCTTTTTTTTACCATTTGCTGCACACTTGCATCCGCTTGCTGCTTGTTTCGCCGAATGCAGCATGTTACACCTGTCGGCCACTGCACAGTACTGACTGAACACCTGGAAACAGTCACTGTAGTCACTGGAGATAATTTCTTCAATAAGGTGATGGCTTTCTAGTAGGACCGGTAATGTCTTAGACAATGTCTTGCTCCAAGGTGTTTCTTTATCCCAGGGCTAAATTTTAGTGTTTTAAAAATAATAGTTTATCCTTTGCCACAAGCATACTGAGACAACATCTTCTACTAATATTTAAATGCGTGGAACATGTGGGGAGGATAATATGACCGGTCAAATGAGAGCAAAAAAATTGTTTTGTTGCTGTGATGATGCTGCCTTTTACCCAGGATCTGAAGCTGCACAAAGTGGTCTTCTTCAATCCTATGTTCCAGCAGAAAAAGAAAACACATTCTTGGTTTGGTTAAATGCAAACTGTTGGAAAGTATATCATACTAATTTGTTATTAGCAAGTGGATGGCCAATGCAAGGCACCGTCGTTCACCGGCTCACACAGGAGCAGGGAATCCTATTGTTTTTACTCCGTTTTTCCATTCTTCTTATTATTATCTTTCCCTGCTGAGACTTATACTGCAGCTTTCACCCCAAAACTTATTACAACTTATACGTGGTTTCTGGGTTAAGGACCCACACCACCTCAGTTACAAATATTACTCTATACCCTATTGCAGAAGATACGTGTTTTAGCATATAACTCCAAAACTGGAAGTCACAAGAACAAAATTGATGTGGGAAAAGTTTCTGAAAAAGATTCTGTAATACAATTTTCTGGTTTGGATTTTTTTCCCTCAGGGAGCCGTTAAGATTGCATTAGTCAAAACCAATCTCGCCCCCAAGGATCAACTCTGAGCCAAATAAAACCTAGCAAGATATACGATAACAAAGAAACAAACAAAAAAAGTTATTCGATTTGAGATTTTTTCCCCCTCCAATTAAGACTTATTAGCTCATTAAACATTGCTATGTAAAACTTGTTACATAAAAAAACCGCCAATTGGATTTTTGCCAAATTTTGTGCATAATCCACGCCATATGTTTTACTTTACATGTGTAATGTGCTCATGTTTCATTGAAATGAGACGGGACTGCTTTACATTTGTTCCAGATTTGTGGTGCATAGCAACTGAATGCTGCTTCTCCATGGAACCTTTTCAATATATGTATGTATATACATATATACAACCCTGCATTATTTTAGGATATATGTATAGATTACATATATATTTATGTATATATACATATACATTTATCCTAAAATGATGCAGGCCTGCTCTCCAGGAACCCTCTTCTCAGTGCATGATAAATGAAAGCCAGCATAGAGCTTGCAAAAAAAAAAAAAAAAAAGACTCCCAGACTGTAATAAATAAGATTTTCTTGTCTGATGAGATGAAGATTGGACATTTTGGCATTAGTTTTAAGCGGCATGTTTGGAGAAAATCAGGAACTGCTCATAACTTGCCAATACAATCCTAACAGGGAAACATGGTGGTGGTAGCATCATGCCATGGGATGTTTTTCAGCTGCTAGGACCGGACGACTGGTTGCAATTGACAGAAAAATAAATGCAACCAGGTGCAGAGATCCTGGAAGAAAACCTCGCCCAGAGTCCTCAGAACCTGGAGGTTCACCTTCCAACAAGACAATGAACACCCAGCTAAAATAACAAAGGAGTGGCTTCAAAACAACTCTGTGACCTAAACCCAATTGATAATCTCTAGAGAGACCTGTGAATGGCTGTTCACCAATCTTCGCCATCCGCCCTGATGGAACTGGAGAGGATCTGCAAGGAAGAATGTCAGAAGATCCCCAAACCCAGGAGTGAAAAACTTGCTGCATCATCATCTTCCCAAGAAGACTCATGGCTCTAACTGGCTCAAAAGGTTGCTTCCACTCAACACTGAGGAAGGGATCTGAATACTTATGAACACGCCCTGTTTTAACCTGCAGCTACTTTTATTAACTGCAACCTACAATTCAATGTTCCTTTAAAACTTTTTAATTACAACCAAACAGAGTTTTTAATCTATAATTAGACAGTTAACGCACAGCAGGGTGCACTGTGAACACCACAGGCCACACCCTGCAGCTAATTTCATTGCTTATCATAACTTTTGATTTTCCTTTTGCAGCTTGAGTGTTGATCAAAAGCGTCTTGCAGTTAATTCCTCATTCAGCAACACATTCAGTGAATGTCGTACTGCAGATTTTCTGTTTTTCTTTGTGGTTTCTTTGTTGCTGGATTTTTAACTGCGCCAGTTGATTTCATCTCGGCTGACTTAACTTCATTGCTGAGCAGCATGTTCAACGATACAAAGCAAACATCCATATCCATAAACAACAATAAAATGCAGAATAATAAAGTTTAATTATCTACAAACGCATAACAATACTTATAATTATTAAAAACTCAATACATTAGGAATATATAAATAGATCATTTAAAGGTCGCAAAAACTGAAATAAAATGGAAAATAAATACAGATGAATAAACTGATATGACACTGTCCAACTAGCAATAACTATAAGCGAGCAGGGAAATGAACAGCTCAGACACCCCAGGGTGCTGCCATCCCTGTCCTCAGGTTTCAGCTTGTTGGTGTCAATGAGGTGCGGAGACGATCCCCTCGCTATTATGAAATTGATCTTGAGGCTGGATGGGAAGGACGGGGGATGAGCTTCTTATTAGGCTCCAAACAGCTTAAGTTCTTTTCGACCTCTCCAATGTCTCTAACACTAGCAAGAAAAATAGAAAGCATAAGTAACATCAGTAATAATCTGGATAAGCTGTGACAGTGAAAAAAGTCTTTAAAATACAAAGAAAGAATTTAAGATTAAAGAAATATAAGGATACTTTCACATTCGGAGGTGGAATAGATCACCTCCTGCTACAGTCAGAATAGTAACTGCTAGTCAGTTCAGCAACAACCTGTGGTGCTGGAAACTGTTGTCTAGCCTGTCTTGTCTACCTTTTATTGTCTTCTATATTCTACTTAAAGACAGAAGCTGAAATAGACTGTTGTTGTTTTTTTTCTTCCATTATGTATTTTATTTTCAATTTTATACATAGACAAACAAGCAATCAAGCCCTGTTACCACCTGCTCAAAAGGGTGATTCATTAATTTTAGACAGTTTTACAGCATATTTAAGTCAGGTACATTTCAATACCACATTATCCTAAACATAAATAAGGCTGTCAAACTTTAGTAGAAGTATTACATCCCTTCCTAAGATTACAAGTAGTTTGTTCAGCAGCTAAAACAACTTGGAGATAGCTGGCAGCCTTGTCAACCAGATCTCTTTAGAGAGAATGGTGATGAGACGGCAAAAAGCAAACAAAAAATACTTTTTTGGGAAAGCGCAATATGTGAAGATGCTTTCAACTCAGTAGAGGCAAAAGGCCAGCAGGAGCACTTAGAAGAATTGGTTTGTCTTTCAGAGATGAGGGAGGAAAGCCTTTATTGCACCTTTTATGATGATTTTGAGGCTGGATTTGGAGACAACATGTGAACAGTGGAGCAGAGTCCAGTAGGGGAAATGTAGTGGCTAGAGGTAGTACACAGGTAGCATCCTATGTCAAGAGGCGGAGCTATGGGGGAATGGGGGGGCGGGGGGGATGGATGGGAGGCAGATTATGACTTAAAAGATCCAAGTCTGGTGAGAGCTGGAGAAGGTGGCCCCTCTCCCGTTGAGTATGGTATATGTAGATTATAAAATGGGGTCCCTCAGTAGATTACATAGCAGGCTGCCCCAGTCATTGTTGACTCATGGTTGCTAAAAACTTTACAAGACCGACTGATTTTGGTGACATAGTGGGTGTAAAATATTGAATAAAATGTTGTGCGACATGACTGGCTTTATTTTCATTCTTACATTTAACTTTATGACATACAAATTTACAAACTGATCGCCGATATTGTCTCCAAGTGTATTCTGGGTAAAACATGTCACCAACCATCCACAACGTCGTCATCAGTCAGATACTTAGGAACGGATTGCAAACTAGGTAGATTGGAGTATTTTTACGACAAATATGAGTATCTTTTATTAGCACTTTATAAAATGATGTTTTCATAAACTTTCTTATTTTGGGTATAAAGGGCCCGGTCATTACCCCACCCCCAGGCCCGACGCCGACTTGTTCCGCCACTGACTATGTCGGTACCACTATTTCTTCTGAGAGCACTCTTTTTTCCTCAGCCTCAGGGCTAGATTTCACACAACTGTAACCGTGAAAGTCACTGGAAAATCTAAAGTCAGTGATTTGGATCGGGAAGTGAATACTTCTGGCAATATTGTGTCTGCAAACGAACACGTCATTTTAATGATTTAATTTACCTGTCAATTTCGTAGGCCATCAGGTCATCGTGGCACAGATGATCGATGACAGCCACACCACAGATGTCTCCCAGTACATTCACCATGGTGGAGAAATGGTCTCTGAAGAGCACAGAGGAAGAGAAGGAGCATACTGTCAGACTCAACTATGTTTTTCTTGAAGGTTCTCTGTCACGCTACAACAACCAGCTGCACCAGCTCTTCTCCATCTCAGACCATCCCTGATAACAAAATCAACCTCCAAGGGTAGTTTTATCAATCATTGCTACACAGGCTCTGCCCACAAGTAGGTGGAACCAGGCCCTTGACTGCATGCTAGTGATGCCGTTCAGCCATTTAATTCAAGTGTGTAGGACAAGGGAAGTGTACCAGTGTACCAGACTTCTAAAAGTCTGGTACACTGGCTCTTGAGGATCAGAGATCACCAATTTATCCATGTGTTAGAAAGGTCTAGTCAAATCCAGACCTATAATCATTTGATAATTTGTGGCAAGAAGCTTTGTGTTCACACTCTACATCCAGTCTGACTTCATGCTGTTTTGTGGAGAGGAATGTGACAAATGTTGTTTCTATGAAAGAGGAAACATTTTCATAGATGAATGGTTACATTCATCAAAAAACAATTTTTTTTTGCCTCTTACTTAGTGGAAATATTGATGGTGATGAGACTTAATGATAACCTTTTTCAACCTTTATAGCTCCACTGTTGAAAACGAGGCTCTAACATTCACAAATGACATTGAAATAAAATCCAGTCCAACATCTGGTTTGAGGTGATTCCTCTGGAACCTGTTGGAGGAAAAATATCCCAACTTCAGAAGATGAGCTTTAACCTAACAGAGCTCTGTGGTTCCTCCTATCAGTATGAGAGTCAGGGTGAGGAGGCGCCATGTTAGGAAGAGAAGTGGAAGCTGCAGGATCTTCAGAACAAACAGGTCATGATGCTGGGCTACTGATTATCCCTCTATATGGACACAGGATCAATAGAACCAGTTTAAAAGCTAAAATAAATGGTTATATGCCAGACATGGAAAATTGGGATGCACTCCATGCCATGGTGTTCAGAATTAAGGTCTCATGGCCTAAATTCATCTTGACAACTCAAGGTGTCAACATTGGGTTGAGGAAAATACAGCTTTATTTTGTAGCAATTCAAGAGCTACCAGCTTATCTATCTATCTATCTATCTATCTATCTATCTATCTATCTATCTATCTATCTATCTATCTATCTATCTATCTATCTATCTCTATATATATATATATATATATATATATATATATATATATATATATATATAATTTTATTATAAAAGAATTTAAAACTACTTTCACCCCTGTATATAACTCCAACTATATCAATCATAACTGTTCCTCTCTTTTCTGTGAGTTTCTGGTGGTGCAGCTCTGTGCTGTCTTCAGGAGAATGGGACATCAGAGTATCATCCATAAAATTTCACCCACATGGCATTTACTGTGTAAACCAGAGATTTCAGTGGAAAAACAAAAGTTCCAGATCCTTTTAATGCCATACAAATATGAGACAGAAACATGGATTATATATTTAGACCTGTCTATTGATTTATAGATTAATAGTTTGTTGCTCAGTTCTATGCCACGGTTCTCCTGCTTCTGAGTTTTGTGCAATGTGCGCATCGTCTTTATTTAGTTTTTATTTTTTTTACCCCATAAGGTGTGCAGCAGTCGGGAAGCGCGTATCGATGGAAAAAAGCAGACTGACGTAAACCTTATAGCTCCGGTATTCTGATGATAAACTACCATCGATACGGTTACAGCCAAGCATGTTTTAATGTTACACAATACCGTTTTAGCAACCTGCTCAAAGTCTAAACTGGTATTGTTGTACATTTAAGGTGTAAAGTTTACCTTCGAGCAAATGCCCCACAAAGTAATCCCAGCTCCCCCTTTTAGTGAAAATTTCCGCCAGCGCCCCCTGCCGTCATCTGAACACCCCTCCCGAGCCCACTAACGTACAAGGGTGTAAAGAAAATGGACGGAGTTACTTAATTACAGTCATATGTTAAGTATAATTTAAATGCTTATTATTATTTACTAAATGTAACTTGATTGTACATAATTACAAAAAGGTGATGTGAAAAATAATTAAATTCAAAGCTTTATTTATGATTTATTTTGACAAAAAGGGAAAAGAGAAGAAGTCTTTTATTTTGAAGAATGCTTAACAGGATCTAATTTTTTGTCTTTTGCCACTATCTAGCCTTCTGTTTATTTTGGTTGCTTGGTTACGAACAGCCGTTGCCGTTATGAACCTATTGTACTGTTCAATAAAAATGTTTTACAGAAAATGTTCAGCAAATACATCTGAGCCTCCGTTCTAATCGCTCTTTAGCCATTTTCCGAATCAGAAGCTACAAACGGAAGCCAACTTCAGCTTTGATCCAGACAGTCAGGAACGCCGCCACAGCTAGAGAACCAAACTGACATTTCCTTCTATATCTTATATATATATATATATATATATATATATATATATATATATATATATATATATATATATATATATATATATATAATTATTATTATATTATTACAATCTGGCACTTTCCTCCATCCCTAGTGCTTGCAACAGCTTGCCATGGTATCTGGTAAGTATTTACAGTTATGGAAATTTACATAACTATTACTTTTTTACTTAAAGCACTTATATTTATTTATTTATTTTTTACAGTTGCTGTTACCGAAAAGGCCACAACCTGTGATGACAGCGATAATATCCAGCATTTGAGCTGTGGTTAGCTAAAAGATCTAAATTTACTTTACAATTGAATAAATCTTACATTAAAAGTCAGAGTATGTAACTTTTACAAAAACGCTTCTTGCATGTTAAAACTGTCACCATGCCGGGAAAGCATAGTATGAAAGGTAATCTGTGAAAAGCTAGAGCTCCTCTTCCCAGTGTTACTATTGCCATCTGCAAAAATGCACCTCTCCCGGTCAATGTGTACACAAAGATGATTGTGTAAGCTGTGATTGGACTTTTGAAGTGATAACCTGTAATGTTTTTTTTTTTTTTTTACCAGGAGCAGTGCATTTTTGTAGTTGACAGCAGGACAATAGAAGGCAGAGGAGAATGATTTTTTTTTACACAGATTATCTGTTTCATATTATACTGTGATGGTGATAGCTTTAACAAATATGTAAAAAAGAAACATTTCTTTATAAAAGTTACTGCAGCTGTGCTCATATGAAAATGGCTTGATTGTACACTTGTAAAGCTTGTTGTATCTGGAAAACTGTCTTTACATATTAGGTACAAAAATTAAAGCAAATCTTATGGTTTTCTGTTGTGTGTAACAGATAACGGAGTGATCAGTGTGCAGTCAGCCCTGTATGGACGAGCTGACCGACGGATCTGCAGTGAGGGCAAGTCTCCCCAGCAGCTTGCCAACACACAGTGCTCTCAAGAGGGCGCTGTGGACATCATCAAAAACAGGTAGTCTCATTATGGCCAGCTTCAACTAAAAAACTATGTCGCTACGCACAGCAGGTGGGGGCGCAAGTATTGTACCTTCCGAGCTGTCTGCGGCATCCCTCCTGAGAGGTGCATAATCAGTGTTGTGCCTCTGTTATTGATCAAATCACTCACACACGCACAAACGGCTGTTAAATATAGAAAATGGCGACTAAAAATATTTTTTTAGCTGTCGCTTTGGCGCCCCCCCCCCCCAAGTGCAGCGCGCCTATGTGTTGCACATTGTGCATACAAACTTTTTTTGAGCCACTGAGAGCAGGTTATGGCTTGGAAAGTTACATTTTTGTCACAAATATTTATTTATTTATTTATTTGGCACATGTGAATCCTGGTTCTTACATTAGAGCAGGGATCTTTAAATGGTTTGAAAATTTGCCAAATTTCCTTCCAAGATAAATTAGAGGAGTTGCTACTCTCAGGTCTTTCCTGATGTCTTCCGCCACAGCGTTGTGTCAGGACCCAGACCTGCAAGCTGACCAAAGTCCTGCCTTTATAAATGTGCTCACTTGATTATGATAAATCAAGGGCATTTTATTAGCAGCCTACTGTTTCCTATTTGAAACTATTTTTTTTCTTTGGACTGGACAGAAAGTCATGGGAACAAATTTTATTGTTCATGACAAATAATATTTCAGCATAATAATTACCTCAAACAACCAATAGACATTTACAACTTTGCATAAAAGCAATGGTTGAAATCTGCAGCATAAAAGATAACTGAGAGTAAAAAAAAAAAAAACAGGAAAGTACCCTTTACTTAAAAGATGCGCAACATTTAGGTCTAGAAGAACTAACTGGTGAGGAGTCAGAGATTTAGTGATTATATTTAATCTTCTGAATACATTATTTTTCTTTTATTGCGTTATTGAGGAATTCAGTGGCGTGCTTCCACTGTCATTGTAACAGGTGTGATGGCAAGAGGGTTTGTGAGTTCAACACGGGTGACGTTCGCAGCCTCGATCCCTGCGTCGGCATCGCCAAGTATCTGGAGACCAATTACACCTGCCTCCCAGCAAGTCAGTCACCTCTGAACGGCACTAAGAACTGAGCTGAGCTGCACATAAAGTTGTGAAATGTCTAAGGTTGTCCATGTTGTTCATTTTCACAGATCGTCTTGTCACATGTGAACACTCCTATGCACATTTGAATTGTGGTGAGTACTTATTTTCCATTTACAAATGGGTGAGTATGAATTAAACATACGTGGGCATGATTACTTTATCACTGCTGTGTGTGCAAGTTATTGTCCTGCTCTCGATCAGATTACGGGCAGGTCATATTTGTCTATGGGGCCGACTACGGACGCCGAGACCACACCACCTGCTCGTACAGACGACCTGCCTCTCAAACTGAAAACGTTTACTGCTCAAACCCCACCAACATAGTGGCTCAAACGTAAGTACTGGGTCATTTTCCTAAGGGAAATGAACATAAAATAACATCATAAAACTCCTCACACCATTTTAACCTCAGACACAACTAAATGCGGCTCAAAAGTTTTACAGTGTATCCGTGACAAGATCCAGTGGAAACATTAGCATTTAGTAGAGCTATGAAATGATGGTCTCCAAAGAGATCTCTTGACTTTTCTTTTTTGTTCCACTTATAACTTTCAGATTAAGCAAAATTTAATTTACAAAAATTCATACCAAGTATAAACAAGTAATACTATTAAGAGGGAAACAAAAACAACTAACCAAACTAACCTGGCCCTACATGAAATAATTACTTCCTTTCTTAAGTCATTAATTATCTGATAAACCACAGTCAATCTCACCAGCCATATTCTGGTCTTATTACTGCTGGCCCTGCAATCGGAGGACTGTCGGTTCGATTCCCGGTCCGCCTGCACGAGACAGAACATTTCACCCACATTGGCTGCTGGTGTAAGTCAGAAGGGCTGGTGCTGCAAAATTGCAGCCTTGCTTCTGTGTGACTGTCCTACCCTCTCTCGATTAAGAGACACATTTTAAAACACACCTAAATGGAAAAGGAAAAAACTACTTAAAAAAAAAAAAAGACACTTTTTGTTTCACTGGGAAAGCAGCATTAACAGTATGTCTGTCACCTGGTCATCCGCAGCTGTAACGGGAAAAACAGCTGCACAATCAGAGCCCGCAACTCAGTTTTTGGAGACCCGTGCATAGGCACATTCAAGTACCTGGAGGTGGCTTACACTTGTGAATGTGAGTAGCTTAAAGGCTTTTTTTGACACTTTATGACAAAGGTGTGCCATTTTCTTAGAGCAAATATCCGTAGCAGCAAGTTTCTTTTCTGATTTGAAAATTCTGTTTTATTTGCAGATTTTTGAGTGACTTCAGAAAGATCTGCATGACCAACACAAGAATTGGAAAACACATTGTTAGCACATACAAGATTTTATTTCAAGTACAAAATCATACCCAGATTAGTATAGGTCATGCTAATGTTTAAGGTCTGTAATTGGACCAGATTATTTGATTAGATTTTTTTCAGCAAATGTTGGCAAGTGTGTTTGGTTCCCATTGAGGAGTTACATTACTCAGGTCTGCTTAAAGAATTAAAACTGTCAAGAAATAAAACATTTGGCATCTGTCATTGTTGTGTTCATGATTTTTTTCTGACTGAACCCCACATTCTGGTTCAGTTACCATGTTGTCCCCTGCATGAGAGAAAAGATTATGCCAAAACGGAATAGATAAATAGATCTAGAATAGAATAATATCTATTATAATAGAATAATAGATAAAGTTAATGAATCAAAATAAATCTGAAGAAAAAGTCATCAGTTAAAGTAAGCGTCACTAACCAAAGGGCATTTGTGTGCGTAAAAAAAAAAAAAAAGATCACATTTGAAGTATTTGTTGCTTGGGGATTCATCCAAAAATATGAAAAGAAATCATGCAATAGCTATGGGGGTACATTTACACTCGGTCAATACTTCATACAAATGTGTTTGTTTTGAATGTGTGAAAACTAGACGGATGCATCGCACCAAAATGACTGTGATAAAAGCTCAGGGTTCAAAAGAGAAAACTTAAAATAATAGGATGTAAATTGGTGTTGACATAAAATATTACTACCAAATGACAGTGAAGTTACTGATTTCTTTGGAGAGATCCGTTTTTGACGGGTAAACAACCTTCAGGTTCCCATCTTGATCAACGGTTCGGACCTGCTGGACGATGAGTTGGCTGGAGGTTTCTGCGTCGGCGGCTGGCTGCCGTGCGCTGTCCTCCTCTCCGTCTGACCCAGCCTCCTCCTGATGTTCGGCAGTGAACTTGTTCAACTCTGCCATTTTCTGGTGAGGAAGCAAACAACCGTACAATGAAGCTGCTGCTGCACAAACAAATGGCAGAACAATTAAATTAGCATTTCTAATTTGATGACCTCTAATTAAAAAGCCCTGAAACAAATGCGGAATGAATCTAATTCATTGTTAAACATTTAGGCAAATCCGCATTGTAACGTAGCTTAAATTTTAATCAGACACTAAAAGACAAGAAAAGATTTTTGCAGGGAGTGTTGTCCTGGTTATTAGGCCCAGGCAACACTACCTGGGCATAATAAACATTTAAGAAGTAAGAAAGCACACCTGGAAAGGAAGGAAGGGAAGACTAGGAGGGAGACATGAGTACAAAGAATTAATGACAGAGAAGACTGGACACAATGGAGAGAGGAAAGGAAGTCCAGAATGAAGGAAGGCAGGTTGGATACAGTTACAGAAGAAAAGAGCAATTAGGAATAAAGGCACAATAAGAAATAAGAAAGGAAAGATGCTGCAAAATGGCATGAGGAGAAAGAAAAGACGAGGAATAAAAAGGCAAAGGAAAGAGGGCAGTGAGGGAGGGAAGGAAACATAGAAAAAAGGGAAGAACAACTTCTGACAATAGGAAAAGGGAATTAGGTCAATAATTTGCTGGTGCTTGGAAATAAAAAAAAGTAAAAAAAAATCATAATAAAAAAAATGTACATCAACATTTGTTCACAATCAGGTCTTGGAAATGAGCAGAGATCAAATCTTTTTAAAAACATTCCTCTACCTCCATCTTAAGAACAAACAGGGACGTGAAATATAACACTTCATTTTCATACATCCTGACGCTTGTCAGATGTGAAAGTTTGATTTATTGGTAATCTACAGAGAAAACGAAATAGTATCCGCAAAACAAGATAAAGGAAAATTGGACCCTTACTATGATCAAGGCATCCATGACATCTTTACAGGTCTGAAGGCTGGTTGAGCTCGTCACTTCTATCAGCAACTCTGTAGTCGTCTTCTTGATCTGCACAAGAAAGATGTTATAATATTAGAAGAATCAAAACAATATATTGGGGTCTGACAGAGTCATCTTGCAAAACCAGATACACGTGCCAAATTAAATACGATTTGATTTCTGCAAATGGTTTAAATGAGTGTTGTTCAAAACTCATTTAACTGTCAAAGGGTCTTCAAAAGAAACCCAGCAGACAAACACTAAGCACAGACCTTGGTTTTCTCACTGTTAGTAATTGGTGGGAATGAGATCACATCTCCATCTGCATCCACCAAGCAGGGGTAGATGGATTTTCCTTCCAAAAGCTGCAGGTATCTGTTGAAGAAGAAATCTATAAACTACTTGGCAGAGACAAAGATGTTTTTGAAGGACCAGCACATCGCAACAGAATACTACATGAGACAAATAAAACACAGGGGTGTTTTTGCCGACTGAAATGTATTTCCTTGCCACTCCTTCTCTGGGACCATCTCAAAAGAGGATTTTTGACAACCAAGCAACAGTCCAGTCTTTTTTCTTCTGACACTTCCACTCAAGTCCTCATCAATATGCTCTCCCTGTTAAAGTTTCCTTAACGAAGACCTTCTATTGCTTGCCTTCCTTGAGGAAGCAGGCAGGTCAGCAATCCTCCCCATGACTGTGCAAGTCATAACAGGTCTATAATATTAAGCTGTCATGAAGTCATTTTTTGTGGTCTGATGCAATATTGACATTTCCAGAGGAAACCAAGTCTGCAGATGTAATGTTGTGTGGAAGGGTTACTGACTTGTGGAGGCCAGTCACATTCTGCCTCTTCTTCTGCTTCCTGAGCTCATCGGCCTCTAAATGAAGCTGTCTTATCAGCTCGACGGCCGTCATCTCCCTCCGACCCAGGGGCACCACCTGAGAAATATTTCATTCAAGAGAGAAACTTTAGATGCTTTTCATCTAAATGGCATCTACACAACACCGTGCAGACGTTTTCCACCACTCCTTATAATATTTAGTCGAAGAGGTTCCTGCAGTATTTTGGTTTCCTGAAGGCCCGTTAAGGATTTCTTTTATGCTCCTTTGGTGAATTAACCTGCTGATGATGGCCAAGACTTTTGCACAGTAATTTAGAACTGCTGCTGAGGAAGCTGCATTCAAATGGAAACCCTCTGCAGCAGTGTACCTTCAGTCGGGTCGGTGGTCTCACATCGTAAACCAGTGGACCTTTCACAAGCTGCGCATCATGGGTCGCGATGGTTGCAATTGTTCTTCTACCACACAAATCATCGTGGAGCTTTGTCTGCAAAACATGTGAGTAGTAACACGTTACTAACTAGTGGTAGGAAGCAAACATAAACATAGCATTTTGGGTGTTTGGTTTTAACCTGAGCAATTAGGAAGCGTTTGAGAGCATTCCCTGGCTTCAGACTCATTCCTCTGACCAGGCAGCACACCAGGTACGGTCGGACATCTTTGACCTCAGCGCTGACCTTAACTGTGAGCGCTGTGGGTGCCTCGGAGACATGGAGCACCCTCACCACCATCTTGTTCAGGTCCTCCACCTCGTCTTGTTCCTCTCTCACCTTTCCCTTCTTCTTCTTATGCTGCTGCTGCTTTTTCTTCTTGTCAGAGTCACCTCCCTCTTCATCCCGTCTTCCTCTTCCTTTGCCTCTCAGGTACTCTAGGATGGACTTGGTCTGACAGCCATTGACCATCTTCTCCAGGCGCTTGTCGCTAAGCTTGTTGCCCTTGAAGTTGATCTCCTTTAACTTGGGGCAGTCGCTCAGATCTGAAGGAATCTCACTCAGCTTGTTGTTGGAGACATCCAGCACCTGGGAAGGCCGGTGTAAGGAAGACAAAACCGTATGCACAAGCTGAGTTTCACACCCTAGAAAAATAGCACATTTTGTCACATTACAACTGTAAACTTCAAGATTTTATATGGAGGTTTTATGTAATAGACTACGGATGAAAGTTCTTGATTAATGACTTAGTCTAAAGTTGACTGATCTTATTGACCGACTAACAATTAATAAACAGCCATTTTCTTAAAAACCTGACTCTTCTCTTGCATTAAAAGTTAATAGTAGTTGGGAACCAATTTTAATCTAATAAAACATTCATTCGACAGTTAATCGTAATTCGATTCATTGTTTACATCTGTATAATAGACCAATACAAAGTTGTGCATTATTGTGAGGTACAAGGAAAATGATAAACGGTTTTTCATGTTTTTGGTAAAGAAAACCGTGAAAAGTGTGGGGTGCATATGTGTTCATACTTCCTGTGACTAAAGATTGCAGAACCAGTTTTGCAGGGTATGCCTCTAGCTTTTCACACCAGGAGACAGGGACTTTTCCACAATCTTCATTGCAAAAATACCTCAAGCTTAGTCCTAGATATTTTCAGGATTTTTTCCAAGTCTAGGCACAGATTGTCAGTTGGATTTAAGTCTGAACTTTGACTGGGCCATTCCTAAACATGGTAATGTTTTGACCAACACCATTGTACTGCACCTATAGTTGTATGTTTAGGGGTTGTTGTCCTGCTGGAAAGTGAACATCCTGTTCAGTCTCAACACTTTATCAGGGTCTTGCACGTTTCCTTCAGAAATTGCCCAAACTTTTAGCTCATTCTCTCTTCCATCATGACCAGCTTTCCTGTCCCTGCTAAACTAAGGCATCTCACAACCTGATTCTGCCACCACCATGCAATAGCACTGGAAAAGTTATTAGTTTTTTTTCTTTTTTGCCACACCTGGTATACTGCATATAGATCTGACAATTACATTTTGGTCTCATCTGACTAGAGCACCTTGTTCCAGGCGCCATGTATCCTTTACATGACTTTTGATACACTTTAAAAAATAACTTCTAATTGCTTACTTTCAGCAACTGTTGACAGATTTTCGGTGGATCTCTGCAGCTCCTTTTGAGTCACTATGACTTTGCCACACTCTTGCTAGTCTGTCGTGATGGACTGCACAGTGCTTTGTGAGATCTCACCTTTAGAGCTGATAGCTTGCAAATCTCTCCACTCAGCTCCTGGATTGAGTTATCAGAGGCAACCAGGGTGCTGAACAGGTCCAGTCGCTCAGAGAAGAGATCAGGAGGGAAAGTAGTGATTTGGTTCTTGGAAACATTGATGGTCGCCAGCTTGGTGCACTGACTCAGGCCATCTGGAAGACCCTCCAAGCAGTTGCAGCTCACATTAAGAGTATTCAGTTCCTTTAACTGAGTGAGCCCATGTGGCAAGCATTTAAGGTTGTTGACGGACAGATCCAGGACCTTTAGCGACTTCAGGATGCCGATGACATCTGGGACAGAGGTCAGCTTGTTCCTGCACAGGACGAGGCTTTGGAGGTTGGTCAGATGTTGGATTTCCACATGGATCTCTGTCAAACTCGGACACTGGCTGACTTCAAGATAATTCAGCAGCTGCAGGGAATAAAGAGAAGAGGGAAGCCCCCCGCAGGAAGAAATCCTCTCATCAACACCACCGCCCTGTAAAACCAGCTCACGTCTCTGCTCTGTCGCTGCTTTCTCTATTTCGGGCCACTTTTCCATGTTAGTCATGCTGCCGAAAAGAAATGAAAGGAGTTCGATTGAGCTCTTCTTCTTTTGAGAGTTGTTGGGAAGCTCACACGCAGCTTGAGTAGCTTTACTGCCACCTACTGGACTGAAAGGTGTGGACAGCATGTAAGCATGGACACAAAACTGTTTTATAAGTCTGTGCGATCCCTCTCAACAAATTAAAACATTTTACAAATGTTATATATTTTATTTGAGCAACTTTAATAAAACAGACAGATCTGATTTATTTACTTCTTCACTTTCAGGTAAAGTTTAGATGACTCACCAGGCATCCACTAAGAAAAACACCAACTGAGCAAGCATGCGATCACATGCATATTTATGTTTCGTCTTTTTTTAAAGAAAATTCTTGTACCTTATGTAATTTTTGGAAGCAAGTACATCAAGCTATACAATCGGAAAACAAAAGCATTTGCAGCAGTCAGATTTGTTTACTTGTGCATAAACTTGTAGTTGAGTAATCTGTCCTGTTACCACTCAAAAAACATAATTACCCAGAAAATAGTGGTATACCGCTTAAGTCTGAAATCCCACATTTGGAAGAAAGAATTAAAAAAGATTAAAAATCATGTAGCACCACCAGCTTTATCCAAGTAGTTGAATAAATATCTAAAAAATTAAAAGAAACAAAAAGAAACCCAATATCTGAATAAATATTTTTATGGAATCCTAGGAAATATGGCAGGCTAGCAGTTTTAACTTTTAAAAATGTTAAGCAACTAATTTAAAGTAAAAATCTGACCAATAATAAAAATAAAAACAATCTGGATCAGTTTTTCAAATTATATTTTCAAACTTTTGGGTGAAACTAAATGTTTACTTAAGCGGGATTATAAAATTGAGACTAAATTGAGATAAAGGTGCCCAAGCTCTTCTAGCCTGGAAACTTTTGGTAAAGAAACCCGTCAAAAGTTCCCTCCTACGAGATATTATATCTTGAACCATGTGAATATATTAAATAAAAATAAGTTGCTTTTTTATAAGGGCAGGATGGAACAAGGTATTACAATGATTAAACAGCTGTTCAGTGATGAAGGGACCCTCCTTCATTTCCAATAAATTTTAAACAAATTTAATTTGCCTGCAACATTAGGGGAATTTCAATATTTTTTACACTGAATAACAGAGTGCTGTAACTCTGAGGCTCAACCACATAACTTAAAATCTCTTCCTACCTGGGAGAATATGGTCTTTTCCATACAGTGAAATTGTAGAAGACAGTAGTCAGACTTGTGCTGAAAGTCTGAAGTATAGAGTGTGAAAAGAAATGGTCAGAGTACAGTGCCCTGGGGTGCGTCTGTGTTGCTGAAAAGTCCTTCAGTCAAACTGTGGTCTGCCTATCAGGTAGTCACAGAGTTAGCTGATAGTTGAGGCCTCCAGCTGTGTTTTCTGGAGTTTCTCACAGAGCAGATCAGGCCGAATTCTAAAACTGAAAATTTGAGCAGTGATTGTAAGCAGCCAAAATCTTTTGCTGAAAAATCCACACAGCCTAAATGACATCTTAATCTAAACAGCATAACACTTCAATGCAAAAATCAACTGACTGAAGATTCGACTTGTGAACCTAAGCAGCTTACAATGAGAAAAGTACTAAAAAACATTTTGGACTTGGAGGAGGTAAAAACCAAATTGATCAGATAGCCCAAAATGAGCACAATACTGTTACGTTCAAGTAAAATCAGCCAGAACCCAATAAGCAGCCAATACAAGAGATCATCACACGTTTTATTAAAAATAATGAGATGGTGTAGAAGGGGCTCCACTAGGGGTGATTGCACTGGTAGGTCTGGAACACAAAAACAGAGATGAGACTCGTGATTGGATGAAAAACAGGGAAAACACAAAAAGAGATTTACCAGTAATGGGGAATCCACAGGAGCCAGAAACTCCTTGGACATGAATCAGGGCTTGAAAGCTGTGACAGGGGCAACAGACGGTCTTACACTGATTAGCAGCCGTTTAAATGGGGAGCAGCACAGTGCAGGTGATGCTCATGAGCAATCAGTCAGAGGGAGGGAGAGTAAGCAGCAACGTTAAGGTAGAACTGAAATCACGAGATAAAGTCAGAGATTCAAATAGAGACATGAAGGTGCAGCTTGAGACAAAACAAAAGGAGCAAGTATTGCCTGACAAAGTAGCAAAAAGCATCAAAGATTAATTTGATGATGTAGGAGAAAATGTAGACCTGCTGATAACACCAAACTTTGCAGTTGAAGCCCAACAGCAAGCTAAAATCTTTGCAGCTGAAAAATCAACTCAAACGGAAAATTTGAGCAGTGGTTGTAAGCAGCCAAACTCTTTTTCTGGAAAATCCACACAGACTAAATGACATCTTAATCTAAACAGCATAAGACTTCAATACAAAAGTCAACTCAGACTGAAGTTTCGACTTGTGAACCTAAGCAGCTTGAGACTTCATCTAAAAAAACAACTCAAACACACACACAAATTTAGGGCGGTAAAGACTTCAACTTGAAAATCCACTCAAGCTAAAACTTTGGCCTATGAACCTAAGCAACCTAAATCTACAGTTTGAAACTTGTATTTCTGCTAAATGTCTGAGTTTGTAGGGTATGTGTGTGAATAGCCTCTTATTTATTGGTAAATACACCATGCTAGGTATTTTCCAAGCAGCAATAACTCTTTCACACTGATATTGCCCCTGCTTAGAGGCAAAGAGCAGTAGAGGGCATACCTGTTGCCTCCTCTTCTTGGTAAATGTACATTGGAGTTCACCCAGGTGAACATAACGGCAGGGTCCCTCCACCTACATGAGGGAGGATGGGTTCTTGCTGTTTGTGCTTATATACAAAGAAGTAGTTCATATTACACAATCGTTTAGGAGTCATTGAAGAGGGACTCCCGTGTTGTATTGGGGAACTTGAACATCCAGTTGGACAAATATGGTGTCACAGCTGCTGCAGAGCTGTGACCACTCACATCTGATCATCATCACCGATCTCCAGCTGCTGCCATATAAGGACAGATCTTCCTCTTACACAGCGTCAGATTGTTGTGAATCCCTCAGCCGTAACACCTTCAGGCCTGCTGTAGTTACTTGACTGATTTGCCCGGTTACTAACCTGTCTGTCTCTTGCCTTCTGTAAAGTTGCCCTTCCTTAACCCCAATCCTTAACTACTCCACTGGATTTGGACCTCCTGGCGTTTGAACCCTGTCCGTCTGGACCTGGATTTGGATTCCCTTACTCTGACCCTGACCTGTCTGACTATGAAAAAGCCGATCCCTCAATATACACCTGTTCTGTATTCACTGCTCAGTGCCTGGATCGTGTCATATGGTTGACTTTGAGGTGATTCTGGTCCACCATCCGGCGTCTTGGTCCAGATGGTTCACCATCCTCCACTCGGGGCATTGTGTGTCAGTGGACAGAATTCTGTGAAGAACTTCTCAATTCCACCAGCACGTCTTCCATTGAGGAAGCTGAGCCTGAGGATCTTGGGTAAAGCTTTCTAACCCCTGGTGTTGATGTCACTAAGGTGGTTAAAAAAGGTGGTGAAAATAAAAACTTAAAGGAATAATAGTTAAATTAAAACACAAGGTATCAATAAAACACTGAATGGCCATATAATTGTGAAATGTTGGTGCAGGTTCACTTTTAAGGTGAGTGTTGAGCGGCATCAACTTAGCCTTTAAAGCCAAGTGTGTAGTATGTGCGCTCACACACATTTGCATTGAGCTGTGGAGACAGCGTGGTGTGGACTCTCCGACTTCTGTTAGAGTTTACACCAACTCAAGCAGCACCAAATGAAGTGGGTGCTGCTTGGGATCAATCACCCCCACCAACTCTTTGAACATGAAGAGGTGGCTGTAGTTTTTAGCTAGGTTCAACATCCCTCTCTCACTCATAGCCTGGGCGGTTTCCCACATCAGATCTGAAGACCTTAGTCCTTGCAGGCTCACCACTACTCGGCTCATCTCTTGGTTATTGGCTGCCACGAGTCCTCTCTCTATTCCGTGCCACATCTTCTCTCGGTAAGTCTTGAGGGTGTAAATCCTCTTATCGTAGGCTTCGATCAGAACGAGGATTACTACACAGTAGGGCAGATTGTAACCATTTATAATTGCAATTTTCTTCACCTTTGGAGGCCTTTATCAGATGCTCATCTTGTTGGTAATCTGGTCTTGCTCTGGTCTTTAGCTCCCCTCTGAACGTCCGGTTATGGACCTTGTACTGATGGTCAGTGAATACTATGAGGCCACCACCTTCGATGTCCCAGGCCTCCCCTATGAATTGATAGACTTTGAGTTCAGTTAACATTCCTACATTCCTGGCCTCGCAAGGCATTGAAGCCAGCTCTTGGGTCATCTTTCAGATGCCCGTTTTCTGGGTTGACTTTCTGGGTTGGTTGATCTCCTTTTCTTCTTCATCTGAATCCATGTCTACCTCGTCGGGGCTGCTCTTCTCCGTGCCTCCCTCGTGAGCTGACCTCTTTCATTCGGTGCTGCAAGCTCCCGGTTGAAAGGTATATTCTTTTGTCTTTGTGGGGAGAACCTCTCTGCCGCCTCCCTCAGGATCGCCTCCGTCAGGGGATAGTGATCCTCTTCTACATCCCCTTGACCTAGAGGGGGCAGGGCTGCTGGGTTGTTTCGCGGTAACTCCTCTTTGTCGCTGTCCAGAGAGCGATCTATCGTATGCGTAGCCTGTGGACTCCCTTTCATCTTCGGGGATCTGGTTCTGCTGGGAAGTTGCGACGACATGTCAGCCACGCTATCCGACTCCTCCGGTTCCCTGTAGAGCTGCCACTCCAAGCAAGCTATTCAGAACCATCTTTCTGTTTTACACGCTCAGACTTCTTGGGCTCAACCTCTTCTAAAGGTGAAAGTCCCTGTAACTTCTGCCAGTTTACTTTTATAATTTATTAGATTCTGGAAGCAAATAATTTTCTTAAGTATTTTAAAAGCTTTATTTTAAGCCTTGTTTAATTGCTGTTGAACTTTCTGGTGTCCACCAAGGAACTATCTACTTTTTTGTAATACCACTACATCTAGGAATATTATTTTTGGCTGTATGAGTAATACATTGACTAATTCCTAAATTTTATTCATTCATCAGTTTACTTAAATTTATATTTTTCATGTTAATCTCACTCATCATTTTAAAATTGTCCCAGTTTGCTTTCCCAAATTTCCATCGGCCCTCAATTTCTACCTGGTCTTGGTCTGTATCTATTCCTATGCTGACAAAAATTGTCAGCATAGGACAATGCTGACAATCACAAGGCTGTTTCCAGCCTTGTGATTGTCAAGGTACTCTCCAGCTACAAATATCAGCAAGAGATTGAGAAACCAAGGTTAGATCAATAGCAGATTCCTTACCCCTTACAAACTCCACCCGAATACCTACTCCATTTAAAAATTTGAATTCTTTTTCTTCAATCACCTCTTCTAAAAATCTTTCATTATTATCATCTTGATCTCCCCATAAAGTGATATGTGCATTTCAAAGTTCTTACAAAAATGCTGCGTCAAATCCTTTGATCAAAGATAATATTTCTGCCTTATTTTTAAAGTCTCGCAACAATGAGTCAGCTGCTTCAACAAACACCTTTACCATCTCTCCGTCTTGGAAGGACTTCTTCTTAATTAGGAGGTGACTCACTCAGAACGATGCTTCGGTGGCGGCTTTCGGTTTTGAAGTATGCTGCAAGAAAAATGACTGTTGTACGGACAACTGGCATTTCAATTCCTTCACCTTTTTCAGATAACCTAGCTTTCCACCAGCATTTAAACGAACCAATTACGCTCAAATCTGAGGCTGTCTGAAGCGCATAATGAGTCTAAAAAATTCTGGCGCACTTGTAACCGGATCTAGCAGTACACTACCTTCCGTCTGTGTAGATTTTTCAGCGATTTCAGATTTGGACTCCTTATATTCACTCACAAGCTGCAACTTCAGGTCTCTCTTTGAATCTCTGAGAGACTGTTATTTCATACAGTTCACCTATGTTGCATTCATTTTGGGTTAAAAGAGCAGTTGTTTGATTTTTTCCTCCAAGTCCAAAGTCCTTTTTTCAGCACTGTTTTGAGTTTCTTTCAAAGTCGTAATTTTATCTGTTAATGCTGCCATCTTGGATTTCAGTCTAGTCACTTCAGCTTTCAATGTATAATTCTCTTCCATCAGAGAGGATTCTTTCTTTTGCATTTCTTCTTCGTGGTTCATTATGTTACGGCCACTAGTAGCCGAAGTGCAATGAACAGCCAGCATGAAATTAACAATATTTATTATTACAAAATAAGAGGGTGAGTACTTGCAGGAAGTGACCCAAAAACAATAAAAAACTAAATAAATGATAAAGATAAACTGAAAATCAGACTCTAAAAGAACAGCAGGGCGCAGTGACACAACTGCAAAAAACAAAAATGACCAAACGTTTATTAAATCACTGCAACTAAATCCATCTAAAAAACATTAAGAACAACACTACATACCTGTATCGCACAAACCAGCCCTCTCTGATTTACCGTACCAAGTATATGGTCAATTTAACAGATCTGGCACACCCCTATCAAATAAAAACAATATTAAAAAAACAAAAACATACAATTCAATCCAGTTAAAAATATACAAAGCCTACCTGCAGCGTCAAACAGCCACACGCCCAGGTGATGCTACCGCTGGATCATCAATAATGATTATGTGGCCCACAAACAAACAGTGGAACGCGTGGGCCAAAGTTATAAATATTTTTGATTTTAAAATTTTTTTATTCACATATATATATATATATATATACATACATACATACATACATACATACATATATATATATATATATATATATATATATATATATATATATATATATATATATATATATATATATATATATATATATATATATGTATGTATAGGGGAGACCGGGTATGGTTGTAACATGGGGAGAGTTGTAACACCACCAGTTCCACGAATCAGGGATAAGATAGGAGTCACATGATCATTTCAGTGTTAACCCGCTTCATTCCCAATCAGCAGAATGAAGCTGCAATCACAAGGCTGTTTCCAGCCTTGTGATTGTCAAGGCTGGAAACAGGCACATGCAGATACTAAGGAGAAAAAAATTATTTTGAGGTAAGAAAGTACATTTTTTGATCATGACTATATTTTGTTTAGTACTTATACTGTTGCAGATAAAACCATATGACTTGCATTAGATGAAAGTGTAATTTCTCAGGCAAAATGTTATGCATTTTCCCGTGCTAATTTCACACCGCTATGCTACTACAGCTAGCTAAACATGGCTGACAGGGTTGGGGTGGGTTGTAACACATCTTTAAAAAGTGTTACAACCATCCCCTTACATACAACTAAGAACATTTTGATTTTAATAATTTTACAGAATGCCTAGGCAGTGGATACGAAAGACTGATAGAGGTGTGCCTGCAGATGTGTTAAGAAAGGCATCTGATGAGGTCACAAAGAAGAGCAAGTCAGTCAGATCAGTTGCGAAGGCGCATGGGATCTGCCATGTAACACTGAGCAGATACTGCAAATCACTGCAGAAGCTGAGAGAACAGGGGTCCAATGATCTTCCCAGTGTAGGTTATTGGAGCAGCAACAAAGTCTTCTCTGAGGTGCAAGGAGGAAGTGTTGGCTGACTATTTGACTCAGGCAGCAGACCTGTATTATGGACTTACTCCATGTGAGGTAAGCATATGACAGGTTAATCACTGGAGACAAGAGAAGAATTGAATACCAGCGTAGGTGCTAGACAAATTGAAAAACATTTTGTGTCTATGTACTCTGATTTTCTATTCAAACATATCACATGGTGTGGCCTCTGTTTTTGTTTCTTTTGTGTAATTGTTACAACTTAACCCAGCAGGTGTTACAACCTACCCCAGTAGTGGTAGGTTGTAACACAAAGACATATAAATTTAAATTAATATTAATAAATAAATTAGCATCACACAGCCCCCATAGCAACAGTAAACGTTGGAACACTAGTAACAGTAGCCATAGCAACAGCAGACGCCGAAGCTATATTAGCCACGGGGTTTATCTAGAGAATTCCCACAACGGTTGAGCCCTCAACGTTGAACAGACGGTACAACACCACGGACAGAAAACCAACGGTTCTTTTAAGAACCTTTACTTTAATAAGGACACTTACCACAAACAAATTATTGTAAGTAGTTTATTTATTTTTTCCTCTCACCTGCTTTGATCCTGATCAGCCACTCACAGCGGGAGAACTGAACATCCGGGTGCGGAATCGTCGGTGGAGCACTGGTTTTGGGGCGGTCTAGGCCCACCTAACTGCGGAACAAAAGTACATCAACCACAAACAACTCTTGTTTCTAACAGGCACAGACCCACCCAGACCTAGGTACTTTTACCTTCTCCCAAAGAACCCACTGAATGGACAAAACCATTTCAGATCCCAAAAGGGAGGCCGATTGTCTCAGACTGCAGCAGTGAGTCTTATGGCTCGGCACAGCTATTGGACCACTATTTGAACCCTCTCTCCCAAAAACACCCTACCTACATAAAAGACACTAAAGATTTTCTACAAAAAATGGCCATACACACTGTCACTGAGAAAACCTTCCTTTTCACCATGGACGTAGAAAATCTCTACACAAACATTGAAACAGAAAAGGGACTGGAAGCAATTCAGGAATGCCTCCAGGAGAGTCCAGACCCCTCAAGACCTTACGAAATCCTACTGGAACTCCTAAAAATCAACCTCGAAAGGAACCTCCTGTTTGATGACAATTGGTTTTTACAAATTAAAGGCACAGCGATGGGGAAACGTTTTTCGCCCGCCTATGCTAACATCTACATGGCCAAATGGGAAAAGGAAGTGTTCCAAAAGTGCCCAAAACTTCCGGAGGCCTTTTACAGATATCTGGACAATATCTGGGGCCTATGGGGACACAGCCGGGAGGATTTTGAGCACTTTACACAAATTCTGAACAACCACCACACCACCATCAAAATCAAAACCACCATCAACACACAACAAGTAGTTTTCCTGGACACGATAACATTCAAAGGTGAAAATTTTCAGAAAACAGGCAAATTGGACAGCAAAATTTATTTCAAACCCACAGACTCACACCAACTCTTACACCGGGACAGCTTTCACCCCAAACACACATTCCAGGGAATCCTAAAATCACAACTGATTAGGTACAAAAGAATCTGCTCCAACAAAACAGATGGGGAAGAAGCCACTAAAGTCCTCTTCCAGGCCCTCAGAAGGAGAGGGTACTCCAGAACCCTTTTACAAAAAGTGAGAAGAGAGGTTTTCCACAGAAAGAACACAAATAAAAATAGAAACACAGAAACACAACCACACATGATTGCACTGACAGGCCCCTACTCAACCTTCACAATGAAAAATCACAAGATATTAAAAGACCACTTCAAACAATTACAACAGGAATTACCACAGAGCCAGAATTGGAAAATCATCGCAGCACCCCAAAAGAACCCAAATTTACAAGACCTCCTGGTCCGCTCCAAATTCACCAGCAAGAACAAACCCAGTAAAAAGAAACAAAAACGCCCATACATTAGGAGTACCAGCAACAACAAACGCTGGCCTCTCCCCTCTGGAATCTCCCCTGATCAGGACAATGTAGTTTACCTAATCTGGTGCCACAAATGCAGGAAACAGTACGTTGGGGAAACGGTTTACTTTTATAATTTATTATATTCTAGAAACAAATAATTTTCTTAAGTATTTTAAAAGCCTTTTTTTAAGCCTTGTTTAATTGCTGTTGAACTTTCTGGCGTCCACCAAGGAACTATCTACGTTTTTGTAATACCACTACTTCTAGGAATATTATTTTTGGCTGTATGAGTTTTACTATATTTACAGTTTTACATTTACTAATTTCTAAATTTTATTCATTCATCAGTTTACTTAAATCTATATTTTTCATGTTAATCTCACTCATCATTTTAAAATTGTCCCAGTTTGCTTTCCCAAATTTCCATCGGCCCTCAATTTCTACCTGGTCTTGGTCTGTATCGATTCCTATGCTGACAAAAATTGGATAATGATTATTCCCCTTTGTGCTTTCTTTAAATACTCTACAGCCACAAATATCAGCAAGAGATTGAGAAACCAAGTTTAGATCAATAGCAGATTTCTTACCCCTTACAACCTCCACCCGAATACCTACTCCATTATTTAAAAATTTGAATTCTTTTTCTTCAATCACCTCTTCTAAAAATCTTCCATTATTATCGTCTTGATCTCCCCATAAAGTGATATGTGCATTTCAAAATTCTTACAAAGTTGCTGCGTCAAATCCTCAGCCTTCACTGCGCCGTGCAACGGTACTTCTTGACAGCAAGACAAAAAATGATGCATATAAGAGCCATTAGTTTATAAAAGTCGATGCAAACATAAATTTACCATTTTAAAAACAAAAAGCAGCGGGAGGATGTAACTTCATAACCTAATTTTCTAAGCAGAATCTCAGAGGGAAAAAAAGAGAAATTACGTTGTGTAACGCAAGAACAGATTATAGCAGCCAACTGGAAAAATTCACTCTAACGTGGATTGTAATTATTTTCGGGATTCGGGAAATACGTGATTTGTACCATTTGTTCAGTGGGTTTTTTATGTGGCTCGGTGCCACTTAAACGGTTGTAAAGCAAGGGTTTTGGACCTTAATTTGACTGACAACTTGTGTGGTTCGGATCGGGCTGAAGCGTTGCTGCCCTCGGTTGTTCTTAAATTACCGTGTTCGGTATCGGAGGGGCTCGTCGCTCCGACTGCATGTTAAATGTATTTTATATAATTGTCATATAAACAAAAACTAAGGAGTTCCCTAAAAATAATTTCATACTCTGTGTAACACAAACGCACATCAACACACGTAATTACTGGACACAACGGCACACCAAAAAACTCGATTGTTGTACCAGTAGCTCACAGATATTTTAAGTTTTGTGTCTTTTTTATGGTACAGATCTAGCAGTTTTGGCCAAGAACAATAGGAGCAAGCAGGACCCGGAACCAATCTATGTGGCATAAATTCAAACGGAAAAACGTCACCACCTCTCGTGGCATATACCCCATTTTTGCCATACTTTCATGAGTTTTTGTTCAACATTCTTTCCCTCAGATTTACTTGTTTTAACTGTAAAACTAATATTATTCTGAATTTCCCTCCTTGCCATTTTATCTGCCCTCATTTCCTTCTACTCCAATATGAGCTGGAACCCACACAAATAACTATTAAACCCATATTTTGTATTCTGAATAATGTATGAAATATTTATAATAAAATGTGCGTCCTACTATCTGAATGATTACATTTTAAACTTAATAATGCAGAGCTTGAATATGAACATATTGTTTTTAATGGTTTCATGTCTTCTACCCATTGTAAAGCTAATAATATTGCCAATATTTCTCCTGTGTACACTGATAATCCATCTATAATTCGTTTTCCAATTTTTATATTGAATTCTGGTACTACAAAAGCTATTCCTATTTTTCCAGTTATTTTTATGCATTTGTATAGATTTGAATATATTGATAATAGTTTAAATGTAACTACTGAACTATCTATGATGTAAGATTTGTCTTGTTTCTTTTCTGTTATTGACATATCTACTATTGCTTCTTGTAGAATTCAAGGTTGTATAATTAGGCCCGAGCAGTGAAGCGCTGCGAAGACCTATTGTAATTGAAATACATTTCTGATTCCTTCACATTCAGAAAAAGCATATTTTCAGCATGTTGGGGCTCTCACTCGTGGCATCTTTACAGCATAGTTAAATAGCGGTATTGTGAAGCTCAACTGTTAAACAGTTCCTACCTCGTTTGTGCCTCCTGGACTTGGGTATTTCTTCGTGGCCACTCAATAAAATAAAATGACACATCATTTAATGTATAACTAGTAAAACTTAACTTAAACACTAACTTAGTCCTGAATAACTTTCAGCACCAAGTTTAAATCACTTTATTTTTTAATAATACTAGTGATAATAATAATAATAATAATAAAATTAAGGAACATTAAAAATAATTCAGTAACATATTGTCTGACTTAATTTTTGCTTTTAATTTTAGTACTACAATTATAAAGGTCAGCATGAGTATCTTTTTACATTTTTGGATGCTGCAGAGTCATCATTAGGAGCATTCCAGTGTTCTTTACATCAATAAAATCCTTATAATCCCTATTTTCCTGGTTTGTATACCATTAATCAATAATAACTGATTAAAATGCTTAAATGTGCAAAACAATCACAGGAACTCCATTCGTTTGATAGTTTTTTGACATTTTTTCTAAATATGAAAAGTTTCCTAACTTTATTTTGGAAACTTGTCAATACAAAAAAGTTGCACACAAGCCTTCTAAACCAAACACAATTTATTTGAAGATTTTTCAAAGCTTAGTTTCAAAGTTACAGCCAATTTTCTAAAAACAAAAAAACGGGGGAAAAAAAAGAAATCCTTTTATCAGTGCAATCAGAATAAAGTGCCCAAGACACATTGTACATTGTGCATCAACAGTAAAATACAAACATTGAAATGAAAGTGTGTCAGTCACTGTATATTGTTCATCGTTTGCATAAATCACAATAAAATTACTTGCATTATGGCAGCCTGGTCAAAATATAATTTGAATAGTTCTGATGGAGACGGAATGTCATCATTTGAGAGGGGCGGCTGAACACCTGGTTTCCTCTTTGGACGGAAATTGAGTGGGGGATGTGGCAAATGATCAGGCTCCTTCTCCGTTTTCCACCCGACTTGAGTATTGGCATAAGTTTCTGACCTTTTGCGTTTCCTTTTACTTGCTGGACCATCCCGACTACTTTTTCTTCCTCTATTTGCACCCACCTGTTGTCCTCTTCATCATCCTCATTCAGCTCGTCGTCTTTCTCCTCCACGCCATTGTCAGTACTGCACACAGACGTAACATTACAGATTAGTTAGATTTTTCAATCACATGTTTGTCTTTATATATATATATATATATATATATATATGGCCTGTCACAATAACAAATTTTGCTGGACGATTAATTGTCTAAAAAATTATTGCGATAAACAATAATATTGATTCACGACTTTTTGACACTGATTTAATGGAAATGACTAATACATGCGATTTCCTGATAAATACACTTTATTTTCAAAAGAACACATAACACAGGAACTGATAAACAACCAAAAGCAAAAATAAAATGGATTCTCAGTCTCCATTAACAAAAAACGTACTTGAATAAAAACTAAACAACATAAAGCCAAAGTGGAAATAAATACTGCATTCAACCAAAAGAGTGCAGATTACGAAGTCTGTATTGCCCTTCAGTAATCACTAGATTTAAATAGCGAAAATGGGCACATCCGACTACACCATTTTTTGCCCCTATTTTCTCCTTATGACAATCTTAAATCGTTGGCCGATCTAACCGATCATCCTGCAGTGTGTGGTGGGTTATGGTAGATCGTCGTGGCCGCCCCGATCTAAATCAGGGGTTTTCCCCGTCTGGGAGCTTAATGCTGCCCGTTGAATGTGACAGGTAGCCAATCAGAAAGCGCGGATTCTCCTCCGTGCTTTCTGAGGGGAAATTACAGAGGGGAATCCCAAACAGCTGAAACAGCGCAACCCGAAGTCCAGCGGACGTTGCAGATGATTTGTGGTATCATTAATGTTTATTCAGCATTTTATGCAAAAAATATAGAAATGACAAGGGGAGGAGTTGGAGCCAAATTGCTATCTCAGTTGATAAACCCAGCAAGTTTTCAGCTGTTCTTCGTTAACGTGACATAAATAGGTTATAATGATTTTCATTCAGTCAGGACTTTATGCTGACTCTAGCCACATTGCATCACAGGTAGATTCTAGTAACGCATTGATTAATGCCTGATTTTAAAATTAGTTAACTGGACTTGTAGCCATTATTTTGGCTACAAGATAATGTAGCCGTGCCGTGTGGCTGGACACCACACGGCACGACGAACCCGATCGAACCGTTATACCTAGGATTTCTGTCGGCTAAGGTGTGGTCTCTTAGGGTTTGAAAATGGGCCGACAACTCTAATGTGCGCTGGACATTACATAAAGGAAATGAGGAAGGGATATGTCAGTGGAGAGCACCGGAGCTGAGCCTTTTTTCATTCAGTGTCATCAACAGAAAGAAAAAAGGCCGGAAGAGACGATAAAGACGATAATTAAAATGAGGTCGATCAGGCCTAAATATATAAAGGAGAGAGAGAGAGACAAAGAGAGAGCCCACTTACATCTCATGAAGTTGATCGATCCCTTCAATGAAGTCAGCTTCCTCGTCACTGTATGCGGCATCAGCTCTGAAGAATACCTCTTCATTCTCGCCATTTTGAGCAGTGACGAGCTCAAAGACTTCGGCCGCAGAGTAAAATCTTCTGACTCCGTGTCTTCCCATAATTTTTTTTCGTGTGTTCGCACGTGTTTCCAAAAAGATGTTGAAAATTATCGAGCACATGTTTGCTAGCAAAAGCCGAGCCGAATAGTGCAAACACTGGCAGGAAGAAAGTTGCTAGGAAACGGAAATGGCGTTCGGTGAGATTTGATGAAATGTCACGATATTTCATGCTGTCACAGAACAAGATATCCAACACAGGAAGTGATTGGCCACACCCGAGCAGATCTACAAATATAGGGATGGATGCTACCTCATGTTTGCCTTGCATCTTTGGGCCCATCCTTTTTACTATAAATCTGTGAACTTGTCTGCGCGCACACTGCAACTCGGGGGGATGTTTAGGGTCGGAAAAAGAAGTGTAATTCTTCTCTCTCGGGTTGACGAACCTTAACTAGCCAACTCCACCTGGTCAACTGACAGCGGGCGAGACGAGCCAGCAGGTGCAGTGGGATCGGATAAGTCCGAACACGTCCGAGCACTTTTGTAATTAAGCCATATGTTAATAAACCGAGCACATAATTCAGGTTTACTCAACTAATTTATCGCCTAATAACTTTGTAAAAGTTATTTTCCAAAAAGCATAATATACCCACTTTATTAATAGCTTTGCGTGCTCTCCTCCGCCATTACTGCTGGTGTTTGAACACGTCGCTTCAGGCCGCTGAGGATGCGCGCGCATATTGCACCCTGCTAGTGAACTAAGCCCGCGAAAATCAGGGGACAAACCGTCAACTATCTTTTCTTTTAAAACTAATTAGATTTTTTTTTAAATTGACTGTTAAGTTACGGACAAATATGTTTGGGGTTATATTAAACTATTATATTTACTTGACAAATTGTGCCCTACTCTATCCCCTTCTTTATCTTTATTTAAATTTTTTTTTCAACAGCTGTGTCAGCAATGCTAAAGCTTTCTTTGTCAGAGCAACCTAATAAACATTTTAAATAACCATAAAATAAATATCAAAGATTTTTTAAATAAATTATGTTTATTAATAAAATCCTATAACGCACAAACTTGGAAAATCTGATGAGGTAGCACAGATCGCCAGGATCGGTTGTCAGTATGATGCATTAAAGGTAGGTGATGTAGAATACTTTTTTGCTTTTAAAAAATTAGTGTTTATAGAACACTCTCATTGAATTCATTTGCAAGGAAAGTACTTCTTTCAGTAGAAGTGTTATTTTAAATAGTGAAAAACATTGATAGTTTTACGGTGACAATGGAAAACTGTCAGGTTCGTAAAAAGTTTCAACAGCTCAATAAGCAGCTGTCTGAGTTGATTGTTCTTCAAAAAAGGTGTTTAAAATATAAGCAGGAGAATGGACCTTACTAAGTTCCGCCCAGAAACGCCCCTCGAAAGTCTCACGTGACTGCATGTCTCACAAACAAAGCCTCGCTGTGTTTAGTTTCTATGTAATTTCATTTCAACTGACTCTCTGCAGAGTATTTCTGAGTCGATTAGTGTAGCATTTCTGCCGGATTTTCAAAAATATCAGCCACGACAATGGACAGGGGAACCAACAAGTTCATGTCATCTTTTTTGGACGACATCAAGGTGTTTGAGCCACGCGATGCTTCCAAGATTGTGCGCGTCACAGCTAAATGCTACCGGTCAATAAGGAACACAGCAGATCCTCAGACCCTCAGCATAAATATAGCTGTGGACAAGATCACTGACGCCTATTGTTCTTGCAAGGCTGGGTAAGTCGGGCATTCATGGTTTTGAGGGTGATTTCTGTTGGCAAATGTTCGTATGTGCCTAGGCCTGATACACGGTACTCGGAAGCTAACATGATTAGCGTGGCTAACACGATTACAGTTTAGTAAAAAGCCTTTTCAGGTAAAATAAAATTTTTAATGTATGTCAGATACGGCACACATTGCATATTGATCTGTTCAGCTAACGTAAGACTGTAACAGACAGGCTTGTAGAAGTTGTATCGGTACTGCCATTATGCTGTACTTGGCTAAAAAGTTTTCATAATGGATGTGTTTATTATTGACTTTCTTTTTTTCATTCACTAAACACAAAGAAAGCAAAGCAGTAATACTTACACCAGCAGACACTCCTTTGTTCTTATTGATCCAATGATGGTTGAGCTGCAAATGCAGTCGTGCACAAGCTTTGATCCAAGGAAGGTATTCCGTTTCAGATTTTGGAAATCTGTGAATTTTAGTTCCACAAATATGATCAGGATACCTGACATCGCCTGTACAGATACCCCACTGACAGTGGAGAACCATTCTTTTTCGAGTCCTGACGCAAAAACTTTCTGCCGGTCTGCTAGTCCACAATGTAAATTAGCATGTGTTTACTACTGTAGCTTGTGTTTGTGAGACGGTCACGCACGTGGTAGCTGCGCTGTGCCGTAAAATGGGCATTAGCCAATGAAACGCGGCCCCTGTGGTAAGGTCCATGAACAGCTGAGAGAAGTGTTGTATCAGCTTGAATTTCAGGTAGAAGTCAGTAAAACTGAACACCGGAGTGAAAAACAAAAACTTTCAGCAATAATAGCTGAATTGACACACAAGATATCAATATTAAAATCACTGAACGACCATATAACAAATCATAAAGAAAAAATGCAAAAATAAGAATCCTTTCTGACAGAAGATAATTATACATTGCAAGCTGAAGTGACTAGACTGAAATCCAAGATAGCAGCATTAATAGATGAAGCTATGACTTCAAAAAAAAAAGAAAAAAGAAAGTGCTGAGAAAAAGACTTTGGACTTGAAGAACAGTTGATAGTTCTTCAAAAAAGGTATTTAAAATTACACAGGAGAATGAACAGCTGAGACAACGTATCATCTTGAACATCTGTGAAACCGAACAGGGAGTGAAAAACAAAAACTTTCAGGAATAATAGCTGAATTGAAGCATAATGTAAGATGATTTATTTTTCCTTTTCAATTAAAGTGGTTACATACAGTTATTTACTAAAGTTGATCTACCCACCTTATTCCTAGACCCCAGGAGGCTATGCGTGATTTATGGGCTTATTATTTGCTGATGATAATGCTTGGTACTGCTGCTTTATTGGTTAAATATGCAGAACTGCAGGGTGACTTTTATTACAGGTAAGGTATGTTAGACGTTGTGGACAGTTCTTACTCATATGCCCCTTATGTAAGCAGCCACAGCATAAACCTTTACTTTTAAGGAATGTCACCTTTTCTTTGTTGGCTTTCTGCTTGAATGAGTCGCATTTTTCCATGCAATGATTTCTATCACAAAATAAGCACCGTGTGAATATAGATTTGCAAAAAACCCTACAAATTACAATGAAATAATGCTACTTCCGCTAGCCGCCGGAAGTAACATCCATAATCGCTTCCCCAGAATGCATTTATAGTACTCAAAAATTATAAAGAGAAAAATGTTTTCACCCCCATAAACCTCACAAAAGACTCTGCCATAGTGACTTTTCTTCTCATCTGTATCAATATATCGAATGATGACCGAGGCCTATACTTGCTTTGAAATATCAAGTGTACAGGCCAGTTCCACTGCAAAGTACTTAGAGGCTTTGATCTGGGCAGATATTTTATCCAAAACACACTCTGATATTGAATCTTAAAATTCATTCTGAGTGCACCATGTCATATATCCAGTGGTCTGTTTAGAGGCAGCCTTTCTAAGATGTTCTACCAGTGTGACATATTGGTCTGTGAGCTCAAGGATTCCCAGAAAATTTCTATTTTTAGGATTTCCTAACTGAGAATTTCCCCCCCTTAGTGGCAAGTTTCTCTCTGCAAGGAAAAGTATGCAGTCAATAACTCGAGTCAACACACTTCCCCTGTGTGCTTTTTCAGCTGCCATGGTTCTCTGCAGTTCACTATCAATAGTATTACCTAGGCGTAAGTGAGATGCCAGTTCTTTCCACATTAGATAAGCGTTTATGTGAGAACCACTGGTTTCATGGTGCGTCAGTGCAATTTTCTCTCCATTAGACAGTACACAAAAACAGTATGCTTTGGAAAAGCACCTCTTACACCTCTGATGCTGGGTATGGGCCATCGAAACATTTCTGTGAGCCATTTTCAACCATCTACTGCCTAAATGTGTCCTCCATTTTGTGTGGCAAAGGCCATTCTCCACTAAGTCATATGGTGAAAAAGCATTATATATTAGTTGTAAAAATTACAGATCTTAATACAGTTTTTAAAAATGTTTAAACATTATTGTTTGGGGTCAAGTAGCTGTTCCCTCACTTCCACCTAATATTAGACCAACCTGTTGCCTTCCCCTGTCTGCCATGATTCTTCCTCTGTCATCTTCTCTCCTTTCTCTCCATCTTCACATCCACACATTTTGTGGCATCAGCATTTTCAAAACACTGTCTGTGTTATGGCACCTTTTTTTCTTTGTTAGATTGACAAGAGGGCCAATTATAGATCACACAAAATTGTGGATGAGATGTTGGAGATCCTAGCTAGAGTTGTGAAAAAAACGATTCTAGAGGCCGTCCGACTTGAGGTGGACGAATCTACAGATATGTCCTTGACCAGGCAACTGGATATACATATTAGGTCATTTTACTGTGAATATAAATGAAATCTTGTACTAGGTCAAATAAAAATAATAAAAATTTTTAGGTATTTAGATAGAGATGGTCAGCTTTTCTGTCAATTTCTTGACACGGTGCCGCTAAATGATGGGAAGGCAAATACAGTAGCAGAGGCCATCCGTGAGGTGATCGCAGTCAAAGCCATATCAACAGATCGGATTCTTGGTTTGGGGACAGATGGCGCTGCTGTGATGACAGGAAAGAACTTAAAATCAAGTATAATTTTGAGTTATAGTTCCTATTTGTCTCCAAGTACCTGTAATGTCTATTAACGGCGCCAGAATGGTTGTGTCACTAAAATGATTTATGTTAGAAATTAACATAAGTTTTTTCATAACTGTTAGGATTATGTATTTTAATTTGTTTGGTTTATGTTTTGAGATTTGTGTAAAATGATTATATTTTACTTTGAGCTACTTTTTGTTGGAAGTCATCACGAGATTTGTGTATATGTGATTTGTGCATTTGTGCTGCGAGACGAATAAACAGAGAAGGAGCAGAAGTCTGGAATTGAGCACGTGCAGCAGCCTTGTATCTCGTGTAGCTGTTAAGGTATTTTGTAGTTATATTTGTAATATTTTGTCAATTTTATTGGTTATGGTGTTTTAATTACTTAATATTTTGATTTAGAGTGGACGAAGAAGTAGTAATCTGCTAAAGACCTCCGAAGTGGCAGGTGGCCACGATGTAACTTTGTTAAAGCACGGGTCACATGTCTGTCTGTAAATGTATCTATGTCTAAAGCTTTGTGTTTTATTTCTATAGTTTTCACGGCATGTAATAAAAAGAGCTCGTCTAAAGAAAGCCGTGCCAGTGCGTCATTTTGGAGCTACAATGGTGTTGAAAAACAGCTGAGACTCCTGGCCACAGCTAGTTTCTGTGCACTGCGCAGCACACTGCCTTCCTCTTGCATGCAAAGATGCTGCAGACAATTTTCCATTCATGAAAATGTTCCAAGGGAACATTCAAGATCTGCACCTTTATTTTTGAAACTGTCAATCGCACAGCCGTACGGAAAGCATCTTCCAGTGTTCTACAAGTGGACAGCCTAAAAATAATTGTAAGCAATCTTAACTTTTCCTTAATATTTTAGACATCACTGTTTGCAAAAATGGGCTAAATTCCCTGTCTTGAATTTATCAATGTATGAAAAATTATTTGTTTGGATAATTTTCCACACAATTATCTCTGTCCTTTGCATATTAGGAGGTGAAGGACACAAGATGGCTGTCCCAAGACAGAGCTATCTCAACTCTTCAGAGAAATCTTGCAGGTGTACTGGCAGCTCTTGCTGAGGAGGCAGAGAAAAAGGACCCAGTAGCAAGGGGCCTTTATACATATTGCGCAACATACAGGTTTGTAGCTGCCATCCATGTCCAGGCAGATGTTCTTCCCCACCTGACACAGCTTTCAAAGCTTTCCAAAAGGAAAAAGTCAATTGTTTGGCCATCAAGAAACATGTAAGTTGATTTTTAAGGACTAACTTACTTGTTTATGGAAAATTATGAAAAGCAAATAAGACTTGGATCTTTAATCTATTTATTTAATTAGGTGCCTGTTACTATTGAGGCCATTCGACAAATCAAGGAGGCAGGAGATGTGCAACCTCCAGGGTCATATCAGTTTTTTGGAAGAAAGAGTGAAACGCCTCAGTGATTTTGACCTCGCCTCTTTTTGGACTCGTTTTCAAACTCATGTCTTGAATATTCAGTGTTTCCAGTTACAAACTTGGAAAATATGATGGAATTAGACAACCTTTGTTTTATCTATTAAAAATACATCTTTTCACAAGGTAACAGCCATATTTAGACCATCTGATTGAGCATTTTGAGAGGAGATTCCCAGAGATGAACATCCTTGCTGCATGCATTCAACATACTCAGCCCACAAGCAGTGGAGAAGGAAGATGACTTTTTTGCAACTGCTTGTCAAAACGTTTCCCACTTTGGATGAAGGGGCAGTACTCCAAGAATGGACCTGTTTCAAAGTCCATCTTGGCCAAGGCATTTTTTGTTATGTTTGTGTTCTCAGTGGTTTATTTTAGGTTCCCTGTGTTATTTAGGTTTTGTGTGTCTGTTCCCTGTGAGTCTATGTTGTCCTGTCTACTAGTTGATTAGTGTCACCTGTTCCTTGTTTCCCTGTGATTGTCTCCCTGTGTATTTAAGCCCACCAGTTGTCTCTGTCCCTGGTTGGATCCTTGTCTAATGTCTGTCGTTAGTCATGTGTCCTTTCAGTTAGCCTTCCCAGTAGAACTGTAAAGTCCTGTGTCGGCATTAGCTCCTGTATGTCAGTCTTACCAGTTACAATCGGTGCCGAGTTGTTTTGTACCTACTCTGCCGAGTTGCCTGTGTTTCATGGACTGTCTGAGCTCTCTTCATTAAATCATGTTCATCATTGTCATCATCATTCTGGATCTACAGCATTCTTACTCACCACCACACCGCAAATCGTGACATTTTTAAGGTAAATAGCAAAATGTGAGAAATTTCTTTAAAACGTAAATTTTTTTTTTCACTTTTTCCCTAAAAATAACTATTCCAAAAACATTTGTTTCAGGATAAGTCACAGCTGGAGGTGATGCAGGATATGGCCTCTGACTTTGATGAACTGAAGCTACCCAAATCTGTCACCACTCTGCCATTGCATTGACCAGTGGTTCCCAAAAATTTTCTTCTGGGCCCCCCTATGGATTACAAAAAAAAAAAAAATCAACTGGGCACACACATCGTTCAACCAGACATAAACCTATACACATATTTTGTTTTCACACTCCACTGAAGTTTATTTCACACTTCAGGTTGCAACAAAACAAATTACGAACCATCTTTACACTGAAACACTTTTGTGTAACTTTTTTTTTTTTTTTTAGCTCTATACTGTAGAAGTTTTCTTTGTTAGTGTTATTTCAAACTTTTTTTTTTTAATTTGTAACAATATTCACCTTTGCTATCAACACATTTTAAAAAAGCCTCTGCAAAATGGGGTTAAAAAACAGTTCCACAGGAATTATTATATATTTGTAACATCAATTTTCTGTAATATAAGTGGTCAAACTATGGGTATGTTTGTAATTGACTTTGAACAAATGATCACCAAAATGGTTTTAAAGTAAAGACACCATGCACAATCCTTACCACAATAAATATTTCCACATACAGCACCATCCATCCATCTTCTATACACCCTTGTCCCTAATGGGTTCAGGAAGAGTTGCTGGTGCGGATTTCCAGCTAATGTTCAGAGCGAGAGATACAGCATTATATGCAAGTAAATGTGATTGAGTGAAAACTGAACAGCAGGGCTTCAACTTCAGTTCAGGAGTTCAGGGTCACTTATTAATTCTTCAAGTAGTTCGACGTCTCATGTCTATGCTTTTATTTTGAAGTGCTTCCTATTATTTTGAAGGAGGTTTGTGCCGTTTATTTTGTTCTTGACACTTGTCAACTGATCTGTTTACTGTTCAGAGCAGCGCTGCAGTCATTGATAATGTGAGTAGCTGCTGATCCTCCAGTAAAAAAACATGAGACCCCAAATCCATCAGTCAGCCGCTCTTCACTGTGTAGAAGAAAAAATAAGATGTTCTTTATACACACAGAAATTTAATAAATTAGAATTGAAAGGGATTTTCAGTTATATTCACTAGGTGAATATAAGACGGCGCTTGGGAAACCCAGGCTTCTGGTTGAGCACGAATCGGCTGAGATCTGGTCACTATTGGGGACCCGCTCCTCTTATCCTCCCGATGATTATCTACAGGCGAGTCAAAACACACCTCTGGAGAAGACTACACCAGCCGAACTCTAGAAGGCCACCTAGAGAGAAACTATAGGGGCTGCAGAAGCAGCAGATCCTTAGGCAAAACAGATACTGTAAGAACTACCAAATAATTTTCACGGATTAAAGACTCTTAAAATGCTGAAGACATACTGTTGCTGGTCAAAATCAAAGCTTTTTTTTGGGGGGGGGAAGGTGGGGGGTCACAATTACTCTATGTACTGAAGTGTATTGGTAACAGAATCATTTTATATGCATTAGAAAACTATTATTTATAAGTTACTTGGAAAATAATCAGTCAATTATATTTATAAAGCACCCTTCATACTAAAAGCAGTTTAAAGTGCTGTACAGATCAATAAAAACTAATTGGACACACAGCATTAAGTAGTTCATTATTTTTGATAGTGAAACACCAATGTGGTTGTGGGGAAGATGAGATAATAGAACATGTTATTTTGCACTGAATTACCAGATTCAGAAAAACAAGTTAAATAAGAATCTTAGTAATCCTTGTCAGGGACAAGGATTCTGTTATCAATCCTTGTCCCATGGTGGGGTCGGGAGGGTTGCTGGTCCAGGAGAGGGGCGGGGTCACCTGGACAGTTCGCCAGTCTGTCGCAGGGCAACACAGAGACAAACAACCATGCACACACTCTCACACCTAGGGGCAATTTAGACAGGCCAATTAACCTGACAGTCACGTTTTTGGACTGTGGGAGGAAACCGGAGTACCTGCAGTACACGCATGCCATGCACAGGGAGAACATGCAAACTCCATGCAGAAAGACCGGGGCCGGGAATTGAACCCGGCCCCGGTGTACATTTTAGGCTAATAAAGTATGCCTTAATTTTCTTTATTTAACCAGGTGAACCAAGTTGAGATCCAGATCTTATTTTCAAGAGGGAGCTGGGCAGAAGTCTGCATCACGCAGCAACCTGATTACAAAATAAAACTAATTAATACTTGTGCAGAAGTATGTCTTTTAGTTTGTTTAATGTAATATGAATTTTTAAGTGCCTTAATAATCTTTAATATTTGTGCAGAAGAGCTGTTGCTCTTGCCTTCTGGCAAGAGAGCTGTTGCCTTTCCTTCTGGCTGCAAGGCAACATATATATATATATATATATATATATATATATATATATATATATATATATATATATATATATATAATTTTTTTTTTCTTTGAAACAGTGTAAGTTGTATAAAAAGATTTCTTTCATTTTTTTTATCTTGTGGTACACACTCCTTACCGGTTGGTGTCGGTAAGTTCACGTTACTTTTTTTTTTTGTTGCCTACCGCCAATAAATCTCAAGAAGAAGTGCGAGTAGGAAGAAGAATCCTTTGAGGCTCACCTACTGCGCATGTGTGAAAAGCGTGTTGTCATCGGTGGTTATGGAGATGAGATGGGAGTGCGATCCTTTATTTATACGGTCATGTTGCTGGTAAGATGTCTCCAAAACCCCCAGAAGAAGGTCTTTATACATCTAGCTGTGCGCTTACAACGAGTTGTGAATAAAGACTCGCGACTGTCGGTCTTATTCGCATTTTAGTCGGGTAAGTCTTCTGTACAATACAGGTAATGTTAGACTAGATGACGTTTGCTATGTTGCAGATGAAACAATTTTAACACGTTTAAGTCAGCAAAAACGTACCGTTTATTGTGTTTAACAATGTTATCTATAGCCAGTCTATGTTGCCTTCATGAAGAGAAGTTATGCATGTAAATGTCACGTTTTGGTATGCAGCTGACAAGCTAGATACACTTTCCTGTCAACCCAAAAGTTGTCTTTCTTTTATGTTTCCTAATGTATTTACACAATTATGAAATTCATTGAAATATGTTAAATGTAAAGATAATTTTATCAAATTATTTGAGCCCAACAGAATTGTTCAACCAACACTTTACACGTGCAGGTTTAGACTGTTTCTTTTGTTTATATTTTAGTAACTCTTTTGAACAAAAATAAAAAAAAATATATCTTGGTGTCTATCAGAGGAATGCCCAAGAAGACGGAATTCACTGCGGTCACCTCTTCAAGTCATGAGGATAATTTCAGTGCCAAGGAGCTGATGGTGCATGCACCCACTGTCAGTGGTTGGAGATCCAGCAGGTAATTAAAACCAGGGGGTCTCTTTTCAGAAACGTAGTTAATCTCTGATGTATTTTTCATTTAAGCAATGTAGGCCTTAAAGCATAAACCTTAGATTTTGATAGTGCGGTATGGGTTCAGAAACCTTGCTCATCTTTTGCTCCCTATGAAATAAAATTGGTCTTGACCTGCTATATCTATCTACTTTTAAAATGAGTTAGTACCTACATGTGTTAATGGTAACTAAGAAATCTAATTTGTTGGTTTGATTGCCGAATAAAACCATTTGTCTACTATTTAAGATTTAGAACAATTAAAAGTAGATTCTGAATAGAGTTGTCCCTTATGTATAAAGAGTGAAGAATAAAAGTACAGTTTGCAGCCCATTGACAAAAGCAGTAAACAAAATGAATATTTCTTGGACTCTTAATCCCATCCGGTTCTGGAAATTATGTAGAGAGTTTTCATCAAAAACTGGAACAGACACATGTCCAAGCAATGTGCTTGGATACACCACTGTGTAAACAGTTGGCGTTATCACTTGTGATTTACCTCACTGTCAAGTCAGCAGTCGTCTCCATGATTAGCCCTTAAAATATTACAATATAATGTATAAGTGGGTTTCACTTTTTACATTGAAATACTGTTATTGCTATGAATTTCCATCTCGGCGGTAGACACTGTAAAATTCAAGATGATGATCATTCAAGCTATCATATTTGTTTTCTTAAAAATATGTTGACATAAGGCTTTGTTATTTATATAACAGCATGTCGTTTTCTCAAGTTGCTCTTTAATCTACCTTTTTAACGGAGCCTAATATTTATATGTATCAAAATTTCTGCAGGCTGTGTTCGTTTCCTCAGCACCTCACCCTTCAACTGGTGGAGAGATGTAGAATAAGAAAGTTGCAACTGCTGGCTCACCAGTACATGATCCCAGCCAAGGTTGAATTTCATGTTGGTGACAGCCTGCCTGAAGCCAGCCCTCCAGGCTTACCTGGACAATTTCACAGACTTGGGTAAGACCTCAGAGTTAGTCTGGAAAAATATTATATGAAAACGGTGCGACCATTCTATCACAGTAAATGTGGAAATGTGGACAGCTGATGCACATCAGCATTACATGATGATCACTCACTGGGAAATCATAATGAATTTATTGGTTGAATGATTGAGAAAAATATTAATGAATTGACATTTAATTGTCAATTCACTTAACAATTAATGAATTGTACCATAATCTCACCAGTAGATTAGAAAGTTGGAGTCATTAAGGTTTTTTTTTTCAGCTGCCAAGATGGTGGAGTTATAACCTTTAATAAACCTACCAGCACCTGCTCAAGGTATGATCTAATCTAAAATAACAAAGTTGCACTTTTTCAACAGGTATGTGTCTTTATCGGATAACGAGAAGACCGGCTTCAAAGCCCGGGAGCTGAAGTCGGTGCATGTTGATGCCGTCGGAACGTATCTGAGAATAACTCTCCACAGGAACCACGCCAACCGTTACAATCGCTACAATCAGGTAATCTGTTGGGGCATTTCTCCCAGATCAGAAACAAAGCTACTGGGGTGGCTTCAGGTTGGTTTTCATTTTGGTTCTCTACCAGAGGTAAATTTTTTTGCACAGTATCTTTTTCTTTTCTTAAAAAAAATGCCTGATTTACTGATCTAAACTGCTGTAGTTGAGGCCTGCAGTATTTAAGATTTAGCTTTTTTTGGAAACCTCAGTAACGAGTTAATGGAGTAATTTTGGGAGGTGGATCACTCCTGGAAAGACTCACAAATTTTTCATGTTTCCTTCATTTGTGGAGAATGGCTCAATGTGTTTCATTTGAGGCCAAAATTCCCCAAAAAGGACTTTTTAATTCTTCTCAAACTGATGTCAATAAATTTAACTTCTTCAGGTTGCACTGGTCGCCATTAACGTTCTGGGAGATCCTTTGGATAGCATTGCACATCACACAGGGGTAAGTGAACAGTCTCCTCATTTCACTCTGTGCTGAATTTACATTTGCAAAGCAGAAGGGGGGGATGTTGAACTGACTTTGGACTCTCACCATTGACTGGTCGGGCAGATTTAATAGATTTTTTTTTATTCAACCTTAGACCAAACCCTTGACACATTTCAAATTTTAATTTTGCAACATTGCATAACATTAACATAATGTTGGTCAGTTTAGCACTTTTTCTTTTTTTAACTTAACACCAGAAGCCATTAAGTTTGAGATATTCCGTTTTTGTTTTCACAAGCTGAAGTAACTGCAGATAATTGACAGAATACAGCAGGATGTTGGTGAAGGGGACGCACAAAATCAAGACTCGCACGACCTATTCAAATGAGTTATTAAGTTATCATTTAATTTTCAAAGTATTTATTGTTGGCTCTGGCCCAACTAAACTCCACAAGTGCCCAAACTTATTTGTACAAGTGTTTATGTATGTCATCCGTGTAGTAATGAGACACAAAGAGAGGGCACTATGTAATCACACAGGAGACCTTCAGTTGGTGAGTGTAATCAGAGAGTCCTGCAGATGGACGGCTCCTGGAGGAGCGAGACTGCCTTAAAACACACACACGCACGTACATGCAATAACACACAGAAACGCAAGGAAAGCGTGGACTCCCCTCGCACAGATTCCAGTGAACAAGCCGTGCATTGTTGCTTCTCTAATCCCGCTGAGCACCTTCATCACTGCAATCTTCTTGCCTGTTGGCCACAGCTGGGGCTCCTGGATCTGCTTTATGTTTGTTCTGGACATTGAAACTGTGATGTAAATATGTAAAACGAGGATTATTTACTTCTTGGTTGAACTAAATTTGATTAAGAACATCTCATCTCTACCTTGTCTAATGTCAGCACTCCTTTCTTTAGGAGTGTTGAAGTATCATCATTTACAAAATAATGCAGAGTTGGCACTTAGAGCAACTTTGCATTAAAAGTGTCATTATTTATCGAATTACACGTCATGACAACAGTCATAGACATTCATAAAGCCTCCTTCATGCTCATGACAGGTGTTATGTCATGTTTATCACAGTGTCACATCAGTCTTATTCACACCCCGTCAAATAAAGTGTTACCAAAATGGCTTCTGACACAGCAACATGCTCCTCTACTTTACATTAAGCGATTACAATCTTTTCCTTTATGTTCCTTCACACAAAACAGTGGCCTTCAAAAACTTTGACTAGACCTGATGTTGTCACTTAAAGCTTTACTGGAAAGTTCTTATTCTAACTTTTTTTCTAGCCAGCAGGAAGTGCTGCATGACGATAAACTTTGTTCCATGTCATGACAGCAGCTTTTAAGCTGAGATATCGGAAACATTTCAGCAAACGCTGCTTTGTTTGTGTAATTATTAGCTTTCAAAGCATTTGAAGGACTGAGTAGGGATCTGTGTGTGTGTTTACCACTGCCAATGCCACGGACATTTTCTTACAAAACCACAAACTTCAGTTTGTTTCATTTGGATTTTATTTGATCGACCAAGATAAGGCAGTTCATGATTGAGCAGTGGAAGCAAAAAATGCGTTGTTTTCAAAATTTGTTACAAATGCATGTAAAACAAGAAAAGCGTCCCACTGAGTCAGTACTTTGCAAAACGTCTTTTTGTTGTAGTTCGAACATTTGAGTTTGCATTGGGAATTAGATTTTCCCATATAGAGATTTATAATTTTTCCATTCAACATGCTCAGTCTGATTGAATGGAAAGTCATGGTGTATCATGAACGCCAATTTTCAAGTAATTCAACAAATTTTCAATTGCATTTAGGGCTGAACTTTAATCCGTAAATACACCTTATGTATTAAATCCTGAGTTTGACACTCAGGGTTTGATGTAAAGCCTTTGTTGGATTAAATTAGGGTTCTCTGACAGGGAAAACTCAAACCTTAGCCCTGCACAATACAGAAATAAGTGTGCAGCCAATCCACTTGTGTAATTTGTCCATCTGTTTAGCCCCAGCCAAGCAGAGACCAGCTGATTGAACTGTCCCTCAACAGTACCCAGCAGGAAGCTGCCCTGGACACGACTTTCATGGGGTGAGGCTTGGCCGTTGAACCCTGGTTTCTTTGTCTTGTGACAATAACACAGTCCACCAAAACCATTCAGTCTGGGAGACAACCAGTAAGCCATTCAGGGTCACACACGTTTGAGGACAATGCAGGTAGTTTTTTTGTGCGAGGAAACAAAACCCATCTTTGAAATATATACAAATATACTTACTTCTTAGCCTTTTAATCTGTGTAAATGATACAATTAGATTGTTTTTACATACTTTGATCAAGAATTGTACAGAAACCTTCTGAGGATTGTGATAAAAATAAAGTACAGAAAAAACATTTACATCAGAGCGCTGCAACAAGCAACCCTGTCAAATAGAGAATCATTTACTATATTTATCACAGACTGTATGATAAATACATTTTCTATGAGTACTCATGCTGTTGTTGCATGCGTTTGATCATAAATTAAATTTCTGTGGGATTACCGGTGCAATATTACCTGTGGAGATGCAACTTTTTATACAAGTGATCTCAGGCTTTTTTTAACATTCTTTACCAAAGAGCTATTAATTGATAATAACGTAAACTGGATTCCTACTCCAATCATGGATTTTCATGCTTTCTTTCACATTCAGCAAATGTTTATCAATCTCCCAATTTGATGATTTGGCCTTCGACATGTACCAGGACCCGGAGGTCGCTCACATCATTCGTCTCTTGGACCAAAAGAAGCAAGCCGTTGTCCGACAGGAGAACTTTGAGGAGGCCAAGAAGTTGAAGCAAGCCATCGCAGACCTTCAGAAGGTAGATTCAATTCCCTTTACATTAAGTAGAAGAAGTATTCGCAATGCAGTCAGAATGTTATGCATGAAATTCACAGAGTGTAAGAGCTTGGAGTGAAAATATCTTAACGGTAAATAAAAGATTGAAAGAAAACCGCAGGACACAATTTTCTTTTTTACAGAAAAGCAACACACTTTTACACTTTTTCACAGTAATATAATGTTAGTATGATAAAATTCTTTAGAACTTTTATCCATTGATTTTGGATCGTTTTGATTGTTATTAATAACATTTAGCAAATTAAAAGAAGCTTTTCTATCTAGCCAATAGACAGTTTTTGGGAATAAGTAATTCTGTGTTTTTCTCTCTCTTGTAGCTATTTGTATACTCATATAAACGCACACACATATGCGCACGTATGTATATACACAGCTAAGGTTAAGGAAAGGACACACTGGAACGCCCTCTTTAGGGCGTAGCTTAGATAGAGGCCTGCAAAAGGAATCAGAAACTGTTGCTAGGTCCCATTTGCTGTGTTGTCCCTTAAGGAAAGCATGGTGATGGGCCAGCGCTGCATTTTGGTCTTTATAAATGGAATTGATGAATTGACTATTCAACCTCATAAACTATGGACCTAGCGCAGAGCAACAGAATGAGGAAGAACAGCGGTGCAATAATCTGTGCTCCATTTACCTCTAGAAAATGATTTGTATAAAATCATTTTTACTGTCCAACTGCATCATTGGTATTGTTCTACGCCACAAAGACATCAGACCTCGTTGGTGCAACTTATGTTCTTGGACCAATAACAGAGTCCTAGTATTACATTAAGCAACAGGTCAGAAAATGAAAACATGTTTTAAAGTAATAAATAAATCATTTATATCCATGTATGACCAGCTAGACCTTTTCACATCAACTCATTATGTTTTGTCTCCTGAAAATCTAAATTATTCTGCAACTTTGTCTCCATTTGTAACAGAAGCTGTTAAACATTGTTCAGATACCTGCTACAGTCCTTCTTTGTGTTCAGTGTTACCATGCAGACCATGAATTCTTAACGAGCTCGACAGCTGCTGTCAGGATACCTGGCCAGTGTGTGTCCTACTCCCAGTTGAAAGGCCTTTTGTAACCAGATAACACACAGTCTTACAAGTGCTAGTCGCTTGTTAGCATAGCACTTTAGCATTGTGGACACAAGTTAGTCATGCTGAAAATCCCCTGTCGTCACACCCTCATGACGTCGGAATTATCCATTTTGTAGCATCTTAGGATATATGAATAAAACACACAACAAACTGACTTGCTCCATTTCTTCCATCAACAAAAATTCAGTTTATCACAGGAGTGTTTTTTAGAAATGAAACGATTACAAATTAATAAGAGCAGATGTGTGTTTTTCTGTCTCCAGGAGTGACAGAACTCCTAAAACCTCAGACACTCTGAACGTTTTCTTCAGATGCATTTAGAACCGATCCTTCTTGTAGTGAGTGAGGCTTGACTGTAGACCTGTGAAGACCGTGTTGGCTGGCACCTAGTTAGCAACTTTATTCACCTCGAAGGAATTTCCGTGCGTAGAAATTTTGTGTCCAACTCACTGGAAGCTGTTGTCGAGTTTCCACACTGTAAGTCTCAAAGTTTTAATATCTGGCACTCCTGCTTTTTTTCCTGAACCAGGGCTGGAGTATCATCTGAGGCATTTGAACTGGCCATGTGAAGATACATTTACATTTCTACAAATGTTTTGTAGAAAGAAAACATTTCAACTTTAGCCACCGAGGTGTACTAATAAGCATTTAAGTTAGACATTAAAAAACGTAAGATGCATCGGACAACTGAGCCCAATCTAATGACTTATTCCAATATAATGAATGGAAACCTCCATTGAAAACTATTCCCAGACCAAGTAAGATGTAGAGCAAAACATATGATAAATGTTTTAGCGTCTATAAAAAATTTACTCTACATCTTTTTGTTTAGTGATTGATCAAGTCCGGAGACGGGCGAACCAGTACAAGATTCTCTAAATGTGATGGATGCCCTTCGTTAAAAAATACCACAGTATTATAATGCATGCATGCAAAAAAACAACAACTTGCATTTAGGATATATTGTTTCATTTAAAACTGAGGAGAAACAATTATTGGTAGTGCAGCTAATATAGTTCAACACTAATTATTGACGTTTTATTAGTGGTATTTAAAACAGACTTATTTTGATACAGAGTATTAGCTGGATATTTAGTCAGGCTGTCTGCTCGGGTAGCTAAGCTGAAATTGGCTACTTAACAGACAAGCCACTCTGAAATGCAGTGAGAGCGACTGTCTGAATTCCCTACATGCTCATCCAGGAGGAGTGAATGCTGCAAGTCAGTGACTTGATTTTTTTCTGTTTCCTTTTTACCAATTTGAATCATAAACTGAACTTGACTGCGTTGTTAAATAACCAGGATCCGTTGAAATAGATGCAGATTGGTTTGAATTGACTCTTTTTTGGTAAAGTGTTTTGAGATTGTATGTTATGAATTGACACGAAATATATAATGTCTGTCGTCTCATTAAAGGGATTTTTAAGCACTGGAAAAGTGTTATGACAATTTTGACACCTGGTTCCAACCTACATGTGGTCCAGACCAGAAGATGTTAACACAATAATAGAAATGCAATGTTGACTAGCAAAACAAGTGTTTCAAGCTGCATAGGAAGAGAGAAGGAGGGGTATTTAAGCCCCTAATGATTTAAACCCTTGGAAGAAATGGGTTTAAATTAAGATTTTAAATTAATCCACATGTTTCTCCTGATGTTGATGGCAAGGAGCCCTTCCAGCGTCAAAGACATCAATCAATAAATCAAATTTTATTTGTATAGCACATTTCAACAGCAAGGCATTTCAAAGTGCTTTACATAATTAAAATAAAAACAGCATGTGACATTAAATAAACAGTGAGAAAGAGAGATTAAAAAAAAAAAGATAAAAACATTAAAACCTGCACCCCTTTAGGACTTCGGTTAAACGTTGTTTAACTGGGATTCTAACCCTCTGGGACTTTAGTCAAAAAACATTGTTTGACAAGGACTCCAACCTCTAGGTTTTTAGTTGAAACGCCGTCAACTGGGACTCTAAACCCCATAGGACTTTAGTTAAACGTTTAACTGGGACGTTTTCCAGGGGTTTTTACATCATTAAAACGTCAAAAAGAAATAAAAAGACATTAAAAACATTAAAGACATAAAAACATGAAAGACATCAAAACCCACACTCTAATCCTAATTTAGCCATAAACAACTCTAAACAGGTGGGTTTTAAGTTGAGATTTAAAGGCACCCAGTGTTTCAGCTGTTTTACAGTTTTCTGGAAGTTTGTTCCAAATCTGTGGTGCATAGAAACTGAATGCTGCTTCTCCTCGTTTGGTTCTGGTTCTGGGGATGCAGAGCAGAACCAGAACCAGAAGATCTGAGGGATCTAGACGGTTGGTACAGCCATAACAGATCTTTAAGGTATTGTAGTGCTAAACCGTTCAGTGATTTATAAATTATCAGTATTTTAAAGTCTATTCTCTGAGCTACAGGGAGCCAGTGTAGGGACTTTAAAACTGGTGTTATGTGCTCTATCTTCCTGGTTTTAGTGAGGACGCCTGACCAAAAATGCATAATACCTGCTAAAAGTTGGTCAACAAATAAAAAACGGGTTTGGTTGATTCCATTGATTGTTGAGAAGGTCATTACTGAATTACTCAACATTACAAATCAATGTAGATCAAATATGTTTTTTTTATTCCCTCCTTATATTTTGCATTCATTAGACAGGTTGCATTTTCTGTCAAAAAAACATTTCTTGGTTGACTGAAAATAATTTTAAATCTAAATCCACCAGGGGTATCAATACTTTTGGGCTAAACTGTGCAGGCTTTAATTATGCTTTTTATAATATCTTAACAGTTCAATAAAATAGTTATCCAATCTGAAACCAATTGCATTGTATAAAAAAATGTCTCTCTTTATGAACTTTATAAACATGCTGGAAAAGTCTCAAGGTGGTTTTGGGCTCTTCCAGGTTGGAGAGCGTTTGGCTCGATATGATGTGGAGAAGAAAAGTGCGATTGAAAAGGAGAACTATGACCTGGCCAAGACGAAGAAGGAGCTCATGGACGAGTACAGGAAGAGCGTCTACCTACAGCTGGAAGTTCACAACCTGCTGGACATGACAATGGTCAGTCTCAAGCAGTTAACCACGCTCCAGCTACACAGTCGAGACCAGTGGATTGTGATGGGAAACAAAGTTTTTAGAGTTTCCATAAATGATTCTGTCTCTTTCATGGTGTCATCAGATCACCAAGACCTCAAATTTGACCTCGGCTCAATGTCCTCCACTTCCTCTGCCTTCTCCTGCTGATGGTTCAGCCCCCACCAAGCCCCTGTTGTCCACAGATGACATTAAGGAGGGGAAGAAACTAAGCGCTCATAGTCAGCAAACAGCCACACAGACTGTTGTACCCACACCTAGCAGTCAGCCCGACAAGTCTGTCACCCCTGCTTCCCTCCCTACCGTTAACGTAAGTATTTTTTCACATCGAAATTGTTAATTAGCTTCTAGGGAAAAAAAATCCTCTATGAAACCATTTCCTAAGAGGATCAGTGTTTTCTTTAGAATAAACCTGCGGTGTTTTCTTCTTTACACACACATTCCTGTAAACATACCAAAGCTCAGAAGCACCTTTGGAACATGTCTCCTGACTAAACCTGAGCAGTGCTTGAACCCAGAGCACACGGGGAGATTATGACCAGCAGGGGCCTTTATGCTTTACTCACCACCTACTAAGACCGGACCTGCTACAGGTTTGGGTTTCACTATTTAATTAAAAGCGTGCAACAGTTGGCTGACTCTGGCGGCTGCCAACCTGGGCTCAAGGCAGTGCTTTGAGACTATTGTTAAGCAGTAGGCTGTCAGTTGGCCCAGAGGCACAAAACGCAGAACTTTCTGGCTCGAGCTTTGGTTTGTATCGAGGGTGGCAAACAGTCATTGTTGTTCGAATGTTGAATGATACTGAGTCTCTCCGGTGTTCAAATGCTAAAGTTGTTTGCAGAGATTACATTTTGACCTTTTTAGCCCCGAGACAGACAGGCTTCTGAGAAATGCATTCGGTTTTAAAATATTTTCATTTTGTAGAAAATGAGGGACAAAAATCGAACGATAAAATACTTTGAGGCGTAACATTTCAGCTGAAATGTTTATGTTTTTGCTTTCTGCTGACAGATCACCGGCATGCCTTATGATGAGAGGCCCCTGCCGGCACTTCAGCGAAAAGATAGGGCGGTGGAAAGCATCCATTCACCATCAGCGGGGAACTCCCCTAAATCTGACGTGTTGAGGTCTCCACGTGGTCCTGACCTGAGTGGAGAGCCAGAGCCCCTGACAGAGAAGGCTCTGAGAGAGGCTGGCCTTCCTGTTGAGGCCTTTGGAGAGAGTCTGGTAAGAATGTCATGAGTGCCATAGGCTGATGTAACAGAAATTTCAGTGACCCTTTTAGTTTTAGCTGATGAGAAAAACTTGCTTTGGTGTTTTTAAACCGTCCCCCAGAATGGCACCTTGAAAGAATATTCAGATTTTGAGCTTTTCCAACTTTTATCACTTAACAACCAAACACCTTTTTGTATTTTTTTGTGATTGAGTCACGCAAACTTGTGCGTAGAGGTAAAGTAAAAAAGCAAAGAAAACATTTTGGCCAGCTGGAAAGTTTTTCAGGATTTCCTTGCATTTAGCTCTGTCCATTTTCCTCTACTCTGACCAGCTTGCTTGTTACTGCTGAAAACCATCCGAACGGCAGCATGCTCCCTTTTCAAAATGGGATATTGACGTTTTTACGGTGACAAAAGCTTAAGAGATAGTAGTTCTTACAAGGCTTCAGCTGTTTTTTGAAATCAGAATTATTACGGTCAAAGTTTGTACATGCCCTTGCTGTACAAACAAGGGCATTATTGTGCTGACATCAGCCCAATAATCATAAAACCTCTCCTGCCTTCTGGAATCATTCACATGAAGCTCCCATTAAAAGGATTTCTGATTATAAAGGATGGGGAGCTTACTTATTAATGAGTACTTTTTTCGACACTTCTGTTTTGGTATTTTTAGGGCTTATGGTCTTACACGTTTGATTAGCTTGACGATCAAACATACACTGTGTTTACAATCCAGCAACGTGCAATTGTTTTTTTTTCTTTTCCATTTTAAGTTTTTGATCCATGGTGTATGTAGTGCATTATAATCGATGTAAGAAAGAACCATAAAAGGTGAAACATGAGAGAAATTTCAAAACATTTCGTACTATCATTACTTTGTGTTCTTTCTGGAGTTTCCTTGTTACCCATCAGCTGTATTTTTAAATCATTCCTGTGAAGAAATGCATTTAATTTAAAATAAAGGGTACCACTGTATGATATGGTTGATAAAAAGCATATATTTTATGGATAAGAGGCAGTGCATCTACGATATTAATGAGAAACATGCTTCCTCAGGTGGCTGGTGCATATTCTAAGACCTGGTGCTACAGAGAAGACGCGCTGCTTACTGTGCACAACAAACTGCTGGAAGTAAGCGCCGCAGCGCCCAAAGACGAGCTGAGAAACATGATCAGAGCAGCAGTCTTTCTGGTTAAGAAGGCCCTTCTGGATAAAGTTTCATCTGTGAGTCAATTTACTTTAAAGAAGTTTGCGTTGATACAAAAGGCAACTCTGTTAAAAGACAGTGGATCATAGAAAAGGCAGTATCTTAACAGGCAGTACATTAATAGCAGGGCTACATTATTTGAATAGATTCCACAAAATCATTTTTGCACAACAAAACAAAGTACTGATTTGTTAATTAGTAAACTAAGTGCCAGTTTACGACTAAATGTACATAAAAATAGTGAAACCAAAAACAATAATGTTACTTATTCAACATTAATTATTGTTAGAAATGGGCCTGCTAGTATATTGGCCTTAGCAGCTCTAACCAGGTTCTAAAGTTCCCCAAAAACCCGGTCAGAAGGTGAGCCTGCCAGCAGTGCACACCAAAGGAAAACTGGATTCTGGAGCAGAGACCCCACCTCTGCTGTCTGCCATCTGTCTTTCCCCTCCCTCCTTTTTCTAACTCCGCGTGGCAAAGATGAGAGGCGCCGGATCGGTCATGCTCCACAAGCGGCTGCTGGTGGATTTGTTGGGCAGCACGCAGTATTATAAAACCTCTATATGACAGGAGAGGGGGGCAAAAAGATGATACTAGATTGCGAGAGATTATAACATAAACGTTATGTCATTAAAGACATTTTTCAGTTCTTTGTAAATCTCTAAAAAGAACTGGTTATTGTTGAAAACATACTTGTGTATTGGTTGAAGTAGCTACTTCTGCCTTTACGCTAGGACTAGACAATAAATAAATAATTATACATATTGCGTCAGACACGTGATCAATATCAATATGTCCAATAATTTCACTGAACTCCGATTCAGAAACGCACAGCATTCTGGGGGATGTAGGCAGAGGACAGGCTTTTTATAGCCACTCAACATCTCACGGCTTATAAAGTGCCATCAAATAACTAGCTTGCTCTTTGTTTAACTAGCAACAACCTGATGACTAACTTGAGCAGCAGCTGATTCAGGTTTCGCCACCATGCCTCATAACCGCTTAAAAAGTAAAAAAAAAAAAAAACTGCTGTGGAGTGAAAGGAGAAAATGTGCACAGCAGCTTGAGAGGAAACTGGAAAAAACAGGAAGTCACATTGCCAGTTTGGCAGTATTTCAGGTATTTAAGACAGAAAACTAATCAGTAATTATTGATATCGACTGATAGGAAACACTTATGTTGTGGTATATTTTTCAGTTATTTCGTTCAGCCCTACTTTGCTTTATAAACAGCGTCATTCCTGCAAAACAGCGCCACGTAGCAGGAATAATGGCAAAAGAAGAGTTGTGTGGGGAGTGTAGTTTTTATAGGAAAGTATTGTAATACAGAAATCCTGTTTACATTTCTGGGTTGTTAAACATTCTGTAATATTTTTTTCCCAACCCCAGGCAAGTCACTGTAATGCTATTTTTTTTTTTGCAATAAATTCCATACCTTCCTGGTTTAAGCATCACATTGACGGGAAAAGGCTTTATGCACATTCATGCTGTCAACATACTTTCTGTGCCACATGCAAAACATTTCACACAAGCTGCTTTGTTAAAGCAGGAAATTTGACAAGCTTGACTTTGTATCCATTCTGTGGAAGCTGATCCCAGCTTTTCATGGTGATGTAAACGGCAGTGTAATTATAATTGCACTGATTTATTTCACACTGATCCAGAAAACGCCTCTAAAGATCTTTGAAATGTCTTTTTCTTACTCACATTGCTGTCCCTGATTCTATTTGGTTGGCCATTTCTGTATAATATTTCAGTAATTTTTTAAAATGTCTAAATCTGCTGTGTGAATCGACATTAATAAGCAGATAAATGTTGAATTTATAGTCATTATTTAAATGCTTAGTTGGCTTTTTTTCTTTTCATTTTCCTTCCTTTTAAGCTTTTATTAAATAAATAAATACCAAACACAGCTGTAAAATATTTGACTTATTTCAAGTTAATAATTCTTTAAGACATCTAGTTTTTCTGTGTTGTTACCAGGGGATTTTTAAAAATAGCTCACAAAGTTTTAAGCCTAACCTGTCTAGTTCACGCCTCAGGTTTTTCACGCCTCGCTGAAGCTGCTCCGGTTGATTCTGAGCCAGCTGATCCCAGCTCTGAGCCTCGGCCGGGTTGAGGTGACCCACTGCTTGGAGCAGACCTTACCTAATTTGCTGGCGAGGACGGGAGACTCCCCTAACCGTCTACGGGCGGCTGCCATCGCCCTCATACTGGTAATATGACACTCCAAGTGATGTGTTTGTTTGTGGGTTGGTATTTTGCATCTATTGAGCTTGTTGGTCTGACTGCTCCGTATCTGTACTTTTCAAGCCCAAGTTGTTTTCTGTTTTCATTCATACATACCAAAGTCAAATGTCATATTTGTCAATTCCAGACAAATGTGGAAATGACAAACACCAGGCATTTCCTTGTGCTTCCAGAACACAAGGAAATGCAAAGGATAACTTGTGTGACTGATGGGCAGACATTCCGCTTGCAGCTTGCTGACCATGGTCGGCTAAATCTGTTTCTCTTGGAAACAAAGGAAAACGGTGTGACCCTTATTTCAGCCAGCGTACTGGCAGTGCAGAGCAGCTTGAGAAATCTTTGTTCACGCTCATTTTCACTGAGCTCACATCAAACATATTAAAATGTAGAAATAGCAGGAGATTTCTTTCAGTTGTTTCTCATGATTTGTTGTTTAGAACCTCAACCTGCTATTGCATTCATTACACCTTTGAGGAAGGGAACTAGTAATCTAATTTTACTGGTTTTTATTCTGTAATTGCCTTCATGGTCATTTATATATTTATATGTTTTTAATTTTGTTGAAATCAGAAAATGTGTCCTTCTTTTCTTTTTGTGTTGCTAGGAAGAGGTACGCTTTGTGTGCGCGTTCTGGTTTGTTGAAGTCGTGAGTGTTTGGAATGAGTCTTTGCACTTGTTGATGTCAATTTGAAAGTCATTTTGTGACTCAAAAGAGGCCTGAAGATCTCTAGTTAGAGGAAACTCTGATCTTAATGTTGCTATGCACATGGATAAACAGAACCGGATTGCTTTCAGTGTGGCTGACAAGCTGCTTTCTAAGCCCAGTTGATGCTCCTTTTCAGTGGTCCAATATCCCAGCTCCTCCAATGGGAAAGCGAAGAAGCTGGTGGGATGTGGGCAGAACTGCTTTTAGGTATGCATGGTTGGAATCCCCAAAAACCACAATGAAAGTGTCAGGGTAGCAGTTTGAAGCTGGTTAATAGTACCAAACGGTTCCTTCAGGGCCCGCTGGGTGAAATCTCTGGAAGGAATGTAGACACCACCAGCATAGCTGTGAATTCTCGTGGCTAATGGAAGGACTGGCATTTCACAATAGCTCTATCAACAGAGAGCTGTGACTGCAGCGTGTTACAAATGCCCACCACATATGTTATTACTGGAGCTCTTGTCTCTTTTTATTTCTACACGTAACGACACTGGCCCATCAAGCCAGATTAAAGTCACTGACGATGTTGTGGAGCCAGGTTTCAGTCAAGGCAAAAACTCACAAGTAGCATATTTTGTACCGTGTGTTATTACTTTAGCATTATGACTTATTGTCGAAGAATAAATGTTGGCAATGTAAAGCAATACTGTAACTGGCTTGTGAGGTTTCGCTTGAAGCCGCACCCAGATCCCTGCCCTGTTGGAACATTTCTAAATGCTGGTATAATAGTTTCTGTCCATCCTGCTCCAATAAGCTGGACATTTCCTATGTAATTTACTGTATCCTATTTCCCTCCATAACAAACTACGACTTCTACAGTGATCAGCTCAAATTTGTCAATCCTGATAACTTTGTTCCAACAGATAAAGATATTTCCAGTCTACTAACCACAACAATCCCTTTTTAAAAATGTGCGGTGAAACTAAAAAGGAGCTTTGTTTATAATGTTAAATTCTTTGAATTAAATATTGATCCATTGTGTTTTTCTATCTAAAGACTAAAACAAAAGCAAGCAAGCAACGCCTTCTGTGAGTTCATCAGAAAGCTGGATATAGTTTTCTGTGCCAGGGGGAGACTTTAAAAGTGTTTGCAGGTTTGTGCATGGAGAGATGGCGTGTTGTGTACAGTATAGAGTGCCGTGAGAAAGTTCAGTAGTGGTGCCAACTGCCTGTTGTGCAGGATATCACAACAGGCAGTTGTGAAATTCTGGTTAATGGGTCAGGCTATCTGCTCAGGTAGAGCCAGCAGTCAGCTGCTTAACAGACTTGCCACTCATAGCTCACCAACTATATCTGTAAAAAAGGTGCAAAATTAATCATCTTTAGTTTCCACGGAATGACTCTTCATATTTTTTCAGACTGGAAAATGCTACCAAACCGCCCAGATTTTCCTTTCTTGTAGCCGAGAACATAGCATGGCGTTTGTCAGTGCCTTTTTTTCTGCTGTGACTAGCTCTCTGCTGGCGTGCCATTCCAGTGCCGTGACTTGTCCTCCTGTAGCGAGGCATGCCAATGATCTGCTCAGGAAGAGAGCTTTATGTCAATGTATGAGCCCATTCTTTTATGAGAAAGAGAAAATTTGCAGAATATGCAAAACTTAGACAAGAAAATAGACTAGCATTCACATTTTCAAGCCAAATGACAAAACATTTGCTTAGCAAAAATGTATTGCTTTCTTCAGATTTCAGTTTGTGTTCATCTAAAGAAAAAAAAAAAAAAGCTTACTGTAAGTATGATTCCTTTCTTGCCTCAATGTCTCCATCCTGTGCTTCGGCCTAATAAACAGTAAGAGGCAAATAAGGAGGTGTAGTCATGGTCTCTAAACAAGCCTGAGGTTGTTTTCTCCCCGACTCCCCACACTGACTCCTTTAACTATAATTGGTGTCAACTGGGACTGTGAGTTCATCAGAAAGCTGGATATAGTTTTCTGTGCCAGGGTGAGACTTAAAAGTGTTTGCAGGTTTGTGCATGGAGAGATGGCGTGTTGTGTACAGTATAGAGTGCCGTGAGAAAGTATTTGCAGATTTATCCCGTTTTAGATTCATTTCGCACTGAAATGTTTCAGGTCCTCAAACAAATAACCTGAGTTAAGAGAAAAGGCTAGCCAAGCCAATATGGCCCCATGCAAAATAGTGATTATCCCACTCGTTACATAAGGATTTGTAATTGTGATTAAGTGCATTTTGTGGAAAGCAGAGTTCAATTTTGTCAGTTGCACACAAGTCTGATTACTGTGACGCCACTAGAATCAAGAAATTACTTAAACATTTTCTGATGACCCTCTAAACTTTGGCCAATTATTCTGAGGACTGGTGAGAAAATAAATCTTGTTAAAAGTTTAATTACATTTCTAATAATACTAATGCAGCAATTCAGAAAAGGAACATTTTACAGGCAGTAGTAATGTGATAGGCTGAGGCCGCTTTGTTTTTTGACTTGTTTTAATTGGTGATCAATAAATTCTGCTCCAGAAGATGAATGTCCATCCATTGGTTTGTGATCAAAAGTCCAAGCTCACATGGGTTATTTAGAAGGGAAGCAATTTAATGTACACTACCTCTAAAAGGCCAAAAAGAACAGAAAATCCTTGTTTTGGAGGGGCCTAGTTAAAGTTAGGACCTAAATTCTATTGAAATGCTATGACTTGATGTTAGACTAGCTTTACAGTGTGGTTGACTTAAAAGCGTTCATTGAAGAATAGTGGGTTGAAACTCCTCAGCAATATTAAAGATTTGTAGCCAGTCATCCCAAGTTTTTGATGGCAGATGTTCCTGTCAGGAATGATAAATCTCATTATTTGGTGTAATGAGCAATTTTTCACATAGAAACAGCTATGTGAAAAACGACAGCCTGAAAAAAAGGCACTTAAAGATGACTTAATAAATAGTTATCTTTATTAAGAGATTATCGTTTTCTCTTAATAAATGGGGGTAAAAAAATGAAAACAGCTTTTTTTTTTGTATTAAGTTAGGTTAATGTTTGTCTGGTAATAACGTTTGTTTGATTATTTGAAATACTGAGGTGTGACAAAAGTACAGACTAAATCTCTAAGGGAACAAATATATTTTTTATGGCACTGAATATTCTTGCCCCATGGGAGCTGTGGCGGTGAACTCATTCAAGGGTGTGAGCGTACGAGAGGGAGTGTTTCCTTTAGCTCAGCAGCTCATAGACATTACCAAGCCTGACTGCATTCTAGGTTGGTCTCTAATGTCTCATTAATAAAACTTTGATTATTTATTTGCTTGACAAATACAAAATTCACTGTTTTTGTCTTACATTTCAAATGCATGTAGGTCTTACTTTAGTCCTCGACAATGAGAGGGGGTTTTATCAGAGCCTTCTTCTGCACATTACACTTGTATTATCTGCCATGACTTGTCGACTTATAGGATGCTTGTGTTGAAAGAGAAATTGCTATGTGGCAACAAGCAAGTACTTACCAGGAGCTCGCAGGATACATTTTACCTAATAAAAATCTGTAGGTCTAGAAAGGCATCAACTAACCTCGACAGTGTAAATCTCATTCTTCCTCTTGTCCTTTGTTTAGGAGATTGCTGTTTTGAAGGATGTCAGAGCCCTACAGCTCATCCCCAGTGAATTAGTGAAGCCTTTCAAATCCAACTTCCCCCCTCGTCTGGCTCAGAGTCGGGCTGAACTGCTCCAGAAACTTCTTGTGGATCTGGGCATAGACAACTCTGGCTTCACCCTGGAAAATGTCGTCATGGTAAAGAACCAAGATAGTAATAATAATAATAATAATAATAATAATAGAAGTTTGTCTTACGTTGGGTTTTGAGTTTTTTGTTTTTATGTAATCTTGAATTATTTGAAGTGTCTAAAGTTCACACTAATCCAGTTTTCACAAGTCAAAAGACTCGCATCACATTCAGATTTTAAAAAATCTCAATTAGAAATGACTTTTTCCCCCATAAGTACAGTCTGTTTTGCTTCCATAACAAACATCAGTTGCATGATAGTCTGTGATGATGGCTTCACAGATGGAAAGAAACTTTCTTCCCTTGTTTTGGAACAAATGCTGACCGTCATTCATACATTTATTTTAAGGACACAGTAAAGCATCGCTCTTACAGCATCTAGTCAGTTCTTGTGTTTGCTTAGCATAGGTTCTTTTCAGACCTCTTGCTCTGTGAAGCTGGTTCTTAATTTGTCATCAATCCATTGCAGATCCCAAGGAAAACACAACTTTGGGTTCTTGGAGACCAACAACTAATCAAAAAAATGTGACCATTATGTTTAAATCTCCTGAGGTAGTTTCAATTTTAATCTCCATAGTCTAAAAAAAACCCAACAACAAAGCAATAATAAATTTCAACATTACTGTCAGAAAAACTTGTCCTTTTTTTAACTCCAGCTGTATCTTTGAATATCACTGATTGCATAGCAAATGTAGGACAAAGCACCATACTATATTGCTGCTCTAAGCTACACTTCCAGCTGAAATAATATCACCCATTTGTAACTTCATAAACATTATTGTGTCATTTACACTCACCTGCTTGCATTTATAAATCCCTTTTGAAACGGTGCATGCAACTCCTGTTTGCAGAAGGTTTTTAAATACTTATGTTTCAAGCACAATTACACACACCAGCTGTTGCTTAACAACATTTATAGATGACAAGCTGTCATATCATACAGCAATTTAAGTTTAGGCCAATATATGTCATTTTGTAAAAATGTCAACCATCAAAAAGGCTGCAAAATGAAGTCTGGAGGGAACCACTTTTCAGACTTTAGTCAACTGTGAGCAACGCAATCAGCTAAAGGTCTTTGAGAAAGTAGCTTCAAGATTAACAACCAAACAGGGAATCACAAGGCAAGTGTTTATAATCTGAATTGTCTCCAGACTTTGATACTTTATCTCTGAAAACCCAAAAATGTTCCTCTTCTTCTGGTCTAATCTAATCCAGTTTACCATTTGAAAACAATTTTTGCAGTTTTTACAACGTACATTCAACTATGAATTTTATAAGACATTTCTATTTTTTTCCCCTAAAACCTTGCTGGCAGAGCGACTTTTTGTGACTTTTTATTTCACCCAGACTTCCAGTATACTCCACTCAGCTGAGCCTATGTTGGCACAAGTGACACTCTTTACTTCATTGGTTTCCAGTAATGATAAAAAATTTTTTTTTACATAGTTGTTTTAACTCCAGCCCTTTCAGGACAGTCTAAAAAGCTGCCCAGTCCTCTTTGGTCCACCAAAGAAAGTCTCTGTAATCCTGTTTGATCCTCCTCTTGACTCTGCTTCACATTTGTGAGGGAGAGCAAATTGTTAGTTTTGTCATCTCAGTTTCAAGTCTGGACAGGCTTGGAACCAAATGCCTTTTTAGAGGAGGGGGAGGATGTTTGCTTCGAAAACATTCTCTACCTAGATTGAGCTGTGCTATACTCACAGCTTGTCTTCTCCTCTAACACGATTTAGGATTAGAAATAAGATTTACTTTAAAATTAACCTCTTGAGTTGACATTAAGATTTTCATTTTGATATTTAGAGATATGACAGGAGAAATGAAGTTTGTTTGTGTTGATTCTTACTGCTTTACAGCAACTAATGGTGTCAACTTTAAGCATTTCAGTTGGCATCAGCCTTAATAATTTAAGGAATAAAAAACCCCTAAAAGGTTATTGAAGTATTTTAAAATATAGACATTTTGTTACTGATTCCAGACTAATGGAAAAGATAAGTATATCTCTTTATAAAGCAAAGAGAAGTATATCTTTTTAGAATAAGATTTTTTAAAGTCTAAACTTTACAACTCAATCCCGATGAACTGCATACAAAGCACAGTTGACCATTGTTCTGTTTAGTCTCTGAAAAGAAACGCGTTATCTGTGTAAAATATGCTCAATGTACACATAGTCATAGTCACATAGTCATATGTGTACAACATTTTTCTAACAACTCTCTCAGCTTGTGTGACGGGCACTCTGTGCTACTCTACAGTGGTCTCAGAGATGGTTCAAACATTTTTTCTTTTTCTCGTTCTGTTACCGTGGCGATTTGCTCTAAGGCAGGGGGCCAGAGTCAAGAAAAGGGAATTTCCTGCAATTAAAAATGAGAACTGGTCTGTGGAGACGGCAGAATAATGGTATGTTGTCCCTGAACCCTTTGAGCAAAGGATGGTTGGCCTTTTGACTCTGTTATCTCAGAGAAGAGAATCACGGCACTGAGGTAATACAGCCAGTGGGAACATGACCATTTGGACAGTAGCTTACTACTGAATGAGTGGTTTTTTGTTTTTTGTTTTTTTTAGCGTCCTGATATTTTAGCAACGTAATCAACTCTGCCTTTGTTACTGAATAAATAACTGGTAATGGCAACTTGAATATGTATGAACCAATTTTAAGTTTTTTTGTGATCCAAGTTGGGATTCACCTGTGCACTGATTTTTAAAAAAAATTATTATTATTATTGAATTAGCTCTGTATTGAATTGTACTTGCAGAATTAAAGTGGTGTGTTGGTCAAATTGCTCACTATTTGAGAGCTAAAACTAATGATTGGGACGACAACAACACAGCAGTTATCTTGGTTATGAAAAAAACAAATCCTGTCCCGTTGCTATATTCCTGACCCAGTGAATGTTTCCATCGGCCTCACAGTCGTCCTGCACGTTCAGAAATATTGCCTCCGAGCATATAACACAAGCACTGGACAAACAGGCGTAGAGTGCCATAATTGTGAGTCGTAGAAAGCGTATTTGAATAAGATTTTTCAATCAATCAAACATAGTTCACCTGTCGAGATTTCAGAGCCACAAAACAAAGCATCCCAAAGTCAACATCCAAGAAGTGAAAAACACTCTCTAAAGCCTCCTTCTCGGCTCCAAATGTAGCTCTGTTGAGGGTTATTTTTAATCCATATGGTTCAACTTTACATTAAAAGTTTATTTTGAGAATGAAACGGTAAAGCTTCTCAGCTAAACAACCCACTTGATTAAACTAACATCTCTATTGTCTAGCCTCTGTTTTTGGTGAACTCCACTCCACTTGGAGTGAGTGGGACCTGCCCTAAACTTATCATTAGAATTTTCACCTGCTTAAAATTTTATCATTGATATATTGGCAATTGGTTCTTCAATAGTTTCCTGTTACCTTAAAATCGGAAAGGATTCCAGTCCTTTCTTGTAGGCAATGAACTAGCGGGAAAATCTGAGGATATGTTGGCCTCGAGAAAAACAAAATTACTATATTTTATATTTTCTATGGACACAAGAAGTTTAAATTATGAGTTTATTTGTATAGCAAATGTTACAAAAAAACTTTTGCAAACCAATGTCTGTTTAGTGAAATCTCTGCAAACCATTTTCCTACAACGTTTAGGATCTGCAGCACAAGGTTGAATTTTGAAGGAAGGTAGCTTTTGTAACTTCTGAAGAGATGAGTCTATGTTTGTTTTTTGTTTTTTTCTGTATTGGCTTGACTAAGGAGGTTGGAAGGACACCGGAATTACATGAGCTGGGCTTTTTGTGGCCATTCAAAGCACTTCAGGCTTGTGATGTTACAGGAGTAAAAACAGACCAGATGTGAGAGCATCTGGCATCTGGTCTGGTCTGAGAGTCCCTGGAATGTTGCAGAGAAAACAGCGTGATGCTCCATCTCAAGGCTCCCACCTTGTGTGGTATTCCACAGGAAACAACAGGGGCAATTTTAGGATGTCAAAGAACACCCTGGGGTGGTTTTGGTTTGAAGCTATAAAACTGTCAAACTAGGCAGTACTGGCATGTTTAATCATGTCTTTAAAATATGTGATAAGATCTCCAGAGGCAGCCGATGAATTTGCATTTTTTGAAACTAAAAGGAGGAAAAACATGGACATAATTTATGGATATTTAGTTTTAGAAAACAACAACGACAACAAAAATGTCTTATTTACTTGTGTTCTGCTCCCCAGTGTCACATCTCCACATTTCAGTTCCTTTTTTTTTTGGGACTAAAACTACAAAATGTATCTATTCATTCCACTCATGTTGACCCAATTTCTCTTGTTATTTGTCAGTTTTGTACAGCTGCTTTGGAGCACAGTGCAAAAGGGGTTCGAGAGCTGGCAGTAAGCATCATCTTATCCCTGTATGAGCAGCACAGAGGAGCTGTTCTCAGCTACCTTCCGCCTAACGATGCTTCCGCACAGAAGAACTTTCTCTACAAAACCCTGTTTGATGGATTCGGGAAGATTGATGGAAAAATTGCGGCACCTCAGGCAAATGTTTTTTTTTTTTATTAACATTTTGATTCATTCTTCAGTGTCTTTACTCTGGTCAACATATTTGCATCAAATTGACAGACACAGGCAGTATTCATCGTTGTAAACGGATAGTAGGCCAATAGAGCAGCTGGTAGATGGGCAGTGAAACTCTTAGACATGCTAGATGGGAGCGTTCTTATAACCTGAACTTGCAGGACGGGTTTTTAGATGAGACTTCATCAAAAAGGCAGGTGAGAATTTCACGGAAGGTAAAAATAATCTGACAGAACTCGCAGTCTTTCTCCCTTTTTTGGTTAACAAATCAGCAAAAGATAGACGCATGCCAGTTTATCATGCATTAGAATGTTCTTTGGAAGCTTTTATAACGTCACTATAATTTTTAGCAGGAACCATAACCCTGGCTTTATCTTATCTACACTAATGTGCATTTGTAGTGCAAACTGTAAACTGCAAACAGTGATGGAACAAGAATGCATTCTTTTAAGAACCTTAGCAGTCTAATTTCTTCCGTTTTGCATAGTGACACTGCTTTTGAGTTTAGTTTCAAGAATCTTTTAAAAGAGCATCGTAAACAAAGGCTCAGCAGAACGCAAGATTTGACGTGGGCATCATTAGCTCAAATAGGCCAACGATGTGCTGGTTTTCTCTCAGGCTTTGAAAAAAGATGTCAGACAGCAGCCTGGACAAAAGGAGAAGAAAGAAATTCACTTCCTTCAAAAGCAGCTGGCCGCCTTGAAAGACATCACAGTAGGTGGAGATGTCATCAGTCTGCAGTTACATCAGCTCTTCCAACATTTGATCATTTCTGTTTATGACTTCAGTCACTTTGACTGTGGCCACATGCTCTGATATGCTTTTGTTTCCTCTGATGTGTAGGAAAGGGAGAGCGAAAGCACCACAGACCAAACATCCAATCAAGAGCAAGACAAAGTTGACAAACAGTCCCTAAAAGGTGCCAAAGCAAATGTCTGGATACTGTTTATTTAAAACAACAGAAAAGAATATCATATTCGTCTTATGCTATTGCTATGGAATATTATTAGTGGGGTATAAACATTAAAGAAGTGCAAAAACATAGACCTTTTAACAGATGTCCATAATTAATGGATGTTTTGTAAGTAGCCATTGTGCATTTTAATGAGCAAACAAAAAGTGAAGCCTGCACATTAATCATTCATATTATAACTTGGCCTCTCAACTTAACTTGCAGATTTATATAAACATAATGTACTGTAAATAATGTTCAACCATCACTTTTCTGTGTCTGGTATTTTAGCATGTATAGCTTGATTTTCAGATTGCCACCAAGTTTTTTGATATCTATTAACAAGCTCCACAGAGTGAGAATTTTAACCAGACACAAGTACACAAGTGCTAGTCAAATGTCACCGCAATGACCTGGTAGGATTACTTTAATCTCATGCTTTGCTGCGCTATGGAAATCTGTCAGATTTACACACCTTAGCATGTTAATGTTTGAAGTAAATAACACAGAGGAGCGATAAAATGTGTAATAATTTTGACAGTTTTGAAAAGTTCAATTATTTCAGTAACTTAATTCAAACAGTGAGATATGTTATATACAGACTGATGTTTTCAAGCCTTCATTTCTATCATTTATGATGAATTTCCTCTTACAACTAATGAAAACATGGCATTTAAAGTTAGCATATTATATCAGCAATAGAAAAAACATTAATAGAGAAATGCGGACGTGATGAGAGTATGCTTAATATCCGTTTAAACATTGTTTTACAATTATGTTATATTTACAAATATAACATAATATATAACATTTACAAATATATATAATATATTTATTTATTTTTACTATTTTAGTTAAAGAACACTTTATTTTTACTATTTTAGTTAAAGAACACTTTATTCTAAAAAATAAAACTTGAATCATTGCAGATGTAACACACAGCTTTTTTTTTTGCATGGATTAATTTACAGGTGTCACAAAAGGGCCCCAGAACCAGACAGCTGACTGTGTAGACGTACAGGAATCCATCGAGTATCTGGATAAGTAAGTAATGTAAAACCCAGTGCAGGCCTGTAAAAAGCTAATTAGTTAAAACTAATAAAAAAAGAAATGTTGGCGAGAGATAACGTTTGAAATCCACCGATTACCTAAAGCTCAGTTCCTTTTGCTGTTGATTTGTTTTATGTAAATTCTCATCTTTATGTCACTGATGTTGCACTACAACATGGTCTGACAGGATCTCTATCTGTTCTAGCATGTGCATTTTCTGTGGCAAAAAAGATGAATCTTTTACAGAAGATGGATTGGACCTTCACTACTGGAAACAGTGTCTGATGCTGCAGCGCTGCGATGAGTGCAGACAGGTACATTCATGCATTGGTATTGTCCAACGCCCCATAGTTTTGGGGGCTTGTTTTCTCTAACCTTCCTCAAACTAAGCCGCCACACAATCTGTTTTAGGACCTCTGCAATGGGCCATTGTGTACGTGTGTGTGTTTCGTTCACAGGTAGTTGAGATAGCCAGTCTCACAGAACACCTGCTGCGGGAATGTGAAAACAGGTCCAAGTTCAGCCAGTGTCCACGCTGCTCAGAGGCCGTGCCCACTGACGACCTCACTGGTCACGTTCAGGGCTCAAACTGTAACCGTAAGTTGTTTTCAGTATTTCACCTGGATGGAAAGTCTAAATAATTCATCACTAATAATGATGTTTTTGGGATTGTAAATTATTATTATTATTATTATTGTAATAGGTTGTTTATTCTGTCTTTTTTTAATTTTTTTTAATTTTTTTACTTTTGTTAAAATATATAGGTAAAATGACTTTAGGAGAGATCGAGGCATTCATCAAAGACCTCCCAAAAATTAAGGATGGGGTTATTAATGTTTAATCCATCACAATCTCTGTGACTTTTAGAATGTTAAACATTTATCACAAGTGCAATAATACACTTGTAACAAATGTTGTATAATTGATAATGTTCTATAATGTTATTATCGCTCACACAGATACTGTGATGACCATGTATTCACTGTAGCTCTGTTCTGGTAGCTGTTCTGTAAAAAACATATCAGACGTCATCCCTGAAATCTGCTTGATCTGTGCTACGAATTTGGATTTCCCCGTCTTAAATTCTTTAATAAACGCTGATGCAACCATAGCCTTAACTTTCCACCATTTTCCCTTTCACACATCGACACTTCTTAATCTTTGTTTATTTTTCTTAATGCTGATCTCACTTGGCATTGCACAAATCCCTTAATCTGGTTTGTCAGCAACTTGGTTTGCTATCATCGCTTTGTTACACCAGTTCCCAGAGCATGAAGGTCACTCTTCACTTCCTTTCCAAATCTTTTTGATGTTAACTTCAGGCCAGTCTGACCATATTGTGTACCGATGGTGTAAAAGAGATTTCCAACGCTCGCTGATGGCAAGTAGCTCCACATATCGATGGCTCTTTCAGACACGCCACTCTGCTTGTAATGTCTTGGCTGTAGCGAAGATCCTTGAGACGACATGTTTGTGATGGATGCTACAAAACTGCAACAACAACCACAAGGTTGCAATAACATCACAATTCACTTTCCTGATATCATACATCCCTACCCTAATGGTTTTTATTTACTCCAGTCAGAGGTAAAGTAGCTCCGTTTGTGGAGAATGGAGAGGTGTTACCAACTTTATTTAAACAAAATTACCTTTTCTTATGCAGTTTCTGTTTATACAGTAACTATTTTACAAAAGATCTACTTTCTAGTGATGATTGACTCAACATTCAATGAAGTCATTTTATGCGCTTTTTAAATTTGTCCTGAGGATAATTCTGTATTAGCAGCTACAACTTTGCAGAGTAGTTCTTCTAGTTATTGTCAGGCAAAATTATGTTTCAAAACATAATTTTGAAACATAATTTTCAAAATTATGTTTTGAAAATACATAATTTTTACATTTGTTGCAGTATGTAACTGCAACAAATGTAACTGTTGCAGTTACATTTGTTGCAGTATGTAACTGCAACAAATTGCAGTTACATACTGTCAACTGCAATTTGTTGCATGAATAATTAATGATGCTTGTTTGCTTTTAAGATGAAGTTTGTCTGCTTTCTTTTTTCACCACAAACTGATTAAATTTGTGTTCAGAGTTAGGTTCGACTGTATTCCCAGGCTTAACAAAACGTCATTCAGTGGGTATTTTTCTTTTAAATTGTGTGGCGTTAGACTTAAACATATTATGTTTTTTTTGTTCTCGCAATTGTTTCAGGTACAGTCTCCGCCTCCAACCACTGTCCTTTGTGTCACAACAACTTTCCACCTGGAGAGGAGGTGAGATTTTTTTTTTAAGCACTTTAGTTATTCACCAGTGAACAACAATGGCTTGAGCGTTAATAAAATGGAATGGTTTTGTCAAATGGTAAGATGTTTTTTGTTTCTTTCTTCGCATCAAAAAAGGGTGAGAAAAACTAGATGCACTACTTGGCATATAATAGTAGACTTTAGGCAGCAACAGATGTTCAGGGTAAACTCTGCTATTATCACACCCTTTGTTACTACAGGTGTTTGTAATTCTCTCCTGGTAAAGAAAATACCATCACACACTTTACATTTCCATTGCTTCTAAGAATCAACTTATGACGTTTGGTCACTTCTTTATGATTCTTTTGTAAAGTGAAATAGGTTTGACTGTGTGTCATCTGGCCAATTAGATACAATTATTAAAACTTATGCCTTATTGTGCTTAAGGCTGCAGTTTTTAGAGACACTCACCAACACTAATGGCAGCAAGGTGAAATGTCGCAGAAAAATGTCAGATTTTGGACTTTCTTGAATCCAGTTTTGAAGTGCTTGTATAAATCTCCACAGTTTGTCGGGTTGTTACTGTTTACACTTTTATGTTTTATAGGCTGTGGTGTATTGAGTTAAAAAAAAAGGCCCTTTGGTCCACACAGTAGTAGAAGTGATGTTTTGCTTTTGCACCCTTGGAGAGAGAGGGGACACATTTCAGTGGAAAGGTGGAATATGTTTGGGCCTTCATTTTTAATCGTTGTAATCATTATGCTTCACTGCTTCTGGCATTTTATGGTAAGTTTGAATTACAAGATGGACTTCTGAAGTTGCATATGCAACAACGTAACCAGGTTAGGACTAACCTGCAGTGCATCAATGTAAAATGTAGAGTATTTCTAAGATGCTGAATAAAGTTGGATTAAATTTGTCATGGACAAATTTAAGATTAGCTATTTTGTTTTTTTTGCTTATTGGGTAATGCTTCTAGTAAAAAAAATACAAAAAGGTAAAATAGAGAGAAAAAAGTAGAGCGAAAATTTCTTTTGATAGCTCACCTCACACAACCTAAAAAGGGGTGCAGAACTTCACAGATTCTCTTTGCCTCGTCTGCGAGTGTGAACCCAATGAAAGAGGGCACTGTTGGTAAGAGAGAGGGCAACCAGTCAGACTTTGACTGGGCCTACAGTCACCTGCGGTGGTCCGGGTCAAGAGGGTTCCTGGTGAGGGAATAAACTCACTGTGCCACTTTTGTCCCCGCTTCAGGCCTGGAAGACTCACCTCATGGGCAGAGAGGGCTGTAAGCAAAACTCACGCAGGACTGCGGTGTCCCAAAGAACCCAGCCAGCACAAGGTGAGGCATTCATCTGCCTCCTGCCTGCATGGTGTAGGGTGCAAGAGGTATAGAGTTCATACTTGTCTGTAAAAGTTTAATGGTGCACCAAATACCATTTCCTCCCTCAACATTGACAATTAACACGGTAGCAAGATTAGCTAGTTATTCTTTCTGTTCAATGTTTTGTAGGAATTCTTCATTTTGTTGTTTTCATTGGCTCAGTGTTTTTTTTTTTTTTTCCTTTCGGGGGGTCGGGATGGGGGATTTGTTGGTACTTTTTCAACAAGTCTGATGCAGACAGACTATTAGTGTTTCCCACTAGAAAACCAAGAGATGCATGATTCAGATTGGCATATAAACCAGTATTTCATAAGTTTTGTCTGTTTTGTCTTCTGTTATAACCCTACTGTTCTCATTGTTCAAGCTGCTCTAATTTAATCCATTTCCATATGAAAAATGCATGTTGCAATGAGTGCTACTATACCTCTTGCCAACACTAATAACAGCAACGTGACATAATGAAATGTCACAGAAACATGTCAGATTTCGGACTTTGTTGATCTCAGTTAAAAATCTCCCCACTTTTTTTTTTTTCAGGTGCTGCTCTTTAAACTCGTCCTTACGGTCTGTGGTGTATTGAGTTAAAAAAGGCCTGAAACCTTCTCAGTCGTGTTTCACAGAGTATTTACTTTTTCTTTTCGCGTTACTGTCTTTTATTGAGATTCTACGTGAAAGACCAATAAAGTGGTGCATAATTGTGAACTAAAGACAAATTGTTACATGGTTCAACTTTTTTTACTAGAGAACAAGCTGACATTGTGCGTTTGAAATTTTCCCCTTAGTTGACACTGTGGAACTTCGTTTCGCTCTGAAACAGATCCCTCTTTAATGTCAGCTTTGCATATCAGAGGCCTGGATTTCTATCCATTCGGATTGAGCTTCAGAATGATCTTCTCTTCAACTCTGACCAGCTTCCTTGTTCCTGAGGAAGAAAAGCATCCTCACAGCATGATACCGCCACCACTATGTTTTGCTGTTGAGATGGTGTGTTCAAGTGTTTTGCATGCAGGCCAGAGAGTTCGACTAAAACACTTCCTTTAACATGTTTATTATGTTCTTTATGTAGTTTTTACGGCTTAACTGGACTTCTGTTGACTTCTCAACAACGGCTTTCTTCTTTCCATTCTTGCACAAAGGCATGACTAAAAACTGTCCTGTAAACAGGTTCTCCCACCTGAGTTTTCCGGGACTCGTCTCTGCTTCTCTTATGGTAACTGCTATTTTGGAGCGTTAGGGGGAAAATGGCAACACAACACTGAGTTTGCTCTGATGACGGGGTGCAGATGTTTTTGTACTTGTGTGTACAAAACTTCTCATGTTATGTTTTGGACTTTGGGGACATTTTTCTGTGATGACCTCACCCACATAGGTATTCAATTGTAATGGAAAACAATCCGAAACGCAGAGTTGAGCCGAACTGTGTAGGTCAGGGTGTTAAACTCCAGTCCTCAAGGGCCACTGTCTTGCCGTTTTTAGATGTGCCACAAGTAGAAACCGTTGGAGTCAAATGGCTTAATTGCCTCCTTCTTAATGACCTAATTATTCTGTTCAGGTGTGGTGCAGCAGAGGCACATCTAAAAGTTGCAGGACAGCGGCCCTCCAGGACTGGAGTTTGACACCTCTGGTGTAGGTGCTAGTGGAAAGACGCATAATTGCCTCTGTGGTGTGTTCTTTGGCCGTCATTGTGTTATAGGTTTACCAAGGTTCTGCTAAGAAACCTTTGAATGCTTCACAGAACAATTGCATTTCTGTTAAAATTACAATAGCACGTAAGCACTCTACAAATCTGGTGGCACTGTCATTTAGTTGCAATTGAGTTTATTTAATTGAAAACGATATATCCATTTTCCGGCCCCACGAAATTACATTCTACTAAGTGTTGACTATCCGTGCTGTAACCCAACAAAAGGTTATTGAGTCATGCCATCATGACCTATTGACTTCACGGACGCTTCCTGTTTATAGTCGCGCCATCAGGGATGCAGGCTGCTTTCTTTGGAGTGAGCGTTGGTGAATTTCCCTTTTTTACTGTAGATTTAAGGATGACATTTGTGGGTGTGTTCATTTTTCCAGGTAGGGCTGCTGGGGGAACAAAGCAGTCGTTGTCGGTCAGAGCCGGAGCCAAAACCAGAACCGGGCCCGTGGGCAGAGGCAGCCGGATCCCATTCCTGACACCCATGGCGAGGAGAAACGCTGCAGGAAAGCGCTGAAGCTGGTCGGTCACAAACTCCATCGTCCAAAGGTGGTACATAATCAGAAGAAGCAACTCCCCCCCCCTGCCCTTTCATTTGGGAGTTATTGACGAAAGGCGTGCACTCAAGTAGGCGGACACAAAACTACAATTCATCATTAAGGTGATCTAGTTCAACCTGTTGGGTTTGAAACAAAAGTTTATTTTGTGTAGGAATATCAGCTGACTCACCGTCCTGTCCGCAGGTTAAACCTCTACCAGTAAACACCTGTGAGGCCAGTAAATGTGAGCGCACGCACTGTGTGCTTGTAAGTGATACGCCCCTACAAGGCTTCTCGTCTCTTACAGTCTTCTGTCGACGCTGTTTAAAGTCTTTTATATGTTGCTTAAAGTGAAGTCTTACCATTCCTTACTGTGGAGCTATCAATAATTTTAATCATAAAGATTATATTGGAAAAATGAAGCCATGTTGAGGGTATGCTGATTTATATTCCCAGCTGCTGGTGAAAATTCAAAAGCTATGTGATGCAGCACTTCCAGTTACGCAGCCAGCCGCGTCTTTTCAGTCCAACTTCTCTGCTCAGTCACTGCCCACGTTTTGCACAATGCAGGCACTCTGCTGGAAGCAAAGTTTCACCAAGCTGAGACAACACTGAATACATCAGTCTGACATCACCAGGGACATGTCATGTCTGTTTACTGAAATGCTGTGTGCGGAAACGTCTAGATGCCCATTACGGCAGTACGAGCCGTTCAGTGATTTCTCTCTCCTTTATTTAAAAAGATTGAACTGCATTATGGAGCAAATTTGTTTTGATGCTGTGTATCGCATCAAGATAAAACCATAAATGTACTTTTTCTTTTTTTTTCTCACTACTCATCAGCAAGCCAGATAAAAACTATTTTCTGTTTTAGGTCAGTAAGATTACTTGATCTAAAACAAATAATCTTGTTTTAGGTCAAAACCTAAAAAACTTAGGTCAAGATTTTGACCTAATCTTGTTTTTTTTGTCTGTTTGGTTACATAGCAGAAAAATAAGAGAGAGATTTTTTTCTTTTCTACTATTTTCTTCATATTTAAAAGCTTACATACTTGGGAGATTGTCAGGCCTTTAAACAATTTTGGAAAGCCCAGGTGACGATAATGCCATGTTTGCTTGTAGTTGAAGGCACAGCAGTGTATGTATTTTGACAAAACAATATAAATCTAGCTACTTTCCTTGTGTGATATCATGGAAAAAATCTACAGGAACCAGCAAAGATATCAGGATTGTGGATCAAAATCCTGATGTCTGAAAGCGTCACATTCATCTGTTGTAAGCATTATTCAGAAGTATAAGCAACAAGGGATGCTTGCTGAACCTGCTGAGAGAGTCTTTGCAGAGAGAAATGACACCTGTACCAACACGGGCCAAAAGGTCACATAGCAAAGCGGATTCATTTCCTCCAAAATCACCATAAACAACCAGATTACAGTTTGAAAATGGACTCCGAGAAAATAACGTTAGTCTCTGGAAACATCTTTGCTGGTCAGATCAAAATGCAGTTGAAGCTTTTGGCTGTAGTGAAGATTCTAGGAAAAATAGGGGAAGCTCACATTTCTGAGAACACTGTCCCGAATGTGAAGCACTTCACCAAATAAATGGCATCATGAGAAATATAGAAGCGGTATTTTATTCTATCAACAAGGAAGTTCATGACTTTCCACAAAAGGGCCAACTATTACAACTGTGGGGGAGAGTTGAAAAGGTTTGTGTGTGCGTGCATGTGTGTGTGCGTGCATGCGTGTGTGCGCGTATGTGAGCAAAGCGACCTACAAACCTTTAAACCAGCTCCAACAGAAGAATATGTGAAATCTCCAGAGCCTTGTTGGAAGGAGATATAATATTTTAACTAAGTCATAGAGACTAAAAGGGAATTTTCTAAAGACTAAAGAAATGAATGTAAATGTCAGAATTTTAGAAGAGTAAAAAAAAATATTTAAAAATTCAATTAGCAACCCAAATTTATTGAACCATCATGTCTGAAGCTTAGAGAGCCACTGCATCCTAGTCTGAGCTTTTGAAAATTGTTCCAAAGGTTTGTTTATCTTTACTTCTGAATTTAAAGGAAACAAAGATCTCTCATTTAGCAAGTATAAATCTATTTCACTCATACAAATAGTGTTGCAAATTTTGACTGAAATTGTCAAAACTTAAGTCTGATAAAATGTCAGACAGTGAGGGGGGGGGGGAAGTTGCATTATTTTCATGCCGTCTATGTAAATATCTAGTTTGAATTTTAGCTGAATGCTATCGTCTGCACAAATCTAAACCTCTGTTTGTAAGTGTGTTAAAACAAGCAGAAGTAACAAGCTGCTGGCTGAAGTCTCTATGGCAACAGCGCTGACGGTCCTTTCTTCCTAAAGCCATTACAGACCTGCCCAAGCTTTACTGCGGCCATCGGTGAGCCGTCTGCCCTCACATTCCCTGACATTGTCTTTCTTACACTGTACACAGGGAATGAAGGCCTTGCCAAAGGAATTTTGTTACCAGTTATTTTCCTGAAATTTCCAAATGACAATCTTGCAAATGAATGTTCTGAACTAAATATTAGCTGTAGAGGATGTTAAATTTTAAAATAATGAAACAAAGGGAGGTTATTGCACCATGTAGAGTCGCCCTACGAAGTTTAACTACCTAGAATATTTATTCAGTTATTATTTTAACGTGTAAATGTGTTGACAGCGCTAACTGAAACGCGTCAGAAAAAGTGACGGAATGTATTTGAATATGAAATGGTCGAAACTTTTAATGTATTCTTGAGCTCTGGCTTTTCGCACTTCATGAAGCTGTTCGTACAATGTCAAAGATGGTTAACGACGGAGCTACCACTGATCAGCAGCTGTTTTATAAAATGCAGCATATTTAGTTTCTAACACCGCATGCTTTTGTGTGGACTTTAATATGCTGTGACTTTATAACGGTTTTTTATGGCGCTTTCTGTGCACTGTAGCCAGTAATTCTTATGACATGTTTGCATAATAGCTATTTTTCTATGGAAATTTGTTTGTGTGTGTGTATGAAATAAAGCTGAATGACAATGACTTTTGTATATAAAGTTGAAATAACCACATTTTTCTGCGAATGTTCCAGCCAAAAATGGTTGCTGGCCGGTCGTTAGCTGCGCCGAAATAAAGGTGAAAATAACCTTATTGTCTGTACAGCACCAGAATCTGAGTTTTGTCAAATTACAGCTGGGAGGCTCTCCAGACGCCGCTGTTAATCAAATGATAACATCAGACATGCTACATTTTACAAAGTGACTTTGGGATTCCAGTTTTATTTTCACAGAGAACAAGAGCTATTAACATTAGTTCCTGTTTCTTTGGTCTTGGGCCTACTTTCTCTTAATCAAAAACAAAGGAGTTACATCAACCATAAACCATATTGACTGACTTCCACATATTTTTCTCTCTTTTTTTTTTTACATTTTTTTGACAATACATTGTAAAATAATCAAATAACTACTGTTTGCTCTTTACTCTAAACCTATAAAGTTCCCTTTGCAGATAAAATTAGGCATGAGCAAGGCAGCGGTATGATTTTCAACAGTTATGGACCGTAGCTGTTTAACATATACTAACATTTTTAATCACAGTGTTCCTGATGGTGTAATTTCTTTAAATAAGAGCGCTCTCCAGCTGAATAGAGTGCAGACTAACAAAGCAGTGCCCTTCCCACACTTGTTGCAGCAACATCTGTTGCAGCAACATCACAGGTGTTGCAGCAACAAAGGAGTTAGCTGAAAGAAACTTGTAAAGAAAAAAAAAAGATATATGGTGTTTTTTTTATTTTATATTTGCTACACATCAATGTTTCAATTTAGGTTTTAGTGTCAGTGTGATTCCATAGAAGTTTTACTCAAGGCCGTCATCTTATCATTGGAATCTAGTGCCAGCCCATGCCTCGTTTATAAAATCCTTAAATTGGAGAATAAAATCTCAGGAAAAACCTGAACAGAGGAGTGATGGAAAGAGTCACGTTTTAACCTGCAAATTTAAAACACTATTCCCCCAAAGTCCATGATAAAGTGTTGTCTCTCACGTTAGGACTTCAGGATTGTAAATGGCAAACTGAATTTGAAAATGTTCACGTCTTATTAGTTGGAGCTTTAGTGGTTTTACAAGTTATAAATCAACCAAAAGAGGTCCACAGTGTTCAGTCAGCCAGGTTGCAGACAGTTTTATCTGACACGCAGAAAACACCGACTGCGTTTCTCTCCACTGAATCCGCTGAAGATCGAATACAGTCGGAGTAATAGTAACGAAAACCTCCGGACGATTTAATGAATGTATTGATCAAGTTTATTTCATAGCCTGCTGGGGGGGGGTCCTTCATATAAAGGTCCGTTGCGCGCAAACCAGATCCTTGTTGTGCACTGTGCTCCACATCCTGAGCAGCTCCTGCGCGCTCAGTTTGTGCACCACGATGAGGCTCTTGTAAAAGCACGGCTCCATGTTCATGGAGCTCACCTTTTGTCTGGTGATGCCGAAGGTCCTGAAGCCTGAGTGCAACTCCGGAGCCACGTTAAGCCTCTTCAGACACATCCCTAAGAACACGTCGTCGATGGGGTACAGCTCCACGTCCTCCGAGGCCGTGAAGAGCCTCCTGGCCAGCTGGGAGGACATCACGAACCCGCCACCCCCTACATAGGGCGGGTACGGCTTGTCGTAGAGCTCTTTGGGTATGTAGTATTTGCTCTGGCGGTTCCGGATGGGGATCGCCTTGGAGATTGTGTCCCCCACAAATAAGTCGGCGTCTTTGCGCTCCTCCACTTTGAAGCCGATGAACTCCAGCAGGTTGTGCGTGTTCACAAACACGTCGTCGTCTCCTTTGAATATGAACTGCACCCCGGGACAGTAGATGTTGAACCATTTGAGGAAATTCACCTCCTTTAGGGTCAGGTTGAGGAAGGTGTCCATGAAGTCCCACTGCAGGATGTCTTTATAGATCCGATCCTCGTACTCGATCAGTTTCTGGAGGTTCTTTGTGTCTTTACCTGTTGTCGGAGTTCCGAGTAGAAATACAGTTTTGATCTTCTTTCCGTTAACTGTGCGCTCCTTGCCCCAGGTTTTACGCACAGCTTCCCGCCGGTCGTGCTGCTCGATAACGGACTTGATCACCATGATGAGGTGCACCTCTCCGTCCGCGCATTTCTCCGGGTGGTTGATGAGCATGGGGAAGTACCTACAGTGTCTGTGCAGAACAAACTGGTGAAACCTCGGGTCCAGATGCCGGAACCAGCCCTGCCTCTTCACCAATTCGTCCTCGCTGCAGTTCAGAACTTGTACGTCCCAGCTGGTCGGGGTCCCGTTGGACGCCCGCTGCGAGTCCACTCTGTTGCTTTGCGCCGCGGCATTTAGTCTCCAGAAATTGGACTGTACCGGTGCCTGTATTGAAGGAAAACAGTCCGACCCGCACCAGCTCGCGTCCTGTGCGCCTTTCAAGCCCTCTGCGTCTTTTTCCGACAGTTTCAGCTTGAGAATCATCAGAACAGACGCGAAAACCAGGGAGAGACTCAACAAGGACTTCACCAAACCTGCCCGCTTTCTCCGAAAGAAGTGATCCATATCTGTCACCGTGGCGCCCCGGGACCCTCAGATGCTGCGCGTTTGGTCTTCATACTGTTTCACAGCCGTGCGTCCTCGTGGAAGCATCCACCGCCTTCCATCCTCACGCGCACTTGCGGCAGAGTGAAGTCGTCCCTCTGTGGGCCACTTCAGCCCACGTGGACGGTTGTCACACATCACTGTTTATTGTGGCTGGGGGGAAAAAAAGAGACGCATAGCTCGCAGTCGCTCTCGTGTCGCTTTTAGTCTCCTCGCTGACTGGAGACCTGTTGCAGGACCGCCTCACCCAAACATCCCCCCCCCCGCCCCCCCCAGGGATCTGCCCTGAAGCAGGGCAGATCTCTTAATCATCACCAGGTGCCTGATGCATCTTATTTGTGCGTATAGACGATTTATTTTCTAATGATCAGTAACGAGAAACTGTTTCATCAAATTGTAAAAGACAAGCACAGCGTCCTAAATACACTGTAGTATACTACAGTGTATTTAGTATACTACAGTTCTGATCATCAGTGAAGTGATGAGGTGCTTTGAAGAATATATGTATGCATTCTGACCAGTTCGGGTTCCGGAAGTTGAGATTCTGCATACATACAGACTGGATCACCTCGCAGTGTGATCAATTTGAGATTATTGATCTATAGATCTCTTTGATCTGCTTCAGGACTGACATTTTTTTTCTCCTCCGGCTGAATGCCTGGAGTCAATGTCGCGCAATACAATGAATCCACGACTAATCGGATGACCTCCTGACTGCACAGAGGGATAAGAATCCATTCCTTTCAGGTTCTGTGAATAGTAAAGAGTATACATTTCTTTAAGGGAATACCTGTAAAATGTAACTGATTTTTAAAAAATAATTGTTTAAGTATTTTTACTGGAAAAAAGTAAAAGACACAAGATCAACAGGTTAATAGTATTTTTTTTAGCTTGTAAATAGTGTGAAGCGCTTTGCGGTCCCCTGGATGATGAAGCGCTATATAAGCACATGGCATTTACCATTCATTATAGAGGGTTATTTTCCTTCTTTCTTGCAAATCGTTTTTATCTTTGTTTTGCTGTAGTTTTTAGACTGTAAAATTAAACTATGTGTCGTCTGGGGGTTTATTATGTGCTTTCAATGCATGGACTATTTGTCAGCTTTTGGGTTTTGAGAGAAGTATTTGTGAGATTTTGTGGCTCGGTGATTGGTGCTTTTATATTTCTGGTGTTTAAAATGTTGTATTGTCTCGTGCTATTAAATAACTATTCGAAAATAGATGCTGTAAACTAATTTGGGACTTTTAACTGTGTTTTTATTACTGCCTTATTTCGGGAAATGGTTTCTTGAACATATATCTTCCCTTCAGTCGTACTTTTCAACATGTTTTTTCTAAAACTAATTTTGTCTGCTACGTGAAATTGATAATTCCAAGTGATAACTAACCAAATATTACCTTTTTATAAACTGTAATCTTACATAAAGGACCTACATGCATTAACTGTGGCAGAGTCGTCAGCAACCAAGCAGAAGCAAGTTGTAAGATGATTATCCTCTTGCCCCCTCTTATGGATGAATGTGTGAACTACATTGATCATGAGGTGTGACTTTTTTTTTTTTTTTTTTTTTTTACCTCAACTTCCTCTGCAAACCACACAGTGAATTTTCCCACACATTTAGACCAAAGATAAAAAAAATAAAAAATTACCTCTACATTAAGATTTCATTGCAACACATTATAATAATATAAATAGTTAGGCATATGTACTCAGTTGTAACTTGCATATGTTTAGTTTAAAGCGAGGATCGTCGAGATTACTTTTAAATAAGATGATACAATCTCTTTGACTCAAAGTTTAAAACAAAAAGGTTGTAGGTTATGACTTTTTCTCTCTTTTTTTAACAGAAAGACTTTGGAATCAGTTAATGCGCAGTTAAAATGCGTGTTTAGGCTATACTATTGAGGAAAAAACCCTCCCTAACAGGGATAAATGTCCGTTCAGTATTTACAACCCAATGTAATATTTTTGTGTAGAAAGAGACTGACCCCTCACAGTAAATTCTTCGGTCAATAACGTTCAAACCCATATTTACATTAGTTTCGTCCGCTACGTCCGCAGACATGTAGGCTGCGTTCCAACATTTTAACTTTAGCTCTTCCTCTTATTAGGATGTGATGTAACTAGGAACACACTTATTACTTTAGGCTTAATAAAGGATCTGAATGAAGATTAAGTTCAAATTTTCTTGATACATCTTGCAACTACCTGACTCAGTCAAGAGGAAAGTCGCTAACCCTTCGTAGTGCACTACCTAGTGAACGAGTGAAGAGATTTTGAACGCAGCCCAGGGAGTACGCTGCAGTGCCAGTACAGGGACGCGATGACCTCAGCTTGAACCTGACAGCAGGAAATACACGGAGAAGGCGGCGGTTTAGACGCAGACAGACAAGCAGCATACAACAACGGCGGCACAGCTTGTAAAATTTCCACTACCTAATAGTTGCTTATAGCTGTCATTTTAGTCACAAAGCTAACAAAGAGCTAGATATTTGGAACCGAAATAGCACCGGCGACGAGCGATGCACAAGGTAAGAGAGAGTGTAGCTAATCGAGTAAACCAGTAACGTCGTGTTATGTAATTAAATAAAGTATTTTAGCTTTCAACCTTGGGGTGTAAAAGCATAAAACTGTTTTTCGACGTGTAGTTTTTAACACACACCGACACTTTGGGGTCATAAGCCGTTATTGCCCTTGTTGTAACTGGTTGAAGACGCTGCCGGGTAATCTTGGCGAAGGCTAAGTTAGCAATGTTTCTGGACAAAGGTGTCGAGATGGAGAAAATGTTCGGTATTTGCCGGAGGACTGGAGCCGTGATTGTTTTGTAATTTGAGACTTTATTTGACATTTCTCGCTTTATGTTCGTCAAGAAGGGCTGGTGGATGCCGTTGGGGCTCAGGATGAATTGTAGTAGTTTCTTTATAATATTATAGAGAAAATATTCTACAGTTAAAGCAGTTACAGTTACAGTTACCCCTAGCTCTACTCCTGTCTCTTGTTACTTAAGTCAGATGGTGGTGAAAATATCACAGTGAAATGGGACACTATGAAGAAACTAATGTTTCCCAATACGCTAGTATAATACATTAGTTTTCTTGAGTAAACATTTGGACTTTTTTTTTTATTTAAGGAAAAACATAAAATAATATACTAAACAGACGTTTCTATGTTTAGACCAAGAGTCTGCATTCAAAATGGCAAAAAGCTATGTTGTACGTAACCCCGCTAAATCAATTTTATTTACAGCTGCAAATGTTACATGACCTTTGGAAAAAATGATGACTTCAAATATTTTATAATTATCTACAAAGAAATGAGTTGTCCTTTTTAAAGATCAGTCCGTTTATTTTTGTTTTTAAAATAAGGAAAAACAAAACTTCTTGTAAAAAATGAGGAGGAATACATTCTCCTCTATGGGATGATACATATCTGTGGAATATATTTGGGATCACAATGTTCTACTTTTTTGTGAGCTAGAAGATTAAAAAAGTTGGGAACTTCTGCTATAAATTTACCGGCAGATTGAGAGCGTTTAAGCCAAAACCTTCAGCCTCACCAAGAGTTGTGAAACTGAAGTGTGTGTTGCTCTTCACTTAAAGCATCTAAAAGACTCGTCAGTGAAGTTTTACTTTGTTTTGTTTCTATTGAGATGTTTGCTGGTCGAACATAACGCTTCAGAGATTTCGTCTCCCAGGTATACATCTAAAAAATAAGTGACGTTTTGAACAATTGAAGCTTACTAGTAGCTGCTTTAGTGCTGCTCAGTAGTCTCACATTGAGTTTTTTTTTTTTAAATGTAAACACACTCGAAGAAAAATCTTAAGACCTGTTCTCCGTGTTCATTTTTTGCTTGCTGGCTGAGATGACATGTAGCTATTTGTGCAGATATCGATAAACCACTAGTCATCACGCGCAGCAGGCTGCTTTTGGAATCACCTTCTAATCTAATTTCAAAAGCGGTGCTTAATCCTAACCCGAGACGTCAACAGCACAACTCATTTTTGTCCTGACTTTAACCCAGCCTGTGAAATCCATAAAGTGGTCAGTTCGTTATGCCGAACAAGCGGTTTTATATGGTTTATCGTGAGCCTTTGAAAATTAGAGAAACATATTGCTTAAGATCAATTTACAGGCCGAGTCAGACCTCCAATAATCTGAAGGTAATCCGAGTTGCCAGTGAGGCTTTGTGAAAACATTTAGCTAAATAGCTTCAGTTCCCTGGGACCTGCTAGTGTTACAGCAGCTGCATCAGCTGACTGACTGAAGCCAAATCATTTAACTAAGTAGTTGCTATAATGATATGTGGTTACTGAGGAATAAACAGCCTGAGTCTTGGTCTTATTTATGCATTTCTTTTTCCAGATGCCTAGTCAACTTGATAACATGACGTCTAGAAAGAGGAAGAGCGGCGCTGAGGTCAGAGCCTCTAGAAAGGTTGGTTTTGAGACCACAGCTTTTGATCTGATTGTTTTTTTGTTAGTTGTTTTTGTTTTAAGTATATTTTGTACAGACTGTTAAGCGGCAACGGTTAACCACTTGACCCCTCTGCATGTACGCGTTCTGCCACAGGTTTCAGCTTCGGAGAAGAAAAACCGTAAAAGCCAGAAGATGCATTTGTCACCAGAGGACAGTTCAGCGCTGAGGACATCCAAATCCACAGATAAACTGTCTCGTATCAGCTGCGAATGCCACGAGGCTGCTGACAGGAGGAGGTGCCTGGGTTCACCTGAGCTCGAAGGTCAGGAGGGCAAAGAGAACGAGCTGAGGTCAGAGCAGGAGGTCAGCAACTGCAAAGCTAACAGCGTCTTGGAGGAGCAGGCTCCTGAATGTGTGGAACCCGAAAACAGTAGCAGAGTTTTATTCCCAGATGACGACAGTAATCAAATCCTTCCTGTGGAGCAGTTCTTCGGGAACTTGGATATTGTACAGGTGAGGCTTTGTGGTCTGCAAGTTGTGTAAGCTGCTATTATTACAAGTCAAAAAGCTCAAATGTGGCAGAAAAGGTCAGGTTGAGCCTTCACCAAGTCATATCAGTTTGTTTTTTTGGTTACACAATTTCTGTAGGGCCTTACAAAGTTCAAAATGTAATAATCATTCAATAACTATAAAGAAATGTAAGTCCTTAAATATGCCTAGATTTTTCAAGCAAGTATCAAATTGCCATTATTTAGGACATTTTGTTTATTCAGTCAGTTTTAATTTGTTGGCGGTCAGATGTGTTGCATATTAAAAAACAAAAGTCGCCTTTGTTTAAGATTTGAAATTTGTTCCTGTCTATATACTATAGCGTATAGTAGTTTGCTGTTCTGCTTAACCTGGTACAATAGTTCTGTAAGGAAGGTAAGCAGGAAAATGTTTTTAGAGATGCCACCTCAAGTGCCTGTTTTTTTTTCCAACGCCATATAAATAGAATAATCCTTTTGAAATTACTTTCTTATGTGCTTTTTTGTATTTAATGTTTTTAAACAGTTTGCTTATTACTATTTCTTCTCCTGTTTAGGCTAAACACGTGGCTGATATAAATGAAAACCAAATTAGCTTCTCTTAGCTCTAAGCAGCACATCTGCACATCGACAACCCCACAAATAATAATTACCTCAAAATGTTTTCCTCATTATTGGTTGAGAGATATTTTATTGGATGGATTTTTGCACCTGGTTGATTCTGTGGTTATTTTTTATGTTCTCTATTTGATACATGATTGAATTCATGGCAAGGTAACTTCAGAGTAAATAACCTTTTTTAATACTTTTAAAATGTCTATAAAAGGTGAAAACATTGAAGCGAGGGTCACACAACAGATTTCTGACACAATTAGTTCCCTGGTCTCATAGACGGCTGTGCCAAGTCAAAACTCTTGTACGAATCTCTGTTCCTGCAGGACCTTCCTCGGAGATCACCTGCTACTTCTCCCAGCGCTCGAAGGAAGGAGAGGTTTCGGCATTACTATGCACAGGAAGACAGCGACGGCGAAGAGGTGAGCCACGGCAGCCTCCGACGAGACGACGGACCCGGCACTTAGAAAAGAGCCGGTTAAAACAGAACAACATCCCAGCACTTTGGAAGAAGCGACAACAAACTACCTGCTCAGATGCTGCATTCAGTCGGTCCTCTTCATCTGTCAAAGTCTCAGCGCCATCACTGATGTGAGGATAATGAAGGATGGTTAGTGGTACTGGCTGTCAAAGAAATACTTCATTGGCAGTGTTTCTAGCGGTGTTAAAGTGCGATTGTAAATGCGGAAACGTTCTAAGCTGAAAGCATCCGTTTTGGTGCCGGATGCTTTCATGCTGTTTTCTCACATGCCAACAATCAGTAAAAAAAATTCTAAATATGTAAGCAAACACACAAGTGCTTTTTTTTTTTTTAAACCGTATATAGAGTCGCATATACTCTCATAAATCCACGCTCGATTGTAGCCTACCTTTTTCAGAGCTCTCAGCGGCATTTCAGGAGATATTTAAAAAAAGAACAAAATATGAGGAGGACAGATTGACTAGAAATGCACCAGTCAGAATCGTGCTGCTAATTTCCAATTTTTGTAATGCTTAAGTTTAATGCTGATTGTAGCCAATTAAGTTTTTCCTCCAAGAGCTTTCAAAATATCCATTTTTTTGTCCTTCCATAAGCATCTTAAAATTGAAAGTGTTGTCTTCTTTCTTAACAACTTCTATGCTGAACAGTGTAATTGTAACACACGGCCTGGTTTTTTGTTGCACTTATTGAGGTAAAAAAAAAAAAAAAAAAGATTACATTTGACTGGCCAGAGCCAGTCAAGTTGAAAATCTGCTCCATCTCTTATTGCTCTTTTTGAGTATTGATTAGCTGATGCAAAAATATCAACGTCCAGGTGCTCTAAATGACAATGTCTCTGCTCCAGGCAGTGTGCTTTAATGTCTGGATTGTGGAAGTGCTGAACACAAATCTGATATTGTTTTCCTATCATTTGAATAACTACAATAAACTATTCACTTAAAAGTTGAATAGTTTCAACCCAGTCCTTTTAACTTTCTACAGGCAGTTTGCATACATGCTGTATACTGTACTGTCATTTCAGGGTTGCTGTAATGTTGCATTATCCAGCTGTATCTTATCAGGATCCAACCACTTTAACATTCACTCTGAGATGCCAAATATTGCTGAATTGAACTTAACATTTTAAGGGTGCTTGTATAACAAATTAAGTTTATAGACTGATACAAATTTCTATAAATTACAGCAGATTGACAAATATGCAACCTTATGTCAGGCTACCTAAATGTTACGAGGAAAGAAAGATGGAGAATGTCCAAAGAGCAGATCTGTTTATTACAAGGTCAGAGATGAATGTCATATTCCAGCCATTTTTCACCAAGTGTCTAAAATCCATCCTTAAAGGTTTTTGGCAGCTTTGTAACATAATGTCTGTATGTAGATAAACGTATACATATATAGACACACACCAGTGCAGCTAATTATTCTTTATATTCTTACTGTTTATAGATGCTGAAGTTATTAATGACAAAGTTGATTTTTCTGCCTAAAAATCTGCAGTTTAACTAGATTTGAACAAACTTGATTGAGAAATATAACCTTAACAGGTTATCTGCAATTGCACTAGAACTATATCCACAGGTTTTGTATATAGCTGATTGATCTGACCACTTAACAGAAATGTTATATATTATTACTGCCTTATTTATGTAAAAATAATTAACATTTGTCTTCAGTGTGTAACGGACTGATTGAATGTCTCATTATTTGGGCAACATTCTTAATCCATCCATATATTTGACATTATTGTGCCACTTAATACAATAAAAAGTTTTTCATGATTTACAAATCTGTTTTGTTTCATTTTGTTCAATGATTGACAAGTTATCAATTTTACAGCAAATAAAAATGAATTAAAAAAAATACATTAGCGTAAAAATGTTTTTAGGTACAACGCTTTTTCTTCCCTTTGGTATCTTCTTTTGCTTTCCTTGCATTTTTAATAGTCCTGAACATCTTATTGGTGTCGCACATCAGGTCGTGCGCTCCCTTTTTGTGGCAGACGATGTGCACTAGCTTCAGGTTTTCCCTGGTGAACAGCATTTGGTAGAAGTAGTTCAAGTTTATGTCTGCGGTCTTATGAGTCTGCAGAGCCTCCAGCAGAGCGGGTATGATGGCCCTCTTCTTTTCAATCCTGCAGAAAAGGGAAGAAAAAAAAAACCCGGTTGATTTTCTGCTATTTTTAATGTGCCAGGAACAGGAAGTATCCCACCTGTGATCAAGGTTCCAAGTGCTGAAGACGATCCTGCTCTCTCTGCTGCCATACGGGTTGATTGAATGGAGCGACTGGCACAATTTCTGCTCAAACGATCCCTGAGGAGACCACAGAGAGGAAGAGTGAGGATTGTGCAAAGCAGCTCCACGTCTTTCAAAAATGGTAAAAAAAAAAATGTAAAAAGCCCATTTAAGTCACTGTATGTCTGCTGTGCTTCTCACAATATATTTCTGTTCCTAATAAACGGAATCACAAATGTCTGATAATTGGAGCAGATGCCATCCAGTTGCAACAAAGCTTAACTTCTGCCGTACCTGACAGGTAAACCATCCTTCCTTAGTGCAGAGGCGCCCAGACTCCTTTTCAGTCCTATCGAAGTATTTCCCGTTGTACTTCTCATTTTTCAGCATCTCAACCAGGCGCTTTGATGCTTTTAAAAACTCCTCCTTCACTTTAGCTTTCTGTATGCTGTTGGCTGCATTGTCCACCTGAAAAATTGACACAGGAAATTGAAACATTTAATTTGCGCAGGGAAACGTCCTAGGTCTCAGCGGGCCTCGGGTTCACCTCCTTCATGTAGCCTCGTATTCTGCTTTCACAGTTGTACTTCATGTAGGCAGACTTTGTTTTGAATCGCACATCGACACCTGGAATAGAACCAAAACAATTCAAAGGGTTAAGTTTAATACAGCTTTGGAGATGATCTTTCATTGAGTCTTTTCATTTCATGTTGTTTTAACAGTCAAAAAGCATTAAGATGTGGCCTTTTTACAAACCACAAAATGTCAAGTCCTTTATCTAAAAAAACAAAACAGTTTAAATTGAACAGATTCTTTTTGCTCTTTATCTTCTATGTCTACAAAAGTAAGCACAACAAGTAAACAATTCTTAAAGCACACAAACATGTTCAGTCAAGTATGCTGATCAGATAAAAAGCTGGTTTTAGGCATTTACAGCATTTACAGATCCTTGCATGTTTTGTAGAGTGCTGCACTGATGATGCTGGATACCAACACCAAAGACAAGTCATTCATCATTACGATTGAAAAAGAAAAAAAACAATTGTAAACACTAGTACTAGTAAACAATTGTTTACTAGTGGACTCACCTGTCCACTATTAAGTGTAGAAAAAAATCTGCCTCATTATTCATATATTGGACAACATGTACAATGTAAACTATGGCTGCAACCTATGTAAGTAACTGATTTATTGGTCTTAGTATAATGGTACAAAAAGTGGGAGAATCAACCGTCTTAATTTATTGCTCCATGCTATGCTATGTACCAGTAAACCAGTCTTCATCCTCCTCTTTGGTCTCCAGATCCGATCTGTCCTCCAGGTTCTGCAGCAGGTCTGTAAGGACTTTACGCCTCTTGAAAGATTTCTCGTCAGAGAGAAGACCCTTCGCTGCTTCAATGAGACCGTCAGAGTGGCGATCGGTGTTCAGCAACCGACCAATGTCACAAACAACTACAAGAAACAGTGAAAGGCTTAAAATAACAACACAGAAAACTAGTGTTTTAGATTATATGGAGGACAAGTATATTTTTATTTCATGTACCTCCACTCCATGTCTGATCCCTTGACAGAAGAACTAGTTGGCAGTTATCAGGCAGGGTGGGAAAGAACTCTTCTGTCACTATAGTTCCATCTTCATATAAACACACATGAGCACCAGAAAGTGGCAGCTGGGATGGTGAAGAACATGAGAACATCCCATTATGGTAAACTCAACAAGTACGCAAACACATAATTAGGTCAGATCGACTGCTTTATTCCAGACTTTAAACTTTGCACACACAGACATAGACTTGAGACTTTGTCTATGAGAAACTGATGCAGACAGCTTAATTGGAAAAAGTCAAATTTGCTGGTAAATGTGTAAAAAGCCAAACAAACTCAAGAAACTTATTTTTATGCGGCAACAAAATCTCACTCTGAAATGTTCATTAGGGCTAGAGCACAAAGGTTTCCCAGAATTGTGATATTTTTAAATTAGCAAAAAGATTATGTTATAGACAACAATAAACAAACATGTCCAGATGTAGACTCATCTGATGGAATCCCAGGCAAACACACAAACAAAAAGAAACTGAAAGTAAATTAATCGTTTCATTCCAGCAGCACAATCCTAAACTTGAAATTTATTCAGGAGAAGAAAAGGTAATTCACTAATTCATTCATACATAGATGTACTTATAAATGTGTTTGCTCTACCTATGTGGAATAAAAAATAATTGTGCCAACAACGATTATTTAAAAAAAAAAAAATTAACGTAAATATTAAATATTATTCAATATGCTGAAATTAATAGGTCAGAATTTTCTGTCCAATTAAGTTATATTCTGAATCTGAGTTAATTAAAATCAACTATTAATTTAAAGATATAAACTTTATCTGTATAACTGACGTATCACAGCTCTGGAAAACACCTTTTTGTTCCCCATCCATCGCTTCACTCAATGTTCAATTTGTTCGTGGATTATTAAAATACCTTATTTTTAATTAATAACTAAAGAAAACTGTTTAGCTGTCCAGGGTTATAATTTCCTTCTTCATTCTCGCAGGTTCAAAAAAAGCGGAACTGACTGCGACGAAAGTTAATAAACTCCAAAAAACATACGGCTTACCTGTAACAGCTTACAGCCTTTTTTAATCAGCTCCTTTACATCTTTAGAAGCAATGCCGTATTTTCTGTCCCCACTATAACCTCGAATTTTAACAGGTTTGTTTTTCTTGAAGAGTCCGAACATGTCACAGTTTATTCATAGTCTATGAGTTTATACATATCGCTTCCTTTGTTTTTCTTCCTCTTGACGCTGTGTAACGCAGCGGCAATGATGTTGTGCTGCCCCCTAGTGGTTATCTTAAGACAAAGTAAAAAATCATCACTGAAACATAACTAATTTTGGATTTTTAAATGAGCGAGTTATGATTTATTACTTTTAATAAATTGCACGGTCACCTTTAAAATAAATAGACTAAATCATCAAATCAAATAAACTTGCAATTTGCTGTTTGTTTTTGTGTTTTCTTTTTGCTCTATATGATTGTATTGAAATTACTTTAAAGTGGTTTGAGACAATGTTTTGTGAATTGGCGATAAACAAACTGAACTGAATTGAACTGTAGCTCTGTAAACACAACAATCAGTTGTAACATAACTAAAGTTGCACCTTCATTTAAATCTTAAATGTAAAATTTCAACATTTTGGACCTTTTAACTTTTTGTGTTAAAATTATCAGATCAAATTTAATATTATTCTCATTCTCAATAAACATGTCATTATATATATAAATGCTAGGGCTATGGTCTGCATTAAAAATCAAGAATTTATAGTAGGCCCTTGTTAACACAACATCAATCCAAACAATATTCAAGAAAAGAACTTTACTCTAATACACCATTGATATAATATAATATAATATAATATAATATAATATAATATAATATAATATAATATAATATAATGTAATATATTATATTATATTATATTATATTATATTATATTATATTATATTATATTATATTATATTATATTATATTATATTATATTATATTATATTATAAATGGGAACTAGGGTACTCCAGTTCATTATCTTTGTTGTCCAATAAAAGAACAAATAATACCGGCAACAATATTTTATAAATTTTTCTCCAAATGTTGGAGAACAGTTAATGATCTGTAATCATTAACTGTACGGCTGTGTGCCGTACAGTCTCTACAAGTTTTTGTGTTGTGATTAGAAAGCAACTTGTAGTGTTATATTTTGTGTTTTATTTTATTTTTGTAAGCTGTCAAGGGACTGCAGATGGGAATGTGTGTGTGTCTGTGTGAATATGTGTCAGCTCTAGTAAAATAGTTAATGTTTTAGGTATAAAACTGTGTTATATTTACTTACTCAGCATTCACTTGTAATATTCTGTTAAATATGAGATCACATTATTACCATGGCAACTGACGCAGCACGGTGGGCTCTACCAAAGAACAGGTTAAGACCGGCTAAACACCCCAATTGCAAAGTAAATTTTTTCGTGATAATTCTTTCTTTGAAACACACTTTGTTATATTGTAGTATGTAAACTAATTAGTATTAGTATAAAATTGTTTTTCTTATCAGGCAAAGCTTCTTTTTAAAATGTTTATATTGTTCCGCACCCCTCTAAAAAATATAGTACAGCTGGATTTCCAACATGGCGGCCGCATGTTTGAAAATCTGAATGAGAGAGAAATTCTATTCCAAAGTAGAACCGCAGGTAATTTAAATAATTTTTTGTTTTATTTTATGTTTTTTTAATATATATATCCTTTTATTGATAATGATATGGTAAAGACAGACGAGTGAAACAGCATGGCTGACAGCTGGGATGAAGTGTTTCACAAGAACCGGTTGGTTCCCCCGTCCAGCCAAACAGTCCGCCTGGCTGTGGAGAACCACCTCACCGCTAACCACGGCTTTCAGCTCAGCTTCAGCCGGCTTATTGTAGCGCAACTCCCGCAGGTAATTCCAAACATTAGTTGTCTGTGTCTGTATATGGCATACATGTTCTTGGGTTTAAACCAGTAATCTCAAACTAAAAATCCTCAAAGGCCGATGTCCTGCAATTTAGATGTTTCTCTTCTTCAGCACACCTGGCTCCAATATTAGCTCATTAGCAGAGCTCTGTAGAGATTGACTGTATGCTACCAGGGTAGTTTAGCCATTTAATTCAAGTGTGTTGGACTAAAGTTGTGAAAATCTGGCTCTCGAGGACTGCAGTTTGAGAACACTGCTTTAAACAAACAAGTTAGGTCCAGCAATTTTTTTTGTGTATTTCAGTCCTCTTTTATTACTATTATATAGAAAAATAATAACAAAGACCTGTAATATGACCCACAATAACCACACGCTCGTGTGTTTTCGTGTGATTTGTGCACCGGTCTGAAGCAGTACATAAATGTGAAGTCAAAGAAAAATAATGCCTGGTTTTGAAAATGTTTTAAAATAACAGTCTTTAAAGTGTTGTTTGCATGTATTCAGACCCTAAAGTTGGTGATTTTAAAAGTATACTTTTGAGCTTGGCTGTGTACTTTGTTTTACTGATTTGCTTGCCTAGAGACTGAAAGTTATGCCCGTATTACTTTGCAAAATATTTTAAGCTCAGACTGGTTAGAGCTTCCTACCTTCGAATTGCATGTTCATATGATTTATTTATAATTTGCTTAATTATTTTAGGCATCAAGAAGAGCTTTTAGTTGTCCATCTTCTTTTGTTGACCCACAGGATCTGTCAGCTGGGGAAGATGTGACCTACCAGCTGCGAGTGACTCTGTTTGACAGAAAACTCCAGCACTTTTTTGGAAAAACATGGAAGAGCTCATCCCAAAAGATGAAAAACAACAAGATTTCCTTCAACGAGGTAACTTTTTGTCTTAATGCATTTCACTGAAATAACAACTGCAGCTGCAAAGTGCTAAGCATTTATGGGCTGCAGGGCTCAGAGGATCTGTAATGAATTCTTCTCATGTTGTCTTCATAAGCATTCAGTCAATGATTATTTGTTGAAATCAATCCCTATTCAACCCTTAATTGTGTTAATTGAGCACTGCCATTATTTAATTACTACTCAAAACATTTGAAAATCAACTCGTTTAATGTGAACACTTATGATTGGATTGTGTTCTGCTGTGCTTTCGAGACTGATATGAGCATAAACAAAACTAATCACTACAATTTGGCAATCACTTTGGTGATGACCAAAAATTGATCCAAGTTATATAGCACAACTTCCATGTTTAAAACTTTCAGAAGGAAACAAAACCCAGATCTTATCACTGAAAACTGCATTTAACCTTTTTACCTTTCCTTTATTTGTTTTTGTTTCTGTTGAAATGGTGTATTGATATTTTTAAAGTGGCATGTCCAGCTGAGTTCAGCTTAAAAATAAAAAAAGACAGAACGGCACAGATTGTTGCAGCATAACTGATATAAATTGTGTCAAACATTCCTACTAGACTTCTCTGGGTTCTGGAGAATGTTGGAAAGTTTAGTTTTAGAAACTTTATTGCATAAAGGAACTCCTTCCTTTCTTGTAGGAAATATTTCTTCTAGTTTATATCTTGGCTGTGCTATTAGTTCTCTGCTGGAGTTTGGGGTTATTCAGACAAATATATATTGAATCAATCAATGTTTATAAATTGGTCCTTAATTATATGTTCATTGCTTCTTTGTGATGGACTGAATCTTTCCATGGTGTACCCAGTGACAGTCAAGTGTTTGTGTGCCAATATACAAAATCTGGATATTAAAACATAATTGCAACCCACCCATAGAAATACGGGGGCTGATGTTTCCTTTTCTTTTGCTTTTTACTGTTGTTTTACCAGGGTAAAACCCATTGGGATTAAAAACTTATTTTCCAAGAAAGTCCTGGTCAAGAGCAAATGGCAAATAATGTCCCCTTTCTTGTTCAGAGCTGCACTCAGCAGACAGACTGACACCCTCCCTCAAAATGTTGTAATTTGGACATTTGAATAGACCCAAATAGTACAGTAGGCCCTAAAATATCACTTTGCTTTACTGCTGCTGCTTGTACGCTACTGGACATCCTCTGTTGTTTTCAGGACATTCCTGCTGCTGAGCTCTGCAACCATTGTTTAAGCTTAGTTTGTTGATTTAGTTGCAGCTTAGAAAAACATCCTTGTAGACAGCTACTTTTAAATCACTCTGGAATAATTTCTTATTATGAGCCTGAAGCACAACTTCTGCTCTGGTACACTGATGATTAGTTGAATTGATTCATCAAATCATTACTTTGAGCTTCTAGTTAGTGATGTGCTGATTATGCTGCTCCGAGGAGAGAATGCTTTCTTCATTATAATGACAAACACTCAGAATGGAAATGAGTTTTTCTGCGTCTTTCAGTTTTAAATAGAACCATAGCCACATCTTCAGTTCAGCCTTGGTGCAGCACATGGCTAACACTGACTACTTGTCTGTGCCGTGCTGGTGTTTTAAACTTCCCATCTTCAAAAACACCCAGCTTTAATCTTTGAGCCACCTCTATGGTTTCCCTCTGTTCATTCTCGGTAATTTCTCTGCCATCATTCCTTTGGTCCTTTGTACTCTGTAATCATCATTAGACAAAGGAAACAGAGAAACCATTTTTATGTCACGCTATCTCATGTCGTCTCTGAAAGATGTGCTTTGATGATGAAATTCCTCATAACTTATTGAAAGTGCTAAAGAATCAAATATATGAGATACAAAAACTAGTACTACGTCTACTAGAGAGAAATTAAACTTGTTTACAAGTCAAGATTCTTTATGGCACTCTTTAATTTATTTTACTTCTCCAGTCAGTGTTGTTGAACAAAAACAACACTGTTGTCTTACTTGTTTTGTCCTGCGATGAACATTAACAAATTGATACTATTGTAAATTTCAAGCAAAAAAACCCAGCCCTTTTTATATTCTTTATAAGCTGTTAGATAGGGAACTTGGATTGTGTTGAAAGTTTTATGGTGTCAAAACACCAATGCCTTCGTAGACTATACTATTTGCTTTATAATCCTTTTATCAAGTTATTCTTTAAGGTTTTATTGGCTTTAGTGCACTTTATTTTATAGTGAGTTGACAAGAAAGGGGAAGACATGCGGTAAAGGTAACCAGGCCGCGAATTGAATCTGCGACGGCCGTGTCAGGGACTAAGGCTTCCATATGTGGGTTGTGTTTAACCCACATATGCATGAAGCACAATAGCAACCCCTTTTATCAGGTTATTATTTATAAACAACAAACTGTTAAAAATGGTGGTACATTTAAGAGTTTTAGGGAAAAAAAATCAACAGCTTGTAAAAAATCCCCAAAAAGAAATAAAACTACCATTTTAAGTGATTTATTTTTTTTTTTTTTACTAATGATGAAATACTTTCATCAGTGTATTTGTCTACTGCTTTCAGTAAGATTGATTGTGCTCAAATTTGTTCAAAGCTGGCTCATGTGGATACCGCCTCAAGTTCATTACATTTCATGTTATATCAGTCAGACTGGATATAACATGAACATTATGAACTCAAGTAGATTTTTTTTTATTTGCATGCAAAGTGCTGTGTGTAGTAGAAAACTAACACTGCATATTGCCCTTAACAGACTATCCTTTGGTAAAATATGGTGGTAGCAGCATCATGTTGTTGGGAGATTAAGAAGATGGATGAAGCTAAATCTGGGGTCAAACTGGAGGAAAACCTGTTAGAGTGGAGGTCCAGCTTCTAACTGGACAGAGATCCTTAACTTACAGCAAGGCTACTGTGGAATAGTTTAGATCAAAACATATCCATGTCTTAGAATGGGCCAGTCAAAGTCCAGTAAACAATAGTTTTTGTATTTATTATTTTTTATCACTTTGAAATACTTAAAGGACAAGTATAATGATTTTTTTTAATCATTGCTATGCCTCCAGCACTTTTTTTTTAGTGACCACTCTGCTCTCCGACACTTCATGATAACAGCCAGCCAGTAGCAGATGCAAAATCCTTAGTCGGGCGGTCAACACCACTTTTGTGCCTGCAATCTATTGCACGCACAACACGCCTACTAATTGCACCTGGAAATTTTATATATTTTTTTGCACGAGTAATTTAGTATCTTTGTATCCTTTTAAGATCAGACCCTTGGTCTCCTTACAGAAATCTTTAAATTTTGTCCTTGGCATAGGCTAAGTCACTTTATCTGATTTATTTTTTTTCCTCAAGTCACATGACCCAGGAGGGTCACGAACCACAGTTTGAAGAGCCCTGGTCTGTACTGTTTCATGTAGCCTAAAGAACATGGATATAATATGGAATGGATTGATAGTAGAACAGTGGCAGGTTGTCTAAAATGCCTGAGAAAAGCCATCTGCACACATTGCATCTGTGCCATAAAAGGAGGAAGAAGAGAAAAAGAAAATTCCCCGTTTTTTCTTACGCAATACAACTTTTAAAAAAATGTCAACTGCCTGTTTTTCAGTGACATGCTACAAAGTAGATGTTTAGCTGTTTTGATAACATATTCTTTTTTTCTGTGACTGTAAAAAGCCAGTCAGATGCAGAATCGCAGTCTAACTGATGGCAGGATTTTGACATCTTGAAGTCGAATAAAGTTTGACATTGCCTGCCAGAGGGTTTTTTTTAGAGCCAACAAATATTAACAATAAAATGTAGCTCCATGTAGTGTAGTTGAAAAATTTATCCGAAGGCCCCATGTTGTTATATTTGAGCCGATATCTGGGGAGCAGCTGGGTGCCTGTGTTCTCCCTCAAACATCTGAATGTCTCTGTGAATCCAGGCTGGAGGCCAGTCACCCACTGCTTTATAAATGGATCGGAGCAACGAAGAGCCTCCCCGTAGCTTCCGAATTTGAAACCTACTGAGGGCGATACAAATTTGCCTCCTCACCTTGCAGCATGTTTGTGTGTAAAATACGCATCTTTTAGTGAAAAAGGGAGTGTTGCAAAAATCTTTTAGCAGTGACATAAATGAGTCACAGCTATGGCACATTCTGATTTCCATTTTGCCACCGTCAGTTTTCTCCATTTCTCCCCCCAACCCACCGTCTGCTTGATGTTCTTTTGATCCAGCATTTTCGCTGTGCACGGCCTTACTTTGATCCACCACAATAGTCATAGCCGCTATAAAAATCCACTTGGTATCCCAATCAGCATCTAAATCCCATTATCCATCCAGGATAATAATATAAACCACATCATATCCTATAAGGATGATAAAGTAGGTCTGGCCCTTTCTCTGCCACGCGGCGAGAGCTGCAGCAGCTTTTTTCTTTTTATTAGATTTGGCCCGTTGCTCTCACGCTCATGCTCGTGTTTATGAGTGGCAAATTGCTGTTTCATATCCAAATAATGTCAGTGGGGTGGGGATTCACTCCTAAGCTGCATTAGCACGTTGAAAATTGCACCTCCCTCCCCACTCGGGCCATGATGGATTGATTTTAATATCCACTGAAAAGCAAAGATGTGCAGTGATTAAAGGCAGAAAGGGAGAAAGGGAGCTCCATTTTAATTCGGTTTCATTTTTTGTACCCGTTTTTTGTCCCTAAACAGAACTCACGACATCATTACGATGTTGTCGCTTCTGTTACTTTATGTATCAGCTCCTTAATGGTAAACAGTTTTTTTTTCTTTTAGTGAAATGCAGTTTATTTTTCAAGTAAGCTGCATGGGCTTGTTGAGTCTCGTTGAAGTGTTTTTTATGGGCCAGATGCAGAAATCATATCCTCTGACTGTAAAAGATCAAACCTTTGTTTAAAAAAAACAAAATAAACAAAAACGGGAGGTTAATTTTTAACTTTCATTGTCTGTACTGTTTCAGGATTTTTGATAGCGTAATAAAGCAAAGTAATTTTAATGTTGCAAAATCTTCGGAATGCTCTTTTTTTAGGGGCTGTTGCAAATTTTATAAAATTTGCTACAGATTTGATTAAATCTTGACTCAGATCCTTTGAATGGCGGTTAAAATATTGCACTTCAGATTGGTCTTCTCTGAAGATTTGTCAGCAGAGGGCAATGTTGTGTTGTCTGTACACAGAGAAGAGAAACAAGAGGAGGAAAGGGAGAAATGTGCATCTTTTTTGCATTGTCTCTTTCTGTGATCACTCCATTTGAGCACAGGGAACCAGTGGTTTCTTCTCACATGTGCAACATTATCAGACCGACAGCTGGGCTTGGGAGGAAAAGGCCAAGCTCCGTTCATGACCAACGCAATCCTCTGTTTATCTAGGTCTCCAAATGCTTCCAGTTAGATACATCTAAAGGTTTATATTAAAGTTTTCTGTTAGAATATTGAAAGAAAAGCCTAGGGTTATGCCTTTTATAAACAACAAAAAACCTTCAGCAAGATGGAGTGCCATGTCTTAGATACAGATGGTGATTAAAAACACTTAGCTTCACTCACTTATGCATCAACATAACCGTCAGCCATCAGATAGCCTTATTACACGACTTCAAAGAAGTGAAAAGCAGAAGACGGAATCTTACCGATGGGGTAAGTATTTGCATCAGTCCTGCAATTTCTTCAATTTTGTTTCGTAAGGATTTTTTTTTTTTTTTATAAAAATGAGTTAGTTTAAAGTGGGGCTTTAGTCACAGTCGTGCTGTAAAGCATGAGTTTCCACTCTGAAAGCACGCAATATGTTGTCAAAATGAAGCTGCTGTTGCTGTAACAAAGCTCCAGTCAAAGAAGCTTTCATTCTTTCCATTTTTTTCACCGCCCTCTCTAAAAGCAAAGACATGTTCAGCTGAAGGAAAAAAGAAAATCTCTTTGAACTCGGCTGCATTTCTTTTTTTGTGTGCGATACACTGTGTTTTGCAGTCTACCTTTTTTTTTTTTTTTGCTCATGTGTTTCACAGCTTGTCAAGCGTGAACATTCAGCTGTTGTGTAGGAAGGAACTGTGCCCCTTGCTGCTGCGTTTAGGGAACAGGTGATTACCAAGTTCTTATGTAGGACCCCTGTTCCAATCCAGTTGGAAAGAATAGTCATTAGATAATATATAACCTTCCTTGGCTTCAATTTCGTTTTATGGGTTAAAACGGTTACTTCTAGGTTAACTCTAGGTTATCTTGTAGCTAAGGGGATATCTCTATCTGCAGTTGGACTCTGCTCTGTGATAATCTTTTGAATTTATGATTTTTGTTATGTTTAGTAATCTACTTTTAAAATCTACAGACCTGGAGGCAAGAAACAAACATTTGCAGTAAGGGTTTTGAAGAAGAAACAGAGTATTTTTTTACGGTACATTTATTAGTTGTTTTTAATGTTAGATTTGTATTTTTTTTCTTCAAGAAGTTGGTGCTTACAGCACATGGCAGAGGTTGTCATGCCTATTGAACTTTTTCACCCTGAACTTCCATGTACTTTATAGCAATTAAAATATGATACCCCAACAAAACAGAACACAGTTATGAAGTGGAGAGGAAATTATACATGTTTTAATAAAATAAAATATTACTTGTATTGCATCTACTTGTATTCAGCCCCTCTGAGTTTTGTATGAAAACCTTTAGCTCAAAGTCTTTTTGGGCGTATCTGCACAGCTTTGTAGCCTGAACTTCACATCATTTTAACACATGAACATGCTTTCCATTCCATTGTAGCACTATCTGTATGTTTTGTCTCATTAGCCTGCTGAAAAAGGAACCCATATCCCTGTGACAATTTTTTTTGCAGCCTTTTCTTTCAGTTTTACTGTTTTGCACCATCCAACATCCCATCAACCCAGACCAACTTTCCTCTCTATGCTGGAGAAAACCATCAGCATGATGTGGCCACCACAACATGTCGGTATGGGAATGGTGTGTTCAGCGTGATGTTTTATATGACGGCTAAATAATTTAGGTTTGGTCTCATTTTACCAGAGCACCCTCCTCTTCATGTTGGTTGTGAGAAATTGCAAACAGGACTTCAATGGCTGTATTTCTTACCACTCCAAGGACAGATTTGTGGAGGACATGCCTCATAGCTGCTCCTTAAACAGGTACTTCCACCTCAGCTCTGAATCTGTGCAGCTCCCCCAGAGTTACCATGGGCCTCTTGGCTACTTCTATGATGAAGTTTCTCCACACGTTAGTCAGTTTAAATTTAGTATGTGCTTCTTTTTTGCAGTCAAAGGATGACGGCACATAATCCAATGGTTTGCATTGATAAATGAGGGTGAAGCAGTGTGTGCAGTTGTTTTAATGTTGCAGTCACAACCTTTGGTTTAATTTTTGCTTACATTTTACACCCCATTGGTTCGTCAACTCAGCGTTGTTCTGTAATCACTACAACAATGGAGATTTGATGAAAGACATTAGCCTGTTCATTAAGTGTGGATCTTAAAAAGATGTGCATTTCTATTTTTCAGTTTTTTGTTTAAATGTTATAACAGATTTGTATTATTGCTCAGTATTACTTGGAGCATTTGTGAGTTCATTACACTTGTTCTGTGAGTCAGTGTCGTATCTTTAAACTCCATAGCTTTACTAATAGTCTCTTGTGTACCTTAAGCCGTGAATTAGAACCAATTTGTTTATTGGAAGTATGTCAAAGTGTCACCAAATTTTATTTGTGCCCTGAGACACAAGCATAATTTTTATTGCATTGCAGATTGACAAAAATAACTTCTCACACACTTACTGTCCACATCATTAGGCACATCTTGTGGTGCTGGCTAAGACCACTTTTTGTCTTCAAAGCTGTCTTAAAGATAAGAATGTTTTGACAGTTGCTATTCAACTTATTTAGCACCTGTAGTCTGGATGATCATAACACTGACTTTGTGCACAAACTATACACTGTAATTTCCTGCAGGTGAAAGAAGATAGAACCAATTAAAACGTTAAAATAATTTTTCTAAGCTCAACTTTCAATCAAGATGAAAAAAATAACTAGGTGAACAGATTTTTCTTATTAAAAGATGTCTTTTTAGTTTTGATCTTTTAAAGAGGTTTATAGATATTTTTGTCTTGTGTCAAAGCTCACTTGCCCAAAATGCTCAGGAGGCATCTGTCGTTTTTTATTCAGAGCTGCTAAGTGCTCAGATAAATGTCTGGCTGTAAATCATCAACCTAGATCGAATCTGAGTCTGTTCTGTTCCCTTTCTCTTCCAATTCACGGCGCTTCTCCGAGCATGAAAACCGCCTGTGCAAAAGGTCGCATGATTGATGGACAAAGGAGCTTCCATAGCACAAGGACCCGTCTCCAGCCTACCTCTGTGCTTAATTCCTTCTCCCAACTGGCATTCCACACTAAAAGATATACACTTCAATTATATATGGGGACGACGGGGTTGAAGACTGCACGCCTTGCTTGAGAACTGATCAATATTTCAGTTCCACAGGGACCAAACACATCGTGGAGCAGCTGCTGCTTAACAGCTTTACACAGTGGAGTGGCACATCCCCTAATACACAGCTATACACTGTGGGTGTGTGTATGCACAATCAAAGGAACTGAAGGGCCCACAAGAGCTACTGCTGAGGTGACAGAGAGAGATGAGAGCCTCAAGGAGGTTTTAGCTGTGTGTGTGTGTGTGTGTTCATTTTTAGTGTGTGTTGCGTATTCATACTTGCCTTGTATTTGACTGTTCTTTCTCCATGCCTGTCTTCTTCTCTTCCTGTCCCCTCTCCCTATCACATCAACACACAAACTCTCGGATTCTAAAACACACATACAAGAGATTCACACACAGCAAGCTCGTCCCAATATTTCTGCTATCAGCTCTCCCTGGGGTCTGCGGTGCCTGTTTGTGTGTGGGCGCGTGTTGAGACTGAGGGGAAAGAAAAAGATTCTGCCTGTCTTGTACTTTGTTGTTCCTGGCTTTGACGTGTCAATTCCATCTTTGCCTCTTTGTGTCTGAAGTCTGGCACGGAGACACTGTTTTCTTTCCTTGTTGCAATCCTGCAGCATTATGTTACCCCTCCACCGTTCAGCCAGCACCCAAAGACTGTGAAACATTTCACTGAGTTTAGCAAATGTCAGGAGACCAAAACCTCTTACAAAGTAAAAAATTACCCAGCAAGCACTTCAATTTCTTGTTGGCAAAATTGTAGATGGTATAGAGATTTGTTTGAATAAGATGGAGAATTTTGGACATTAGAGGCACTGAAGCAAAAATGTAGAAGATTTTTTGTTGTTTACAGATTTCTTATATTGTATATTGTCATTTTCTGGAACTACCTCCATTGTTTTCCTCATGTGCTAGACATATCTTTACCTGCAGTTGTTGTGAGTTTTTGGCCTTAGTCTTTTTTTTGACTGTTGTGTCATACCCAGCCATTTCCATTGCTTCTTCTACTTGTTAACACACTATTTTGTGCTTGTTTGTATCTCCATGAATTTGAATATCTCACCCATTCATCATAAATGCAGGACTTTTGAAGTGCAGTATGCTACAAAATATTTTGGATATCTTGATTAATTGGACATATGCGAGTAAATACTAATTCTATAAGAATTTTCAAAAGTTTTTATATTATTTTGCGGTTTTGGTTCCCATTTCTTTTAATGAACTGTTTTGACAATTGTCACAAAAAAATAGTCTGTCCCAGCAGGAGGTTGACTGTCCCAGCGTCAACCTCCTGCTGGGACATATGAAGTGATATTTCCATATGTTAAACCATGAGAATATCATCATCTTCATATAAAACTCAGTGGAGTACAGCAAAAGACTTGTGGTGTTGACAAGGTGTCCCTCAGGGCATGAGCAAGTCTGAAGAGACTAAAACTTGAAATGTAGGAAAATAAGTAAAATCACCAGCATCTGGATCTCTCATGTATTTGTATTTCCTGCATATCAATAATTTTCCAAGTGCTGTGTAACTACCTAGTGCATATAATGTTCACAGAAAAAAATCTGGCCTTGTTGGAATTTTTTTTCTTTTTTATTCACCTGTCACACATACTGTATGCATACCAGTCATATCTCTCTTGCTGCAATCCAGTGACATATTGGCCATAAGGGAGCCTGAAGCCTCAATTCTTGTCATTTTCTTAGCCTCTCTATCATCCACTCTGCCATCTCTCATCTCTACTGTGCTTGTGACTGTCACAAAATTTCACACCAAAAGGATTTGTGATACTGATACCCACTGGTTCTGTGCCTGTAAAATGACTCGCTGAATCTCTCCTCCTTTCTCTTTCACTTCCTCTATCTCTTTTCTCATACTCATCCTGCTGCCAGACTTGTATCAGAGATCTTCATATATAGACTTCGATATCAAAGCATTGCAGCCAAGAAGCTGCCAAAAGTGTTTGTCTGCTTTATTTCTGAATCTTTGATTTTAGCTGGATGACTTGAACACTCGACAGCAAAGTCCCATAGGCTTTTGAGATGCAGTGAACGTAGCAGTTGTCTAGCAAAAACTTATGTCCACAAGTAAAGCTTTTTTTCACATTTGTGAAGAAAATGTACAGCAGTGTCAGTCTTGAGCGCTGAAATCTGGAATATTGTATCATTAACTAATCTAAGCATGCATATCTTACATGTAACTTCTTATCTAAGTCCAAGTCTCCAAGACAATGCACAGTGTTGGTCAAATTCATGGCACCACAAGTAAAAATGTGTGAAAAGCAATAACATTAACCCAACTTTTTAAGCAAGAGCATTTATAGCCCCAGAAACACAAATATTACTCTTTAAAAACAAGCTCATTTGTAATATGTTTCTTTAGGTTATCTGTCACATGAAGAAGCGTTATTTATATTACTGAACTGCACATAGTCACTGCATTTAATTATATTGTCAAATTTACTGATATTTCTTGATACTTTTTTTAACAAACAGTGGAGTTGATTGTAAAGTTAACAATCCTGACAGTAAGAACAACTTTTTGGAATTGGAGTTTATTGTATGAATCAAAATTCTTATTATAGAAAATTTATCACAATAAATGATAAACGATACGATAAATGCCCACTGCTACTCCAGTCCCCATCATACCCAACAATATGCAAATGGGCTTTTACAAATACATGTGCTTTGTTTCTTTCCTCCTTGTTAAAATCTAATGGTTCTTATGAAGACATGGTTTGGTTTCTCTGCTACATTGCTCTAGAAATTTTTTGAAATTTGTTCAAACTTTTTTTGTACCATCCTGCTTGCTGTGTACAGTGGTATGAGTCCTTTTCCAACCCAGAGACTAGTGATGATTTTTAAGTAAATAACTTTAACACCTTGATTTTGGAACATGTATTTCTAGGTTGAGGGGTAAATTATACTTTCATAGCTGTGTGAAAGGGTCCTAATTGATTCATTTAGCACCAAAAGACAAATGGTAAGGCAAATGAAGCGTTTATGGGTTAGAGCTGCATACAAAAAGCAAGCTCTAGGTCAGTGCAGGTTGTTTTTCCATTTTCCTACAATAATTTCCTTAAAACCATCTTAGTCTGATGCGAAATTATAAAACAGCATTCTACCTTGAGAAAATGTATTATTTCAGTTAAGAAGAGGCAGACTGGCATCCAGTTTAATGACTCAGAACTGCAATTTTTTTCTTAGCTGTCGAAGGTACATACCCAAAGTAATTGAAAAAAATGTTATTGCTCCTCTTCCATCTTGACTTAAGTTACAGCTATTTACCCCTGCGAGAATCAAGTGCCGCTTTGTTGCTGCAAAGCATAATCTCTCATTAGTCCAGACATATGTGGCGCCTGGTGTTGCTGCAGATGCAAGCTATTTCTCTAAATTACTTCTCCCAGAACTTCAGTGGCATTCAAGTAACAAGAGCTCACAGCATTGTCTTATTGTACATATCTGTTAAAAACTTGTTTGTATTGGTTGGGAAACGTAATGAATATGGAACTTTGCAGAAACAAACTGACTTCTGTGTTTAGTACAAACCTAGAGGTGCAATTGAGTGCAAAATGGAACAACCTGTTCTCCTTAAAAATCACCTTATTATGTGGAACAAAAACACAATTTATTACATATCTGTTGCCAAACTTTACCCCTTAATACCAAGTATTGCATATTCATGAAAAAATATAGACCAGTTGCTTAGTTGTGCAGTTATTCCTAAACATGAAAAGTCTTTTTAATTCGGATCATTACAAAATCTAGGAACATTGCAGTAAGGGAGAGCTTTCCTTCACAGTGCTTTGCAAAAGTGTTTGTTGTGCTCTTTCACAATTCTGTACATTACAACTATAAACTTCAGAGTATTTGATTGGAAATCTATGTGACCAACTAACAGAAGTAACATATATTTATAAAGAGGAAGGTCAATAATATGTGGTTTTCAAAATTGTTCACAAATAAAACTGTAGTGCCGCGTGCATTCTTTGTCAACCTTTTTTCAGTCTGATTTCTAAATGACATAAAATACAACCAGAATGTTTTCATCCGTAATGTTTTACCCATCCGTAAAACTCTGTCTGTTTTGCGAAGCCCTCAGAGGTCATCATGAAGGCCCAGAAACACAGCAGGATACACAAGAAACACGGGAAAGAAGATCCTTTTTACAGTCCAATCAAACTGATAGCTAATCCTCATCATTAAAGAAAAAATTATTCCACTGTTCTCTGCAAGTTTATTTACAGTATAGCATAACTTTCCAATTACCCTATTGTGTTTTTCCTCTCTGCATAAGAGTAGTTTTAAAGAAATATGGTCAACGATAGAACATTAATATATGCCTGAGCAGTGAACTGGTCATGAGAATTTCTTTCTCAGCTCCTGGCTCTGCCTCTGACACTAAATCAAATTTTAAAAATGGTCATAATTTTCAGCACAAATCTTCAGTTTTTACAAAGTAGTCTGATCAGTTCAAGTCAGCTCATTACAACGATTCAGCTGTAATGAGCTGAATCGTTTTACATCTCGGGGAACTTTTCATAAAAAGCAGTTCCACACTGTAGTCTTGATTATGTTAATTCTGAGCATATTCACTGAATGAGTAATCCTTTCTGTCCTGTCTGGACTTTTGGGCTCATGGCTGGTTCTTGGTACTCTAGCTTTCTTTGTACTAAAGGGCTATGAGACAAAGTTGACCAGTTATGTGGTGTTGTATTATACAGATATTTAAAGCTCGAAAGAAATGCACACAAAAAAAGAGGAAAAACTGCCTTTGTGGCCCAAGCGTCAGGCCAGCCCGCTGGGGAATGTCCCGTTCCTTCCGATTTGCCAATCCGGGCCTGTTTGTTGGTAAGAGATATAGTGGGACAGCGAAGGGAGCTCATTCTTTAGAGAGAAGAAGAGAAATCCTTTGAAAGTCCCTTTCATTTCAGTTTATTGCTCCTATGCAAACATTCACGTTATTACACATCTCTACAATTGTATGCATGAATTTTCCGTATTATAAAAACCAGATTTGTGGGAATTGCCATTAATAACCGCAATGTTCTCTAACTTTTCCAGAGATTTTCTTTTTAACTTTCAACAATGGCAAGACAAAGGAGTTGTTTCTGAACCTTTTTCAAAGTATACTAAATACCCTCTAAAACAGTGGTTCTTAACCTGGGTTCGATCGAACCCCAGGGGTTCAATGAGTCGGTCTCGGGTTCGGCGGAGCCTCTGCCGCGGAGGTAAAGGCACACTTGTGTAAAGTCGTGACGACGCGCCCCGCTTTGCCATCACTTGCTGCAGAGGATCACGTTACATTGCTTAGCTAATCAGTGCTGCGGAGAAGCACTGATTAGTGGTTTGGGGGGTGGAATAAGAAGGGTTCGGTGAATGCGCATATGCAACTGGGGGGTTCGGTACCTCAAAAAAGGTTAAGAACCACTGCTCTAAACCTTCAAACATTTGGCTTTTGTCCTCCGACAATCTGCTTTCATTACCGAGTCAAATGTCTCTGCATTGATTGGAGCTGTTTATCAGCTTCAGCCTGCATTGATGGAAAGCTGACACTTGGCTGAACACTTCCCACCCGTTTTTATGATGAAATGGTTTGATGAGAAGGCTTGATGCTTCATTTAGGGACTTGTGTAACTCAGTCATATAAGACGCAAATCCCAAATCTTTCTGTTAAAGCAGCATTTCAACACTGACTGGACTGAATGTAAGGTGGCGTCAATGACAAAACCATGACAAAGTGATACTTTTCTAAATGGTACCAAGAATAAAAGAGGGTGATCTTGGGCATAAGATTGTTGTTACCCTTTCTACTGTATCCAAACAAGCTGGGGTCCATAATTTTAGACTGAGAAAGTATATATTTACTGGTGGAACCCATTCAAGGTTAGACTTTGTAGGATTGGTCCCATCTTTCTAGATTTGAGCATGCTGTACCCAGAGAAATTACAGAAATCCCTAAACTTCATTTTAGACTCCATAGGACTCTGCATGTTTAACTTCTCATAACAGCACAGGTATATAAAGATTGAATTAACCTGGCTTCAGTATATCAATTCAGAACAACTAAATTAAACTTTGGTTAAATACAGGTCTATTTAGTCCAGTTCAAAAAAGGTTTGGTAGAATATAATAATGTTTCAGTTCACGCCAACAAATTTGATTACTGATAATATTAATAGGATTAAGAAACATAAATTAACAACAAGCTCTATAATGAACACAATGAATGGTGATAAATATTTCAAGACCTAGGGATGGAGGTGTTGGCATAGAGAAGGAAAACTATATTGTAATAATAAAAAAAAAAACACTTCTGGCAGAACCAGACTCCGAAATGGTGCTGCCGTCTGACTTGACCACCTGGGAATTGAAGTACAGTTATGGGCCAACAACAAACATAAACATACTTGCTGGAAAAACAGAAAAATTATCTGCAGCATCTATTTGATAATATTGCCTTAAAAATCCTTTTTTTCCCTCAAACTTATATCAAACTTTGCAAAGTTTGATCTTGTGGGAAAATGCCCTTTAGACCAGATGGAACCAAAGTGTAGACGTTTGGCCAAAATATGAACAAATGTGATGAAAACCAAACATAGCATTGTGCACATTAACACCTTGTTGCTGAATCAGTTCTGAATTTCTCTATAAGCTGTAGTAATAAGTAGGACCAAATGTCTGACAAACAAATTATCTCGCGCAGTTGATTTGTGAACAGTAGGAGTTAAAAGGGACTCCACCAGAGCTGCCTTCTTCTGTTATGTTGTATTAATGAAAATCATGTCAAACAAAAACTAAACCAACAAGAACAGAAACAATATTGTGAATTATATGCAACACGCTTCTGGAAAAAGACATGGTGGGCCTCCTGCTACATTATTCTTCATAGAACAGAACAGGCTTAGATTTTGTTGTCAATGTTGGGTTAGAACTGATAAATGACCTTGGAGAGAGCAAGATGGGGGGCTATTTATCTTTTGAAAATATAGTCAAATTGCTGTAGATGGATGAGTTTAATTGTATTATCTTCACAACTTTTATGCCATATTGGTTATAAATAAACAATCTTCTTTGCAGGAGAAGTTGCTGTTAATGTAAAAAAAACATTGCAGATAAAAATAAATCCATATCACAGTGTTAGGAGAACTTTGTATGTTGTTCTCTTTCTTTGAAGTTATTGTATTTGGAAAAATACTAGCCTTACTAGATGGTGTTTGTAAAAAGAAAAAAATCTAAATAAAAAAAGCCCTTCTGCAGACTGTGTGATTTTACATGTGGGTTATATGGACCTTTTTGCATCAGAAGCTTGGAGAATCTCTTTATTTCAGGGTAGCTCAGATTAACTTATTTTCTGACAATGTCATCATGGTATTGATGGTGATTTAGAAAAATAACATGAGTTGTTCCACACAACCAGTGGATCAGAGAGAATTTATAGGTCTCCTTATGGTATTCAGGCCTTTGTGCTGTGTAAAACAGGGTGGCTCTGGCACAGGAAGGCTATTATTTCCAATTTGAGCACATCAGAGCCTGTATACAATTGCATCTACCTCACACAGACAACAAAAAGGCTCCCAAAAGGTATTGCCATCTCTGAGCTAGTGCAGAAATAGCAGGTCAGTGCAACTCATCCACGTCCTGAAAGGAAAATTTGTTGATTTCAGTTAGTTTAGGATGATATCAACAATTGTATTGATTTGTCCCAAACATCAAAGCTCAAAAAAGTACAACAGCTGTAATAAAATTAGCTGATTCATCTTTCTAAGATAAGGATATTCTTCATCAAGTAGCAAGGTACATGACTAAAACGGAGATAAATCAATCCAGCAAGGTTGCTCTTTTTTCTGTTTTTGTTTTTGTGCATGTCTCAAATTAAATTCCCTTCAGTTTTGACACAACAGCTTTCAATTTTTTTCTAATGCATGTCTAATGTGAATCTGCAGTGTCCTTGGGATATTAGGAATTACCTTCCAAATGCTACAGTGGTGTTATGTTTTTATTTTGAATGTCCCTGAACTGCTCGAATGACAGCAACAGTGGATGCTTCCAGCCAAGCAAAGTACCCTGGGACAGTGCACCATCTGTCCTTGTTTATAGGTCATTTCCCTGATGTGATTTTCAACATGCCGTTTATTGGTCATTATTATTATTTTACATGTCGTCTTCATCATGTTTCTTTCATCAGTGTGCTCAATCCCATTCAGGCTTAAAGAAAACAAGCAGTTTCTATGCATGTCTGTATTCGTTTCCTTTATTCTTATTTTCCAGATCATAATTTGTTTCCTTTATTGCAAGGATGCAATATACCCTGCTCACATATAAAATGATGGGATTGTGTATCAGTGCCCTTGGCTAACTCAGTCCACCCTTCTGTGATGGCAGAAATAATGTAGATAAGAACATTAATATTTTAACACAACATATGTGGCCTTCCAGACCAAACCTTTTCTATCCTATCATACTCTGTAACTACCACAAACACATGGCTAAAGATGTATGATGGACAGCTTAAGGTGTTGATGAGCCGACTCCAATGCCGAATGTGTGAGTTTTAAAAAGACGAGAACCTGTGCGGTAATTAAAATATTTTTGCTGGAAAACTAGGTCATAAATATGCTTAAAATGCTTTAATTTTGGTTATTCTCACTCCAAGAGTGTTTTTTTTAAAGTGTTCTGAACAGGAATGACAAAATAGTAAAAGCACCTGAGAGACGAGCTCTTTTGTATGACGGCACATTTGGACCTTTGTACAAATTAAAGAAAACATGAACTGTGCAAGGTGAAAAATAAACTGCAAACAGAAACCTCTCAAATTATGAGATGGAAAGCATGTATACATATACATGCTTTCCATCTCATAATTTGAGATTCTTGAAAAATCTTGGAGGACTTGTCACTTTTTGTCCCGAATGAATTTACAATCTCAGAAAAAGTGTGTTTTTACTTACTAATTTCTTACTTTACAATGTCAGTGAATATTTTAGCTTCAATATTGTAAATTTATTGCCTTTAATTTCGAAAAACTTTAATATTTATTGCAAAAGTATGGCTTTTGTCTTTAAGATATGGGAAAGTAATCTCAAAGCATTCTGAATGACTAAACACTGTAAGTTAGATGATCTCTTTTGGTGTCCCATGTGTTTATTTCTCAGGTTTTGTACCTGCATACGTCCTTGCTGCTGCCCAGCACTCTGGTCGTTGTGGAGTTAGTGTCGCTATCAACCAAACCAGACGGCTCCTACCTGTCTCTGGGGAGAGGCTTCAGCATTCTGGAGCTTTTTACCAACAGACCAGAGGGTCCAGGTACTAATGGAGACAGAAGGTGATTATTGAACTCTTAATTACCACATACATGGATTAATGAGCCTTCTCATTAGGACATAAAGGACAGGTGTATTTATAATGCAGGAGGTTGATGCTTTCTATCCAGTCAGGTTGTTTGGTCCTGTAATGTACATGTTTTTAGTTATTGTAAAAAATAGTTCTAATATTTTAGTTTTTCACAGCATGCGTGACAGAAATGCTATTATCCCTATGGGGTTTAAAGCCACCTCAGTCTGCTCTGGTGTTGGACAGTTTAATTAAATGTAGCTGGCATGATAACAGACACAATTAATAATGAGAAGGTTATAGGCTCACAATATTAAAACATGACGTTAAACTGAAGCCTGTCTCCAAAAATGCCACGTTGCCGCCAACAGAATGGGACTTCAATATGGTAAGATGAAGTTATGAATATAAAAGAATGCTTTAATCTTAGGTGCCCTGTTTTGGTTGACAAAACAGGGCACCTTACATATGTATTTTAAATACATATGTAAGGTGTAAATAATTTATATGACTGCATCTTTATCTGGTAGAAAACAATGGAAAAAAAGTCACCTGTTACGAGCAACTTTAAGCTCTACAAAGAGATATGATTATTAATGGCTGCAAAGATTGCTGCCATATAATTTTCTGTTCAGAGTCTGGTTAGTGACCAATGCTGCAAGGCATCGCTACAAGACATTGGAGAGGTTTTGAACCTCTTCCATTCAGATATCCGTCACTGAAGTCCAGTATTAATCTGTTCTGGCCATTTCACCGACATCAATTAATGAGAGGAACTGCAGCGATCCCAACGTGGGTTCCCCTTTAGATTTTTAATTGGTGCTGAACTAAAGACATATGTTTTAAGGAATCTGGGCTTTTGACAAGTTTCAGCTCACAATCGAAAATCCTTAAACTAAAGCTTGAAGTAGATGGCTCTGCTTTAAGTTGTTTCTCTAAAACACAGTTTGACATTTATGAAAGCTCTATTCTATTTATGAAAACAGAAAAATCTATTTCTTTTCTGTTCTTCTTTGCCATTGGGACCAATTCAGATTGTGGAAAGTAGGGAAACGGTATTACTTTTATCAAAGGTATTCCGTCACTCATTCAAATAATTTAATTCAGGTATTTTTATACCTTTCATAGCAACTGGTGAATAAAATCAAGCACCTAGGCTTGCAAACTGCTTCTACAAATCACTGAAAGAATGGGTTATACTCTCAGGATGCCACCTGTTAAATCTAGCTTGGTACTTTGATAGGATGTCACCTGTGAAATTGGTCCAGTCATGAAATTTCCTCACTACAAAAATTCCACAGTCGGCCGTTATAACAAAATGGAAGCGATTAGGAACAAGAGAGACTTGGCCATGAAGTGGTAGGCCATAAAGAATCACAGAGCAGGGTCAGACGAGACATGGCAACTCTTAGTTTTCCTAAAAAAAAAACAACTGTTCTTGTCCTTGTAAACCTGATATTATGTATTGTCTTTGTTAGTGATGTTTACAACCGTTAATAGTGTGAAAAATTGTGACCACAAAAATGATCAGTATTGTGTTGAAGCAAAATTCACTTTGAGTTACTTTTCTCCTAATAGTTTTGAAAGGAAGCAATAATCCTTATGTCCTACTTTAAGCTTTTTACATGATTTTCATTGTCTTGCTGTCTTACTGTGTTTGCCATGTTGGCTTTTGTTTACAATAGTATTTGGTAGGTTTCTGCTTTTTTTTTAGTCCTTCCTGTCCTCCTGCTGCCTCTTCAGTCAGCCTCTCATTAGATGAACTGACCCCAAATCCCCTCTGTCAGACAGCAGTTGGTGAAAGCAGCTATTTTACCACAAACTGTACTGCAACCTAAATTACCTTTGCATTGCAGCATGTAAAACTGATTTCTACCTTCGTAGGTTTTGAGGAACATCTCAATAACTGTAGTCCGGTTGGATGTCTTTTTAGCAAGGCATCTTAATTATGCAGAGTACTACCTCAACAGTAACAGTTTCTGGCTGAAAGCAGGCAGACTAAGACATGAGAAGCACAACCTATCTGATTACTGGCGAATGTAATACTTTGATTCCCAGCTTTTCTAATGATGCAATCAGTGCAGTACCCTTAAAAACGGGTCAAGTGCTAAATTAAGATTGTCAGATCTACTATAGTTTGCAGGCCTGCTTTTAAGATCTGTTCCACTTTATTCCACAGGCTGAATCTACACCGTGGATCACCAAGAGGCCTCCTCCACCCCTCACTGAAGGACTCAGTTGACTGTAAGAATAATTTGTCCACCATTTTTCTAGAGTAATACATGCAGGATTTAGGGGCATCTATTTCCAAGGTGGTAAGGCTTCCTTTGTTTACTGAGGTACTTACATCCACATGATCTTTAGCCATGTGATATGATTCAAAGTCAAGATGGCAAATGTTTAGGACAGTAAATAACTGACTGCTTTACTTTCAAGTGACTTTTAAAATGCTTTTACCTCTTGATCCACCATTTTTAGCTATGCTTTGCTTACAGAAGCCAACTGCTCGTAGCCTGCCTCCTCCAAAATTGGAAAGTAGTCAGACCTTTGGCTGAGAGGTGTTTTTTGTCCTTGGATATCTGATTCAACTTAGTTTAAAATTTAATAAATGTTTTTTTTTTTTTTAACTACTTAGCTCCTGCTGAGGCTCATGGTTGGTTTTGATATGTCTATGGTTGGCTTAAAACCAGGGCTATGAATTACAAAACACTGCTGTGCCTTACCGTGTGAATAGCATTGTGCCCAGCGAGAGCCAGAGTTCCTGTCTTGGCTATCATGTCACATGAATATTAGAAAGCTTGCTCTCAAACGGACTCTTATGCTCCCTGAATTATTCAATGTCAGCCTGTTGTTTAGTGGATGCTGCTTCTCTGTTTTACGAGTCATGTTGCAGGCATTCTTGTTTACCTTTATATGGTTTAAACCCCTTTTTATCACTTTAACTTTCATCCACTTTAGCATGGGTACATGCTTTTTATCTTTTCACTGTGAAATACTCGGGTGTGTGTCTTATGTCTAAAGCGCCGTCGTTATGGTGGTAATTTCCTTCCCGATTGTGTGAAAGAATTCTGACGGGAAAAAAAATCTGTCAGGGTCAGACTTTTTGTTTACTTAATTTGTAATAAGTGCAACATTATGCAATTTGGCCTTGGAGAAGGAAAAGGACATTGTTGATGTGCTGCAGATACAATTGAGGTTAAATGTTGAATTTAATAACTGTGACACAATTGTATAACAATTTATGTTTATATCTCCTACCGTACTTCAGTTTCAAACGTTCAACATAATCATTATACTGCTGGAATCTGTCACATTGTCTATATGAAAACTTATTGGTCAATACATTATTTTTTACAGTGAATATTGTAGTTCTACAACGTTCTTCATTCACTTGCATTCAGAATAAAGCTCATGACTTTTCATGAGACCTACTCTCAGACTTCATTTTAAATATTTGAAGTTATTGACAGACAAAAACAAATCTTTCTAAAACTCCATCGGCACTAGTTCATAAACATTTGACAGAATGGAAAGGCAGAGTATAGTTTATAGTTGCATGGAACATACAAATATACACTTTTCTGAGAGGTGACTAACAAAAATTAAAATAATCCCCGCTTTGATATATAATAGTTGGCTAATGCTGTTTCTTTGTTCCTGACAGCTGTTCATAGACTTTCCTCAGTTTATTACATTTCACAGCTTTCACATGGGTTTCAACAATGAGTTGCACACTGATTAAGTATTTAAGTCCACTCTTAATATACATAATTCCTGACACATGGTTGGATTTTATCATAACTTAATGGTAAACCGCAGTCTGTTCACAGCTCATAAGGTGAACTGATTCATAACTTTACATTTTGATTACGTAGCTTCATGGCTTCCAAAACATATTTTTAGTTTTATTGCTTAAATTTTAATTAAAATCATTTATGTCTATAGTACCTATTTATTAGATATGTTTTGTCGGCAGTCAGTAAATTATGATAGAACATGTTTTACTGGAAGAAAACTCCAGTGACATAAAACACTCTGATGCCAGTATCTCTGCCAAAGCACTAACGGATTGAAGTTTGTGTCGCCCATATGGCACCTTTCCTTTCCTCTTCAGATGGCAGCCTCCTGTCGTCACCATATTCTGCAGCGTGACTAAGTCTGAGATGCTCATCAAGGTTAGTGCTATTGGCATAGCACCTCACAGTCTTCCTCCGTAATTTGCATAAAGCACTGGTCCTGGTTTATTAATTGGAAAAGTCTTTTAGCTCCTTTCAAAAAATACACAGTATTGCCCCTAAAATGTCACCCCCCAAATTTAACTTAACAAATCGGTAAGTTATTTAACCCCAGCTGATACAATAAGTAGCTTCTCACATTTGATTAACAGCCATGTGGAAAGGCATCCTGTCATGGAAAAGATGTTGATCTGTTTTAAGAAGGGTCAAATCATTGGGAGGCATGAGGCATAGAAAACATCTAAAACGTTTGCAGGAACTACTAAAAGTGGATTGAGAACTGTCCAATGCATTGTTATGCCTTATAATGGAAGGATAGTAAGGTAAGGAACCGTTGTCTTTGAGGAAATAATGTGACTGGAAAAAAAACTAACAAAACCCGAATGACCGTGATCAGTGATCACTTAAACTTTTGGTATCCAAATCGAAGACAAACAACAATAGTATTAGTAATATAACAATATTATTTACTAGTTTAATATTGAAAGTGAAATCATTTTTCTACACACAGTGTGAAGGGAATTCAAGTGATTCGAACTGTAGCCATGAGAAAACCACTAATCAGTGAGGCTAACTGATTAGTTTGCAAGAGAGCATAAGGCCTGGACTCTAAGCACATGAGACATGGTTTTCACACATGGATCGGCCACCACAGAGTTCAGATCTTAAGCCCATTGAGATTCTTTATGATGTTCTGGAGAAGGCTTTGCTCAGTGGTTGGACTCTCCCATCATCAATACAAGATCTTGGTGAAAAATTTATGCAGCACTGGATGGAAATAAATCCTTTGACATTGCATAAGCTTATCGAAACAATGCCACAGCAGATGAGTGCTCACATCAAAGTTAAATGCGAATGTGCAGCCTTTCTGTCTTTAGTGGCAACTTTTCTTTGGCCAGTCAGTGAACAACTCGGGAATAAGAATCCTTTTTTGTCTTTTAGGGTAGAAGTCAGCCCATCTCTCATACAAAGTGTAAACAACACTCTAAAATAATTTCCAATAATAAGAGTAAGAGGCTTACTCACTGTTGCTGAAAAGTAGATTATGTATGCTGCTACTTTCCTGTTTTAGTCCCAACAATGCTTTCAGACACTCTCCCCTAAAAGCACCCAGAAAACACCTGTAAAAAAAGTTTTTTGTAAAAAAAAAAAAAAAAAAAAAAAAAAAATATATATATATATATATATATATATATATAATTTGAAGTTTATCTTACTTTTTCTGTCAACTTCAAATTATTCTACTTGTTATACCCGCTCAATCTAAAGGATCAGGATCGTTATGTAGACGCCACGAAAGGTTTAGCCTGCAATTATTGCAACTTTAAATGTTTTTCAAATGTTTGAGTTGTTTGTGTAATTTAGAGAAAACCATGTGTGTTTCATCGTGTTATGTAAATAACATTACAAACAGCCCTTTGAAGATTATGATTTATCACAAGATACATTTTTTTTTTTTTTAGATGAACATCTTGGGGAAAAAAACCAATAGCTTTTGTGTTGCATCTAATTTCATCATTAAGTAATAAGCCATCATGACTCTTGGGCGTGCTCTATGACCTTAAGGCAACACATGCATGTCTAACACTGTTAGCTTGAAGTTCCTTGATGAGAAATCCTCATTTTCAGTTGGTGGTTGTTGTTCCCGTCCTTGTTTCTTATGGACATTTTTGTTTTATAGTGAAATAAAAAAACCTTAAATATTTCAATTTATCCCAAAAGACTTGTTTTGAAGCTCTTTTTTTTCAAAGGTACTTCTAAATTATCAGAGCAGTTTGCTTCATAAGTTTGCGATGGCTTTTATCTGAAGATAATGAGGATAAGTGATAATTGTTCATACCCCTTGAACAGTTTAAGGGATATAAATACTTTTGCAAGGCACTGTTTGTAAGAAGCTTTGTTATTGAGAAATAGAAATGAAACCTGTGTCTTACTCTTTAAACTTTGGTGTTTGTTTCCTTTACAAGGGCAGCTGTATTACTCTGTCCACAGGAGATCTCTGGTAGGTCGGCATTTATCCACTGACTGCAGTAAAATGTAGCGTTTGTGATTACAGCACATAAGAAAGTGCCACAACATTCAGCAAATCAGACAGAAAGAAAAGGTCAAAAAGGAGAATGTTTTGCCTCCTGGAAGGCAGTGTCATGATTTTTGCATAAGAAAATGTGTTCATGTTTTTTTTTTTTTTTCAATGTGAAACTAAAGGAAAAATAAATAATCTTGCTGAGTGCATTGTGTGTGTGCAAAGTGACAAACTATGTAAAAAGTTTTAAGATCAGGTTGTGCTGAATGAATTCACAATGTAAAAGCAAATGTGACAGAACTTGATTATACACCAGTGGCATGAACACAGACGTCAACATTCCCACTTGAAAGTTTTATCCCAAAGGGATAAAACAGAGCGATTTTTGCTTTTCTTTGTTTAGCCTTCCTGTTGCCTACTGAAAGTCTTGCTCTTCCTCGCTGTCACACTGCCTTAAAGAGCTCCAGATATTATAAGAGAGCTATTATTTTGGGCCTCACAAGCCACCGTTGCTTGGCAGCATGTTGGTCAGTCTACTCAGACCATCTGATCGTCTTTGGCTTACAGCGTTGAATGAGCTCCTCTTGACATTAAAATGGTATTGCAGTTGTACTGGAACATGTGTTCTGCTAACATTCACGACAGAAATGACAACCAATGTTTGTTTTTTCTGTTCTGTGATCTGTCCCACTCCTGCCATTTTGGTTTGTTGAAGCACTGATTGTGGCTTTGTTTACTAATCGTAATCCACTTGCAACAAAGCACAATGTGAAAGCAAACTGCACCAAACTAAAAAAAAGTAATTCTGTTTTTGGTTCAAACCAAAGAAGTGGACCAAAGAACTTTTTCTGACAGAGGAGGCCAATATACCAAGTTGATGCTTGCTCTCATTGTTATCAGGAGCAATAATGTGGGTTTCAGTCTTCAATTTACTTCTGTAGAGAACTTCAAATAAACTTTTTACATATACCTCTAAGCGTCCACTTATTCCATAAAAAATACAGAATAATCCTTGCCCCCATTAATGAAAACAGCCATCCCAGTATTCTTGCTAGTTACTCTCTGCTTGTATGGAAGCATAGCCAAAAAGTAGAATTTTAGATCTCAGTCTATAAATGATATCAGATCTTCCATCACATTTTCCATACCAGTTGTGGAATGTCAATAATTTAAATTTGTTGGAAAATAAATCCAAGAAATTGTACTTGTTTTATCTAGTCATAAAGAACTGTGTGTGGATTTGGATGTGCAGGAATGATATATTAATAGATTCCAGAAAAGGTAATGGGTGGGATACAGTGTAGGTTCTACCAAGTGACTGGTGTTTATGCCTTGCCAGTTACTAGCTTGGTTTTATAAAAACACACGCACGCACGCACACACACAGAAGCAAAGACACATTACATGTCTTTCTATCTTCACAAGGACTTTGAAAGAAAAATGAATGGAAGTCAGTGCAGTTTTATATATTAATTTCAAAAACGGCACTACGTTTTTTTTGTAGCCCTCTTTTGGACCAGCGGCTCCTCACGGCGTACTATTTGTTTGAAAAATGGGCCTCACAAATGTAAGAAATGCTAACAACACACAAACTCTAAAGCACACTCCTCTCTTGAAAATATGTGATGAGATGTCCAAATTCTCAATAGTGAGTCAAAATGTGATTATCATTGTTTCTTAAATGTTATTACTTTAGATAATTCCATCTGTGCCTGAGGATTGAGCTGAAATACAGTGACAATGTTCATCAACACAGGGAGAACTGGCTGTTGGTTCTGATGCTGACAGAAAAAGAAGCTTAAGTAAAAAGATAGACTAATCCTGGCAGACAAATCAAAATTCTGTCCGGGTCTTCAGACAGAAAAGGAGGGATGACAAGAGGAGAGAAGTTACATAAAGTTTATTGCATCCAGGGATGCAAAAACAGGAGGGAGAAGAAAGTGCAAAAGGAGGCATAGACATATTGGTTTGATCTGAGCGTCTCTTCTTACCAACTGGGAGGAAAGGGGAAGGAACAGAAAAAAGGCGAAATCAGAAGGAAGTAGGGGAGACCTCTTAATGTGTTAAACAGATGGTAGTTTGTGTTCGCATTAGCATATCTTTATCTTGTGCCATAGAATAATGCATTCACTTTGTGTGTAGGGGAAGAAAAGAGTGCTGTGACATGTTTTGTTTCTGGTGAACAAAAATGCTTTCTTGTAATAAAGATGAAGAAACACTTTGACTTCTTTAACATGGGTTTTATTTATACATTCCTCTACATTACCTATACATAACTTACTGCTTCTTCATTGAACTTCCAGGGAATCCAGAACAGTTTTTGTTTAATTCTGTGAACAAGTATAATCACTTTTACTTTATCCACACACAGCATACATTTGTTGCTGACATGAAACACGTGATTTAAGATTTAAGTACGAACCATTGCTGATTTTAGATTAAAAAAAAAAAAACTGTTTATGCATAAATACAACATAGATAGTATTGAAGAAAATGTTTATCAAAGTATTTACATCAGGATGGAAATAATTTGTTTTGGAGTTTAGTGTGATTTGAGATGAAAACTGTTAAGATTGAGTTTATAGTGAAGAAATGTATTTCCTTCAAGAAAAGCTCTGGTGTACTTTTTTTTCTTTTCTTCAAATGCTAATCAGCTCAAATAAACGTCTGCTTAATCTCACCTGAATTGTAAAAATACAGAGACGGCTTAGAAAAGGGCATCACTGTGATTTTCTTTTTTCTGGTGCAAATCATCATAAGCTGTTACTTTCTTTACTTGCACAAATCTTTATTGAACGTTTACATACAGAGAAGCATGCTTTGATGGAGCTAAAATACTTCCTTGATAGAAAATCTTAAAACTGCGAATGATCATGATATGAATTTTCAAATACAGCATTTTCTCTGCAGTGCAGATGTGGATTTCTTTACGACCAGATATTTGATTATTGATATGTTTTTTGAGCAGTGTTAGACTCTCTGCAGTTCTATCTTGTCTGCTGTGGTACGATTTCCTCATCCCTTCAACATGCAACGAGTGAAAATATTGAGTGATGTAACGGTAAAAAAAGCATTGGTTTATTTTTTTACAGCTTGAGGTTCCTTAAAATTTCTGGAGAATTATAGTCTGCTGTGCATTTTTTTGGTAGGAGGGTAAAGTATGTCAACAGGGAGTTGCATTGTGTTCATGTATGCAGGATAACTCCTGATATGTCCTACATATGAATTTAGTTCTACATGCATATTATCAGGATCATTTTTATGCACATGCTGCACATCCTATTACTTCAGGTACTTTTTAAAAATATGTTTTGAATAGTTTTTTCCCCCCTCCAAATGGCATTCATGAATACATAGAGCACAGGCGTGATGTCCATATATGTAACTACATTTAGGTGCTGAAACTGGATTAAAACTCCTAAGATTAAAAGAGCTGTTCAAAATAAATGGATAATTGTCTTTTAATCTTTTAATTAATAGTGTATGCAGCAAAATTAAAATTAGTAGATTTAGCTTCTGAGAGTAAAAGCAACAAGTCTAGACAGAGAAAGAAGTGCCACATAATTACCATATGGAAATTTCTGTATGTTGTTTGACCCACTGTGTTGCTGTTTTTAGTTTTTTTTTTAATGTATTCAGTATTCATCATGTAACATATTCAAATGTCTCCATTGTACTAAGGAGCAAGTTGAATGCTACAGAAACACTAGAGGCAGCATCTCTTACACATTCAATCACTTATTCAGTCTTGGCTAAAGTTCCAGAAATATTTATCTTTTTTTTTTTCCTGCTGGCCTTTATTACTTTTTAGTGAAATTTTCACCAGATGTCCAAAGCAGATTGATCTTCTGAGTGGAATATTACAGAAAAGATCCACTCTCTTTTCCGGTCATATTTTGTTGGTGTATCTATGAACACTTTTTTTTATGCAAATCTAGATGTAAGGCAGTGAATAACATGTTACAACACAAAGTCCTGTCCTCTTAACAGAAGTATTGTTTTTAATACACCCCTACTGTGTAACATGTTTATAGCGCAAGTTGCTTTTACTGTAATATCACTCAAATCCTTTTTTTTTTCTCTAGTTAATGATTACTTAACCATCTTGGACTGAAAGTTCAATGCTCTATGTGCAGTCTATGTTTACCCCAAGTAGTCCGATATTTTATTAGCTACATCATGTAGATAATAGATTGAGCTGCTTATTTATTGAAACCACTTGAACTTTTCGGCAATGAGATGATTAGATCTTAAATGGTGCAGACAGAGTATATGCATAGAATAGCATGAGATTATGTTGTTAAAAGGAAATATTTGGTGTGATCTTTGAGTAACACTTGCATATATTCAGTAGCAATCATATCTATGTGTTGGCACCTCTTGCCACAGAATTTTTCTACATGTCAAAGAAATCTATGATTCATGTAGTTCTGTTGATTTAACAAGAGAAATAGCTACATAAACTAAAACGTTGCCGACACATTATTTACCCAAAGGTGTGTATCTTGACACTCCATTGAAAGACAGATCAGATTAGCTCTGGTTATCAATTAGAAAGAATTGTTCATGCCAACCAGAAATCATTATCTGCAAGCCACTGGAATGTAGACCAGAATACCTGGCTTCCTTTTGTGTTGTAATACCAGCAATCATCAAATCCAGCTCTCCACAGGACCGAACAGTCTGGAAATAATTTATATTGCCAACCCAATTTTTGCACAGAACATGTGTGATTATAACATATTACATAGTGGAATTAAAATCCTTCTGTCAGTGATTGTTAGTTGACACTGATGAATATAAATATTACTTAATGTCGTGCTCGAATGCTGTTTCTTCTGTTTTAGTGTTTTCCCAGAGTTACAATTTCTGTTTTCCTCATTCTGAGTCATTTTTGTCCCCCAAGCCGTCCAGGTTCCCGTTTTTCACATCTCTTGCCAAGTAGCTGCTCAACCAACTCTGAGGTACCACACCACTGGTACTGCTGTAAGGATATTTTGGAATAGTTCTCTAATCTATGCACAGCATCTGACTGCAACATGAGCCTGATGCATAATAAATACCAAGACATAAATGATGAAAAAGAATCTGACACCTGGGCGCCATCTGTGTCAAGAAAGTTCTATGATTTTGCTTCATCCCCCCCTGCCCCCCCCTCTTCTCCTTTCTTCATTCATTTTTTGCTGTGTTACAGTAAGAAATGGCTTTTCAATAAAAGCTGCTTCTGTGACTCAAAGTGTTTGCAGAAGAGGTTAAACTGCGCTGCAACCATGGAGGTTTCCATTTTCATTTTTAGAAATAAGCGCCTTTCTTGTTGTAAGCAAGCTGCAGGAGAGAGCCGAAGCTTTTCGACAGAGTTGAGTCACTAGCAGAGGGAAGGAGAACGCAGGGATCCAGTCCATCATCCTTCTCCATCAATCTCCCCCACAGTGACTTAAAAGATCAAGGCAGTTACTTGGTCCTCAAAATGGCCAAAGTATTGCCAACCTCTTTTTTTTGTTGTTGTTGTTGATAAGCTACTGTCTGTGATTTTTCAGTTTGTTTGGTTATTTCAAAAAGGAGCAGGTTTATTAATAAACGATTAATCAATTTATCCTTGGACAGTTTCATGTTTCTTAATAATATGTGTGATTTAGTTGCTCAACAAAATATAAATGTAAAAACCCATTAATAAATGTAAATATATATGTAGAATTGCGTATGCTATCGCATTAACAATTTATTTTATACTGGAGTTCATAGTAAAGTTATGATTGTGATTACATCAGTACCTCCCAGTTACAACATGAACTTCATGTCAAAACTACAGATTATTGAAGCTTTATTAAGATTCTATTAAAAAAAAAAAAACATCTTGGTGATTTTGAGTCTAATTTCTTTGAAAAAACAGTATGTGGGGCTACCTTTGCACGACATGCTTCAGCACCGATTTGAGTTATTTGACATTAGGGAAGTCTGAAACTAAAATTAAGTAAATATAATACAGACTATGTATAACTTTGGAAAAATCAGCAACTTGAAAGTGTGGGATTGTAGCAGTCTGCATTTTATCAGTATTACATAGTTACGGTTGTATTGTTGTTGTGTCTGATATTACCTCACTGCCATCTCTCTTGTTTTTCTTGACAGCAACAGGTATTTTGTCCCAGAGTTTTTGGAGAAAAGCTCAAATATGCTGCTACAGTTTAATTAGCATTTAACTGTATTATTTGTTTTTAAACATGTCTGTCTTGGTAAATACTGCTAGTGTTCAATAAACCTATAATTTGGTCCCACTAACCATGTTTTCATGTGAAGGAGTTTCCTGGAGTTCATTTACAATTTGGTTCATAGTATTTTGGTATTTTTTTATTTTTACATTTTTTTTTATGGCACTTGGTGTTTTTATTACTAGTCACCAGACAGGAAATGGCCAGGGGGACTCTGGTATTGAAGTCACACTGCCCTACAAATTTTAGGCATTCCCCTGCTTCAGCACACATGATTACTGTTGGTTTCAAAGCATTATTGTAGAAGAAGAATCACAATGGCTAACAGAAATTTTCTTTGGCAAAATAAATGTTACATTTTTACACCAAGTCCAAAAATGGAGAAGTCACAATGTCCTCTGTTGGATCTCCCAGTATTTTGATCACATCTTAAATCCCGGATTTGATCCTTCTGATGTTTGACATGCTTTACTCTGAGGCATTTGAGCAGCATCGTGTGATGTTCAAATGCGTCTTCTTTTGTCTTGGTGCTTGACATTGAATGATGGAGACTGTATATGGAGGAAATGTCCTGTAAATCAGCAGTGCTTGTTCTTATTTGAATGTCAGACATTCATAATTTTAGTGGATGTTCATAGTGACAGTGCTGTTTGTCGTTCTTAAACAAGAGGCTGTAAAGCTGCAATAAACTGTTTGTATGGTCCCCATGTATAGGTCTTCTCCAGATGTTTGTCTCAATGTAAGCTTTTCAATTATTACACTTTCTTCAAACAATCTGTTAGTCCAAGAGTGCTTTTAGACAGTAAATGTTTACCCCTCTATTGATGAACTGTGTATTTAGTTTGCAGAAGAGTACAGCTAAGGGGAGCGGGTGACTGCATATAATAGAAAGAATGGGATGTGCTAAAATTAATGGGTCTAAAAGTGTTCAGTTGAAGTGGTAGTTTTTCAGCAGTGCTGACAGTGAAATAAAGCAAACAACCAAGTTTCAGAAACGATTAGAAATCAAAATGGCGAACTCAAATTGAAGCATCATTTCTCCATGTATAATGACTCCCCTCCAGATTGCGCTGCACCAACTTGTTGAGCCACTCATGAGCGTGAATGAAGCTTGCTCTGTCGTGCTGTTCAAGGTCCAGTCATTAACCCTGCCACGGTGAAAGATTGTTATGCTGGTCAGGCTTGATCGAAGCCAACGTACGTCAGCGTATCAAACACTACTACTCTCACCTTCCAAATGATCTGTGCTTTGTGTTGATGACAGGAGTTGTGGGTTGCTACTTGTCTCTGAATGACCTTTGTGAAAGATGACAATGTCTAACTCATTGCTCATGTCTCGCGCCTCATCTGCGCCGCAGCGGTTCTTTGGGTTTCGAGCTGAATGGCTGTCATTTCAGTTTTAGTCCGTGAAAATGATGCCTGCAGCGGAGTGGAACATTGCAGCTACGTCACAAACAGCCAAATGAAAGATTGAAAAATTGGGTGCACTTTGGATGCCATGTTGCCAGGTGACTTCCCTGCTCCTGGCGGAGATATTAGAACCTGACACCGAAAAGATGGATAACTTTTATTTGGATGGGCTGATGCTAATGGCCAGGTTGAAATATCACATTGAACTCGTTTGTATTCAGCAAAATGTTTTGCTTGCTTCTCATGAAATCATGCCTTTTGTTGTTTTTTTGCAGATGGCAACCTATTGAAGGTAATTGATGGCGCACATTTGGACTGTGTGATGAAAACACATCCTTCACTGAATTCTGCAGTGCATCTGCTTCCTGAGCATGCTCTTGTGTCTGGAGAGGACAACTTACCTGGGCTCATTCCTTCTCCAGCAGGTGAGCTTTTTACATCTGGTTAAACATGAGGCTTCAGTTTAGGAGAATAAACTGTGATGACACAGTGATGAGTATTAGGAAATGTATGGGGGAATTTCTCTGCCATAATCCAAGAGCCTGTTTATTATTTTTTTACCAGTCTTTACAGTCTGCATTAGTCTAAAAAAATTAAAACGACAATGTCTAACATATTATTATTATTTAAAACAGAAAAGCTCCTATTATTCCTACTGCTACTGTAACAGTGCAATACATTGTTTTTTCTCTCTGGCCTTTTGAAGAAAAACAAGTATAACAAGCTGATAGAAACTGGCTAATTAGTTGAGCATTCGGCCTGCATAACCAACATGCATTATGTTGCTCAACCTATATCTGGTTATTGGGTTGACAGGTTTGGTTTTAAAACGGTGTTAATGAGCAACATTGCAGTTTTCACATTATGCTTGCATGTGTTTTTCACTGTTGTAAATATTCCAAGCAGCTCAATTTGTTGAAAAGTGTAATAGTTTTCTATCAGTCTTTTGCCTGCTTCATCTGAAATATTAAATTATCTGTGTATCACAAGGAGGAAATGTGATATCTGGGTTCCCAGAAATACTCTAAAAATAAATTATTTTGAACCTGTAAAATATGCCAGTATTTTTTGGCCTCACCAAAAAATTTTCCTAATAGTTTTCATTGCTTTAGTTTCTCATGGTGTTGGACGAATCAGTCAAGCAGAGGTCTGGTGCTCATTATAAGTGCATGCGGAAACAGCTGCTGTTGGACACCCCTGTCTTGCTTTAACATTTGGATTTCCCAGTTCTGCATTACCAGATGAATTCAGGAGCTGGGTAATTAAAGTTAAATATAAGAGAAATATCGCAACATTCAAGAGCAACCATCATCCAAACAGCGGACAGTATTTTCTTTTTTTTTGCTCACATGAATAGCCATAAAATGAACATTTATTAAAACACTCTTTACTCTGCTTTATTAAATGATTTTTACTATTAATAGCCATTCATAACTTTGCAGTTAATTTTAGTCCATGTTGTTCATTTCTTGAACGATTCTTTATTTTGTTGAAAGACGTATTGAGACGATATTTTTTCAAATACCATACTTTGTGATCTGACAGGATTTTTACAACTTAATTTTACATAGTTATGATCACAAGTTAAAAGTCTACAAAGACGTATTTGTATTTTTGTGGACTTCTCATTCCAAAATTACAGAAGTACGGATTGCTCTTTGGGCCCTCAGCCAAAGTGCTGAACAAAGAAGTAAACCAGCTGAAAAGGTTCATTTGAATTTAATCTAGTCATATATGACTTGGCTTAACTTATCATATTTGGTACATCAAGCATAATCCATTATTGCATACAAAACTGCACACTCATCTCCCTCCAGTTGTCACAATAACATACAGGACATTCATCACAGTGGTCTTTTTTTAGAAACTTGGTTCCAGCAGAAGTTGAAATGTCTGCAGTACTTAGAAAGTAAGTTTCTAAGGGGGAACGTAATGAAGTCTGACAGAGCAGAGCTATAATCATTGGGAGTCAGTGGGAGGTATGGTAGCAAGCTAATCCTCTTCATGTTCTGGGGCTGTGAGCAGCAGAGACCTAAGCTGCCTTTTAAGACCACAGCCACCAGCTTGATATTCGCACAGCATTCAGAGTAACTAGACTTTGTGCTTCTGAGATGGAGGCTGCAATGAAACACTGGATAGAGGCATTACTCTTTAGTCAAATATAAACAAGCTGCCAGTTTTTGTTGTGTCTGTAAGTCAAACTTTCAAACTTCATCCATTGACTGAAATAGTTCATTTAAATCAGTTTTGATTCAATTTATATCAAGAATATTTTCTAATATGGTCTCTTTTGGTTTAATTTTTATTATTAAAAGCATGCAATACAATCATAACTCTATGGCTGTGTAAGGGCTATTTGACCAAGAAGGAGAGTGATGGGGTGCTGCGCCTGATGACCTGGCATCCACAGTCACCTGACCTGAACCGGTGGTGGACAATGTTCTTGCAGACATTGTCCATTTTTCTAGACAGGTTTCTTCTTAAACAGTTACCATATATATATATATATATATATATATATATATATATATATATATATATATATATATATATATACACACACACACACAGTACAGACCAAATGTTTGGACACACTTTTTCATTCAAAGAGTTTTCTTCATTTTTATGACTATGAAAATTGTAGATTGACACTGAAGGCATCAAAACTATGAATTAACACATGTGGAATTATATACTTAACAAAAATATGTGAAACAACTGAAAATATGTCTTTTATTCTAGGTTCTTCAAAGTAGGCACCTTTTGCTTTGAATTACTGCTTTGCACACTCTTGGCATTCTCTTGATGAGCTTCAAGAGGTAGTCACCTGAAATGGTCTTCCAACAGTCTTGAAGGAGTTCCCAGAGATGCTTAGCACTTGTTGGCCCTTTTGCCTTCACTCTGCGGTCCAGCTCACCCCAAACCATCTCGATTGGGTTCAGGTCCGGTGACTGTGGAGGCCAGGTCATCTGGCGCAGCACCCCATCACTCTCCTTCTTGGTCAAATAGCCCTTACACAGCCTGGAGGTGTGTTTGGGGTCATTGTCCTATTGAAAAATAAATGATGGTCCAACTAAACGCAAACCGGATGGAATAGTATGCCGCTGTAAGGTGCTGTGGTAGCCGTGCTGGTTCAGTATGCCTTCAATTTTGAATACATCCCCAACAGTGTCACCAGTAAAGCACCCCCACACCATCACACTCCCTCTTCCATGCTTCACGGTGGGAATCAGGCACGTAGAGTCCATCCGTTCACCTTTTCTGCGTCGCACAAAGACACGGTGGTTGGAACCAAAGATCTCAAATTTGGACTCATCAGACCAAAGCACAGATTTCCACTGGTCTAATGTCCATTCCTTGTGTTCTTTAGCCCAAACAAGTCTCTTCTGCTTGCTGCCTGTCCTTAGCAGTGGTTTCCTAGCAGCTGTTCTACCATGAAGGCCTGATTCAGTCTCCTCTAAACAGTTGTTGCAGAGATGTGTCTGCTGCTAGTCAGCAGTCAATATATTCCAGTCAACATTTTCAATCACTTGATTAGCTTTAATTAAATTCCTTATAACTGACTTTTTACAAGGACTTTGAACAGATATTAATCTAGTCTCAATACTGTACTCTAAAAAACTGAAATACAATATTTTGCTGATCTTGGTAGATTATAGCCCAGTTCTTCATTTAGCATTCCTGTTAACAACAACAACAATGGTGTCACCCCCATGTCATACAAAAGTACAGATTTTTTTAAATAGCACTTTAAACCTTTCACATGCCTCTTTCTTTTCTAAACGCCTTACTGATACTGAAATTATTAAACTGCAACTCTTCCTCACTCAGTATCAACATCCAGACCAAAGACTGTTGCTCGCAGCATGCCCTGATTAGTCTCTAGTCAATAATGAACATGCTGAACATTTATCAAGTTCTAGTCAACAAAGCATTTCTTGGCACAAATATTATACCCATAAGTTCAAAAAACAGTGATGTAACCTTGTCTGTCAGAATCAGTCACCTTATGTTTGTGCTTCCAGTCATTTATAATGCTAGAATTTATTTTTGGTAAATTACATGCAATTCCCATGAATGTATAGATTGGCTAAAAACGAGTGATTCATTGTTTTATCTGTATTGAGTCACATTTCTGTCATGCTAGACTTCACTACTATCACACTGTCAAAGATGGTGTATTACCCTCCTCATTAGCCCCAAAGAGAAAACCCCTTTCCTCTCAGTGTGGGCTTTGAAGGTTATTGAAAAGAGTCGTGTAAATACTGGGTATATGCGTGTGCGTGTATGTTGACGCCATACTCTCTCTGTTCTCAGGAGATGCTCTGCTGAGGCCTCAGCTGCTCAAGATGACGCCCTTCACCCTGGATAAACTGACCATTTCCCTCCAGCCTTCCCTGGAGAAGTTTGAGAGCCTTCTGTTGCAGCTCATCAATGCTGACTGCCAAAACACAGTAAGGCCGTCTTCACAGCCAGCACAATCATTTCACTTTTCATATGCCTTTGACACATTTTGTGCAGCCATAATAAAGTTTCTTGCGATAGGTATGCAATCATATTGGGGGATTTAAAAATAAATAAATAAATAAAATCTTGCAGGATGCTACAGCTCTGACAGCTGTATTGCTTTTACAACTGAATAGAAATTCGGTGAGAAAAACGAGCTCCAAGTACAGACTGAGGGATGCATTCTGGTTTATCTACACTCTTAAAGCAGTGTGTCTTTTACCTTATCTTACATCCTACAGCATTTTCATGCATATTATGCAGACTGTGTTTACAAGGGAGAACAAATTACCTCAACAAACAGTAAATAGCCCTGTCACTCTCCTATCTAGGCATAAATACAATACCTGAATATTATCTTGCGTATAATTCATCACTCTGAGGTTGCTGTTTACCACACTTTTTAAAATTATAGATGGGCACAATGGCATTGACACACCTTTGCCAACACTGCTTTCTGGAGCTTGATGATTTCCTTGATCCCACTTTTCATTTCCTTGGCATACAAGCATAGGCCCACTTTACAGCTGCCACTGCAATTTAGGCCATATCCTTTGCAAAGTAGATTGAGCTTATCTGTTTTCTTCCCTTTTTCTTGTCTATAGCAACCCTGATGGTTAACCTTATTTGACAGGTGCAGCTTTGGACTACCAAATATATGTAAAGTGGCTGCACACTATCTGTTCACTTGAGCTTAAATGAGATGTGTCCTTGGGAGGGATGAGAATTGTTATGACAACGCTGTCCGTCATTGTAACCGTCTCACTGCTGTTTGCTACTCCCGGGCTCGAATCCTCAAAGTCAAACGCAGGGCACCACGAGTTGATTATGTTAAGCATATAGTCAACACTGGACCACCACCTGATAAATTCATGCTTAGCGTGTCAGAGATTGCATTTTCTCCTTGAATTAAAAAATAAATAAAACTGGCCTTTGCCTTTCTATTTGCTCATTTTAATTCATGTCTCAAAATGTTAAAGTTTAGCTTCATGAAGTACCTTAACTCATGAAAGCCCTCAAATTCATCCTCGCTTATTCTCATCATGCCTTTTTTCCATCATTTTACTACTTTTCTGTGTGATACCCTTCGCTTTTCTGTTATCACATCCTTGTCTTTTTGGCAAATCAGTAATTTTCGGCAGCTCAGCTGAAGGAGCGCTATTAAGGTGAAACACAGGTTTATGTTTCAAAACAGGACTGCATAAAGTGCATTTTTCGTCCCACCTTCGAATCTGTTTGGAACATTTCGCTTTTCTTTTCAGCTTTACTTCACTTATAACTAGCTCTGCTTAAGGATAACCGGAGGTGTCCGCACTACAACACTGAAAGTTGGTCTAAGTGGACATTACTAGTTAATCGATTGGGACTACTTTTAATTTAGTTGACAATTAATCGTAAGTTGGATGAATTGGGTGCTTTCCTTCTCATCAGGGCGATGTCTAGGCGCCAGCAAAAAGTGTGAAGTAACTAGAATGCTACTGCTAGGAGAACCACTTAGCCAGACCCTCGGAAGTCAGAGCCAGCAACACTGAAGTTCCTGATGAAGTCTGTGCTTACTTATGTTGTCTTTTGGGTTGGTTTGATACTCTAAAACATTGAAGTGTGGCAAATATGTAAAGGATAGGAAATCAGGACGGGGAAAAACACTTTTTCACACCACAAAACATTCAAAATCTGTAAAAGCATTAATAAAAGCTCTTAGTTGATAAACGATGATGATTACCTTACTCTGCCTACTCTTTTGTACAAAATATATAGAATGTCTTTGCCAAAGTAATGTAGATGTTACTTTGGCTCAAAGTGATGTGTTCATCAGCCTTTTGAGCTGTTGAACTTATTTTCAAGCATTAAGCAATTCAACTTTTATTCTTGCGTACACAGTCAAATCTTTCTATGTGTATAGCACCTTCCTTATATCCAAGTGGAGACAATGAAAAGTCAAGTACAAGTTTCGCTCCATGAGCTAACTGACATGTTAGCGTGAATAATTTTCTTTTTTTGGTATTCACAGCTCTTTCCTTCTTTATAGCTACTGCTGTATGACGGCATTCTCACGTCTGTGAGAAGTGTTAATACATGCAGAAGTCGGCTTGATTACAGCTTTTAATTAAAGTGTGGGTGTGTGTCTGTGTGTATATGCGACAGAAATAGCTGGAGAAGGAAAAAGGGTGTGTGCTTGATATGTGTGTGACCTTTAAATGTGTGACTCCGTCTGGATTGTCATCAAGCTGTCTACAAAGTGACGGTGACACCTCACCCGTCGACTCAGTTTTCCTGTTGTTTGGGTGAATGTGTGTGCATGCACGTGTTTGATACCAACGTATGTGCTTACTCTGGTTACAAGGGAGAAATGGGGGTTGTGTGGTAAAAATGACCCTGGAAAAGGAGGCAGATGACTGTACAGCACAGCATATGATGAATTCTTTAGCAGTAGCTCCAAAAGTCTTCACGTAATGTCCCAATAAGTATTGCTATTTTCAGCTCGATCGACCAATCCAGCCTCTTTTATGGTTCGCTTTCCCATACATTCTACACCCTAAGCGGACATGCATGTAATTTGAACTACTCTAGCTACTTCCCACACATTTATAGCACACCTTTGTGAGCCTTAGACTGAGTTAAACTGCTGTCCTGAACCTCTCCAAACACACCGTAATCTCTTGTTAAAAACACTGGCCCTATTCACCTCCAGGGTTGCTCGAAAACGTGCCCTCCTGCACCAGCTTGAGCAAAGCCAGAGGGTTTATTACCTTCAATGGCTTGTAGCACAACTGCTAACCTTCCGCCCCAATAAAATCTATTTCTCTTGATGAAAGCACCAGAGATATTGTCAGAATTTTTGTAACATTGCAGCTTTTGATCAAAAGACCAGAGAGAACAGAAGTGGATGAAGAGGAGGAGGGGAGCAGGCAAGGACCAATGCCATGCTGCAGGCAGAACAAAACGCCTAAGGCTGATTTAATGAAACGAGAAAGAGTTTGGTAACAAAGCTCCAGGAAGTTTTCACTTGTACTGAAAGAGCAAAACTTGCTCCAAGTGGGACTGTCCCTGTGGATGTGCTACTATATATAAAAAAAAAAGACAAAGGAGGTTGAGCATTTCTGAAATGGGAGGCATCTCGCACATTGTTCTCTGAGGACGGTTTGGCCGCCGGCTGGTCACCACTGTAACCAATGCAGTGTAAAGGAATGGGGCTTAATGGGATGGCTCACATCACACATCCATGAGATGCAGCTCTTTGTAATGATAGAAGATCCAGACATTAGTTGAAACAAACTTCAAACGATTATAGTCTCTGAGCCAAACAAGACGGAGGATGCGTTGCAGATTAGTGAGGAAAGATACATTTATCCACTTTTAACTATATTATATTGTTTCTTTGATGGAATAAGTTATATTACCTAGAGTTTCTAAATCTTTTTAGAGAAATATTTTGTTAAAATTGTTTATTAGACATCTAAGAATCTACACTTGTGATTAATGCAACATTTGAGTCTGCTGAATGTAGAGATTTGATATATGCTATATAAGCATTAGCCGCTTTGAGGCTAAACAGTATGATCACCTGGTTGAATATCACAGGTTTTACTCAAAACTTAAAAAAACGCGCAATGTTATCTAATCTTTAAAAATGAAATCAGAAAACTGATATAACAGTATAACATCAGTAATTGGTTGTAATGATGTTATTTGGGTTTTCTGTTTATTGTTTTGATTCATATAATTACACAAAAATACATAATGAGCATCTGTTAAATTTAGTAGTAATTTTCAAGCCCTTACAGAGTCATATGTGTTTCTACTTTTTAAAGAGTAACACAAGTATTGACATTAGCTCTAAGTCAGTCATTTACATCAGACAGATGAAGATCATCCATCAATACCAATAAAAATCCTACTTTAATCATCCGTTTTTTGAGGATTCAACTTGCATTGTATTCCTATTATGATGGAGAGAAAACAAAAGTGGAATGACGTGACTATTTTTAATCTGTCATTCTAAACCATGTTGATGTCAAATTGTTATTAAGAGCAGATACTGACCATCGTTCTCAGTTTGGTTTCACTTTTGAACGTCCAGCGGGTCGTCGGTGACAGCGGCAGGTAGAAACGAATAAAACCAGTTAGTCAATCACTGGGTTATTTTTAATGTTAGAGTCCAGTTGAATTCCTCCAGAGCAAGTCAAACCTGAACTCCCCAGATTTCTCTACTTCCTGTGTTATGGTGAAATTGCAGGTGATGTTAGGAGCGTTGACTTTAACTTCAGACAGGTCCCTGCAACATCAAAGACATCCAAAAAAAAGAAAAAAAAGCTGGACTTTGATGACATGAATTATGTTCAAAATTAATCTGGTGATGCAAACATGAAAAATGCACTATATTAAATAGACAGGTTATAACATCTCCAAGAAAAAAAAAAGTAGTTTGCTCCTGTGCCACGCTGTTAGAATATTTTCAAAATGGGATTTGATTTTGCCATGATGCAATACACATAAATGACTGGGAAAGCATGAACTATGGGCAACATTCTCACATCTTAATTCATTCAGCTTTTTCTCTATGATATGAACTAACTCACCAAATGTACAGCACTGTGTATACTATGCTTATTTTTGGTGTTTTGTAGTAAATTGTTTTCATTACATTATCAAATCTAAACCTGCAGGTTTAGATTTGAAACAAACAAGGGTAAGTAAATTAACCACAGTACTTCTGAGAACATCCATTTGTATTTTTGGGTGTATTTGTATTCTGTCCATTTGCAGTACAGCCTCTGAGCTGTATGTGAAAACATTACCTAGATCTGTAGATGACATGGCTAAGAGGAAAGTACATATGCAAGAGTTTTGGAAGGAGGAGCAATGCAAATGCGAGTGGCCAGATTGCAACATCAAGGATCTGCGGTGACCCAAGTTGGCATAAAAAAAATGAGGTGGTTGAACATTTGAAATGAAAGATGACTTTAAAATTTTGTACGGATATCCAGAACTGCATTACCATCACATTACTCCTTTCGATATGGCACTTTAATAAAGTGTTACACTACTTTAAAAAATCTGTGGTTACTTTATCTGCTATATAGTTTTCTGTAGTTCAGTCTAAGTATTTTAAATTTTGGGCCTGAGCTGATTATCTATTTATTCTCTACCTCCAAATCAAATGCTGGAAATTAAGCCACAATCCTGTTTGTTGCTGTTTTGTCCTAAATTAGACGGACTAAAGCTAAAACCGTAATTAACTCGGGCATTACTAGTGTTTGGATCACCATGAGTCAGCCTTAGGTCAAGATGAAAGTGGTTAACATTATTTGTTAACTTTGTTATTAATAAGAAGAGGAACTGACCAACCTAACATTACTAAAAACAAAATCTCAACGACGCCTATTGGTGTTTCACTGGTGGAAGTAAAGACAAACGAAGCCGCACAAGCTCCATCTGCAGCTTAGAAGTTCACCTATCTTCAGATTTTTCTGTGGAATGTGTCTTCAAATTATTTGTGGAAAATGTTTTGTCTGTTGAGTATATCTAACATATTTTAAGCAAAATGGAAAGCTGAAATACCTAGCTTGATGTTACTTGACATGCTATTAGGTGGCATTTAAAAAGCAGCCAATCCAGGAACAATTAATGCATGTTTAGCAATATTTGGTGTTTTTAAAGCGGGTTTCGAGTTATTGCAGATTCAATTTAATAATGATTGTACCAGACAGGTAAAAAAATATCACTTGTACAAAACAAATATTTGTATTTAGAAGTGGTAAACTTTCTTCTAATAATGTATTATTAAACCTTTTTAAGGATATAAATATCTTCAACACATGCAGCTTGGAAGTTTATTTCTGTGTGGAACCAACTTTGCTGTGATCCGTTAGTCTGGTGGTTGTGCAATTTTACATATGCTGTGTATAGCAATACTAGTCGAGAACAAATGGTCGGAAGCTGTACAGGAAACAGACTGGCAGCAGCACGACTGTGTTTGACTTAATAATTTTGGGCTGAAATTGTGTTTCAGCAGCAGGGCAACAATGATTTATCAGTGAGAGCTCAGTGCCAGTTAAAATTCGTTAAGGAGTGGGGGGAGTGGGAGGATGAGAGCAGCCTGCTAATGATGCTGCAACTGTTTCTTGCCATAGATGACTCATGCTCAATATGGGGGAGCTAATATCCAATGTGTGAGGAGCAACTCACTGTCTCTCACCAGCTCACACTCTCATTGTCATGGTGACAGTATAGACCTTGGTCCGGATGAGCAAAAATCTTTTTTTTTTTTTTTTTTTTTTAGATATTATTGGCTTCACAAGTGTGGTTTGAATTGATTAGCATGTGGAAGGAGATGTATTCACAGTTAGGCTCTTAGCCCAGATCGTGTGAGATCTATGATTGCTAAAAAAACAACAATAAAAACAAGGAACTGTTGCCATTGTTTAGCATTTTTTTGTTAGATCTACTTGCCACAGTAAGATAACTACCTTGTTAATTTGGCTTACGCAAAACTCATGTGGGACATAATTTCACCTGCTTTGCTGCACACATTTCCTCGCTTTCTCTCTCACTCCAGTTACCGTCTGCAGAGATATTATTACTTTTTACCTTATGATGATTTCAAAAACTACTGACAAGAAAACTCACTGAAAAACCGACTTCCGACTTCAAATGCTAAATAGAACCATTCACTAAAAGCCCTTTTAAATTTTACCCTGTTTTCTTTCTTAATAAGCGTTGAAATATTGTTAGTTGTTTGTTCCATCAATCCATTGCCTATACCTGCATATCCATGCGGGGTCACAGTTGTCCATTTCAAGTGTTCATCAGGTGAGAGACCCTGTGGACGGCCAGCTGCTCGTGCATCACAGGGCAATTTTTCAGACTCGCAAAAGAAAGTTTAAAGTGTAGGATTTTTGTAATTCTTCATAAATTTTGAACTGTTACCTTCTGAATAAGCAGTTTGTGTAACTAAAAACATGTTAAATGTTTGTACAGTCATAAACTGGAACTTGAAATTGCATAATTTCAACATATTCTTAGATTTGAAAGCAATCTAAATACTTTGTGTTCAAAAATCTCATAATTTGCCAAATGCCCACTGTCACTACCAGTGTATAATTATTTATTAATAAATACATTTTTTTAGGCAAAACATCTGAATGAGTTGGAACATTTATTTATTTTATATTATGCTTCTGCCTTGTATTTGTTCTTTTCAGCTCTTCCAGCTATATCCCTAGAGCATAACAACCAAAAACTTTTTGTTTTTTGTACTTTATTTAAAGATTATATGTTGCCCCACCTAACCACTCTTTCTAAAAAATGTTTCCTCAACATCAGCTACAATAATTTGCAGCAAGCGAGACTGTCATAAATCTAAGTTTGAACAATATTATTAGTGTATTAGTCACACTAATACACAATTTAGAATGTTTTCCTAATAGTTCATCACATGTGTTCTGGCAACCTTGGAGCTTGAATAACAGCTAAACACCCCAACCCCTCCTCGCCCAGCTCGTGATGTCACAATGTCCATTCAGATGACACTATAAACTCTCACTTTTATTCTTAGCATGACTCTCAAGGCCACTAGCTTTTTCCACAATGATAGCTATGGACCAAGGCGAGACTGTCCAGAAATGAGTACAGGTGCCTTTAATTAGCTCCACTGTAATCTCATTTGTGGCTTGTGTTATGTTTCTTAAACTTTGTTGATTCATGAATGCTAAATATTTTTAATAATCAAATTTTTTACAGAGTTGGATTAGTTTGCTGCAGA